>NC_059166.1:94791114-96132931 GCF_019923935.1 Bubalus bubalis | reverse complement strand
GTTGCCATGAGATGGATAATTAATGCTCAAATTGCCTGGAAAATCCCATGGATGGAGGAGCCTGGAAGGCTGCAGTCCATGGGGTTGCTGAGGGTCGAACATGACTGAGCGACTTCATTTTCACTTTTCACTTTCATGCATTGGAGAAGGAAATGGCAACCCACTCCAGCGTTCTTGCCTGGAGAATCCCAGGAATGGGGAAGCCTGGTGGGCTGCCATCTATGGGGTCACACAGAGTCGGACACGACTGAAGTGACTTAGCAATAGCAAAGTACAAATGGACATAAGTTTGAAAAGGTCAAGTATTATTCAGAAAATCACCAAGGGAAACTATGCAAACCATATGAAAAAAATTAAAAGAGGGAGAGACAAGATGCATTTTTTAGTTTGGCCTTATAGATGCTAATCAACTTGCTTAGGAAATAGAACCACTGCTGTAAAGCAACCCTAAGCCCAGGTAAGATAGATTCCCATCAGCTGAGGGTAGATTAAGGGGCTGGTTGAATTGTAAATATTGCATAACCCTTTCAATAAAAGTGAGAGAGTATTCCATTATTTGAGTAAGTAAGTAAGCTTAAGAGCAAATATTGCATTATTTGAGCCATTTCTAGTTTTACCCCTGATTTCTTCTAATGTTTCCTAAAGTCTAGACCAGTATTTCTAAGTGCTTAATGAGACAAATGAAAGGTATGAACGTGTTCCTTCTTCAGTATTACCTGTCTCACTTAAAGGCAGAATCATCCACATGTGGTTGTGAGATCTTTGAGGGTAGAAGTTATGTCTAATTCAGTTCTATATCTCTTATATTTTTTTCCCCAAAGTAGAAAGGAGGCATGCAGATGTAATCACATATCCAGCCATTGAAATGATTTCATGATATACCTGAAGAAATGAATTCATTATTTTATAACTTGCAAATTTTAGGTTAGGGAAAGATATTTTTCTCAAAGCAAAACACTGCCCCGAAAGGATAGGAAGGCAAGTATGGGCACCAGCTAGGAAGCTTGTGTTGTCATTGTTGTTGTTCAGTCACTAAGTATCTGATTCTTTGTGACCTCCTGGATTTCAGCACACCAGTCTCCCCTGTCCTTCCCCAACTCCTGGAGTTTGCTCAGAATCATGTCCATTGAGTCAGTGATGCTATTTAACCATCTCATCCTCTGTCCAGAGAAGGCAATGGCAACCCACTCCAGTCCTCTTGCCTGGAAAATCCCATGGACGGAGGAGCCTGGTAGGCTGTAGTCCATGGGGTCACTAGGAGTCAGACACGACTGAGCTACTTCACTTTCACTTTTCACTTACATGCATTGGAGAAGGAAATGGCAACCCACTCCAGTGTTCTTGACTGGAGAATCTCAGGGATGGGGGAGCTCGATGGGCTGCCATCTATGGGGTCGCGCAGAGTCGGACATGACTGAAGCGACTTAGCAGCAGCAGCAGCATTCCTCTGTCGTCCCCTTCTTCTCTTGTCTTCAATCTTTGCCAGCATCAAGGTCTTTTCAAATAAGTCAGCTCTTTGCATCAGGTAGCTAAAGTATTGGAGCTTCAGATTCAGCATCAGTCCTTCCAATGAATATTCTGTGTTGATATCCTTTAGGACTGATTGGTTTGATCAGTCAAACCAAGGGACTCTCAAGTGTCTTCTCCAGCACCACAGTTCAAAAGCATCAGTTCTTCAGTTCTGTCTTCTTTATGGTCCAACTTTCACATCTGTACATGATTACTGGAAAAACTATAGTTTTGACTATACAAATCTTCGTCAGCTAAGTAATGTCTCTACTTTTTTATATGCTTTCTAGGTTTGCCATAGCTTTCCTTCCAAGGAACAAGTATCTTTTTATTTTATGGCTGAAGCTTCAGTTTGCAGTGACTTTGGAGCCCAAGAAAAGAAAATCTGTGACTGTTTCCACTTTTCTCCCTTCTATGGGCCATAGCTTCATTGAGATTCAAGCCCCATCACCACGATAAGGCTATAATCCATGAAGGGGGGATGTGTTTATTGTTGGGAAAGATGACCCTCAGAACAGGTCACCACACAGGGATAAATTGAGATATTTATTCCATGAAACAGGCATTAATCAAGCATTTCCTGTGGGCAAGTCATTGTTAGAAAACAGAGGATTAAGACATAGTCCGTGAACTCTGGAAATGTCTATCTAAGGGTTAGGCATAGCACCTATCACAGTAATAATTAGGTGATTTTCTGTTGTCTGTTTCTTCTTTTAGTTTCAAGCTCTGTGAGGACTAGGATCTTCTATTGTGGCAGCTAGTACAGTGACTGGACTATCTAAGGCATTCACAGGTTCTTGCAGAATGGATGCATCCTTCTAAAACCAAGCGAACATGGCCATCTTCTCTGGGGCATGCCCACTGTCTCCTCCCACAGGCCCTCATCTCTGCCTGGACCCTTCAGAGGCTCTCACTCATCCCTCAAATCTCTAACCAGACTTCTTTCTCGCTGCCAGTAGAGGGGCCTTTCTAAAACCATGTGTGATCCCACTTAAAAATCTTAATTTTATCTTCAGCAGGTAACAGTGGTCCTTCACTTTGGTCATGCAAACCCTTTTGAATGCTGATGAAAGCCAAGTATCATTTTCCCACTTAAATGCATTTACAACACAAGACTTTGTACCTAATTTCTAGGTGGCTGTGATCTTCCTGAAACCCATCTCCTACGCCTGATAGAGGTCTAGGAATTTTACCTTAAGAATTCCAAGATAAAATGCAGACTGTTTAGTAGGACACAAGCTGTTTAGATGTCACTTCTATGCCATCAGGCACGACCCTCTGCCCCAGCAGTCATACCCCCAAGCTCACCTCGCACACAGCCTTATCATGGTCTCCTAGACTCCACGTGTCTTCCTTGGATTGATGTTGTCATCTTGTAATCCCTTCACTTATCTGCTAGGCAAACCTTAATCACCCTTCACAAAGAAGCTCGCATTTCACCTCTTCCAGGAAGTCTCCTTCAATGGGCCCTAATAAAAGTCACCTCTTGTTTCTTTGAGTTACCTCTGGTCCTTTCACATAGCTCTGCAGTTCCCTGTCTCACTATTATAATTGTCATATTCATAATTATCTTTACTCACATGCCAGTTCTCTAAACTTCAGAAGTATTGCTAATAGTACTCATAATAATGGCTAATATTTATTCCAGGCCTGTAATTGCATAAGGCTATGTTCTAACAGATTCTTTACTATTTGAGCCACCAGGGAAGCCCTATATATAAATATATAGATGCATACATACATGTAACAATTTAAACCTCACAAAAATGTATGAGGTAGGTATTATTTGTATGTATATTTTATAGTTGAAAAAAAAAAAAAAACAGGCACAGAGAAGTTAAATTTTAATTCCTTGCATCAAGAAGTTTATCTGAAAAGCTTATTAGAATGGACTGAATTAAAAAGCAGTATTAGGGATACCAGCAAATTGCTGAAATGATACTTCTAATAGGTGCCATTTGCTGAGTACCAAATACTTTCAGTGCACTTGGAAGTTTACCTTATGTCATCAGTAATATTAATCATCTTTCAGCAAGGCACACTTTAGTTTCTGCCTGTAACAGTGTGGGGAGAACACCCTCTGTTAATTCTTTGACAGAGAGTTTCCTATGCCATCTGAATATGGAAGAAGTGAACCTTGGGAAGACTAGGAGAGCCTGGTCTGTGGACGAATAATGATGAAAATGGAAGGTTCTGTAGCTTGGAGCTTCACTTGTGTCTGACTCTTTGCAACCCTATGGACTGTAGCCCGCCAGGCTCCTCGGTCCATGGCATTCTCCAGGCAAGAATACTGGAGTGGGTTGCCATGCCCTCCTCCAGGGGATCTTCCCAGATCAGGGATCCAACCCATGTCTGCTGCATTAGCAGGCAGATGCTTTACCACTGAGTTACCTGGAAAGCCCCGTGTGTGTGTATACTTGTTATTAAATATTTAATGGAATTATTCATCCACTTCCTTCTTTATGTGCTGTGCTAGGTAGCTTCAGTCATATTGGACTTTATGAGACCCTATGGACTCTAGCCTGCCAGGTTCCTCTCTCTATGCGATTCTGCAGGCGAGAAGACTGGAGTGTGTTGCCATGCCCTCCTCCAGGGGATCTTCCTGACCCAGGGATAGAACCTGCACCTCCCAGGTTTCCTGCGTAGGCAAGGGGGTTCTTTAGCACTCTCGCCACCTGGTAGCTTCAAGAAGGGATGTTGAATAGGGAAGATCAATTGACCTCTCAGATTCCCACAGTAAAGAGGACCTCGGTGTGGGCACATGGTCTTACTCTGAGCTTTATAGGTTCACAAACTTGAATATTAATACTTCTAGGGGTCATCTGTTTTTAGAAGATTTGTTCAACTTAAAATTCATCACAAACCAATATATTAATACATAAATTAAAATGATACTTTATTAATTCATCATCCATTCCCTGATGTATACATTCACAAGGAGTTACATCATAACTAAAAAGTTACCAGGAGCACATAACTTCCCGACAAATGTTGAGTCCCTCTGTGTGCCACTCACTGCACTGAGGACTACAACAGTGATCAAAAGAGGCAAAGATCTACGCTCACAGATACGAAATCCTGGGGTTGCATTACATCCTGTGCACCTGTTCTTCCATCTGCATTATAGGGACAGTCCCATCTTGTGCTGGTGGTGATGACAGGGAACCATCTGGTGAGCAGTACAGTCAGCTCTCAGTCAGCGTTTGCTCCTGACTGCCTGCTCGATCGAGGTTCTGTCCCTGATCACAGATTCACGTGAGATTTAAGAAATTCTTTCTTGTCAGTTTACCTATGACAAAGGAGGCAAGAATATACAATGGAAAGGAGACAGTCTTTTCAATAAGTGGTGCTGGGAAAACTGGACAGCTGTGTGTAGGAGAATGAGATTATAACATTCTCTAACACCATACACAAAAAATGAACTCAAAATGGATTAAAGACCTAAATGTAAGACTGGAAATCATAAAACTCCTAGAGGAAAACATAGGCAATACACTCTTTGACATAAATCAAAGCAGTTTTTTTTTTTTTTTTTTTTTTTGAGCAGCCTCCTAAAGTAAAGATAAAAGCAAGAGTAAACAAATGGGACCTAATTAAGCTTAAAAGCTTTTGCACAGCAAAGGAAACAATCTACAAAATGAAAAGATAATCTACACTCAGGGAGAAAATATTTTCAAACAATTTGACCAGTAAAGGATTAATATCTAGAGTGGCTCAGACGTTAAAGAATCCGCCTGTAATGCCGGATACCCAGATTTGATCCCTGGGTCGGGAAGATCCCCTGGAGAAGGGAATGGCAACCCACTCCAGTATTCTTGCCTGGAGGATTCCATAGACAGAGGAGCCTGGTGGGCTAATAGTCCATGGGGTCTCAAAGAGGCAGACATGACTAAGCGACTAACTTTCACTTCACCTTCATATATTTCAGTATCAAAAAACAACCTAATTAGAAAATGGCAGAAGAGCTGAATAGACATTTATCCAAAGAGGAAATGCAGACAGCCAATAGGCATATGAAAGGATGCTCAACATTACTAACCATCAGGGAAATGCAGATCAAAACCACAGTGAGACATTACAAGTTGCTGTAAAACAAAGCAAGCTCAACCTGATGCTCTGTGACCCCTAAAGGGGGGGTGTGAGGGAGCGGGAGAGAGGTTCAAGAGGGAGGAGATGTGTGCATGCTTACGGCTGATTCGTGTTGTTGTACGGCAGAAACCAACACAACATTGTAAACCAATTATCCTCCAATTAAAAATAAATTTTGTACCACAGCTTTCTTATCCATTCATCCGCTGATGGACATCTAGGTTGCTTCCATGTCCTGGTTATTATAAACAGTGCTGCGATGAACATTGGGATACACGTGTCTCTTTCATTTCTGATTTCCTCGGTGTGTTTGCCCAGCAGTGGGATTGCTGGGTCATATGGAAGTTCTATTTCCAGTTTTTTAAGGAATCTCCACACTGTTCTCCATAGTGGCTGTACTAGTTTGCATTCCCACCAACAGTGTAAGAGGGTTCCCTTTTCTCCACATCCTCTCCAGCATTTATTGCTTGTAGACTTTTGGATAGTAGCCATTCTGACTGGCGTGAAATGGTACCTCATTGTGGTTTTGATTTGCATTTCTCTGATAATGAGTAATGCTGAGCATCTTTTCATGTGTTTGTTAGCCATCTGTATGTCTTCTTTGGAGAAACGTCTATTTAGTTCTTTGGCCCGTTTTTTTGATTGGGTCATTTATTTTTCTGGAATTGAGCTGCAGGAGTTGCTTATATATATTTGAGATTAGTTGTTTGTCAGTTGCTTCATTTGCTATGATTTTCTCCCATTCTGAAAGCTGTCTTTTCACCTTGCTTATAGTTTCTTTTGTTGTGCAGAAGCTTTTAATCAGACCCCATTTGTTTATTTTTGCTTTTATTTACAGTATTCTGGGAGGTGGGTCATAGAGGATCCTGCTGTGATGTATGCAGGAGAGTGTTTTGCCTGTGTTCTCCTCTAAGATTTTTATAGTTTCTGGTCTTATGTTTAGATCTTTAATCCATTTTGAGTTTATTTTTGTGTAAGGTGTTAGAAAGCGTTCTAGTTTCATTCTTTTGCAAGTGGTTGACCAGTTTTCCCAGCACCACTTGTTAAAGAAATTGTCTTTTCTCCACTGTATATTCTTGCCTCCTTTGTCAAAGATAAGGTGTCCATAGGTGCGTGGGTTTATCTCTGGGCTTTCTATTTTGTTCCATTGATCTATATTTCTGTCTTTGTGCCAGTACCATACTATCTTGATGAAAGCTCTGGTACATATACACAATGGAGTATTATTCAGCCATTAAAAAGAATACATTTGAATCAGTTCTAATGAGGTGGATGAAACTGGAGCCGATTATACAGAGTGAAGTAAGCCAGAAAGAAAAACACCAATACAGTATACTAATACACATATATGGAATTTATAAAGATGGTAATGACAACCCTGTATCCGAGACAGCAAAAGAGACACAGATGTATAGAACAGTCTTTTGGACTCTGTTGGGGGTGGGGGGGGGATGACTTGGGAGAATGGCATTAAAACATGTATAATATTATATAATAAACGAATCACCAGTCCAGGTTCGATGCAGCATACAGGAAGCTTGGGGCTGGTGCACTGGGATGACCCAGAGGGATGGTATGGGGAGGGAGGTAGGAGAGGGGTTCAGGATGGGGAACACGTGTGCACCCATGGCGGATTCATGCTGAGGTATGGCAAAACCAATACAATATTGTAAAGTAAAAAAATAAAATAATATAATAAATTTTTTTAATTTAAAAAAATAAATTTTAAAAAGAACAGAAATAACAAACGTTGACACAAATGTGGAAAAATGGGAATCCTAGTACACTATTGGTGGGAATGTAAATTGATGCAGCCACTGTGGAAAACACTATGGAGATTTCTCAAAAAACTAAAAATAGAACTACCATACAACCCAGCAATTCTACTCTAGGAAATATATACAAAAAAACAAAACCAAAACAAACACAGTAATTCAGAAAGATTTGTGTACCCCCAATGTAGCATTATTTATTATAGCCAAGATATGGACGCAACTAGGTGTCCAAGTGTGTGTGTGTGTGTATATACACACACACACACACACACACACACACACACAATGGATATTACCCAGCCACACAAAGAATAAAATTTGCCATTTGCAACAACGTGGATAGATTTGGAGGCTATTTTGCTAAGTGAAATAAGTTAGAGAAAGACAAATAATGAATGTTATCTCTTACATGTGGAATCTAAAAAATACAACAAACTAGTGAATAAAATACAAAAAAGTAGCAAACTTACAAATACAGAAAACAAACTAGTAGTTATCAGTGGGGAGAGCAGAAGAGGAGAAGGGAATTAAGAGATATAAAGTATTATGTTGGAGAAGGCAGTGGCACCCCACTCCAGTACTCTTGCCTGGAAAATCCCATGGATGGAGGGACCTGGTGGGCTGCAGTCCATGGGGTCGCTAGGAGTCCGACACGACTGAGCGACTTCACTTTCACTTTTCACTTTCATGCATTGGAGAAGGAAATGGCAACCCACTCCAGTGTTCTTGCCTGGAGAATCCCAGGGACGGGGGAGCCTGGTGGGCTGACGTCTATGGGGTCGCACAGAGTCAGACACGACTGAAGCGACTTAGCAGCAGCAGCAGCAGCAAGGGTGCCGACAAATTGATGCTTTTGAACTGTGGTGTTGGAGAAGACTCTTGAGAGTCCCTTGGACTGCAAGGAGATACAACCAGTCCATCCTAAAGGATATCGGTCCTGAATATTCATTGGAAGGACTGATGCTAAAGCTGAAATTCCAATACTTTGGCCACCTGATGCAAAGAACTGACTCATTGAAAAAGACCCTGATGCTGGGAAAGGTTGAAGGCAGGAGGAAATGGTGAGGCCAGAAGCTGAGATGGTTGGATGGCATCACCGACTCGATGGACATGAGTTTCAGTAAACTCTGGGAGTTGGTGATGGACAGGGAGGCCTGGCGTGCTGCAATCCATGGGGTCACAAAGAGTCAGACATGACTGAGCGACTGAACTGAACTGAATACCTGTAACTTGTATAGTATTATACATCTTGTACCTATTGTATAGCTGCATGTCAATAAAATATATATACTAAAAAAAGAAATTCTTTCTTGAGGGATGCTTATTTTAACAGTTTATATTCAAGTCTTAATCTGATGACATTCTCTTTTCTTTGTTTTTGTTTTTGTTTTTTTTTTTTTTTGGCATACCTTCTCTGTTGTGTTGCATATTTATTTAGAGTTTAACTCTCAGAGAGGCGGAAACCTTACTTCCTTCTTTCCAAGTTTTTCATACTTTGTTCCTGGGGCTATGCATTACCTACAGAGCAGCTCGAGTAGAACTCTGCTCTGTACATGTTTGCAAATTGGCAAATAGATAATTGTGTTTCTAGCTTATAATCAGAGAGAATGGACTGAAAATGTAGCTTTGGGCCAAGTCAGGAGGATTCTGAGGACCAGTATGAGTAGGAACTTCAGTCTGTATTTGGTAGAAAGTCATTGCTGGTTTTAGAAAACAAATGACACAACGCGATATGAATTTTTAGAAGGTACAGATTTCAGGACAAAAACTCAGATATACAAGACATGCGTTTTCTTTTTCTAAAGCTAATTGTCCTTTCTGTTTCATGCCTCCATCTTTCCAGTGTGTAAAACTCAATCCCAGTTTGTTTAGGATTGTTGACAGTTTTTTTCCCTGGATTTCTTTCCAAACATCTAGATTTAGTAATTTGGGCTTTTCTGGTTTCCTCTGATTTTAAATAAGCTCTTCCAAGCTAGGAGGAGAATACATCTCCTCAGATATGTTTGTGAACAGAAGGGACATGGGCCATATTTCTGAAGAAAGTCCAATGCAGTAACCAGAGCCCAGGGTTCTTCTGTCCCCCAGCAGGTCCAAAGGCTGTGCCATGGAAATGCTGGGCAGCCTGGACAGGAGCTGGGCAGAGGGTCTAAGGCAGTCTCCAGAGTTCTTAGTTGCCAGTGCAAGGGGTCGGGGTCCCTAGTGCTGACAGGGTTCAAGTTTGAAGCCAACCTCAATGAGGTCCTCACAGCAGCAGAGTTTTTGCTGTGTGCCCAAGAAGGATCAGAGAAATAACTGGAAGGGAGTTGGATTGGAATCACCTTGCAGTCCAGAGTGTGGGACAATGCATGATCTGCTCTCATTAAAGATTACTTTTATCCCTGGAGCAGGGATGCAAAATCAAGGCTCATAATACAAGTCAATTCTTAGAAAATTCAGGAAGTTTGACATTGTCTGTACCTCACTATGTGGCCTGAAACTCTGACTTGATGCACACTTTAGAATCCAATAAACTAAAACCAAGCAACCATCAAGGAAAGGTGTTTAATCAATGGAAAGTTAGAGCATAGTACCAACTAGGAGAGAACAGGGCAAAAGCCAAGTTTGATTTCACCAGTTAAAATTCAGTGTTAGACTAAGATGACTATAGTTATCAGAATAATTAAATGTGGAAGTAAAAGCAGAATTCTAGCATGGATGAGCAAAATCTATGGAGATGCAACAAATGAAGTTAAATGACTATTTAATGTTGGGGCGTCCTAATTACCCAAATTTTCACCATCTGAGTACCCAAGTTACGGTGATGATGTTAGCGAACCATGGTTTGCTTAAAGGAAAATGTTCCTCAGTAAAGTCATGTTCTATGAAACTGGTCCCCATTGAAACAACCTGCCCACTTCACAGCAGCATCTATCTGCACCAGGACAGTCAGATCCTTTTAATAAGTCAGTCTCTTATTGGTTATTACATATTAAATATCTAACTTAAAATTTAATTTTGATGCAAATCAATCGCAAACTGAAATTTCAAATTTTGCAAGATCTGATTTCATGAAGTTTTTGTGAGCAAAGTTGCAGAATTGCTTATATCATACCAGAATTATTGACAGAATGTCTTTTGCTCTATCTTAATTTTCTGTTTGAAAAATCAGTATCTAATTCAGTCTACAGTGGTTATAAGAAGTGATACATTGATTATAAATTAAATTTATTAAAAAAGCATATCACTAATTATTTTACTGTAAGATAATATCTCAACTTGATGTTTTTGTTTTGTGATATTTAGCATGAAAATTTGATATGTTTCAAAGGAATTCAGTTTCACTGGCTTTTTCTAATATTGTAATGTATACCTGCTGTAGTGAATAAACTTCCATCCAAGTTTATGCAGGAAAAAAGACAGTTCAAATATACCTTAAAAGGAAGGAAATACTATTGTGGGAGAAACAAGATCAAATGGATGGACTGGTAAAAATTGTTCACTTACCATAAACCCTCATTATACAATTTTACAGCTGACTACTAGAAATGCAGATTCTTTTGAGATGTCACCCACATTTAGCAACTATCTAGGTTTCTTAGGGGCTTCCCTGGTAGCTCAACTGGTAAAGAATCTGCCTACAATGCAGGAGACCCTGGTTCAATTCCTGGGTTAGGAAGATCCCCTGGAGAAGGGATAGGCTACCCACTCCAGTATTCTTGGGTTTCCCTTGTGGCTCAGATGGTAAAGAATCTGCCTGCAATGTGGGAGACCTGGGTTTGATCCCTGGGTTGGGAAGATCCCATGGAGAAGGGAAAGGCTACCCACTCCAGTATTCTGGCCTGGAGAATCCCATGGACTGTATAGTCTATGGGGTCACAAAGAGTCGTACTGAGTGACTTTCGCTTTCAGGTTTCTTGGCATGTACAGTGTGCTCAATGTGATGTCTACTATAGTTTACCTACCCTTATTTTCTTTGCCTCTTTCTCTTATTTATTTTAAATTTATGTTGTACAATGCTGTAAGCTATCTCAAAACATGTGTGCTATAAATGAAAAAAAAAAAATCAAATACAATACGTATCAAGGTCCTTACCAGTTGTATCTGCTAGAAATGGTAGTTTTGAACTTAAATATAAAGATTTAGGGAAAATACAATGAGGATAATATTTTAAAACTATTGATTTCCAATTTAAAGCTCTGGGAGGTTCAACCTTGTCTAATGCAGTGTGGCTCATGAACTTTTTCCTGGCAGCTATGGCCTGCTTAGATGATAGTTTACAGCCTGACCTTGGGCTGCATCCTTCTCACAGCTTCTATTCTGTCTTAGCAGCCTTGGGGTCCCTGACTGACTAAGTGCAGAAAAATTTAGAATTGGTTAGAAGGCTCTCTGGTGCACTTCTGAAACCTGATAATTCTACGAGAAAGTCATTTCAAGAAGACCATTCAGACTTCAGGGAACACAGCAATTTCTAAGTACCATTGATGAGCAAAAGTTGACCCAAAGGAGAAGATTTGGATGGATTTTCTTTACCTTGCTCTTAAGGGGCCCAGAACATTTTTACTAGTATTTTAGACTGAATTGCTTTGAGACACTCAAAAGTAATTTTCCAAATTTTTATAACAAGGCCAAGTATATGATTTCTTTCCCTTGAACCATTTTCAGTCTAAGTGTATGTGAAAAATAGGGCATTTGGCTGAAAATCTGGATCTGTATGCTCCATATAATGTGGATTCTTAACTGCATACTTTTAGCTTTCATAGCAAGTGCTTTTCCTTTAAGCCACATAACTAGTACTTTATCACTTTCAAAATCCTTCGAGGCCCTTGCTTTTCGTTAGCATCGCTCTCGCCTGTCTTCAAGTGCGGGCTTCCCTCCTGGCTCAGACAGTAAAGAATCTTCCTGTAATGCAGGAGACCTGGGTTTGATCCCTGGATCGGGGAGATCCCCTAGAGAAGGGAATGGCTACCCACTCCAGTATTAATCCATGGACAGAGGAGCCTGGCAGGCTACAGTCCACGCGGTCACCAAAAGTCAGCCATGACTGAGCCACTAACACTTTCACTGCTTTTCTTCAAAAGTAGGACTCTCAGTAGCTTCCCTGGTGATTCAGTGGTTAAGAATCCACTCGCCAGTGCAGGGTACATAGATTCGATGCCTGCATGCCCCACATGCCGCGGGGCAGCTAAGCGCATGCGTCACAGCTGCCGAGCCCAACCTCTGGAGTTCCCGAGCGCAAGTGCTGAAGCCCGTGTGCTTAAGGAAGGGATTAAAGGGGCGATACAAAGGAGAATCCCAGGGACGGGGGAGCCTGGTGGGCTGCCGTCTATGGGGCCGCACAGACTCGGACACGACTGAAGTGACTTAGCAGCAGCAGCAGCAGCCGCAACAAAGGTTTAGAAGCCAAACTTTTACCCAGAAAAGAAAACATGATGTCTATATAGGTGCTGAACCATGTAAACAATCCACTGTAATAGACAGTAAGTGGTGTTCCCTGCGATAAACCTGCACAGGTAAATTGGATGGTAGTCAGAGAAAGGGAAGAAAGTTGGAAAGGTATCAAAGTACCACTTTCTGGAAGACATGGCCTTGGCGCAAAGAGCTTGAAAAGGGAGTAGGGAGTGGGTTTTAGGTATGGAATTAGAGCCTGTCAGCTGCAAGTAGCTCACGTTTGCTTGAAGGCAGAGGAAGTCCAGGTGGAAAGCTCAAGTAAGACAGGGTCTTAGAAGACAATTGAAAACCTTTTTGATGAATGCTAATTGAAATATAATATGAGCCACCATCACCTGCTCCGTGGACTGAAATCTGAGCAAACTCTGGGAGATATTAAAGGACAGGGAAGCCTGGTGCCGTGCAGCCCATGGAGTTGCAAAGAGTTGGACACGACTGAGCAACACAACATGAGCCCCCTATGTAACTTACCATTTTCTAGTAACTACATTCAAAAGTAAAATTAATTTTAATTATAACTTTCATTTAACCTAATAGATCTAAACTTGTAACAGTTAATACACAATCAATGTAAAATTTATTGAGGAGATATTTAGTTACGTTGTTTTTCACCCTAAGTCTTTGAAAGCCAGTATGTAGCTTACACTCAAAACACATATCAGTTCCTACAATCACATGTGGCTGGTGGCTCTCATATTAAACAATGTAGTTCTTGAGAGGATTTTAATTAATGAGGACAAGAAATAAATAAATTGAATAAAAATAAGAGATAACACACATTTTTGCTCATCGTGTATATAGTGTGTGATATGTTGAGAAATACATGCAGCTTCCAAAATGGCCTGCTCACCGTCTTCTCCTGCTCTGGGTAACTATTCTCATTGTCCAGCTGCCAGCCACAGTCCATTTGCTTAGAGCCTTGGTAATTCAATGTCTGGTTCTATAGAAAGGTGCAGAAGACTTAGTCCCATGCTAATGCGTTCAGTCGCTTCCCCTGGATATGGTTGTTGGTTGTGACTGCTGAGGTTGGAGGAGATATTTCCTGGGCTGGAGAAGAAAGGTGCTTCCTGTGTCTGTTGAGAAAGCAGCCCGAGGTGCATGCCTCGCTCTCTCCCCCCACTCTGTTTCTCTCTCAATGTGAACAATGGGATTTTAAGCAGTTTTCTTGTAACAACTCAGGGAGCAAGCCTGGATAAAACAGAGAGAGAAGCCTTGCTTGCATCAATAAGCCTGGTCTAACTCTGTATCCCATATGAGAGATTGCAACCCTGGATCCATTTTCTTCTTTTTCATTAGTTATGAACAAGTTTTGTTTTTTGTTTTTTTTTTTTCTTCCAGAAGGGAATGAGTTTATTAAGAGCAAAGAGCAGAGATAAAATGGGCCCTGCAAATACAGTGGGCCAACCTCCTGACAGACCAGGGGAAGCTGACTGTTTTCATGGGTTAATAGCCAATTTTTATAGTGTCAAGACAGAGAAAATTCCTGCTAGAAGTTTGGTTTTAAGTGACTAGTTGGGACACTATACGGTATTTACTGGAGTGGGCATCTTTTACTTAATTGAAAGTCAGGAAGGTTGTTAGTGAAGATCAGGGGGCTTTTGGCAAGGTTAGAAAGACAAGTTGATGTTTTATTCTGACACATGGCCACACAGAATTAACACTACATTTCCAGGTCCTCTTTGAAAAGACATGTGACCATGTGACTCAGTTTGACCAGTGAGCTGCAAGAACGTCCCCTGTGACTTCTTGGAGGTCTCATACTTCATAGCTTGAGTTATAGCTGGCTTCCGGACTGTGATGTGCCCTTGAGGTTGGAGGCTGTGTGCTGAGGATAGCAGAGCAGAAAGCGTGGAGCTTGGGCTCCTAATGAGATCATGGGACCTCCAAATCACTCTTAACCGCCTAAGCCTCCATATCACTTTTAACCACATTCCTTTTACAGAAGGGGATATATGTCTATTTTCCTTTAACCACTGATATTTCGAGTCTTTTCCATGATAGAACAGCTCCACCTCTGTTTAGCCATGCCCTTCTTCTGGCGGGCAGCAGTGGCCCACACAAACTTGATCCACTTTGGGGGAAAGAAAGATAATAAGTGAACAAGCTCAAGAGGGACTTAACAGCAGAGAAAGGCTGCTCAGTACAGTTAGGGAGGTCTCCATGGGAGCAGTGGTTTGCAGGGCGATGGGGAGCCCACCACAGGAGAGAGAAGGTAGCATAAGAGTGTGCCTGGAATGCATGGACCAAATCTAGCCCTCCAGGTCAGGAAAGCTATTCAAATTCTTTCCTAAGGAAACCGGGAAGCCACTAAGTAATCTTTTAAACAGGAGAATAAATGATCTAGTTTTTAAATTAACTTTTTATTTACTTATAATTTATACTTTGATGGATCATTTAGTGGATAAGACAGGAGTAAGAAAACTATGTGTAGGAGAAAGTGAAGAATAGCTACATCTTGGACTAAGATGGAAGTGCAGAGATGAAGATGAACACATGTATCTCCTTTTTTTGAGTCTTATTTAATTTTTTTAATGTTTATTTATCTATTTGGCTGTGCCAGGTCTTAACTGAGGCGCATGGGATCTTTGATCTTAGTTATGGCACACGGATCTTCAGCTGTGGCATGTGAACTCATAGTGGCTGCATGTGGAATCTAGTTCCCTGACCAAGGACTGAACCTGGGCCCTCTGATTTGGGAATATGGAGTCTTAGCCATTGGGTTACCAAGGAAAACCCTATTTACTTATTTTTTTTTCTTTTACTTTTTTATTGAAATATAGCTGATTTACAATATTGTGTTAGTTTCAGATGAAAAGAAAAGTGATCCAGTTATACATATATAACAATTCGTTTTTAGATTTTTTTTTCCCTTATAGGTTATTACAAGCTATTGAGTTATAGTTTGAGATAATATAGTTCCCTTATAAACTACAGGTTACTACAGGTATAGTTCCCTGTGCTATACAGTAGGTCCTTGTAGGTTTTCATTTTATATATAGTTTTTTGTCTATATGGGCTTGCCTGGTAGCTCAGCTGGTGAAGAGCCTGCCTGCAATGCAGGAGATCCTGGTTTGATTCCCAGGTGGGGAAGATCCCCTGGAGAAGGGACCTACTCACTCCAGTATTCTTGGTTTTCCCTGGTGGCTCAGATGGTAAAGAATCCACCTGCAATGCAGGAGACCTGGGTTTGATCCCTGGGTTGGGAAGATCCCCTGGAGGAGGTCATGGCAACCCACTCCAGTGTTCTTGCCTGGAGAATCCCCATGGACAGAGGAGCCTGGTGGGCTACAGTCCATGGGGTCGCAAAGACTTGGACACAACTGGCTGACTAAGCACAGCACAGCACAGCATAGTTTGTCTATATAGTAGTGTGCCTATGCTAATCCCAAACTCTAATTTATCCACCCACCCCTTTGGTAACCATAAGTTTATGGACACATATATTTTCATACAATGAAAGTATTGGGCAAATGGAAGAGATATTCCAATAGTTCATTAATCTTATAGGATTGATTTTTTTTTTCTATCTAAGTCATTACTATTCATTATTACCTAACAGAGAGTAGGACCTGGAAGGAGCAGCAGAAATACTGAAATAATAATTGGAAGTAAATTTAAAAAAAAGGTCATGGAGTGAAACAGTGTGTGAATCTGCACTGCTAGGAGAAAGCGTCAGGATGGGGGAGCAAATGAAACGATGCTGGGAGTACCCCTGAGGGTTTTGTGACCAAGAGGAGAAAAGAGAGGATAAAGCAGAAAGTGCGGGTGGACTGTGGTGTTGTAGAAGACTCTTGAGAGTCCCTTGGACTGCAAGGAGATCCAACCAGTCCATCCTAAAGGAAATCAGTCCTGGGTGTTCATTGGAAGGACTGATGCTGAAGCTGAAACTCCAGTACTTTGGCCACCTGATGCGAAGAGCTGACTCATTGGAAAAAACCCTGATGCTGGGAAAGATTGTAGGCAGGAGGAGAAGGGGACAACAGAGGATGAGATGGTTGGATGGCATCATCGACTCAACGGACATGGGTTTGGGTGGACTCCAGGAGTTGATGATGGACAGGGAGGCCTGGCGTGCTGTGGTTCATGGGGTCACAAAGAGTCGGACACGACTGAGCGACTGAACTGGGGGTGGACATGGGAGAAGGGGCATTTGTTCACTTCCATGTTTTATCTAAGCCCCTCTCACAGAAAATACTTTAGCTGGTAGGCTGCAGAATCCAGACAACTGAAGAAAAGGATTTTCTTTCATTTACTGGAAAATAGATAATATGTAAAACTCTCATTATTTTAAATGAAATGGTTCATTTAGGTTTATTGATGTTTTATTTATGATATATATCCTCCTTCGTTACTCTTCCTTTATAATATACCTCTTTAACAGATAAGACTACATTTTGACAGTCACACAGGTTGAATTCATAAACTCAGTTTTTGGTTTAAATAACTTTAAGCTTTTAAAGGTATTGAAGATACATTATAAAGATATCTAAGATGTAAAGATGTGTAGAGTTGAAAATACTCTTAATTTCATTATCTAGAGGCTAAATTCCCTCAGAAGTTTTTGAAGAGTTTTATACAATTGAGGGACTTCTCTGGTAGCTCAGCTGGTAAAGAATCCGCCTCCAATTCAGGAGGCCTCAGTTAGATTCCTGGGTCAGGAATATCCCCTGGAGAAGGGATTGGCTACCCACTCCAGTATTCATGGGCTTCCCTGATGACTCAGACAGTAAAGAATCCACCTGCAGTGCGAGAGACCTGGGTTCAATCCCTGGATTGGGAAGATCCCCTGGAGGAGGGAAAGGCTACCCACTCCAGTATTCTTGCCTGGAGACTCCCCACGCACAGAGTAGCCTGGCAGGCTACAGTCCATGGGGTCACAAAGAGTCAGGCATGACTGAGCGACTAAGCACATAGCATATACAAGATCATACCATTTTTTCCTTTATTTCTATTATTGTCAAATAAATATACTTTTAATATTTAAATAGTTTACATGTAAATATGGTTTTAAATATTTCATTAAGGAAATATATTTCACTAAATATTTTAGTTTGAATATTTTAGCTGTCTCTTTTCTCTACTCCCTAGTTCTTCCTCGTCTCACTCAAATCAGTCCTATATGTACACTGATCTCAGACTAACCTTTCTCAGATGTCTCTGAAACCATTTATCTCTCAAAAAAACACTCAGTGGCTCAGCTCCAACTACTTGACTGAATGCAAACACCTCATCCTGACAGTCAAAGGCAGAGGGGCTCCTGGTGGATTTTCCAGTGTTTCTTTCCAGGTCTCCTGTATACATAGGCAGGTTCTGGTCTGTATGTGGAACATGGCCTATACATCATGCTTCTGTCAAGAACTGTAATGAATCCAAGATTCCCTCCCAGTTGCAGCCAAGTAAGGTGGCCTGCTATAGCTTCGTAAATGCTGGTGGGCTCCATGAGACTTTGGAAGAGAAACAAAGGAAACCTGACTTTTCAGTGCAGAAAAATTGCAGAGTGTCAGCATTTTGGGGGCTAACTCCTCAAGCCCCACTTCATACAGGTTGGCACAGAGAGTGGGACAGTAAAGATGGGTTGTGTTACAGGAGAGGCACCAACCCCGAGCTTAGGAAGCTTCAATAGTTTACACTGAAGAGGGGGAATCCCCACCCCTTGCTCCAAAGTGGGATTCTGTCTCTATCTTGGAACAGATTCCAGAAAAAATTGCTGTCAGTGATTCGCTCCCAATGTGTGCAGAAATGTGACAGACATATGGAGAGTTGCACTCACCCCCAAAATTTACAGATTCCTCCTTCTGCCTAGGATGCCATCTTCTGATGCATTGTTTTATTAATAATTATCCATCTGTGTGTGTGCTCACTCACGTCTGACTGTGACCCCAGAGACCATAGCCCACCAGGCTTCTCTGTCCATGGAATTTACCAGGCAAGAATACTGGAGTGGATTGCCATTTCCTACTCCAAATTATCCATCTGCAAATATCATTTAAACTATTTCCCTTAAAACTGCCTTCATGTAGTCAGAAATATATTTTCCCTCTTTTGAATGTCCCTCTTTTTGCATCTCTTCTATTTTATTACATGTACATTTTACTATAGTTCTTTAGCCAAGTAGATTTTTATAATCAAAAATATTGATGATTTCTCTTGTTTAAGGGTATTCTTACTGGGCATTGTGTTTCCATCAATACCTAGAGAAGATATACAATAAACAATTCAATTCTACAAAATTCCATGATTCCAGTAAGAGGATATTCATGGCAGAAATTGGCTCACAGATTTCCAAACTCAGTAATTTTGACTTGGAAATATAGAAATAATTGTGTTTGGTAGGAAGCAATCCCAGGGGTGGGAGAGCCTGGTGGGCTGACGTCTATGGGGCCACACAGAGTCGGACACGACTGAAGTAACGCAGCAGCAGCAGCAGCAGGGACATAAGATGAAAAGATAGACCCACATGGACCCACACATAAGATAAGAGGGGTCTTGAGGCATGTAAGATGGAAATGTGAGCAATTCAAAACCATGAGTAAGCGTAAATTATGACAGAGAAAAATTGCAAAGTAGCATCTGAAGAAACCAGGTATGGAGGGGAGATGAGCATGGAGTTGCATGCAGAAACAAATCTAGCCTAGGAAAGCTAAGCTAAGACGCACCTGCTGAGGCTCCTAGGCTACCCTGGATTCTTAGCTATGGACCTTTCACTTATTTGTGTGATGTTCTTGATTCTTCACTATTTGGGTCACTTTGTCCCAGTTGGCCTGGGACTCTTCAGTTGGCTGAGAGCCATTTCCCCCTTGTTCTTCGCATAAGCACCATTATCCTTTCCATTATCTGAGGCAATCTGCATGGGTCCCTGCTCCTGTCACTTGAAAGAGCCTAACATAGAAATGAATTGGATGTAATGCACCAGTGGCGTGTTGATACATGTCCAACAACTAACTCTTCAGAGAAAAAGGAACTCATTGGTAGCCTTTATCAATTTCCATGGTATAAATACTGCTACCATGACTTCTTTCAAGCTACCAACATAATGTAACATAACAGCCCCAAATGAGGAAGAGGTGTGCGTGATCAGTTCTCGTGAGCCTGAAGGAGCTGATCCCAGCGCAGCACTGGATCAAACGTTCAACCTTGGCATATAGATCTTGTTCTTCTAATCCTTCATTATAAAATTCAGTAGCTGCCTCTGAGTTATCACTTTAAAACATGACATTTCTGTTACATGAATGTTGCCCTCCCAAATTCCCACTATTTTATACCAATTAATTTATAAGGCAGTTTAAGTTTCCTTTGTATTTCAGGGGATACACAATATGTTTACATTTTTCCATAACCTTGTGCACTCTATTTTTTGCCATAGATTTTGTTTCAGTTTGAAATCACTGAGTGTATTTTGCATTGTTCCATTGTAAAAACTGCTTGACTTACTTTCAAATTGAAAGTCTTCAAATGAAACAGGAAAACCTGTAAGTACTTCAGTCTTAAAATTGTCCTACGGCATACATGGTGATTTGAAATTATTGTGGTACTTTCCTTTTCATTATAAGTGCCTCTTTATAAGCAGTAGGGACTCTGAACTTATGAAGTAGAAAATAATTTAAAATTATTGGAGTGCTTTGGACTTTTAGGAGACCTTCATTCTTTCAAATTGGAATTCCAATTTGTGAAGTGCTCCAGTAAGTTTAAATTGCTGAATGCTGTAGACTCAAAATTCGGGTACAGAGCTTCTTACCAAAGAAGTATTATACATTAAAAATCCTTCAGCTACTTCTCAGAGGACACGGTCACATTACTAATTTCTTTCCTTCCTCAATCTGCAATTAAGAACTTACACGATATGTGTGAAAAATAAACATAGATCCAAATTTTAATCTTAAATGTTAACTCACATCCTTAAATTCTGATCCTTTGAGATATAGAGGTTTGTATTTCTGAAATACTACAGGCTACCCAGGCAGCTCAGAATCTGCTTGCCAATGCAGGAGACGTGGGTTTGTTCCCTGGGTTGGGAAGTTCACCTGAAGGAGGAAATGGCAAACCCCCCAGTATTCTTGCCTGGGAAACGACAGAGGAGCCTGACGGGCTATCGTCCATGGGGGCCCAAAAGAACTGAACACGACTGAGCACTTGCTGGAGGAGGATGAAATACTTGAAGAGATAGGAATGAAAACAAACTTCACAGGTCTGAACAAACTCATTTTATGGAAGTAAGCATCCTCATATTATTTCTTGTGCCTTATGAATATAGATAATGTAAAAAATTGTGCCTTCCACCCTCCATGCTGCTATGATAAAATTATTATGAAAATTAATTAACATGGCCATCTTGTTCCCATTGAAATAAAAATAAATTCAATAAAAGCTAGTGCAATAACTCCAGAAAATGTTAGGGTATGTAGACAAAAGGGAGTAACACTATTTTACTCTTCATAAATCAAATAACAATTGAGGCTGCTGGTCGTGGCAGTTTGTCCATAAAGAAATGGATGCAGCAGTTTCAAGGCACTCTTGAATCCTAATAACCTTAACAAACCATGATTGAAACCAGTGACTCTGTGTAGGTCCATCCATTACAAAGAAACAGGTCCCTATCCGCCAGCTTTCAGTGTCATGTTCATCATTTGTTTGCATCTGTCCTACGTGCTCTAAGAAACAGGAAAATGAATGTGGCAGTTTGACTTTTCTCATATGACTTGGAAAAATGCAAATGTAATCTTTCTTTCCTCCATCCCAAATAAAAATGACTGTTGCCAACATAGCTTCCATCACCATCAAGAAAAATTGTAACAAATTAAAAACAATGTACAAGAAAAAAAATCTATACCAAATACATCATTAATCCAGTGTACCTTAGTTATACATGGAGTTTTGTAATTTTCTGTCACATATAGAATTTACCATCCTAAAATATTCGTCAAGTTCAAAGAAGCATTATTTTTATGTTTAACGTTATAAACTGGCCTGACATTGTTGCTTTACTGGAAGAATTTGACCTTTCAAGATATATTTCTATCTTATTGATTTCTTTTAAAAAATGCATACATGGATCTGTAGAAAGGCTAAAAAATGCTTTCATATGAACCCAGAAGAACAATTGCTGATGTAAGAGAAAACAATGTAAATGAAAATGTTTTGAAAAATACCCTTGTCATTCTAAATCAACAATTTACATGGGGTGTATTTTTTGGGGTACTTGAAGAATCAGTCAGTCAGTTCACTTGCTCAGTTATGTCCGACTCTTTGCGACCCCAGGGACTACAGCACGCCAGGCCTCCCTGTCCATCACCAACTCCCAGAGCTTACTCAAAGTCATGTCCATTGAGTCTGGGATGCCATCCAACCATCTCATCCTCTGCCGTCCCTTTCTCCTCCTACCTTCAATCTTTCCCAGCATCAGGCTTTTTTCAAATGAATCAGCTCTTCACATCAGATAGCCAAAGTATTGGAGTTTCAGCTTCAGCATCAGTCCTTCCAATGAATAGTCAGGACTGATTTCCTTTAGGATGGACTGGTTGGATCTCCTTGAAGTCCAAGGGATTCTCAAGAGTCTTCTCCAGCACCACAGTTCAAAAGCATCAATTCTTCAACGCTCAGCTTTCTTTACAGTCCAACTCTCACATCCATACATGACTACTGGAAACACCATAGCTTTGACTAGATGGACCTTTGTGGGCAAAGTAATGTCTCTGCTTGTTAATAAGCTGTCTAGGTTGGTCATAACTTTTCTTCCAAGGAGCAAGCATCTTTTAATTTCATGACTGCAGCCACCATCAGCAATGATTTTGGAGCCCAAGAAAATAAAGTCTGTCACTTTTTCCAGTTTCCCCATCTATTTACGGTGAAGTGATGGGACCAGATGCCATTGAAGAATACTTGAGATTTAATTTTTAAATGTATGATTTGGAAGTTTTAAATTATTTTCTTCATACACAGTCTAGCAAAAAGATTGTTTTCTGAATCACAGTCATTCTTTTAAATTAAGCACAGGAGCCATTCACACACTACACACTCATAGACTTGAAGCACTCACATTCTCACTTTATTGTTTTATTTTTTAATATTACATAAATTCTCTTATTTTTTCTAAATTGGAATTAGCCCCCAAATGCTTCTTTAGAGGAAAACAACATGTATGGGAAAACAGGGCAGAAAATATATTGTATAGTCATTTTGGAAGTTGGGTGTAATGAAAATTCAAGAATCTATGATTGTACTGTACATGTAACCTGCCTCATCTAACTCTAGTATTAACAAAATGCAGAACAGAGAAGAATATAGCATGAAAACTCTTCTTATAGATTCACAGATTTTTATTCACTGATGTATTGTTTGAAAGTTTGGACTATACCTCTCCTTGGCCACAGGACTGGTAGGAGAGTGTATAAACCCTCCCACGTCATTCATGAAAGAAAAACTGCTATGTAGCTAAGGCATCAGGTTAAACCAATCCAGGAACATTTTCAGCACAGTGCAGAACAGAACATGGCATAATGATACACGCACCAGAGCCTTCTCTCTCAGAATTTCTCCTTGCGTTTTATCTCCCTCTGTTCTGTCTATACCCCCTGAATAGTGAAGAGTTTCCTGAACTCTTAACTCATTCTTATCATTTCTTTTACAAGAAGCATATGTTGATCTTATTTCATGAGGCTGTATTTAGGGCTCTATTCCTGTAACTGAAAGAAATAAAATATGTGTCTGTGCCTTATCTTTCAAAGGCAGAACCTACTTACCATTGACTCTTAGGATGCAAAGAATACAGATGACTTCTGTATGATCTGAGAAGCAATTAGCATATTGTGAACTCCTAAATGTTAAATGACAGCCCTATACAAGAATCTGGCAGCTGATGCATTTTGGACTTATATTTCCAAAAAAAAAAAAAAAATCCTTGTGTAAGAAATGCCTTTATTTAGTAACAAACACGTCAAGTCATAATAGCCCAGAAGGACCAAAGTGATCAAACAGAGAAAGGAAATCAGAATACTAGATTTTAAAATACACGGAGTAAATCTGTGTGTGTGTGTGAATGTGCATGCATGTGTGTTGATAGGGGGAGAAGATAATCACTTAGCCTTGTCAGAGGTTTCTTCTACAGAGGGAGTTGGGGAAAGCCTGTTCAGAGGGATAAAGGAAGCTGGGTGTGATGCTCCATTGGGCATTCAAGTCATTCTTCAAATGAGTGACCTAATAAAACAGCAACAAAACGATTGTCAACTGAAATTACATGACTCATGTAGTATCGACGTTTAGGCAGTCATGTGCCATCAATAACATTTTCATATTGCGACTTCACGTCCCCTTTGAAGCTGATACCTGATGAGTTTGGTTTCCTGGAACTTAGCCAGTTTCAAAGCAGAATGAAAATCACTTTTCACACAAATCAAAGAAGAGCATTGTCTAGGGAGATGTTCTGCGTGTAGGCACTCCCACAAGCCCACCTCTCTATGAAGCTTGCACAGCTTTACAGAGCAGGCTCTTGAGAGGAGAGCACAGCAGATGTGAAAGGGAAAAGCTGCAAGAGACCCAGAATGAGCCAGCCTGGCCGCTCACCATGCTCCTTGTGCCAGAACAGTGTTGACATCAGCAAAAAGCAAGGAGGCTAGAGGCTGTGGACTCCCTTTAGTTTGGGGTCATTCAGAAAATGAATTGTTCTATGGCTTGTCCAAGTGATGACCAAAGTGCTGGTAAACCAAAGGAACTCAAACTGGTTCTTTTCAGCAGTACTGTTGAGAAATTATTTCTTTTGTAAGACTCCCGTCTTTCTCTGCATCTGTTCTCAGGAAGGCTAAGTGATCAATATTGCCTTGTTCTGGCTGTGGCTGCAGAAGAGAGTGAGGTCCAGATTCAGTGAATTATTATTTTCATAAAACTGTAAGGTTTTTGGTTTTTTTCTTGTTTTTTTTTTTTTTTTTTTGCTTTCTACCCTGATAGAACAAGGAGCATTCTCCATGAAATGCCTTCTACTATAGATTTCCCTGGTGGTCCAGTGGGTCAGACTCTGCACTTCCACTACAGGGGGCACAAGTTCAATCCCTGGCTGGGGAACTAAGACTGCATGCTTTGAGGTGTGGCCAAAAAAAAAAAAAAAAGCCTTCTACTCTGGGGATTACTATCCATGAAATATTTGAAAGCCATTTTCATTATGTCTCCCTCCCAGAGTCTCTTTTTATGATTCATGATGTTTCACAACAGGTACATTTTGGGGTGCCATTGTATGTCCAAATCATATTAAAAACAAAAATCATAAAACTCATTTAAAATTATCTATGTGGTCAAGATTAAGCATTTTTAATTTTAAAAAAAAAAATAACAAAGTTTATTTGAAAGGTGCACTTCTGAATAAACCATTTGCCTCCATTTATCTTTACTGAACTTCACAAATAAGTGAAATTTAATTTTAAATGCTTCTTCATACATAATATAATTAAGTACATATAGTAAGATAAAATAAAAATAATATCACAAATGTTCTGTGGTTTTTTATGGTAAAAGGTAAATTGTTGAATTTAATGGGACAGGAATCATGTCTGTATTCTTCCCTCACGGTCACTCATGAAATGATGCCCATTGAAGTTAACATCATTTGTTCTGGAGAACTGTGTGTACTTTACTTTATTTTTTTTTTATTTTCAATTAGAGGATAATTGCTTTATAATGTTGTGTTTATTTTTGCCCTGTGTGTACTTTAGAAACACATAGAAATAGAAGAATAACTACAGTTCCACAATGGGGGATAATACAGGAATGCCATAAACTGTCAAATTTATCAAAAACATCTTTTCTCTCACGAAGTCACAAGACTTCAATGGTTCATTATTGACCACCAAAGGGTCAGTCCCTTTGGGAAATATTCACCTAAAAATTATTGGTCCAACTATGTTTTAATGCTTGCCTTTACACCAGCACTTTTTATGTATAGAATTCTTTCTACTGTTTGTCCACAATGGAGTTGTTTCATATTAAAGATTTTTCATCAGCAATGAAAGATTTCAGGATTTATCTTGACTTAGCACAAGAAAAGTCATAAACATCTATTATTATTGCTTTGTTAGAAATGTTGTGGAATTATTAAAGTGACTAGCACCAGAGTAGCTCATATTAATATTCACATTAATTTCTGTGGAAAAGAATTCTGTCTGGTAAAAATACCGTTTTATTCAATATGAGTCTCCCTAGGGAATCTCTCAGAATTATAAATAGACACATCTATTATAATTTAGGCCAATTTCTGCTAAAGTGAGTCAGCAGTTGACCTTAGACTGCTCATCAATAAAATTCTGGTCTCTTTACTTTGTAAGATACATACAACTTATTTAATCTTATTTACTAATGGCATCTAATCCTATTTTAAGATAGAGAGGTCCTTTGCAGAATATAATCATAATAGTGTTTTATATTTGTATGGTGCTTTTTGCATTTACAGAATGTTTTCATATACTTCATTGCATGTGATTCTCTCAACAAATATTGCTACTCCCTTGAAATGAAATACTACTGGCCTCCAAATATTAAGAATTTTATATCTATTTATATAGTCAGTAGTGGTGAAACTAAGACAAGAATCTAGGCTTCCTGCTGCTGCTGCTGCTGCTGCTGCTGCTGCTGCTGCTAAGTCACTTCAGTCGTGTCCGACTCTGTGCGACCCCATAGACGACCGCCCACCAGGCTCCCCCATCCCTGGGATTCTCCAGGCAAGAGGAATGGGTTGCCATTTCCTAGGCTTCCTACTCCTAGTTAAATGTTTTTTCCACCCTACCTTGTTGCCTGGAAAGTAAGCTCCATGCACTCTTGGGACCACTGTGAGTGAATATTTCCTTATCTAAGTCTATAGTCGGAAACTTAAAACTAGGTTGTGAGGATCAGGGAAGGGCAACTTGACAGGCATGGTCCTGGCATCCTAATAATCCTCAGCTTTCATCTGAGCCTCAGGAATTCTGACCTGCAAGTCCTCTCTCATCTATAGTAGGAAACAGTAAAATGATTCTAAAACTTGAAGTCTTTCAATGATTGGTTTTTCTTATTTCAAAGAAGACCAAGCTGGGTTATCCATTTCTTTGTGTCTATGGTGCTGATTCCCACTTATGAGATCTTACTTATATTTTGAAATTTTTTTCTGTTTCCTTCATAGCTGTTTATTCATTTTTATTAAAGAGAGATTTTTCAAGAGCTCGTTATATTCTGCACTAATGTTGGTAGGACTGAAGCAACTATGAACAAGACAGACACGTTCCCAACCCACTGAGAGCTTTTGTCTACAGATGCTTATAACTTTTCACTGCCAACTGCAAGGTTTTTGCTGCAAATTCATTATTTTGGGGAGGAAACATCCTTGGCTAAGCTATTATTTCCCTGGAACTTAAATGGGGAATTGATGCTAATGATCATCCTTTTTGTTATGTTTCAATATCATGAGTCCAAGCAAACCATGAAGTTAAGCTACCTTAAACTAGATTTCTTCTCACTTTTAAATCAAGACTTGAATGAACTCTTCAAATTTATTGTGAGACCCATTCTGCCTGCTCCTACCTTCTGCATTCCTTGAATAGGCCATTTTCTCCCCCTGACGCAGCAACCCCACTTCTGTGGCTCCCTCTTCTCCCAGAGGAGGCCGGAGTGTGATGAAGCAGCTTGATGGCAAGATGGGAGGTACATACCAGCAAGAAAAAAAAAAAAATACCTGAAATGAATTAAGTATTCTCTTACTTCATGACCCTTAAACTTTGTTGTCCTGAAGAGGAGAACTTTATGAAGGACTAGCTCAGTTGGTGGATACAGGTGCACTTGGGTCTATGTACTTTTTTCTCAGTTCTGTCTTCTTAGCTCAATCACATACAGCATCAGGAGAGACAGAGACAATTGGAAAAAGTGAGATGCTGGTTACCTTTCCTGCCACTGTGAGACCACATGGAAGAGCACCACCCCAAGGGAGCATCCTTTGGAAAAGAGAACCCGAGCTTGGTGGAATACCTGGGCTGTGGGATACCTGAACTGGTCCGCAGACCAGCTGTGTGACCTTTGTAAAACTACTTGACCCTTTGGATCTTGCTTTTCTACCCTGAAAGTCAAATAATGACCTACTTTGAGTGTGTCATAGATTTGTTCTGTGAATTAAGGAATGAGAAGGTCTATGTGAACTACGAAATATAGCATAAATTAAGATGACACTATTTCAGAACTTGACCCATGGGAAACCTGGGTGAAGTCTGGTTGGGAAAAATAAAGCCAGTGAACAAGATCAATCTGTAGTGTGTTCTGGTCCTTGACCCCTGGTGCTCACTGTCCTTCCAGCTCCCAGTGCATCCCTTACCGTCTCCTCCATCCACTGTATTCATTGCATTTTCAGGATGTTTTCTTTTCCCTGTCTTTCTCTTCCTTCTCACTCTCTCTGTAAATCTTCAAGCCAAAGAATTCCACTTTAGAATTTCTCTCCTTCTTGCTTCTCCATTTACCTGAGGACTCACTATGTGAGTGAAGTCGCTCAGTCGTGTCTGACTCTTTGTGACCCCATGGACTGTAGCCCACCAGGCTCCTCCGTCCATGGGATTTTCCAGGCAAGAACACTGGAGTGGGCTGCCATTTCCTCCTCCAGGGGATCTTCCTGACCCAGTGATCGAACTCAGGTCTCCTGCTTTGCAGACAGACGCTTTATTGTCTGAGCCCCCAAGGAAGCCCTGAGGATTTGCTGTAAAGGTCTACAAGAGAAGAAATGTGGATTCCCTTTTAATTCTTTGACATATAAGGCATATGACTGATGGTTAAGAAAAGGGAAGGAAGTTTCATCCAAACCCAAGTTTGGTGGGAACGAGCATCTCCATGCAGACCTGCACTGAGAGCGTGGGGCTGCATGTGAGAGCACTTGGTGCTCCGTCCTGTCTCCCATGGGGACCCGGGGTGATGGGGATGCTGGCTGGGTTGGACCACTGCTGAGGAGGCCTTTCTCTCTGGGCCCGGATGCTGCCACTACATCCTCTCCAGGTGTTCCAGAATGAAGATAGGCAGGCTTTCTTAATACCCATCTGGTTCCTTCTTAGTAAGGGCACAGTTTGGCAGCTTAAGGCAAAGAGGTGAAGTAGCATTGAGTTCCATCCTCTTGCCCCGAATAGCTTTTGGTTGTGTGACAAGGAGTGTGAGTGTGAGAGGTATTAGCTTCTAGATGTGGTTCCACTCTTTAAGAGCCAGGTTCAGTTCAGTTCAGTCACTCAGTCATGTCCGACTCTTTGTGACCCCATGAATCGCAGCACGCCAGGCCTCCCTGTCCATCACCAGCTCCTGGAGTTCACTCAAACTCACATCCATCGAGTTGGTGGTGCCATCCAGCCATCTCATCCTCTGTCGTCCCCTTTTCCTTCTGCCCCCAATCCCTCCCAACATCAGAGTCTTTTCCAATGAGTCACCTCTTCTCATGAGGTGGCCAAAGTACAGGAGTTTCAGCTTTAGCATCATTCCTTCCAAAGAACACCCAGGACTGATCTCCTTCAGAATGGACTGGTTGGATCTCCTTGCAGTCCAAGGGACTCTCAAGAGTCTTCTCCAACACCACAGTTCAAAAGCATCAATTCTTCAGCGCTTGGCTTTCTTCACAGTCCAACTCTCACATCCATACATGACCACTGGAAAAACCATGGCCTTGACTAGACAGGCCTTTGTTGGCAAAGTAATGTCTCTGCTTTTGAATATGCTATCTAGGTTGGTCATAACTCTTCTTCCAAAGAGTAAGCATCTTTTAATTTCATGGCTGCAATAATGGTGATCAAGTCTCTTAATCCCTAGTTAGGGTAACCCCTCAACCATACAAGAGGGATTTGGGTGCTCATAAATAGAACTTCACTATTCTTAGAGTCTGCATGCATGTTGAGTCATTTCAGTCATGTCCAACTCTTTGTGACCCCATAAACTGTAGCCCTCCAGGCTCCTCTGTCCATGGGATTGTCCAGACAAGAACATTGGAGTGGGTTGCCATTTCCTCCTCCAGGGGATCTTCCAGACCCAGGGATCAAACCTACATCTCTTTACATCTCTTGCATTGGCAGGCATATTGTTTATCACTTGTGCCACCTGGGTAGCCCCTCTTAGAGTCTATAGAGCTTGATATTTAAGAGCAGAGCCTCTGGGGCTATACTGCCTGGTTCTGGGACCAACTCGGTGCTTATTTTCTGTGTGACCTCAGACATTTAGTTTCTCTCATCTCTGAACAGGGAGTTGTAATAATAATACATAATAGCAATCATATAATGAGTAATTGTAATAATGTACTAACAAGATTATGAGACTTTAACATGCTTTTACATGTAAAGTGCTGGGACCACCACCTGTTAATGTTAAATGTTAGCTGTTAATGTTTTTCATTCATCCAGTGGACAAACACTTGGATTCCATTGCAGAGATGGGTGCTTCTTTATAGGGAGAACTTAGTGCTGGCAGGCACCTTGGCCCCACTCTGCTTGAGTGGTGGAGAGAGAGACATCTCGATGTCCTAGGAATCAAGGGACAAGCCTCCCCTCTTATACCTGCTTTTCACTGCGTCCTTGAAAACATCCACTGGATCACTGAAAAAACAAAAGAGTTCCAGAAAAACATCTATTTCTGCTTTACTGACTATGCCAAAGCCTTTGACTGTGTAGGTCACAATAAAGTGTGGAAAATTCTGTAAGAGATGGGAATACCAGACCACCTCACCAGCCTCTTCAGAAATCTGTATGCAGGTCAGGAAGCAACAGTTAGAGCTGGACATGGAACAACAGACTGGTTCCAAATAGGAAAAGGAGTACATCAAGGCTGTATATTGTCACCCTGCTTATTTAACTTCTATGCAGAGTACCTCATAAGAAACACTGGGCTGGAGGAAGCACAAGCTGGAATCAAGATTGCCGGGAGAAATATCAATAACCTCAGATATGCAGATGACACCACCCTTATGGCAGAAAGTGAAGAAGAACTAAAAAGCCTCTTGATGAAAGTGAAAGAGGAGGGTGAACATGTTGGCTTAAAGCTCAACATTCAGAAAACTAAGATCGTGGCATCTGATCCCATCACTTCATGGCAAATAAATGGGGAAACAGTGGAAAGAGTGGCTGACTTTATTTTTCTGGGCTCCAAAATCACTACAGATAGTGACTGCAGCCATGAAGTTAAAAGACACTTACTCTTTGGAAGGAAAGTTATGACCAACCTAGACAGCATATTGAAAAGCAGAGACATTACTTTGCCAACAAAGGTCCATCTAATTAAGGCTGTGGTTTTTCCAGTGGTCATGTATGGATGTGAGAGTTGGACTATAAAGAAAGCTGAGTGCTGAAGAATTGATGCTTTTGAACTGTGGTGTTGGAGAAGACTCTTGAGAATCCCTTGGACTGCAAGGAGATCCAACCAGTCCATCCTAAAGGAGATCCGTCCTGGGTGTCCATTGGAAGGAGTGATGCTGAAGCTGAAGCTCCAATACTTTGGCCACCTCATGCGAAGAGCTGGCTCATTTGTAAAGATTCTGATGCTGGGAAAGACTGAGGGCAGGAGGAGAAGGGGACGACAGAGGATGAGATGGTTTGAGGCATTACTGACTCAATGGACATGGGTTTGGGTGGACTCCAGGAGTTGATGATGGACAGGGAGGCCTAGCATGCTGCGGTTCATGGGGTTGCAAAGAGTCGGACATGACTAAACGACTGAACTGAACTGAACTGAACTTGGAAACATCGGATTTTTTCAGTTTTCAGTTTTGTTAGTGGAACTGTTTCAAAACTGTACAAATGGCAAACTGTACTCCTCAAAATTTAAGAGACTGGTCTTCATACAGCGTGAAGCAGCTGAAAGCCCAGATCTCAACTATCTTTCTCTCATTCTTCTTCCCACCCCTTCTTCATGCTTCTTGGACCCAGGGAAGTCAGATTTGCACCAGTTGGTTTCTGTTTGGAGCAATTAGTGCACAAAGAGATTTTCCATACACAAGGCCAGACAAGGCTGCACTGTGCCAATGCTGGCTGAACATACAGTCCCTGTCTTTCTCCCTGGCCTTGACCATTTTTCTAAACACCAGTCTAAACAACTCCCTTTTTTAAATGCTTCATGAAAGTATAAAACATGTCACAGGGTCTTATTTATCTTGAGAAATTTGGAGTTTAGGAAACAGCTATTGATTTCAAAGGATAAATGAATATTCTTCTGATAAAACTTGCACACTGCCCAGAGAATCTCAAGTCACTGCTAAACAGAAGTTTCCCTTTTTAGGATACGTATAGTGTAAGCACCAGCATGTAAACGCCTAAACTTTTGCATAGCAAAGATCTTCTCCGTTGCTAATGTTGTGGGAACTAAAGTCCTAACTCTCATTCCAGGTAATAATAGATCCATCATGTCAATCTTCATAAAATGTCACACAGCTTAACTCTGTTGCTGGTGTTTGTTAGAGCCGCCATCACAGAAGGACGCGAGCTAGGTGGCTCAACCATGCGGACGCTTGTCTTGTCAGAGTTCCGGGTGCTGCGAGCCTGAGATCCAGGTGTAAGCAGATTTGGCTCCTCCTCCAGTAGACAGTACCATCTCTCACTGTCTCTTCTTGTGGCCTTTTCAGTGTGTCCTTCACTCCTCCTGTAAGGGCTCTGCTTCTGTTGGATCAGGGACTCACCATAAGGGCTTCGTTTTCACTTAGTCACCTATTGAAAGTCTTTCTCTCCAAATAAAACTCTGAGACACTTGGGTTTGGGACTTCAACATATGAATTTGGAGAGTAAAAGATTCAGTCCATAACATTTGCATGATGGACGAGCAGAGCAAAGGAGGTTTCTGTGGTTCCCTTGTTTTTGTTTAGAAAGATACTCTAGATTTACTGTGGGGGTCATTTTGCAATATATACAAATATTGCCATTGCATTGTATCCCTGAGAAAAATATGATATCATAGGTCAATGATACATCAATAAAACAAATTAACACATGATTAAACTAATTAAAGTGTTTACAGAAGGTGGGCATACTATTTTATATTTAGCTGGATAGATTTCCTAGAGGAAAAAAGTGACATGCATAAGAGAGTTCCTCTAGTGAATAGTTAAAGCACAAGATTAAGGATTTGTTTGTTTAATTCTTACACAGCTTTAGGTGCCAAGTTCTATTCTGAGTACCTCACAAACACTAACTCCTGCGAACTATCCCTGATACAGACATGTGAGGTGGTGCCACTGATCAATGACAACCCTCTACATGTAGTAAAACCCAAACATTTTATTTTGGCATATAAGATAGATTCTCATTGTCTGTACCCTAGTCATGGGGAAGGCTTTGCCACAAGCGAAATTCTTCATACATATTTGCTATCCCTTCTGCCTTTTCTCTTTAAAAAAGAGAAATCCTTGTTTTTTCACAAATGGTTATTTTTTATCTAATGAAAGACAGTAAGGGAGAATGAAAGGCACAGACTCTAGGATCAGACGGACCTGCACTTGAATGCAGGCAAATATTTTATCTCTCAGAGCTCCAGTATTTCAGCTGCAACAGAGAGACACTACGGTCTTGCTGGGTTGCTATGAGAACTTGAAATAATTGCTCTTTACCCTCGCTCTTTTGTCATACTGCTAATATTAATACTATATACACTGGGGTCCTTTGAATGCAAGACAGAAGATAAAAGATGACAATTATGATAGTTGGTCTTGGTGTAAATTGAACTTTTACTGGTCAACTTAATATTAATTCTCTATTTTCATATTCAATGATGCTATTATTCAACTAGTTTATTTGCTACTTTTTCAAATCAAAAGTATATTAGCATTTTTATTTTTAAATGTATATATTTTCAGTTTAGTCACTCAGTCGTGTCCAACTCTTTGCGACACCATGGACTGCAGCATGCCAGGCTTCCCTGTCCATCACCAATTCCAGTATTGGTTGTTACATACCAACTCATGTATTTTACAAATGGTAATTGCTTATAATGTTGCATATATATGCATATTACATTGAGTAACTAGATTTAAGTTTGGTCTAAATTTTGAAAGCAATGTGCTTTATTTTTTTAAACTACTTTATTGAGGTATGATTGACATAGACAAAAAACTGCACATATTGAATGTAGACAACTTGATGATTTTGGAGATAAGTATAAACCTTTAAAACCATCACCATAATCCATGCCATAAAAATATCCACCACCTCCAAAAGTTCTTACCAACATCTTATTTATTATTCTTGTGTGTAGAATAAGAGTAGTTAACAGAAGTTCTTTCTTCTTATGATCATTATTCTAAGGATTTTTTTTACACTTGGATTTTTCAGTTACCCACTTATACACTTAAATGAAAAACTTGAATTCTGGGCTTTAGGATAAGGAAATACGCACAAACACATGTATCCTTCGACATGCTATTTCATGGAAAAGGAATAACTGTGGTATATTAGATGCTCAGTGTAAATCTCCACTGATTTTTACAAATTTACATTTCCACTCACCTGCTCTAAATGTAGGACTCCTGATCCTCTTCTCTCATCTAATTGAGGATCTTGAGTTGAGGCACCAAAAAAGTTTGGAGTTAGGTATAAATTAAACCTTCATATTATAATGGCATCAAGTGTGGGTGTTCTATTAACTTGGGTATAATGCCAACCAAAGGTGAGAGGCTAGGCAGTTGAAAGGCTGGGAGGAAATAAGAGAATCCAAAATAAAGAAGGATTCATACAGTATTTTGGAAAAAAAATTAATCTCATGTGCACAGAGCCTTTCCTCCCTTTGCTCACATCCACCCACCCCATCTTCCATTGCCTAATTCAAAACTTTCCCCTTCTTATTCCCTAACATTCTTACTCTTCCCTAATCACTGTTTTGTCTTTTCATAGTCTTTTATTCTTATATATTTGTATGAATAGTTGTAAATTTGTCACATAGGATGCTATTTTCTGCTTCCATGTTTCTGAACCTCTTAACAGTGGCATGTACTATAGGTATGCAGTTTATTAATTCATTGCTATCTGACATAACAAATCATTAATTTTTAGTCAGTCTTCTCCACCAGAGTATAAGCTCTGTGAGCGCAGGGCTTTGTCAATATTGTTCATTGCTATGTCCAGAATCTAGAGAAATGCCTGAAAAAACTGGTTCTCAAGCACCTTCAGGGAACCAGTTACTGTTTAGGGTGCTGGTAACTACAGAGATCAATAAGCTGACAGGGCCCCTACTCCCCTGAGTTTGTATTCTGGTTAGAAAAATGAGAGTGAACACACACACTGTTATTACTTAGTGGTATACAGGAAAAGCGCTGGTAATGGGGTTTGAGTTTGTAATGTAATGATAGGTGGAGTGGTGTTTAGATAAGGCAATGAGGTAGGACTCTGGACTCTGGGAAGAAGTGACTTTTGAGCAGATGCTTGAATGAAGTGAGCACCTGCAGACTGGGGAGTTTACTTCAGCTCTGACAAAGGCAACAGCAACTAACTAGAAAGGCTCTGAAACAGGAATAGATTTGGCTTAAAAGAAAAAATTCAAATAAGAGAGCACCAGGGAAAGTTGTGAGACAAGTCTGGGTAGGATTACATAGGGCCTCTTAGTTATCTAGAAGGAGTTTAGATTTTGAGAGTACTGTGAATCCACTGAATGAATGAATAAATACAGTGTGATCCAAGTACATTTACTTCAGAGCAGTTACCAAAATACCACTTTATGCATGCTAATCATACCCTAAAAACAAAAGAAGTCTGATCATTTTATAAGAATCTAGCTCAAGATCTGGACTCATTGGAGCAAATGATGAGAACCCTCAAGCAACTAAGTATGTAACTGAAGACAGATCCAGTGTTGGTTCTGCCAGAATACTAAGGCTACCCATGGATGTGAAGCAGAAATACCCCAGCAGCAATGAGTAGGTCAGTAAATATCTCTGCAGGGGAGAGACTTGCACCCAAAACTTTTTTCCTCTCACTTTTTTTTTCCATTGATTAGTCCATCTCTGCCAATGCTTACTTAGGTGCTACATTACTATTCTAGAGAAGAAGATTTCTTAGTAGAGAAACTGCATTCCAAGTATTTTAGCTGAAAGGGAATATATACAGAAGTTAACCACACAGACTCTGGAATCAGCCTGTTTATTAAGTCAGCTGAATGGTCTTGGGCAAATTAAATTGTCAATGCCACACTTTCTGCATTGGTGAAAGTTAAAGTGTTGCTCACTCAGTCTTTTCCACCTCTTTGAGACTCCATGGAGTGTAGCCCGCCAGGCTTCTCTGTCCATGAGATTTCCCAGGCAAGAATAACAAAGTGGATTGCCATTTCCTTCTCCAGGGATCTTCCCGAGCAAGATATCAAACTCAGGTCACCTGCATTGCAGGCAAATTCTTTACCATCTGAACCACCAGCTGGGGATAATAATAGCAAAATATTATTGTGATGATTAAATAATTCATGTAAAGCCCTTAATAGTGTTCCTGGTATGAGGTTATTGTTCTATAAACATTAACCTTTCTTATTAAAACCAGGTAAAGATAATTTTTTTCCTGATGCTCAGCCTTACCAAGGTAACTCCCCTGATATTCTAAAAGCTAAGTTTGGATCCGAGTCTTTCTAGGAGAGGAAGGATCAGCCTGTTCTCACGTTCAGTGGTTTGGGACAAAGCATTACCATGATAGAAGCCATGACCATTCTCAGAAACTCTACAGTTGGCTTGCAGAGAATGTGAAATTATAAAAGCAACTCGAGCTTGGAACCCGAAAATCCTGGACGTGGTCCTTATCAATGACCTGCTTTATTGTTGATCTTGTGAAGGTTATCTGACCTTTCTATTCTCCATTGTTCTTGACTGTAAAGTGAGGGCAAAAATAACATCTCTCTTGCAAGGTTTTTATATGAAGTCAAAGTGAGCGTTTTCATCAGTGTCCTTGGAAATCTTTATAACCTTATTCAAATGTTAGTTATTTTGTTATTAAAGTTTTTGACCATTTCTATATTGATCAAAAGACAGTTTAAGATGAAAAGGTATATAGTCAATCAGTCCTGGCATTTGCTTTCTTTATTTTCATTGAAATATAATAGACTTACAATAGTGTACTAGTTTCAGGCATCCAAGATACTGATTCAATATTTTTGTACTTTACAAATGAATATCACAGTATGTCTAGCTACTGTTTGTCATTATACAAAGTTACTACAGTATTACTGACAATATTCCTATGTTTTGACTTATTTGTTTTATAACTGGAAGTTTGTGCCTCTTAATTCATAGCCCACACTCCCTTCCCTTCTGGCAACTATCTGTGTGTTCTCTGTATTTATAAGTTGGTCTCTCTTTTGTTTGTTCGTTGGTTTTGTTCTTTGGTTTTTTTTTTTTTTTTTACATTCATCATAGAAGTGAAATCATGAAGTAATTGTCATTCTCTGTCTGACTTACTCTACTTAATGTAAGTCCAAACATGTTATCACAACTGGCTAGATTTTATTCTTTTCTACAGCTAAATAATATTATATTGTATATAGGTCACCACATCTTTATGTTGTCAGAACTAGCAAGATTTTATCCTTTTCTATGGCTGAATAATTTCTATTGCATATAATTTACCATATCTTCATTATCTACTCATCCATCGATGGGCACAATTTTATCTTTTCAAAGAGCCAGCTCTTGGTTTTGTTGATCTTCTCTTTTGTTATCTTATGTCTATTTCATTTATTCTCACTCTGATCTTTATTTGTCTCCTTCTACTTTGTTCTCTCTCTGGTTCCATTAGATGGAAGGTGAGGTTATTTTTTTTTTTTTTTTGAGACTTTTCTCATTCCCTGAGGTAAACTTAAATTACTATAAACTTCCTTCTTAACAAGTGCTTTTGCCTCATCCAATAGATTTTTGATTGTGTTTTCATTTTCATTTGTATTCTTTAATTTCTACTTTGATTTCTTCAGTGGCCTCTTGGTTATTTAGCAGCATATTGTTTGGTCTTCGAATGTTTGTTATTTGCACTTTTTTTTTTCCCTTAAGGTGATTTCTAGTCTCATGGCATTGTGGTCAGAAAAGATACCTGATATGATTTCAGTCTTATGGATGTACTGAGCCTTGTGTTCTGGTCTAGCATGTGATGTATCCTGGAGAATGTTCTTGGTGCACTTAAGGAGAATGTGTGCTCTCCTGCTTCAGGATAGAATGTTTTATATATATATCCATTAAGTTCATGGAGTCTAATGTGTCCTTTAAGGCCAAAGTTTGGTTATTTTCTGTCTGGATGATCTGTCCATTGATGTAAGTGGTGTGTTAAAATCCAATACTATCATCATGTTGCTGTCAGTTTCTCCCCTTATGTCTGTTAACATTTGCTTTATGCATTTAGGTGTTCCTGTGTTGGCTGCATATAAGTTTACAGTTGTTAAACCTTCGTGTTGGATTGATCCCTGCATCGTTATGCATTGGTCTCTGTTTTCTGTTACAATGTTTGTTTCTTGTTATAGTCTGTTTTAAAGTCTATTTTGTCTGATATAAAAACTATTGCTACCCCACTTTTCTCTTTGTTTTCATTTACATAGAATACCTTTTCCCATTTATCCGTTTGTTCACTTTCAGTCTATGTGTGTCTTTAGATGTGAAGTAAGCATCCTGTAAACAGCATATATGAGTCTTGTTTCTTTATTTATGTAGCAACGCTGTGTATTTTGATTGGAACATTTAGTCCAGTTATATTTAAAGTAATTATTGCTAGGTACATACTTACTGTCTTTTTATTCACTTTTTTCTGATGGTTATTGTAGTTTCCTTTGTTCTTTTTTCTTCTCTTTCCTCTTGTGATTTGATTACTATCTTTGTTGTTCATGTTTTACATCTTTTTGTTTTGTGAATCCCTTTACTACTTACTGTGTGTATAGATGATGTTATTACTTTTGTCTTTCTTGCTTTCCTACCAGTTTTGTAAGTGCATAATCTACCACCTTTACTGTACATTTGCTTTTAGCAACTGAAAAATCCTTTCATAATTTTTATATTTCTAGTTGTTATTATTTATTTTCTACTTTGATAAACCCCTTTATAATTTTTTGGTAATGCTGGTTTAGTCGTACTGAATTATTTTAGCCTCTGTTTTTCGTTCCTTCTAATATGACTGATAGCCTTGCCAGGTAGGGTATTCATGGCTATGTTTCCTGTTCATCACTTTAAATATATCATGCCACCCTCTTCTGTCCCTTGGACTGCAAGGAGATCCAACCAGTCCATCCTGAAGGAAATGAGTCCTGAATATTCACTGGAAGGACTGTCTCTGAAGCTAAAGCTCCAATACTTTGGCCACCTGATGCAAAGAGCTGACTCATTGGAAAAGGCCCTGATGCTGGGGAAGATTGAAGGCAGGAAGAGAAGGGGACGACAGAGGATGAGATGGTTGGGTGGCATCACCGACTCAATGGACATGAGTTTGGGTAAACTCCGGAAGTTGGTGATGGGCAGGGAATCCTCATGTACTGCAGTCCATGGGGTTGCAAAGAGTTGAACACAACTGAGCAACTGAACTGAACTGAACTCTTCTGTCCTATAAAGTTTCTGCTGAAATATCAGCCGATAGCATTATGGGAGTAGCCTTGTATGTATTAATAACTAGTTACTTTTATCTTTCTGCATTTAATATTCTCCTTTAATCTTTATTTTTCATTTTTCATTAATTATAATTAACATTCATAATTAATTGTAGTGTTTCTTCATGTGGACCTGTTTGGGTTTATCTTCGTGTGACTGGTATTTTTTTCTTTTTCTATGTTAGGATGTTTATCAGCTATTATGTTATTAAATAAATTCCCTTCTCCTTTCTCTCTTGTTCTTCTGGGACCCCTATAATGCAGATGTTAGTGTGCTTGAAATGGTCCCAGTGGTCTCTTAAACTATTTTCATTTTTTTCATTCTTTTTTCTTTACTCAATTTATCTTGGATGATTTCCATTACTCTGTCTTCCAGTTAATTCTTCCATTCCTTTGTGTCATCTAATCAACTGTTGATTCCTTCTAGTATATTTTTTATTTCAGTTATTGTATTTTTCAGTCTCTGTTTGGTTCTTCTTTATATTTTCTAACTCTCTGTTAAAAATTCTCACTGTATTCATTCATTCTTCTGAGTTTGTTGGGCATCTTTATGATCATTACTTGAACTCTTTATCATGCAGATTACTTATCTGCACTTCACTTAGGTCTTCTTATGGAGTTTTGTCTTGTTCTTTCCTTCAGAACATGTTACTCTTTTTCCTTATTTTGCCTGATTTTCTGGGTCTATTTCTATATATGAGGTAGCTTGGTTACATTTCTCAACCTAGAGAAGTGGCCCTTTGTAGGAGACATCTGATGGGGCCTAGAAGCACCCTCTGCTCTGGTTACCAGATCTGTGCTATAGGGATGCCCCTCATGTTGGCTGCAGGGGCCCTTCTGTTGGTGGTACTGACTGCTGTGGGTGCACTGGTAGCCTGGATCTTCCCCTGGCCCAGTTGGTTGCCAGAGCGTCTTGTGCAGTGCCTGCCAGCCCACTGATTAATGGGGCTGAGTCTCACGGAAGCTGACTGTAGGGCCAGCGGGGCATGGGCTGGTTCTGGCCTGCTGGAGGGAGTACTATAGGCTAATGGGAGGTATCCAGAATGGTCTTTTCCAGTATCAGTGTCCTCATGCTCCCAGAAAAAGCTCCCAGAAATGACTGCCACTAGGATCATTGTTTCCAGAAGGAGTCTCTCTTGCCTCCTGGCTTTCAGGAAGGCTCTCCAATCCCAGAGAATGGGTCTGATCCAGGCTTCTTTCAAGCAGTGGAACTTGGGGCATGTGAAATTTTCCTTTTTTCCTTTAAGAGCAGAGTCACGGTTTCCCACCACCTTCTGGTTCTCCTGAATGCATGCTTCACTGGCCTTCAAAGCCTGACGTCCTGGGGCTCCCCTTCCTGGTGGTGGACCTCTGAGCTGGGGAGCCCAGTGTAAGCCTTGAGTCCCTCACTCCTCAGGGCTCTTCACTGTGATTCCCCTCCCACCGGCCAGTCATCTGCTGCCAGGAGCATGAGTCTTGACTACACCATGCCTCTCTCTGCTCCTCCTGCCCGTCTTGTGTTCTTCCTCCTTTATGTCCTTCAGTTCATTTCAGTTCAGTTCAGGCACTCAGTCATGTCTGACTCTTTGCGACCTCATGAATCACAGCACACCAGGCCTCCCTGTCCATCACCAACTCCCAGAGTTCATTCAAGGTCAAGTCCATCAAGTAGGTGATGCCTCCAGCCATCTCATCCTCTATCATCCCCTTCTCCTCCTGCCCCCAATCCCTCCCAGCATCAGAGTCTTTTCCAATGAGTCAAGTCTTCGCATGAGGTGGCCAAAGTACTAGAGTCTCAGCTTTAGCATCATTCCTTCCAAAGAAATCCCAGGGCTGATCTCCTTCAGAATGGACTGGTTGGATCTCCTTGCAGTCCAAGGCACTCTCAAGAGTCTTCTCCAACACCACAGTTCAAAAGCATCAATTCTTTGGCGCTCAGCTTTCTTCACAGTCCAACTCTCACATCCATACATGACCACTGGAAAAACTATAGCCTTGACTAGACGAATCTTTGTTGGCAAAGTAATGTCTCTGCTTTTCAACATGCTATCTAGGTTGGTCATAACTTTTCTTCCAAAGAGTAAGCATCTTTTAATTTCATGGCTGCAGTCACCATCTCCAGTGATTTTGGAGCCCCCAGAAATAAAGTCTGACACTGTTTCCACTGTTTCCCCATCTATTTCCCATGAAGTGATGGGACCAGATGCCATGATCTTAGTTTTCTGAATGTTGAGCTTTAAGCCAGCTTTTTCACTCTCCTCTTTCACTTTCATCAAGAGGCTTTTTAGTTCCTCTTCGCTTTCTGCCATAAGGGTGGTGTCATCTGCACATGTGAAGTTATTGATATTTCTCCCAGCAATCTTGATTCCAGTTTGTGCTTCTTGCAGCCCAGCGTTTCTCATGATGTACTCTGCATAGAAATTAAATAAGCAGGGTGACAATATACAGTCTTGATGTACTCCTTTTCCTATTTGGAACCAGTCTGTTGTTCCGTGTCCAGTTCTAACTGTTGCTTCCTGACCTGCATACAGATTTCTCAAGAGGCAGGTCAGGTGGTCTGGTATTTCCATCTCTTTCAGAATTTTCCACAGTTTATTGTGATCCACACAGTCAAAGGCTTTGGCATAGTCAATAAAGCAGAAATAGATGTTTTTCTGGAACTCTCTTGCTTTTTCTATGATCCAGTGGGTGCTGGCAATTTGATCCTTGGTTCCTCTGCCTTTTCTTAAACCAGCTTGAACATCTGAAAGTTCACTGTTCCCATATTGCTGAAGCCTGGCTTGGAGAATTTTGAGCATTACTTTACTAGCATGTAAGATGAGTGCAATTGTGCAGTAGTTTGAGCATTCTTTGGCATTGCCTTTCTTTGGGATTGGAATGAAAACTGACCTTTTCCAGTCCTGTGGCTGTGGGGAACATTTCCTAGTAGTCTTCAGGTCCTCCTCATAGAGAATTGTTCTGCAAACATTTGTAATTTTGTTATGCCTCTGGGAGGAGATGAGCTTAGGGCCTACTCTGCCATCTTGGCTTTACCCCCTGGTATTTGCTTTCTGAAATATAAATGAAGTGTTGTTTTTATATTTAAATTGATAAAACTTGATGTCACCAGTTTTCTGCTGTATGCATACTGCTTTTTATTTCTTTTTTAAACCAGAAATTAATTTTTAATTAGAAAAATTAAAAGAGAAAACTCAATTGGGCCTGGTATTCTCATGTTCAAAGTGTTGGTTTACAATATGAAGTTTGAAGAAACTGGGAAGGAGAAACCAAGGAATAAGAATGTGCCTGCATTTCATGAAAACAACTATTTTTGTAGTGATCAGTTGAAGACAATCTCTAGATACCTTATCCTTGACACTAGTTTGGCAAGCATGTAGCACAGATGTGGCAGAGAGAACATTAAGGCTAATTTTATAACATCAATCTGTTGTCATCAGTATACAAATGAAGTTAAACCCACGTTGACAGACCAAATTACTAAAGGGAGACATGTGTGGAGTAGAAAGGAGCAGAGGTCTGAGAACAGAAACTCTGATGACACCTGAAAAAAAAAAAAAAAAGTTGTGTCAGAGTCTAAGCTCCCAAAAAGATGCTAAATGCAATTTTTATCCAATGGAAAATTCTGATTCAAGATAGAATGTTTCTGTTCAAAATGGAAACCTAAGCATCTGTAGAAAAGCAAGTGGCCATTGTGATCTAAGAAGAGCAGCTGAAGGTGGATCTGTGGCAGCCTCTGAAAGACTGCTTCGCTGCATCTCCTGGGAGATCTCCCAAATCTGCAAGCAGGTGGCTTTCGGAAAACTAGAAGAAGCCAGTTCCTATATGCCCAAAGTGAAATTTTTAAAGTGGTTGGAGATGAAGAAATGGAAGAGAAGTTTTGCTAAGCCAAAGCTAGAACCCAGTATCTGTGTAGTTTTCAAAGGACTGAGAGCGTGCTTTCCTATAGTTATTTATTTGTTGAAGAAATGAGAAATATATACATTTGTTTACATGATGTAAGATGACAAAAATGCTTCACAGAGTATGCCTCTTTGTAGCTTTAACACGGAGATCACTGCTTTGCCTCCCCTGAGTCTTTCCTTACAGGACTTTGCCCCATAAATCACTCTCTCTATTTCTTCACACACTTCCACATTCTTTCCCTCTGAAGAAATACATGAACAATAAATAGCACCCTCATTGTGTCTCAGTTATCTTAAAACATTTCCTTGGCTCCTCGTGAACTAACACCCCATTTCTGAAAGGGCTTTACTGAGCAGTTTTCCCAAGATGGTCTTATGCCTGCTGCCTTCCCACTGTCCCCACACTGGCTGGATCTCACTTCGTCCCCTGACTCCTTAGAGTGCCCAGCTCCCGGGACCTGGTCTCAGCTGTTTCTTTCTGAACCCTCCTCTGGGACATTTAAGAACTGTTGACTACTGGGCCTTGAAATTCTCTGCTGCCTTTTCCCAGCCTCCTTTGTGTCTGTATCTATGTGTGTGTGTCTTGCCCCATTCGTAGTATTTTCTCTCTGATCCTTTCCTCCTCCTTATTTTCTCTGATTGCTACAATTTTTGTTTTGTTTTCTAACTCCTTTAAGTGTCTGTCTTCTGGAGTTCTGTTCTTGGCTTCGTTCTCTTCTATACATCTTTCCTTTATTGATTTAAACTATCAAAAGTAGACCCTTTTACCTTCTTTATATGCTGTGTTCTTAACTCCATCACTGTCAGGATTACCATACTCTTGTCCACTCTAGATTATAGCTACACAGGTAACATCAGCATCAGGTCCCCCTATACTGTATCTCTCTTTCCATGAGATTCCTTATATACCAGAATTCCTGCTTGGAGCCTACTCTTTCCCCAAACAGACTATTTCAACCACCTCATAATATTCCCACCTCTCTCAAATCCAATGACTCTATTTCTGTTTTGTAAAGTAGTTCATTTGTATCCTTTTTTGGATTTCATGTATAAGTGTTATCATGTGATATTTATCCTTCTTTATCTGGCTTACTTTACTCATGACAACCTCTTGGTTCATCCATGTTGCTGCAAATGGCATAATTTTATTCTTTTTATGGTTGACTAGTTATGACCAACCTAGATAGCATATTAAAAAGCAGAGACATTACTTTGCCAACAAAGGTCCGTCTAGTCAAGGCTATGGTTTTTCCAGTGGTTATGTATGAATGTGAGAGTTGGACTGTGAAGAAAGCTGAGTGTTGAAGAATTGATACTTTTGAACTGTGGTGTTGCAGAAGACTCTTGAGAGTCCCTTGGACTGCAAGGAGATCCAACCAGTCCATCCTAAAGGAGATCAGTCCTGGGTGTTCATTGGAAGGACTGATGCTGAAGCTGAAACTCCAATACTTGGGCCACCTGATGCGAAGAGCTGACTCATTTGAGAAGACCCAGATGCTGGGAAAGATTGAGAGCAGGAGGAGAAGGGGACGACAGAGAATGAGTTGGCTAGATGGCATCACCGACTCGATGGACGTGAGTTTGGGTAGACTCCAGGAGTTGGTGATGGACAGGAAGGCCTCGCATGCTGCGATTTATGGGGTCGCAAAGAGTCGGATACGACTGAGTGACTGAACTGAACTGAATTGATATTCCAATGTATATATGTATCATATCTTCTCTATCCATTACTCTGTTGATGAACATTTAGGTTGCTTCCATGCCTTGGCTATTGTAAATAGTTCTGCAATGAACATTGGGGTGCATGTATTTTTTCATATTATGGTTTTCTCCAGGTATGCCCAGGACCAATATGTCTTCTATTGTCTTCTTTTAATTTAGAATTACACAAATAAAGTATCCAGAAATATGACACTACCATCTTAATCAAATATCTTTTCCATGTAAAAAGCTGAATTCTACTATATGTTTGTATGTTGTATGTTTTTTTGAATACAAACGTATTCTTTGTGTGTTGAAGTCCATTCAAAGTATGCCAGCAGGACATGACTCTGGCATTCCAGCTTGGTTTACCAGGATGAGGCCAGGTTCATGAGGGTTCTATATTCAGAAGTTAAACTTGGGCTTGTTTTGAGGATATATTGCTTATGTTAACTCATACATGTTTAATCTAGTGAGGCCCTGTTTTATTTATAAATATCCTAATATTTATGGGAAAGCTGTCTCATGAAATTGATGCTTTTGAGTCATCTTCCGCTTTTCAATATTAGAAATTCTGAGATTGAACTAATGTCTAATTGCAAAGTTTTACATAGTTTCTATGACAGATCCCAAGAACTTCCATACTTTTTCCATCTCCTGAAGTGGATTCTGATTTTGTTTTTGTCTTTTGCATCTAGAACATGAACACTTAACCAGTTGCATTATTTCACTTAAGTTCTACAACATTCCAATCCATACTTTCCATTCCATTTATTTATATAGGTAGATAGATAAATCCTTTCTCTGCTTGTCTCAAAATCCTATAAGCCAAAATTTACACTTGCAATATCAATAGACTTTTTATTAGGCAAAGTTGAAAGCATTCTATGTACTGAAATAATACAGTGAATTTTACTAGTCAAGATTTCATATAATATTTAAAACTAAGGTAGTCTCCAACTGATAGGTAAAGGTTGAGGGCATAGATAGCTGAATTTTTATAAACCCCATTTCTTACAACTAATTGAATTAAGAAAAAGCTACATATGAGAGCAGAGGCCTTTGAGAAATCAGATACTTTATTGACAGCCACCAGAAGTAAGTACTTACTAGTTTAACTTTGCTGGTTGAAAAAATGATACATTCCACAGAAACCTGAGGTGTTCTAGAAGAAAACCTTTCTCTGGCAGAGCCTACAGAATGTGATAAAATGCTTTGACAGAATGTTGGAGTTACATGACCTTCAGTGAAAATAGCCAAGTAATAAATTAGTCTTCCCAGCTGCTAGTGAATAGTCATAACAGCCAATAGTATGTGAAAACTAACACCATGACAGATAGTAATCATGTAATGTAACATATCGATCCCAAGCGCTGAAGGATATGAGTGCAGCGGCCTGAGAGGAGATCAGTTAAGAAAACATGTACTTCATCAAAAATTCCTTGTGAAATTAGCACTGCGTTATGCAAAGACATTGTGGAAACCGTTTTAAGTCATGCTCTAATCTGGGAGGATACAAGGGCATTGTCTGGTGCCGTGGTTTTACTGTTATTATCTTTGAGTAGGTTTTGAACAACTACGCTTTGCTCAACATCATTTATCTGCAAAAGGAGGCATTGTTAGGACTGAGTGGAGACCTTGATTTTAGGGTCAAAACAATGACAGAGCCCTTTCTCTTGTCTTTGCTTTTACTTTTTCCAATATACTTCCATCCTTCCCTTTATTCTACCCATGATTAAGTATACTAGGACTGCACAAATGTTGGGAGTTATAGGAGTTATTGGAGTTGGTGGAAGTCATGTCCTTCTCCTTTGAAACCTCTCTGTGTTGACCAGTCATCTAAAAGGTGGCCAGTCTTAGAAATGTGGCCCTTAACTTCCTTCAGCAACTAGCCCCTGATCACTTCTCCAGGGACAGTGCTTTCTACTTCCAACGCTTGCATTATTCTCTAAGACCCCTACCTCCTCATGCCTCACACATCTTTCTTCTAACCTAGCAGTCATATCAGTATTGTTGCACACAACTCTGGGTAAACTGAACATTATGCCTCATTCTGAAGACCTGGAAATCTCTTTTGGTGAGATGTATCCATTTCAATCTCATGGTTTAATTGTCTTCAGTTCACTGCCAAAATTTTGTATATGAGAAATTCTAGTGATCCCTCTGGTCTTTGGTACAGAGGCTAAGAGGATTGCTACTAATTTTATATATGTGTTACCTCTGGTGATTTTTCATTTGAGAAATTTCTCAGTTACCTTTACAATGATTAACAGTTCTGATAGGAGAAACAGAACTCTCATATTTTTTAACATTCCAAAGCTGTGCCCCAAACATATTCAGTTTAAATAAATGGTGTTGGACCAACTGGCTGGCTGACCAGTAGTGCACTAAGAACGAGCCTCTCCTTTATCTTGGACACTTTAACTTAAACTTCCAAAGCCTCTCTGCATCTTATCTTTGCTCTCAAGCCTGAATATTCTGTGTGCAATACAAAAGCCCAGAGCCCTCAAAATATTTTCCCTTTCCCATGAGGCAAAAATATTTTCACTGGACATTATATTTTTTAGTTGGCACTTAAATCATTTTTTTTTCCCGTAATACTAATGAAAATGGTTAAATTCTTACTTATGAAAAGCCCAAAATATTTAAAGATCTGAACAACCTATTCATAAGAAGTTGAGCTACATATATGCATGTATATGTGTATATGTATGATAAATGGATGTCTTGTGTGCTCTCTGCTGTTGAATTAAGTGTTCTAAGGAAAATGATAAGAACTGAGTTCATGAAATTCATCTGCTTGGTCTATTTTTTCTCTAGTTTATATATATTATTTTTGCAAAACAACTAAAAAATCAGAAGACTTACCCTCCAGTTGCCACCGTTAGTTGTTTGTTTGTTTGTTTGTTTGTTTTTCGTTAGTTGTTTTTTCCTTGAGCAAGATTTTTAACCTCCCTGACCCCTAGTTTCTAAGACTGTAAAATTATGGAATTGTTGTAAATTACCACCAGTTTCTTTTACAGTTCTGGTACTAATGGACAAAGTTAAGAACATCTAAAAGTAGATAGTAAATGTCATGTACTTTATAGAATTTTCAATTTCTAAAAATTATGATGTGCTTGTTAACATGTACCTAATATAATATTCAGCAAAGTCTAGTATAATAAAGCTGAATTCATTTTATTTTATGTTTTCATATCATATGTTCAAATATTTTCTTCATTTAAAACATCCCTCAAGTTAACGGAAATAATTTGTGTAATTGTTACAGCAAACCCAGCTAGAAATAGGCCTTAATGAAACATCATTGTATAATGGGTGATTGCTTAGTGCACTTACTATAAAAACACTGAATCAAATAGTTAGCTAATGTCCACTCCATGCAGGAAAGCTTTATTTAACTCACATCATCTGGGTTCCTCATTGTTATAACATTTCTCTTCTCTCTAAGATTTTAGGAGGTTCTCAAGCTGCTCCAGAAGAGGCTCTTCTTGCCTGGGTTCTTATGTAAAATATTTTCAGTAATACAGTCCACCAATATTTGATATTTTAACTGTTACCCTTGTTCTCCCATTTTTCTGTGATAAATAGCCAATTTCCTTTTGCGCTGGAACACAACATTAAGGTTTAAAAACAAACAGCAACAAAAATTCTACATGTCCCAGCCTCACTTTCACCTAAATCTGAACACATTCTAGTCAAGAAGACACAAGCAGAAGTGATGTATGTGACTCTGAGGAAATATCCTTCAGGAAAGAGAGAAAATTCTGATTCCACTTATTTTTTCATGCTGACTGCAACAGAGATGGTCTGCTTGGGGCTGGATCAGGCACCTTTGTGTTGAACCAGAGGTCACACATGCTGAAGTAATAAAAAAGAAGGGATTGGGGTCCCTGACATAGCCCTAGGTAACCTTCCATCAGTTTGTAAGTGAAAAGGAATATTATCTGGAGTTTTCTGCCAAACCTAATCCTGTAAGTTTATAATATATGTATACATTTTTAGTTCATCTAAGTGCCAAGTACTGCCAAAACATTTTCCTGGATTATGTTATTTAATGTGTTACAACAACTCTGCGAGGTACGCATATCGTAAACAATGTGAAGACTGTGTTAAAGAGGCCAGTCTCACCCACGTAGAAGCCTGGACCCTCTCTGTCAGTGACTGGGTCCCTAACCTGCTCTTATTGTTGTTAACCACTCACTTCAGTTCAGTCTCTCAGTCGTGTCCGACTCTTTGGGACCCCATGAATCGCAGCACGCCAGGCCTCCCTGTCCATCACCAACTCCCAGAGTTCACTCAGATTCACGTCCATCGAGTCAGCGATGCCATCCAGCCATCTCATCCTCTGTTGTCCCCTTCTTTTCCTGCCCCCAATCCCTCCCAGCATCAGAGTCTTTTCCAATGAGTCAACTCTTCACATGAGTGGCCAAAGTATTAGAGTTTCAGCCTTAGCATCATTCCTTCCAAAGAAATCCCAGGGCTGATCTCCTTCAGAATGGACTGGTTGAATCTCCTTGCAGTCCAAGGGACTCTCAAGAGTCTTCTCCAACACCACAGTTCAAAAGCATCAATTCTTCAGCGCTCAGCTTTCTTCACAGTCCAACTCTCATATCCATACATGACCACTGGAAAAACCATAGCCTTGACTAGACGGACCTTTGTTGGCAAAGTAATGTCTCTGCTTTTGAATATGCTATCTAGGTTGGTCATAACTTTCCTTCCAAGGAGTAAGCATCTTTTAATTTCATGGCTGCAGTCACCATTTGCAGTGATTTTGGAGCCCAGAAAAATACAGTCTGACACAGTTTCCACTGTTTCCCCATCTATTTCCCATGAAGTGATGGGACTGGATGCCATGATCTTCATTTTTCTGAATGTTGAGCTTTAAGCCAACTTTTTCACTGTCCACTTTCACTTTCATCAAGAGGCTTTTGAGTTCCTCTTCACTTTCTGCCATAAGGGTGGTTCTGCCTATCTGAGGTTATTGATATTTCTCCTGGCAATCTTGATTCCAGCTTTTGTTTCTTCCAGTCCAGCGTTTCTCATGATGTACTCTGCATAGAAGTTAAATAAGCAGGGTGACAATATACAGCCTTGACGTACTCCTTTTCCTGTTTGGTGTCCAACCTCCTGCAACCCCATGGACTGCAGCACACCAGGCTTCCCTGTCCTTCACTATCTCCCAGAGCTTTCTCAAACTCATGTCCATTGAGTCAGTGATGCCATCCAACCCTCTCACCCTCTGTCGTCCCTGTCTCCTCCTGCCTCCAATCTTTCCCAGCATCAGGGTCTTTTCAAATGAGTTGGCACTTTGCATCCAGTGGCCAAAATATTGGAGCTTCTGCTTCAGCATCAGTCCTTCCAATGAATGTTTAGGGTTGATTTCCTTTAGGATTGACTGGTTTGATCTCCTTGCTGTCCAAGGCACTCTCAAAGAGTCTTCTCCAACACCACAGTTTGAAAGCATCAATTCTTTGGCACTCAGCCTTCTTTATGGTCCAACTTTCACATCCATACATGACTATGAAAAACCCATAGATTTGACTAGATGGACCTTTGTCAGCAAAGTGATTTCTCTGCTTTTTAACATGCTCTCTAGGTTTGCCATAGCTTTTCCAAAGAGCACGCATCTTTTAGTTTAATACCCGGCTCTGTATGTATCGTTATACTAAATATTTATCAATTTATAGTATCATCTTCTTCCTACTCAAATGTATGGTCAGGAATGTTGCTTTTTTCATTACCATATCCTCAGAATCTACAGCTGAGCCTGGAGCAATATTTGTTGCTTATATGAGTACATGACTTAAAAAGCCAAATACTTAGCCACCAAATTATATCACATTCCATCTTGTGATTTTGTGAGACCAATTCTGTATGCATTACAACTTGGCTGCACATGTTACATATCTCAGCATTTTTTGATTTGGGGATACATGTTCAGAAATTACATAATCTGGAGAGATGTATCAAGAGAAGTAGAGAGAAACCCAAGACCATCATTTATTATTCTATTTAGTGGAGTTATTTTTATTCTTAGATATAAGAGAAGTTTAATATTTTTTGACTTGTATAAATTCTGATGTAGGAGAACAATCAATTTCCAATATTAACATAGTAAACTTGCATAAAATCAAATAAATTCAAAGTAACCACACTGAGAACAATAAAATATCTTAAAAAGAAAATTAAAACTCATCCTACTTGTTGCTTATTTGCCTGTGAAATGTGCTTGATGTTGGCCTTTTCCAGTATTGCCCTCCAGTTATTTTGCTGAATCGGTGAAAGCATAAATCACATGTAGCTACATTTAAAAATTTAAGTCAATGCATGAATTCCTCAGCCTGAAATGGAAGAAATGCTAGAGTTTGTATTTAAGAGTAATCCAGACCACACTATTCTGAATTCTCACCTTATGTGGAGCAATGAATTTTTCAAAAAGTGGCCTAACAAGATAGGGCTAATTTACAACTGTTTCCATAAAAGTTTTATTTGAAGAAGGGGAAAAAGGAAGACTCCCCAGTAGAAACTCCCCAGTAGAAACTGAAGCCCTTTTATTCCTCCAAACTAATGAACATTCGTAAAATTACACTCCTTGACTGCGCTTCTCCTTGATTTGTTAGGCAGAATATTTGAAATATTTAATTGGCTAGTTATCCATATTTCAGATCCCATTGCAGACAATGAAAGTACTAGTTTGATAAGAAAACTTAATGATGGAAAAGAAGAGTGGGCAGTGTTTGATTGAGGGTCTTTGCAAGTAACCTTTATCTGCAAGTCTGAACCAGTGTTTCATCTTGCTGGTTTTAGGAATGTCTCATTGACCTGTGGGCCTGAGATGCCTCTTTGCAGCAATAGATCGGTGGTAGGAGGTAGCAGACATTATTTTAGTTTTAAATTTATAAAGGAGAGGAAAAAATTATATTATCTTGTGTAACAGAGTTGACATATAACTTGACAAAAATGTACCTTAGTGTGATGAAATAATGTTCCACTTTAACCCAGGAATCTAATGAGATACCTGAGAAGCTATTTCTGTTTCAGATACCTGAGTAGTGATTTCATAGAGAAATCACTTTATATTGTGATGAAGTGAATATTTAGCACAAGATTAAAATGAACATATGTAAACAAATTAGGCTGTTTGTTCATATCTCCCATTCTCTTTTTAAAAAGCTCTCAAATGCATACAATTTTCTTCCCTATATACTAATTCTAGGAATGAGAACAGTCCAACAAACCAGAGAGTCATTTTGCTTTTAACTCTCATATTGCATTTACTTATGGGTAACATTGGAGAAGGCAATGGCAACCCTCTCCAGTTCTCTTGCCTGGAAAATCCCATGGACAGAGGAGCCTGGTAGGCTGCAGTCCATGGGGTCGCTAAGAGTCAGACACGACTGAGCAACTTCACTTTCACTTTTCACTTTCATGCCTTGGAGAAGGAAATGGCAACCCACTCCAGTGTTCCTGCCTGGAGAATCCCAGGAGCAGGGGAGCCTGGTGGGCTGTGGTCTCTGGGGTCGCACAGAGTCGGACATGACTGAAGTGACTTAGCAGCAGCAGCAGCATGGGTGACATTCCTCTGTCTGGTTTCCAGGAAGCCTTGTTCCAAATTCATCGTTGTGAATGATAGGCAGGTGTGTGCATTGTTTCACCAACCTTGACTGGCAATCTCTAAATACCTTTACACAAATACAGGATTATTTTTGTGTTTGTTTTTAAAAGTTAACATTTACCATATATTGACTTTGGGGTAAAGAAATTGTTTACCTAAAATAAATAGACTGCCAAATATTTCTCCAGCAAAGATGAATTTATTCAGGATCAGCAGCATATTGCAATTCAGGGTCTGCCACCACGGTGAGACATGTGCCAGTTCTCTCTTGACAAGAGAAAGAAAACCTTTTATAGAGGGAAAAGGAAGGTCGGAGGGCTGGAATGAACAAATCATCCGTGGCTTTGCATTGGCTGAGTCCTTGCCAGGAAAAAAAAGACTTTCTCTTTCCTGTGGGACTCTGATATCATCACAAAGCATGAGAGTTCCTCTTCTAGTCTACCCCCTCTATTTAAGTCAGGTTTCAGTTTGTTAATTTTTTATAGCATCGTCAAACAGAACATTCTGTAGCTGCACAGCATGGTTCCTTAGGTTTCATGGCATTTTTTGAACTACTTCTTTTTTCATATTTATCATAAGGCTTAATTTAGACCCCCTTCCTAGCAAAAGTATAAGATTTGTTGTTTCATTGTTTTTGAAATATGTAGTTAATTTCTCAGTATTTACCACTTGATATGTTCCAAGCTATTTATTGTGGCTCCAAGTAGAATGATACAGTTTCTGATACTAAGGACCTGAAAGCTGAGTAGGGGTGAAACAGGCTTCAGTAAACAACCACTGTACAGCATGTGATTTGCTATAAATGCTCTCCAGACGGAGGGTCCCAGCATCCTTGAAGTGAGAGCTCAAGGAAGGTTTCCCAGAGGAGATGTCATCTGACCAACACAGAGGGGAGAAGGAAGGACAGCATTAGCAAAGGCATAGAGACGTGCATGCTCACAATGGATTTGAAAATCTTCAATTCCCTTTTTCGTGCCAGTTGTCAGTTGGGGCTAGTGCATTGGAGTGTTAGCTTGATAATAAATGACCATGTCTTGTACCTGATCTGGGTTCTCAGCAGCCCTTGAACACTGTTGACAGACTGCTTGACTAGATACTGAGTTCCTCCTGATTCAGATCTATTTTATTTTCATGCTAGGCCAAAGAAACTACCTTTATATTGTTGAGCAATGGATTCTATTCCAGAGCTCTACCGTAGTTGTGGAAGGAATTTCTGGTAAAGATCAACCTAAAAAGTGACTGAAACAAAAGCCAGACTGGTGACATTAGCTCTACAGACTTGACTCCCAAATCTGTTGAGGTTTAAAATTAAGACAAATGCTCTCCAGTGAGCCTTAAGGATGACTATGGGGCATGCTAGGTGTTAAGATGGAAATAAGCTTCCTTTCCCTATAAAACTTGCCCTGGAATCACCCATGTTTTAATTTCAAAAAGAGGGAATACATGTCTCAAAAGAAAGTATATCGCCTCAACGATGTTTCTTAATTACAAACGGAGAAAGTGGAGAAATCTGGTAGATGCAACCTGAACCAAGTGATTGGAGTTAACTTCACCAATAATAAGACCTATATACATTATGTACTTTTCTGAAGCGGTATACCAAGTTAGACAAAACATCACTTCTGTGACATTCCTGTCAAAAATGCACAGCCTCAACCTACTGTTTAGAAAATGCACACACATCTAAATTGAAGGACATTCTGAAAAGTCAGTGGGCAGTACTCTCCACAGTGGTCAGGATCACAAAGACAAAAGATGAGAACGGACACAGACCAAAGACGAGGGAGACAGGATAATATGCATTTAGCAGGGCTGAACCCTGGACGGAATGGCCCATCACAGGAAGGACACTGGGGTACAAGTGCTGAGTGTTGAATAAGCTTTGCAGACCAGTATGTTCTGGTAGCATAGAAATAGTGCGTTCTAATGTTTATTTCATGATTCAGGTTAATTTCATGTGGTTGTGTCGGATGAACCTGTTAGGCAAAACTGGGTGAAGGATAAACAGGAATTCTATGGGAAAAAAAGAAGTCTGTGTACTGTTTTGCAACTTTTTATGTCTAAAATTGTTTCAAAATAAAATGCTAAAGAGAGAGAACAAATAAACTATGATCCTTCCCATTTCTTGTTATTTTTAGTCCTGGCTTCAAGGGTTTCCTAGGTGGTTCGTTGGTAAAGGATCTGCCTGCTAGTGCAGGAGACACAGATTCGATCCCTGGGTCAGGAAGATTCCCTGGAGGAAGAAATGGCATGTGTGTGTATGCATGCGTGTGCGTGTGTGCGTGTGTGTGTGTGTGTGTGTGTGTGTATTGTTCAACTTTTTAATCTTATAAAATGTCTATTGCTTTCAAAAGTTGGGCATTTTCTTTTCAGGAAAATACTGACTAAACTCAAGCTTTTTTTTCTTGAGCAAAGGATTATAAAACCTACAAGAGACCTAATATATCCTCTCATTAAACATTTTAAAGACTTATGGAAAAAAGTACAAAAAAAGCAAAAAATCATAATAGGATTTATTAGTGGTGGTTTTTATTACTGATTTAAAGACCTCCTCCCACAATTAAACAAAACTTTTGTCATTTCTTATTAGAGGAGACGTGTGGGTAGCTGTCTTTTATAACACACTGAAATAAATGTCTTAGGTCCCAATAATATTCAAGCAGAATGTTGCCTACACATTAATTCTTTTTCACAGTTGACCTAGATTGTTAAAATAAATTTAAATCTCCTGAACTGATTTATCTGTCTTGACCTTCTAGAATACAAAGATTATATGCAAAATATTCTATTGGCAAAGGAGATTATATTAGAAATAAATGTATATTCTGCCCATCATATTTTTAAGCTGTTGCTAAATATTGACCTTCAGTTCAGTTCAGTTCAGTCACTCAGTCATGTCTGACTCTTTGCGACCCCATGAATTGCAGCACGCCAGGCCTCCCTGTCCATCACCAACTCCCGGAGTTCACTCAGACTCACATCCATCGAGTCAGTGATGCCATCCAGCCATCTCATCCTCCGTCGTCCCCTTTTCCTCCTGCCCCCAATCCCTCCAGCATCAGAGTCTTTTCCAATGAGTCAACTCTTCACATGAGGTGGCCAAAGTACTGGAGTTTCAGCTTTAGCATCATTCCTTCCAAAGAACACCCAAGACTGAACTCCTTTAGAATGGACTGGTTGGATCTCCTTGCAGTCCAAGGGACTCTCAAGAGTCTTCTCCAACACCACAGTTCAAAAGCATCAATTCTTTGGTGCTCAGCTTTCTTCACAGTCCAACTCTCACATCCATACCTGACTACTGGAAAAACCATAGCCTTGACTAGACAGACCTTTGTTGGCAAAGTAATGTCTCTGCTTTTGAATATGCTATGTAGGTTGGTCATAACTTTCCTTCCAAGGAGTAAGCGTCTTTTAATTTCATGGCTGCAATCATCATCTGCAGTGATTTTGGAGCCCCCCAAAATAAAGTCTGACACTGTTTCCACTGTTTTCCCATCTATTTCCCATGAAGTGGTGGGACCGGATGCCATGATCTTAGTTTTCTGAATGTTGAGCTTTAAGCCAACTTTTTCACTCTCCTTACGTATTATAGTGATTTTGGTGACAGAGTATCTTTCTCATCTTCCCCAAAGTCTTGTAAATGCCTGACAATAGTAGACACTTTATTTAAGTGGATGGATGGATGGGAGGCCCTAGGCCAAAGAATTGGCTTGATTGAGAGGCGCTAATGGGTCTAAACAGAACTACTTTACATCCTCAAAGACTACTGCCTGGGGCATTTGCATTTGAATACCCACAAGTAGTGAGAAAATTTGCTTCCTCTGTTTCAAGATCAAGGTTCCAATCACAAGGCTAAGTGTTTTAAAGGGATTTTAACACCTTGTTGAGGGAAGAGCAGGACTTGTTGGGGTTACGGTGGTGCAGCCCCCCTCCATCATGCAAGCCTGCTGCAGCGGTTCAGACAGAGGCACAGAGATGAGTGAGTTTTGCCAACACTGTGTGCGATGCCTGGTGAGCCCAGGGCTGCATGAATGTCCGCCATGAAAGACCAGAGGACAGGAAAAACTTGGGATATGGAGTACTCTGAGCAAAGGAATTACAAGCACATATGAACGGAGAACCCTGTGGGTGCCAGTTCTGTGTCAATAGAAAAATAACCTAGAAAGCCCTAGAAGTGTTCCACAGAATCCCAAGGTATAAAGAATCTGTGTGGACAGAATAACTAGGAAGAGTCCACCTGAAAGTCCTAAAAGTGACTGTGTTTAGATTTCGGGCCCAGTGGATCCCAGGGGCTTTGATGTTTAGTGGTCTTCAGTGGGATGATGGAATCAGCTGTCAGTCAACAGAAAAACTGCAGGTCATCAGGTTTAGAGTTGGGACAGCACAGAACAGCCAGCTTCACAAGGAAGCCGCAGCCTGTTTTGCCCTGGAACCAGGAAGGGCCTCATGAAAAGGCCAAAGTATCAAGGAGCACAGTCCTTCTTCCTGGAACAAGAGGGATATGTAAATCTTCATACCTCCTTGCAGCCACTCTGGATCCAGCCAGCCCTCAGCTTCTCTGAGTCCCGAGTGGCTGTAGATACTGTGTCCAGAAGAGTCTTTCCAAAGACTTGGCCCTCATCAGCACAGACAAAGCCTCTGAGACTCTGCATGGTTGCTGGAGGCAGCCTGCAAAGGCTTGTCAGCAAGGTGTCCAAGGCCAGTCTGCGACAGTGGCTGGTCTCCTCACCCCTACTGTCTTAGAGACATCTTTTCAGTGATTGCAGTTAAAACTTAGGGGGGAAAGTTTCTATGAAGCAATAGAGCGCACACAGAATAAAACTGGGAAAACCCAGCCTTGAGCATCTCTTCTTTTTTCCTGTCACTTACCCCTGAGTGTGACAGTCATAGATTACCTCCAGCCAGTAACATGGGCTGGTGAGGAAGGCTGTGTGGTGCAGCAGGAAGGCAGTGGTTTGTTCACAGTGGCCTGGCAGAAAGGCAGAGGAGTCAGGGTGTCACCCAACATCCGTGAGCTGCAGGAAGGGATCTCAGGATTGGCCCCGCAGGGCCTTTGATTAGGCTGAAAGAGGCCTGGCGACATGGGCAATTTGGCGTTAGCATGTTTCCTCCTTTGTGCTGCTGGGTTGATTCAAAAACCAATTTGCTTCTCGTCACAGCTCCCTTGGCCATCGGGTGGGAGAGAGTTCTCTGTCCTTGGGTCTTCCCTGAGGAGTATCTGAAAGTGAGATTTGAATCTGGGAGAATTAAAAGTAATTAATTTAAAAAATTCAAAGGCTAACCCCTTTTCCCTATGTGCCCCTTTGCAGCTACATAGCTTAGTTAGTTAGTTAGTGTTAGTCGCTCAGTTGTGTCTGACTCTTTGCAACCCCATGGACTGTAGCCCACCAGGCTCCTCTGTCCATGGGATTCTCCAGGCAAGAATACCGGAGTGGTGGCCATTCCCTTCTCCACAGGATCTTCCCGACCCAGGGATTGAACTTGCATTTCCTGCATACAGGCAGATTCTTTGCCAACTGAGCCACCAGGGAAGCCCTGGAGTACATAGGTATTTAGTTTCAAATAGGGATTCAAGGCCTCTGATAGCTAGGAGATGGTCTGAGACACTTCTTTTTGCACTTAACTTCAGTATCTTTTGGTGTGCTTGTAAAAACCTTTTCTCCTTCTAAAAACAAAATCTAGGTCTTTCAAGTATTATATTGCAAAAGAAGCAGCCATTGTTAAATTAATATGAACTCTTCTGTCCAAAATGGTCCATAAGTACTTTTCCTTGAATGTTTGAACCCATTAACCTCAAGACTGAGTCTTGTACAAATGCGGGTTGCTCTTATTTTAAATAACAGTCCATTCTCAGAATCCCTTAGTAATATTTTTCCATCTCTAAAGCCCCATTTGTGTCAGCATTCTGTTTACACCGCAGCCCTGGGTAGTTGGCATCCCGGTGTAGATGGATGAACAAGACTCTATTTAATCTGTATTTTGGCTCTGAGTAGCAGTGAACAGTTCTTATAAGATATGGAAGAAAGTGAACTCACAAGGATATGAATAAGTTACCATAAGATGTCTGTACTCAGAACCTGAAAGAAATTATACTGAACTCCTGGGATATAGACATGGGATTCCAAAAGCAAGTTCTCCCTCTCCTTCCTCTTCTTCTGGGCTTGACTTTCCATAGAGAATCTGTTGCCTTCAGAGGAGGCTTTGTTTGGCAAGACTGGTAGCAAGAGAAGCCTAATTAAGTGAAGACAACTCTGGAAGGGGAGGAGGTAGCCCTCAGCAGGTACAGTTGGAGTCTACAGGAATTTGCAAGGTCACCCAAAACAGATTTTCTGTACATTTACTGGGTCCTTAAATATTTTCCCAAACCGGTTCATGGAATACCATTACTCTTACTTGGAAGTGACAGTATTTCTATCAGCGTTTGTCTCATGTGTCCAGAAACCACCTTACTAATGTAAAACCACTGCTCCAGACTGTGTTTATTATACTTTCTAGGGCTGCGTTTGAACCTGTGTCTGTCCCTCTGAGTGACCGCAGTTAAACCCTAGAACATGAAGATACATATAATGGCCTGAGTTAGAGAAGTTTTAATGTAGGTAATTTGTTTCTTTGTTTTAGAATTGCAATGTTGGAAATTGTACAAAGTGAATTTTATGTGCCATTATGAGAATGAAGCAGTCTTCATACCAGTCTTCCCAACTGCATCCTCAATAGGAACAATTCTGCTTTCCTGGAATCTCCTATGTATCCTAAATAGCTGGCTACAAAAATTGGTAGTTTGTCTTGTGGAGCATTATGTTGAAGTTCTCTTTGGAGAACTTGGAATCTTCTTCTCCAGATGATATTTCTTCAGTGGCAGATACCATGTGACAACTATTCTTCATAAAATCAGTCAACTAAATATGGCAGGCATTTCTATACTTTAAGTTTTTATTTATTTATTTAATGTTTAATATCCTTGACTGTGGTTTAAAGGAAAAAAGGAAAGCTGAAGGGTACAATGAACATACCTGGAGTCTGCAACTTGGCTAAAAGATTATGTAACTCATGGGTTAAATGTGCATAGTGTCCTTGGTTTTATGCCTGAATCAGTAAGCAAAGTTTAAAGCAGTGGTTGAACTGCTTCAATATCTATGTGCATTATTAATGTTCACATCTTTAGAGATAACTAGAGCTATGCTTTCTTGTCACTAAGTAATAAATGTTAAAATTCCCTGAGATTCTGCAGCCTTTATCTAATAAGAATAATAATATAACAAATATTGTGCTATACGTGTAACATGCATTATAGTTACGGGTCTGCAGTAGTCAGAAATGAGACATGAAGACAGGAGATGCAACCTGAGTTTTATATTAGTGATGTTGTATTAATTATGACAGAGAAGGCTTTCCTATTATAAGCTTCATTTTTCAGATGCTTGAAACTTTCCCACAGGAATTTTTCTCATGACATTTTTTTGCATAGTAATGAAGACAGGAGATTGGTTTTTAATGTTTTTGAAAGATTTTATCTAGGAGTAAAAGTGTTTTTTTAGAACATTTTTAAGTTACTTTGTATTCTGAAACCTCAAACCAAATAGATTTTTAGTGACCTTCAAACTTGTCTCCAATGAAGAATTTTACTGCCTTTCGTGTGTGAGGCAAAGTTTGATTTATAAATAATTAAATTACAAGCATCACCCAATGCTTCCTCTTCAAGTTGCCGGGTTTCCAAATAGCAGTTGCCCACTGCACTGTGCAAATGAAGGGAACTGCATTTACTTGGTCAATAACTGAAAATTAGCCACTTCTAAAATGTGTGTGGTAGATACAGTTTTTGTACCTATTAAAAAAGAAGCTAAGCTGAAAACTAGTTGTTGGATTCTGACATGGCCCCTTTGAATATAAGTGAGCTCTGCTGACAAAGGAGAGAGCAGTATCAAGCTAAAACAGTGGCCTGTGTGATCTACTTTTGTTTAAAAATCTCACAAAGACAGAATCACTTCATGCTCTGAGCTCAACAGATTGAGTTCCACTCAGGGGACCAATGGTTGAGATCCAAAACACAAAAGGTCTCAACTGCTCATTAAAATGTTAATCATGCAATGGAGGGTTCAGGGCTTGTCCTTCAACCATGAATTTTCACATCTCAACCTATTAATGTTAAAGAAACCATAGTACCAGCAGAATCACAGCATAAGAGAAAGATAGTACACACTTATTTAACTCTATGCATTTAAGTGCATTTAAGTATGTATACATTTAAGTATATTTCTTTAAATGCCAATCTTTGGAGAAAATGAATTCATGCACTTCTTCCCCTTTATCACCAGCTCACTCACCACACCATTACAGACTCTAACTGGGTTACAGAGTTTTGAAATTTCCTTAAGTGGGGGTGCAAGTGGACAGGCTACATATTTGTCTTCACTTTATACAATGTGTACCTTTCAGTCTCTGCAATCTCTATAACCTATACTGTGCAGAGCACAAAAAAAGGCATTAAAACATTTTATATAAATTTACAAATGAGTGAGGTTAAAGAAGAATTTCATATTCTGTAAATTACAAAAGTCAGTATTTTATGGTGTTTAAATCAGCCCTGAAAAAGCCTTAATCTCACCTACCCATGAATTCATAAAATACCATTCTTTCACATTTTATGTCAGAATTTAAAAATCAGCTTACATATTAAGCATCATTAAGCACCGAACTTTAAAAAGCCACATTACATGATTCATACAAAGCCACTCCTGCCTCTTTACCATCCTTTTCGCTTGTGCTATGACCGAGAAATTAAGCACGGGCTTCCATCGCTTCTCTCTGGTCACGTTGACACACAGTCAGGAGTGGTCGGCTTGGCAAATGCCTGGCCAGGTGGGAGATCCAGGGTGTTTGGGGAACAACGCTTTCCCTGCGAACTCTGGTCAGCAGTAGAAGTCTTCTAGCCTAACATCCTTTTGTTTTGTGAGGGGTGGGTAATCTATGGCCTTGCACAAAAGAGATCTATCTTCAAATTCCCATAAAGCCAGAATTTTGTAGAAATTACTACATTTTTGTAATTTTACACATTATTCTTCTTAACCATACTTATGAGGGCATTTGTTTTAAATATTCATAATTTCCAGAGAGACTAGTTTCAGTAGGAGGTTTCCATTAATAATTTCTTGGCAGTGTTTAGGAGATAGAAAGATCACATCCTTTGCATTTCATTTAAGGATTTGACATGGCTTCTTTCCCTGGTTGTACATACATATTTTGTCTTGATGTTTCATTAGCCACCCGAGACTTAAAAACAACATGTAATTTAGCTATTGGCTGTGTGATTCTGTGATCACAAAGAGATTTGCTAATTCAGGGTTCTGTTTTCTTAAGGTCTTTACAGTATCAAAAAATTCATGAAAAATCAGATCATATCATCTCTTTTCTTCTTCATGGAGGACATTAATGACTTTACTTCTTTTAACTTTGAGTCTTCCAAACCAGGACTCTGAAGCCTGGAAATTTTATGACACCATGACAAGAGCAATAATCCTTAATCAATAATCTTGTTCATCTCACTTGACTCCTCTGATATGGTTTTCTTGTTGGTAAAATGATACATGTCATCATTGTGATGATACACAACATTTATATAAAGCGTTTAGCTTTCAGAAAAGTATTTCTGTTCCCATTAATAATGCTTGGGCAATATAACCACTAAATAAATGGCTCAGTGGTAAAGAATCCACCTGCAGTACAGGAGATACAGGAGACATGGGTTCAATCCCTGGGTCAAGAAGATCCCCTGGAGGAGGGCACAGCAACCTACTCTAGTATTCTTGCTGGGAAAACCCTGAGGACAAAGGAGTCTGGCAAGCTATGGTCCCTGGGGTCACAAAGAGCTGGACACAATTGAAGAGACTGAGGACAAGGATGTCTGTTATCTTCTGTGTTTTCAGCAGCAATCCCCAAAAGACAGATAGAACATACAATTGCTTAACTTTATCAGTGAGGATCAGTTCAGTTCAGTCGCTCAGTCGTGTCCGACTCTTCGCGACCCCATGAATCGCAGCACACCAGGCCTCCCTGTCCATCACCAACTCCCTGAGAACTGAGTCCCAGTTTAGGCTAAGAATTTCCTCCAGATAATAAGACTATGGTGGTGCTGAAATCAGAAACCATGATTCCTGTTGCCACATCTGTGACTTTAAAAAACAAAAACAATGCAACTATGAAGAACAAGGACATTGGTTTTCCCATTAAGTCTATAAACGATACAGAAGGGAGGAAAACTGGCAAGCTCTTTTGAAACTGGTCATAAGTAAATTCTAAGTGTAATCTTAATTAGAAGGGGAAAAGAACGGATGAAAAGAATATTTACTGAAGCCATTATTACAAAGTTTGGTTTGGTATAAGAACTCATCTCTGTCATCAAGTAGGCATAAAACGTTTGCAGCTTGGTTTTCATTGAGTGAGATTTTTCACTTGAAACACTGCAATGCTGAGATATTGATTTGTTTGTAAAGAATTCAATAGTTGCAAATGAGTGGAATTGGGGGCTGATGCAAAATTAGTGTGTTGGTTGAATAAATGTATGACCAGGAACCAATGGCAACCCACTATAGTATTCTTGCCTGGAAAATCCCACAGACAGAGGAACCATGGGGTCACAAAAAATCGGACACTACTGAGCAACTTCACTGTCACTTTTCAGGAACCACTTGGTTGAGGTTAACCAATTATTTTCTTATTTATATTTTAATCGAATTCAGTTTTTTCAGAGACTAGGTAATTTCATGGACACATGTTTGTACATATTAATAATTTGTTCTGCCACTTCAATAATTTCTATTTCCTCTCTACTAATATCCAGGTTCCCTAATTGCACATAATACCATTGGGAAGTAAGCAGAGAAACAGTCTGCTAATATGCAGGGCTCCCTTTCTCAGAGTTCTGAGAATATTGTACCACCCAGATAGTCACTTTGACTATATATATATATATATGTTCAGTGAATTCTCTTTTTTTTTTTTTCATTTTTTGTGTAGGCAGTCAATGATGAATCATAATTTTTGATGTATGATTAACCTAATAATTAAAATTTCCGTTTCTTAGAAATGATAATTCTGGTGTTAAAAAAAAGATTTCTAGCTTTGTCCCAGAATTAATGCATCAGAATTTTGAGTGAATTAAGCTCCCACTCATAAATGGTGCTTCAGTTTCATGTCTCAACTGTAAATTTTTGAGAACTGCTCTTCCAATTTGGATTAACATTGCAGGCAGGTGCTCCAGTTTTTAACTTGGAAAACAGCTGACCTATGACCCAGTGCCAAAAGCATGACTAGACCAGTTTACAGCCAAACCACATCATAATTAGAATCTCAAATAGAATATGATAAAAAAAATTTATGTAATATAAATAGCTGCCTTAGATGCTTACTCAGTGATTCTGCTGTTGAATTTTTTTTTTTTTAAACCAGGATTTCCACATATAGAAGACTATTGTACCTTTCGCAGTGTTTTATGAACTGTTTTTGGTTGATAATTTGTTAACAGTATGGTGATTTGACTTCAAGGTGCTAGGAACTCGAAGAATTCACTACACTTAATCATCTCATCCCAAAATATGTAGCATAAATTTCCAGGATAAACAGCAGACCTTCACTTGCAAGCATAGGACTGCATGCTCTCTTATAAGTTGTCTCTTTTTTACTGCATGTTCTGCAAAATAGTAATAACTGGATGTTCTGGCTAAAGCTTCAAGATGACCATTGTAAGTCAGTGGCTAAATATCAATTTGCAAACTCTGCTTTATCACTATAAATCTGGATAGATTATTTATCTAACTTTAGCAAAAGTTTACATAATATTACACGTCCTTGGTAAATAGTGAAAAGTAATAAAACTAAATATTGGTTTATGAACCCAGTCATTATTAATTCATTTCATTGTGCCATAATGTTACTTCAGTTTAAGAGAAAATATTTATATACTACAAAATGACTTGAGAATAAAAGACTTAGATAATCCATTTAATATTGAAACTCTTATATTCCTGAGTCACACATTAATACACGTACATATTGAAAGCTATATTTTTTTTTTTTCTTAAAGTTGTCCTTTTAGCTTTCTGGTAAGGGGACTATTTTGGTTCAAATTATAAAAGTACTTACAAAGAAATATTCATTTTTTACAAGTAAAGACTTTGAAAGAATTAATCTTATGTTAATAATATGTTAGCTTCCTCTTATTTCAGATAATTTTTTTGAATTACAAAAGAATTTTTTATTATAGAGGTAATATAGTAATGGGAGAAATACAAAGGTACAAAAAATATAAAGAAGCAATAAATAATACTTATAATTCAATATCCTGAAGCAACTATTGTAATTAATTTGTCAAATATACATTTAGTCTTTTTTATATGTGTATTTTACATATTTGGAATTAATCCTCTGAAAAAAGAAACAAAAGCCATTAGAATCAGGAAAAGAGCAATTTAGATAGATACACAGGACTGCTTTGTGTCCAGATTATCTGAAAACTAGTGGGGAAAGGAACTTATGTTTAAATCTGCTCTATTTTATTTCAGTAATACTCCTGTTTCACGGTTGTACACTCAGTTGTTGTAGATTATATCAGACTAAAAACTGGTTACTAGCCTAGATAAACAGTTTTGTTTTTTGAGGGAAGAAAATATCCAAATAGAATGAATTGTTTTGTGATTTTGAGATTAACTCACCCTCAGTGGTTCAAGAAATGTTTATTTTAGAAAGAAATGCAGAGAAAAATCATTTCTAGGAGCTTTCTTTAACCACACCATAGAATGACTTTGGAAATCTTTTTTAAATTAGTTATAGATAGAACTAAATTGTCTTTTTGCTATTTTAGTAGACATACCATACATAATTTATCAATAAACTAAAATATATTAAAGCAAGCCCCTTTAAATTCCATTCAAAATTAGAACCCTCAAATTTATCAAAATTTATCAAAATTATCCCTCAAATGGCCTCACTCTCTCACTTTTTTGTTCTGTCCATTGCTTCTACTCTTGACTCTTTTTTTTTTCTTTTAAATTTGTCTAAACAAATTTTGGGGAAATTTCTGAGGACAAAAAAGGTGTAAAATGATATCAATGAGATTTTATTCTTGAATGTTCTTTTATTTTATTGACAGGAATAATACTTTTCCCTGTGGACGTTCAGTAGTTTTTGTTTTTTTTTTTTCTTCTTTCTTTCTAATCCCAATACTGAATCAAATTATGGAACCTCTGTTTCAACAAATTGTGGAACGTCTGTTGGTTCCTGGTGGCTCAAACAGTAAAGAATCCGCCTAGAATGTAGGAGACCTGGGTTCAAGTCCCCAGTTGGGAAAATCCCCTGGAGAAGAGAATAACCCACTCCAGTATTCTTTCCTGGAGAATTCCATGGACAGAGGAACCTGGTGGGCTACAGTTCATGGGTTGTCAAAGAGTTGTACACTACTGAACGACTATTTCACCGTTGCTACATCCTATCAGAATCATCTCTTCACTGAACTGTTAAGGTCTGTGTTGGACGACATTAGGAGATTTAGTTCTACCTCAAAGTAAAAACATAATTGATAAAATTTTATGTTTATATGTTGACTCACATGCAATCTTTTTTCTTCTATTGCTAAACTCTTTGATATCACAGGCTTCCTTTTTTAACTTCCAGAAATCTAGTCTCCATCTGAGCCCTCTGCTAAAATCATTCTCTAAAATGTTCTTAATGGCCTCTGTGCCCACAGTGACCATTCTCAACACAATTCTTTTTATTCTCTTAAGTATTTGCCCTTTCCAGTCACTTTTTCATGAAACCCTTCTCACATGTTTTCTGTGAGATTTTAAAAAATTAATTAAATTAATTTAGAAGTACAGACATACAGATGATACCACTCTAATGGCAGAAAGAGGAACTAAAGAACTTCTTGATGAGGGTGAAAAAGGAGAGTGAAAAAGCTGGCATAAAACTCAACATTCAGTAAACTAAGATGATGGCATCTGATCCCATCACTTCATGGCAAATAGATGGGGGAAAAGTAGAAACAGTGAGAGATTTTATTTTCTTGGGCTCCAAAATCACTGCAGACAATAACTGCAGCCACGAAATTAAAAGACATTTACTCTTTGGAAGAAAAGCTATGACAAACCTAGACAGCATATTACAAAGCAGAGGTATCACTTTCTGACAAACGTCCATCTAGTCAAAGTTAAGGTTTTTCCAGTAGGCATGGTAAGATGTGAGAGCAGGACCTTAAAGAAGACTGAGTGCCGAAGAATTCATGCTTTTCAACTGTGGTGCTGGAGAAGATTCGTGAGAGACCCTTAGTCAGCAAGGAGCTCAAACGGGTCAATCCTAAAAGAAACCAATCCTGAATATTCATTGAAAGAACTAATGCTGAAGCTGAAGCTCCAGTACTTTGGCCACCTGATGCGAAGAGCCAACTCACTGAGAAAGATTTAATGCTTGGAAAAAATTGAGGGCAGGAGAAGAAGGGGGCAACAGAGGATGAGATGGTTGGATGGCATCACTGATACAATGGACATGAGTTTGAGCATACTCCAGGAAATTATGAAATTCAAGGAAGCCTGGCATGCTGCAGTCCATGGGGTCACGACAAATTTGACACAACTTAGTGACTGAACAACAGCAAAGAGTACCATTGCTTTACAGTGTGGTATTAATTTCCACTGTACAGCAAAGTCAATGAGTTAGACATATACATATATCCACTCTTTTTTAGATTATTTTCTCATATAGGCCCCTTCAGAGTATTAAGGAACGAGTTCCCTGTGCTATACAGTAGGTCTTTGTTGATTTATCTGTTTCATATACTGTAGTGTGTATATGTCAACCTGAAATTCCCAATATATTCCTCCCTTCCTTCCCCCTTGATAATCTTGTTTGTTTTCTACATCTGTGACTCTATTTCTGTTTTGTAAATAAGTTTATTTGTACCATTAATATTCCACATACAAGCAATACAGTATGATATTTCTCTCTCTCCATCTGAATTACTTCACTCAGTATGATGATCTGAGACTTCAGTTCCCAAAACGGTGCCCTTTCTGAGTACCCCCTTGAATGTTCCTAGCTCAAGCTGTACACTCCCCTGTCTTCCCCTCGCTGAGAGAACTGAGGGTTGGGAATCTGCTCTGAAGGTATACAGGCTCAGGCTTAGCTCTGGGTGTACCTCTGCACCAGCTGGATGGCGTTAAGAATGTCACCATCTCTCGGTGACATTCTTTTTATTTTAAACATATGCAATAAGGACAAAGGTAGGCCTCCATGGTTACATGGATCCTAGGCAGATGGAGATATCCAGGTACCTTCCAACTGTAGGCTTTTTTCTGTCTCCAGGGTCCTCATGATCCTGAATGGAGGCACTAAGTCTCTTTGTCAATACTATCAACCTTGATATTTCATTTTAGGTTTTTTTGTAAATGTGTTTAAAGCATCCACCACAGCACCTAACATTGAATAGACACTCAGTAAATGTTAGCTGTTATTTTCATTAGCATGATTATTTTTATTTGCCTATTGACTAATTAATGATGGCACCTTGCATATTTTAACCTTTAGTTATTAATACATCATGGTGAAGATGTTTATACATATTTATAAGCCAGTAGATTGATTCCCTTAATGGTGTTACTTCCCATACTCCTTTATACTCTCAGTGCTTCCAGTTTACAAAACAACAAAAAAGATACTACTTTACCCATTTTTAATTGTTTTTCTTTTTGCTCTGGATTTGTAAGAGTTCCTTATATATTTTACATATTAACTCCTTATCATTATGTGGTTCAAGAGTATTTTTTCCCATTCTGTTGGCTGCCACTTCACTCTCTTGCTTCCTTTGTTAAGTAGAATTTTTTTTTTTTTTGGTTTATATCATCTACTTGTCATTTTTTTTTTTTTTTTTTTTGCTTTTGTTGCTTATACTTTGGAAATGGTGGTTGCCAGCAGCTGGGAGAGGAGGAAATGGAGAGTTTCTGTTCTGTGGGGTAAAGTTTCAGTTATCCAAGATAATTATGTTCCAGAGATCTGTGTACGACATTCTGGCTATTGTCAGCTGGGTATTCTGTGCCTCGCATGTCAACTGTTCTTACCACAGTTTTAAAATTAAGTAGGTAAATGAACAGATGCCATTACTGGAAATAAAACTGGTGCTACCATTCTTGCAAATGATATTCAGTCACCCTCAAGAGCAACATATTCTTGATTTTAATGTGTATTTTATGACAAAATGGCAATGACACTACACCTGCAAAATAATTACCACTGAAGCTATCAAGCTCCAAAAGGCAAAGTGGAAATCTGTACGGCCATAAAATAATCTAGCACAGTGTTTGAATGTCTTTGAAGATTAATAATATTTGTTGAGAAATGAAGTGATGAGGTCAGAAAGTCCAGCTACCCTAGGTCAAAATCTACACCAGGTATTCATTCAACAAATATTTATTGAGCACTTGCTATGAGTCAATCTCTGTTTAGGATCTAAGAAGACAAATGAATGTATAGATATCACTATTCTCTGGAACTTGGCATTCTAGTAAGCAAAGACAGGAAAAAGTGAATTAAAAAGTGCATACATAAATGTGTTAGATGGAGTAAGTGCTACAGGCAAGAGTAGATCAATAATAAGGTCAAGAGCAGGGCATGTAGGAAAGTATTGGGTAATGCATCATTTCCTGTATAACAAACCACCTCAAATCTTAGTGGCTTTGTTTCATGTTGTTCGTAATTCCATGATTCAGCTCTTTGACTGAGTTAAGCTAGTTGGTTCTTCTGCAGTTTCATCTGGTGTCTCTCACGAGGCTACAGTAGACTAACAGCTCTACTTAGGGGTGGATGACCTAATATGGGCTCACTCACGTACCTGGTGGTTGGTGCTGGTTCACCCTCAGTGAAGCTAGCCTGTGCCACCCCACAGGAAAGCAGACTTTCAGGATGATGAGGCTGGAAACCGTAAGAACTTTTGAGCCCTCAGCTCAAACAGATCACTTTCACTGCATTTTTCTGACCAATTCAAGTCACAGGCTTGCAATGATTCACAGCAAGAGGAAGGAAAACCTCCATCTCTTGATGAGAAGAACTGTATAGGAGTTGAGCTAGTTTTAGCCTACTACAAAGGAGGAGTTACTATGTTAAATTGGATAGTCAGTGACATCTCTGGAAGGATGACATAAAGGCAGAGACCTATGGGATGTGAGAGAACATCAGCAACATGACTGTCTTTGAGGAATGCATTCTGAGCCCTGAGAATTCACAGCACAAAAATGCCACGGTGAGGAAACAACAAGCTTACAGGCTTTGTCTTTCACTCCATGTGAGGTGAGAAGAACCATTGAGAGGGTCTTGAACAGAGCAACAAAAGTTCACATATGTGTCAATAGGATCTCTGGTTGCTGTGTTGAAATTGAACTTGAGGGTAGATAGCAAGGAAGGAACAGGGAGCCCAATAATAATATTTATCTGGAGAGAAAAATGATAGTGCCTTAAATTAGAAGGGCAGTACTGGAAGCATTTTCTGGAACAATTTGTAAAACTAATCAGATAGAAAACATTCTTGGATTGTATAGTCTTCCCAACCAGAAGGTCGGCTTTCCTAGGAAATAAAATGTTAGATTTGTGTGTGTGTGTGTGTGTGTGTGTGTGTGTGTCTTCCACTTTGGTATTTGAAAAACACTCACTGGCTAGTTAGTGAAGACTTAGGCCTTACTGCTGGATTGAGCATAATCATTGCAGGATGTCAAATCTTTCAGAATTTATCAACAGATGATGTTTAATGACCTTAAGCAAATAGATAAGCCTATTAAGATTCATTGATACCCTTCAGATTGCATTTCTACGATATGCTGAAGGACAGCAGATGATTTAGAGCTAAGACATTCTGTCTGGGTCCAAAAGTATTAAAAATCCATCCCTTGAAATATAAATGATTGTTAAATTAACTGAACAAAAAATTGTCATTAAGTCCTTACTAAGTGAAAAGTGGTAGTTCAGTGATTCAAATTCATACAGGATACAGTTCTCAAAAGCACTAACATTTTATTGTGGCATGGAGAGTGTTAATTTTATAAATAAAGTAAGGTGAATTTATCAACTAATGTTCTAGTGTTGGAAAGAAAGCATGAATAGGCACAGAGAAGTCCTGGGAAGATCTAAGTGTAGGGTGTTCCTGGAACTAGTTCATATCTAGGTGGAACATTCTTCAAGAGATGGGAATACCAAACAACCTGACCTGCCTCCTAAGAAATCTGTATGCAGGTCAAGAAGCAACAGTTAGAACTGGACGTGGAACAACAGACTGTTTCCAAATCGGGAAAGGAGTATGTCAAGGCTATATATTGTCACCCTGCTTATTTAACTTATATGCAGAGTACATCACGAGAGATGCTGGACTGGATAAAGCAAGCACAAACTGGAATCAAGATTGCCGGGAGAAATATCAATAACCTCAGATATGCAGACGACACACTTATGGCAGAAAGCAAAGAAGGACTAAAGAGCCTCTTGATGAAAGTGAAAGAGGAGAGTGAAAAAGTTGGCTTAAAGCTCACCGTTCAGCAAATGAAGATCATGGCATCTGGTCCCATCACTTCATGGCAAATAGATGGGGAAACAATGGAAACAGTGAGAGACTTTATTTTGGGGGGCTCCAAAATCACTGCAGATGGTGACTACTGCCATGAAATTAAAAAATGATTACTCCTTGGAAGAAAAGTTATGACCAACCTAGACAGCATATTCAAAAGCAGAGACATTACTTTACCAACAAAGGTCTGTCTAGTCAAAGCTATGGTTTTTCCAATAGTCATGTATGGATGTGAGAGATGGACTATAAAGCTGAGCACCAAAGAATTTCATGCTTTTGAACTGTGGTGTTGGAGAAGACTCTTCAGAGTCCCTTGGACTGCAAGAAGATCAAACCAGTCAATCCTAAAGGAAATCATTCCTGAGTGTTCATTGGAAGGATTCATGCTGAAGCTGAAACTCCAATACTTTGGCCACTTGATGCAAAGAACTGACTCCTTGGAAAAGACCCTGATGCTAGGAAAGAGTGAATGGAGGAGGAGAAGGGGACAACAGGGGATGAAATGGTTGGATGTCATCACCGACTCAATGGACATGAGTTTGAGTAAGCTCCAGGAGTTGGTGATAGACAGGGAAGCCTGGTGTACTGCAGTCCATGGTGTTGCAAAGAGTCAGACATGACTGAGCGATTGAACTGAACTGAGGTGAAAAATTGGGATTCTGGTGGTATTTAAGGTGTGGAGGAGTCACTACTAATTTCAGGTTCAGTAGTGGATGATAAGTGCTCTTCCTTCTTGTTGCAAAGTACTCACTCCTAAATTTCATGACAGTGAATGAAATATTAATGTTTTTTTGTCGTTTTTATTCTTTTTACAGTAAAAATGATTTATGTATGTGTATACTAGTATATAATACTGTATGCAGCCATTATGATAATTTATGAAATCTTAAATCATCTCCTACTGAACCTAAATACAGAGGATATCACTTTTAGAAAGAAAAGGAGCTTATTACTTTTACTTATTATCATGTTTTCAGTATTTGGAATTTCAACTTTTATATCATCCAAAACTATAAATGAACTCACTAGAGATGAAAGATGCTTTATATCATGAAAAACTGGTATAAAATAGTATTTCTTACATGTCATAGTATATTTCGCTTAAAAAACAAGATGAACACAACAGTTTGATAATCTGTCTTTAGCTAAATTCATCCACTGATAAATCATACTTGGTAAAAACTGCTACACAAGGGCCATGTTATTTGCAAGTGTAGATAACATGACATGCAGACCTTATACTTCATAGGACTGTTCATTAATTCTGTTTTAAAACAGATTACATCTAAAATTTAGTATTGAAAAAAATCTCTAGGAATGAGAAAGACAACCTTGTGTCTCACTCTGTGCCTTCAACAAGCTTCCTAGATTCACTGCACTTCGGTTTCCTCATCTGTCAAAGTAAGTGTTTGGTGATAGATCAGGGGTTCTCAACCCTGACTGCACACTAGAATCATCTGGGGAAAAGAAATAATTCCAGGCCCCACCTCAGACTTTAATTTTTAAAGGTCTCCAGATGGCTTTAATATACAATAAGTGTTGAAAACCAATGGGCTAGGTGATCACTAAGGTTACTTCTCAAAAAACTTCCTAATTTTATGATTCATTGTATTCTGGCATAGTAATGGTTGCTAGAGATAACAAATTTCTCAGTATTTCCAATGTCCTGGAAGCTAGATTGCCCTCAAAGACTGTTTCTGCTCAAAATTGAGAACATTTCCTTATCTGTACTCCAAAATTTCTGTATTATGAGAAATATTTATACAAAGAGACATATATATATTATTCATTTGAGTGCCGTATATACATTAAAAGTGATACAGATTCACCTAGTTCTTAGACATTAATGACCGTTCTGATTGGGAAGCACGTTCCTTCAGTGCACATATGTTTTAAGGACAGTGTACTCAGAAGCTATGTATTAATTTTTTCAGTTCAGTTCAGTTCAGTCGCTCAGTTGTGTCCGACTCTTTGCGACCCCATAAATTGAAGCATGCCAGGTGAAGTGATATTGTAGCTATTTTGATTTTGAATAAACTGACCGTCAACATCCTGAGATTTTATAATAAACCTCCTAAAGTGTATCACTTATTCATGATAAACACTTTACATATTGATGTACCATGAAGCAGTATAAACAGTTTATAAAAGATTGATCTGAGAGGAATATTTAGCTGTATTGGTGTTTCAAAAGATACAAGTTTGTTTTCTTGACGCAGTTTTGAAGTGTGTCACTGTAAGTTTTTGCTGTCAAGTTTTTTACTAACAACTTTTCATTGGAGTGAATGGATAATCTTTTTCTTTAATTGTAAATGCTAAATAATATAATTGTTTGCTATATTACTTAATTCTCCCATGAAATCCAGAACCCAACAATGAATTCAGAGCCAAAGAAATATCATATAAACTCTAAGAAAATTGGGAAGGGCCTCAAATAAATAGTAAGCTGGGAAGTAATAGATTTGGGGTCTTGTATTTTCACAGAATTCTGTGCTTGTGAGTATGTACTTTCCAGTACTTGTGAAAGGCAGACTCTGTTCTTCTTTTATCCAGCCTAATAATAGGAAGAAGGAAAATAGGTATAGATGACAGCTAATGGCTAACATGGGTGAATGTAGGTGTAGCCAACAAAGAATGTGCTGGTTATATGAAATTTCTGCAGGCCTAGTTATTTTTGAAATCTATTTGAAAAAAAATTAGTGTCCAGGAAAGACACTATGAAAAAAAAAGATGTGATTTTTCAGTATCACAATTTTGTGTTTGTTTCTGACGTCCTCAGTCTGTTAGTCTTATTATATCTTTAATGTTCATACATATTTCATTGTATTTGCTTGCCCCATTGATGACAAGGTACACTTAATAACTAAGAATAATTCACAGTTATACCATTAATCATGGCATGCAAATCTCTGAAATTAGAAGAATAATGTGACTGCTGGAATAGTCCACGTGTTTTAAAACCTTGTTCTGTGCAGACTAAGGAAGCCGTTTTGCTTCACATTATCTCTACCACCATAACAGTTTGTTTTACAAGGTCTCGCTGAAATCAATCAGATACATGTGCCATGCTTTCAAAGAATTTTGTACAGTCAGAATAGCTATGAACTGTTTGAAAATATGGTGACATATATGGTTTTTGTAATAATAGTAATGTGTATGCTAGTGATTTTATAATGTCAAGAGGTTTTATGAAACAATATAAAATTTAACATCTGATGGCATCACACTTATTATTACTCAAGTCTTGGAAGTGACCAAGTATAGAAGTTGCTAGTTACCCCTCACCTATCAAAATTTTCACTCCTACCCATTATCATATTCTGGTGTTCTGCCATCAGATGCATTATTTGTGTTTTATGACTTGTGTTAAACTGAAGAGAACACATCAAACTGTACTCAGTCACTTTTATTATCTTAGTTTAATCAGATAAAATCAACAAAGGGATAATAATTCCAAAGAAAACTAAGGACAGAGGTTATGTAACCTTAAGAGGGGACCCATCAAAAGGGGCCCAGTGAGATTAGAAACATTTCATGCTTGGGGGGAATGAAAGATTAAAAAATGGAAACCAGTGTCACTTCCCAGTTTTGCCTGGGGCTGGATCAGGTCAGTACTACATCATTGTACAGAGCAAAGTAAATTGACCTACTTTTCTAAAGATGTCATATAAAATTTACATGATCTTCAGAGTATGGCAACATTGTATTGAACATAGACTATATCTGACAGTCAAAGGTTAGTGATAGCTAACATTTTCTTGAGTAAACAAGCTTTTGTTACCTAAATATAAACATGCCATTTTGTCTCATATGAGGCCTTATTTGCAGTAAAGTTTTTTTCCTGGTTAAGACTTGTTTTGGTTTATTGGTCATAGCTACATAATGTGAAAAGTGTAAGTATTGGACTGCATCTTGAGAGTAGAAATACTGCTTTCCAGGATGAATAAGCTGCTATCCAGGATGAATAATGCAATGTTATGCTTTAAAAATTGTCAGATTCTCTTAAATGTATCATTCTTCTTTAAACTTTAATCTACTGAGATAAACATATTTTATTTGGCCTTAACTGTTTGTCACAAGAAGATAGACATAAGAGACAGACAGTCAATTATATATATATATGGTTCTATGACATCATGAGAAAGAAAAGAGACCTACCAAATTTTTAACTGACTCATACTAGCTGGCTAATACTTAGAAGTACTCGGGTAAACTTAGTTATAATTTTTATGTGCCTCTTCCCAAATATAGTCTATTCTTTCTCTTTAAAAAAGTTGTAACTAACAGTATTTTGAGTCATGAATATTAATGATATCAAGTCAATATTAAAATAAAATTAATGAATGTTAAACAGATATTGCATCTAAATACCAAAATAGGGATAGTGTGAATTATATTCTACAACTCAACCTGGAGGTCCAGCTATCACAGTGAAACCTCTGTCATTGAAATAGCTTCAAAATAGACTGCATTCATATTTAGCCCAATAGCTTTAGGCATTCATAGATATGGAGTAGGTGAAATAAAAAGTACCTTATCAAAATTAACATCAAGCCATGTGTTCTGCTTCTGGAGTTTTAGAGTCATTTTTAACATAGATAGTAACTTGGTTTGAAATTTAAGCACACATATACACACAGGTTTGCTAATCGGAGAGTTTCCATGCCTAAGGGAGGGGAGGTGACAATTGGTGCATTCAGTATATAACACGTGTAATGATAATCAAGTTGATTGGTTGAACTCCATAGCTTTTTTTTTTTTTTTTTCTTCTTCTTCTTGTGGAGTAGTTCAGTCGGGGGTGGATTCTCCCCCATCTTTAACCCCCTCAAGAAGGCGTAGGTTGATACCATTTTTATTGTTCTGCTGGGGTGGGAAATAAACCATATGCTTTAGAATTTTGAATGGCTACACCAAAGGGAACATTGAAGCAGGCCCTCTTTCCCCTTTCCTACCAGACTTTGAGGTGGAGTTATTCTGCTATATGTTGTAGCAGACTCCAGGTTAGCTTAACGCTTAATGCCCCACCCCGGGAAGAGAGGTGGGTGGGGATGGGGGGAGCAATGTCAAGGGCTTCAGAGGAGCTCGGGCTGAGTGAAGTGTGGAGTGGGAAGCGTCTGAGACCCACCCCTCCCCTGGATAACAGGCAAAGGCAATGAGAGTCGGAACCAGCTGATGCCGCTGCTGCTGCTGCTGCTGCTGCTGCTTCCCATTTCCAGGGTGAAATTTTCACAGCAGCTAATTCTAAGGGGAGGGGGAAAAAAAATCCCTAACCAACAGCGGAGAAGATTCTATCACCCAACACGAGCTATCTAACCTTTTAGGCAGGCTTTTCAGAGAAATCCTCGTTTTAAAAGCCAACATTCACGATCCAAAAATACGGGACGGGAATCAGAGCTGGTATGAAATGTGAAAAGCCTCTTTACACTCTGAGTGTTTGAAACGATCCGATGAGCATAGGAAGTGGCTGCCAACGCTCTGGCGGCTGCTCGTGCCGCCGCCGCTGCCGCCGTTCCTCGCAGAGGGCTGGACAGAGTCAGTCCCGGTTTCAGCACCTCCGGCGCTGGACAGCTCTCTGCACGCTGCACCGCCGCCCGCCTGCTTCCTCCAAACACTCTCGCTTTGCCTTACTGGAGATGCATCTAAATTACGTCCTATTCAACAACAAGTAGATTTTTTTTTCCTTTTTCCTGTACGGGAATTACAGTAGACGATTCTCTCAATTAAACTGCATTTTCTTCTTTACGGAATTGGCCGTCAGGAGTATTTATCCCGATCTTCCCCCCACACTTTGCAGGAACGATTCTTTGGGAACGTGGTCCACCCAGGGATGTAAAACTGTGCTTACCGATGCATCCCATACGAAATGCTTATGTGATCGTCTCTCTACCTTCGCCATTTTGGCTCAGCAACCTAGAGAAATAGTAAGTAACAAAGGGAAAACACGGCTTTAATGCAAAGGCAGGGACGTTGTGGAGAGTGTTTCTCCAGGGAACTGCATTTTAAATGGGGAAATGGAAAATGTTGCAGGGTGGCAAAATTGGGTTCGTCTCCTCCTTAGCTACAGTGGCTTGGTGAAATGAATTCTAGTTGGTGTGCTATAACTAAATTCTACTCAATTTTATGTCTTCTAACTTGAAATTTCTGCAGTATAGTTTTAAGTATGTAGTCCAATCATATTGCTAATATGCTGCAAACTTTCAAATAAAAATAATTGTCAGCTTAACCTTTATTTTAGAACTCGAAATCTGTTCTGGGGGATTTGTAAGGATACTGTTAGTAGTAGAATGAAGACCCCAGACACTATAGCCAAACACATTGCATATCTGCATTGGATATTTTCAGTACAGGTTTTCTGGGATGTCCTTGGGTATTTATTTTTAAAACATTAAATGAAGTTTTTGTGAAAGTGTGGACTATCAGAAACTGTAAAATCATTCCTTAGAAGTATATAGGTTTGCAAAACTAGTTTCTGAAACAGGCAGCTATATAAACTGTCTGAAAGAAAAACAATATCCTCATCAAAGGTATTTTGAAAAATTATTTCAGAAATTGAAATGGTAAGATATAATTATTAAGATAAATGTGACTTTCTGTCTAAATCTGGCCTAAATATGCATCACTCTTACTTATTTTGATAACCAAAAATATCTATAAAATTCATTGTGCATATCTAAGATTTGGAACACACTTGATCTTAAAGTATATTTCTTTAAACTTCTAATACTAAAAATATGAAAAAAAACAGTAGATTGTACTAGTTAGTACCATGTTAGTGTCTGAAGAAAGAAATCTCTCAAATCAGTGACTGCTTGTGATCTTTATACATTTTTTAAAAAACATAAGGTTTTACTTTTCAAGGTCATATATTTAGAGAATGATATTGACTGTGAAAATTAACTCTATATTTTGTTCACAGAAAAAAGAATCACAAAATATATTCTGGGTCTTATACCTGAAATTTGATTTTCCTCTATATTCTAGGAGGCCAAGCTACTGAAATTAAATGAGAGGATACTTGACTTAAAGCAAAGTTGTCAAAAGTCAGAAAGTTTGAACATTTTTAAATATCTAGTTACCACATTTGTATAACATAATGCATTGTAAATAGGAGGATCAAGGTACATTTCGCTAAAAGCACATATTGTAAAATAACTGAACTGTTGTTAGTTGAAGAAAAATGAATACTGCTTCAAATATCAGCTAGAGAAAATTTAACACGTTAATGCTGACCAAGTTGTAACTTCAGTGATTTATTTTAGAAAGCAATAAGTGGGTATATGCCACAATCAAGCACTGAAAACTCTTAAGGCCTTCATTACTTCACAGTGGGAGAGAGGGAGTAGCTAGAATTAGTCATTTTAGGGGTTGAGAATACGTGAACAGAGTGGTTACTGGGTAATTATCTGGTTACTATAACAACTATATTGGCTATTTTTGAGTGTTAGGATAGTTTGGTTGAGTTTAGAAGTTATTTTAATTTATTTTAAAAATCCTCTTTCTCTCTCTCTTTTTTGTGTGCTTCTTTTGTTTAATCTGCAGATCATGGAATCCTCCAGTACACCTTCAGTTACCCTAATCGTAGGCAGTGGCCTTTCTTGCTTGGCCTTGGTCACCCTAGCAGTTGTCTATGCAGCGTTATGGAGGTATGTAATCAGTTAACACACTTCAAATGGAATGCTGTTATTCTGAGTTAAATCAGAGAATATGATAACTACTATATGTCTCATGTTTTCTTGATTTACTGAAAAAAGTACCTTTAAAACAGCTATAATTGCTTTGCTTGAACTATAATAAATGAACTCAAAAGTGCTAAGTAAGTGTTTACTTAAATTTTCTTCTCTATATTTTCCTATGATAAGAAAATAAGCGAAGCATACACACACACACACTCAATTCAAATGATGGTAGTCTTCAACAAGTTGCTTATCCCTAAGTATTCTTAATACCCCAAATTCAGTCAATGTGTGGTTTATACTTATCCCAACTGCTATTGAGTTTGAGAGTTTAATTGATACAGTCAAATTAATTTCTCTGTTATAGAAATATGGTCTACAAATTCTTGTTTTAAACACATAAAGTCAATGTGTCCCAGACAATGAGTAAAATCTTCTATAATATTAATATATTAACATAATAAATACCATAAAGCTTTAGAAAAGGTTTCTTGGTTGAATGTTTCAAATAAGTCAGATTTTGACAAACTGATTAAAAGAAGTCAGAAAAAATACATAGACAAGAGGAAGTGATTGAAAAATACTGTTCCATAATATATGAAATTGCATCTGCTTGATATTATGTGAAAATATAGTATTTTCCTAAGATTTGTTCTTATTCTATTAATGAGAATATTAGACTTGTAAGGCTTATTATGTCTACTGACATATTGTTAGCTAGTATGTAACAAAACTTCCCAATAAATTTTTAAATGTTAAACATTTTTATATCCATTTTTATTAGTTAAAAATATTCTAAAAACAGTTGCTATATTAATAACTAGATAATTGTATATTATTGTTTGAATATTTGAAATATTAAAATTGCAAAGATTGCCAGCCCTAGTATTTTACTTATCTTTTACTTAATACAAAAAAACAATTCTATCCAAAAATTAATTATAATATATTAAAGAAAGGTCATTTGATTGACATCTATTTTTGGAAAAAAAGTTTTTTGTTACATTTTTTACTCTTTTGAAGACAAAAGTTAATTGTCCACGATAGTATATTGTCAAAGATATTAAAATTTTTATGCTTCACACAAAACTAAAGTATGTATACATTCTTGGTCTGTTGGTGCAGATATGTAACAGAAGTTCTGCCTTCCCATGAAGGGTAGTGAAATGCTAAGAAAGACAATCTAATAATCTATGATCAGTCTTATGAAACGAAAGAGATGCTTGGTCTAGGCATAGCATAGTAGACAGTAGAATCCTGGGTTCAGGGCTCAGTCAATCAGGCATTGTCCTGATAATATAAGAGCAAGACAAGCAAAGACTGGAAAGAAGCCTTTCTCTCCCATAGTTGCCTAAAAGGTTCTTCTAAGGAAATGCAGTGTTTACAGGCCAGAATACTAGGTAATGGTATCACAGTTCATCAGTAGCATCATAATTCATACTCACTGAGATATTCAGGACTAAGTTCCATTTCTCATTACATGGAGTTCAGTCACCAGTTCCACCTTTTCTTCACACCTCAACACATATGGCTAATGCTAGCACAAACACTGCTGGTGTAAATGATATAAAAAGTTTATCCAAGAAGCATAGGATTAATTCGTCCCTAGTAAAGTTTTCTGTAGTACAGAAAATCCAGGAAAATCACCTATTGTAAGAGTTTTCCAGGAATTACCAGCTGAAAGTATCTACCCAATTTTGACATGACACTTAGAAGTATAAAAGACAGTACCCAGAAACAACATAAATTTGAATTCCTAACAGTTAGTGGCCATCAGCTCATTGTCTACAGGTAGAAGAATTGAAGTAATATTAATGATTTGATAGAAGTTTCAAGATTCAAAAACTATTGATATTAAGTGGCTCTTATAGCATGAATGCTCAGGATCCAACTGCCTTTTTTTTTAATTAAGAGATTTATAATTTTTGCTTTCCTAATGATATATAAAATATGTGAACATCAGAATTATTTTATATATAATTACTACTTTGAAATGTGTTGGTGTCTCATATAGCTTATTAGAAATGTTCATCAAAAAATGAATCCACTGTGACGTTCTCTCCACCTATAAATATATTCTGTGGAGTTGTTATTACATCAAAGAGCAACTGAGCATGTCCTTTCAGCCCATATATTGAAATGATGCATTCACAAATTTTGTTTAAAACATAAAACATTTTTATAAAAAGTTTTCAAAGTTGAGATAACTAATAAAATTTTAAGGCAACAATACTACAAAGGAAATGAAAATGGAAAAACTCTGCAGGTTGGTCAGTCTAGGTCCTTATTACCCTGATTCTTCTATTTACTGACTAAATAATATCAATGAAAACTTTTAAATAACATCTATATACTTGTGGTGTCATGGAAGCCTTTCATATCACATAAAGGGTCAGTTTGTGCAGTCCTTAAACTTGTTGTGATACATATCCCACCCACAAAATAAGAAGCAACTTAACATTTGATGATGTTTTCAGTATCCCAGTGTGTGGTTTATTATATTTTTAGATATTGATAATGCAGGGACAAGATTAAGCTACTCTTGAGCCCATTTTTATTTTTTAATTGAGAGTCAACTTAGGCTCCTTCTATGTTCTGTGAAGAAAGGAAGTTTCTCTTATGTTAAAAATTGCTTTTTATATTTTATTGTTACTCCTGTTTCTGTTCTGCACTCTTTTCTGAACTATGTGGTGGAATGTAGGGCCTCTGCCTTCATATTCGTCACAGCAGAGAGAAAGAACTTTGATAGATTTTACTTTCTAAAGTGTCTCCCGCTCTCTCGCACCCGCATGTAACCTGCACAGGGAAGCCCACGCCTGCTGTGGACAGTGATTTCATGTTCTAATACAAATCAAACAGTCTCAAATACACAGCAAGAACAAATACATCTTTCTTTTTTTTTTTTTTTTAAACTGGCATTCAGTGATTTGCCACTGGGTACAGGAAAGCGAAATAGCTACTACCCTGTTAGGGTAAACAGCTGGTAGAACATTTGATTCTGAGTAGTTTTCTCCATGAATTACATTCTTGATGCACTTAAAAATTATGTGACAGACCGTATATAAACTCTTCTTCATAAGGGTAAAATATGGCTGCTGCTAAGTCGCTTCAGTCGTGTCCGACTCTGTGCGACCCCATAGACGGCAGCCCACCAGGCTCCCCCATCCCTGGGATTCTCCAGGCAAGAATACTGGAGTGGGTTGCCATTTCCTTCTCCAATGCATGAAAGTGAAAAGTCAAAGTGAAATCGCTCAGTCCTGTCCGACTCTTCGCGACCCCATGGACTGCAGCCCACGAGGCTCCTCCGTCCATGGGATTTTCCAGGCAAGAGTACTGGAGTGGGGTGCCAGACGCCAAGTAATTTTCTAGCCTAATGATGAATAATTTGTGGACGGGGTTAGTTTTTAGCAATAAAGATTCCTTTTCTTTTTTCTTGGTTTGGAACAATCACTCAGGAAAAGAAAAATGTAAAGAGTAACAACCTAAGTACTTAAAAAAACTTGAGACAATGACGTAGTGGATGAAAATGTGGTTTCATGAAAGTGAAAGGAATCTTTAGCAATAAAGATTCCTTTTCTTTTTTCTTGATTTCTGGAACAATTACTCAGGAAAAGAAAAATGTAAAGAGTAACAACCTAAGTACTTAAAAAACTTGAGATAATGACATAGTGGATGAAAATGTGGTTTCATGAAAGTAATGGTATCTTTCTAGTAAATGGTGCGGGGTGGGGGGATATTTCAGAATTTGTGTGGATTTTTTTTTCTTTTTGGTTCTAGAGTTTCACCCATTGATGAGTTTGGTGATAATTAGCATATTATATATACATATATAGTAAAAGTTCTTATACTAATTTACATAGTTCAAAGAAATTTTTTATTTCTAGTAAAAAATTGTATGGTGATAACAGAGGTACAACTTAGCCTCTGTCAGAAATGCCATGTTGTCTACACTAAGGTCTAAAGAAAAGAAAATTTAAAGGTCTTTTGGATATCACATGTCACTATAAAATTGAGTCTCAAAGAATAATCTTTTTTTAAATTAATTTATTTATATTAATTGGAGCCTAATCGGTTTACAATATTGTGGTGGGTTTTGCCATAATCTTTCTTAAAAATGATTGGTTTTTATATGTTTTCTCATGTAAAGCCTGCAGCTTAGTGTATCTTTTTCTGGATGAGTTCCGCCAATTTGTGTAATAGAGAATTTTTCATCTTTCCTTTGAACTTTAACGTCGGGCACTCTTTCTCTCTCTGGTTAGGTACATCCGCTCTGAGAGGTCCATAATTCTAATTAACTTTTGCCTGTCTATCATCTCATCCAACATCCTCATCCTGGTTGGACAGACTCAGACACATAATAAGGTACGGTTGGTGATGATTTTAATTTTCTTTCTGTGTTTATGTTGTGACCTAAAGTTGCTTATTGATAATCTAAATGTTTTTTCTTAATAAAATGGGGAATTTCTGACAAAATTATTTTTAAAAGTAAAAATATCTTGTTCTGAATTAAAGTATTATGTATTCCAGTGTAGAAATACATGCTTTTGACTTAATTTCTTGGGGATTGAGAAGCTGTTTATAATAGTAGAAATATGTGTTTATTAAACATTATATCAAAGCTCTATGAGTTCAAAACTTTGAAACATCAAAAGCACGAATTTTTAATTCATTATCCTAATTGTAATAAGATTTCCTGTGTTTTGGCCTAATTGATTAACATTTTGATTCCTAAATTCAACTGTAAATTGCTAACAAGTGTAACATAGCTCTTGAAAATCCACCAAAAAGCTTTTTTAGACAATAATCGAAGAGAACATTAGATGAAAGTGACTCTACATGTTATGCTCTTCAAAAAAATTTAACTTAACCAAAAAGTAGTTTTACACTTAAACAGTATTGTAGTTCTTTAACTGAATAATCACTTTCAGCAGAATATAAAAATGTATGACTTGAGTTAAATAACCATGTGTTTTGAGGAATGATTGTCAGTCTTTTTACTAAATGACTTTTAAATACATTCCAAGAAACCACTAATAGAAATCTTAAATTAAATGGCCCTAATCTCAAAGAAATTATGTTGAAAAATGCTTTGATAATATTTGTCAATTTGGGCCTGTTCTTAATTTTTTTCAAATACTAAGGTCAATAATTGAATTTTTTTCCCTATACCCTGTCATTCTTGGAACATCCAATATACTTTTCAATTGGTTCTTTTAATATATTAGGTATTTGTAGGACAGACATCAACATCAGAATATTATGGATAGTTTTATTATTTTACTAAACTTGCACTCCTCAGAATCTGATTCCCACCCAAAGGATCTGATTTTGGGTCTTGAAAGTCCTGGAAAACTACTTAGATGATTCTGATGAAGATTTGTTTTGACCTGTATTCTGTCTGGGCTGCAGGAAGACTGGAAGACAGTGAAGGGTCAGACAGAAACAAAACAGGCAACAGCAGTAAGCGTCCAGAAAGGGGCCCTGCAGAAGTAAAAGGCACATCCACCTTTCATGTATCTGAGTGCCTAGGGTTTGTTCCCCCTGCCCCATTTCTTTCCTTTGATGAGATAAGAAAATGCAAAGTCTATTAAAATATATTTCAGGTCTCCCTTCTGACTGTTTAACCTAAGTTTGCAAAGAAATGCACCGGAAAAGGAAAGTCAGACAGAAAGGCCAGAGTGAGGGAGGTGCAGTTGAAACTGAGAGGAGAAAGAAGTGTGAGAAGCAGCCAGCCAAGGGGACGCTGGGCGCCACAGGGCAGTGGGGTGGGCTCAAACTAGCTGGGGAGGAAAGGAGAGAGGGGCAGTGAGGGGGAAGGGTGCGGGTATAGCGTGGGAGACACCCGCCCCCCAGGGGCCTGGAAGTCAAGTAGGGTGAAAGTCCTCAGTCGTGCCCGACTCTGCGAGTCCATGGAATTCTCCAGGCCAGAATGCTGGAGTGGGTAGCCTTTCCCTTTGCCAGGGGATCCTCCCAACCCAGGGATTGAACCCAGGTCTCCCATATTCCAGGCAGATTCTTTACCAGCTGAGCCACCAGGGAAGCCCAAGAATACTGAGCAGGCAATCATCACCCACCTCACCCCTGTTCTTACTGTTCCCTGAGCAGGATCTTAGAAGAACTCCTATACTTGTTCTCACCTGGTCATAATTCTTTTAACTCTTCATCCTTGAACCTTCCTGCAAAAGGAGAGTTTCCCTCTGAAGCAGAAGTCACCTACTGGATCTGGGCACCAGAAACAGTTGAGCTAGAGTTAGCTTTAGCTGGTGGTTGAAGTTGGGTTTTTTTTCCCACCAAAGCCTCCCTTTCTGTCATGTTTTACCCTCCAAACACTCTTATTTCCCAACATCATGGTCTTCCTTAGGAAATATGCTGTAAAAACTGTTTTATACTATGTGCCAAAGTTTTTACAAGTTCTGAGCCAAATGGTTTGACTAGTAGAATTTCCCACGAGGTTTTCTACATGTTGTAATGGTTATTGTCTATTTCTTTTGGATCATTGCTGTACAATACAAATACAATGTTGGCCACACATGCCTGCTACATATCTGATAGTGATATATTAGTGGCCACTTTAAAATAAGTAAAAATAAATAAGCTAAATCAGTTTTAATAATGTGTTTAATTCAATATATCCAAAAGATGACCATTTTAAAATATAAGTAACATTTTTAGATGTTAATACAATATTTTAAAACATTTTTTAATAAAGTCTTCAGAATCTGGATTGTATTTTATACTTATAGTACATCTCAGTTTGAACCCGGTGAATTTCAAGTGCTCAGTGGCTACATGTAGCAAGTGAGTGCTATGTTGAATAGGTCTAAATCATAGTAATACTTAGAAACTAGAGTAGTCTTGAGAAATTACATTCTACTTGCCCATTTGGGCTTTTCCAGTTTCTCAATGTCCTGTTTTTTGTTTTTTAGTTAGAATGTCTTTTGGATATCTGTGATTATTATAACATCAAAGGCAAAATAAGACAAGTCTAATTTCACTTTTCATTTCTGATTATGCAGCATGACTGACATTGGGCTTGGTTTAAAAAAAAAAAAGTCAGCATAGTTGTTTTTACAGAATAGGTTCTATGTGGTTTTGGGATCCTGGTGGTTCTGTTCCAGACAGACTGTGCTGATTTCTGCTCCTACAGTTGTTTATGCTTGTGGGGAGGAGCGGGTGGTAAGTGGTGGTGATGATGAAGAAAATGAAAAATTATGGGTTTTTTTCTCAGGCTATGTTAATTTTGCTTTATTAAGTCTGAGTAAATGATCTTCTTAGCTTAGAATAATCCACTATGGAGTGACTTTGAAAGAAAAATGTAACCCACTAGGATTTTATTCGTAATCACTCTCAACAATATCAGGTTTCCAGGGGAAATAATTGTATATTTGATTATGATACATGTGCTGAATTCAATTTAATCGACCTCACTTTATTTTTTATGTGAAATAGCAGTTTGTGAAAAGCTATACCTGCTTCACTGTTATGAGATCAATGATTAAAAAAAAAGAAAACATGCAAAATGAAATATCTGTATGAACTTATGATCTGTATAAACTTCAAAAGAATATTTTTAAAAAGTAATATATGATCAGTGAGTACAGTAAATTTTTTAGGTTGTGTGTAGGATCCCATCACTGCCCTGGGCATTTTGTAATTGATCAAATTCCTATCTTTTATTTCCCTGATAAGCTCTGACTAATGCTTTACCATTCCACACTTGGAAACATGTGAGAGGATTTCTTGATGAACAGGTTCTTTGGTATTGCCTCTGAGAGGTGTCATGGGTAGTTTGTGTAGAAACTGGTATTTGATGCTGAGGTCCAGAATAGTTTTGAAGTGTCAGACTGTGATTTTTCTCGAAATTGCTTTCCAAATTATAATTGATTCAATTATCTCACTACTGAGTATCTCTGCCTTCTTTTGAGTTGGGATAGAAACAAGCTGAAATGATCCATTGTTTAAAATATGATGTATTCAAATCTTTGAACTATAGATTCAATTGCTGGCAGCAGAGAGAGGAATCAAATGCAATTTCTTATATCTCTTCTTAAAATGCAGTGATAAAATGTAATTATAACTGATTTCATTGTATTTCAAGCTATCTCATAAAATGTCACTGCCCTTTGATTTCTTTGTGCATTTTAAATTTCAACCAGGATGTTCTTTTATCACTCAAATGTTGTTTATTTTTAGAATTTCCTTTGTACTTTAAAGTATGCAAATGTTTTCTGTTGAGCCATGTAGATTATTTTGGACCTAGTATTTTGGAAACATATTTTCAGAGAATAGTTTTTTTAATCACAAAAATGTATACCTATCTTTTTCTAGAACACTTTGAGATGATTTATCATATTAACCATTTCATAGCATTCTTTTCGGAGAAGGCAGTGGCACCCCACTCCAGTACTTTTGTCTGGAGAATCCCATGAATGGAGGAGCCTGGTAGGCTGCAGTCCATGGGGTCGCTAAGAGTCGGACTCGACTGAGTGACTTCACTTTCACTTTTCACTCTCATGCACTGGAGAAGGAAATGGCAACTCACTCCAGTGTTCTTGCCTGGAGAATCCCAGGGACGGGGGAGCCTGGTGGGCTGCCGTCTATGGGGTCGCACAGAGTCGGACACGACTGAAGCGACTTAGCAGCAGCAGCAGCATTCTTTTTACTGATGGAAGCCAAAATTAGCAAAATTGTTTTTTTGATTAGATAGTAGTGAACACCCAAGAAGATTCTGAGAGAGCTTCTCCCTACAACCAAAAACTCACTGCCAGGTTATAATGAAAGCAAGCCAAGTCTAATTTCAATCAGACAGTCAGGTATTTATTAGATAAACATTTATTAGCAAATCAAGAGCAAAACCTGTTCTGTAAACACAGTGAAACTGTGGGTCTCTGTCATTTTAGATACTTTGGTCATATCTTATAAGCACACTCACTTGAGGTGGACAGAGCAACACTCTAGAAGCAGGCATCTGTGCCTTTAGTCAGCATCTTTCAATCAGGAATCCTCCTAACCCAGTGTCTGGACTCAGTACAACTGGGGATAAAACTATGGGCCTCGTCTCTAAAAGGTACAGGATATAGGCACCAATGGAATCTTCCATGCAGTCCATTTAGATTAAGACATGTTTAGCTATAATATCTCATCTGCATATGTTGAATACCTTTATGTTCACCAAAGGGAAGCCACTGATACATCCACCATAATAATTGCCTAGACACTAGTTCATCAGTAAAAATCAATCTTTTGTATTTAGCTCATAATTGAAGTGTTGACTGTGGATAGATCTACCCAAATCAAAAGGTCTTGCAGCTGACTCTGCTAGACTCTGGAGTATAACCCTTTCAAATACAAGGTCAGCTGAACACCTTGTTCTGTGCATTCCTAGACAGCTCCTAGAATTAAAGATTAAAATAACAGGCACCAATATAGTATCATACCAAGAACACCAACGCGTTATAAAATAAATTACAGACATCCTGAATAGACATCCTTATTCTAAAAAATAATAGTTAAATGTGAGAGGGTGAAGATACATACTAACTCTAATCCCAGGAGATCTAGGAGACTTAGCAAAAGTTCTCATTGACAGGTCTAGGGAAACTTCACGAATTATTTCAGATATGCAGACACATCTTTATCACTCTTTGGAAGGAATTTCTCTCATAGTTCTTTATGTTTGGGCCATTGAATTATATAATAGGCCATGTCTTTTAATTCAGTCTTGCGAAAAATACAAAAACTGTGTTGGAGCAGTTTTTAAAAGTCACAAACTGTACACCATTTTCTTCCTACATTTGGTGCTTACTTCACCTTTATCGATGTTGTCATGTTTTTGTTATATAGTTTGCGTAGAGATAATCAGTAAAACTGAGCCAAACTAGAAGGCTGTGATTATTCTAATGGAAGATGTCTTTGCATTGTCAGAATTGTGTTTTTCTAAAATAAAGTCTTGAATTTTAATACTTTCATTGGTTGAAGCGCTCCCTAATTCAGCCATTTCTCCCATGGCCGCCTTTTGCCAGAGACCCACATTCTTCACATGTTTACTTCCATCCCTGGCCTCTGAATGTATAAGTGTTCAGCTTCTGGGGAGGAATATTGACTGTGTGTTTTCATCCACCAATCTGTCTCTCCTCATACCCTCTGAAACAGTCTGCCCATCTCTTGAAGGTCAGAGCTCTCCAGGTTTCCCTGGAGACATCCATCTCTTTGGGGTAAAAGTAAAGATCAGGCATTTTAAGCCAGAGGGACCCAAGCACCCTACCTCTCCTGCTTTCTATTTCTGTGATCTTGGGCTCGATACACCTTAGCTTCTTCTCAGTATCTCCCTTATAGTATTTCTGTCAAGGTTACATGACAGTATATATGAGGCACTTTGTAAGAGTCCTTAACCAGTTGCTGTGATCATAGTGATGGTGATGATGATGACTCGTGGACATGCATCTGAGCTCCAGATAGCCTTGTGTCAAATTTTCTGTTTACCACTGAATTCCCCCGTTTTGTCTCCACCCCACACCCAAACACATTATATAGAAATGTATGCATTTTATACAATATAAACTGTATGTGTTTATATACAGGAATAAATTATATTCAGAAATAGCTCTGCAGTTTATCAAACTTGAGAAATGCTAAACATGACCTAGGCTGACCTTTCCATTTTTGCTCTACTTTATTGACTTTTGTTTTATCACAGTAGCAATACCAGTCTACTTATAGTTCATCAGAATCATGGAGGTCGCTTATTCCTTGCTTTCCCCTCACTTGTAACACTGTTACTCCCCTGCACCCCATCCGATTTCCAAAACATCTGCATCTGACTCGTACTCATCCTTTGATACTCTTCCTCCTGCGGGAAGTCCTTCACTGTCCTCCACAGTTAGGTTCACCAGCTCTGAGACTCTGTGATTCCTGGTACAAGACTGCTATCTTGTACTCTATTATCTGTTTCCAGCCAGGCTGTCCACTTCTTAGGGCAAGGCTAGGTTATATTTATTCTTAAATTCACTGACAACATAGGACCTAAGTACAGCAAATATCTAATATATCTTTATTGAATGAATGAGTAAATGCATTTATTTGAATTCATCAGTTAGGCTTGTATCTATAGAGCCAATAGCTGTGGTTAGTTTTACGAGGATCAGGGTCCCCGACTCTAGACAAAATCTAGGCCAACATAGTGATCAAGACTATTTTCTTAAGGCCCGATTTAAGCTCCAAGTGATTGATGACTTGCTTTAAAGGCAATCTGGTTTCTGGGTTTTAGTTAAAGAAACTCTGAAAGCCCACAAATGTGAATATTCTCACTTGAGAAGTCGTGTAAAATAATGTTTTCATCCTTCAAAAGAAATGTGCTTTTTCATAATTTCACTCATAGAAGTCACTTCCTGCCAAGAATGTCCCAAATGCCGGTCTATTTTGTCTCAAATTTGTTTGTGATCCCTGTGGCTGAGGTCAAAGCTTCTTATTTAGATTTTTTTAAATCCCATTTATTGACTTGCTATGATGTTTGTAAAAGGATTTGGATGTAGTAAGCTTACATGTGATTCATTTGAATCCATTTTGAGATATCTTACTCACTCTACCAGGATTCTCCTGGGCTCCTGAAAACCATTAGACCACGGAACTGAAGAGTAGGTTAGTTTCCTGATTTCCTCTGGCTCCTGGCAGTCAGGTTTATTGTATCCTGTTGGTGTGGGGCTCACAGAGTGGAGGCAGTGGGATAAGAGAGACTCTCTTGACCCACTTCAACCTTCTTATCCCCTGACTCTATGGTTCCAATTTTGTGTGGCATGAGCCAAGGATCACATTGTTGAAGTCAACTTCAACACAGAGCAAAAGATCAATGTGAAGAATGGGTTTGGAACAAGCACCGGAGATGAAAGAGAAATAATTTAACAATAAGGAGTGACTCAAATGGTTGCAGTATCAGGAAGCAGATTATCTTGAAGGACAAGGAAGCCAGTTTGGACATTCAATTTGTGTTCTTGGGTCAGTCTCCAGAGCTGGACAAAACTCCCCAAAAAATAACCAGGGAGACTTGTGTGCTGGCAGGGCTTTGGAGAGTGTCAAACATACTCCAGCTATTTCTGCTCATTTATTCTTAGGCAGTTGTACAGAAATATTTTCCAGATAACCTAGAAACTCCTCAAATTGGCCAATCACTGGTGTCTATCCCAGCCATCCCACCTTAGACCTGGCTTTCATGATTTCTAGTTCTAGAATGCTAGAACATTCTTCCTGCTTTGGTCTGCTCACTTAGCCTTTGTTTGTATTAACATATTACTGTACAAAAATTCATATATGTAAAGGAAAAGCAAGCACCCACCCGATTAAGTCTTTCTCCTAACTCTACAGTGGGTCTGTAGGACTCATGAGGTTAACCCCCCATTCTGAACATTACACACATTCAGAGCTGCTTCTAGTATGTAAACTGGATTTGTAGGACATAAAAAAGGGCACTCTTTCTGGGCTGATGAGTTATGAAAGCACTCATGTCTCTCCAGGCTGAGGTGGCCTCCAGCAGAGCATCTGGCCTCCTACATCTGCTCTCTGGCCTGCTCTGCAGGCCCATTTCTGTGCTTCCTGGAGCATCCTAGCCCATGTGCATTAGACCCATCCTTGCCTCTGTGCTTACTTTTCACTTCGCCCGATAAAACTCCTACCACCCTCTGGAAGTTGGTAAATCATCCTTGTGTAGCCCTTCAACACCTCCATAGCATGGGGTGGAAAGTAAGTGAACATACTAGTCACTCAGTCATGCCTATCTCTTTGTGCCCTGCTCCTCTGTCCATGGAATTCTCCAGGCAAGAATAATGGAGTCGTATCCCTTCTCCAGGGCATCTTCCTGACCTAGGGATTGAACCCAGGTCTCCTGCACTGCAGGCAGATTCTTTACCTTCTGAGCCACCAGGGAAGCCCTAGCATGTGGTATATACATACCTCTGTATTTAGCACCAACAACATTATTCTATAACTTTCATTTACTGATCGACTTTGCCCACTCACTGTGAGACCACTAGTATTAGTACTTGTTTAAACATGGTATGGAATCAATAAATGTTGAATGAATGAAGCTGTGGCTCTATCTATGAAATGAGGGGTCACATAACAGCAGTAAAGTCACTTGTACATTGGGGGGCTTATTTGGAATAATTTCAGCCTAGATCAATTTTTATGTTATTGTTGTTCTATGATGAGAGAAAGAAGTTGAGAAAAATACTAAAGGCTTGTTCTGAGACCTTTCTTTGATAAGAGATGATTAGTTGAATCATATTTTAAGGACCTTGTGGCTCAACAGTAGGGCATCTGACTCCAGATTTCATCTGTTTTCTGTTCAATTTTTAATTTGTTTTTTGATAAGTTTTGGGTTTTTTTTTTTTTTTTTTTTTTTTTTTTTGGAGGGGGAGACATATCATGGATGATAGTACTGGGTTGTATATTCTTTTGACATACTAGCCTTGCATACATGGAAAATAAATAATTTGAGAGTTCCCTGACATTCTGAATCTCATCTACTCTTTTTGGTTTAAAGGTCATATGATTTACAATAAGCAATGCCAGGTTCTCCAGTGATTAGAGCATGGCAAAGCAGTAGGAAAGAGATTGTGATTAAGTCTCAAATAATCTTAGAAATGACTTGGTTCCACATTCCTACAGTGTCCTCTCTCCAAAGAGAGCTAAAATATTTTGTAAAATATTGGGGTAGCTTATAGTGCTATGGTTTGCTGTCAATTTTTTTTTTTTTTGGTGTTTACTTGGAAATTTTTTTAATTTAAGTATGGTTGATATACACTATTAGGAAAGTTTCAGGCATTCAACATACTGATTCACAATTTTTGAAGATTATACAATATTTACAGTTATTATAAAATATTGGCTATATTCCCCATGTGGTATAATGTATCCTTGTAGTTAAGTTTATACATTGTAGTCTGTACCTTCAAGTGCTCTACCCTTTTTTTGCACCCCCCCTTCTCTCCAGTAGTAAACTCTAGTTTATTTTGTACACCTGTGACTGTGCTTCTATTTTGTTATAGTCATTGGCTTGTTTTATTCTTTAGATTCCACATATAGTATTTGTCTTTGTCTGTATAACATTTCACTTAGCATAATATCCTCCTAAGTCCATCCATGTTGTTGCAAATGGTATTATTTCATTCTTTTTATGGCTTTTTCATTATTTCATTATTTTGTAATTGTGTATGTATGTGTGTGTATATATATACATACTGCATCTTCTTAGGTTAGTCGTCTGTTGACGAGCCCTGGGGTTGCTTCCATATCTTGGCTATTAGAAATAGTGCTGCTATGAACATTGTGGTACTTGTATCTTTTCTCCAGATACGCCCATTGAGTGGAATTGCTGGATCATATGGTAGCTCTATTTTTAGTTTTCTGAGCGACCTCCATACTGCTCTGCATAGTGGCTGCAGCAGTTTGCATTCCCACCAACCGTGTACAAGGATTCCTTTCCTTCCATCCTTGGCAACATTTGTTATTTATGGTCTTTTGAATGATGACCGTAAGTCAGATTTTAACTTGATGCTGAGTTATCTAAGAGAGAATTTGAGATGTTGAATGATTTTCTAAGAGTACGACAAAAGGTTAAAGATTTTCTGTTTTTATCTCCTAGAATCAAACCAGCAGATGAATTACAAGTTTATCCTAATGTATGAATTTTTCACTTTCCCTCTTCTTGGTACATAACATGAAATGGTCAGGAATTTGTCTAATGTCAACACGAGAACTGTGTTGTATCATTATGACTGATAATGTTTATGAGAATTCTGAATACATCCTAAAGTACTAAAAAAAATGACCCTTTAAAATGAACCAGTTTAAATCACATTCTCACAAAAGTGAAAGTCCCTTGAAATAAGATGATAACAAATTTTTCAATATTCTGTTATGCTAACTCTGTATCCAAAGAGAACTCCTTTCATAAATAATTCAGAATCTAATTCAAAGGTTTGTAAGTCTGGAAGGTAAAGGGCCATGTGATAAATATTTGGGACTTTGTGAGCCATGTACCCTCCATCACAACTCTCAGCATAGCTGTTGTAGCTCAAAAACGGCATCAACATGTGCATTAGGACATGGATGTGGTGGATTTGGCATGAAGTCATCGTTTGCTGACTGTGGGCAGTTTGAGTTTTCTAGAAGCATCTACCATACAAGTGAATGGAAGAACTACAATGTCAGCTGAGGCCAATCCATTTTTAGGCTGATACTTTTATGTAAAAATGACCTTCAGTTCTGAATCTCCACCTGCAGAACTAGAACAGGAGAGTTTTGACAGTTTTTGAAAAGGCTTCTGCAGAGATAAAGGAGGGGAAAGCACTTTGAATTCCTTCTTTGGAGCAATGACTAAACCCAGAGTTTCTTCACATATGGTGACTATTGGTTACCAGTATATACAAAATTAGAATGAAATGTGAATCAAATCACTCTCGACCAACCAGGACCTTTTATGAATTGAAGAAGCTGAAAGTAGCTAACAGTTGCCCCGTACATCAGGCAACAAAGCTAGCTTTTTGTAAAAGGAAGCTTCTTACAGTACAGCAATAAGTAGTAAAGCCCCTTTTAAAGAGTGTCTCTCATCTGACAGTCTTGGGCATAAAGGTAACAGCTGACGCAGGAAGGAGGGATGGCAGAGTCCAGCTAATCCCACTGAATTCAACCATAAATGGCCTTTTTTACCTCCCAGCCTCTGGCCCTCACTCTAGCCTAAAAATTGAATAATTATTATGTATATTAGATCATAAGCATTACTATAGCAAAACTTAGAACTAAAGCACAAGCACTAATGCCTCTTACCAGAAAAACAGCGCATTTGAAGATTAAACTTCTTTTGTGATGCTAGTGGGCTCATTTAAAATCTTAAGCCTTAAAAAAATGAAGTAGGCATATGACTGAGTTGCATTTAGGTCCTAACTATGAAATTTAAGATTTATGACATTCAAAATGCATAAATTAAAATATTTATAGTTATCTAGGCTGCTAGCAAACTAAAAGATTAAAGTTTCAACTATAATGTAAAGAAGAAATCATTAGCTTAAGCAGTAGAACTGTATGATAAAATGATCATTTTAATAACAAATAATATTAAATTATATGTGAAATTAAATTTTAATTCACAAATATTCATGATGAAGACCTGGATATATGTTCTATATCAAACTATAATACACGTAGTTTTTGCATATCTCTATAGATGTGTCTGTGGTAGATGACACATAGGACTATGAGGAATTTTCAATGAATCTTATCAGTGTCTATTTTACATTCTTATTGTTAATTAAATTCTATTTGTATTTTAAAATGATTTTTCCTAATAGAAAAGAATGACGTATATTACTTTTACAAAATCTAAATTGGTTCTGGTTTTCTGTTTTTTTTTACTCAAACAGTTAAGAGCATATGTTTCTCTGTTTAGAAACTTTTATTATGTATTTTCATAATTTCTGAAAGAAAGCTACAAAATGAATCCCGTATACTAAAGGAAGAGCACCTTTTGTACAGATGAAATTTCTGTGAAGCAAATTCCCTCCAATTTAATGGCCCTACAACAAAGAATTATTTGCCATCCTCCCAGTTTCTGAGTAACAAATTTGGGCATGATGTAAGTGGGCCGGCCTTCCCTGATAGCTCAGTTGGTAAAGAATCTGCCTGCAATGCAGGAGACCTGGTTCGATTCCTGGGTCGGGAAGATCCCCTGGAGAAGAGACAGGCCACTCCAGTATTCTGGCCTGGAGAATTCCATGGACTATATAGTCCATGGGGATCCCAAAGAGTCAGACACGACTGAGTGACTTTCACTTTCACTCAGTGGGCCACTGTGCTCAGCCTGTCCTGGGGCTGCGGTCAGATGTGAGATCCATGGTCATCTGGAGGCTGCCTGGCTGGAGGACGTGCTGTGAGTTGGCTCATCCCTGCAGGTGGAGTGGAAGCTTCCTTCATCCTCAAGTGAACAGTCTTTAAGCTCTGTCACCCACTGGCTCTGTGTCCTTTGTCTAGTTGCTTAACCATTCTCCACACACCAGCCTCATGATGTTTTAAAGTTGTAGATCAGACTGTGACACTTGTCTGCTTTAAATCCTTCGGCTAAGAAGTTACGCTTCTCTTCCAGTCCTGGCTCAGTGGCCTGCAGGCCACTCACACGCGTTCACCTCTGTCTGCGGGGCCTGGCCACGCTCTCTTGCCGTCTTGGGGCTGGGCCCCTGCCCTTCTCTCAGCCTCTCCTGGACCAGCTGAGCGAACTGACAGAGGGCTACAGCTCACATCTAACCTGTTCAGAGACCTTCCCTAGAATGCCAGTCCTCGACCCAGAACACTCGCACGTTTTCTTCTCGCTCATTTTGTTTTTCCTTCACTGTAGTACAGTTGCTCAGTGCTCTTTTGAAGGAGCTCATTATTTTTCTTCATCATAATCACTATGACTGGTCATCTTATCTTTCCATAAGAGGGGAGGGGACATCGTTTGCTGTGTAATCAGTGCCAGCATAGCGCCCGCGACATAATAGCAGACACTTCTCGAATGTTCCTCAGTGGATGAAAAGGAGGTCTAGCACTCCCTTCTCGAGTTGGGGATGGGACATTATGGGGATCAAATAAAATGACACCTGAGACAATGTCTGGCAAACAGCAAGCTTTTACTTGAGGTGCAGTGTACATACAGGGGAAGGTACCGTGAATGATGGGATGGGAATTACTACCGACATGCACCAAGTAAGCAACACCACAGTCAAGACTGGAAACATTCCCCCCACCTGGAACGCTCTCTGCCTGCCTCCAACCACCTCTGCCAGAGGCCGCCATTGGTCTGGTTTCTGTCATCATACCTCAGTTTTGTCTGTTTTGAAAGTTCATGTAAATGGAATCTAAGAATGAGTGCCTTCCATTCAGCCCTTTTCCACTTGTCTCAGTGTCTCTGAGCTGCATGTTGTGTGTATTAGGAGTTAGTTCTTTTATGTTGCTGAGTGTTATTCCATTGTGTGACTGTACCATGATTTTTTAATCCATTCTCCAATTAAGAGACATTTGGATTATTTCCAGCTTAGTTTTGTTTTTGTTTTTGTTTTTAATAAAGCTGCTTTAAATTTCCTATAAAAGCTTATGGACAGACAAGTATTTTCATTTCTCTTGGTTAAATACCTAGGAGTAGAATTGCTGGGTTAAAAAGAAGTAAAGTTGTTTTTTTTTTTTCAATTTTATTGAAGTATATGTTATTTACAAGCCTGTGTTAATTTCAGGTGTACAGCAAAGTTAATACATCTATCCATTTTTTCAGATTATTTTCTCATATAGTTTACCACAGAATATTGATAAATTAGAGTTGTCTTTTTTAACAAAACAAAACTGCGCAACAGTTTTTAAAAATTGTTGTACCATTTCACACTTGTACCAGCAGTCAAGATGGTTCGTATTCACCCTTGTGAACATTTAAATTTACATCTTAATAAGTAGTAGCTTATTAAAAGCTTTTAGCTCTTTTTCATGTGCTTTTATGCTATTTTAGAGCCAATTCTGTGAAGTCTCTAAGTATTTCCTCCCTTTTAAAAATTGGATTGTCTTTTTATTATTGCTTTGTAAGGGGCTTTTAAAATAAAGTATTCTAAATACAAGTCATATATATATGAAAGAAAGAAAGTTCCTCAGTCGTGTCCAACTCTTTGCAACCCCATGGACTATAGCTTACCAGGCTCTTCCGTCCATGGGATTTTCCAGGCAAGAATACTGGAGTGGGTTGCCATTACCTTCTCCAGGGGATCTTCCGGACCCAGGGATTGAACCTCGGTCTCCCGCATTATAGGCAGACGCTTTACCATCTGAGCCACCAGGAATTGTATATATATGATGTATATACACACACACACACATTTATGGGCTTCCCTGGTGGCTTAGATGGTAAAGAATCTGCCTGCAGTGCAGAAGACCAAGGTCTGATCCCCAGGTGGGGAAGATCCCCTGGAGAAGGGAATGGATATCCACTTTAGTATATTGCCTGGAGAATTCCATGGACAGAAGAGCTTGGAAGGCTGTGGTCCATGGGGTCCCAAGAGTCGGATATGACTGAGAGACTAACATTTTCACTTTGGTGCTTTCCTGATGGTTCAGATAGTAAAGAATCTGCCTGCAATGCAGGGGACCTGGGTATATTTTTTCACATATATGATATATATATAGATGCATATTATTTTATCTCAGTCTGTGGCTTGCCTTTGTATTTTACTAATGGCATCTTTTCCTAAGTAGCTTTTAATGTTGTAAAGTCTAGTTTATCACATTTTTCTTTCATAGTTATTATTTTGTGAGTATTCTGTAAGAGATCCTTGTTCACTTCTCTAGGTCATAAAGATATTCATCTAAATTATCTTCTGTGAACTTTATAGTCATAGCTTTTATATAGGTCTTTGGTACAACAAAATAATGTTTTTATATTATTTTGTACATATAGGTGTTGGGGTCCAGTTTTATTCTGTATGGGTACCCAACTGTCTGGCACCATCTGTTGAAAGGACTTTTCTTTTCCCTTTGAATTACTTTGGTACCTTTGTAGAAAATAAAATTCTAGTAAGTCTGGAAATCAAAGTTTGAGTTCCCAAATTTCATTCCTTTTCAAGATTGTTTGTCTAATCTAGATCCTTTCCTAGATTTGCCTAATCCAGAAACTTTAAATATCCAAATACACTTTAGAATCAACATGTCAATTTCAACAACAGCAAAAAAGCTTGCCGTTTTGCTGGCATTGCACTGACGCTACTGGTTAATGTAGGAAAGAACCGGTATCTGCTTTCAGTGACTGTTATTAAATTAGTAGCAGTGGGTATGGATTGACTTCATGAGGTAGAATCACTGGGATTTTGTGATCAGTTGGATAGGATGTTGAGAAAGAAAATAGAGTTATAAACTGCAGTTTTGTTTTGGCTCTGATGTAATGTTCCTGTTTCAACGGGAGAAACATTTGAGAGGGAACATAGGTCCATCGGGGGAGCTGTATCCTGCTCTAGGGAAAATATTCTTCTCCAACCAATTTTCCCCTTGCTTTTGTTCTTTAATCCTTCACTCTATGGGGACTTTTCAGTTGATTACTTCCTACATATGTTTTCTTTAAAATGTGGAGCATTTTCCTTCCAAGATGGCATCTGTTTTCATCAAAACATATGCAATTACAGACTGAATTTATCTTCTTTACATTTCCTGAGCTTGTTAATTACCAGCTGAGGCAAAATTGTGCCTAAGATCAAAAGTTCACAGACCACTTTCTCTTTAGGCATGCAGGCCTGTCTCTTGATGCCTTTTATAACTAGGCACAAAAAGTCTTTGCAGAGAATTAGAGAGTGAGCATCTGTGTTCCCCTCCAGCGAGTGAGAGGCACAGTTTTGCATGGGAGCAAAGCAGTTCTCAGATTGAGGGGAAGAAAAGAGCATAAGAAATAGAATCTGTGCCAAGCAGACCACCACCTTTGACTTCATTTCCAATGAATGAGAATAAGCTTAAAAATCCAGTAAGTGACTATTCTGTCTGGAAACCATTGATGTTTTAAATTTCACTGACTGGGTTTTTATTTGAAGTGTAGGTAATATTTTGATATCTGACTTCCTTTAAATTGCTCAGCATCCACATATTTGAAAATAGCCACTCTTTGCCTATTAATGCAAACATAATGAATGTTGTTATTCAAAAGGTAAAATAAGACATTTACCCATGTATCATTAATAGGGCTTGCTCCTTCTTTCCTAATAAAGTGCAACCATGAGTGTGCCTGTTTTTTCCCAAATACTAGAAAGGATCTTGTGGAGTATAAATTGTGTTTTACAATGAGAAAGCCTTTTCTGTTTTTCCCTGAGAGGCTGTTTCAGAGATACAGAAATAGGAATATGTAACATAGCTATTTCTATGTTATCATTTTTCCTTTTGCTTTCTATATGGTCAAGAAAAAGTGATGCATTTTCTTTGATCATTAAATCCTACAGCTAAAAAGCTCATAGTTATTTCCCAGATTTTCTTTGTTGAATATTTTTTATTATTCAATAAGGACATTTTTTTCCCCCCCTGAAATGTGCGAAGATTCCATCTTGCACTCATTTGCATCATTGGCAGTCCTGCATCCAGCAGTCCTCTCATTTGGGGGTTTATTAACTATTGGTTATAAGTAAAAAAGAAATGCCATCTGAAGTAAATAAAATACTGTTCACCTATTTTCATGACTTGCAAGCAGTGATAAACTCGATTGAAAACAAATGACAAAAATGCATTCCAAAGATGGGGGAAAAGTTAATTATTTTCCATTTTTGTCTGCTGATTATATTTAAGATTGAGTTGACTGGTCTGTGTTTGTGTCTCCAAAGGAGATGGTGTGATTTTTGTGAGCAAAGTGCATTTTCAGCATGCATTCTCCCCTGGATACCCACGTGTAATTTCTTGTGGTGATAATAGAGCTCAGCTATGCACGTCAAGGGGAAATGAGATTCTTTGGGGATGCACGCAAGGCAACTCAAACAGTATCCTTAACGCCTGTTGGCAAATCTATCCATTTGTAGAGATGTGGTGATTAGCTTACAGTGGAGATTGCTGGCGTGTGTTTATGCCTCTTCACCAGCCTCCAGTCAAGTCCACACATGAAGAGTATCCGAGTTGAGCCTCCAGGGCCCATTTGTTGGAAAAGAGGAGAATTTGAATGAAATCTCCATAGCTAGCAACATAAAGAAAATGCTCAGTCTCCATTTTCAGAAATGGAATTGTATTCACAAGGAAGGCGAGAAAAGAGACAACTACTTCTGTTGGTAGAGAGAATTCTAAGATATGTAAAGAACTTCTTGAGGATTACAGAACAAACCAAGTTTCAGAGTTGAAAATATTGTTAATAGAGAAGAATTGCTTTTTTATATTTTTAAATATAACAAGTAATCCCACCCAGCCATGCTTATTTCTTATTCTTGGCACTTTAAGGGAACATGAATAAGATATAATTTTGGAGTCCTTTTCATAGAATGCTAGTTAAAGGGACAGGCTTCCCAGGTGGCACTAGTGGTAAAGAATCCACCTGCCAACGAAGGAGCAGCAAGAGGCATGAGTTCGATCCCTGGATCCGGAAGATCCTCTGAAGGAGGAAATGGCAAGCCACTCCAGTATTTTTGCTGAGAGAATCCCATGGATAGAGGAGCTGGTGGGCTGCAGTCCATGGGATCGCAAAAGAATCAGACACAACTGAGTCAGAAAAAGAATCAGACACAACTGAGTCAGAAAAAGAATCAGACACAACTGAGTCTGAGCCACAAAAGGGACAACTTGTCGACATATGGAATGTCTGCATGTTGAATCTACAGGTATATAGAAATGAAGAAGGTTGAGAATTATGCAGAGTATGAAAATATTAAAGTTAATGCATTCAATAAAGTGAATATTACAAAGTCAATAAAAAATAAGGTACCTTTATATGTCAAAAATATTAGCTTTCACAACCATTTATCTAAAGACTAAACAGTATATAGTCCAGTGTCCCAATGTAGAAATTATTAAATTGTCATAATGGAATAAGCATTTAAAAGATGATTTAGAAAGGGAAATATGTTTTTTAAACTTTTATATTGAAGTATAGTTGATTAACAGTTATGTTCGTTTCAGATGTACAGCAAAGAGATTCGGTTTTATATATCTACATGTATCTATTACTTTCTCAAATTCTTTTCCTTTTTCGGCTATCACAGAATTTTGAGCAGAGTTTCCTGTGCTATGCAGTAGGTCTTCGTTGATTATCCATTTAAAATATACTAGAATGTACATGTCAGTCGCAAAGAACCAAAGTGCGTATGTTAGGGAACTACCGAGACAGCAGTGGCGGTCAGCGCCGGTGAAGGAGCTCAGGCACTGAGAACCACGTGGAGGGTCTTCACTGTCCCTGAGTCCTCCCCAAACTTTGCCCTCAGGAATGTCATGAATAGACTGAAAATACCCTGCAGGTGGTCCTGATGAGCATCCTGGTTCAGAATTACTAGTCTCAAGAGCTTGTACAAGAAAAGGGAAAGGTGGATAATAAATGCAAGGCTGAAGTTCTGCTGTTAGTACTTCTCCAGTGTTGGTCAATTCTGTGTAATCTTCTACTGACCTCAGCTTTACCATGTGTCAGATAAGGATAAGAATATGTCACAGCAGTGTCATGAAGATTAATATTAACTCTTTGACCTTCCTGGAGAAAACACTAGGTATTAAGACAAAGGAATTTGGCAAAGCCAAAAATATCATAGCATTTCAAATTTGCTTAATAAGAAAGTGAGTCAGTACTTTCACAGAAAATTAATGCAAGTTCTAAGCTCCAAGCCAATGAGACTCTACAATAGCTGGGCCTACATGGAGAATAATTTTAAGTAAAAGATAGACGTCTTCAATGACTAACCTTGTTGCAGCCAACTTTGTCAGCCCTCTGACTGCATTTATTAATATTTCTCCTGTGCCTGTGTTCGGGGAAATATGTTTAGTTTCACCTTGAAAAGTTTAACAAGAATATATTCGTAGATTTTTCTCCCTACTTATCTGTTTTCAATAATGTTCAAATATGTAAATATTATATACACATATAAATATTATATATGCTTCTGAAATCAGATATAAGAAGGCATTGAATATAGCAGAGAATAAAAATAAGTTCTAGAATTTTTTAAGCTGGGTAATCTTTTGCTTTTAGGTTATGATAATCCACATTTTCCTGACTATAAAATTATAGTTGGCAACTGGAGAAAAGTTAACTAGAAGTTAAAAAAACTTAATCTTTCTAAACTCAAATTCTTGAGAACAGAAACCATCTCTTCCTTGGGATACCTTGTATAAAGTCTATTTTTAAATATAATATTCATGAATGTATGTATGTGTGCTGTACTTGGTGCTGAGTTATAGGGTTGTTGTTTTTTTTTTTTTTTTCTTGGTAATTATATTACAGAGAGAGAGAGGATGTGAGGGAGGAACCTATGAAAAGTTAAACTTAAAAATAAATTTTAATGTATCTTTTTCTTTTAATACGTAACAGACTGGGTAAGTGCAGATTTGAGGGGAATTGTTTTGTGTGTAAGGGGCTTCCCAGGTGGCTCAGTGATGAAGAATCTGGCTGCCAATGCAGGAGACACAGGTTTGATCCCTGAGTTGGGAAGATTCCTTGGAATAGTAAATGGCAACCCATTCCAGTATTCTTGCCTGGAAAATTCCATAGACAGAGAAGTCTGGTGGGCTATAGTCCATCATGTCTGTGTTTTTATATAGTGAGGCAATTTACTTCCATATGTTTCACCAGGCTTTCTCTAAGGAGTGACCTGACTGACTCACTGGGAGCAGAAATAAGTCTTTTAGCTTGGTCTTACTTAGTATTCACACCTCCTTCCAGACGTCCTTTCACAGTAAGCTTGGCACAGCAAAAAGGGGTCCCAGTCCCAAATCTTAACCCTGTCACTCATCAAGAGATGATCTTAGGCAAGTCTGGCTCATCTCAACAGCAGTTTGCCTAACAGCAAAATGGAAATGTGTGTGTATATGTTTGGTGAAGGTTGGATGGCCAGGATGAAAGGGGGGTTGGACTCTGCTTGGAGGGGTTAAATGGAACCTGCCTTTCATTTCCTTATGGCTCTAAGTGTCTAGGATTCCTACCTAGAAGCAAAAATGATTTTTTGTCTAACGTTTTTATTGTGATTTCTATAAACTCCATCTTAGCATGTTTTATTCATATATTCTAATTTGCCTGTGTCCTGGTATTAAAATGTGGACATTAGCAGTTGCTATTTCATTTTCCTAACAACTTGGTCATGATATATCAGCATACTAGAGATGCAAATTATTTTGTTTCTTATACGTCTGAATCAGTTCCTAAATCTAAAATTTATTTAGGAATATTGTCTACCTGCATATGGACCAAATCTGCCCTATTCTCTTAAACAAAAATCTTTCCTAATGGTAATTGTCAGTAAATGCAGTGAAGGACAAAATTGTGTCTTAAAGTCATAGCAGTTCACTTGATTTTGGTGATTTTGCAGTATCTTCACATTCTTCTACAATAGACTTTTGTATTTGAATAATAATATGCAGATGCAGTACTGAATATAAAATTGTCTATTTTTAAAGGAAAATAGTAGCAGCAAAGCTAATCTATAGCTGTGGCCTTTCCTAATGAGTGTTGCTGGGAAACTTTTCAAAACCCTGCAGGGAAATGCATGTTTTTGTAACGCAAAGGTCTCAAGCTGTTAGAACAGATAGAATTTCAGAAATTTCATAAGTTCAGCTTGCATTAGATTTTTTGGTTTTATTCAGTTAATTTCAGTTCAGTCGCTCAGTTGTGTCCAACTCTTTGTGACCCCATGGACTGCAGCACGCCAGGCTTCCCTGTACATCACCAACACCCAGAGTCTACTCAAACTCATGTCCATAGAGTCGGTGATGCCATCCAACTATCTCATCCTCTGTAGTCCCTTTCTCCTCCCACATTCAATCTTTCCCAGCATCAGGGTCTTTTCCAATGAGTCAGTTCTTCCCATCAGGTGGCCAAAGTAATTGCAATTTGAGCTTCAGCATGAATCCTTCCAAGGATATTCAGGACTGATTTCCTTTAGGATGGACTGGTTGGATCTCCTTGCAGTCCAAGGGACTCTCAAGAGTCTTCTCCAACACTACAATTCAAGAGCATCAATTCTTTGGCGCTCAGCTTTCTTTATAGTCCAACTCTCACATCCATACATGACTACTGGAAAAACCAAAGCTTTGACTAGACGGACCTTTGTTGGCAAAGTAATGACTCTGCTTTTTAATATGCTGTCTAGTTTGGTCAAAACTTTACTTCCAAGGGGCAAGTGTCTTTTAATTTCATGGCTGTAGTCAACATCTGCAATGATTTTGGAGCTCCCCAAAATAAAGTCTCTCACTGTTTCCATTGTTTCCCCATCTATTTGCCATGAAGTGATGGGACCAGATGCCATGGTCTTAGTTTTCTGAATGTTGAGTTTTAAGCCAGCCTTTTCACTCTCCTCTTTCACTTTCATCAAAAGGCTCTTTAGTTCTTTTTCTGTCTCTGCCATAAGTGTGGTTTTATCTGCATACCTGAGGTTATTGATATTTCTCCCAGCAATCTTGATCCCAGATTGTGCTTCATCCAGTCCAACATTTCTCATGACGTACTCTGCGTATAAGTTAAATAAGCAGGATGACAGTATACAGCCTTGATGTACTCCTTTCTCAATTTGAAACCAGTTGGTTGTTCCATGTCCAATTCTAACTGTTGCTTCTTGACCTGCATAAAATTTCTCAGGAGGCAGATTAGGTGGTCTGGTATTCCCATCTCTTTAAGAATTTTCCACAGTTTCTTGAGATCCACACGTTCAAAGGCTTTGGCATAGTCAGTAAAGCAGAAGTAGATGTTTTTCTGAAGTTTCTGTTGCTTTTTCGATGATCCAACAGATGTTGGGAATTTGATCTCTGGTTCCTCTGCCTTTCTGAATACAGCTTAAACCTCTGGAAGTTCACAGTTCACATAATGTTGATGCCTGGCTTGGAGAATTTTGAACATTACTTACTAGCATGTGAGATGAGTGCAATTTTGCAGTAGTTTGAACATTCTTTGGCATTGCCTTTCTTTGGGATTGAAATGAAAACTGACCTTTTCCAGTCCCGTGGCCACTGCTGAGTTTCCAAATTTGCTGGCATACTGAGTGCAGCACATCCTTTATGATTTGTAATAGTTCAACTGGAATTCCATCCCCTCCACTAGCTTTGTTTGTAGTGATGCTTCCTAAGGCCCACTTGTCTTCACATTCCAGAATGTCTGGCTCTAGGTGAGTGATCACACCATCATGATTATCTCAGTCATGAAGATCTTTTTTGAATAGTTCTTCTGTGTATTCTTGCCACCTCGTCTTATTATCTTCTGCTTCTGTTAGGTCCATACCATTTCTGTCCTTTATTGAGCCCATCTTTGCATGAAATGTTCCCTTGGTATCTCTCATTTTCTTGAAGAGAACTCTACTCTTTCCCATTCTTTTGTTTTCCTCTATTTCTTTGCATTGATCACTGAAGAAGGCTTTCTTATTTCTCCTTGCTATTCTTTGGAACTCTGCATTCAAATGGGTATATCTTTCCTTTTCTCCTTTGCCTTTCACTTCCCTTCTTTTCACAGCTGTTTGTAGGCCTCCTCAGACAGTCATTTTGCCTTTTTTGCATTTCTTTTTCTTGGGGATGGTCTTGATCACTGCCTCCTGTACAATGTCATGAACCTCCATCCATAATTTTTCAGGCACTCTGTCTATCATATCTAATCCCTTGAATCTATTTGTCACTTCCACTGTATAATCGTAAGGGATTTGATTTAGGTCATACCTGAATGGTCTAGTGGTTTTCCCTACTTTCTTCTATTTAAGTCTGAATTTTGCAATAAGGAGTTTATGATCTGAGCCACAGTCAGCTCCTGGTTTTTGCTGACTGTATAGAGCTTTTCAGTCTTTGGCTGCAAGAATATAATCAATCTGATTTTGATATTGACCATCTGGTGATGTCCATGTGTAGAGTCTTCTCTTGTGTTTTTGGAAGAGGGTGTTTACTATGACCAGTACATTCTCTTGACAAAACTATTAGCCTTTGCCCTGCTTCATTCTGTACTCCAAGGCCAAATTTGCCTGTTACTCCAGGTGTTTCTTGACTTCCTACTTTTGCATTCCAGTCCCCTAAAATGAAAAGGACATCTTTTGGGGCTGTTAGTTCTAGAAGGTGTTTTCGGTCTTCATAGAACTGTTCAACTTCAGCTGCTTCAGCATTACTGGTCGTAGCATAGATTTGGATTACTGTGATATTGATTGGTTTGCCTTGGAAATGAACAGAGATCATTCTGTCGTTTTTGAGATGGCATCCAAGTACTGCATTTTGGACTCTTTTTTTTAGGTTATATTAGCAGAAATGAAAAAAATTTAATATATTCCTTTGGAATCAAAGTTCATCTAGAATGAAGAACTATCAGTTGTATGGATCTGAAAATAATTTTGACCTCAAAATATAGATTCAGTGCCTGCTGAATCCATCCTTAGACTTCTCTAGGCAAGAATACTGGAGTGGGCTGCCATTCCTTTCTCTAGGGGATCTTCCTGACCCTGGGATTGAACCTGGGTCTCCCACATTGCAGGCAGTTTCTTATTGTCTGAGCTGCCAGGATAACTCCAACTATTATATAAATAGGCCAATTTCTATATGTTTATTTCATCTTTTAGAAAATTATGGAGTCTCAGTTAAATCATTCAAGTGTTTTATTCAAGAACCTTTTTATACTTCTGTTCAGATGTCATGTAAAATGACAAAACCCTAAAATAATAAACACATGCATATGTGTGAATCCATGTTTCATGTGATGGAATGATTTTCCAAGTCATTATATATAATGACATTTTATACCAGTCATTAATGGTAGGTTTATATTTCATGCAAGCATGCTAAGACTCTTCAGTCCTGTCCAGCTGTTTGAGACGCTATGGACTGTAACCTGCCAAGTTCCTCTATCCTGGATTCTCCAGGCAGGAATACTGGAGTGGGTTGCCATGCCTTCCTCCAGGGGATCTTCCTGACTTTGGGATTGAGCCCACATTTTTTACGTCTCTGGCATGGCAAGTAGGTTCTTTACCACTAGCACCACCTCGGAAGCCCAGGTTTAGATTATGTAGAATTTATTTGAATCACTCATATTGAAAATTACCAGTGAAGGCCAAAGCATTCTAACAGTTTTTTGAAATTTAATTTATTTAAACTGGAGGATTGCTTTCTAATATTGCATTGGTTTCGAATAAAGGAAGATTTTTATAGTATACAGTCAAACATGACCAGAATTGAAAGAACCCAAAATTAACTGAGAATTCCTTACGTACATTGGCATTTATTTGTTAGTGTTAGAAAAATATAGTGTCATTGAATGTTTATCACACAATTGAGATTAAATTAGAGGGTCTGTATTAATAGATTATAAGCATTTATAGTCAGTGTTAGCATGCTTTGTCTTCAAAGGCATTCCATATCTCCTAGGAATACATAGAGGGAAAGTAACTTGTAGGAGGAAAGGTAACATAATTTGTCATAGAGGGTCAGACATAACCTGTCCTCTCTGGTCTGTAAGTCATCACTTTGAATGGGGTCCAAGATACATGAATTCTGGTGAATAGAATAGAGTGCTCTTCTTTAGAATTTCATTGTGGGTCATAGAACTACCTTAAAGAAACATGGATAATTTTATTATTGTATTAATTCTTGAATCTTCATTTTATTTCATTTTTTCCCTAGACATATATAAATTTTTGGTACCTTAGAAACCAGAAGTCTTCAGTAGAAAAGATAAGCAGACTTAAAAGCATATGAATGATGAGTTTTGTTTTTTATTTCAAGGAGGAGAACTTGTATATATTTTTTTTCATTTTTGTTCTTATTAATACCAGTGCTTTCCTTACACAAATGATATTCTCTGTGGGTGATTAGGATGTTTTCATGACATGTTCTTTTTAATTGCTTCTAACTATCTTTTAAAAAAAAAATTATCACTTATTGGAAGGTCGTCAGTTTTTCTCATCAGTCTCACATGAAAATTCCAACAATTGTTTTAAGTATATCTGAGGCTGTTTTAAGTGTGTCTGAGACTTTACACATAGCATTTTCTAAATACACATGTCAAATTTCCCCCAAAGGGAGCCATTTGGTTGACTGAAAAGGTTTCAAGAAGTATAATGAATCTATTTATTAAAAAGTAGAGTCTAAAGTTAGAGTTAATTGCAAGTATCGTTTATCTTCAGTGGAAAGTAGCTCTTGGGAAGCTATGGACATCACTTTTCTGGGACTTTCTTCAGTTCACTGTAAGACAAGGGAAGGAAGCGGCTCTGTCTTTACGCAGTAATGTGTCACTGATTCAGTGAGTATTCTTTATGCTACTATTGATGCCTGTAGGGGACACAAGTCCTCATTCTCATGCATCTGCTGAATTTAAGACTGATGTTATTTAGTTGCTAAGTCATGCCTGACTCTTGGGGACCACATGGACCCCGGTAGCCTGCCAGGTTTCTCTGTCCATGTGATTTCCCAGGCAAGAATACTGGAGTGGGTTACTATTTCCTTCTCCAGGGGATTTTCCCAACCCTAGGATCAAAACCTGTGTCTCCTGCATTGGCAGACAGATTCTTTACAACTGAGCCACCAGGGAATTTAAGATATTTAAGATAGATATTTAAGGTAGGTATTTAAGATAGATGTGAGCTTCCCTGGTGGCTCAGATGGTAAAGAATCTGCTTGCAATGCGGGAGACTCAGGTTTGAACCCTGGGTCAGGAAGATCCCCTGGAGAAGGGAATTGGCAACCCGCTCCAGTATTCTTGCCTGGAGAATTCCATGGACAGAGGCTACAGTCCATGGGGTCGCAAAGAGTTGGACGCAACTGAGTGACTAACACTTAAGACTGATAATTATGTTTCCAAAAAGCTTCAAGTTTTTCTTTCCAAGATCATGATGATGAGAAGGGAGATTTTTACACAGTGGCCCGTAAAGGACTTTTGCATTTTGACACAGGGTGGTCGCATGAGTCCTGGGTTGAGCCAGTTTCTCTTAAGCAGCGTTCTCAGGTCCTCTCAGTGCAGCCCGCTCTGGACCCCACACGGTCCAGCGGAGATACTTGCTTTGTAGTTGCCTATATGTCACTCTTGTGTATGTTACCTTTATGTTTAGCTGCTGCTAAGTCACTTCAGTCATGTCCAACTCTGTGCGACCCCATAGACAGCAGCCCACCAGGCTCCCCTGTCCCTGGGATTCTCCAGGCAAGAACGCTGGAGTGGGTTGCCATTTCCTTCTCCACTTATGTTTAGCAGTTAAGGCTAAATTCAAGAACTGCAGCCCTCAAAGTTCCAAGTTCATGTTAAAATGTGGATAGGTCATCTGTCTGCTTTTTAATTAATTTGAAGCTTCATGGGAAAGTGAGGTTCCGGGCATATTGAATGGTAAAGGAAGTAGATGTGATGTCTCACAGGAATTTACATACAGTTGCCCCTTGAACAACATGGGTTGAACTGCCTGAGTCCACTTATAAAGCAATGTTTTTCAGAAGTAAATAGTGTAGTACTACTCCATGCACAGTCAGATGAACCTGCAGATGAAGAATCCCCAGTATGGAGGAACTGTGCATCAGAGGGCCGACTGTAAGTTGTATGGAGGTTTGGGACAGTGAGGAAGCTTAGTACCCCACACTCCCACATCATCAAGGGTTAACTGTAATGTCTTAATAATTAACTTTGCTCAAATCACCTCAATTTACAAATGAGTAAGCAGAGAGGTAGATAGTTGATCAAAGCAAATAATCAGCAACAGAAACAGAAAAAAAAAAAAAAAACTCCTCTTCCTCCATTTGCATGTGGACCAGGTGAACCTCACTTAGATATCTGCTGTGTAAATAAAATATCCCTCCCACTCCATTGATGTCCTTATGTTTCATAGCAGCCAATTTAACTCTGAAGTCAAAACTGAAGGCTCAGTTTTGAGTCCAACATCCTTGGACACAGAAATGCGCTCATCAGGAATGCACATATCATTATTCACTGCTATCGTTATTCGCTGCTTCTCCCCATTTTCTAAATCAAATCTAAGATATTATGCAAAAACTATATCCAATTAAAATTTCTTGGAAAAACCAATTTACAAAGTGAGGAGGAAATCTCTCTAGGGAAATTTATTTTACTTGTAGTACAGAAGTTAAATTACAAGTAGTACATCTGTGATCCATAGACTAAGGAAATTTATACCTGGAAACCGCCATGGCTATTTCAAGCCCAGCGGGGCTTTGCTTTCGTGTGTTAAAAACTCTCAGTGTGATCAGTCTTAACTTGAACTGTCAGTCTGAAAAACATGTTCTTTCTCACTTCTGTTTTTATTACTGTATCTTCTTAGTATATCTTTCACCTTTTTAATTTTCTGTTCTTCTCTGTCCTAAGACCATCTTTTTCCCTAGACAGGCATGTCTTCCCTCTTCCCTTTCTTTGGGATTTATACAATAACTTGAATATTTTGCTACAAAACCCACTTGGTGCTACATTCTCTATCGCAGATTGCTGCATGAACTCTTACTAGCATCTTTTCTCTAGATCTTCTCTCAAAAGTGCCTGTTAATGGCAGGCATCACAGCTCGCCTCATACACTCACCAAGCTATCCTGTAGGATATAAAATAACAACAATGGACTGAGATGAGAGTTCTTTCCAACATGAAAACGAAACATCGTCTCCTAGTTGCCAGAAAAATATCCACTTGTTTGTAACCTAGAGGTCCAAAGGCATTCTCAACTTTTTATTCATTTTTTGTGTTCTATTGATGCACTAAATTTCTGGAAATTCAATCGTGACTTTCAAGAAACATGGTTCCTTTGGTTTCTCTCTTTGTAAGATCACTATCCAAAATATAATTAGCCTTCTTACTCCCTCATTCTCCCTCTTCCTATTTCTTGCTGAAGTCCAAATAATAGCCTTTCAGCAGGAACAAATAAACTGAAACATTGCCTTCGACCGTGGTTCTCAACTCTGGTTGCTCCTTGGAGTTAACTCACTGAGCTTTCTAAAGCTGGGAGTCCTGGGACTGATTCATGAAGTTGTCTAAATTAGAGCCTGTGGGGCTGAGATCAGGGAATGAGGGCCGTACAAAGCATCACAAGTGTTGCTGCTCTGCGGCCAGGGGGGCACATAGTTTATTAACAGACCCTGTAAGGTTACACACATGATTGACACGGATGGGATAGTCAGTTATCTATGGAGCAGAGAGCCACGCATAGCATCCCTCACCACCTACCCAGCCTCCACAAGGAAAATCTTCGTTAGCATGACTGAAAGGTCTCTCACATTTCATTCCTCCAACAACCCCCATTTTCCAGGTGGAAAAAACTGCCTAACATGATGTATTTCTTTAAAAGAAAATCTGTAAATTTGATTATTAAAATTTAACCTACTTATGAAAACATCTCTACATTTAACCCCGATTTAGATGAATATTACCAAATTACTCGTTCCAAAAATAAATAATTTTGACCAAATGTTTTTAAAACTCCCAAATATGATGTCTCTAGTCCAAGATCTCAAAAAACCTAAGCTTATTGGTTAATTTTAAAAATAGAAATTGCTCCTGGTCACTTCCTTTCTTTCTGTTTTCTGCAAATGCTATCTCCACATGTGTCCTGAAGCACATTTTCAATTAGCTTAACCCAAATCTGTGATGGACTGAAGTAAACAGATTGCCCTCCCTTTTGGAAATAACCTGCTTTTCTACAGAAGACAAATGACTCCTTCAAGGCAAATGCAGCTTGTTTACCCCAGTCCCTGCTTCATCCCATGGCCTATTATTTACATGCTTAGTAACTGAAAAAAATTACATTTAAAAAAAATGTACATAAAAAAATACTTCAAGTTGCTTGAATTTTTCAAAAAATATATTAAGAAAAAGAGAGTTTACAGAAACAGTTTTTTGAAAGAGTAGTACTTTTATGTCAATAAGTTTTATGTTTATATTTTTCTGCCTGATAATTTCAAAACGAGAGGAAATTGAAAAGGAAAATATGGTTCAGAGCTACTGACTGACTTGAAATATTTACTGGATAGATAAAGAATATAATTAGATATTTGTGTGTGTCAAAGGGCTGTGAATGGTGTTCCTTGTTTTGTGTTGACTGTAATGGTGAAAAAAAGAAAGCAGAATTTGAGTGTGTTTGCATGTTTGCTTGTTTTTAATTCAAGGGTACTTATTTTCGTTTTTCAGTTCTATGTACACTTTGCAACAGTGGGGGAACAGCCCAGAGTCTCTGGGAGCATTACTGAGATATAGATGGAACATCCCTCCTTGAGGGCCAGTGCACGTTATTTTCTCTGGAGATCTTGGCACAATAGGCTAATCTCTGTCTACAAAAGATTTATTGTGACAGACGGAACTTAAGAGTCATTTGTACTTGTCCAGGTATTAATCTGTTCACCAGTTTCAATGTCACATTTTATTCAACAGCAAGCTAGTCAATAATCTTTTCCCATTAGACTATTTGTAAGAGCCACATTTTATTTATATATGTATACATGCATAAATTATATATAATCATATAACTTGAAATATCAAATAAAATGCTTATTTTATGTAGAAGCCACTGGAGACTTAAAAACTATTGCTGTAATAAAATCAGTGTTGTTTAACACAATTGAAAACTTGATTTTAGTTCCACTTACTATTCAGTGAGGTTTAGGTTAGGAATTCTCACTAGGTCTGGAACTCAGGTCATCCTGCACTAAGCACTGATGCCCGCCGCCTGCCGCTGAGCAGCGGTGATGCCCACCGCCGGCCCCTGAGCAGCGGTGATGCCCGCCGCCGGCCGCTGAGCAGCAGTGATGCCCGCCGCCAGCCCCTGAGCAGCGGTGATGCCCGCCGCCGGCCGCTGAGCAGCGGTGATGCCCGCCGCCGGCCCCTGAGCAGCGGTGATGCCCGCCGCTGGCCGCTGAGCAGCGGTGATGCCCGCCGCAGGCCCCGAGCAGTGGTGATGCCTGCCGCCGGCCGCTGAGCAGCGCACCTGTCTGCCAGCAGGGTTGGCAGTGTTGCCGTCAGCGTTTGATGACTGTAAACCCTTGAGAGTGGCTCTGAGAGTTATGGCCTGAGGATAGAATGTTACTTTTGTGTAATGGTTGATTCATCAGTAAATAAATCCTGATTCACTATTGTTGTCTGTTTCTGATTTGTATTAAAATACTCAGGAATGTAGAGTATTTATTTACCAACCAAAAACCATAATCAACTCTCTCAATTTGTAAAATATGAAGATGTGAAGATTCCCTTTTTTGAAAATAACTGACCCTGGAAAGCATTTAGAATGTTTTTAGATCTATGTGTGGTTGTGTTATTTTTTTCAGCTTTTTGAGTCTTATTAAAAATCAGACAACAAGAATTTGAATAGTCCAGTGATAGCATTTGGATAAGTAGCTGAAGATTTGTTATATAATTTTCATGTTTTTAAATGTGAGAGTCTATTTTTATATTTTCCTAATGTCCAATTGTAGTATTTAAATCCAAGTTCTGAATAGAATTATTTGAAAGCCAAAGTAATGACCGTATCTTAGTTTCTTGAGTGTTGAACTAAGCACCAACAGTCCGCAACTACAAAGTTCTGATTTTCTATTTGTCCACTTTAAGATGATGTGAAAGCCATGTGCAATCAGTAGAAACTGTACTTTGCATTTTGATCTTTTCGTGGGCTGGTGCTGTGCAGTCCTGTCATCTCTTACAATGCTGGGCAGCTCCCAGTCAGTCCCAAGATCATGAGGGTGAACAGTTGATTCGCTGACAACCATTATGTACTCAGACAGCCGTTCTGTTTTTCACTTTGAGTACAGTATTCAAAAATCACACAAGATATTTCACACTTTATTATACAATAGGCTTCATGTTAGACAATTTTGCCCAGCTATAGGCTGATATAAGTATCTGAACACAGTGCGAGGTAGGCTAGGCTAAGCTATAATGGCTGGTAGGTGAGGTGGATTAGATGCATTTTGACTTACGATATTTTCAACTTATGATGGGTTTCTCAGGAGGTAACGCCATCATAAACTGAAGAAGAGCTATACTCTCAGAGAGCCTGCTTCCTTTTGGTTAAGTAGGAAGTCCGAGTCAGGCCCAGTGTATTACGTTAAATGGTTATGACATTATATCCAGTTGAATTTATTACTGTTCCTATTAGACTTCTCTCTAAGCCATCACCATTTTGACAAGATGACCCCACATTTTAGAGCAGCCAGAGGACGGGTTTGCTCTCAGACACCCAGGGCATCATGGGCGTCCATGGCAGCTGCTGACATGTCCTGTCCTGGATGTGCTGTGCTCTTTATTACTCAGACTTTGCGACCTCTTTTTCTGAGCTCTAAAGCAGCTCTTTAGATAGAAGCTCTCTTGATTTTCTGAGCAATCTATGGAATGATTTAACTTTGCTCTTCCGTCATACGTGATCTCTCTTTGTTCATTAGAGTAAAGCCTATTGTTACCTTAACATTAGCGCTGATTTCCCTTCATTGGTGATGGTTTAGTTGCTAAGTCATGTCCCACTCTCATGACCCCATAGCCTGTAGCCTGCCAGGCTCCTTCATGTATCTCCTAGGCAAGAATACTGGAGTGGGTTGCCATTTCCTTCTCCAGGGGATCTTCCAGACCCAGGGATCAAACCCAGGTCTCCTGCATTGTAGGTAGTCTCCTGCATTGCAGGCAGATTTCTTTACCAACTGAGCCACCAGAGAAACCCTTGGACTGGCAGAGGGTCGGCTGGTTAGGTAACAAAGTGCTGTACAGAGCACACAAGGGCTGACATGGTGGGGTTGTCGCTGAAGCTGTCTGAGTCTTGATGTTTTCATTTCTAAAAGGAGATGAACAGATGGTCAAAAGGTTCTTTTGGTTCAAATATTTCAAATGTGCAGTTGGTCTGCTACTCCTGCTACTTATAATCATCATCACCATAAGCATTGTTGTTACACCCAATATGTATTCAGCATTTACTTTCTGTGACATACCATGCTAAGCATCTTCATAAATCATCACATTCTGTCCTCCAACTATCCATTCAAATAGGTTCTTTCACCCCCTCCCCTTTTATAAATAAACATGCTGAAACATACAAATGTTAACAATCTTTCCCAAGGTCATACAGCTGTTCAGACAGAACCAAGTGTTAAGCTTAAGTTTGTGGAACTCCAGAAACAGCTGAACAGTTGTCTAGCTATAGCAGAACACCAAGGTGCTGGTTAGATTATACAGAGAAAAATGCAGTATTGGAAATTGTCTTCATCAAATGCAGGTATTCCTTGAGATTTCATTTGAAGAGGATTAAAAAAAATTATTAAAAAGATCCATCATGTAAAAATGTCTTTAAATGTAAAAAATTCATCTTAAAAGTGATAGTTGTTCCTGTAATTTGAAATAAACTGATATATACATTTTGACAAAGTAGTTTACACTTATAATCATTCATTCAACATTAGTTATATTTCAAGTGGTTCTCCTTTATCAGAATTTGAATTGCATAAATGCACAGCTATCAAATAGGTTTATATTTCTTTAGCTTGCATTAGCTTTGACATTTCTAAAATAGTCAATACTAGCATTAAATCATTTATATCTCCAACCGAATCCAAAATTTTCATTATTGCTGTGCTTACAGGAATAATCATTTTGTAGTATTGTGTGATTTTTATGGGAAAGGACTAAGAAATGGTCCAAGAAGTAAAATTTATATCACTAAAATGTTTCATGTAGTTACTATATCATATCCTTGGTACTTTACATTTATTAAATAGGATTCTCTATATAATAACTTCCTTCTGAAATATACAAAGCACTGATGTGTTTTAGAAGCTACATCACACTTCAATGTCCTATAGAATCCTTTCTCTAAATACTAGAAGTAGCATGTAAAATTAAAGGTTTGAGAGTAATTTTGTTAATTAAGGGACAGTATTTTAGAATGCAAAGGTATAAAAGACACTGTTCCTTTCCTAGACACCTCGGTTCATCAGAGTTGTATGCTTGATTGTGGCAGCTTTTGGAGTCTGTGACGGGCCTGCTACTCTTAATGAGCACGGTTCCTCCACTGTGGCTGACGTTTTGATATTAGACTTCCAGCAGTGGATTCTTGTCAAAGTTGGGTTTTAGATCACCAGGCTTTTCAGATTAGAGTTTCAGGTACATAATGTCAAATACATTCACCAGTTAAATGAATTAATGGTAAAGGAGCACTCTGTTGGCTACACCGCGACAAGAAGAAAGGCTGACACAGAGAAAAGTCTCTTTCTTGGCTTTAGATCAGTTGACAGCAATCTCCTTCAAATGCTAAGTGATCATAAAGGCATGCGTAATTTGCCTTAAATCAGAAAAGCTACAAATTGTGTCATTAATGGAAGAATTCTTCAGTATTGTTGTCGTAAAAACTGAAAGAGCATCCTTTACCCATAAGAGAGGTATTAAATGTGAGAAAGTATTAATATGAAATAAAATAAAATTGAATAATAAGGAGAGGGTGATCACAGTAAACATGTTAAGTTTAGATTTGATTACCATAGGGTAAGAGTCAAGGGGGTCAGTTGGTAGACGACCAGATGGCTGTATAAAAAGTATTTTAAAGGTTCTATCTTTTGTGTTGGGTGGCTCGGTCATGAGTACATGCTACATTACTAATACATTCATGAATAAAAGGATCAATGAATGAAAAGAGAGAACCACGCAGTGATGAGACTGTTTTGTAGACCACAGATTAAGATTAAGCCAAGAGGTCCAAAAAGTTAAATAAATTTTTTTTAATGTATTCATCCAGATTCTTTTTCTGTTTATAAATAATATTTGGGGTAGAATATAAGTGAACAAGATAGCATCAGCTTTCCCCTAATTCTGTAGCAGTATGGCATTTTATTCTGAAATTTAGTTTTCTATTTAAAGCCAAAGCGTCATGGAAAATATATTATCTAACTTATTTCAGATCAGAAAGGATGTAAATGAATTCATCTCTCTCCCCCACCATGCCTCTCCCACCCTGTGTCTCTCTCTTCCCCACCCTTCACCCCTTCTCCTTACTATGGCTGAATAGCTCTGTTCTGTTTGAAAGCTCAGGTAAACCCACATCCCTCAAATATTGGGATAAAATATTATAATTAGGGTTTCAGATTCATAAGAAAGCATTTTTGTTTCAGCCTTGTTATTTGGTCTCACTTTCTTAAATATGAATTCATTCCCCACTTAATATAGCATAGTAAGAAAATCTGAATCTTTCCTTGTTTATTAGCAAAATTGCAGCATTTCTTATTGTTGCAGATACCACACATCTCTTTTTATCTGAAAGGTGAAAAGTTACTCACAAAAATATTTCTGAACAAATTAAAAATAAAAAGAAGTAAAGAAAAATCGATATAAACCAAAAGCAATCATGCCCGTGTGTGCACACATGCGTGGGCACGCATGCACACACACACACACATCCTGGCCAATAGATAGGTACAGGAAAATCTTTTCCAAATAGTTGTAGAAATTTCCATCTGAATTTGGAACATGTGCTGAGAATTATTGTTTTAGCTCTCCTTTCTCTCAGGTGCTAAGTGTGCAGAAACAAGTGGATTTACTTCCTGCCCTGGAGGAAACGGGCTGGTCAGCAGATAATTAGGACACAGTATGGCTGTTTTCTAGCTCAAGAGAGAAGATGGGAAGTCAATCTGCACAGCACAAGTGGGAGTGGGGAGGAGATAGATGTTAGGGAACGCTCCACGGAGGGCATGGTATTTGGCAAAGGACTTGGCATATCAAAGGGGCTTCCCTGGTGGCTCAGGCTGTAAAGAATTTGCCTGCAATGCAGGAGACCTGGGTTCGATCCCCAAGTCAGGAGGATCTCCTGAAGAAAGGAATGGGCTACCCACTCCAGTATTCTTGCCTGGAGAATTTCATAGACAAAGGAGCCTAGAGGGCTACAGTTGATGGGGTGGCAAAGAGTCGGACACAACGGAATGACTAACACTTTCAACCGGTATATATCCATGGCAATTTGCCTGACCAGAAAGAAAGACAGGGTGGGATAAACAGTAAACACTCCCCAGCATCAAAGTGCAGTCAGGACCCAGAGCGTGTGTTGGAGGGAAGGAGGGGAGGCAGGTTCACATGATCCCTGTGTCGTGGTACAGATGTAGAGGGGAAGTGAACTCGAGAGAAACCAAGCTCGCTGCAGTGTGTGGCAGGAACTTGAGTCAAGAGAGAGCAGAGACGGGTAAGGAAAGGGTGGCCTGTGCCACAGAAGGTGAGAGATGAGCCCCAGGCTGAGCGGCTAGCGGGGTGGGTGCCTGGGGGACAGAGGAGTGGACGGAAAGATTCACCATCAGCCCGGACCCTCACCTGTTCCCCTGCGTCTGGTATGATCTGGGCACAGAACAAATAATTTTCAGTCATTTCATAAGTCAAGTTTCCCCTTTATTATATTGCTGATAATTATTTGCTTTATTACCATTAAAAAAATTTTTTTTTCCGTCAAAACCCACTTCTGTGCCTCACATGCATAGTCGCTCAGTTGTGTCCAACTCTTTGCGACCCCATGGACTGTAGCCCGCCAGGCTCCTCTGTCCACAGAATCTTGCAGGCAAGAATACTGGAGTGGGTTGCCATGCCCTTCTCCAGGGGATCTTCCCAACCCAGGGATTGAACCCAGGTCTCCTGGATTGCAGGCAGATTCTTTTCCGTCTGAGCCACCAGGGTTCTGCTAATTCAAGTTTCAGTTTACCTATGGGAACATGTATAAAACCCATTTACCACATTCAGTTCTCTCTAAAAGAAAAGGAGGCCACTTAGAATTGCAATTTGATTGACCACATCCAGCATGATGAGAAAGGTAAATGCTTGCAGTTTAGAAAAATGGAAAATTTAGTTTCATGTGGGTTTTATTATACACCTGGAAATCCTTCATCTGGGCCATTTGTGTTACCCAAGAATCTGAAGGCTCAGGCCAGCAGCTGGGGTCAGTGTGCAGAAGACAGAATTGGGCAGTGAGTGGGTGTAGGGGCAAGCAGCCTCAGAAGCCATTTCTTCCCTTGGTTTTGGTCATTTTCTTTGGTGGCCCATTTTGGAAATGTTGCATGTTAAACACTTAAAAATAATGTGATGACTTGCAAGGGTTTTTTGTGTCACTCTGTGCAATCGCTAATGCTGAGGAAAATCAAGAAGACAGCCTCGGGTAGTTGTGGAAGGTTTTACAGAGACTTCAGATATGACGCGGTTCTGTTTCTGGTGAAGGACGGGGTCATGGTCCATGGACCTTTATCTCCATATGGACTGTGATTATGGAAAACCATGTCTTCCTGGGGTAAATTCACATCACTCACCTGCTACCCAGTGATACAGATGATGATGCATTAAATTAGAATAGGAAGGACAGCTCTGGATTCTAAGCTATGTCTGTGGGAGTCAGCTAGGAGGAGTGATGCTGGTGGGTCTCTTTAGACATTGGAGTAAAATTGTGAATAGAGACATCCCAGGTTCTCAAATTTCTATTTAAACCTAAAGGGAGCTGAAATGGGCATTTTGAGCAAAACAAGGTGAAGGAGATGTAAACATTATCCGTACCCTGAAATGTTCACAGTTCCAAGTTGCATTTTAAAATGTCTTCGAAGAAAGAAACAAAAATCAATGTTTGTGATGCTGGAACACAAACCGTTTACCTCTGGGAAAACTCTCTGGGTTCTAAGCCAAACCAATTTTGTGAGATTTTACCCTTCCATCCCCAGGTCATGCGCAGCTAAATGTTTTTACCTGACTTGCAATGTTCATTCCAAGAAGCAAAGAACTGTGGAGTTAAATCCAACTGGACAGATGAGGTGGCGCTCTGAAAGAAGTCAATCAGGCAAAAGAAAGGGGAATGCTTTTTGCATCATCTTACTGAGTAGGGTTCCCAGGTGGTGCTAGTGGTAAAGAATCTGCCTGCCAATGCAAGTAGATGTAAGAGACCCAGGTTTAATCCCTGGGTCGGGTAAGATCCCCTGGAAAAGGAAATGGCAGCCCATTCCAGTATTCTTGCCTGGATAATCCCATGGACAGAGTAGACTGGCGGGCTGCAGTCCATAGGATTGCACAGTCAGACATGACTGAAGCCACATAGCACTCACTGAGGAGGGTCTGGAAAGAGCCACAGTAAAACATCAGTGGAACCCTTCACTGAGGAATGAAACCAATTCTTAGAAATGTATCACTGTGCTACTCCTCCCCACTTAGATTCTGCATTCAGTGGACTCCCTAATTAGATCTCACACAGTCCTCTTTGATTTGGAGGAGAGTTGTTTTTCTTGACAGAGAAAGTGAATACTTTGGGCTGTCATGGGCTTATAGAGACTAACCATCCTATGCTTCTAGTAGGCAACCCAGTGCTGCAGTGTATGCCTGGCATGCCAAGAACATTGAGATCTGACCAATATTGCCTCTGTCCAGAATCCTACTGACTGCTACATGGAATAGATCAAATTCAAAATCGTTGTTCAAAATCTCAAATGTTTCAGATCTTGAGTTGTCACTACTTTATAGCTTTCTCATCCATCTTTACTTCAACTGCAATTCTTTAGGAAAAAAATGCTCAGGAGACTAAAATTTGCATGATAAATAAAAAGGGAGAGTGGGAGAAAGACATATGACTATATAAGTAATGATAATTCCTTGTTGGTCTAGAAATCCCAACAGTAGCCTCTGTGTAGGGTGCTTTTTAAACTTCAGTTTCTTAGGATTGGGGGAAGGAGGGGAAGGATCTAAGTTTGTGGTATGATCTAGATACCACTGTGAAACACAGTCAGAAAATCTCTTCCTGTAAAATATATGCCATGATACATCCCTTCATTTATCTTTGATATATTGTGGTTAAAGAAGACCTTTAAGATAAAAAATGATAATTGTAAGTCAGATAGTGTCCAGGGCTAGATGAAACTCTACAAAATTCAGCAGATGTGCAGACATTTTCTCAGAACATGCGATTATATGAAAATACTTATTTATAGTGACCTCTGAGTGTTTTGAGGTTAATGGAATAATTTTTCCTGAGTTTCAGTGGTCAATGCTGGATGGAGGAAAGAAGAATACAAAAAAAAATGAGATAAGCATATTCAGTACATATGCTATAAGATTTCTTTTAGTATCATTTCACCAAATCCAAGTAAATAAGTCCTAGCCATTCTTCCTTTTTACTCAAACTGCAACATCTTCGTGGTGATCAAGTGTTAGTTCTGGCCCTTTACGTGGCCCTGAATTGTATTAAATGATAAAATATCCCTTCATTCAAATTTTATATCCCACTGAACATTCTCGTAAGGTAAAAAATGTAGACAGAACATAGAAAAAGATAATGGTGATTTAGAAAAGGATTCCCCTAGATTTCTATCGCATCTGGTATTCACCTTATTTCCATAAAATGTCTTCATTTATACTTAGGAGAGAGAGTGGACACCATCAGGAAGTGGAAAACTGGAATCATTTTAAGTACGTTCACAAATGACATGAAAAGCTAGAAATTAGCAAAGGGCCAAATGGAGGAGAAAAAAAGAAATAAGCTATCTTATATTAAATTAGGATTGTGATCAGGTGGCATTCAAAGAAGTTTAAAAAAGAAGCTAGTAAACAACCTCTCAGGCATATATTAGTTCACATTTGAATTAATCCATAATAAAAATACTCCAAGGCAGGTGGAGAGGAAGGGAGTATCTGTAAAAGAGGAAGATGGTTGAATTATTGTCAAAGCTTTGTTTTTTCAATTTTATTGAAGTAGGGTTGATTTACAATGTTGTGTTAATTTCTTCTGTACAGCAAAGTGACTCAGTTATATGACTCAATATATGAATATTATTTTTCATATTTTTCCATATGGTTTATCGCAGGATATGGAATACATGCTATACAGTAGGACCTTGTTACTTATCCGTCCTATATATATAGTAGTCTGTGTCTGCTAATCCCCAGCTCCCAGTCCCTCCCTCCCTCACCTTCCTCCCTCAGCAACCACAGGTTTCTTCTCTGTGTCTGTGGGTTCATTTCTGTTTTGCTGTTGACCATTGTTGCTATATTTTAGAATCCACATATAAGTGATGCAGTATGGTATTTGTCTTTCTCCTCTGACTTGCCTCACTTAGTATGGCAATCTCTAGGTCTATCTATGTTACTGCAAATGGCATTATTTCATTCTTTTTGATGGCTGAGTTATCATCCATAGTATATCTTCAATAGTATATATCACAGCTTCTTTATCCACTCGTCTGTCGGTGGATGTTTAGGTTGCTTCCATGTCTTTGATATTGTGAATAGTGCTTATGAACATAAGGGTGCATGTATCTTTTCAAAGTATAGTTTTGTCTGGATGTATGCCCAGAAGTGGGATTTCTGGATCATATGGCAACTTCATTTTTAGTGTCTTAAGGAACCTCCATAGTGGCTTCACAAATTTATATTTCCACAAACAGTATAGGAGAGTTCCTTTTCTCCACAGCTGCCAGTATTTGTTATTTGTAGACATTTTAATGATGACCAAAGTTTTTTTTTTTTTTTTTAACATACATCATATTATGTGACCGATTCTATGAAGACCTACAATACCTTCTAGAACTAGCACCAAAAGAAGATGTCCTTTTCATCATAGGAGATTTGAATGCAAAAGTAGGAAGTCAAAAGATACCCAAAATGACAGTCAAGTTTTGCCTTGGAGTACAAAATGAAGCAGGGCAACATTTAACAGAGCTTTGTAAAGAGAACGCACTGGTCATAGCAAACACCCTTTCGCAACAACAGAAGAGACAACTCTACAAATGGACATCCCCAAATGGTGAGCACTAAAATGAGACAGATTATATTATATTCTTGCACATGAAAGTGGAGAAGCTCTATACAGTTAGCAAAAACAAGACTTGACACTCACTGTGGCTCATCATGATTTCCTTCTTGAAATATTCAGGTTTAAATTGAACAAAATAGGGAAAATTACTAGGACATTCAGATATGACCTAAAATAAATTCCTTATGATTATACAGTGGAGGTGACAAATAGATGATTCCAGTAGGCAGAGTGCCTGGAGAACTATGGATGGAGGTTCATAACATTGTATCAATATCAGTTCAGTAACTCAGTCATGTCTGAATCTTTGTGACTGCATGGACTGCAACATGCCAGGCTTCCCTGTACATCACCAAGTCATGGAGCTTACCCAAACTCATGTCCATTGAGTCAGTGATGCCATGCAACCATCTCATCTGTTGTCCCCTTCTCCTCCTGGCTTCAATCTTTCCCAGCATCAGGGTCTTTTCCAAAGAGTTGGCACTTGGCATCAGGTGGCCAAAGTATTGGAGCCTCAGCTTCAGCTTTGGTCCTTCCAGTGAATATTCAGGACTGATTTCTTTTACGATTGACTGGTTTGAACTCCTTGCAGTCCAAGAGACTCTCAAAAGTCTTCTCCAACACCACAGTTCAAAAACATTAATTCTTCGCTGCTCAGCTTTCTTTATGGTTCAGTTCTCACATCCATACATGACTACCGGACACACCTTTGTTGGCAAAGTAATGTCTCTGCTTTTTAATATGCTTTCTAGGTTTGCATTAGCTTTTCTTCCAAGAAGCAAGCTTCTTTTAATTTCATGGCTGCAGTCACCATCTGCAGTGATTTTGGAGCCCAAGAAAATAAAGTCTGTCACTGTTTCCATTGTTTCCCCTTCTATTTGCCATGAAGTAATGGAACTGGATGCCATGATCTTAGTTTTTTGAATGCTGAGTTTTAAGCCAGCTTTTTCACTCTCCTTTCATCAAAAGATTCTTTAGTTCCTCTCCACTTTCTGCCATAAGGGTGGTGTCATCTGTGTATCTGAGGTTATTGATATTTCTCCCGGCAATGTTGATTCCATCTTGTGCCTCATCCAACCTGGCATCTCACATGACGTACTCTTCATATAAGTTAAATAAGCACTCTGTTGTTCCATGTCCAATTCTAACTGTTGTTTCTTGGCATCCATACAGATTTCCCAGGAGGCAGGTCAGGTGGTCTGGTATTCCCATCTCTTTAAGAATTTTCCACAGTTTGTTGTGATTCACACAGTCAAAGTTGTTGGTGTAGTCAATAAAGTAGAAGTAAATGTTTTTCTGGAACTCTCTTGCTTTTTTGATGATCCAATGGATGTTGGCGTTTGATCTTTTGTTACTCTGCCATTTCTAATTCCAACTTGAACTTCTGGAAGTTCTCAGTTCCCGTACTGTTGAAGCTTAGCTTGGAGAATTTTGAGCATTACTTTGCTAGCGTGTGAGATGAGTGCAATTGTGCAGTAATTTGAACATTCTTTGGCATTGTCTTTCTTTGGGATTGGAATGACAACTGACCTTTTCCAGTCCTGTGGTCACTGCTGAGTTGTCCAAATTTGCTGATATATTGAGTACAGTGTTTGAAGAGCATCATCTTTTAAGATTTAAAATAGCTCAGCTGGAATTAGATCACCACCACTAGCTTTGTTTGTAGTGATGCCTCCTAAGGCCCACTTGACTTTGCATTCCAGGATGTCTGGCTCTAGGTGAGTGACCACACTATCGTGGTTATCTGGGTCATCAATATCTTTTTTATATGGTTCTTCTGTGTTTTCTTGCCACCTATTCTTAATATCTTCTGCTTCTTTCAGGTCCATACCATTTCTGTCCTTTATTGAGCCCATCTTTGCATGAAATGTTCCCTTGGTATCTCTAATTTTCTTGAAGAGATCTCTAGTCTTTACCATTCTATTGTTTTCCTTTATTTCTTTGCACTGATCACTGAGGAACACTTTCTTATCTCTCCTTGCTATTCTTTGGAACTCTGCATTCAAATGGGTATATTTTTCCTTTTCTCCTTTGCCTTTTGCATCTCTTCTTTTGTCATCTATTTGTAAGGCCTCCTCAGACAACCATTTTGCCTTTTTGCATTTCTTTTTCTTGGGGATGGTCTTGATCCCTGCCTCCTGTACTGTATTGTAAACCTCTGCCCATAGTTCTTCAGGCACTAAGAAGTTCTTCAGAGAGTTCTGAAGAACACACAGTTCTTCAGATCTAATCTTTTAAATCTATTTGTTACTTCCACTGTATAATCGTAAGGGATTTGATTTAGGTAATACTTGAAAGGTCTAGTGGTTTTCCCTACTTTCTTCAACTTAAGTCTGAATTTTGCAATAAAGAGTTCATGATCTGAGCAACAGTTAGCTCCCAGTCTTGTTTTTGCTTACTGTATAGAGCTTCATAACATTGTATAGGAGGCAAAACATCCCAAAGAAAATCATCCCAAATAAATAGAAATGCAAGAAGGCAGAGTGATTGTCCATGGTTTCCCAGGTGGCTCAGTGGTAAAAAATTCAGCTTTCAATGAAGAATACACAGGAGACACAGGCTCAATCCCTAGGTCGAGAATATCCCCTGGAGGAGGAATTAGCAACTCACTCCAGTATTCTTTCCTGTAGAATCCCACAGAGGGAGGACCCTTGCAGGCTACAGTCCTTAGGGTCCCAAAGAATTAGACATGACTAGGACTCACACACTGCTAAAGTGGTTGAGGAGGCTTTACAAATAGCTGAGAAAAGAAGAGAATCAAAAGACAAGGGAGAAAGGGAAAGATATACTCAACTGAATGCAGAGTTCCAGAGAATAGCAAGGAGAAATAATAGTCTTAAATGAACAGTGCAAAGAAATTGAGGGAAAAATAGAGTGCAAAAAACTATAGATCTCTTCAGAAAAATTCAAGATATCAAGGGAGCATTTCATGCAAATATGGGCACAATAAAGGACAGATACTGTAAGGGCCTAACAGAAGCAGAAGATATTAAGAAGAGGTGGCAAGAAAACACAGAAGAACCATACAAAAAATATGTGAATGACCCAGATAACCATGATGGTGTGATCACTCACCTAGAGCCAGACATCCTGGAGTGCAAAGTCAAATGGGCCTTAAGATGCCTCACTACAAATGAAGCTAGTGTTGGTGATGGAATTCTACCTGAGCTATATGAAATCCTAAAAGATGATGCTGTTCAAGTGCTGCACTCAATATATCAGCAAATTTGAACAACTCAGCAGTGGTCTCACAACTGGAAAAGGTCAGTTTTCATTCCAATCCCAAAGAAGGACAATGCCACAGATTGTTCATATTATCATACAACTATGTTCACTTTACATGCTGGCAAGATTTTGCTCAAAATCCTTCAAACTAGGCTTCAGTAGTACCTGAACCTAGAGTTTTACAAGCTGGGTTTAGAAAAGGCAAAGGAACCAGAGATTGAATTGCCAAACATTCATTGGATCATGGAGAAAACAAGGGAGTTCCAGGAAAATTTCTATGTCTTCTTCATTGATTATGCTGGGGCCTTTGACTGTGTGGATCACAACAAACTGTGGAATATTCTTAAAGGAATGGGGACACCAGAGCACCTTACCTGTCTCATGAGAAACCTGTACGCAGGTAAAGAAGCAACAGTAAGAGCCTTACATTGAAGAACTGACTGGTCCAAAATTGGAAAAGGAGTACAACAAGGCCATATAGATGCAGAGTCCATCGTGTGAGATGCTGCACTGGATGAATCACAAGCCAGAATCAAGATTGCTGGAGAAATATCAACAAGCTCAGATATGCAGATGATATCACCCTAATGGCAGAAAGTGAAGAGGAACTTAAGAGCCCCTTGAGGAGGATGAAAGAGGAGAGTGAAAAAGCTGACTTGAAACTCAACATTAAATGAAAACTAGGATCATGGCATCTGGTCCCATCACTTCATGACAAATAGAAAGGGAAAGAGTGGAAGCAGTGACAGATTTTCTTTTCTTGGGCTCTAAAATCACTATGGATGGTGACTGCAGCCATGAAATTAAAAGATGCTTGCTCCTTGGAATGAAAGCTATGACACACCTAGACAGCATTTGTCATAAAAAGAAGAGACATTAAAATCCAGAGACATCACTTTGCTGATGAAGATCCCTGTAGTCAAAGCTATAGTTTTTCAAGTAGTCTTTTCAAGTATGAATGTGAGAACTGGATCATAAAGAAGGCTGAGTGCCAAAGAACTGATGGTTTTGAATTGCGGTGTTGGAGAAGACTCTTGAGAGTCCCTTGGACTGCTAGGAGATCAAACCAGTCAATCCTAAAGGAGATCAACCCTGAATATTCATTGGAAGGACTGATGTTGGAGCTAAACTCCAATATTTTGGCCATCTAATGCAAAGGGAGGACTTATTGGAAAAACCCTGATGCTGGGAAAGATGAAAGCCAAAGGAGAAGGCAGCAGAGGATGAAATGGTTAGATAGCATCACTGACTCAGTGGACATGAGTTTGAGCAAACTCCAGGAAATAGTGGAGGGCAGAGGAGCCTGGCGTGCTACAATCTATGAGGTGGCAAAGCATTGAACATGAGTTAGTGACTGAACAGCAACCACAGATTATATTTAACCTTTCTTCTTCTGGAGCCCATAGAAGACTTTCCAGGATCTTTTTATCAGGCACTAGTGGGGAATCAATAGGGCTCTTCTGAGGATGAATTCATTGCTCATATGCAGATGATGTGAATTAGTTCACCTCACTGCTTTCCCCTCATCATCTATCCGCCTAAGAACCTTCTGGCCTTCTGGCATCTTCTTATTTATAGGATGCTTTAGGAACACAAAATCATTACTATAGTCTTAAACCCCTGCTCCATCTGTGCACCCAGAATGGATTTTGGAACACTGTTCTTAACTGGTCGCACTGTTCCTCTTGTGAGCTGAATGGATCATTGTCCTTCATGTCCAGTATCAGCATAAACACATTTTATGCACTGATGGAGAGAGAACATCAGATTGTATGGCCTGTCATGGAGCTGGCTCAGTTCAAGTGGGACAGCGGATTTGGAGTGTAAGCTTTTCCAAAGGACTTCATAGGGGTTTGTCACTGTCATCTCAGAAACTGCCACAGTATGAGTTTTGGGTAGGACGGTAGTCACACTTTAGACTTGTGGTCTGCTAATGATGACTTCCAGGGGGCTAATGCTCCTCTCCCCCCTGATCGCCACCATCATCATGCCCATTATTATCATTAGGAAACAGAAGAAATGATGATTAAGAACAAAGCCAGTGGTCTGGCTCATTGGCTGCACCATTGAGACCTGGGGCAACTTACTTGGTCACCCTTTCTGTAGTTTCAGGAGCTGTAAAAGGAAGGTGATTATAGAACTCATCTGTACTAGTGTTAAGTACTAGATGAAATAATTCAATGAAGTGCTTAAATCATATCTGGAATGTGGCAGGAATTTATTTGATGGATGTTAATGATTACTGTTATGGCTGTTTATCATGTAACATGAATAATGTTCTATCCTTGGAGACATTCATGCTACATTTTACTAATATCCTGCTCTGCACACACTATGTCATTTTTTTCTTATTAAGGGTTGACAAAGCTGTTTTTGAGGGAAAATAAGATGTTTCTTCAAATAATTGGGTTTTGCAATACGAAATTTGTAACTACTTTAACAGAATTCCAATGTCAATGCACCACGTAGACACTGTGGAAAAATGGCTGATGTTTAACATTTTCCAACCCTGTGGAATTCTGGAAAGGCAGTTTTATATATTCATGCATTGAAATTATTCATACCTTATGATCAGTTGCTTTTATGAGACAGCAAGTAACTTCACTGTAACTTCTTCCTCATTTCAAGGTCTTAGAAAAGAGTTAATCATCACACATTTGAATTTAGTGAACTTTGATAAATTCCTCATGATGCAAAACAGTAGAATATTAGTGATGAATTAATTTGTTTTGACAATTGGTGTATTACAATTCCTGTGTTATCTCATGAATTATGTTCCTCTCATTGTTTGATACCTTGTATTGCTCTTTGGGCTTCCCTGGTGGCTCAGCAGTAAAGAATCTGCCTGCAATACAGGAGATTCAGGAGATGTGGGTTAGATCCCTGGGTCCAGAAGAGCCCCTGGAGGAAGGCATGTAAAACCCACTCCAGTATTCTTTCCTGGAGAGCCCAAGGACAGAGGAGCCCAGTGGGCTACAGACCATATGGTCACAAAGAGCTGGACAGGACTGAAGCAACTCAGCATGCACACGTGCATGCACTATTCTTTACCTCATCCAATCTTTTTTATGCAGAATAGTACTTAGCTAATCATAAGCATAAATTTAATAAATCCTGTATCAACCTTCTTGCATCTATAATTCTTTTGGACTTAAGATATGACAACCAGATTTACAAAAATTAGTAAACATGTGTTCATAGTCAGCTATGAGAGCTAACTCAGCATTCTAGTGAAGAGTGTGGGTTCCAGGTTCAAACTCCTGTATCTTTGCTTTCCTACTCTGATTTGGTCTCGATTTCCTCATCTGTAAAGTAGGGGTACTACTACTGTCTTTCTTAGAGAGTTACTGGAGGATTAAAGATAATCAAAGAGATATATAAAATACCTAGCAGTCCCTGGCATGGAGAAAAGTACTCACTGTATTTAAACTCTCACTAATAGCACGTTTAGATATGATCCCAAAGTAAGGAACTTCATGGAATTCATAGGAAAGAAAATGAAAGCATTTTATTTCAGTGTTCTGATTTTCACAGTCCTATAACAAGAATTCTATTCCAAGAATTCACTTCTCACTTCCCTTCCTTGATTCCTCGATACCTCACATGCCATTTAAAATATATGTGTATATTTATCTAGCTGTTTCTCAAATAATGTCCCCTTGCCTACATTTAAAATTTGACTCTGATTCTGATCTTTTGGTATATATATATATATTTCTGTACTTCCAAGGGCAACTGATTTTGAAATTTGTGATAAAAGGGCTTCATCCTGACATTACCAGTGTCAAGGTTAATACCTGCTAACATAACCAATTCAGTTGAACCCTTTGACCACATAGTAAAATTGCAGTGCCTATAGAATGCAGCCCTCTTAAAGGAAAGATGCTAAGTTTTTCCTGTGCCCAGAATTAAAGGGCAGCATGTGAGGTTGGGAAGGATCTGTTCACTTGCATTAAACTAAGACCACCTTTGTGTCTCATCATCTTCTTTGTATCTTGTCCTTCCACAAAACCTCCAAGGAGGAAAAAATATATTAGAGAAAAGCCCCTTGCTGCTTGAGTCACCAGCCTCCCATGGTTGTGGGGTGTCTCTGCCCCTGGTTCCTGGCCAGACCCCCTAGAGATGGGCAAGAGATGCCTTCCTCGGGGGCCAGCTGATGACCAGAGAAGGAGTGGGGGCAAGATATGGGACTTTTAAAAGTAAGCATTCCTGGTTTTCACTTTGGCTCTCTATTCTGCTTCTGCAGAGCAATCGTCTTCCTTATAATAGGAGGCCGAGGCCAGATCACCTACAGATCTCAATGGGCAAAGCCACAAAACACTTCACATTTGTAGCTCACAAATCTTAAAGCCTTTCCTGACCTCTCCAGGTAGAACTGACCCTTCAGCTCCCATTTGGGGTCCCATCCCACTGAGGAACCAAAATCAGTGCGGTACAGATGTTCGTTTCTCTGTGTCTTCCTGAGAGGCAGTATTGTGTTACAAAATTGAGGACTCTGGCCTCAGAATGCCTGGTTTTGGATCCTGGCTCTGTCACCCCTAGCTATGTGACCTTGGGCATGTGTTTTCACCTCTCTAGGCCCAATTACCTTGTCTGTCTATCTATCCACCTATCCATCTACCTATCTCTAATGGGAATAATATCTATCTAATATTAATGTGAAGATGAAATGACTTAATATGTGAAAAGCACTTAGAAGAATGCCTGGCACACAGTAAGTGCCAGTCAAGGATCTGTGTTACTTTCTTGGAAAGCAGCAGATTTTAATCAATCTCTCTCATCCCAAGAAACCAGCATGATGACTGGCACACAATGAGTATCAGACTTGGTTCTCAAAGACAAAGCTATCCGTGAACTTCAAACAGCAAATGCCCCAGCAGGCTTTAATGGCAAAATAAAATTGCATGTTTCTGTGACTACCAGAAAAAAAGCCCAAAATCTATAAGAAAGAAAATGGGGAAAAAAGAAGGGGGTGGGGGAAGAAAAAGAATTCTCTGTAAAAAGAAACAGAATCTCAGTGGGATCTCCTTTCTATCAAACTAAAATGTCCTAGTAACTGGCGTATCTGAATCCCCTCCTGAAATACAGCAGCAGGCCAATTAATTAATATGAAGCTCAGTGGAAAGGACAATGCTACCTGGAGAACTAAGCAATTCAGGCAGCCTTGCAGCATTTAATTAAGCTACAGACCAAGGAAGAGCATTGATAGTAATTTAGAACATCTTTGGCCACTGGAGCGTGGGCTCCAAGGCAGGCCTTCTCCGGTCTGCTTTTCACTTGTCTAGCGCTCTCTGCTCACCCATAGGGACCAACAGCATCTACTACCAGGCTCTGGTACCTACTTACAAGGGGATATGGGCTTCCCCGGTGGCTCAGAGGTAAAGTGTCTGCCTGCCAATGCAGGAAACATAGGTTGGATGCCTGGGATGGGATAATCCCCTGGAGGGGGAAATGGCAACCCACTCCAGTATTCTTGCCTGAGAAATCCCATGGACAGAAGAGCCTGGCAGGCTAATCCATAGGGTCGCAAAGAGTCAGGCATGACTTAGCAATTAAACAACAGTGAACCCAGTTTCAGACACATATACTGATTCTCAGAGTGTGAGTGCTTTGACTTGCTTTCCAAGAAACAGGTAATAGAGCATGTGGGGACCAAGGAAGGAAACTGGTAAAAGAGTGTCTTGAAAGTGTGGCACCCACAGTGAATGTGTTGTGGCTGTGGGCAATTCATGTAGAAGAGCTGCGACCAGCATGGAAGGGTCTCCCCTCCGCAGACCCCAGAGGCTCTACTCAGGTTGGGAAGCGTTGACACCCCTGTAGGCTTCCCTGGTGGCTCAGTGGTAAAAATCCAGCCTGCCAATGCAGCAGACACAGGAGACGCAGGTTTGATCCCTGGGTTGGGAAAATCCACTGGAGAAGGAAATGGCAACCCACTCCAGTATACTTTCCTGGAGAATCCCATGGACAGAGAAGCCTGGTGGGCTACAGTCCAAGGGGTTGCAAGAAGTCAGACATGACTTAGCGACAACAAGCCCTTGTAGTGCCTTCTCAGAGTGCCTGTGCTGCCCAGCTCCAAGCTCCGCTAAACAGGAACCGCCCATGGCCCTCCAGAATTGCTTTGGATGAGAGAGCAGGTCCAGGGAGGGCCAGATAAAGAGGGCCACAAAGAAAGGCTTATTTTAGGAAAATGCACTCTTTTTTTATTAAACTGTACAGCAAGCGTTCAGTTACACACACACACACACACACACACACACACACACACATATACATACATATATATATTCTTTTTCAGTTTCTTTCTCATTATAGATTACTACAAGATATTGAGTATAAGTCCCTGTGCTATATAGTAGGTCCTGTTGTTTTCCTCTTTTACATATAGTAGTGTTTATCTGTTAATCCCAAACTCCTAATTTATCTCCACTCTCCCCTACCATTCCTTTTGGTGACCATAAGTTTTTTTTTGAAATCTGTGAGTTTCTGTTTTGCAATTATTTTCATTTTTATCATTTTTTAGATTCCACATATAAGAGATCGTATGTCTTCCTCTGTCTAATTTACTTCACTTATTAGAATAATCTCTAGGTCCATTCATGTTGCTACAAATGGCATCATTTCACTCTTTTCGTGGCTGAGTAATAGTTGATTGTATATATGTGCCACATCTTCCTTATCCATTCATCTGTCGATGAACACTTAGGGTTGTTTCCATGACTTGGTTCTTGTAAATAGTGCTACTGTGAAAAATTGAGGTGCATGTATCTTTTCAAATTATGCTTTTCTCTGGATATATGCCCAGGAATGTGATTGCTAGATCATGCGGTAGCTCTATTTTTAGTTTTTTGAAGAATCTCCATGCTGTCTCCATAGTGGCTGCACCAATTTACATTCCCACCCACAGTGTGGGAGGGTTCCTTTTGGGAGAATCCACTCTTAGACAAATACAAAACCCTTGCCCTGTGTTGGATGCCAAATAAAGCTACATGATGGAAAGCTATGACCAAGGGTGAAATGTGTTGTGTTCTGCATGGCAGATCATATCCGTGAAACAAAACATAAATTCCCTGATGGTGAGGATTAGCTAGCCTCCTTGTGAATTTATTCAGGTCCCTATCTAGATGTGTTCTTGGGAAAGGGAACAAGCAGAGCTCCATAGGGGCTCACTGAGGGGACTTGCCTTCAGCAAGCAGGGCTCACAAGGCGTCAAGGGCAATTCACAGCATGAATCCACCAAGACCCTGCCTGAGTACCAGGAACTTGGAGGCTTAGGATGGCGATCCATCTCTCCCAGCCCCCTAACAGGGTCCTGCTTCCACTTCCCCTTCAGTTTTCCCAAAAAAAGGGCACCAGATGAGAATCACTTGGAAAAGGGGACAGATGTCAGTATCTGACTTAAAAAGTGGCTTCAACATAGAAATGCACCCACTGTTTTAGGAAGCTGTGAGATGCTTGATACTTATTCCCAGAACCAAATAAAGAGATGGCCTTTGTGAGAATAAAAGGATAATAGACACGAGATTCTAGAGCAATGAAAGAGTCCCAGCCTACATAAAGCCTCACATAATATGTAAAAGGATTAACAATGGGAAAATATGTAAAAGAATTAATAATGGGATTATTGAGGTTTAAACTGCCCAGTATTTATCAGATGACCATAAGCTGCATAAACTAAATCTGACTTTATGAGGTGGAAGCTTTAGTAAGTAATTATGTTAATATTTCCCAACCACTAGATTAGAACCATATAAGAGAGAGAAAATTGAACACAGCACAGTATCTGCCCTTAAGTAGCTTAAAATACAGAAGCAAAGTGATATTGCAATTCAAAGCATCTTAAGATACATGGAAGCTGGGTGGTTCAGGTAAAATTCTGTGAGCCAACAAAGAAAGGGTAGACAGAAAATAAATATATTGAGGTAGATGAATGAGGAAAATGTGCAAAGGAGAAAAACAAGGCAGGAAGAGAGCTATGGTTAGCAGTCTGGTGGCTGTTTCAGACACAGGGTGTCAGAAACGGGACAAAGGGAGATGCACCTGGAAAAATTATTGGAACTTTACTCTTTAGAAGATTGCCAGGGGGACTGGGAGACATATTAAAAGATATATCTTTTTTGCTTTTGCCTGGTAACAGGGTAGTGACACAATTAGAAAATGCTTTGAGCAAGAGATGAGACTGTAATGAAAATCAAGATTGATCTGCCAATGATATCAGCAAAGAGCTGGCAAGTCCTGGTGCTTAGACAACGCACGCTTCAGCCTTCTCTTTAGGGGTCAGAGCATGAATATCATGCCACCCAGCCACTTGTGTAACAACTTCCGTGTCTGTGCAAACAGACAAGGTGCAGCAGGAAGCGGGGCTTCTCCAGCCCACAAGGGAAGACCCGCCGGAGAAGCTGGACCTTGTATTGGTTTCTTATGGTGGAGCCTATATTCAGACAGAGCATGACTGTTTGAATTTGGGCAGGTTACAGAGCTCTTCACACCTCAGTTTTCTTCTGTTCAGAAAGTTTTGCACATTGGTTGGCATATGGAGAAAAGTCAGTAGCTAGCAGCTATGTAGTTCCTACTTGTAGCAGCTATGACTACAAGTAGGAACTATAGACAGTAAATTTACATTGGGTCCATGAATATCCTTTTCAGTAAACCAGTGTTTACTGAACTCTCAGTGTTTACTGCACTTTTCTTAATTTGATACAGATTCCAAGAGATTCTCAGATATCCCAAAGAAGTCTCAATCCAAGTGGGTAAGGCCTTCACGTTTTGAACTGTGACATTAGTAGACCAAGCAAGCATATTCAGGCAGAGTGGTGTCAAGCAACAGCTGAACTTCACATATATTCCCCTACTAAAATCCAGAGCATGATACACTTCCTAGAATCTGTAATCTCTTCCCTGAAAAGAAAAATAACAGTGACTCATCAGCTACTGGTTTATTCCACGAAAAGGGGCTCTGGAATGATGCTTCTTCTACCTAAGACTACTTTTGCTTCTATTATCCGTAGGTGACAAAGAAGCTCTAATCCCCTTTGTTTTTAAGATTTCTCTTTGGAGCCTTGTCCAGCAGAGCAGAACTGAAGGTCCATCTGCCCTCTCCTGAGCTGGCAGTGCTGGCCTGACATAGAGTCCCGAGATCTCCTTGGCTGCCCCCATTCTGCTTCCACTTTCCACCTCTTTTCTCTGGCCACTGCCTTTAGGCATATAATTTGTGCAAAGTCATCATATTTTTCCACTACGTGTGTAGTCCAGCTTTTCTCTGCACTCTATTGGGTAATGAAAATAATTGATCCTTGTTGTATTCTTGGTAAAGGTCAGAGAATAGAATCATATCAGCTGACTTGAACTGCTTAACTAGCAGCATCATGATTCCCACCCGGGCAACTTGAGAGGGCTGCAGACTGTCAGAATGAAGACAGCTTACCCAGCTAAGACCGAGTCGGCATCATATGAAATTGGACAAAGAGTCCTGGTTATGGCTTTTCAACATCTGTCCCTTTCTCTGAATCTTTCTAAAGGAGAAGAAATGCAAACTGAAGTGGAACTTTCTCTTGGCATTGTGTATCTTGCTTTCAAAAGTAACTTGGGTTTATTTAGATTTATTTGAACTTTGCCACTTAACCTGACTAAAGGGGCTTCCTGAAATGTCTAGTCATGGGTATGTACCAATATTTAGTGTGACTTAGTTTACCCTTAATCATTAAAAACATGAAGAAAATAAAAAAAAGATTATTATTAAGGCTTTGTGATAGGTGTGTAAAACCAATCGAGAGAATGGAGAATTTTAAGAAAAACACTAAGGAAATAAAAAGTTGGATTTGATAAATGAAATTGGCAAGAAATTGCAGAGAAAAAAGTATTAAGAATATAGTTACTCACTGAAAATGAAAAAAAATAATTAAAATTGACAATAAAAAAATTAACACCTTGGGGAGTAATAAAATACTCACAGAAAGTTTTACAATTTATGGGTTCTTCATTTAGGTCTGTTTGCTCAAGAGGCATAAATGTTAAAATATTCCATGGAGATTGAGAGAGTGGTACCATTTTCCAATATTAAGAAGTCTAAAGAGAAATTCTGCCAAAGGAAACAGAAGTGACTTTGCTTCTAGAGAGTGAGTGGTGAGGGAAGAGAACGTGAACGTCCTCTCATAAGTTCATTTGTGGCCTGGCTTCTTCACCTGCATCCCCACAGACCTGTCTTCCTGCAACAGCCTCAACACAGCCCTGCTTCCACACAGTCCTCCACCCCACTCACTCCCCAATCTTTTTTTTTTTAATTGAAATGTAGTTGATTTACAATGCTGTGTTAGTTTAAAGTGTTCAGCAAAGTGATTCAGTTTATATATATGAACTGAATATATAAATTTTTCAGGTTCTTTTCTCTTATAGATTATTTAAAAATACTGAGACTAGTCCCCTGTGCTATACAGTAAGTCCTTGTTGGTTGCCTATTTTATTTATAGTAGTGTATATATTGTTAATCCCAAATGCCTAGTTTAGCCCTCTCCCATTTTTCTCCCTTTTTAACCGTAAGTTGTTGTTTTTTTTAATGTGTATGAGTCTTTTTCTGTTTTGTAAATAAGTTCATTTGTATCACTTTTTAGATTCCACATATAAGTGATATCATATTGTCTTTTTCTGACCAACTTACTTCACTCAATATGATAATTTCTAGGTCCATCCATGTTGTCACAGATACCAAGATTTCATTCTTTTTTATGTTGAGTTCGATTGTATATATGTTCCACATCTTCTATGTCGACTCCCTTGTCGACGAGCACTTGGGTTATTAAAGTGGGACTTCGATGTGGTGGCCTCCTCCCCAGAAGCACCGGTGACAGCACCTTCCAGCCTCTCTCTGTGCTTTGAGACTCTGCGTCACCGTCCACACCTCCCCTGTCCAGCCTTGCCTCTTACCTCTTCTTTACATGAACCTTCTCCTGGACTTGGGCCTGTGTGCCTGCCTGTTATCTTGAGGCGGACACCAGCTTAGTTCTACCACCAACATTGGTCTCCCCAGGCAAATCAAGAGCTTTACGTTGATTAAATTCTTCCCTGATGAAAGGAGGCAAAGGAATCATGCTTCTGCTTCCTTATACAGCTTCTGCCCAAACTCGGTTTCTCACCTCTGAGTCATGGGCCTCCCTGTTACCCTGGCCCACTCTGGTTCCACTGATGCTTCTACAAGACAGGCTGATAAAAAAAAAAAGGAGGGGGATAGATAAACAAACAAACAAAAAAAGGTTTTCCAAGGAAAGGCTGACTTTGGCTAGCTTTTCCTGACAGTCCTCATTCTTAATCATGATTTTTTCCTTCTAGTTCTAGATACCTTTCAGAAATATACCCTTCATTTATAAACCTTATATTTTCACATCTCTCTTTAACATTTGCCTGATCTCACTGTCCCTCATACACTTTACTTCTTTTTCCCTTTCTCTTAATCCTTTGCTTTAATATCTCCTCACCTATTTGTTTACCCTAATTCCTCCACGATTAATGCTGGGCATCTTCCTTCCTCCTCGTCACAAGGGCTCACTTCTGATGGCACGGTGGGAGCCCAAGCTGAAAAGGAGATGCTGCTGACCCGTCCCTTTTTAGCTGCTGTCACCACGGCCATGTGTGCCAGACACCCCCAGGGCAGGGGACTGGGCTGTCAGGTGAGGTAGAATGATCCAGAGAAGGGGCTGCCAGAGAGCACCCTTGGATCCAAGTGGAGGAGGCAGTTGTTTTCCCTACAAGTATTAAACCAGGAGAAATTGTATTGGAGCCTTTTCAAAACTGAAATGTGTATAAATGCTTTGTTTTCAAAGCCCTAATATTTAAATCCACCATGGAATCCATTTTACTGTTCGTTTGGGAGTAACTTATTATAAGCAAAAGGAATCAATCAGAAATATAACTCAAAAAAACGGAGGTAGAATCGAGTTCCTGTAAAATCTTCACAGTCTTCTCTGGAGTTAAATGACCATATAATACCTGTTCTATTACATACATAGTGTTAGTGGCCAACTCTGTTAACCTCTCTGATGAGATTAAAGTTGGCATGACTAACATTCTGCTCATTTTTCTTTAACTTACTGTTTATCAAGCCCATGTAACACACAGGTTCTGTGAAATCTGTTCAGTCATTACACGTGAGCAACCATTTCAAAGTCTGCAGCTTTAGATCCTATACCCACATCACAGAATGTTTTGTTCATAGTATATGAACATTAGGTGCTCTCAAAGAAAAACGAAAATGCTTTGAAGGCTGTAGTTTTTGAGTATGTGGGTGTGTACAGTACATGTGTTGGTGAGAGGTATATATGGTATGTGTGTGTGTGTGTGATACGGGGTGTGGGGGAGTTGTGTGGTGTGTGAGTGTGCGGGGTGTGTGTTGGTTTGTGTGGTTTGAGGTGTGTGTGATACTTGTGGGATGTGTGGGATGTGGAGGTTGTGTGGTATGTGAGGTGTGTGTGTGGTGTGTACTGTGTGTGGTATGAGGTGTGTGTGTGGTATGAGATTATGTATGTGGGGAGATTTTGTGGTGTGTGTGGTGTGGGGGATGTGTGTGGTATGCGTGGTTTGAGGTGTGTGTGGGATTTGTGGGGTTTGCAGTGTGTGTGGTATGAGACCTTGTGTGGTGTGTGTGGTATGAGTGGTATGTGTGGTGGGAGGGGAAGGTGTGTGTGGAGTGTCTGTGGTATGTGGTGTGTGGTATGAGGCACGTGTGTGGGGGTGTGGTGTGTGTGTGTGTGGTGTGTGTGGTTTGACATGTGCATGGTATGTGTAGTATGAGGCATGTGGGGGGCTGTGGTGTGTCTGTGGTGTGTGTGGTTTGACGTGTGTGTGGTGTGTGTGTGTGGTGTGTCTGTGGTGTGTGAGGTGTGTCTGTGGTGAGTGTGGTTAGATGTGTGTGTGGTGTGTTTGTGGTGTATGTGCTATGTGGTGTGTGTGGTATGAGGCACGTGTGTGGGGGTGTGGCATGTGTGTGCTGTGTGTGGTTTGATGTGTGCATGGTGTGTGTAGTATGAAGCATGCGGGGGGCTGTGGCGTGTCTGTGGTGTGTGTGGTTTGACATGTGTGTGGTGTGTGTGTGGTATGAGGCGTGTGGGGGTGTGGTGTGTGCGGTATGTGGTGTGTGTAGTATGAGGCATGTGTGTGGGGGTGTGGTATGTGTATCTGGTGTGTCTGTGGTGTGTGTGGTATGAGGCATGTGTGTGGGGGGTGTGGTTTGTGGTGTGTGGTGTGTCTGTAGTGTGTGGGGGGGGTGGTGTGTGTGTGTGGTGTGTCTATGGTGAGTGTAATTTGATGTGTGTGTGGTGTGTGTGGTATGAGGCGTGTGGGGGTGTGGTGTGTGTGGTATGTGGTGTGTGTAGTATGAGGCATGTGTGTGGGGGTGTGGTGTGTGTGTGGTGTGTCTGTAGTGTGTGTGGGGGTGTGGTGTGTGTGTGTGGTGTGTCTGTGGTGAGTGTGGTTTGATGTGTGTGTGGTATGTCTGTGGTGTGTGTGGTATGAGGCATGTGTGTGTGAGGGTGAGTGGTGTGTGTGGTATGAGGCGTGTGTGTGGGGTGTGTGTGTAGGGGGGGTGTCTGTAGCGTGTGTGGGGGTGTGGTGTGTGTGTGTGTGGTGTGTCTGTGGTGTGTGGGGGGGTGTGGTGTGTCTGTGGCTTGACGTGTGTGTGGCGCGCATGTGCAGGCTCTTTCCAGCAAGGCTGTGCTGTGTCCTCACTGACTGAGCGCGCCATGTCTGCCCCTGGACACTTGGCCCAGAGTAGAGAGGACACTGGGTGAGGAGGGGCCACAAGCTCTCCAGTCTCCAAGTGGATTAAAGTTTCCTCTGAGCAGAGGCGATAATGGGAACATTTTCACATGTGGATTCTGCTTAAAAAATGAAATAAGTTGCGTCAGCACTCACCACCATTTCTTGTGGAAGAAACTATTGCAGTAGGAAAGAAAAATGAGGCGATTATGTGGTGGGCATCGAGCCAAGTACCTTCACAAATGTTGATTTATTGAAACTCCACAACAACCCAGTGACAGTGTAATTGCCCCATTTTTTCCCTCTTGAGGAGACTGAAGCTCATCAAGGCCAAGGTCACAGAGGGAATACATGTGAGAGTCAAGACTTAATCCTGTCACCTGGACCCCATCCCCATACTCTCTTCTACTGTACACTCCTCTCTGAATATAAACTTGCCTCAGTCTGTCCTCCAATAAACCAAATTGTGGTCTTGTGGATCAAAGTAAATTGTATGATTGCCTGGATTTCTGTGTGAATCTGTAATTGCGAAACCCAAAAGTATATCTCCAAAAGTCTCAGTTCAATCATTTTGTTTTCTAATGTCTAGGGTAAGTTATTTTAAAACACATGGCAACTTTCAGAAACAGCATTTAAAAAAAAAAAAAAAAGGTGGATATTTGAATTTTCCATGTGCAGCAATCCAACGTGGTTTCTGACCGTACCTTTTACATTGCGACTGAAAACGTTTGCTTTCCTTCAGGTTCACTGTGACCATTCTCTACAGGCTGAAATGAAGTTTCCCTCAAATCTTTTTCCATTATTACATCTTGATGGATCGGCTTAAGGTTCAACAGTCTAATGACAATTCTTGCAGATCTATCTTCCCGAGGGAGTCATTAGCTTAAACACTGGTGTACTTTCTGGGCAACTTTGTGGTTTTCCCTTTCCCACTGTGGTTGTTCATTTATTTGTTTGAAATTAAAGACCTGCTTCACAATTTTTGTTGATAATGATGGCACCTCTGTACATGGGATGCTAAAAAAAATGTCTTCTACCGAGTTACTTTTCTTACTGTGTTGAGGCACCATGGTTGGTACAAGCTGAGCCATCTCTCCTGCAGTCGAGCCCACTCTGTTTGACCTCCTCCTCATCTCCATGGCCCCCGTCCCTCTGCGCACCCCTCCTCCAAGTGCAAACCGTCTCCAGCATACCTTCATTCCCTTTGTGGTCTGTTTGCAGCCTCCCCAAACAACAACCAAAGGAAAAGCAAATAGCTAATGAAATACTAAAACAGCTTGAGAGAACTGTCTGTCCTGTGGCCCCCAAGTAAGACGAGGACACTCCACCATTGACTTCCCTCCCAAGACAGAGCCCAGTTTTCTCCCCAAGAGTGTGACATCAATTGTGTGAATTTTAAACCAATCACTGAGGAAGGAGGGAATCAGATCCTGCCAGCTGTTAGAGCCTTAGCGGCCACACACATCACAGCCTAAGTCACCTGAATATACCTCCAGGCACCAGAGCCCCCACAGAGCTGCCACTCCTTAGACAAGGGTGGACTTCAGTCAAGGCCCAAGTTGTCAAAACCGCTAAAATTCCATCTTAGCACTTTTATATTGCTCTGACCAAAAGGAAAAAGAAAAGGGTGGGGGGGATGTTTTTCACTGCCTGTTCCCCTTCATAATTCCATAAGAATAGATTTGTTTCAAGCTTTGTAGCTCTGCCTCAGACTTCTTTGCAGCTGTATCTCCCAGCCACCCATTTACACAGCCTGTTTGTGACTCACTGATACTTACATGCTCATGGCACCAAAGAGAGTTGGTCTTGACGCCCCTTCCCCCAGGCCTCAGCATAGGATCTGCGGCAAATGCAGGTGTGCCTTTCTATCCCATAACCTCCCCCATCACCCCCAGCCATGCACTGTTGGCTCCAGTGCAGATAGGGCTTTGCAGCCCAAGCCCAGAACAAGGTCTGGCCTTCAGGTATGCTTCTGTCTGTAACGAATTGCCCTGCGTCTTGTGCACCTCGTTTACAGAAGGTCAGCAGCGGCATGATGCATGGTTGTGCAAGACACCGCCATTGCAGAATGACTTCATCTTCTTGGTTAACAGGAAAGAAGCCTGTTAAAACCCCATGGAAACACTGAATTTTCTTAGTAGGCACTTTAATTGTCACCAGTTATTAATGCTCACACACCTCAGAACCAGAGTTGTGGCTGCAAGTCAACGACTCGGTTCCAGTTGCTAAATTCAGAGGATGAATTGTGTGGAAGATTATTAGAGTGAAAAGGGTGTGATGGGGCAAAATCATTAATATAACTGAGTGATTACAGATCCTTTCCCAGGAGAATATCAGACAGGAACAGGCCATTGAAATAGAAAATAGAATCCTGGAGGAGCCTGGCACGAGATTTGAGCTTTGTGGCTAAAAATAGCAAGGTTAATTACAGAAGGGAGTGACAGAAACAGGAAAGCAGCAATCACACCCAGCAGAAGTGCTGCAGAGGTGGTTCTAAAATACTTAGTAACAAGGTTGGTGGTGGAGCTGTCAAAACATTAACCCTTGAAGGCAGGAGATGCAGAGGAAAAAGCCGGGGAGACAGGTAGGACACCTCAAGCATAGGTCACTAGTGGCTTCAATTCACGTTTTGCTTGTCTTGCAGATACGGATAACTACTTCCTGACTTGAGTAAGTTTTTAATTCTATTCATCAGTATACAACTAACGCTCCTTAAATTCAAAAGTGTGTGATGTTCAAATACACTCATGTAGCTCTATCTCCTTTTTACTCTCTGGCAAGCATTAGTGTTGTAATAAAAACAGAGTGTTTATTTCAAACAAATAAGTAAATACATTTCATAGCAAAGTCTAAAACCCTAGCTAAGGAATTTTCTAGCCATTATGTGTTTACCATGTATAACAGTGCCGCAGGCAAAATCCTGTGACACTCATTAAGGAAGTAATATGATTTTGTCAAAGATATGGTAAAGTTAACGTTAACATGAAAATATCTAAAGCAAGCTCCTAAAAAGGCTGACCTTTACTCAAAATACATTTTCTAAACATCTAGTATTCTAAGCCAAAGTTTATGACCTTTACTGGAATGATAGCAGATATTCCATTTATGTTCAGCTTTCACTTTAGTCAAAACTGATTGTATAGACAGAAAAAGCTTTGACTGAAGCATTAAGATTAGCAATGAGAAATAAAATATTGAACACTGGAAAAGGATTTCTAAGGAAACTTAGTCATCCTGTTCTTAACGTTTCTCACATTTTTGTGAGAATGTCTTCATTTACTTTTCTGGAAAATAGAAATGAAGGCTATTTTAGCCTGTGGGTATGTGTCTTCCTTGTGATAAACCTCAGAATTCTATCAATGATCTCTATTATGAATGTGATTCTTACCATGATAGATATTACCATCGTGTGAGTGTGTCTGCTACATAACAGATGTGTGCTTACATGCATGGATTATAACTTGTCACTAAATAGGTGGATGTTATTAACCCTATTTGAAGGAGTAGAGAACAATGGCTAAAGGAGTTTTAGTATTTCATTGAAAGGTATATAATGCCCACTGTTAAGCAACAGAACTAGGATTCAAACACAGAAATACATAGTTTTCCCCCAAAGACTCTGCTGCTTCTTATTTTACATTTCCTTAATTATTATTATGAATTCAGCTTCCTTAGTACCATCAGAATTAAATAACTGCATTTATGTTTATAATATTCAGAATTGAGTGACTCACTGTATTTTCCATATTTTTATAACATGAAGCCTAGTTTACAGAATTCCCCAATTTTGTATAGATTGTGGTTTCTTCAATGAGGTAAGCCTATAGCAATCCCTAACCTAATGGCAAACATTTCCTAGAGATAGTGGAAATAGAATGAAAGCTTCTTATTAAGAGAGGTTGCAGATTGTTCCCTAGGTCACCCCAACTCTCTCCCTTGTTTAGAAAACAATATAGAAGACATAGTATATGTGTGTGTGTGTGTGTGTGTGTGAGTGTGTGTGTGTGTGTGTGTATATATATATATGTACAGTTCTTTTTGTTTATTGAAGCATAGTTGATTTATAATATTACATTAATTTCAGGTACACAGCATAGTAGTTCCGTATTTTTACAGGTTATACTCCATTAAATTATTATTATAAGATTATGGCTGTAATTTCCTGTGTTGCATTAATACAATATATCCTTCTTGCTTATCTATTTTATACACAGTAGTTTATATCTCTTAATCTTGTACTCCTATCTTGCCCCTTCCTGCTCTCTCCACTGCTAGTAACCCGTAGTTTTTTTCTCTGACTTGGTTTCTGTTTTGCTATATACATTTTATTTTTTAGATACCACATATAAGTGATTTCTTCTCTGATTTTGTCCTTGACCTATTGTTTTTTAGTGGCATGTTTAGTCTGAAGATGTTTGCTCTTCTCCTCTTTTTTTCTGTAATTGAGTTCCAGTTTCCTACCATTGTAGCCAGAAAAAAAATGCTTGATTAAATTTCTCAAATTTGTTGCGATTTGTTTTGTGGCCTAGCATGTGATCTCTCCTGGAGACTGCGCCAATGTAGACTTGAAAAGAATGTGTACATAGTATCCATTTTGGTCTCAGAAGGTTTCTGAAGCAGATCAAGGAGTCTTGAACAGAATGCATTAGTTTATTTGCTTGTTTTGTGGGATATCCTTTGTCAGCTCTCGCTTCCATTCCTTGCCCCTGGTTCCACTCTATTCTGCTCCAGATCCCAGGGAACTGTACTTGTCACACTCCACGGCCTCCTGCCTCCTGGGCAGGCTGGCTCGTGGGACACTCTGGAGGAGGATTAGAGAGAGGAGGTGGTGAGAAGACGGTCTTTCTCTGCTTGCAGTGGCTTCACCGCCTCTGGGATTCTGGTTTGCATTGCGCTGTCCCATTTCCCACCCAGCAGACCTCACATGTGTTCAGCTCCCACTGGAAGGCTCCAGCACTGGACTTCGGCCAGCCTGTCCCAACATTTGCAGGACCCAGGGTGAGGCTGCAAAAGGATGCCCCCAAATATGTAAAATAATCAAAAGTTATATGAAGCAAATACAAGCTCAAAGCATTTCCCACTTTCCTGCTTGACAAATACACCTGTATGATGACAGATTTTAAAATAAAATCATTTTCTTGGGAATCCACAGGATAAATACCTTTTTTCCTTGCTCCTTAGGGTGGGGCATTTACTTCCCATACACTACAGTTTATGTCCGTCATTCCTCTTCTCCACATCTAGGATCTCTGAGAATCCCGTGAGTGGAGATTTTGCCTTACTCTAGCCAATACAATCCAAGAATTATCTGCCCACAGGTGTCCACTAATCCCCTAATCACATTGACACTGACGCTTTATGTTCCTCAGAGCAACCTGGAGCTGGAAGGCCAGGTTCAGGTTCAGAACTTTCAGGCCGCGAGCTTGCAACCCACCTCTTCTCCTGCCTCTCTTGGTTCCTGTCCACACTGTGAGGAGCTTCAAGTGCACTTACATGGATACTGCAGACCCCACACTCACCCTGCCAAACACTACCAGCAACTCGTCTCCTGAGAATAACCGCATGCTCTTGGCTCCAGGTATCTGTGCCATCTGAGAGAGAACAGACCCAGGCAAAAGACCCCTTCCAGCCCTAGAGGAAAGCTTTGTCCGTTCAAATGAGAAGGCCAAGACCTAGGACATGGTCTAGGAAGGGGCAGAGCTTGTTCTCTGGGAAGGTATGTCTTCTTGACTCAGAGGTCTTTTTTTTTTTCACTCTCTGGAAGGTAGGAAACTTCTCTCCAGCTAGGAAGAAATATCACTGGGGAGGAGCAGAGAGAGGCGTTCTAATGTGAAGAGCCCAGAGCAGCTTTCACTTTGCCCAGGTCTAAGGCTTTGAGGAGTCCCCTGAGGATGGTGTTGATGGCAGCTTCCCACTGTCCTCTGCTGGTCTCCTCAGCTCATCTCACCCATGTTTGACTAGTCCCCTGTATTGAATTACTTCTATTTGAAACACCTAGAAAGTTTTCTGTTTTCCTGACTGCACTATCATTCATATAGCTCATTGAAAAGCTTTTTAAAAAGTGTAGATTGCAGTCATCTTTTCTGTGCACAGTTGGTCATTCTGTGCATGTATCTGAACTAAAGAGAACAGGCCCCCTGATAGAGTCAGAGATATAAAATGTTTTCTGACAATTGAAATCTTTTACCAACACATGCACATTTCATAAGTCATATTTCAGAAGGCACTATATATTTAGATGGACCTAAATTTGCTGTGCAGTTACAAGGTAAATAGGACAGATGGAGAAAAATAGAAGTGGGATATTTCAGCATGCCAGGCAGAGGGGTGGGAAAGTGGTAGTGATTCAACTAAATGCTGCCTCTTACCTAATGTAGAGCCTTTGATGGTGAGCAGCAGCCGTTGGGTTCTCTGCGACTCGCTCTGACACTTCCCACATTGGCCCTCTTTCACGTGTCATTCTACTGGGGCAGTGCAGTGCTAGTTCTTAAAATAAGACCTACACATATGGTTCTTATATAATGGAAATAAAACCTGTGCAGTGGGCCTGGAAGCGTTCACATTTGTTCTCTTGATAACGCTTCAGGAGATATGCTGCCTGAGTTACATAATGATTTAGTTCTTAGATTTGTTGTTCTTTGTTTTTTCCTGGAAGGCACAAGAATTTGACATATATCCGACTTCTGATCTCTTTTTTTTTTCCTAAAGAATAAGATTTTATATTTTAAAAAATCCTAATTTGAGTGCTAAAATTTCTATTCTGTATTCTATGTCACCATATCCAAATCATGACTGGGAACATAGTTACTGATAAAAATCACGATCTGTTTTTCATGTACTGTTTCTCCTCTTCTGTGCCTTTGCTCATAACCCTTTCTCACTGCAGCTTGCATGCCCTGGCTGACCCGGCAGACACTGCCAAGACTTGACAATAGAGGTAAAAGGAAAGTAATCAGCTTGACTGCAGGATGATACTAAAAATTGCAGCCAATTTTCAATTATCCATGTTAGGAGATGAAAAGATCTTTGAAATCAAGACCTAATCTATAAATAACAAACAACAATATAAACAAAACAACTAGAGCTGCATGTGATCAATAGTCACAGACTTTTCCTATTCTTTTTAGTCAGGATTTCTGAAGTAGTCATCAGAGCCTTGTGGTTGAGAAACAGATTGAGCCGTAGGTCAGGACTGAGGCAGGTAAAACTGGCCTGAGGAAATTGGCCTTAATTTTTAGGTGACTAGTAATCCTGCTCCCCCACCGTCTCCAAACTGAACTTCCTCTTCTGGACACACAGGCAGATCAAAGAGAGGGCCTGCGTTTTCTCACCAGAGGGCTGAGCGATCTGAGAGTGGGCAACCTGCCCCCAAGGCTGAGAGAAGGCATACCATACGGGAACAATAATGTTTAACCCCTTAAACCACTGAGCAGAGAGAGAAGAGAGGTGATTGCAATCATCACCATGGTTACTCTTCCGTCCTGGGAGAAGATGCTTCCTCATGCAAACACCAGGGCAGGGAGCAGAGCTCCATAACACTTGTATCTGAACTATTAAGCCTGTGATAGTCGCTCAGTCATGCCCGACTCTTTGTGACCCCATGGACAGCAGCCCACCAGGCTCCCCTGTCCACGGGATTTCCCAGGCAAAGACACTGAAATGGGTTGCCATTTCCTTCTCCCTGAACTGTTAAAGATATGCAATATTCTACCTTTACTGTTGACAGTACTAGACCATTCTTCAAAGAGTCAAAGAAGGAAAATCAATAATTTATAGGCTGTATAATCAACTGCAAAATCATGAAGAGTTGTGTGCTTATATTTATTTTCTCCAGTTGTTTGTCCTGTTCCAAATGTTGGCCAGAAGTCATGTTGACATCTTGGTGGGGGATCAGAGAATGTGTTTCCTATTGGACGGACTAGTAGCATCATGTTTGCATATATAGAGTGTTAATGATATCTTCCAGCTAGTCTGAGTTGCTGTGTTACCCTCACTAGTTCTATTGAAATTTAAGCCAACTGATAAATTGTGCTTTGTTGGTGACTCCCACCAAACATGGAACCACCTGTCATAATATCCATGTTAACTAAGTTGATGAATTCTCAAAGTGAGATGGGGTTATTATTGTTAATAGCTGTAATAAGTACAATCGACAGAATTGCACGACACATTTCAAGAAATTAAATGAACTCATGAAGATTAATCATGTTAAATAACCAGCATAGATGTTTATTTCCTATAATAATGTTACAAACAAGAGACTCAGCATTATTTCCAGTCTCATCATTATTTTCTTACTTATTTTATTTCTTCTTGCTAACCCCACTTCTCCCAAATGCACATTTTGGGACATGGCAATATTTTTCAAGCTTTAATAGGAATTTATGTCTTTCTTAAAAATAATTAGATCCCTCAACATGTCAGAGAAATATGAGACAGAATATCTTTTAGCTCAAGTAACATTCCAGCACAGAAGGTGATGCAAATTTATTATCTGAAAATTACTCCGTGTCAAGAGAATGGTCATATTCTCACTTGAATTCCTCAAAAACAGATGGCCACTCTCAAAGTAATAAAAATAACTCCCCTCACTTACCAAGCTTAAAAAAAAAAAAAAAACTTTAATTGTGTTTTCCCCATACCTGTCCTATCCTCCTTCTTCATAAGGAAGAGGAGACCAAGATATGATACTTGATGGCACCCTCAAGAGAATAGTCTGAAGCCACCTTGCAACTTGTCCTCAATTTCATGGGACCTCATGGCTCATTAGACCCCATACTAGTATTATAATTGACCCATTCATATACACTCATCATTGTGAAAATTTGTGACCTTTTAAAAAGTTGTTTTGAAGATATCAAGTGCATGTCCACAGAGTAAAATCAGAGTTTGGTTATATAATGCATGTGTGCATGCTACCTCACTTTAATGCTACATCACTTTAGTCATGTCTGACTTTTTGCAACCCTGTGGACTGTAGCTGGCCAGGCACCTCTGTCTGTGGGGTTCTCTATGCAAGTATAATGGAGTGGACTGCCATGACCTCTTCCAGGGGATCTTCCCAACCAGAGGATTGAACCCACGTCTCTTACATCTCTTGCGTTGGCAGGCAGGTTCTTTACCACTAGCACCACCTGAGAAACATGGTTATCACAGGCTTAGATTATTGTCTTGCCACATTGAAACAACATTTGGCACAACTCCCATCTTTTTTGGATCTTTACTCAGATCAACCTGATTGATGCACATCTGAATCAACCATAGAAACTACAAATTTGGTCAACAACACTTGGTACTTTTAGTTTTGTGGTGATGATAGTGGAGATCATGGCTGTCCCCAATAGAGATTATGGAGATTATTTGTCAATATGTTCAGTTCAGTTCAGTTCAGTTCAGTCACTCGGTCATGTCCCATTCTTTGCAACCCCGTGAACCGCAGCATGCCAGGCCTCCCTGTCCATCACCAACTCCTGGAGTTTACCCAAACTCACGTCCATTGAGTTGTGATGCCATCCAACCATCTCATCCTCTGTCGTCCCCTTCTCTTCCTGCCCTCAATCTTTCCCAGCATCAGGGTCTTTTCAAAAGAGTCAGCTCTTTGCATCAGGTGGCCAAAGTATTGGAGTTTCAGCTTCAACATCAGTCCTTCCGATGAACACCCAGGACTGATTTCCTTTAGGATGAACTGGTTGGATCTCCTTGCAGTCCAAGGGACTCTCAAGAGTCTTCTCCAACACCACAGTTCAAAAGCATCAATTCTTCACTGCTCAAGTTTCTTTATAGTCCAACTCTCACATCCATATATGACTACTGGAAAAACCTTGACTACATGGACCTTTGTTGACAAAGTAATGTCTCTGCTTTTTAATATGCTGTCTAGGTTGGTCGTAACTTTCCTTCCAAGGAGTAAGTGTCTTTTAATTTCATGGTTGCAGTCACCATCTGCAGTGTTTTTTGAGCCCAAAAAAATAAAGTCTGACACTGTTTCCACTGTTTCCCCATGTTTCATGTTGCAATGAAGTGATGGGACCAGATGCCATGATCTTAGTTTTCTGAATGTTGAGCTTTAAGCCAACTTTCTCACTCTCCTCTTTCACTTTCATCAAGAGGCTCTTTAGTTCTTCTTCACTTTCTGCTATAAGTGTGGTGTCATCTGCATATCTGAGGTTATTGATATTTCTCCCGGCAATCTTGATTCCAGCCTGTGCTTCATCCAGTCCAGCGTTTCTCATTATGTGACATTGACAGAACCAATATAATCCAGCCCAATAAATACTAAGGAAATTTGACTCTGTAAATTCCTGCCTGCTTTTTATTAATAAAATACTATAGATCACTTTTTAAAGTTTTTGGAAAACTCTACCTCAAGAAAACTCTATTTGAGGATACTTTTTAAGGTTAAGTTACTTAAAGTTCATTCATTTCCTATCACTAGGGTGTGAGGAAGGCAAAGAAAAGCTCTGACATCTCCCCCAACCCACAGCAATCAGGTGGCTAAAGCTGGTACAGAGAGAGGGACGATGGATGTTGGGTTTGGCCTTAAATGAGAGGAGAACTGCACATTTGCAAGAGGTTCATGTATCCTATAAGATGGACTCAGAAGGAAGGGCACCGGCTGGTGTTCAGGAGAAAGAGCCAAGCAAATGAACAGGAGGGGTCCTTTCTGAGTTGCACTTGAAATAGGCATTTTAGTTTTTCTTATTTATGATAATGTTTTTAACAGGAAAGATACATTCCAAGTAAATTTCTGTCACATTACTTTTTTTTTTAATGTGTATCCTTCCTGCCATTAGTTTTGGCCTTCCATAGAGAGAGCTCATGGTTTAAACCCTGTTCCTCCACTTATTAAGTATGTTCAGTTTTGTTCCTTGGTCTCGGGGAGTTTCTGTGAGTTGAGGTCACTCAGGAGTTACTGTGTGTCATATGAAACCATACACAAGGCAGTCCACAGCACTAAGTCTCTTCCTCTTGTAAGTTAAAATAAATAAATTTTTAAAAAGAAAAAAAAAAAAGAAAGAAATGCACTGGACAATCATTAAAAATGTCAAGAAAGACTTTTTATGGAAATAGAGGGAAAAGACACTTGTAACGGGACAAAGAGATTGACTCAACTCTGCTGAATCAAAAAGTGAGAGGATTATTGAACACTGGGGTTAGTGACTGGAAAAGCCCTAGGGGATGGTGGGGAAGGTTAGCTGTTCTTCCCACAGAGACTGGGAGCAAGTGCTGCCTTCCTGACATGGCTCCCAGGTCCTTGAGAAAGACACTCCTGAGTGGCAGAAAAGATTTACATCTCCAGGGGTCAGAGAAACAGTTGCAATTCCAAGCTTCTTAAAGTGAATGCTCTAAGGAAAGGGAGGTGGGCCTCCTGCAGTGAGAGGAAGTCTGTCTGACGTTGAGTCCAGGATGGGGTGGGAAGACCTTGGTGATCCTTCTCACCACGGGTACCCTGGGCACCTCACACTCAGCGTTTTTCTGTCTCACAAAGTTGTGGCTTTTATTCACTTCCTTTCACATCATCTGATTCTTTTGGAGTGCATTTTTTCTTCAGCTTTTCCTGGTTGTTTTGTTTTGTTGACTTTCATTCTAGGTCTTCTGTCCTACACAATAAAATGTATTATTTTTAAAATGATCTGTAAAACTGACCTATCTCTAGATGGCCTTTGTTTCGTGGGAGGCCTAGGAATAACAGCTTTTATTTCTCGAGACTTTGGTGTTTGCTTTAGTCATAAACTGGAACCACATCATTAGCTTAATTATAATCTATGAAATGTGCTTCTTCTCTGAAGGACATTGTCCTTGACCTCAGCACACTTTCTTCACACTGTAATTGTTCTCAAGGTTCAAATGCTGCTATAGCTCCACTGTAGACTTTTAATTTTATATGATTTTGACTTTTCTTGTTTTTTTTTCATTCAATAATATTCTTCTAATTAAAACATTTTAGACAAATCATAAGTTTAAAGAAAAGGGGTTTATACACTTATAATTTCCAAGTTTAACCACATTTTTACCACTTTCATAACTGAATAGCAAAGCAACTCAAACTTTTAATCCTTGGGTTATTAGTGTTGTAGGTTTTCTTCTCAAAATTTTATTTAGTGCATTATTAAATCTTCGTAGAAAACCTCCTTTGTTTTCTCCAGACTTTGAATCAAAACAAAAATATATCATCCATGTGGCTTGAAGATATTAAGTAATTTCAATCCTCTGATATTAGGATTTCAAAGAATTTTTTTTTTAATCAAATGTTCTCTCTTCTCCCTGGGACAGTTTGTTTCTTAGACTCTTTTCCTACTCACATGGGAGTGTAAGTACAGCTCCTGGAGCTTAAAATGAAATTATTAATAGATATCTTAGATGCTGCAACTGTCTTCTTTCTGTTTTAACTGCAGGTCTTCCTTGACTTAAAATGGGCTTATATCCTGAAAAGCCCATCATACATTGAAAATATTGTAACTGAAGGTGCATTTAATACACCAAAACTACCGACCATCGTCGTTTAGCCCAGGTGAATTTACACATGCTCAGACATTTATAACAGCTGAGCAAAACCACGTAATGAAAAGTCTGTTTTATAATAAAGTGCTGAGTATCTCGTGTAATTTCTGGAATACTGTACTGAAAATGAGAAGCAGAAAGGCTGTCTGGGTACAGAATAGTTCTCAGTGTATCAGCTGTTCACCTTCGTGACCTTGGGTCTCACTGGGAGCTGTGGATCTCTGCCCTTGCCCAGCATCATGGAAGAGTATCGGACCACATGCCCCTAGCCCAGAAAAAGATCAAAATCAAACTTTGAAGTAAGATTCAAAGTGAAGTGAATACTGTCACTTTCACGCCATCATAAAGTTTAAAAATTGTAAATTGAACCATAAGTCTGGAACCAGCTGGCTATTGATTTGAAATCTTAGCTACTATAAACTCAAGTGAAAGTTAATTTTTTCCTTCTTTGGTAGTTATATTTTGTCAGTCTTTGTATGTCAAAACAGTTGTTTCTTATACTATTCCATTTTTGCCATACTGAATGCTACAGTTGACTATTCAGAAGTTGGTAATGAATTATACTCCTATTTTAGCTTGTTGCATATTTGGAGGTATAGTATTTCTTTGTTTTTCTCAGTTTATCTGCCTCTAGAGTAAGGGTAGCTCTTTCTATCAGCATTGTCAGTTTTGAGGGCATGTACTAGTCTACTTTCTAAAATGGTTTTCAAATGAAGTATTCTAGCTAATAGCATGTTCTGGTGTCTAAGCCTGTTGTGTACCATACATTAATTATAATTTTCAAATACTTCAGAGAAAGTATAGTCATATAAGAGCATGGCCTAAGGAGTTCTGTGAGTCTGGATTTGAATCTCAACATGGCTCATTACATTTTACTGGACTTTAAGCATGTTGATTAACCTGTCTGACCTCACTATCCCCATCTGTATATGGTAATAATAATAACAAGTGATAATACTTCCTTGAAAGACCATTGTAAAGTCTAAGCCCAGAGTAGCCATTCAAAATGAAATAAAATAAAACTAAAACAAAGACATTTAATGAATATACAATATTCCTAAATTATACCTATTCCAAATATATCTGATCCTAAGAGAAAGTAACATCCTTTATTCCATCACAACTAAGTGACTGAACTGAACTGAACTGATTATTAACTACAAGATGTTCAAATTGTGACCACTCCGGAGTCTGCTTTTTTCCTGGTTGATAGAGATGACTGGCTGATAGAAGATGAGTTACTTTTCTGTTTGAATGATCAGGTCATCTTTTATTTCTCTTCGCTTGTAGGCCTTCTGCTGAAAAGGAGAGGCTCCCAGGTCATTTTAATTTTTTTTCTAGAATTCAGGTTAGATTTACACTTGTCTACACGTAAGTTCCTTCATAGTTACTCTGGGCCCATCAAGTTTATGTGTATCAGAGTGTGTGAAGCGGCGGGAGAGTAAAACAGAGTCAACCAGCCCACACAGGGACCAGACTTAGGGCTGTGGTCACATTTGTGGAGCTGTAGGTAAATAGTCCACCTGACCTCAGAGTAATCTCTATTGGGCTTTTTCTTTGACCACTGAGCTTTTTCCTGCTCTTCAATTCCTCATATAGTCTGTTTTCATTGATTCTAAATATTTGTTGCTGTTTGAATGGGGATTGGTAAATCACCATGAATTTTCTTTTATTCCATAGAAATCAGGAGTGTGTCAGTAATCACCCAGCACCATCATAATATTATCTCCGTAGGCTCAGTGATGTCTTGATTATTGTCATCCAGCAATATAGTTTCTTTGTAAAAGCAAGACCAATAACACTTATCTTTCATTTTGCCTTTATCCAAAGTCACCAGTCTTTGTCAAACATAGAACATAAAATGCTGCCTCTTCTCAGTTATGGGAAAGCTAAGAATATCTTCTCATCATGAATTAATCAACTGAGAACCTGTATGCGACTCAGGAACATATAGAGAAGGGAACTAGAGATAGAGCTGCTTCAGGAGGTTTGCGTCCAGGGAGAGAAGCTGGGCACCTTAGCAGCTAGAAACAGAGCAGCGTGAAGAGAGAAGGGGCTCATTCATTCAGTGATTCACTCACTCACTCACTCACTCATTCATTCAGCAACTGGGGGTCTTTATTTCTTAACACAGGTTAGGCTTGATTCTAGGCTAATCATGATGAACAGCAATAAAGTTACAGCAAACAGAAGCTCCCTCTTTGGTCCTGTCATCTTAATGTGCATGTGGCTAGGGGTGGACAGAAAATTAAACAAGCTGTGATAACACAGTGGTGCTTATCCTGGAGGACGGGGCCTGGGAACATAGAAGGACAGGTGGTAGACTTGGGAGATTCAGCGAGGTTTCCCAGTTTCCCATCTCATTCATTCCTACTCACTGTGAGATTGTAGCTTCTTGCTATAGCCCTGTCACATTGTAGGGCAGTGCTACCCCCTCCTTCTGCTTACTCTGTGCTTTGTTCTCAAGGTGTTGTATAGGTTATATTTATAAATATATCTCTTTTATACCACTGACAACTTTCTTGCTTTCCTAGTTGTGCTCTTGCTCTAGTTTCAAGCTGGAGTTCTAAGCCCAGTCTCATTGCATTCTAAGCAATCGCTCCTTTTCATTGATGTGTATTTGATTCCAAAAATCTCTTAATGTCATTATCTTCTGTAAAATTATCATATTGAAGAACCAATTACATGGAAACTGATTAAAAATGTAGTTAAATTTCTTACGGATTTCAGAGTCACTCTTGTGCTAAGTGCTACATTTTAAGCAAAGCTAAGAGATGTCTTCATGCTTGAGTAATCCACATTAAAAATAAGCCAGGTTAAAAAAGTATCAAGTATCATAATCTCTGGTTTTTGAATAATCTGAACACTGATACATTTTGAGTTCCTGAAGCATCCCATTTAAACTGATAGCTTAAGGGGGCTTGCATTGTAACCACATCTTCTGGATGGCTCTTCTTCACCCTTCCCTGACCCTTTTGGAAATTCTCTACTTGTCCTAGTTTTGTCTTTATATGCTAAAGCAAGTAAGAACTTTTTTCCTTATGAACCTACCAAGTTCTGGGTTGGAGATCTGTAATAAAGATCACATACCCAGCTGCTCTAATCCATTACAATAGTCCAACCCAACTGGTCACCCACTGGAAGAACTCGGGTCACTAGTCCTGCAGATGGGGGAATAGTTGGGGTATGTGGCTGCACAAATGTTATTCTCTTTGCCGCAGAGAACCCAGTCTCAAATATGTTGGTAAAATATTCATCCCAAGTTATGAACTAAATTTGAAACTACGTGTAAATTCTGGTGGCAGTATCACACTAGGATAAATATGAAGCCCAGGAATCTTGACTTCCATCTGCTAGAAAGGCAGGGAGTAACAAGGTGAGAATTTTGCTTAGCAAGAAGTTTGAGATGTCTAGGATCTGCTCCAGTGTATACATGTTAGATGATATTGGTCATTTCCAACTGAAACAAATCCAGGAAAGCAAATGAGATCTGGAATAAATCAAAAACCATGGCTTTGGATCCTCACTTAGCCCCTACTGTGTGACTTTGGGAAAGTCACTCAGTTTCACTGGGCATGTTTTATTTTTTTAAAAAAAATAAAAATTATAGTAATTATATCTTATTTTTCTATGAAGTGAAAGAATCAAAGGAGATGTTGTTGTTCAGTTGCTAAGTCGTGTCCGACTCTTTGCGTTCCCATGGACTGGAGCAAGCCAGGATTCCCTGTCCTTCACCATCCCCCAGAGTTTGGTCAAATTCATGTCCATTGAGTCAGTGATACTTTCCAAACACCTCATCCTCTGTTGCTCCCTTCTCCTCCTGCCCTCAATCTATCCCAGCATCAGGGTCTTCTGCAATGAGTTAGCTGTTTGCACCAGGTGGTCAAAGTGTTAGACCTTCAGCTTCAGCATCAGCCCTTCCAATGAATATTCAGGGTTGATTTCCTTTAGGATTGATTGATTTGATATCCTTGCTTTCCAAGGGGCTTTCAAGAGTCTTCTCCAATACTACAATTTAAAAGCATCAAATTCTTCAGTGCTCAACCTTATTTATGGACCAACTCTTACATCTGTTGGTCCATAGATGGGTTTTAATGTACTATGTAAAGCCTACCAAACTTCACAAATATAATTTACTGCTAAGTAAAGGGAGATTTATTGGAGTCAAGAATGATATGATTCAGAGCACATTAAATGGGGTGCAAATATTTGGATTTACTTCAGTGCTTGGCAAGTTTGTGAAATTCATTCTAACTGGTTCACAGAGTGCATTAAATGCAATATATAGTATTTTATAAATTAAGAGCATGGTAATATAAGTCTTTCTTTTACATATTGATACCACATATCATTAAAAGATGCTTGCTACTTGGAAGAAAAGCTATGACAAACCTAGACAATGTTTTAAAAAGCAGAGACATTACTTTGCCAACAAAAGTCTTCATAGTTAAAGCTGTGGTTTTTCCACTAGTCATGAGTGGGTGTGAGACCATAAAGAAAGCTGACGTCAAAGAATTGATGCTTTTGAACTGTGGTGTTGGAGAAGACTCTTGAGACCCCCTTAAACTTCTAGGAGAGCAAACCAGGCAATCCTAAAGGAAATCAGTCCTGACTGTTCATTGGAAGGACTGATGCTGAAGCTGAAGCTCCAGTACTTTGGCCACCTGATGCAAAGGGACAACTCATTGGAAAAGACCCTGATGCTGGGAAAGATTGAAGGCAGGAGAAGAAGGGGATGACAGAGGATGAGATGGTTGGATGGCATCACCGACTCAATGGACATTAGTTTGAGCAAGCTTTGGGTGTTGGTAAAGGACAGGGAAGCCTGGAGTGCTGCAGTGCATGGGATCACAAAGAGTCAGACATGACTAAGCAACTGAACAGCAACAACCATATGTAATATTGAGACTTAAATTTGGCTCTAAGTTATGGGAAAACCCAAAACAAGAGTGATTTAAAAGATATAAAAGTTTATTCCATATTTAATATAAGTGTAGGCAGCTCCTTGTCATTAGGGACCAAATTCCTTCAGACTATTTTCTGTCATACCAACTATTTTCTGTCATTGCAACTTCCTTCCAATGCCTAAGCTGGCTGCTCCAACTCTAGCCATGATGTAAACCTTCCATCTTACAACAAAAAGGAAAAGGGGGGAAAAAAAGACATTTTCCATACTTCCCATACTATTTTCCCACAGTACTTTTATGTATCTTCCGTTGGCAAGAATCATAACTTTATGATTATAAGATTAATCATATAACCTTAAAACAAAGGACTGAAAAATTCAGTCTTTATTCTGAAGCTCCACGTGACCACATGTGTTGTTTTGTTTTGTTTTTGAGATCCTGTTATGAAAGCAAGGAATGAACAAGTATCAAAGGAAGCTTATCATCCCCACAAAGTAATGATAGGTAACTCCTCACACTTAATCACCACCAAGGAACAGATTAAATATTCAGACCAATAATTTTAAAATTATTGATAACAGAGCTATTTTCTTAACTTTTTAATATTGCAAATAATTAGCAGATAAAATCTATGGGCCAGATATTCCACTGGACATTTAAAAAAATGAAAAATCCCTGATCCTTAGAAGCTGCTGCTGCTGCTGCTAAGTCGCCTCAGTCGTGTTTGACTCTGTGTGACCCCATAGATAGCAGCCCACTAGGCTCCTCTGTCCCTGGGATTCTCCAGGCAAGAGTACTGGAGTGGGTTGCCATTTCCTTCTCCAATGCATGAAAGTGAAAGGGAAGTCATTCAGTCGTGCCTGACTCTAAGCAACCCCATGTACTGCAGCCTACCAGGCTTCTCCATCCATGGGATTTTCCAGGCAAGAGTACTAGAGTGGGGTGCCATTGCCTTCTCCCCTTATAAGCTATAATCTATGAAATTGGCATAAAAATATGTTTCCAGAAGATCATGCAATAATAAACAAGACAAAATTATTTTCAATTCATACGTGTTATGTTATTCTGAGATAAAATCATTATTTGCTATAGTCATGGATTAAATGGGATCCTAGAAACCTGAAAGAATGTGTATTCCTCTGAAAATGCTTCATTTACTACAAGAGAATATTTCAAGCACTGAGAGCCTGTAATTCAGAACTGAATATGAATCATAATCTGATTTCTCTTAGAAACATACACTTGGCAACTCATTTTGAATTGAATAAGATAAATAAGTAGGTACTTAGAAAAGACAGATATTATTTATGTAATATTAGCTGGATTTGAATGATACCATTATTTATATAATATTTGGTTTCTTGGAGTTGAGTTGCTTCTGCAGCAAAGCTCTCTTCTTGAGGAATCCTGGCATTAAGACATTGTAGTCAAAGGAGGAGGACAGGTTGCCGGATGTAACTGCGTTTCCTTTCTTCTCTCTTTCTTCCTCCAATACTAACTTTGCTGCCACGCCTCTCCTCGGAAGGCAAAAATGCATGCAGCAGAATAGGAGGCGGCAAGGTCGGAGGTGGGGTGAGAGGAGCAGTTTTCACCCTCTCAGAATGAGGGGAATGAAATTATAGCTCTCTAGAGGAGACTGGGAACACATTTCAACTCCTCCACCTCCCCTCCTCACACTCTCCCCCTCAGCCTTGAGCCCATATCTCTCTCATTTGTGCTCTTACTTGCCAGTAAAAACACAGGGAGTTTCTCAGCTCATCCACATTACTTTAAACTGTGTAATTTAAAGTCATGATATAAGAATAAAGGACTATACTTAAAATATTTAGTGAGACCTATTTTTGACTTAATGGCCTTTTGAATTTTGCTTCTCTTCCTGTTGACACTTTTTTGCTTTTCTGGTTTTACATAAAAAATTTAAATATGATAAAAGCAAATGGTATAGGTATGACACGTCATATTAAACCAAAGGAGCTTAATAACAAAACTTTGGCCAACCCAGAAACATTGTGATTCAGCTGTCACCATTTCTAAACAAAGTGTGAGGCTATTATGTAATATGCTGCTAATTTTTAATGCCCAGAAAATAAAGCAAAATAATATTTTTACTTCCTTCTTTTCAATCAACTTTTTGCTAGTATCATTTGAGCTCCAGATTTAAAAGTGAATTGTCCTCATAAAATTTAGCTATTATTCTGTATTGACAAAAGAAATTAAGTGATTTTAAGAATGTGTTTTATTCACACACAAAAAACCCAACAACTTAAATTCAGTACTTGAAGTGTCCTTACCCTCTTGATCTTGCTCCTTTTAGAAATCCTTCTAAATGCACACATATGTAATAACTACTTGCAGGTGTATGTTATACTTAAATAATTTATATGTTTATGTTCTTGTATAAAATGCTTGTAACTTGCCTAATACAAGATTTTGCATACACTGGATCCTCAAGAAATATTTGACCCTAAATTCCTCAACAGCAAAGCCTATTAAGACATGCTAAAGAAAAAGAAAAGATTACCTTGGTTCTGTCTGGGCTAAACTATTCTTTGCTAATATATGAGTGTGTTCCATAAATACTAGTCATTTCTTATAAAAGTAATGGTACTAGAAATAGTTTGTTCTGCCAGCTGTTATTTTTGTCCAGTCTGGACCACAACACTCTGACCATAGTCGTCTGTCCCACATGCTGAGAAGCTGAGAACCTAGCCTGGTAGGGTTCCGAACTTTCAGAAGTAATTGTTTATTAAAAGATAAGAAGCAGCTTGAGACACATCTTCGTCCTGCTTCAGAATGAGGGGTCTGATACAGTGTGATTTCAGAATACCCCAAACCGTGGACTGAAATCTCGATTTGCTCCTGGCAGTAGTGTGAGTTGTTTCCATGGAGCTGGGTTCAGTCTTCTGAGGACACGGCAGCAAGAGGAGGGGAATGAGAAGTTCAAGGGGGAGGAAACGGAAGCTTGTGTGTACTGGGTGGTCCACGGAAGATGGAACCCAATAAAATACTCAGAAAGAAGCCTTTGCAGGGGGCTGGAATTCTTGTTTCAGAGTTGGACAGGGGTCTGTGCTCTAGGTCTTTGGTTTTCTGGTGGTGATGAGCAGATAAATGCATGGTCATTCAGCTGGATAGAGGCTTCAGAGCTGTCTAGCAATTCCATGTTATCTCACTCTCCAGTTTTCAACAGAGAGAATTAGACTCTTTGAATGTACTCAAACCTCTGACCTCCTTCCTACTTCTGTAACTTCAGCATCTGTCTCAACCCCTCTTCCAGAAAGAATCCACCAGCCATCACAGAGAGGAATGATCTTACCTTCCCACCACAAATATGCCACCTTATCTACATTTCACTCAGTCTTTCTCTTCCCTATTTTAAACCAGGACCTTCTCAAAGGTTTGTTCTCATGTGCTTCAGATTGCATTTCTGTCAAATTTTTTCCCAAACTTGATGTTATCAGTTTTCTGTCACTCCAGATTCACAATTGCTCTCTCTACTGGATTCTTCACATAACATTCACACATAATTTAGTATTTCTGATTGTGAAAATAAATCTTGTCTTCATACCCCCTTCGAATAAATATGAAAGTACTGAGAACTACACCTCATCTTTCCTCTTTGTACCTGCCCGGGATATCCTAAGACCTTTCCTCGATTAATTTGTTGAGGGGAGGGGACAGGGACATCTTGCTGACGTTACTCTGGAGCTGCTGAAGGAGCTGGAGGTACAGCCAGCAGAAGGGTGCTCTCTCCAGGGAGAGCTCACTCCACCACTAGGAGTTCAGGAGAGAGTGCATAGTGGCCCTAGCTAAGGTTGGAGAAAGAGGTCAGTGGAGTCAATATGTTGTTATTTCATGTATTCCAATTTTTTTGTTGTTCAGTTGCTAGCTTGTATCTGACTGTCTGTGGCCCCATGGATGGTAGCACACCAGTCTCTTCTTTTCTGCACTGTTTCCTGGAGTGTACTCAAATTCATGTCCATTGAATCAGCAATGCTATCTCACCATCTCATCCTCTGCTGCCACCCTCTCCTCCTGCCTTCAATCTTTCCCAGCATCAGGGTCTTTTCCAATGAGTTGTCTCTTTGCATGAGGTGACCAAAGTTTTGGAGCTCCAGCTTCAGAATCAGTCCTTCCAGTGAGTATTCGGGGTTGATTTCCTTTAGGGTTGACTGGTTTGATCTCCTTGCTGCCCAAGGGACTCTCAAGAGTCTTCTCTAGCACCACAGTTCAAAGGTATCAGTTCTGCACTCATCCTTCTTTATGGTCCAACTCTCACATTGGTACATGACTTCCGGAAAAACCATAGCTTTCATTATATGGGCCTTTGTTGGCAAAGTGATGTCTCTGCTTTTTAATACACTGTCTGGTTTTGTCATAGCTTTTTTTCCTAAGAAGCAAGTGTCTTTTAATCTTATGACTGGAGTCACCATCCACAGTGATTTAGGATCCCAAGAAAATAAAATCTGTCACTTTCTCCCCTTCTATTTGCCATGAAGTGATAGGACTGGATGACATGATCTTTGTCTTTTTTTTTTTTTAATGTTGAGTTTTAAACCCACTTTTTCATTTTCCTCTTTCACCCTCATCAAGAGCTTCTTTAGTTCCTCTTCAATTTCTGCCATCATAATGATACTATCTGCATATCTGAGGTTGTTGATATTTCTCCTGGCAATCTTGATTCCAGCTTTATTCATCCAGCTTGGCAGTTTGCGTGGTATACTCTGCATAGAAGTTAAATAAGCAGGGTGATAATATATATTCTTGTTGTACTCCTTTCCCAATTATGAAACAGTCAGCTGTTCTAACTATTGCTTTTTGACCTGCATACACGTTTCTCAGATGGTCTGATACTGCCATCTCTTTAAGAATTTTCCACAGTTTCTTTTGATCCGCACAATTAAAGGCTTTAACTTAATCGATGAAGCAGAAGTAGATGTTTTTCTGGAATTCTCTTGCTTATTCTATGATCCAACGCATGTTACAATTTGATCTCTGGTTCCTCAGCCTTTTCTAAATCCATCCTGTACATCTGAAAGTTCTCCGTTCATGTACTGTTGAAACCTAGCTTGAAAAATATTGAGCATAACTTCACTAGCATGTGAAATGAGCACAATGACACAGTAGTTGAACATTCTTTGGCATTGCCCTTCTTTGAGATTGGTATGAAAACACCTTTTCCAGTTCTGTGGCTTCTGCTGAGTTTTCCAAATATGCTGACATATTGATTGCAGCACTTGAACAGCATCATCTTTTAGGATTTAAATAGTTCAGCCAGAATTCCATCACCCCCACTAGCTTTTGTTTTTGTAGCAACATGTCCTAAGGCCCACTTAACTTTGCACTCCAGGATATCTGGCTCTAGGTGAGTAACCACATCATCATGGATATCTGGGTCATTAAGACCTTTTTTGTATAGTTCTGTGTATTCTTGCCACCTCTTCTTAATCTCTTCTGCTTCTGTTAGGTCCATACCATTTCTGTCCTTTATTGGGCCCATCCTTGCATGAAGTGCTACCTTGATATCTTTCTTGAAGAGATCTCTAGTCTTTCCCATTCTTTATTTTTTAGCATTGTACGTTGAAGAAGGCCTTGTTATCTCTCCTTGCTATTCCCTGGACCTCCTAAATCAAATCCCTTTTGATTATACTATGGAGGTGACAAATAGATTCAAGGGATTAGATCTGGTAGACAGAGTGCCTGAAGAACTATGGACGGAGGTTCGTGACATTGTACAGGAGACAGGGAGCAAGACCATCCCCAAGAAAAAGAAATGTAAGAAGGCAAAGTGGTTGTATGAGGATGCTTTAAAAATAGCTGAGGAAAAAAAAAAAGGCAAGCAAGAAAGGGAAAGATATGCCCAATTGAATGTATTCAAAGAGGAATGGGTAATTGGTTGGATATGGTGGTATTATAAGGATGATATCTAGATTTCTACCTGAGCATGAGGGTGTTGTTTCACTGATAGCAAACACAGAAAGAGAAGCTAACTAGAGAGGAAAGGTAAAAGGGTTTGTTTTTAGACTGGACTTGGAATATCTGGAGCTGAATGGCTCAGAGATAAGGAAATAGATATCTAAAAGGCGAGCACAAATGGAACCATGCAATCTCAAGGTCAAAACTGGTCCTGTGGAGAATTGGGATTTCTGTAACTCATCATTCCCAGAGACCCATAACTGGCTGAGTGAACTGCGCTACTTACCAGTGAGGGTTGTTGTTCAGCATCAGGCCTCTTCCCTTAGGTATTTGCGGAGTGTGGCTTCCTCCTCAATGCCACGAAGGACGGCATTACTCTGCTTGTTTTTGTTTTCCACACTATTCATTGTTAGGTGCTTGATTCTCTTTTCATAAGAGGCTCTATAAAGAAGTATATCAGTTCTAATGGCATTATAAATTAAAACATGAATGCATAGCAGAGGGGTCCATTTTTGTTAGTCTTTCTAGAATTTTAGGAACCAACTAAGACCAGGTAAGTTACTGTAATGGGTTGAGAATTCTCATGGATAGTCATTGTCACTAATCCTTTTCAGAACCCACAAAGAGCTAAGCACTTTGCATCTATTATATGTAATTTTATGAACCTATATAGTACTGGATATTTCACCTCTATCTGACGGATGAAAGATTGAAGCTATGAGACGTTGAGTAATTGGTGCAAGGTCACATGTTTGGAGCCATTGACTATATTGGAGGCACATTGGAATCATAAGGGGGGCCTTAGCAATTCTAAAATGGAGAGGTTACACCCCAGACTGATTACATCAGAGTCTTAGGGAATAGCACTAATAGATGCATATTTTTTTCAGAGCTCCCTAGGAGATAACTCTGTCCACTCAAGGTTGATAAATACTAGCCTGCTTACAAAATCTGGGACCCTTTCACATCATGGTGTCTCTGGATCAAAAATTGTTTTCAGTCCACATTGAAATAGTCTCATAACACAAAATAGACTGTTGACTAAACTTAATAAACAGTAAATAAATAAATGTCTTCTTGATATTAAAAATATCTTCTTGTCATTGTCCTCTGCCTTCCAAGTCATCGAAGAAATGTCTTCAAAACATAGAAACCTTAGCAACAAGGCTATAGGGTTTTATTTGCTCTGCTATTATACACTGAAGGCAACTTTACACTCGAGTTACTCTTACCCCTTTTTGAGCAACTGTATATGGTGCTTGCTTACACCAGAGGATGCAAACTCACTGATGAACGATTTCCTCTACAGATACAGAATATAATGTGAGTTATTTTTAAGAGATTGGAATAGAGATTATAACACATTTTGAAGATTTCAAGTTATTAGTAAGGCTTTAGATGAACTCTTGGCCTTATTTAGTAAGTGGCCTAATTAAATTTTATTTTGAATAAAATTTTTATTTCCTAAGCCTGGAGATAACAGTATATAATGAAGCATCTGCTGTGTGTGATGTACAAATGTTTGGATTCCCAACGGACATGTTTCAAAGAACCAGATTTCCATGTTATTTGTGACAAACTTTCCAAGGTCTGCAAATTATGAACATATTTTTTCCAAGATCCATATTTTTGACATCTGTGGAATACACTTCTGTCTCTGGCATCTATCTAGCATTTATTTTCTTTTTAATAGTACTGCTTTATTTTAATATGAAATTATATAAATCTAGGAAATAAGAATTACCATTGTTTTGGGTATTCATGTTTAGCAAATGTTGATATGGTTCCTTTACTCATTAACTGGAGAAGGAAATGGCAACCCACTTTAGTATTCTTGCCTGGAGAATCCCAGGGACGGAGGAGCCTGGTGGGCTGCCATCTATGGGGTCGCATGCATGCACTGGAGGAGGAAATGGCAACCTACTCCAGTATTCTTGCCTGGAGAATCCCAAGGATGGAGGAGCCTGGAGGGCTGCTGTCTATGGGGTCACACAGAGTCGGAGATGACTGAAGCGTTGCTGCTAAGTCACTTCAGTTGTCTCTGACTCTGTGCGATCCCACAGACGGCAGCCCACCAGGCTCCCCTGTCCCTGGGATTCTCCAAGCAAGAACACTGGAGTGGGTTGCCATTTCCTGCTCCAATGCATGAAAGTGAAAATTCAAAGTCAAGTCGCTCAGTAATCATCAACTATTGCATATCATACATGTCTGTTTAGCAATTTCTTCTATTAGCAATGTCTTCTGTTCTTCAATGTTTTGTCAGAGAAGATGAATCAGAGAGATAATAATATAATGTTTCCTCATCATAGTTTTGTGCTACTGGTTTTGAGTGAGTATTACAACTTTTAATGGTGAGCCAAGAGTTTCCAAGAGAGAACTGAAGTCCATCACATCTCTTCTGTTGATATTTTCCATTGCCTCCAAAGAGAACAATGCATAATCTAAGTATTTGGGCCTATGAGAGACATCCGTCTGTTATTTACAAGTGACATTGCTGTTGATGTAGCACATCATGGCAACTATAGAATGAGGGAGGTCAAATAAAGTGACATTAACAGAAAGTTTCTGATTGAATCCTTGATACAATAAAATTTTCATTTAACTGTGTGAAATGATGATGTTTAAGGCCATAGTGCTTACTGGTTTTATTGATTCATCCCATTCAATATTTGCATATGTGTCAATGAAATCTGTATAAGAAGAATTATGCTTTTATAAAACAGCTTTATTGAGATCTAATTGATAAATAAAGCACTGTACATACTTAATGTGCACAATATGATGAGTTTAAAGAGACACAAATACTCATGATACCATCAGCACCATCAAGGGTAGTGGATGCACCCTACGCTTTCCAAAGTTGCCTGTGTCTCTTTGTTGTTGTTTTCTTTAATAGAGGACTTAATATGAAATCTACTCTCTCAGCAATTTTTTCTTTTTATTAAAATATAGCTGATTTACATTACTATATTAGTTTCAGATGTACAATATGCTGATGCAATCTTTTTATAGATGACACTCCACTTAAAAATACTGGCTGGATTCTCAGTGCTGTACAATATGTCCTTGTAGTTTACCTAAGTTTGTAGCTTGCCAAACTCTTAATCCCCAGCTTCTGCCCCAACACTATCCCCACTTTTAATCACAAGATTGTTCTCTATATATGTGAGTCTGTTTGTGTTTTGTTTTATATATTCTTTAGTTTTATTTTTTAGATTCCACACATAAGTGGTAATATACATTATTTGTCTTTACCTATCTGACATTTCACTAAGCATGATACCCCAGGTCCATCCATATTATAGCAAGTGGCAACATTTCATATGCTTTTATGGCTGAGTAGTATTTATCCATTCATCTGTTGATGGACACTTAGATTGCTTCCACATCTTGGCTATTGTAGATAATGCTGCAGTGAATATTGGCGTGCATGTATCTTTCAGAATTAGTGTTTTCATCTTCTTGGACATATACTCAGGAGTGGAATTGGTGAATCATAGGGCAGCTCTACGTTTAGGTTTTTGAGGGACTGCCATATTGTTTTCCACAATGGCTGCACCAATTTACATTCCCACCAACAGTATCCTAGGGTTCCCTCTTCTACATCCTCACCAAAGTTTGTTACTGAAAAGTTATACTTTTAAATGGTGCATTTTTCTGTTTGAGTTGACAGTGATTTGAACAGTGAGGACAAATCATATATCATCTTGTTAGTTTCTAGTAACATCTGTTTATTTAAAACCTATACACTATTTCAAAAAGAATTTTTGGTGGCTTGAAATGATATGGTAACACCATATTTATATTTATAAATATTAGTGAAATCAGGTTCTTTGCAACACAAGGCAGTGTATTGCATGAAAAGATGCCATGCTTCTTCACCTGCTACCTGTGCAGCTACAGATACCACCTCCTGGGGCTTCATTTACTCATTATAAATATTGACCTGGTCCCGTCTATGGGGTCACACAGAGTTGGACATGACTGAAGTGACTTAGCAGCAGCAGCATTGCTGTAAAATTAATGTTTAAGATCAAGGAGATTCTTGACAAGTTAGTTTTATCTTCATCTTTTACAATGTAGTAAAACATCTTTAAATAAGTCTGTTTTACCAATTAGCACCTAGAATTTTATTGTGTACTTACTGTATGTGTGGTTATTTATTTCCTTTTGTAAATCCCTTTTTATTCATAATCTTATTTCACCCTCACAATAATTCATTTTAGCCTAAGAACTACCACTTTCTGAAATCTATAAATAGGAAATTATTAGTGTAGCCTCTAAAGAACTGTCTTTAAAAATCATGATGGTGATGAGCTGTAGCAATATTCATATGGAAAGAGTTATAGGTGCATCCAAAAATTATATTGTATGTGTCTTGTACATGTTTTATTGCATGGTAATAGCAAAATATACTGGAGAAGGCGATGGCACCCCACTCCAGTACTCTTGCCTGGAAAATCCTATGGATGGAGGAGCCTGGTAGGCTGCAGTCCATGGGGTCACGAAGAGTCGGACACGACTGAGCAACTTCACTTTCACTTTTCACTTTCATGCACTGGAGAAGGAAATGGCAACCCACTCCAGTGTTCTTGCCTGGAGAATCCCAGGGACGGGGGAGCCTGGTGGGCTGCCATCTATGGGGTCTCACAGAGTCAGACATGACTAAAGCGACTTAGCAGCAGCAACAGCAGCAAAATATACATATTTATAATTCATTTATTATGGACAATTCCGTGTGTGAATACAGGAAAGTTAAAACAATTCAAACAAGAATTTGTTTATATTAAGGATTATTTCACTTTGTCTAAGATTGCTAAAATGTTGTGATAACTGCAATAATTCTTGATTTTTCCATAAATACTGCAATTAAAGTATACAGATATTGATAGTGTTTGAGAGTTTATAAGTATTTTACTGGAATGCTTCATCTTAATATTCTGTTTTTCATGTTTGTAACAAAATCAGGTTTATCTGCATTCTCTATTCCATGGATGTTTTATTATATCATGTGTCTCTCATGAAAAGCATTTTCTCTTTAGCTTTTTGAAGCATTTATAAAATAATTTTCTAAGATTACTTATTTTCAGAGTTAACACCCTTCTCTCTGATTTATTTGAATGCTGAAAATAAGGTAAGCACAGTATTTTGTGCTTAGAATTTTTGAAGATCTGCCAAATGAACAGAGTAAATAATTATATTTCACACTTTGAAAAATTCATCACTGTAATAATGTAAAATATTTCTCAAGTTGGAATTAAAGAATCATTAAGGTTTGAAATAAATTAGTAAAACAGACATCTTTGATAAACCTAGTAAGAAGTAACAAACAGATATGCAATCTTAGAAATAAACAAATGGTATTTCTTAAAACTTATGAGAACATTATATACAATCAGATAGTAAGACACTGGAAAATATATATGAAATGGATACTTTGTTGTTTAGTCACTAAGTCATGTCCAACTCTTTAGTGACCCCATGGACTGAAGCCTGCCAGGCTCCTCTGTCCATAGGATTTCACAAGCAAGAATACTGGAGTGAATTGATGTTTCTTACTCCAAGGAAATTTCTTGACCGAGGGATCAAACCTACATCTTTTGTGCCTCCTGCATTCTCAGGTGGATTCTTTACTACTGAGCCACCAGGGAAGTCCCAATAATTTACTGGGAAAACATAAATGTCCAAAGTTAATTAAGAACTAAATTAGTTCAAGAAAAAGTATCCTGATAAAATCTTTCATTAGAGAGTATTCATAGTTCTGTAGAATTTTAGAGCTAGGGAAGCCTTTAAGGGTCATATGGTAAAGACATTCTCACAAGTGAGAATGTTGAGGTCCAGAGTTTTTGTGGCAAACTAAAAAGAAATTTCATTCATGAGCTTTGGAAATTAGGAAGTTGTGGGTGATTCTTGTGGAAGGGCAATTCAGGGCTGATGCTGGATGATAGGAAGGAAATGCGTGAGCTGGTCATAAATTGATAAACAGATTAACCTTTCAAGAAATTTGACAGTTGGAAAGAGAGAAAACAACCCAATGAGAACCAGTGCAAAAAAAGTCAATAAAAAGAAGGTTGATTGATTAGTTTGTTGGTTGAAGATAAATATTTTAACAGATTTGTAGGCTAGGAGGTTATGTTTATAAGCATATAGGAGCTAATTAAAGGGAGAGAGTATAGAGTTGACCAAATGTAAGTTCCAGAGTAGTTACTGTGCATCAAGCTTTTCACATAAATCATATTAATTTAACCTTTGCAACAATCCTACAGTGTAGGTGCTGTTGGTATCCTCATTTTTACAGTCAACGAAGCAGTGTGTGAACCTTTGTCTTAGCTCTATTATGTCAGCTCTGGAAAGGAGGAGGGTGTAGAGGAAGCTAAGGGTCCCATGGAATATGAAGAGTGTCAGTACTATTTGTGGTCTGTACCTCATCAGCAATGTTGAAGGCAAACTCATCTGATATAAGAGTTAGGAGGGAAATTGAGGCCTGAAAAGAATGAAAAAACTGAGGATTAGTCTATTAATGAGCAAAAAATACCATCTAAAAGCAGTGCAGTTATGGTAGTTGAGGAAGTGCACAAACTCTGGGGGCTTCCCTGCAGGCTCAGATGGTAAAGAATCTGCCTACAATGCAGGTGACTGGGGTTTGATCCCTGGGTCGGGAAGGACCCCTGGAGAAGGGTGTCAGGGTCCAGCCCCGGTCGATCCAGGGAATTCGAAGGGGAGACAGCTTCGGCAATCAGGATACGATAGAATTAAAGATATAAAGAGTGGCTAAATAGGGATAGCTCAGTGAAGAAATTCAGTGAAGAAAAGAGGCTGAATAACTTGGTTTACATGGAAAGCCAATAAAACTCCAAGACAAGGAGTTTGCATCACCTACGTAGGCCGCAGGCATCCTCCCATTCTCCTGAACGAGAGGAGACACTAAGGCCTCCCCAGTCAGATCTTAGAAGCCCAGGCAAAATTAGTAGGCTTAACAAGCCTCCATGCGCCAGATGGGAATTCAGCCAAAAGGTGAGAGAAAGAACGACATGGGGAGACCAAGCTTTGGTGAACAAGGCCCGCACTTTATTTTCCAAAGTAGTTTTTATACCTTAGGGAAGGGGTAGAGTCACACAAGGAGAGCAGTCCTTGATCCCTATCGAAGCCAGGCTTTCAAACTTATCATGTGCAAAAGTTTAGGTGATTTACATCATCTTCTGGCCAGGAGGCCTGTTAACATTTTATGACCCTTTCTTCAGAAAACTTATTTTTCTCTAAAGGTGATTATTCTAAAGTCAGGCGCCACCTTCTGAAAGCATTAGATAAAGTTGCATTCCTATAGGGCAAAAGTGTGGTGGGCTATAACAAAAAAAGAATTAACTCAAGAGTCCAAGGTTACAAACATTAAAGCTACTACTTACATTTCTATACACCAACTATATTAATCAATACACTGCCAGGGACACAGTAGGTAAGGGATATGGAAATTTAGCAGCAAACATTGGCCCAACAAGTGAAAAACCCTTCACCAATACAATTTCTAATCAATCTTTTAACTGCTCAAAGGAATCTGTATTTAGACAGTTTAGAACATCTCATGCCTCTCAAGGTTGGGAGGCTCTGAACAATCACAGTGGCCGGAAGAACCTGTTCAGGCAGGCTAGAGGACTTCCAAAGGAGTTTGTGAACTAAAACACTCTTGTCACACCCAGAAACTTTATTAACTGGAGCTGTAAGTTAACTCTTTCTCCGAGATAGGTGGTGGGGGACAGCCCCCCGTAAAGTCAGAGAGGTGTAGGTGAGAGTACAAAGCAGTAAAGTAGGCAGACTCTGGTTTTGGGGGTAGATGCTCTAGAATTTCCAGGGGGACTCCTGAGGCTCGATCCCACCTTTGTGTATGCCGAGCCTCCTTCCTCATGACCTTTGCCACAGGCAGAGATCCTCACGCTGGCTCCCAGGAGAAGGGAATGGCTATCCATTCCAGTATTCTTGCTTGGAGTATTCCATGGACAGAGGAGCCTGGCAGGTTACAGCTCATGGGTCCACAAAGACTGAGCGATTTTCACAAGCTCTGGAGTCAGTGTTAACCCCTCCTCCTTATTTAGTAACCATGAGACATTGGCCAAGTTATTTAGTGTCTCTAAAGCATCATATGCCTGGTGGGGGTAGTGATCATCTAACTACATGTTATTCTGTTTTATGCCTTTAGGAAAACCTCTATCCTGCTTTATTCTTCATTTTAGACTTCTAGACAATTCTCTGTATCTGGTTTTCTCCATGACTTAAAAGTGACTTGCCAAACTTAAAAAAATTTTGATGGGAATTGCACTGAGCATATTTATCAATTTGGAGAAGATTGACATTTACATGACATTGAAGCTCCCAATTCATGTACATATTTTCCATCTATTTATGTCTTGTTTCACTTCACTTCAGTCACTCAGTCATGTCCGACCCTTTGCAACCCCATGCATTGCAGCACACCGGATCTCCCTGTCTGTCACCAACTGCTGGAGTACACTCAAACTCATGTCCATCGAGTCGGTAATGCCACCCAGCCATCTCATCCTCTGTCATCCCCTTCTCCTCCTGCCTCCAATCCCTCCCAGCATCGGGGTCTTTTCCAATGAGTCAACTCTTCGCATGAGGTGGCCAAAGTACTGGAGTTTCAGCTTTAGCATCAGTCCTGCCAGTGAACACCCAGGGCTGATCTCCTTTAGAATGGACTGGTTGGATCTCCATGCAGTTCAAGGGACTCTCAAGAGTCTTCTCCAACACCACAGTTCAAAAGCATCAATTCTTCAGCACTCAGCTTTCTTTATAGTCCAACTCTCACATCCATACAAGATCACTGGAAAAACCATAGTCTTGACTAGAAGAACCTTTGTTGGCAAAGTAATGTCTCTGCTTTTGAATATGCTATCTAGGTTGGTCATAACTTTCCTTCCAAGGAGTAGGTATCTTTTAATTTCATGGCTGCAATCACCATCTGCAGTGATTTTGGAGCCCCCAAAAATAAAGTCTGGCACTGTTTCCACTGTTTCCACACCTATTTCCCATGAAGTGATGGGACCAGATGCCATGATCTTAGTTTTCTGAATGTTGAGCTTTAAGCCAACTTTTTCACTCTCCACTTTCACTTTCATCAAGAGGCTCTTTAATTACTCTTCACTTTCTGCCATAAGGGTGGTGTCATCTTCATATCTGAGGTTATTGAGATTTCTCCCGGCAATCTTGATTCCAGTTTGTGCTTCTTCCAGCCCAGCGTTTCTCATGATGTACTCTGCATAGAAGTTAAATAAACAGGGTGACAATATACAGCCTTGATGTACTCCTTTTCCTATTTGGAACCAGTCTGTTGTTCCATGTCCACTTCTAACTGTTGCTTCCTGACCTGCATATAGGTTTCTCAAGAGGCAGGTCAGGTGGTCTGGTATTCCCACTCTTAGAATTTTCCACAGTTCATTGTGGTCCACACAGTCAAAGGCTTTGGCATAGTCAATAAAGCAGAAATACATGTTTTTCTGGAACTGTCTTGCTTTTTCGAGGATTCAGTGGATGTTGGTAATTTGATCTCTGGTTCCTCTGCCTTTTCTAAAACCAGCTTGAACATTCTGAAGTTCACAGTTCACATATTGCTGAAGCCTGGCTTGGAGAATTTTGAGCATTTCTTTACTAGCCTGTGAGATGAGTGCAGTTTTGCAGTAGTTTGAGCATTCTTTGATCTCTGTTTGTTTCCAAGGCAAACCATTCATTATCACAGTAATCCAAGCCTATGCCCCAACCAGTAACACAGAAGAAGTTGAAGTTGAACGGTTCTATGAAGACCTACAAGACCTTTTAGAACTAACACCCAAAAAAGATGTCCTTTTCATTATAGGGGACAGGAATGCAAAAGTAGGAAGTCAAGAAACACCTGGGGTAACAGGCAAATTTGGCCTTGGAGTACAGAATGATGCAGGGCAAAGGCTAATAGAGTTTTGCCAGGAAAATGCACTAGTCATAGCAAACACCCTCCTCCAACAACACAAGAGAAGACTCTACACATGGATATCACCAGATGGTCAACCCCAAAATCAGATGGATTATATTCTTTGCACCCAAAGATGGAGAAGCTCTATACAGTTAGCAAAAACAAGACCAGGAGCTGACTGTGGCTCAGATCATAAACTCCTTATTTCCAAATTCAGACTTAAATTGAAGAAAGTAGGGAAAACACTAGACCATTCTGGTATGACCTAAATCAAATCTCTTATGAGTATTCAGTGGAAGTGAGAAATAGATTTAAGGGACAAGATCTGATAGAGAGAGTGCCTGATGAACTATGGACGGAGGTTCAGGACATTGTACAGGAGACAGGGATCAAGACCATCTCCATGGAAAAGAAATGCAAAAAAGGAAAATGGCTGTCTGGGGAGGCCTTACAAATAGCTGAGAAAAGAAGAAAAGTGAAAAGCAAAGGAGAAAAGGAAAGATATAAGCATCTGAATGCAGAGTTCCAAAGAATAGCAAGGAGAGATAAGAAAGCCTTCCTCAGCGATCAATGCAAAGAAATAGAGGAAAATAACAGAATGGGAAAGACTAGAGATCTCTTCAAGAAAATTAGAGATACCAAGGGAACATTTCTTGCAAAGATGGGCTCAATAAAGGACAGAAATGGTATGGACCTAACAGAAGCAGAAGATATTAAGAAGAGGTGGCTAGAATGCACAGGAGAACTGTACAGAAAAGATCTTCACGACTAAGATAATCACAATGGTGTGATCACTGACCTAGAGCCAGACATCTTGGAATGTGAAGTCAAGTGGGCCTTAGGAAGTAGCACTACGAACAAAGCTAGCAGAAGTGATGGAATTACAGTTGAGCTATTTCAAATCCTAAAAGATGATGCTGTGAAAGTGCTACACTCAATACGCCAGCAAATTTGGAAAACTCAGCAGTGGCCATAGGACTGGCAAAGGTCAGTTTTCATTCCAATCCCAAAGAAAGGCAATGCCAAAGAATGCTCAAACTACCGCACAATTGCCCTCACCTCACACACTAGTAATGTCTTGTTTTTTGTTCTTCTATTAAATGTTATAATTCTCTATAAACCTCCTGTACATTTTGCTAAATGTATTTGAGGTGTTTTATAGTTGTTAATATGAATAAGGAATTTTTCTTTCATCTGATAATATTTCCCTAGTGATTTTGGTTTTTGGTGCAATATCTTTTCTCAGCTTCTGAATGACTTAATCTGTTTTAGAAGTTTTTATTTTTTGGTTGCCCCTATTATCTCTCCTCACTCCTCACTTCTTTTTTTCTTTGCTGGCTTTGTTTTTCTTTCTCTCATGTTGGAAGATAACCTCAGCTATCTGATTCTCTGTCTCTGTATATTTATATATATAAAAGCAAGGTCCTCAAAAGTGACTTGAAGCTCTCTACTAGGGTAGATAGACTTTTTGAAAGGTTGTGTAGTATATTAATCAAGGATGAGCCAGAGTATGAAGACTTTTCCCCTTTGGGACTTTTCTGACCTGCTGGCAATTTGAGAGTAGAAATGAAGCAGAATTAGAGTGAGGAGCCAATAGTTAATGCATACATTTGTATCTGCCTTGTACCTCTAATGAAACTGGTGTCTGAGTTCAGAACCCAGCCACTGAATTTTCCAGAAACTAAACCTCACCGTGACTACACTAGGCTGCCCTGAGCTGGAAGGAAACAGTTTCAGCTCTTCTGCATGTAGATTTTTCAGCCAACCTGGCTCTTTTTCAGTCCCATGCAAAACTAGGTCCTCCTTCTGCTTCTGGAGGAGTAAAGTGTTATCTAAAAGCGTTAAACCCACAGAAGGTCTTCAGAGTGAATTGGCTCCATTACAATCGTAATTTCCACCCCCACTGTCTACCCCTAAGCACTTAGGATGTAACTCTCTGCCACTCTAAGTCAGTCACCCCTTCTTCCCTCAGCATCTTCTGAATGTCAGCACTCCTATCTACAGCCTATTCTCTTTTTTCCTGGGGCTTGAAACTTGGTCATTTCAACATGGCTTGGGAAGGAGAAGAGATATGAATCTTTCATGATTCATTATAAATTTTATATTACATTTTCCGGTAGACATTGTCGGTGCATTAGGAAGTTAGTTTTGAGTATTGATCTCACTGTACAATACAATTTTGTATGCTGATCTTATTTCCAGCCGCATTCTTGATTCTCCTTATTGTTTCCATTACTTTAAAAAAAATGGATCTTCTTGTGTTTTCTAGTAAGGAGATATATTTATAAAATAATGACAATATTATTTCTTCCTTTCATATTGCTTTCTCTTGTATTGTTTTGGTGAGGACCTCGTATAACAATTTAGAATAGTTGAGGTGATGTTGGCCATACTGCTTTTATTTGTGATGGGAATGCTTCTGATATTTCACTGTTAAATACAATTTTCATCATAAGTTTTGGAGAGATAACATTTATTAAGTACGAATGTTCTCCTTTATTCCTAATATATAATGAAGATATTTTAAGTGATAACCGGAATTTTATCAAATTCTTTCACATTTCTTGATATGATTACTTGTCTTCATTAATATTAATATAATAAATTATATTGAGGTCATTTTTAATATTGAAATCATCCTGTTTTAGTAAACACACTTTTACTTGATGGTGATTTATTATCTTTTTTCTGTATTTGTAGATTTTATCTTTTATTTAATACTTTCACATTTATGTAGAAAAGTGAAAGTATCAAAGCTTATAGTTTTCTTGTTCATTTTGGTGTCATTGTTATACCAGCCTTGTCAAATGAGTCAGGTACATCTAATCTTTTTATTTTTTTGACCTGGTAATATTTTATAAAATGCAGCTTATATATACATTTGTTAGAATTTGCCTGTAAAATTTTCTGCAATTTTTATCATTTTTGAAGATTTCTTTTATTACTTTTTATTAACTTTCCATTTTATCTAAGATTAATTTTTTATCTCTCAGTCCTATTGAGATCATTTATGTTTTCCTTGAAGAATGTCCATCTTACATAGGTTTTCAATTTTATATATACAGTGCCTGCTGTTCTTTTATGATAATTTAAAAAAGTTTTTATATTCTCAATGTTACTTATTTTTCATTCTCCTCTACCCTCAAAAAAAATCACAATAGCCAAAGATTTAGCTGCTTTATCAGCCTCTCAAATCAGCTTAGATTTTATGGATCAATTTTACTGTCTTTAAGAGTTTTCGTTTGTAATTTCTGCTTTTGCCTTTGTTAAATTCCTTCTGATTTCTTTAAGTGGCCTATATATTTTCATTTTGTATTGTTTTCTATCTAAGACTTTTGTAACCCTGAGTACTGTCATACCAAAATTGCACAAGTTTTTCTTTTGTTTTTCAGTTCTAAATAGTTTGTAATTTGGATATTAATTTCTCTTTAAATCCTTAGTTATTAAAAGTTTCCCCCCGAAGATGTACAGAATTTTAATGTTGATTTCTAAATTCATTGTACTATAGTTTGTGAAAATGTTCTATGTGTGATCAAACTTCTTAAGTTTATCTTATTCTCCTTTCTGTCCTAGGACTAGTTAACTTCTGTAAATATTCTATTTGTATTTTAAAGAATTGTACATGCTCTGTTTCTTATCTATAATATTTAAAAAAGATTAATCACTTTTATGATCATCATAGAATTCCATATTACTATTTTTCTCCACATTTTCCATGACTTTCTGAGAGCTATAGGTTGTCTTTCATTTTAAACTTAGTTTGACATTTATCCTTGCAGTTTTCTAAGTATTTTTGTATATTTGTTCCATATACTTTGGAAAATTTTTATGAGTTTCATAGAAATATGTTACTTTAGAAACTTCTTTATGGCTTGCTCCTTTTGTCCGTATGAAAACTCCTTCATCTCTTTTAATGCTGTTTTCAATATTAACATCGTGACATCTGATTTTTGCATATTAGCATTTGCTTAATATAGCTCTTTCATCTCTTTATTCTCAGTCTTCTTATGTCATTGCATTTGAGGTCTCTTATAAATTCATTACTGGATTTTTTTTATCTGGGATAAAAATTCTTAACTTTTAACTAGTGAATTTAAAGCTTTCCCACTTATTGTGATTTCTGTAATTGGAAATTTCTGTATCGTCATTTGATTTTTCTGTTTATTGTATTTTCTAGTTGTCCTTTTGCTTACCTTTAATTGGACTGATAAATTTTTCTTAGTTCTATTTTTCTACTATTTTGCAAATATATTATTTGTTTCTGCCTTTTGTGGTAACCTTAACATTATTAACATAGATGTTCAAACATCCTTTTCTAATCTAGAGTTAATCAGTATCTGAAATATTCCTGCAAATAAAATAAGACTGAGTTTATTTTTGAATATAAATTGAGTTTTATATCCAAGTGGCTATGTTATCAATATATATTTTATTGTTTAATAAGCATTTGTTTAGACTATTTTAATATTGATATTCATGAGACTAGCTTTTGTCTCATTCTGCACTTCTGGATTTCTTATTAATATTGGTTTATGTTCTCTAGCAATTCTTAAGGTAATAACTTCAAAGTTCCTTACCATTCTAAAAATGTCTTTATTTCTACCTCTCCTTGAATAATAGTTTTGCTATGTGTTGAATTCAACAAAGTTATTTTCCCATAAAATATTGAAGATAGTCTATTGTCTTCTTGTATCCTGGGTGGCTCACAAAGAGTCCAATGTCAGTTTGATTCTTATTCTTTTGTAAGTGATCTATCTTTTGATTCTGACAGCTTTTAAGATTTTCTCTTTATTCTTAATGTTCACAAATTTCATTGCAATATATCTTAGGGTGTGTGTACGTGTGTGTGTGTTAGCTATCTTTCAGCTAAAGAATCTTTAATGTTATTGAGAAATTTCCCCATAAGATTTCTTTAAATGCTCCATTTTCCCAGAATTCCCTTTTTCTCCCCTCTGAAAATACTTTTAAACAGATGTTGAACTTCTGTGCCATCCATATATCTTAAATCTCCTACTTTCCATGTCTTAATCTCTGCTCCTAATGGGTAGCTTTAACCCTGGTATTCATCCTACCTTCACTGACTTTTTGTTTTTCAGGCACTCCTTGTAGTAGCTAGTCTACCACTGTTTACATATTTTTCTTTCCAGTTATTTTATGAAACATTTTCTATCATTCCTATGGATTGGGGATGAAGAGTGTATGTGAAGTCTATAGGTATAAACCACCATCAGTTTGCCAATTTAAGTACCTTTTCAAGTTTTCTAATATTTGTCAGCAACACTCGTCATTTGTAGAAGGGGACCACACTGAGGTTTGGCGAGGAGTCGAAGAATTGACTGAAGAGCTGGAGGAGCTAGTGAGTCTTGTGTTCGGAGTGGTGAGCTGTGAACTCCCAGCTGTGGTGGAGCTTAGAGCAGACACGCACGCTGAATAAGAAGACAATGTGAGAGCAGAGGTCACCTTAGTGTGTCTGGGTAGGAAGAGGTGAGCAGATGGCACGATATCAACACTTACATAAAAGGAACGTCAACGTTTGACTTAAAAAGTGAAAAAATCCCAGTACTGCAGGATCCAAAGGATGGTTGATCTCTATGGGTTACTGAGATGGGACTTAGGTTCTACCAGAAAAGAAATTAAAAAATCCTGAACACCAAACTTAGAATAGCCACTTTGTGGAAACTGATGTGCAAACAAATGTGCAAATAACAGACTTTACTTGAAGACTGCTGTTTATAAAAGTTGTATTTTAAAAGACAACTTAGCGAATGTATCAGTAGAAAGATCAATGTGTGTTTCATGAAGTGCAGTATCTGACTTTATACTGACCCTTCATATGATAATGAAGCAGAATGTAGCTCCTTCTCTCTCCCAGCATCATAGGTTTTTGCTGCACGCTTGACTTTAGACCTCTCAGTTCACATATACACTTTGCTTAGGTTGAGACAGCTTAACTCCATACTTGGAGCACTTTTTAGTCATTTATGAATATTCACCTGACCATAGTAGAATACGTCCACCCATAGGGTCTTACTTCTCCTGTTACCATTTATTCCCCCTACATGTTGTGGCCATATCTTTGTCCAGAGAGACATGAATTATTAAAATATGAATGTCAATAGCCCCAAATTATTTTTATTATTAGTATGTCAATTTGTATCAGAATTAAAGGAAGTCCCAAAGTAATAAACATAATATAGAGATAGCAAATTAAAAGTCTCTATATTGAGATATTGAGTATTTTATTATTTCTTACAAAATTTCCATGCATCTAGCACTTAGCCTTTAAATAATTCAGCATTTTACATTGTTTTAGATAACCATGTATTGATAGTTTATAAATCAATAAACACAAGCTACTGAGGTGAGACAAAAGGATGGAAAGAAATGACAGGTGAATTAGAACATGTAACTAGTTCAGGAATGGAAAAAAGTTATCTTTGAAGTTCAAATCTGCAAGAGACTGCAGATCAGGAATGAGCAAAGTAATCAGCCTGCAGATGTTTAAACTTCAACTTGGGAAAAGTCTCAGTGTCTCAAATACAGAAAGAATCAGAGTTGGGTAAATCTCCTACATTCTGGCTGAAACAGGAGTAAACTGATGAGGAAGAGGATGCTGGAAATCCATGACTTTCTCAGACTGAAAATTATTAGTTTTATAAGAATAAACTTAAGCACCAAGTATATTTAAGTACCACGTGAGATAAGGAACCCCAAGCTGAAAACTGATAAGACCCTTTTTTTGTTCTACTTAAAATAATGACTATGGTTGTAATCGGTTAAGCACTTGCTGAGTGCCTACTATAGTCCTACTCAGCATCTGTATATTATCCCTCTATTATCCCTCCTCATTAAAACAACCTGATGAGATAAACACGATCAAGGTCTTTCTGTAGGATAAGAAGGACTGAACATTTGGTGAATTTTGAAAGAATTAAAAATATGAATAATTTGGGCTAAGGTATTAAAGACAGTGGATCAGAGTGGAGGGAGAAGGGTGGGATTGTATTAATACTTTTAATTCTTTGTTAGGAGTTTTTAGTGATCTTTTTTGTAGCTCCATGTTTTCCTTTTTTCAATTTTTGGAACTAACCAAGACTGAAACTGACAAAGGAAAGTTTACAAAGACTTGCATTTTAACAAGATTTACACAAAGAAATTATACCAGTAATGAAGTAAGTAGCAGCCTTTACCCAAATGAAGCTGCTCGTCTTTGCAGAGGAGTCATAAGTAACTAATGGTGACACATTTAATTGATTAAGTTATACAAAGAAGCATATCTATGAAATCATGGCTGTGTACTGCCAGTGACTAGTTTTTCAAAATGATTTGATTATGACATACCTTATAATATAATAACACAGAGCAATGTATAATAACACAGAGCAATGTGTTAGTAAGTATCTTCCCAGGTGGTGCAATGGTAGAAGCCACCTGCCAAGGCAGGAGACGCAAAGAGGCAGAGGTTTGATCCCTGGGTCGGGAAGATCCCCTAGAGAAGGAAATGGCAACCCAGTCCAGTATTCTTGTCTGGAAAATTTCATGGATAGAGGAGCCTAGTGGGCTTCCTATATATATATCTCATTAACCCTCCACCCCTTTGGAGAAGGCAATGGCACCTCACTCCAGTACTCTTGCCTGGAAAATCCCATGGATGGAGGAGCCTGGTAGGCTGCAGTCCACGGGGTCGCAAAGAGTCGGGCATGACTGAGCGACTTCACTTTCATGCATTGGAAAAGGAAATGGCAACCTACTCCAGTGTTCTTGCCTAGAGAATCCCAGGGACAGCGGAGCCTGGTGGGCTGCTGTCTATGGGGTCACACAGAGTTGGACACGACTGAAGTGACTTAGCAGCAGTGGGCTACAGTCCATGGCAATGCAAAGAGTTGGACGTGACTGACGACTGTGTACACACACAATGTATTAAGTACTTTAAAATACATATGTTATTTTCATTGTAGGCTATTAGCGAAACCTCCTTTTGTACTTTGCTCTTATACTTTGAATATCACATTGTATAAAAGCAAAGTAATTTTTTTCTTTAGAGAGACTGGTGATATAATCTGAACATCAGCAGATAAAACAGCAAAGCATTATTGGTTTAAAAGAAGGGATGAACAGTGTAGCCAAAAGAATTATGCAAGATGTCTGTAACTTATATTAAACCAAAGAAAGGACCATTCCCATAATTATGATTCAAGAAAAAAAATCAAGGAAAGTAGTAACTTTAATCTCCCTTGAGTTTAAATTTACATTCAGGCTTCTTCTCATAAAAAATTGAGCACACAAATGACATTAGAACTTTTATTCTGAAAGATACTGTACAGCTTAGAGAGTCCAGGGTTTCTAATTTCTGTAAACAATTACTCTGTCACAAAGAAGAAGTAGATATTTGAAGTAAAAGCAATGAGTTGGAGATTAACAACCCTCTGAAAGACACATGATCCCCCCCATGTTGAGTTGAGTCTTTTCTGTTTCCACAGAGCATCTGTACGACCACCACAGCATTTCTGCACTTTTTCTTCCTGGCTTCATTCTGTTGGGTTTTGACTGAAGCGTGGCAATCATATATGGCTGTAACTGGAAAAATTAGAACACGGCTTATAAGGAAACGCTTTTTGTGCCTTGGATGGGGTAAGCATATTGCTGTTCCCTTTCATGCTCTTGTTAAAATGACTTTGAACACTGCTGTAATGAATGAAGTTGGAAGCTGTGATTATCCCCAGGCTACTTTTCTTTGTGTCTAATTTAGTATGTCGAAGTGGAAATATAGGATGTTAGTCATATTGGAACATTCTTTGAGGTTGTGGAGCTTTAAAAAGAGTGAATACTGGATGGCCACATAGCTGGTCAGTTGGTAATCAATAGTGCCCACATGGCAGTAAATGAGATGTAAGGTATATACAGGCAAGAAATCAAAAGTATTCTCTACTATAGGTTCTGAAAATGCAAAATGTCTTAAGAAGTCCAGTGCAGTGCAAAGTTCAGAAAGCTTTAAAGAGTCCATTTCAAGAGAGCTATTCATGACGCAAGAGAAAGTCATCTAGACCATGAATGAAACCACATGGATAGTCCATGGAGTTCTCAAAGGAAACACAAAAATTGCTGACAGGCTAAGAATGAATTAATTTTTCATTAGAAAAAGTTCCTCTCACAGTGCTGTATGAAATGGGAATCTGGAGGACCTATACATTTCAAAGGGCCAATTCTAAAGTTTAACTGAAATTAATGAATTCATTTAGTTTAATTAGAATTAATTAATTAAAGAACTAGTTTTAGAAAAAGCTCAGGATTTTTTCATGTTTGCCTTTGAGTTTCAAAAGACTTGCACTAAAAATAAATGAGGAAATTTGGACCAAAGATATAACAAATGAATGCTAGAGGTAGCCTAAAGAATCACAAATAAGTGGACTTATTACCATGTCAGAATAATCCATGCTATAAAAACACAAGACCAAGAGCACCAAGGTTATCCATCAGATTTCAGCCAAGGGCTGTTGTGTCTGCACAGGCAAGTGGGAAAGCCATTAAGAAGAGACTGGAGAATGCAATATTCTTACACTGTGTTACAATTTTTGTCTGAATTTCATGATAAAGACCATCTAAAGCTGGAATGGTATTGAATCAGGCTTTGACTAGATCCAAGAACTACAGTATGTAGGGAAATGAAGACTTCCCTTGAAGTATAAAGAATAGCAATTTACAGGAATCTTAGCTAAATTATTTAACATCATTACCAAAGGTGATCTTGAGGAGAAGGGTGTACAGCTTTACAGGGTCTCCAGGTTTACAGCTAATATTAAACTATTCAGGGTAGTGAAAAAGCTAAACCAATGGTTCTAGACTGTGAGGAAGTCTGAGAGTGGGCAGAATAGTGGCATATGAGTTTCATGATGGCAGAGTGCAACATAATAATTTAGAAAAAAGTTAATCTAAATTATATGGAATGAAGACTGTTAGCTTTTCAGCTTAGGACCCAGAAGAGGATATTTTTTCTGACAAACTTGGTCCAGTCCATCAAAAAAGTCAACTATATTGAAAAGAAGAAGGACAAGAAGGAAGAAAAGAAAAAGGGAAGAGGAGATATTTTACATATGTGTGTGTGCACATGTATAAATATACATACACACATATATACTTTATATATTACATATTACATATATATATATATATATGCACACACACAGACCAGTAATTGTTTTAAAAAAATGTTGTGTCCCTTGGAGTTCCCATAATTTAAACCTCGTGAAGGGGTATGGTATCATGTGAAAATTTCCAGAAGAAAATAGCCAGAATAAGGAAAAATGATAGGAGGGAAAATGATGAGTGGAGGGGACACAGGTAGATGATCAGAAGATGAACTTTTCAATCGGAAAAAAACAAGCATGGGCTTCCTGAAAAAAAAGCATGGTCTTCTAGAACTTAAAAAAAAAGTTAGCAACTTAGGTCAGACTGAATCCCACTCACCAAACACAGGGAGTTTCTGTTGAACTTGAGCAAGGTAAGCATGATTCGTAGAAGCATAAAGGAAAAGATGCCGGGTCAGAGTTGCTGCAGGGATGCTGGCACTTGAATGCCAAGAGGGACTAAGGCATGGAGTGTTACCTACCTAGAGGTTCATGAAGAAAAATTGGCATGAATCTCTGACCTTCATTCAGGATTGTGAAAAGAGGATGAGTAGGAAGCCTAAAGATCTCAGGGCCTTTAACCTTGTTCCTACATTCTTGTTAGTATAAGTAAATCATAAAGAGTTAAATGAGGAGATATATTTTTTCTGTCTTATTATAAGTACAGCTTGATGTGGATCAATATGAGGTCAACTGTACATTCCACTTCTGTGATATTCCATCACCCCAGAACATCCATTGTTTTTTGTTTTTGTTTTTGTTTTGCCTTTCTGATTTTATAACTATAAATTCCTTTATAGGAATGTAAACCCCTAGGGAAAAAATAACTTAAAAAGATATACTAAATCTCTGTTATGAGTTTCTTTTAAATCCATGTCAAATGCAGTGGTAACCTAGCAACATCAGAGAAATGCACTGACTTAAAAACCCAGCTATCACGCTCATATTTTTGTACTTGGAAAAAATTTTATAATACTTTATGAAGTGATCCATCCATAGGCAGTTCCTCCAGTTTTGGTGTTCCGGGTCTGTCCTGGCTTCGCTTGAGCCTGTGTGCACAGTGGCGGAAGCCAAATGTGAAATGTGGCAATGCTTTTCTTGCAGGTTTACCAGCGTTAGTGGTGGCCACATCCGTAGGCTTCACCAGGACAAAAGGATATGGCACTGATCACTAGTAAGTCCGTCCACGGTGATAAATCCTATTTATAATTAAGTAAACTGTCAAATATGCTTCATTAGTCTTGGCTGGCACTGCTGATGACTTGTACTCTGTCACTGAGTCATTAACGGTGGTTGAAGTCACATTACGAGGAATGATGTAAGGTGTCTTAAATGCACAAAAGTTCAGCATTAAATGCTGCAGGGCTGTTCAGAATTCTTTTAATTTCCCATTTCTTTGGAACACCAGAGTCTTAATTTCTTTCTTTCTTTGAAATTAATTTTTGTTGGAATATAGCTGATTTACAATGTTCTGTTAGTTTCTGCTGTACAGCAAGTGAATCAGTTATATATATATATACATTTCCACTCTTTTTTTAGATTGTATTCCCATATAGGTCATTCCAGTATTAATGGTTAAGTAGAATCATAATTTGTAAAATATTTCTATATTTACATTGCATGTTCCATCTCAGATGCATTTTTAAAGACCTGGATAAATCTTGACACGTTTACATTTTAAAATAGGACTCTGATCTGAGCTTCTGATTTCACAGATAATATATACTGGCAGCAACCATATTTTGTCATGTTACTTCAAGTTTTGTTGCTGTATTAGGGAGATATGTATTCAAATTCAAAGGCCAGGGGATCAGTAGCCCCCATTATAGAATGCCTGGGCTACAGAAGAAACTAGAAAGGAGTAAAAGGGGGATGTGGTACCAGCCTACCCTAATCAGACCTGTAAAACTAAGAACATTCTGTGGGAGAATTTGTCAAGTTTATATTTAATATTTCAAATGTAAAGCAGTGCAGTCTCATATTTTGCTTCATCTGCTCTTTAAAGTAGAGGAGACAGCTGAGAAATGGGGAGAAGGATGGCATCTTGTTAGAAGTGTAAGTCTTAAAAGGAGGTGTCCTATTTAATTGTCTTCAGGTTTGAGATAGGAATTGGGGCTTATTAGGCCCTTGGTGGGTTCATCTAAGTGGAAAGTGTGCCAAGAGACACCACTGGACCTGCCATCCCAAGGAAACTTCCAAAGAATTGCAAGAACTCACATCATCAGAGCGCTTGTTTTTCTCATACAACCTACAGGATGAACTGATTAGCGTATGCTGTAGAGCTGTCTTCCTATAGCACCGTTGCCTTTAATCTGTTATTTTTCAAAATAGCATGACTCTTTTTGAAAGCCACTGTGGTGGGGATATGGAAAGAAGTAGGATTATAGATGGCACAGTTCCAGCTCTCAAAGAGTGTATGATTGAAAATGAATGCAGTACAAGCAGGAGAGTACCAATTTGAAGATGAATTTACACAAAACTGCAGGAGAAGTTCAGTGGCAGTCCTGGAGATGCCAAACTGAAGTGTTCTATCATACCTAAGGCCTTTTCCTCCAGGTGTTTTGTTTTAAAAATAGACATTAAATTGTTGATCTCAAAGTGGGAAAGTAGAATTTTATCAATTGCTGTTATGACCAAGGAGCAATAACTAGATGCAGACTTTGAAAGCACACACACACACACACACACACACACTGATTTACATGGTAGCATGCACTATTAAATGTATATAATCCTGTGAGTTATCAAATGCATGAATCATGTAACCACCACCACAGCCAATATAAAAAAGTTCTTAGAAGAGGAGAGAAGAGTATTGTTAAGTGTTCTTTTTAATAAGATTATTTATTTTGTCTGTGCTGGGTCTTTGTTGCTGCACGGGCTTTTCTCTGGTGGTGGTAAGCAGGAGCTCATCTCGAGTTGTGGTGCTTCTCACTGAGAGGCTTCTCTTGTTCTGTAACATGGGCTCTAGGGAGCAATGGCTTCAGTAGTTTCAGCATGTGGGGTCACTAGTTGCAGCGCCCGGGCTCTTGAGGACAGGCTTGATAGTGGTGGCCAACAGGCTTGGTGGCACTGTGGCCTGTGCGATCTTCCTGGGTCAGGGATCGAACCTGTGTCTCCTGCGTTGGCAGGTGGACTCTTTACCACTGAGCCATAAAGGAAGCCCCAGGTATTGTTGATTGTTGTTCATTTTGGAGGTAGCATGCTGATTCAGGGGACTGAGAACTAATATGAAAGGGTCAGAGGTCAAGGAGAAGTGCATGAAGTGGTAGACATGACTCTGCATCCGGAAGACCTCTTGACAGTCCTTTGCTGAGACAGAATGAGCATTTGTACCTAAATGGTTACTGTCTTTGTCCATGAAACCTGCAACTCTTGGGGAATCTATTAATTGAAACAAACACAGCTATACTTATTTTCATTCAAAAGCTTATCTTTAGTGATTTTTTAGCAGTCTGGGAAAAAGTTAAATTGGAAGAAAGAAAAAAAAAAAAAAACATACAAAATGTAGATTATCTGTTCCCTGCAATGATGGCTTTTAAACCAATATCTTCCACTATCTCAATGGCCTCAAGGAAGAACAGGTAAATGGCACATATAAGTCTCTAAAAACACACTGTTCCTGCTTTAGAGTATACTTGAAAAATTCCATAATGGATATAAAGCAGCATTTTGCATAACTTAATAGTTACATTTGTACTGAAAGTCACTGTAAAAATCTCACTGCAACAGTAATTTGTCTAAAATGTTTTAACTGCCTGACAGTAAAACCTCATAATCAAAAGTTTCTTGTCTGTGAGAGGTATGTGGTATTTGCTACTCACGAAGTGTGCTAATTTTAGCTTTTTTCAGTATCTTCCATGTATTTTTTAAAAAAACTATGAACCTTTGAAGTATGCCAGAATTCCAAGACTAAGCACATAGTCCAAACTATTTGTGTCACACGTTAGTGATGTAATACGTGTCACTAATTGGTGTTAGTTTTTATCTGATGTTCTTTCCAGTTGCTGGCTGTCTCTTGAAGGAGGTCTGCTCTACGCCTTTGTGGGACCTGCAGCCGCTGTTGTCCTGGTAAACACCGAAATCAGCTTAATTGTTTTTCTTAACAAAGAAAGTCTACTTTGCTTCCATTAGAGTGACAGTTTTGTATTGATTGTGCAGAAATTTTAAAGTTTGATGAATCGTTACTTAAATTTTAATGTTGATGTCTACCCAGCGCTTTATCACACTAAAATATTCTTATTTTGAAGCCTGAAGAATATTAAGCATGAGAGTATGGGATTTCTCTTTCAGGAATTTCACATTTGTGAAGAAGTTTGAGTAAGTTTTGGTAAATTCTTCCTTGTTAACATATAGAATTTCCTCATTTTTTATTATTTCACCTTTACACTATTAAACCTTTATACTTTTATAATATGATCTACATAATTATTCAGATCTCTTAATTTGGTGTCTGGGGCTAACACCAAATATCAACAAGAAAATGTATGTTCATGTGTCAAAGTTTCTCCTCCTCACTGCTGCAGATGTTTTGAACTGGACATTTCTTTGTTGTGGGGCTGTCCTGTGTATTTATCAGCACCACTGGCATCTACCTGCTAAATAGCAATGGTACCCTTCAAGTTGTAATAATCAGAAAATGTCTCCAGAGATTTTGCAATGTTCACTGAGGGTACAAATCACCCCCCTCTAGTTGAGAACCCCTACCATATTTATGCATGAAGTTTTACAAATTTTTCTTTTTTGAATCACAAAATAATTCCTTTGCATGTTTATTTATAGGAGCATGAAAATTTTCCACAAACTTGCCTTTCCTCTGTGTCTCTGAATTTATTGATTACAGATCTTTCTTATGTAATAAATCTTTGAAAAATGTCAGAGAAAAAAGAAACAATCTGAATTAAATACAAAGATGCATTTCACTGTACAATCAGATTTCTAACTGAAAAGTTACCTTTTCGATTCTTGGACGAATCATTCAATAAGTTGGAAGCTGGAGATATCTTTCTTAATAGCTCTATGTGGTTTTCTTTCTTTAAAGTTTGTTCTTCCTCCTCTACATTATAAAAGGGAGCAGAAACTGTTGGTGATTTACAAGAAAATCTAGGCATGAGTGTTAGAAGAACATAGGAAAACTAAAACTATCAGACATAGTTCTATCCACTGCATTGAATTTTTATTTAATCAACTGAATTATTTCCCTAGGCTTCTAGATTAATATACATATAACCCTAAAGTGAAGAAACAATGAGTATGTGTGTAATTGAAAGACAAAAGGTCTTTGGAGTGGTGATGAATTCTCTCATGTTTAAACTGTAGATTAATAGAATCCACAGAACACAGTTTTTTAGTTCAAATACAGATATACGAAGATGAGTCAGTCTTTTGCTTGATCAAATGGTATCTTGTTAAGCTATGAAGAGTAGCCCTTTCTAAGTCTTTACCTAACAGTTTCTTTGGATCTTCTTTACACCAGTAATTGAGCAGACTCTAGCTTTATATTCCATCTGCTCGAAGTATATTGGAGGAGTAGAAGTTTCTTTTTTATCAACCAGTCATCCTGCTTCATTTAAAACAGATTTTTCGCAAGCTCCTAGTTGCAATGTACAGGCTTCACCATTTGCAGTGGGTGTCGCACCAAGATTCTTTTGACCGTGGAGGGTAAGGAACAGGAAGGCAAAAAGGAGAAAATATTTTTCCTTGATTATCTTGGTTTCAGCATTGTACTGGATTCCTTTATCAGGAAGTGCCAGTAGGTTAGAGAACCCAGCGCACTTATAATAAAGCCGCTATAACTAGACCGCAGCTCTCTCTGCAGCATTTTACAATTTGACTTGAGAAAGATGAATATGTCTGATTTCATCTCAGCTGTGTTATGCAAGAGACCTTTTAAATGGATAGAAGAGTCTTAGAGATGCTGAGACTGGTTCAATAGAGCACATTATAAAAATTAGTGTAAGTGTCCATCTGAAAGGTTGCTGGTGAATTGAATAGGCTTTCCCCTTTGTCCAGAAAAGCAAGGTGCATTAAAATGCCCCCAGTCTCATGGGAGAAAACAGTTGCACAGCACGAAGGATAGAGGCATTCTGTTCTCCCAGTGGCGGGCAATGACAAACCTTAGCACCTCTGTCTGGCAGGACTCACCCTGGCTGCACGTTGCAAGACATAGCCTTCTGATACCCAGACACAGTGTAAAGCTCATTAGTCCATTTGTTTTACTCAAGGATGAGTCAGAGAGAAGAATGCTAAATTGGCATAATATGGCAGTTTAAAAGTTAGTCTGTGCGATATTAATTTCCTCAGCGTTAACTGCAAAGCATGGACAGTAATGGGCTGAATGTACTTTAGAACATTAAAGTAACCCACCTAGCCAACTCACGAGAATCCTTTAAGAGATGGACACTAGCACTACTGGTAAATTGCCCTATTTTCCTGTATGCACTTATGAAATATTTGAGAAGGGCTTCCTGTCACTACCATTGTGAGTACATAATTCTGCCAAGGTTGTGAATGGATAAAAGTGGGTTCTTGAGAAAAATCAGGGACCTGATTCCCTTCAACCTTTGTTTCTGTCTGACAGGTCAACATGGTGATTGGCATTTTGGTATTTAATAAACTTGTTTCAAGAGATGGGATCCTAGATAAAAAGCTCAAACACAGAGCCGGGTAAGCTGCAATTGGTGGATTTTGAAGGGTCTTTACAGCACGTCCCACACACCAGTCCCAGATCACCGCCTGCATTTGACTGGGCCTTGGATTTTGTTCTTGAAAAACTGGTGTGTATGGTGGACTATGCCATTCGAGCTTCCAATGGGCTATTCTTAAGAGGTGTCAGCAAAATCTGAAAATAATTAAAAAGTCCATTAAGAAAATCTGGATTTGTTTGTGTGTATTGCCTGTTTGTAAGATAAGATTAAATATTAAGGCTAGACTTGAAATAATTGTTCTTGGGTGAGAGTTTCAAAGACCTCCTAGTTTTAGTCACAAAGGACAGGAGGGTAGATTGAACCTAATTTCAGTATGGGGCACGACAGAATAAGGACAAGCAAACCTTAGTAGGGCAAAAATATTGCATTTTATTTGTTCATTGTATATATCAGAAAAATTCTTCACTCAAAATAATCAGGAAACACTATTCTTATCATACATTCATTTTTATGATGTTTTCACTATAACTTGCTAGAAAGTTACTCATAATTTTCACTTGCACATTTTAACCACTTATAAAATTTTGCAAAGTATCTCCTTTAATTTTACTGTTATTATAATATCACCATATCTAATGACTTAATAACATTTCATAGGCAGGTTGATAGCAGCTTTTTAAAGTTATATCATTAACTCATAAATTTGTAAAACCTTGAATGAAATAGTAATGTCTTTGAATTTCCCTTTGTATCTTTTCTTATAAAATGTTTATAGCTTTCTCCTTTCTGTTTAACTGTACTCCCATTCAAAGCTTACCCCAGATGTTCTCATTTCTTTAATCATCTATGGTATCCTTAATGGTCATAGTATTTTATCACTGGCTGGTGGGAATTTTAAGTCATTTGTGTGTTTATAATCTATGTAGTAATAGACAAGATAGGCTGGGCATTTTTCCCCTATTAAAAGATGAGGTTTAATGGCTTTCAGTGTGAAGTTGGATATCATTCAAATCAAACATTAGAACTGCAATGATGTAATAAACACATAATTGGTGGTTCCTTTCTGAGGGGGAATCACTTCCCATCTGGAGACCTCTTTCACTTCAGATAAGTCTCTTAAAGCAACTTTAAACAGGCAGACTTGAGCTTGGATAGACACTGAGCTTCCTATGCCATTTAAATTTGAAACTTTCACACTATTAATCGATAGTCTGATGTATGGTTAGAATTGGAGCAACAGCTACTTCAGTTATTTCTGCCTAGGTTAATCATGTTAGAATAAATTGTTCATACTGGGTACTGGATATAGAAACTCATTTCTGCCACTAGTCGTGTAAAGTTGTATAATTACTTGCTGAAATTGAGGGTGGAGTGGGTTAGTGGTTAAGATAAAGCTTGGAGGTAAAAGAGAAAAACATGCTCAGTATTTAGCTCTGCAATTTCTTAGCTTTGTGTGTCTTTAGGCATGTTATTTCATCTTTCTGCAGCTCAATCTTCTTACCTATAAAATGGGGTAATAACTCTTGCCTCACAATAAGAGTATATGGGGAAAAAAAGTGTGTAAAGCATTCACTAGAGTATCTAGCAAATAGCAAGCAAGCATTCACTAGAGTATCTAGCAAGTAGCAAGCAAGCACTCTCTCAGCATTGGTGACTCTTGTTATGATGGGTGAGATGAAGAAGCCAAGCTGGACAGCTTGTTTGCAAAGGACCCTGAACTTCTGTCAAGCAAGCACCCATGGTTCCACCATTCATGACACTGAGGTCAGAAAAAGAGATGAGATTATCAGAATAAGCATAATGCTAAGGATTTATTAAAGTCAGTCAGTATTGTTTTTCTCATTTGATTGTTTTATATGTAATATGCAGTTTGATTCATGTAACTCTTTGTAAGGCAGAACATAGGTTTAGGAGAAATGACATTATCCTTATGAATATAGAAATTATCCATTTCAGTCTACATATTATTAATTTTAAAATACCTGTTTCTAAAAATGTCATAGAAGTTGCATCTGTTTTACTGGGAAAAACAGTTTTTTTTTTCCTTGTTCAAAGGCCACTACTGGAGAAATACAAATAAAGTTAATACAATTTAAAGCAGCAGAATGTTGGCTGTCCACAGCAGAAAAAGACTATTAATAAATTAATGATTCTTAATTTTTTTATAATAGAAAATGCTATTTTAGCTTAAAGATTGAAATTTGCTCTCTATTCCAATGTGTGACTGAATGAATTTTTCATATCTGAACATTTGCAGCTAATTTTTAGTTCCCAGAGAAGCAGTGAGACCAATAACACAGACTTCAGTGAAGAACAGATAATCCGAATTATCTAAAGAAACATTAGTAAAGAAGCTAACTGATTAATTTAATTGATACTCTAATTGTAAATATAGACCATTTCAGGTTATTAGAATATATACGCATATGTATATATACATATATATATATATACACACCAGTGTTTCCTTTGAAACATTATAATTTGGAATCAAATATAGTACCAACATATTCTATTATATCAACATATTCCTCCTCCCATTTTACCTACTTCTTAATCTCCTTTCTTCTTTTCATCATCAGTTATTAGAAACTGACAAGCAAATAGTTTATGCTCAATAAAGATTAATAAAAGAATGGGTGAATGCATATTAAAACAATAATACAATAATTTGACAAGTTTTGTAATACCCAAACTAGAATAACGTTTTCTAATACATAAAGTATAGTTAGTTACCAAGGGGGAATTTATTGCAAATATCAACATATCGTGTATAAAGTGAAATTTGGAAAAGAGTGAAAATAAGATAAAATGACGTGTCTTTTTAGAACATCTCAAATAAGATATTTCATTTTCTTCTTTTTTCCTGCAATGAAACTTTCTTATCTACTATTATGAAGTATATAATGTGAAGAATATTGGTATAGGCATTCTTCTGGGAGCATATGCAAACACACTGGCCACTGAAACATTCATGAGCCAAACTGCGTAGATTGTTATTAGTTATTATTTGGAAAAGTCTGGATACTTGTGGCTAGTACCTTTGCCCTAAGTTGAATCAGTAAAGTGAATAGTTTAGAATCATATTCTCTACCCACACATCTAACTCAGAGTTTTGATCTTTCTCATGGGGTCTACTGATTAATCTGCTTACTTAATAAACTTCAGATTTATCATCTTATCAAAGTTCAATTCACCAATGAAGGCACCTCTTTAAAAGAAACCAGACATTCTAAATTATGAGGCCCTTGTCACTTTCTCTGTTCTACCATTTTTAGTTTAAATATGGTCCACCACAATATTAGTTTTTTAAAAAACCACTGGGAAAACCTGATCAATTCAGTTCAGTCCAACTCTTTGTGATCCCATGGACTGCAGCATACCAGGCCTCCCTGTCCATCACCAACTTCTGGAATTTACTCAAACTCATGTCCATTGAGTCAGTGATGCCATCCAACCATCTCATCCTCTGTCGTCCCCTTCTCCTCCTGTCTTCAATCTTTCCCAGCATCACGGTCTTTTCAAATGAGTCAGTTCTTCACATCAGGTGGCCAACATATTAGACTTTCAGCTTCTACATCAGTCCTTCTAATGAATATTCAGGACTGATTTCCTTTAGGATGGACTGGTTGCTCTCCTTGCAGTCCAAGGGACTCTCAAGAGTCTTCTCCAACACCACAGTTCAAAAGCATCAATTCTTTGGCGCTCAGCTTTCTTTATAGTGCAACTCTCATATCCATACATGACTACTGAAAAAACAAAAACTTTGACTAGATGGACCTTTGTTGGCAAAGTAATGTCTCTGTTTTTAATATACTGTCTGCTGCTGCTGCTAAGTCGCTTCAGTCGTGTCCGACTCTGTGAGACCCCATAGACAGCAGCCCATCAGGCTCCTCCGTCCTTGGGATTCTCCAGGCAAGAACACTGGAGTGGGATGCTATTTCCTTCTCCAATGCATGAAAGTGAAAAGTGAAAGTGAAGTCACTCAGTCATGTACAACTCTTAACGACCCCATGGATTGCAGCCCACCAGGCTCCTCTGTCCATGGGATTTTCCAGGCAAGAGTGCTAGAGTAGGGTGCCATTGCCTTCTCCAAATATGCTGTCTAGGTTGGTCTTAACTTTTCTTCCAAGGAGCAAGTGTCTTTTAATTTCATGGCAGCAGTCACCATCTGCAGTGATTTTGGAGCCCAAAAAAATAAAGTCTGTCACTGTTTCCACTGTTTCCCCATATATTTGCCATGAAGTGATGGGACCCGATGCCATGATCTCAATTTTCTGAATGTGAGTTTTAAGCTAACATTTTCACTCTCCCATTTAACTTTCATCAAGAGGCTCTTTAGTTCTTCTCTTTCAGCCATAATTTTGGTGTCATCTGCATATCTGAGGTTGTTGATATTTCTCCCGGCAATCTTGATTCCAGCTTGTGCTTCATTCAGTCCAGGGTTTCTCATGATGTACTCTGCATATAAGTTAAATAATCTGGGTGACAATATACAGCCTTGACATACCCCTTCCCCAACTTGGAACTAGTCCATAGTTCCATGTCCAGTTCTAATTGTTGCTTCTTGACCTGCATACAGATTCCTCAGGAGGCATGTCAGGTGGTCTGGTATTCCCATCTCTTGAAGAATTTTCCACAGTGTGCTGTGATCCACATAGTCAAAGGCTTTGGCATAGTCAATAAAGTAGAAGTAGATGTTCTTCTGGAACTCTCTCACTTTTTTATGATACAACAGATGTTGGCAATTTGATCTCTGGTTCCTCTGCCTTTTCTGAATCCAGCTTGAATATCTGTAAGTTCTTGGTTCACATACTATTGAAACCTCACAGGGAGAATTTTGAGCATTACTTTGGTAGCTTGTGAGATGAGTGCAATTGTGTGGTAGTTTGAACATTCTTTGGCATTGCCTTTCTTTGGAATTGGAATGAAAACTGACCTTTTTCAGTCCTGTGGCCACTGCTGAGTTTTCCAAATTTGCTGGCATACTGAGTGCAGCACTTTCACAGCATCACCTTTTAGGATTTGATATAGCTCAACTGGCATTCCATCACCTCCACTAGCTGTGTTCATAGTGATGCTTCCTAAGGCCAACTTGACCGCCCTCCAGGATGTCTGGCTCTAGGTGAGTAATCATACCACCATAGTTATCTGGGTCATGAAAATCTTCTGCGTTTTCTTGCCACCTCTTCTTAATATCTTCTGCTTCTGTTAGGTCCATACCATTTCTCTCCTTTATTCTGCCCATCTTTGCATGAAATGTTCCCTTGGTATCTCTAATTTTCTTGAAGAAATCTCTAGTCTTTCCCATTCTATTGTTTTCCTCTACTTCTTTGTATTGATCACTTAGAAAGGCTTTCTTATCTCTCCTGCTATTTTTTGGAACTCTGCATTAAATGGGTATATCTTTCCTTTTCTCCTTTGCCTTTCACTTCTCTTCTTTTCTCAACTATTTGTAAGGCCTCCTCAGACAACCATTGTGCCTTTTTGCATTTCTTTTTCCTGGGGATGGTCTAGATCACTGCCTCCTATACAATGTCATGATTTCCTCTGTCCATCATTCTTCAGGCACTCTGTCTATCATATCAGTCCCTTGATTCTATTTGTCACTTCCACTGTATAATCATAAGGGATTTGATTTAGATCATACCTGAATGGTTTAGTGGTTTTCCCTACTTTCTTCAATTGAAGTCTGAATTTGGCAATAAGGAGTTCATGATCTGAGCCACAGTCAGCTCCAAGTCTTATTTTTGCTGACTGTATGGAGCTTCTCCATCTTCGGCTGCAGAGAATATAATAAGTCTGATTTCAGTATTGACCATCCAGTGATGTCCATGTTTAGAGTCCTCTCTTGTGTTATTGGAAGAGGGTGTTTGCTATGACCAGTGTGTTCTCTTGGCAAAACTCTGTTAGCTTTTGCCCTGCTTCATTCTGTACTCCAAGGTCAAATTTGCCTGTTACTCCAGGTATCTGTTGACTTCCTACTTTTGTGTTCCAGTCCCCTATGATGAAAAGGACATCTTCTTTTGCTGTTTGGTTTAGAAGGTCTTGTAGGTCTTCATAGGACCATTCAACTTCAGCTTCTTTGGCATTGCTGGTCAGGGCATAGACTTGGATTACTGTGATATTGAATGGTTTGCCTTGGAAATGAACAGAGATTATTCTGTCATTTTTGAGATTGCACCCAAGTACAGAATTTCGGACTCTTTGGTTGATTGTGAGGGCCATTCCATTTCTTCTAAGGGATTCTTGCCCACAGTAGTAGATAAAATGGTCATCTGAATTAAATTCACCCATTCCAATACATTTTAGTTCACTGATTCCTAAAATGTCAAAATAGGGAAAGCCTGTATTTTACACATAAACATCACCTGGTAATGGATGAGAGACCACAGAAAATTATTTCAAGGTGTTTTGAAGTTTGAGTCAAATAATTCCATTTTGGTTTCTCCTAAGAGGGTAAGGTTCTGTTAAACCATTTGTTTACAAAATACTCTTTTCTAAAGAAATATATGTCAAGTTTTTCTACATCATATGATTTGCTTCTATGAGAGAGTAGATTGAATCTGAATTTGCCTGCAGAATCCTCTAGACTTGAATATACCATTTAAAAACTATTAGGTTTATGTCTGTGACAAAATGTTCAGAAAGAACGTTTTGAACTTAGTGACTATATTAAATGTGTCTTATTAAAGCTAAACTACCACTCTATTTATTGGCAACTAATACTTAGTCAAATTTATCAATCTCTATATTCAGATCATCCTAAAATATAGGCAGTACATCGATGCTAAATGAAATTTCAAAATGTAAATATGTTGGGTTAAAGGCTACATCTTCCTCACAGGACTAAAAGCTTATAATATGTATCTCCTTATGTTGGAGTTCTGAGATACCTGTGTGTATTTCAGAAGGTTTTAGTTGATACTATGTTCCTCCTGTAAATGACAATGAAAATCTTTGAAACTAGGAATCCTTACCTGTTTGATTATCAAGGTTCTGAATAAAGGGTTTTCACTGTATGTCCACACAAATACATGCTTATGTTTAACTCAGTGTATTGGGCAACTTTGACCTGTAGATACACGGGCCATTTATGGTATAAATGATCGAAATATGCTTTGCATGTAACAAAGGCCCATATTATTAAGAGGTAAATGTTACAAAAATACTGTGTAGTGTAAATGCATCTTTAAACACGAACGAGAGAATTCCTCTTTGATAGATATGCTTTTCTGCATGAAATCATATTTAAAAGCTAACTTATAGCAGCAACTTTTTTTTTGGTGACAATTCAATATTTTGTTCTTTTTGTGGGTGTTCTGTTTGTTTGCAGTCAGATGAGTGAGCCTCATAGCGGTTTGACGCTCAAATGTGCCAAGTGTGGAGTAGTTTCAACAACAGCTTTATCAGCCACCACCGCCAGTAACGCCATGTTAGTCCCAATCATTTACATCTTCTTGTTACAAATCTTTTACCATGCATGTGAGAAAATGCTATGATGGAAAATAAATCATATTCACTAATATTAGAACTAAGATCATACTTAAATGTTTGTTATTTGCAACTGTTTTTTATAACTATTGTGGGATTGCTTATCAAAAAATAAGTAAAACTGTGGAATCTTATCTGCTTTGTGGCTTCCAAGTTAATATATTGGTGCCACATACAAGAATGCTTTGTTGAAGGGGGATTAGGTTATGGCCTGAGGCATACGTGCAGCTACATAACGTCCCTTCTCTTCCAACAGGGCATCTCTCTGGAGCTCCTGTGTGGTGTTGCCCCTTCTGGCTCTGACGTGGATGTCTGCAGTTCTGGCCATGACAGACAAACGCTCCATCCTGTTTCAGATACTTTTTGCTGTGTTTGATTCATTACAAGGCTTTGTGATAGTCATGGTCCACTGCATTCTTCGAAGAGAGGTGAGAAAGATCATTCTTACAGGAATGAAGAATGATACTTAGAAGAGTATTTTCCATGTTAATAAATAGGATCTTTTCTTTTAATAACTGGATCTTGAGATTAAAGCTGGTATCCTCTAAAGACAATTGTTAGAGAGTCAATGCTAAAGGAAAAGGTTAAGGCAAAGGGGACTCCTTGGACTCTGACAGATTAAAACAAATGGGATGAAGCAAGGGAAAACACCAGCAGAGGTGCCAAGAGAGGCTATGATGCAATCACAAGTATAGATAAGAGGATGGGCGGCCTATCTGTAAAAGATAATATGATGCTGTTTCTTAAAGCTGTTCCCTAACTTGTGCTTCTACACACGGTGTAACCCCATTCCTCATACTTAACTAATTTTGTTTTAGGTAGAAAATGTTGAAGATGAATGAGCAATTCTTTTGTCTCTGTACTAAGGTGTGGTTAAGGTTACTCAAAAAGGATGATTTTGATATGGATTTGATGCTTAGAAAACACACACACACACACACCCCCAAAAAATGGCCACAGTGGAGCATGATGGACAGTCCCCAAGGACTGTAGGTCTATAATCACAGCATTTTTCCAGGTTCTGGTGAGGTTTGCTGATAGCACTGACAGAAGGAAGTCATCCTTCATGAACTGAGACTGACATGCACCAAATCTATCCAGATGAGTGATGGAGTTCACACTTAAATTGTTTAGGGATAAAATATTGTTTTCCAACTGGTGCAAAAATTATTCTGAGTGCTTGCAAGCACTGACAGTGTTTACAAGGTTTCTGAGTCATTTTAGCATTTACTTTGGGGATGGTGGTGACTAAAACCCACAGTGACACAGTGCCATGCTAGTAATTTTGAGAAGGTGGTATCCACTGTCATTTTGTATTATCTAGCTTGCATGAGAACTTTATTATGATGTGCATAATGCAGAATGACGCATGTGCATCTGAGTACACATCCCATAGCTTCTTCAGTGATGTGTGAAGGTAAGCAAAGTTTTTAACCTCATTTACCAGATGAGGAGAACGTTTCTGAGTTCCTTTAGTATAATACAGATGTCAGCCATAAACCCACAAGTGTATTCCAAGAACATTGTATGATGAAAAACAAGGAAAACAGAAGAATAACTTCACATTGCAAGGGGAAAGGGAATTTCATCATTTAAAAGATCTGCTCTAGCTCACCGTTGCCAGGACATCACAAATTACTACCTGAAATATCAGCATTAAAAACCTTTTAAGTGTTGAATTTTTCATAGGCCAAAGTTGCATAAAAATGTTCTTCTCCGACCATAACTATTGAAAGGTTGTTGCTGAACCATGAAAAGATGCCGGGATTCTTGGCCTCCAGAGGAGAAGAATTCAATCCGGGGCCAGAGACAAGGCTTGATCACTCAGAGCTTTTGTGTAATAAAGTTTTATTAAAGTATAAAGGAGATAGAGAAAGCTTCTGACATAGGCATCAGAAGGGGGCAGAAAGAGTACCTCCTTGCTAGTGTTAGCAATAGAGTTATATACCTTTTAATTTGTTATTACAATGAATCAAAAGAATGTCTCAAGTTTGTGAAAATTTTACCAGACCCACTCCCACAATTTACATTTTAGGATAACAAGATTAGAATTTAACAATAGAAAGATCCTGGCAGACCCACTCCCATAATACATTCTAAGATTTCAGGATTAGTCAGGTTTTCAGAAGGAGAAACTGTCCTCCAGCCCAATACATTGTTGTTTTATAATCCCTAGTACAGTTTGGATTTCCCTGGTGGCTCAGACGGTAAAGCGTCTGCCTACAATGCGGGAGACCCGGGCTCAATCCCTGGGTTGGGAAGATCTCCTGGAGAAGGGAATTCCAGTATTCTTGCCTGGAAAATTCCATGGACAGAGAAGCCTGGTAGTCTACAGTCCATGGGGTCATAAAGAGTTGGACACGACTGAACTTTCCTCAGTACAGTTTAAACTGAGTTGTGTAATTGACTAAGACCAAGGAATATAGAGGGGAAAAAACATTTGTCCTTTTCTCCTCCTTGAGAATTCCAGACACCTATTTCCACTTTGTGGAGAAGGCAATGGCACCCCACTCCAGTACTCTTGCCTGGAAAATCCCATGGATGGAGGAGCCTGGTAGGCTGCAGTCCATGGGGTCGCTAAGAGTCGGACACGACTGAACGACTTCGCTTTCACTTTTCACTTTCGTGCATTGGAGAAGGAAATGACAACCCACTCCAGTGTTCTTGCCTGGAGAATCCCAGGGACGGGGGAGCCTGGTGGCTGCTGTCTATGGGGTCACACAGAATTGGACACGACTGAAGTGACTTAGCATAGCATAGCATAGCATTTCCACTTCGAGAGCCCCAGACCCCTTTCTCCTCCTTGGGGACCCTGGACTTACTATCAGTCTGCCTAGGAATTGACTCGCTCACTATCCTGAGAGTCTTCTGTGTTAATATTATCTCTAAAATGTTTATGTAACAAAATTGTTCTAAGTGTGTGGACACGATACTTTTTTGATTGATGATTCAGGATGAACAATGTGGGCTGTAAGGAAGATACATGATTTATCTGCATAAGATTTTCAGAAGATATTAATACTTTAGGTGTTAAAGAGGAGAAAATGTCCCATCTCTAAATTAAGTCTTTATTTTTCTTCAAGAATAAGCTCTCTAAAAAGCCTTAGGCTATGATCAAAATATTCAGGTTTTAAAGTGACAGATATTTTGTTGGCTGATTATCAAATTTGTGCTGCTTACATGAAGAAAAATACTTGGCACAAAAATTCAGTTCCACCAGAACTTTTCCATACTTGCTAATTGGATTAAAAATTATCAAAAACATGAATTAAGAGTTCAGTTTCAGTCACTCAATCATGTCCGACTCTTTGCGACCCCACGGACTGCAGCATGCTAGGCATCCCTGTCCATCACCAACTCCCAGAGTTTACTCAAACTCATGTCTATTGAGTCGGTGATGCCATCCAAGCATCTCATCCTCTGTCATCCCCTTCTCTTCCCACCTTCAGTGTTTCCCAGCATCAGGGTCTTTTCCAAGGAGTCAGTTCTTCACATCAGGTGGTCAAAGTGCTGGAGTTTCAGCTTCAGCATCAGTCCTTCCAATGAATATTCAGGACTGATTTTCTTTAGGATGAACTGGTTGGATCTCCTTACTGTCCAAAGGACTCTCTTAAGAGTAATTAAATTAAATCATATAGAAATACTTCTGTTAAATACATGTCTGTAAATATATATTTTCTGTATTAATAGGAAGCAAAAAATGGATTTTTGGCCCTGTTGTTCCATTTTCAATGATTAGTTCAAATTGAATAATTGTATCATTGATAAATTAATAACAGAGTGTCATGTCTCTCATTTTAACACTGAAATCATAAATTGCGTATTCAGTAGTTTTGCATTAACCCTTAAAAATACCCTGTAACATTTCTAAAATACACAGAGAAGGAATACAAGTCTCTTTCAGAATTCTTCAGTGGAAATTGTTACTGAAAAACCAAGAGCCTCTTAAATTTTGCAAATTCCAAAGAATGCATCATAAGGGTATCTTACTGAATTCATACAAGGTTTTTTTCCTTTTGACCTTCTAAATGTAAACTGCCAGACACTAGCGATGGGTCTATCTGGCTGTGTGTGGACACACAGCCCTAGCATTAACCACAGTCCAGGAGAACAAGGCACCTTTCCATGTCCTCAGTGTCTCCTGTGAACAAACATTTCATAAAAACACACCAGAGCAGATGAACTCAATAGCTACCTGTAAAATATTGGGTAATGACTCAGATCTATCACTCTACTTGATAATCTGATAAGAGTTTTATATCTACTGCTTTTTTTTTTTCACTTTAAAGCATTTCCTTCACAACAATTCAAAATATTTTGTATGTACTCTTTGTTTTTTTATTTCTTTAAAATCTATGGTGTTCTTGCTATGTGCCAGCACCTATGCTAGATGTTTATTTTTTATCTTTTAATTAATTTATTTGACTGTGTCACATGGCTTATAAGGTCTTAGTTCCCCAACCAGCCATCAAACCTGGACCCTTAGCAGTGAAAGCACAGAGTCCTAACCACTGGACAGCCAGGGAATTCCCTGGACATCTTCTTTCGCAAAACTATATAGTAAGAAAGGACATCAGTAGTTGCCTAGAGCTGGGGTGGGGGTTGGTAGAAAATAAGGGATGACTGTCAGTGGGTATTGGATTTCTTTTGGAGATGAAAAGATTTTCAAATTGGATTCTAGGTTAGTTACTAAAAGCCTTTATACACCTTACATGGGTGACCTTTATGATATGCAAATCCCATCCCAATAAAGCTGTTTTAAAAAACAAACAAAAAAAGTATATGAGCAAACTAAGGAATATTCCCTTCAATTTACAGAGAGGCTGGATACAAATAAACATATTTCTGTTTCTGTGTATTTTGGTACATGCTAACATAATTTGGTTGTCTTTAGTCTTTAATGTTTCATCCAATATGATTCAAAAGGCTTTTCCTGTGTTTATTTCTGCAGTCTTCTCTGAAGCAGGTGGGTGTGCACAGGGGAGGAAGGGAGCTTTGCAGGTTAAGAAGGAGAAAAGAAATAAAATACTGTAAAACACTGGCATTTTAAATGTTAAGGGGGTGGTTCTCTTCATTCATTTTTAAAACACCACTGCTTTCAATGGATCAAATTTTTCTAAACTATTACGAGTCAAGAAAGAAAGGAGAAAGGATCATTCTGGTATGATCTCAACTTAATTATATTTCACTTTTCTAAAAAAATAAATCAGATTGATTATTTGCTTAGTAATTGGTTGTGACTCCAGACTGAGATCTTAATGTTCAAATTTCATAACATGTATATTCTTGAAGTATGGTTTCTTCTTCTGAAGCCCCTTTCTCTTTTAAATTGCTTTAGCAGATGTCTCTGACAAAAGAGAAAAAGCAAAGAGGGAATGAGAATTTTTTAAAAATTGAACCATCTGATCACAACACATGACTTTCAGAAACCTACATCTTGAAAGCTAATGTGTCATACCTAATAAGATAAGGATAAGGATCTAATAGAAAATAATGATATACTAGAAAATAGAAAATGTAGGTGTTTCCTTCATTTACCCGTCATTTTTTTCCATCTTAAGTGTTTTTTATTAATCTCTATTGGAGTAGAGCTGCTTTACAGTGTTGTGTTAGTTTCTGATGTACAACAAAGTGAATCAGCTGTATGTTTACATGTATCCCCTCTTTTTTGGATTCCCTTCCCATTTAGGTCGCCACAGAGCACGGAGGAGAGTTCCGTGTGCTTTCTTGATTAGAATTCATTTGCATTAAGCACATAACTACATACCCACTGTTTACTATTCTCTGCATTGCTATGGAAAGCCTAACTACACCAGAGCCATGAACGCTTTGAAATAGTTCCGGTTGCTAGGAAACCGCTTCCCTGGTGCTGCACATTCTTCTCATGGCTGCTGTCTCTGGCTGTGCCTGGATCTGAGACAATCGTACAGCTTGATGGCAGAGGGGGAAAATAACAAGACTGTGGTACGAAATAAGCTACAATAAAACCCTCTTGCTGAAAGGAAGGGGGAACAGAGAGTGCCTAAATGGATCATTTTGTCGTGTCGGCGTGTGAGGACGCTGGGGCCGCTCCGAAGCTTCAGTGGCAGGGCCAAGCTCCTCTCTCTTCTTTCCCTGCTGCTGGCAGGAGGGCTGGGCTGCACCAGATGAGGTCCCAGAAGCTTCATCCAAACCTGGGAAGCGATTTTGTAGCAAATGCTTAAACATGAACGGGGTTTTCTTTTTTTCTGTATCTCCCACTCCCTTCCAGTCCCCCCTCCTTTTTTTTTCTGTCAACTTCCCATTTTGACTTATTATTTTCATAAAAATACAGATGAGCAAAGTTATTTACAAGCATATAACAGCGAATATACGAGGCAGACAAGCCACCTTAACTATCTCAGTTAAAACGAATATTCTCTCCCAAATATATTATTTTTTTAAAAAATGAAACCAGTAGTGGTACTTGATGGCAATTTGAAAAGAGGTGTATTGCACATAATATAGTTCAGATGGAGAGTTGCATGACTCTCCCAGATTGATTTGCAGGGAAATTTGGTAGGACCCATGTACCACAGAAGAAGGTACATCTTAGTCCTCAGTGGAAAGAGGGCAGGGGCTTCAGTGGTCTTGGAAGATGAGGGGGTGGGTGATAGAAGACTTCAGAACCTGTAGGGGTCCTGAGGAAGAAAGTGAAAGTTTCACATGGAGGAAAATGGAGAGAGGGCCATGGGCGTATGGCTTCTTAGAAATGAAGCTTGTGGTGAGTTGCAGAGAGTTGCTTCTCCTCTGAGACCTCCTGGGGCCCATGGAGGCATAAAGCAAGTGATGACATGATCCTGGAAAACAGGATGATTTTTTTTTTTTAATGGCTCTGACCGTGGCGCCTAGAGAAAAACAGAACCGTCGACATTTAAGGGTGCAGCACTAAGTGGTGTTTTAGAGCTTTCTCTTGATGGTGAGCAGAGGCCTTGAAAAGAGGCCACTGTATGTCACAAGGAAGAGATTTCAGAAAATGAGTGAGTAGCCCAGGGTGGCGAGGGTCAGGGTTCTTGCTCGGAGGGGCGTTGGGTTAAAGAGAGTGAGGTGGGTTGCTAAGAGCTTCATCTTTGTCAGGTTGAATTGAAGCTTCCAAAAAAAAATGCATTTAAAGATTTATTTTGTTTGTCTAGTTTTTAATAAGACAGAATGTGTGTCTGGAAATGGGAGAATGGCTAAAGGTACCACAATAAAGCTGGATTTTAGTTGGAACAAAGGGTAGGAAACACAGAGATGCCTTTAAATAGGCACATGTACAGGAGCAAGCAAGGACCATGTGTAGCCCTGTATGCTTCTCCCAGATATCACCAGCCTCCCTGCACTCAGGAGTCATCCTGTTTCTTAGTCAGCAGACTGTTAGTCTTATCTTTCCTTCCAAGTTCAGCTTTTCTGATTGGAGCATAATTTCAGTTCTGTCATGAATATTTCTGTCCATCTTGATCCACATTGTGGTTCTCCAACTCCATACAGGGAGCTTCACAAGAGGGTGAAACCAGGTTGACTCACAGGATATAGCATCAGTGAACAAGTTAAGACGCAGAGAGGTCATGGCAGAGATTGGCAAACTCTGGCATGTCTGCCAGGTAGCATCCTGCCACGGCTTTCTAGCTCCCTTCTCTCTCCTTTCAGACCGTAGAGCCCCAGCTTGCAACGGTGTTAAACTGGTGACGAGAAGTTGAGTACATCTGGAATAAAGGTTTAAAATAAATGTAAGAAGAGGTCACGAATAAAGTTTTTGTTTTCTGCCTTGACATGGACAGCAGGAAGCTCAAAGTATCTTCCTGGAAGGTGTGGGTGCAGGTGTCTGGTGTGTGACTCCCTTTCCTCCTTTTCTCCTCCTGTGCCGAAGAAATGCTGTTACACTTTTTCAGATCACACATGTGAAATGCTGTGGAGGGCAGCTTCTGTGACCCTTAAATCTGATATAAGGAAACGTAAAACTCTGCAACAATTTTGAGACTAAGTGACAATTCCTTGAGTGTTAGAGAATTCCAATAGAAAGTCATTAGGACTGAAATCTGGGACCAGAGTCCATATTTTTCCTTTAACATATAGGAAATGATTAACCATGTTTGTTCACTTCCTTTCCTATCAGAGAGGTCAAATAATACTTTAATTATGTGTAGTTATTCATGGTGCTTCTGTGAACTGGTATAATACACATGAAACTGACAAGGCTCATTCATTTACTGGTGAAATGATATGAAATTTAATGTAATTTAAAAGCCATTTGTTCAACTATGAATCAATAGAAACAATAGTTGGTGTTAGATTCAGAAAGAAAAAAAAAGTTAAGCTCTTCTCCTAGTCTAACAATCTCAAATAAACGATCCTCGGAAATTAGAAAGTAAGGGAGACAACCTGGAGGTAAAGCTGTCTTCTTAAAAGGTGAAGATTTGGGGCCTGTAGCTAAATTCAGAGCCAGTCTCCAGCAGTGCAGCTCTCTCCCGGAGCTCCCTCTAAATTGCAGCTCCGCCAAGCATTGCTCCGTGTTCTTCCCCAGCAGACTCTAAATCTGGCACTGACTTTCATCGTGGCATTGCCTGCTGTCTTCAGAGCAAGGCCCAGCAGAAATGCTCTTGCTAGCTGCTGCTGAGATGAACTGAGTCACTGTCCCCAGGGGAGGGGCAGGAGCAAGATACACCCTGCAGACCTCCGAATGCTGTTCTTTCCCAGGAACCCATCCACAGGAAAAGGGGGGATAGCTTTCTCAGGAGATCTTAGAGTTGCCCCCAGAAAGATCTGGCCAAGGTAACTTTGGTTGTGCCTGACGGGTCCTCTCAGAAGACACCTGATAGCTTGCTGTGGTCACCTCACTATATATTTGAAGATGTTTCTTGACACTTCTTTTTTTATTTCACAACATGATGTCAGCTTTCTGTAAAGTCTCCTAAATATTCCAAGGCTATTCACATATCTCTTCTTTGCTACACCACTGATGCTTTTTAACCCTCTGGCTGTCAATTAAGGTGAAATATCTGTGGCAGAGTATTATAAGACATTTTGAAATCTAGATATTAACTGTGCCACAATTTGTGTTAAATAATTATTCTAGACAGTTTTGTTTAAGAATTATATTTACTGGTCCTACATGAGTTTAAAAATTGATTGATATTGGAAGAACTCAGAGGTATAATGATTTTAGTATCTTAAAAGAACCTTTAAATTGGTACCTAAAGTAAGTGACTTGTTTTCCACAGATAGTCAACTTAAGGAGTGAAGTGAAGTTAAAGTCATTCAGTCATGTCAGACTCTGTGCGACCCCATGGACTGAAGCCCGCTCTGTCCATGGGATTCTCCAGGCAAGAATACTGGAGTGGGTTGCCATTCCCTTCTTCAGGGGATCTTTCCAACCCAGGGATCAAACCTGGGTCTCCTGCATTGGCAGGTGGATTCTCTACCATCTGAGCCACGAGGGAAGACTCTGCTTAAATAGTGAATATGAATCTTCTAACAATTCTTTTTCTTCCCTCTTAATCATGAGGCAGGAAAAGTGTCAGGACTATTGTTGTCCAGTCTTGTAAATATGACTTTTGACACAGAAAACTTTAATTTCAGCATGCAGTAGTCATATCTGTATTCTGTCTTATGTTTGTTTTTATGCTTTCTCCTTGTTTGGAATTAAAGTCCTCAGAGACTTGGTTTTTTTTAACTTTTATTTGTTCTTCACAAAAACAATTTAAATTAACTCACCAAAGATAAAAGTCTCTTTGCTTACTTGATAGAATATTCATTTAATTATCAAAATGTTTCCAAATAACTACAGATGCATCTTCCAGGTACTGTCTTGCTTGAAACATCCTTTTCTGTGATAAAAGTATGTGGTGTGAGATCTAGTCTAATAATTCTTCCCTGTCAGTATTCAATAAATATTTAAGGCTAGCTCATCTAGCTTGCCTGAATGCAATCTTAAGATTTTTTTTTTTTGTTTAAATCAGAGCAATTTCTGCTACCGATCTTTCTGAATTAAAAGGAACAGAGGCACTAAAAGTGTCAGAGAATTCAACACTTAAATCATGGCATTTATTGATATACGACCACTAAAATAACCTTGAATTTACTGCAGAATTTTTATGCTTTTCTGTTCTATATTTCTTGTGACTAGCATTGACTGACTCATGCAGCTGACATCATTCTCCAGGATAGACATACCCTTAATCCATTGTCATATTTGAAAGTTTGGTAGTTTAAGCTATCGAGTTTTTGTATGTGTGTTATGAAAAAGAGATTTCTTTTATATTTCCTTCAAGCAATCAGAGGGTGGATTTTGAAGAGAAATTTAGAGGAGTTGCTTTTCCATATTTCATTGTCAGACAAAAATATCTTTGACGGTTGCACTTCAAAGACTTAAGAGTGGCTGGTGAAGAAGAGTTAAATTAACGTTTTTGTTTTACCAGGGGCCACTTTCATATTTTATATATGCTGGTGTTTAGAAGCAGGCTTGAAAAACATTTATGTGACCAGCCCCTGGAAGGCAACATTTCTAACATACTGCTTATCTTCCTTTATAAACTGTTCTTTAACAGTTGCTTTGGGGCACACAGAGAAAATTAGCAAGTACCTATTTTTCTGACATTAGTACTTAGAATTTTTATTCTACAAACATATACTTTCTTAGTGCTCTCCCCCAAATGCAAATTTTTGTGAACCAGAAGCACAGATCATCTAACAGTAGACTCATTACCCTAGTGTATAATGATCTTTTTGATTATCAATTGTCTTTTTGTGACCTACAGCTATGACTTCTTAATCTAAGAAGTATTTGCTTCTAAAGAGTCTAGTTTGTCCACATGATGTCTCCTTCAAAGGAGAAGCTGGATGATTTATTTCCCAGTGTTTATCCAGATCTTCAGGAAAACACGTTCAGGCTAAATCTCACTGAGCCTAAACTTCTGTTGATGTGTCTGAAAGAGACTCTGGGAAATTGCCTCACCTGGTTGTATGAGGCAATTCCTTGTTCTTTTTTTCCAGAAAATTCCAGATTTAGAAATATTAGAATATGTGTGCATGCTAAGCCGCTGCCATCGTGTCTGACTCTGTGCGACCCTATGGACTGTAGCCCACCAGGCTCCCCTGTCCATAGGATTCTCCAGGCAAGAATGCTGGAGTGGGTTGACATTCCCTCCTCCAGGGGATCTTCCCAACGCAGGGACCAAACCAGTGTCTCTTATGTCTCCTGCATTGGCAGGTCAGTTCTTTACCGCTAGTGCCACCTAAAAAACCTATCAGACTATACACACTACTATATATAAAATATTAATGGATGAACAAGGACCTACTGTATAGCACAGAGAACTATACTCAATATCTTGTAATAATCTACAATGGAAAAGAACCTGAAAAAGTATATATAAAGATGGGCTTCCCTGGTGGTTCAGACAGTAAAGAATCTGCCTGCAATACTGGAGACCCAGGTTCAATTCCTGGATTGGGAGTATCCCCTGGAGAAGGAAATGTCAACCCACTCCGGTATTCTTGCCTGCAGAATTCCTTGGGCAGAGAATCCTTTCAGGCTACTATCCATGGGGTCGCAAAGAGTCGGACACGACTGAGTGACCAACACACACATATACACATATGTATGTATAACTGAATCACCCCACAATACACCTGAAACTAACCCAGCATTGCAAATGAACTGTACTTCGATTAAAAATGGTTGAAAAAAGAAAAGTTAGAATCAGAGAATGGAAGAGAGGTCAGAGGATATGGAGCCCACCCCCACCTTTCTTAATTCACAGCTCTAGTGGTTACGTTGGCTTCCCAGGTAGGGCAGTGGTAAAGAAGCTACCTGCCAATGCAGGAGATGTAAGTTTGAAACATATCTATGGAATCATAGCTGGTACTGCCAGTGACTCAGATTGCTTTTCAAAATGATTTGATTAGCACACACCTTAGAATATAATCGCTAAGTTGTGGCCGATTCTTGCAACCCCATGGACTGTAACCTGCCAGGCTCCTTTGTCCATGGGATTCTCCAAGTGAGAATACTGGAGTGAGTTGCCATGCCTTCCTCCAGGGGATCTTTCTGACCCAGGAATCAAACCTGGGTTTCCTGCATTGCAGGCAGAGTCTTTACCAACTGAACTATTAGGGAAGCCTTATAATAACACAGAGCAATGTATTAAGTAAGCATCTTCCCAGGTTGTACAGTGGTAATGAATCCACCTGGCAATGCAGGAGACACAAAGAGACAGGGGCTTGATCCCTGGGTCAGAAAGATCCCCGGGAAGAAGAAATGGCAACCCACTCCAGTATTCTTGCCTGGAAAAATCCATGGATAGAGAAGCCTAGGGGGCCACAGTCCATGGGGGTCACAGAGAACTGGACACAATTGAGTGACTGAGCACACCACAGTGGTTGCATCACCAGGATCAGAACCTGAGGGGTAAAATCCATGTGGATGGAGCTCTCATGATGGAGCTCAACCAGGGCTCAGTGGTGACTAAGCTTCATATCACTTTCCAAGTCTTGCCATTTGGGAAGGAGGCTGCTAACAATTTATGAAATGGATGAGAGAAGCTGAAAACAACTTAATAGGCTCAGAGTTTTTCATGGCCAATAGATAAGTTCTGCACATCTCACAAACAAAACCATGATAGGATATTTTATTCCAGTGCTTCTCAAAACTGGACATCATTATGTGTTTCCCTGGGTGGTCTCTACCATGTGCTTCGGGAAAGTAGAATGCCACATCATCTGTGCTTTGTTTTGTAACCCCAAAAGACAGATCATAATAAACAAGGAGGAAATATTAATGGTATGAGGTTGGAAAAGCCAGATGTTCATAAAATGACCTTGCCCTTGACTCAGCCTGTGCTCACGCCCACCCATCGTTAGGGACCTGGTGAGTCACAGGAGCTAGAGGACTGGCTGGCCGGGGGGCGCCAGGGGATCAGAGTAGCTGTCGGTTGATTTGTGGGTTTGCTTTCATCTATTCAGGTTTACCCACATGGTGTTTAATGACGGCTTTAACGATCTTCATTTCCTTTCGATATGTTTGCTCTTTGCTCAGAATCCAGTTGTAAATAAGTCTGGCTTTGCTAAAGTGCTTTTTCTTTTCTTCTTCTTCTTCTTCTTTTTTTTTTTTATGAGGCTCAACCAGAAACAGTCATTTTTGTTATCTTTTTGTGTCATTGTTTATACATTTGTTTGTTTTGGACATCAGGGCATATAGTACTTGAAGGGAGACAAGAAAGGTTCTCCCCAGTATGTCTTACATAAGGCAAAAAAAGGAAAATCCCAAATCAATTTTGGCCAACAGATCATCTCATTTTTCACAATGTTTAAAGCCATTATGAAGATTATGCCATACCAAATAGTAAATCCCCCCTTGAAAGACAGGCATATTGTTTGTAGCAATGGAAATAAGCCTGCCCTCTGGCAAGAATGATTAGTATTGAGCCAGACACAGCCATAGGCACAGCTCAGGAGTCCCCAGCACCTCCGTCTATGATGATGGCAAGTGATGAATTCTCTGGTCATAGAAAACAGCAAACAAAATGTGTGTGAGATCATGAAAACAGCAATAACGGTTTTCTCAGTCAATTGCCAATGTAGACAGTGTTTGGTAATTACCAAGAGAGATGAAAATGAATGTTTGTCCTTTTTTCACAGGTTCAGGATGCATTTAGATGTCGATTGAGAAACTGTCAGGACCCAATCAATGCTGATTCTTCCAGTTCGTTTCCCAACGGGCATGCTCAAATCATGGTGAGCTTTAACTTCCCCTCTGAGTGTTGATTCAGTCATGGTTTCTCAAGGGAATAAACAATTATTCTTACTAGTAAAATAGTGTCAGATTTCTCTTGAGTTGGACTCTAGTTCAGTCACAGACTTGGAGCTTCGATACCAGATGATGGTTGCGTCCAGACTTGTTGGGAGTCCTGGATGTGTTACTGGCAGACTGGTGTGTTGAGTGTGGGGTTTCTAGGCAACACTGGGGGGGGCGGTATGTTCATCTTCACACAGAATTAGGGTTAGCAGTATATCTGTAGGATCATGTTTGTTTACAGATCAAAACATGCTGCACCTGCAGTTCTGGCCTGAAAGCCAGACCTGCTGTGGTCCTCACCTTGCCTGCCCTTCAAACTGCTCAGAGGAGCTGCACTCTAGACCAAGGAAACAAGGATCCCTGGGGTGGGACCTGGCCTGGGGAGAGACCCACGACAAGGACCACCGCCCTAAAAGCAGGAAGGGCAAACATGCTCCCAGCAGAACGGTCAACCACCGTACATGAGTTCTGACTGCTGTTCAGATGAGGGATACTTTACACATAATCACTTCCATATATTTTAGAAATGAAGTGAGCTTTAAGCTATGTCATTAACAGCAAGGCTTAATAGAGTTTTCTTCATAATATACCTGATTTATTATCAATGTGTTTGTATTAAGCAACACAAAAATAGCCTAAATGATATGCTAGTAACTAAAACAGGAGAAAGAGTAATTAATTTCTTTTAAAAAATAAAGAGATAAATACTGATATCTTGAATCTAAATATTGATTAAAACAGGCTAATATAATTTTACCATTAAAAGTGAACTAATCAAATAGTGACAGTCAATCCTAAAGGAAATCAACCCTGATTATTCATTGGAAGGGCTAATGCTGAAGATGAAGCCCCAATATTTTGGCCACCTGATGTGAAGCACTGACTCATTGGAAAAAACCCTGATGCTGGGAATGATTAAGGGCAGAAGGAAAAGAGGGTGACAGAGGATGAGATGGTTGGGTGGCATCACTGACTCAATGGACATGAGTTTGAGCAAACTCCAGGAGATAGTGAAGCAGGGAAGCCTGGCATGCTGAAGTTTATGGGGTTGCAAAGAGTTGGACACAACTTAGTGACTGAACAGCAACAACTATTTGTTTACAATAGAAGTTTGGAGAAAATATGAGGATGGAACTAAACTCTAGCAGGCTCTGGGCCAGATTAGTATTGTTTAATCTTCAAGTTTAATCTGTAAACCCTAAGGCTTTTGTCAGATTTGCATAAAAGGGGATCATCAGAAAACCCTAGTTTGATTTTAAGGGTTTGTCAAAGCTATATTGTAAGATATTACATTATTAACAATATATTCAAAGTGAATTTTTAAAAATGTAAATAACAAGGACATTTATTTAAGTATCTTCAGAATATTTCACATTCTAGTATTTTCATTGTGGAATTGAAATTCCTTAATTAATTTCATTAAGGAATTGCCTTAAAATTCTGTTCTTTCATATCTGGTGTTAGAGGACCATAGGTACAATATTGCCTTATTAAAACTGTACAACATATTTCCAACTGATTTTATCCAACATATGGTTGCTAGAAAATACTCTTGAAAGCATTTGATTATTCCTTGAGAAACTTCCTTTGCACAAAGTATTAACAATATCCTGGTACTGCCTAGTCAGATATTTGTTAACTTCAGATACTCTGGTCAGTATAAGCTTGAGGTCTTCATTAAATGATGATTCTATGTCTTATTATTTCTTGTTACAGACAGACTTTGAAAAGGATGTAGACATTGCTTGTCGATCAGGTAAGAATGTTTGAATTTTGAAAATGCAATCATTAGATGTTGAATCATTTTTATGTTTTGTTTTTTTTTTGGTTTTAAAGAAAGTGCTGTAGTTTACACATCATATATTCCTATAGATGAACAAATTGAGTCAGCTGGAAGCATTGTAATAGCAAATGTGGGAGAGGAGGAGGAATGAGAGAGAATATGAATGGGGAATGGGAGGAGGTGAAAATGGTTGACTGGGAGCACAGATCACAGGAGAGCACTGACTTGGAGAGGGAAGCTTTCCATCCACCTCTCACTGGTTGTCAGGTGCAAGGCCAGTCAGTTTGATGTCTCTCTGTGCCTCAGGTTCATCATCCTTGTTGGAAGGATGAGACACCACTATGTATATGTGTTTGTGTGTGTGTGTGTACTATAGGTTTATTGCTGTATTTGCAGAGGGGACCACGACAGAGCATGCACATGCCCTGCTTAGAGACCTGCATCCTGTGACCATGTCCTCAATAGCTTCCCTCCAGCCTGTGAGTTCAGTTCAGTCGCTCAGTCGTGACAGAGTCTTTGTGACCCCATGGACTGCAGCACAACAGGCCTCCCTGTCCATCGCCAATTCCTGGAGCTTACTCAAACTCATGTCCATTGAGTCAGTGATGCCATCCAACCATCTCATCCTCTGTTGTCCCCTTCTTCTTCTGCTTTCAATCTTTCCCAGCATCAAGGTCCTTTCCAGTGAGTCAGTTCTTCGCATCAGGTGGGCAAAGTTTCAGCTTCATCAGTCCTTCCAATGAACATTCAGGACTGATTTCCTTTAGAATGGACTGGTTGGATCTCTTTGCTGTCCAGGGGACTCTCAAGAGTCTTCTCCAACACCACAGTTCAAAAGCATCAAATCTTCACTGCTCAGCTTTCGATATAGTCCAACTCTCACATCCATACATGATTACTGGAAAAACCATAGCTTTGACTAGATGGACCTTTGTTTGCAAAGTAATGTCTTTGCTTTTTAACATGCTGTCTCGGTCAGTCATATCTTTCCTTCCAAGGAGTAAGCATCTTTCTAGTTCATGGCTGCAGTCACCATCTGCAGTGATTCTGGAGCCCAAAAAAATAAAGTCTGACACTGCACTGTTTCTCCATCTGTTTCCCATGAAGTGATGGGACCAGATGCCATGATCTTAGTTTTCTGAATGTTGAGCTTTAAGCCAACTTTTTCACTTTCCTCTTTCACTTTCACCAAGAGGCTCTTTAATTCTTCTTCACTTTCTGCCATAAAGGGGGCATTATCTGCTATCTGAGGTTATTGATATTTCTCCCAGCAATCTTGATTCCAGCTTGTGCTTCATCCAGCCCAGCATTTCTCATGATGTACTCTGCATAGAAGTTAAATAAGCAGGATGACAATATACAGCCTGTGAACACCACCAAAAGCAGATGAATAATGCTTCTTTATACTGTGAAAAAATATACTTTCATTTTTTGTTCATTTGTTCTAATGGCACCTTTGAGAATAACAGTGAATATCCACCTAGCCTTCATCCAGATATTTGAGAGCAAATACTATTTAGCCCAATCCAGATCTTTTTTTTTTTTTTTTTAAATTAAGCAAACTATGTTCCTTCACTCATTGCTCAGCATCCTCCCAGGCAGACATTGTGCCCCCTGGGGTCAGTCATTTAAAATTATGGTACCCAAATTTTGAGTATGGTGCCCATTTTAGCCAGCATTTATCACAGTTGGCTCTTTTCCTTATATTAATGTTGTGTACATTCACATCTGATTTCATAGCAGCTGGTAAAATAATAATCCCAAGACTTTTTGTAGTAGCTGTCAGGGATTTCCTAGGCTATGATTATGTAAAGGTTTTGCTTTTTTTCTTTTTCCCTTAAAGAAAAACTAGCCTTTGCATTTATCTCTATTTGCTATTATCTTACTAGTTATAAGTTACCATTCTATCCATTTGAAATTGTTTGGCCATTGAAACTTTGATAAGAATGCCTTCTAAATAAGTCTTCTTCCAAACTTTACAAATAAAGGAATGATACTCATCTTGTTCTCTTTTGTTAAAATATGCATTTACCCAGATTCATTGCATCCAGAGATTTAGTATTCTTAATATTAGGCCAGTACCATTATTTTATTAGAAAAAAAAAATCTTTTAATGTTTTCACTTTCAGTCTGTGCTCTTTTTTAGCTGAGCTTATCAAGAACTTGCTCTTGTGTTTTTCTGAAGATTTCCTTCCACATTGTATATTCAGTGTCAAAGCCTCAATTCCTGGTCTCTGAGTAATCTTTCTCCAAGTTTTGTTGAAATTTCCTTTCCCAAAGAGTGGCACATATATCTGATAATGCAAAATATTCAAGTGCTTTTTGCTTTGTTTTGGTTTTGTTTGCATTTTGCCTTTCACTACTTGATTTATTTCTCTCAAAAGTCTCATCACTTCAACATCGTGTCTGTATGTGTAGGTGGTGTCAATTTGTTTATGCTGTATGTTCAAAATCTGGATATCTACATTTTGAGCATGTCAAAGGAATAGTTACGTTTCTCATATAGAGTCAACACTGCTTCATAAGATGAATTGTATTTCCCCAAATATTTGATATACAAATTTTCAGTAAAGATGGCTGTATCACTGATAAAAATGTGCTACTATAACTACAAATTATATTTATACAAACTAAATATATGTTATACAAATCCAGATTGAAATTGAAAGTGTTAGTCACTCAGTTGTGTCCAACTCTTTGTGACCCCATGGAGTGTAGCCCATCTGGCTCCTCTGTCCATGGGATTTCCTAGGCAGGAATACTGGAGTGGATTGCCATTTCCTTTTCCAGGAGATCTTTCTGACCCAGGGATTGAACCTGGGTATCCTTGACTGCAGGCAGATTCTTTACTGAGACACCAGGGAAATGAAGATTATGCAATCAATATCCAGTACCAAGATTTAATTGTAGTTTATGTTATACTCACAAAAGTAAAAACTTATCTATATGTACTTAATAAAATACAATAGGTCCCCATAACTAGCCTTTAAATTATATTGCTATAAATTTTGGATTAATATTTACTTACAGTTAAAGATTTAAAATATTCTTGCCAGAATTTGGAATTATTTTAAGGGCTACTTTCTGGAATATTACTAAATGCGTTAATTTAACATACTTTATCTCTGAATATTTTTATGTAAATTGCTCCTGAAAATCCCAATTCATTACATTAAGATGTTTGGAAATAATTTTTTTAATGGAATTATTCTAATTCTTAAATAGAATAGTTAAATATAAAAAGTCACACCAAATTATGGATTAATAAAAATATGCGATGTAGAGTAGATTTAACATCTTTGTTTGTCTTGTTTTTTGCTTTTTTTCTGCTCTTTTAAAAAAAAGTTTTATTGGACTATAATTGAATAACATCTTTAATATATAAAAAGAAAGAGAAACCTAGTGCAAAATTAAATACAGTAACTCTAAGATAAGAGATATTACGTGAATGATACCTGTCTTGAAATAATTTGAAAGCGTCTCTTCTTTGTAATAGGGAAAGACATGCAGAATTTTCTATTTTCAACCCTTGCTTTAATGCATAATAATTAAGATGCTATTTGAAAACTTGATAATGATGGGTAACCCTGAATATGTCTGTGACTTCTCACAAGGAGATAATAAACCAAATACTTTAGTTGCTGCTAAGTCGCTTCAGTCGTGTCCGACTCTGTGCGACCCCATAGACGGCAGCCCACCAGGCTCCTCTGTCCATGGGATTCTCCAGGCAAGAACACTGGAGTGGGTTGCCATTTCCTCCTCCAATGCATGAGAGTGAAAAGTCAAAGTGAAGTCGCTCAGTCATGTCTGACTCCTAGAGACCCCATGGACTGCAGCCTACCAGGCTCCTCCATCCATGGGATTTTCCAGGCAAGAGTACTGGAGTGGGGTGCCATTGCCTTCTCCATGCCTAACAAAGCAATCAGTGAAAAGGGCTCTGCCTGTTGATAAGGCAGCGCTGGGAGCCCCTGTTGAACCAATGTGCACACAGTGCTGGTCTGTCTGTTTTCAACACGACCATCACCAAGAATATTTCTTCAGAATGTCATTCTCTTAGACTTTGAAACTGATAGCTGTTCACAACTAAGCAGGCTTCAAGTCATTCTGCCTCCATGACACATAAAGTATGGCTTCCTTCTTTATGGAGGGGCAGAAAAGAGAAACTAAAATATATTTTAATAAATAATTCTGAACTACTCTGTTGATGGTTTTTTCTTTGATGTGGTTTATGTTTTCATTTTGTTCTCTTTCTTACTACAAGATATCGTGCATTTTTAACTTTTCTAAGCCATTATTTCACAGTCTTAAACTGGAAGTTTTAGAGGCTCATACAGTTTTTTCTGCTTAAAGTCAGTTGGCACTTTTAATACCCGCTCATGAGCATTGGAGCATATGGATGAATTGATCTTGTAAAAAGAAAAGACCTTGCTTTTCATGGGACTGAAAATGATAAATACATTTGAACCCTGTATCTACTTGACCATATGAACTTCATAGATAAATACTCCTTAGTTTTCAACATGCATAAATTTTGAAGGTATTTCTGACACAGTGGGATGAAATTCTCATTGATTACCTCTTTCAAGAAGTATTTTAATGAATAGAACTTGTAGAATACTGCAGAGAGGAACCCTTTAAGAAAAAGTCAAACTCTTGTGAATATATCCATAATTTTATAAAGCCCTTTGCAGTACACTGATGGAGAAAATTTCTCAGGGAACCTTCCTTTCCTGTGAAAGTAAGGCAGAGTTATTTAAGGTTAGGGCACTGAGATTTTTGAAAATCTGTTTATCAGTTTTCAGATATGCTTTAGCCACCTGAGATCTATCATATCAGAATCAGAGCATATCAGAATCAATATAGAAAGATTCAGTTATCTGGACCAGGTACAAAAAATAGAAATGTAATTTTTGATAATTTTTATTTTATTAAGGAAAAAGTTTAGTAAAACAAGGAACAACAGAATATAATAATAAACGAAAAGCATGCATTAACTTTCTTTTATTGCTTTTATGTTCTAATTCACAGTTCTTCATAAGGATATTGGTCCCTGCCGAGCAGCAACAATAACAGGCACCCTCTCCAGGATTTCTCTGAATGATGATGAAGAAGAAAAAGGAACAAACACTGAAGCACTTAGCTATTCAACATTGCCTGGAAACGTCATTTCCAAAGTCATTATTCAGCAGCCCACAGGTCTACACATGCCCATGGGTATGAATGAGCTAGGCAATCAATGTTTGAAAAAAGAGAACAGTGAATTGCGGAGAACTGTGTACTTATGTACGGATGATAATTTGAGAGGGGCGGATATGGACATCGTCCATCCTCAAGAGAGAATGATGGAGAGTGACTATATTGTGATGCCCAGAAGTTCTGTAAATACCCAGCCATCAATGAAAGAAGAAAGCAAAATGAATATCGGCATGGAAACCCTGCCCCACGAAAGGTTATTGCACTACAAAGTGAATCCTGAATTCAACATGAATCCTCCTGTCATGGACCAGTTCAATATGAACTTAGAGCAACATCTCACACCCCAGGAACATATGCAGAATTTGCCCTTTGAGCCTCGCACAGCTGTGAAGAACTTCATGGCCTCTGAGTTGGATGAAAATGCAGGATTATCAAGAAGTGAAACTGGATCAACGATATCAATGAGTTCTTTAGAAGTAAGCAATGGACCAAGTCTTCCCTTAATATTTGAAAGACAGATAGACTGATAGACAGTCTGACTGATAGATTCATAGACTGATAGATAAATAAGTAGACAGATCAATAAATAGATTGATAGAGCAAGAGAGAGACTGGTAGATAGACTGATTGATAGATGATAGATAGATATCGATAGCTAGATAAACTGAGTCATGGGGCACTGCAGTGGGGAGAACTGCAGCACCCTTAGCTTTAGCTTTTGCGCTTTTATATTGCTATGTTGGGATTAAGATTGTTTTTTTCCAGTAGAGCATCAGAATCCCCTTTCTCAAGACTACTTTTTTTTTTTTTTAAAGAAACCCTCTTTAAAAAAAAAAAAAGATACTTATATGTAATAATTTTGTCATAATGGGAACCAATAAGAGCATTCCTGAACAAACAGAAGATCCTCCTGATGTTTCTCAGGTACCAGAGGTTTTTGATGGTTAAAGTAGTTTCTGGATGACATTGAAGACTTTAACCAAGGTCTGGACTTTTTGTGTGAGGGCAGCTCTTGAAATAACAAAATTGGAATGTCTCAATGAGGTTACCATTACACTGTTTATTATAAATGTATGATTACCATAGATTGATATCTTTCAGAGTAAGTATTTTGCTTTTAACTCTTGCAGAATTATGACCACTAAATGTTTTGGTCTTAAATTGTGAACTCTTGGGAGGCATATAAATTAAGCAGGCCAAGAGACAGGACTCTGAGGTCCAACCACATGACTTTTGCAATAAAGCAAGCTCCCCTCAGCTTCTTTCTTACCCACAAAGTGATGCAAAGAGTAGTCAACAGGTATCAATATTGCTCATATTTTATAACAATTAATCAAGTAATATCTAAGTCAAATAAGACAACTCATGTATAATAGTCTTTGATAGACATCCTGTTGCTGTTTTGTATGTGACTTTTATATTCTTTACCTTGAAATTTTTCTATAAACCCACTATTGATATGGGCTTCCCTGGTGGCTCAGTGGTAAAGAATACACCTGCAATGCAGGAGACGTAAGTTTATTCCTTGGGTCAGAAAGATCTCCTGGAGAAGGAAATGGCAACCCACTCCAGTATTCTTGCCTGGGAAATACCACGAACAGAGGAGCCTGGTGGGCTGCAGTCCACAGTGTCACAAAAGAGTTGGTTATGACTTAGCAACTAAACAACAATAACAACACTACTGATATATTGCATATGTTCAGTATACAGTGCAATACATGTGTTATTTTATATGCATTTCCAATTGTTTTAACATAACAGATTATTTCACAATACGTTATAATTGGTTGCCTGCTCTTTATATCAGATGTTTGCTGATAATCTTAGGTTCTAGTGTTCAAAAGTGCCCAGAGCAAATTACCCCTCCTTTCTCCCCACAAAGCTGTGCCTTGTACTATGTCAAGATGAAGAGAGATCCTGAAAGTTTATAGTAACTTGTGTGGTATAATTTTGAGGTTCTTCCCAACTGAGTTGAGGGAATTCTAGACCAAAATAGGCATGCAGACAAGATCTAGGATAAATCCCTAATTCTAAATCAGTGTTAAACAAAAGACAGTTTCTGAGGAAAATCATTCCTTGGAACCATAGGCATAGGGGCAGTGAGTCCAAGTTGAGTCCTGAGTGGTTGGAGCTCCCTCAAGACAAAAACAGGCCATCATTCTGAACTAGCAGAAGGGCTACTGTGTCTGTCTCTAACTTGCATATCCCTGACAGTCACAGGTCTATGACAATAATGACCACATAAACACAAACTACATAACATTTATTCAAAGTCAGAAAAGTTTCTCAAAGAATTTCAGTGATTATGAATATAAGAACATAACACCATAAATAATCATAATGACCATATGAGGTTTTTCTACATAGAATGACTCTTTAAAATGTGCTAGAGGGATTAGAATGGAAACATTACAATATTTTACTTGTTCTAAAAATGTTTTATGTCTAAAAACCTTTCTGGGTTTGATATTGTATAGATTGTGTATGCTTGAACAATAGACTGGATTTCCAAGTGCTGCTTTGTTCCATGGTAATTTTTCCAAATCTCTGAATTAAATATAAGCATCATGTATAAGTATGATTCAGCCAAAAGCTCTGCATTTAAATGACTTAGAAATCACAAGGCTCACATCTTGAAAAGGAAGAAAATTCAGGATTAAGAATGAAAATTCAGTTTTTCATTTTCATTCTTTCAAAGAGTTTAATAGTGAGTAATTGCTTAGGGTGACCATTTTAGGAGGCAGCTGAATATATAGATGTGGGAATGAATAATAAAATTAGCATTTATATAGCATCTTTCATTAGCTGATCATCAAATCACCTTAAAATATGAATTAATTACTCTTCACAACACCTCTGTACAATGCATAAGTTTTTCTAATCCTTGAAGTAAAGTCATTTGTTCAAGGTTACCATGCAAGTGCACAGAGAGTATAGGACCTGAATCTTTCTATCCTCACCAATTTTACACTGACTCAAAGAGACAGTCATGTGCCTGAATGTTAACATGAGAATCACTTTATAAAGTTCATTTAACCCAGGTCAGACACTTGGTCATATGGAATAATGACATGGAATGGATGAAGCGTAGATGTGTACAGCTAGCCAAGTTTGGGAGCAGGACTATGGCCGTGAAGGTCCAGTCTGGTGTGACTTCCTCTGTGGGCAGAGTGAGTGGTTAACTGCCACACTGTCTGTAGCCAACCATCAGGGAAGATGATATTCTGACGCTAGAGGAGAAGCGGAAAGATGCCTAGTGCATCAACATGGAGCGTGGGGAGCAGCAGTAGCCAGGAGGTGTCTTGAGACCTGGAAGAGCATAGGAAGACAGAAGGGAGCGGCCCTCCGGCTGACATGAGGCCCTGGCGCAGTCTGAGTCTTCCTGGAGTGAGAAAGGAGGGCCCAGCCGCAGGGGCCTCTTGCCCAGGAAGCTGGGGCAGCAGAGGACAGCCAGATGCCACCGGAGCTTCTCAAGGGTGTCATGAAAAGATGTTCACAGTGATTCAGAAAGTCGCCTCCAGAGGAGTGGGTGTTCGCAATTTGCTGAGGTGGGAAGTGGTGGGGGGAAGAAAGAAGAGGGTGAAAGCTGCCAGTGCTGCACAGAATACAGTGTTGCTGAGGAAAAGTGCAGGCGAGGAACAGCAAGAGGCAAAGGAGAGAAAACAAAGCCAAAGAGTGGGTGGAAGTGTTTATTCAAGTAAGCAGGAGGCACCAAAGCGAGAGGGCGGCTCCCCAACCCCAAGACTGTGCCCGCAGAACAGGCTCCGACCTCCAGGGGAGCCTGTGCAGCTAACCCCCAATTATTCCGTGTAGAAAGTTTCATAAATGCATCAAGTTGTGTTTTTTGTTCTGTTTTGTTTTTGGCGTAAAAGCACATCCAACTTCTCTCCCCTCTTAATACTCTCTGGTTTCTTTCTTTCACGAAATATGTTAGCTGCCATTTTCCAAACTGTATCCATTCCCAGAACGGACTTGTTAAGCAAGTCTGAAAATTTTTAGATTTCCACAATTATGGATTCATTGCAATATGCCTATGGTAGAATTTCTCATGATGGCTTCAGGCCTGGATATCATCTAGTTGCTTTCCTTAAAGCTAAGAAAGATGAGGTTGTTATTAGGATTTAAGTCCTTCCCTTTCAGTTAAGGAACAAAATGTGTTGAGTGAATGGTGTGTATATAGACAATTACAAGGCACTGTGAAGCAAGTGAGGGAAAAGGAGGATCTGTATTCTCAAGCCACTGAGGACTGTGAGATATAGTTTAAACCTTGGGCTGTGGTTCCATTTATTTATTTTTTTTAAAGTATAGATATATCAGTGTAAGAAGATAGGTCAGTATTTGTTTGGACTCATGGCCGCACCACTCTTTACTCTGTGTCTGGTAGCTGGTATATCTAAATAGGACATATTTCCTCACTCAAAAGTCTTCTCAACTTGGGTGTGGCTCCAAGTCAAGAGACCCCTGTGCCCCTGGGTCTCTTGGCGGTTGATGCAGGCTTCTGACTAGGTGAGAGGGCTGGCCACAAGGAAACACTGTGAGGCTGGATGCTGGTCAGAAGAGGGAAGCCAAGGTATTTCTCCTCGCTCTGCTTTGGGCAGCACCTGTGTCTTTATCTGCAGTTCTGTGGTGCCTCCAGCCTTGGCTAGATGCCTCAGCCCCCGGGGTCAGGTTGTTGTGCCATCTCCCTTGTCTGTCCCTGTGGGAGGGGGGCACTAGCTTCTTCTCCTGTGAATCCCTGGGTTCCTCTGTGGCCCCTTATGTGGCTTCTCGGCTCCTCCATCACTTGAATTCCTGTGCAACGCTTTGCTCCAGTGTTAGCACGTTAAGTGGTTTCTCTTATTCTCCTGACATATCTGGCCTAAGCTTTTCTTGTAACTAAACAGAATTAGATAGTCAATCGCACAATTGCTGTTTTAAACAAAGTTTTGCTGCTCCAGGTTTTCTGAGTATTCAGGTATAAATTTAACGATGTATCTCAAAACACGCTCAGCCAAATCTCTCTGTTTCTAAGTGCATAAAAAGGGACAGCATTCTGTGCTAACTTTTTATATGCCAATTTTCCTCTGGACATGAATTCTGGAGATCTCAATATAATGGTTTTGAAAGGTAAAACATTTTAGCTATAATGTCACATCACAGGTGCCTCCCTTATGGCTGCGGTGAACATCAAATTGGATAATGTGTGTGAAAAATCCTTTGAAAATTGTAAGGAGCACTTTAGATGTAAGGTTGTGTGATTATTATTTGATTGCCATTATACCTTGAATATTGCTGCAGAAACTTGATTGCTATAATTAAGTCAATATTCAGGATATTAGACAAAATATTATGGCCATGCTTGGGAACTAGAGACTCCGTCACTAACAGAAACAATTATAGAACTGACCATTGGGCAGAAGAATCTTTTTCTTATGTAAACTTTTTTCCCTCATGTAGCTGTGGTGAAAGAAAGCCTTTTCCTTCTTCAGTGTTTTGTTTTTGCTGCTGGGTTAGGGGATTTTGTCTTTTATGCAGGCACAAAAAATTAGGCAAGCAAAATTAGCTCTAATAAGTCATTTTTCAAAATGAATGATTCTCAAGTTTCATTTACTCAGATATTTTGAATGGATATGACATCAGAGCTTTTTCACTTGAGTGAGTTCATTGCTCAGTCTGTAATGGAAACTTTTAATGGCAGTCATATTGGCATTTATCAGTCCATGGAATTTATTCCTCACTGTGAATCTTCTAGGATCTTGTCCAGCTTAATCTGCAAAGACACAGACAATGAAGTATTCCCTTTGAGAAATTATTTATCATTCTACGAGACTTTGCTGTGCAGAGACACCTCTGTGCACATCCTATTCCCCTGAGTAGCCCCGTATTGGTGGGCATTTTCTTACTCAGAATTCATCCTAAAGAATGTTTCCTTCTATTAGTGATAGGCCTGCATTCCTCTAAATGGTCTTGATCCACTTGGCTGTCAGCTGATCTATTCAAAATGGTTTTCTTTGTTTATGTAGTCCACCTGCTTATACAAATTCTCCTGGAGTCTTCCTGAGAAAAATAAAACCAGAAAAACAAGTCACATTGTTTTGAATTTGTTTGGCTTCCATAGTGTAGCTCCTTCAGTCTTTCAGCAATAATTTTGTGAATGTCTACTACTGTGCCAGGCTCTAGGCTAAGGTGCTTGAGATATAAAAGTGGTCAAAACAGACGTGGATCCTGCCCCTTTGGTGAATAAACCCTATGGAAGAGATAGAAGGTGAACTGTTAACAAATGAATAATCAGAAAGTGTGCTGTGCTGGACAATAACCATGGAATGTGTGAGAGAGAGGCTTCTTTAGATGAGGAGACCTGAGAAGACTTCCAAACCTACATTAGAGTAAAAAGTGAAGTTAAGAAGGAACATGGTTTGTGAGGTGCTAAGGGATCAGGTGATGTTTCAAGAAAAAGAAAGTGCAAGTGAAGAGGCTCTGAGGTAGGAAAGAGCTTGGAATGTTCTCATAGGGTTCAGTTCAGTTCAGTCGCTCAGTCGTGTCTGACTCTTTGCGACCCCATGAATCGCAGCACGCCAGGCCTCCCGGTCCATCACCAACTCCCAGAGTTCACTGAGACTCATGTCCATAGAGTCAGTGATGCCATCAGCCCATCTCATCCTCTGTCGTCCCCTTCTCCTCCTGCCCCCAATCCCTCCCAGCATCAGAGTCTTTTCCAATGAGTCAACTCTTCACATGAGGTGGCCAAAGTACTGGAATTTCAGCTTCAGCATAATTCCCTCCAAAGAAATCCCATAGGGTTAGAAGACTTGTGAAGTGAGGGGCAAGCTTCTTATAGAGTTGGAGTAGGAAGAAGAGATGAGACTTTTTAGAGCCTTGTAAAAGAAGAGAAGCAAATGAGACAGATAAGCATTTGTCATGGTCATTTCTCCATCCATTCATCCATCACTTTGATAGTGTGAAAGAGAGAGGATTAGGATCCAGTGGCAATGGGAGAAGGTGTAGAACAGAAAACTGGAGGACAGTTAGGAGACCACTGAGGTCATCCAGATGAGAGATAAGGATGCCTTTAACTATGGAGGAGAAGCAGAGGTGGAGAAGATTGGGCAGATCAAGATGTGTTTTGAACATAGAACAGATGGCACTGCTGATGGATTTGATGTGCAGGATGAGAAGTAAGAAGGGGTGAAGAGTGATGCCAAAGAGTCTCACTCGACGAACTAGATATGCAACATTTCCTGTGATGGGAAGACATGGGAATAAAAGGTGTTTGCAACTTAAGAGATGGTATTTAAAACCATGGGAATGGATGAGTTCATCCAAAAGAGAATATGTGAAAAAAAGACAACTATGCAACTCAACATTTAAAAGCAGGGTGATGAGAAAGAGCCAGCAATGGAGACTTGGCTGAGCTGCAGTACATAAGAGGGAGGAAAAGAAAATAAATGGAAAAGCTGAGACAAATGAGTGCTTTAATGAGGAAGTGATTAAGTCTCAAAAGCTTCTGAGAGTCCAGTAAGATGAGAAGAGAAAAATAACCTTGGAAATTGACCAGATGGATCTCTTCTGAGACCTCAATAAGAAGAATGTTAATGGAATATTGAGGACAGAATACAAGTTGGGATGAGTTCTAAGTGGGAAATTAAAGCAATGGAAAGAGCATAGAAGAAACATCATCTACTATGGCAAAAAGGATAATTTATATCAAGTTATTTGGGAACTTGGGGCCATAGAGAGAGGGGTATTTTTATCTTCATAAAATATGTTGGCACCATCCTGACTTTTCAATCTCTGGGTCGGGAAGATTCCCTGGAGTAAGAAATAGGAACCCACTCCAGTATTCTTGCTTGGAAAATCCCATGGACAGAGGAGTTTGGCAGGCTACAGGCCATCTGGTTGCAAAGAATCAGACATGACTGAGTATGCATGCAGCCACATCCTGACTTGTTTTAAATTTGTATGTAGCATTTCTTCAATTATCCACTTATCAGAAAAGTTGTTTTGACTTGATCACTTTTCTTCATTGATTCTCATCTTTTAAACATGTAACGGTTATTTCTAACCACTTTCCTACCTTATAGTAACACTCAGAGAGCTCAGAGGTATGTTTGAATAAGCATGTAAGGCAGTCACAGTTTCCACAGACTTCAGTGCTTTAAAAGATTCTTCCACACACTGCAAAACAGACTGAGAGATGGTGAGTGTTATCATGAGGAAGTGAAGAACAGAAGTTAACATTCTGGTCCTTCCATTCCATCACAGATTTTCCAATGCAAATACTTCCTTAGAATAAAATTGATTTTGCGGTGGGAGACCCATTGTGGAGTGAAGTCTGCCACTGTGTTGTTGCATCTTGGCTCATAAACTAGCCCATATTAGAATCACTTTATCAGACTTTTAAAATATAATTGACATGTAGCAGTTCATATGCTTGATTCTGCTTCAGGCTTGCAAAGCATTTCAGGCTCCTGCTGTCATCCTGGGGTTGACTGGATCCTATAACGTTATTCTTGCTGAGTTCCAGGTAAAGTCAGCAAACTATCACGTGAAGCTTGGCTATGAACCATCTTGGCTATGAACCTTGTACCATGGTATAGTCACTGGGCAACAGTGGAGAAAAAACACAGGATTTTGCGGTCAGAGAGCTGAGTGGGAATCCTAGCTCACGCAATTACTACCCTGGTGAAGCAGGCGAGTTATTTGAACTCCTCCAATCCTCAGTTTTACTCATTCATAAACCGGGAAAATGCATAATTCTTTCCTAACCAAACTACAGGCCAGCTAGCATCTTCTAACGTGAAAGCACTTTATTAAAGGTTGAAACACTTGGTCAATATTACACATATTTTATTACCCTTGGACTCTAAAAATCTGCCACATTTTTTCAACTCTTTAATTTCAAGTCTTCACTGCTGAATTTTCCAGCCTACCTACCCCCGTCCCTGCAACTATCTTTTGAGAAGTCTGCTTCATGTGCTCATTTCTTAGCCTAATCCCTTACATTATAATGTGATATTAATGAAATGAAACAGAGAGAAACTTATTTATGGGTGTATATCCATTTTATTTTCCATATTTCACAGCCGCATAACCGGCACCTGCTCTCGCAGGGACAACCCCTCTCTGCTGCTCCTCTGGGTTCCCATCTTGGGATGGTTCCCATCTTGGGATGGTTCCCATCTTGGGCCGGTTCCCATCTTGGGCCTGAAATTTAAGGCCTACAGCAATATGTATCCATCCGCATTTCCGGTTCTTAGGCAACACATCGTTGCATTCAGAAACAAGAGAGCAGCATATGGCTGTTAGGATCTTTGCAACAAAGAAGCCCTCAGCCCATGCAGTGGACAGGCCTCTTTGCTGGATAATTGAACCTTTTCCATCAGGTCTCACTATTTAGTTTTCAAATGAAACCCAAAGCGCGTGACTAATGTTCTGTAGTAATTGCTTAACATTAAGTGTTTCCATGCTTGAATTTTGCTGTATTAGGAAAGAAATTTGCTTAATGTACAGTTGCAAAAGTGTCCTGGTGAGTCACAGTGCCGAGAACGCAAAGCGCCCAAGAACAGGAGGGATGCCCTGACCTTTGGTCTAACATCTCAGAGCAAAGCGGGATGCAGGGCGCTGAGGCCTGGCTCATACATCATGGGCAGCTGATAACAGCAGTGGGGGGTGGCCAAGGAAGCCTGGGGTTACACGGCTTCCCCCACACACCTCTCCTTCCAGGATGCCCCCAGAACTGGGACACGGAGCAGAGTGGGGTCAGCAGGGTGACTTTCCTTTGAATAAAGCAGTTCCTTATCTGCCTCTCTTTGACCGTACTGAAGGATTTGATTCTCAAGTCTTAAGCAGCTCCACCAAAATCAAATTATTTCAGAACTTTTAAACGTTTTTTTTTTTTTTTAAACATAATCTTTCTTTGGGTGTATCACCTTCTGTTTACTGCAACATGCTTTGGAAAGTTGGTTAGGGAAGGTTCAGGGTCTATAGGGACAATTTTAACTCTGGCTGCAGAAATTTAGTCGTATTTTCCAATGAACTGCATTAGTTCCTTTCTTTCTCTCCTAATATTCAACAGTTACAAGAATCTCTCCGTTATCTTGGACATGACTCCCTCAGGTTATTGAACTTCACACTATAGCTATTAGGATAGGAGAAGAGGAAAGAAAAAAAAAAAAAAAAAACACAGAAGTTTTATATATCTTCCCTACTGCCTGTATAGTTCATCTTTTTAATATTTATTAATTTCCTCTGTTTTTCATTCCTACTTTCTCAAACAAACAAACAAAAAAAAAGCCTGTATTGGAAACTTTTGAGTGCCAATAATTTGGTGGACATTTTCTATATTTATCAGATAGCTCCTTCTATACCTAATAATTCTAAGAATTCAGTGAATGATTTAGAGAAGATGTTAAGAATACCTGCCCTATACTAATATTAAATAATCACATTAATTTCATTTCAACCATGTTTCCTGATTTTATCAAGACATTTATCTGTAACTAGATTCAGGAAGTGTTTAACAGATTCTGAGGCTGCTGCTGCTAAGTCACTTCAGTCATGTCCGACTCTGTGCGATCCCATAGACGCAGCCCACCAGGCTCCCCCATCCCTGGGATTCTCCAGGCAAGAACACCGGAGTGGGTTGCCATTTCCTTCTCCAATGCATGAAAGTGAAAAGTGAAAGTGAAGTCACGCAGTTGTGTCTAACTCTTAGCGACCCCATGGACTGCAGCCTACCAGGCTCCTCCATCCATGGGACTTTCCAGGCAAGAGTACCGGAGTGGGGTGCCCCTGCCTTCTCTGGATTCTGAGGCATAGTGAGGTATTTACGTCTACATCTGTGTTCTACTGGGGTGCAGACTGTTACTTGTTTTATTGCGCTGTGCTTAGTCGCTCAGTTGTGTACAATTCTTTGCAACCCCGTGGACTGCATCCTGTCAGGCTCCTCTGTCTGTAGGGAATCTGCAGGCAAGAAAAATAAGAGCAAGTACTTTCATGCCTAGCTCTGAGAAAGATTGTGCTGTCAAGGAAGATTACCAAGTACGGAGAAATTTGTGGATGAGACCTATAGAGAATTTTGGCGTGTAGACAGAAGGTTAGGTAGAATTTGGTAGAAATGAAGGTTGAGGGGGTGATGGCTGGAAAGTGTTGAGATGACTGGATGCCTTTCCTCCACAGCTTTGAATCCTTTGTGTCTGTAAAGTAGTTCTGCTGTAGCAGGCCTAAAGTCTCCTTCAAGATTGAACTTTTAAAGTGAATTTCCCCTTAAAAATGTCTCTGTATTGAAAAAAAATAGACTTAAGGCCAAGATAAGGAATATATTATAAATTTATATTCTCCAATTTTAAAGGAAATCCAAAGTGAAAATGGAATAATGTGGATGGCATAGTTTGAGATCATAAAAATGTTGAGATTCTTTTGTGAAGGAAGTGTTTATATCACAAAGAAACAGGATTATTGAAAATAATCATTTTTATTTTAATACTAAATATAACTTTTTTGGTTTTTCTCTTTTTAAAAAATATCTAACAGAGAAGAAAATCACGATATTCAGACCTTGACTTTGAGGTAAGTGTCTGAGAATTATTTTTGTTTTAACTTTAATTATTTGAATTTGAAATTGGTGTACAATTACTTAAGCATATTACTCTGTGCAGCTATGTAAGAGTTCTACGTTTTTTAATTAAAACGAGAAGTCATGTTTTTCATTAAAATCCACAATGTATAACTAGTTTTAGAGAAAAAATGTAAGTTCTGATTGCTTTAAATGTGTGCTGAGTCTGAGATATTACATACAATTAAAGATTCCATTTTGTAATGCTAAGACGTGGGCTATTTATGGTGAGAGTTGAATCTGGTCAATTTGTTTAAATCCCTCAGTTTTTTGGGAAGTAGGAATTTTGGTTTCTTGATATTCTAAATATTTTTCATATTTAAAATGGTCATGTTTGTTCTACTTCAGTGATGATGTGAAGAGCACCTGTGAGGGGTCTTTGGCTGGATAGCTAGGTTTCCTTGGGACTGACTTGCCAGACTCAGGCTCCCTATGGTACATTACAGACTCATTTTTCCAATAGCAAGTGTTGTTTCAACGTGCTCCTCTGTTTGGTAAATGCTTTTTCACAGATATAAACAAGATGAAGATGTTCATTTTCCAATTTGCATTGAATTTATATTGATGCTGTAATATTGATGCTAGAAATTACTGAAATCATACCATTTGAGCAGCTTGTGCTAAGCACAAAATTAATGATGTTTGAGCATCACATAAAATGCACTTATGCATCTTGATAATTGGGTATGATTCATAGCCTGCTGACATAATTGGATATAAAGCATTATCAATTTTTCCAGCATATTTGTACTGTTGTGATGCCTACATAGAACTTAATACTCTTAGCTGATAGCCTAAAATTTTAGAAGCCTCCCAGAACATGGAAATTCATAATTCCATCATTTCGTTTATGTAGATGAATATTGTAACCCAGCACTGCGTATCAAGTGTCAAAAGGGAGACGGTAGTTTCTGTTTACTACAGTGGTGAGCAAGCCCAGAGTTTACCTTGAATAGAGTCTAAGGAGAATTAGATTTTAAAGACATATTTTAGTAGAATGTGTACAAGATACAAAATAGTGATGATGAGTCTGACCTCAGTGATGATATGGCAAATTTTAGTAATGATGTGGCTCAATTGCATCAATATTAAACTGGCACAGGACAGATATTTCATTATAGCCTAAATTTTAAGATAAAAGTATCAAGACTGTAAATTCAAAGAGAAAATAAGCAAAACTCTTCACTTTTAGAGTCTTTAGTACCTTTTAAGGAACAGATATTTTAGGGTTTTTTCCTATTAATTCTTCAGGTAGCCAAAAGAGAGGATCATCCTGTATATGTATATGTTCCTGATATATGTATGTGTGTGTATATATTTATACATATATGTGTGTGTGTGTGTGTGTGTGTGTGTATATACACATATTCCTGAAAGCAGTTAGTTGTTAGTAGGGAAGGGAAGAAGTGAGATTAACCCACTAGGCATCACTGATAAAATACAGTATAAATCTAGATCTAAAATTAAGCCTCCGTGCAACCAACTAAAGTTATGTAATTGCCAGCACTGAAAAGAAATCTGTGTCCTTTGGAAAATTAGAAAAAACTATTCTTTTTAAAAATTTTCTCTGTGCCAACTGGTAACAGACTCCTTAAGCTGATCTTTCTTCCTGTGCTTTGGATTCCAACATATAACCAGGGTATTATGAAAACATCTGCTGATAACAAAAAGATAACAAAAAGTTGGAACACTACAACTCTGGATATTTTCTTGTGCTCTTTAATTACTTTGGTTCTTTCATGACTTCTATTGGTGTCAGGTTTTGCCAGAAAATGTCTTTGATTCATGATTTGAATGGTTTAATACTACTCCCCTTAGTATATGTGCAACTACAATTATATAACAGATGTTTCATGGACTGTGTACAGAGAAATTGTTGCTGCATTTAAATGATGACGAATTTTAATACAATCTATCTGTTCTCTATGGATAGTCCTTGAGGATGAGTCCAAGTCTCCTCCCTGTTTTAATTCAGGCTGGATAAATTAAACATGTTGATGTCAAACTTTCTGATAACACCCACCTGAGCCTGCTAGTTTTACTACACAATGGCCAACTCAGACATTTAAACCACTGCCAGACAAACTTTGCCTCCTGGATACCTAAAAGCATCTTCCCTTCAGGTGAAGGCCTCGCTCGCTCCCCAGAATCCACACATGATAACAACATTCTCTTAACTCACATATCCAAAAACCCTGTGGGTAAATGTCGTACATGGGAGAAGCCATTTCATAGTGCCGATCTCCAAGACAGCATTGAGCAAAGAACACAGCAAGTTAACCGGTCATAAAATTGTGGAATATAGATTCTTACTTTCTAGAAAGTATACAGAAATTACCGTAGTATTGACCTTATGTTTTGTGACCAAACTGTCTATTGACTTTGTATTCCCAACTCTAAACAGAGAGGTGGTACAATATATACATAACCCTCCAGTAAGTGTTTGTCGAGTGAGTGATGAAAATTTGAATTTTTAATCTGATCCACTTTAATAAAACATGGTCAAACACTATATCTGAGTTGGAGCAGAGAGCAGTATAGAAAATGGACCACAGTGGAGGCAACACCTCAAAGATAGCCACATTAGACTTCAAAGATATCCATGTCATGTATAATTCAAGGAGCTAGTAATGTCAGATAGAAATCCCCAGAGGGGGAAAAGGCATGGAGGTTGCCCTTGCATGTTTAGTGAGCAAGAAGCACGTCAAAATTCACTGTAACCTGGATCGTATGGAAGACAAGAACAGACAGAGGAGGCAGTTTATAAACCATCTAGTGAAGGGCTTGTATACCTTAGGAACAATTTTTACCTAATTCATTACTAAAAGTCCCTGAGTTTTTTCTGTTGTATTTTGTTTTGTTTACTTTTAATGAGGAATTTTTTTTAGCTCTGATCTGGGCTATGGAAAGATGAATATGGCAGTAATAGGAAGGAGAGATGGTAGTGTGGTGAGGGAGGAAGTGTAGCCCACCAGGCTCCTCCATCCACGGGATTTTCCAGGCAAGGGTACTGGAGTGGACTGCCATTTCCTTCTCCAGGGGATCTTCCCGGCCCAGGGATCGAACCCGAGTCTCCCACATTGCAGGCAGATGCTTTACCCTCTGAGCCACCAGGGAAGCCCAGGAGGGCAGAGGTGGTAGGCTAAAAGGACACTGAAGAGTCAAGGTCAAAGGGCAAGGAAGCCAAAGAAAGACAGCCCTGCAGGTCTGAGCCTGAGCTTCTGCTAGCACCACAAACAGATCCAGGGAAGCCAAGGAGACATCTAGCTAGGATGAATTGTATTTTAATACTTGGGGGATAAAGGTGCCTCTTATTATGTGAAATTAAAAATATTTGGCAGGTGGTTTAAACTGTCTGTCTTGGATTGAGGACAAAGCTCAAAGAATTCTTAGGAATACAAACTTCCTTCCAGAAACTGTAATATATAATTTTATCATTTCCATGTTAAAAATACATAGAAAGAGGTGTCTTTTTTGTATCTTCTCTTGCAAAAATGTGGGGATAAACCTTGTCACATTCTTCCATGAGAACCATGCAGCCTCTTAAACACACCTGAGAATGTTCCTTTGAAGTTCCTGGTGAGCCCCCACACCCAGTCAATCCACGCTTCTCCCACGTGGCAGACGGGACAAGACAGCACAGACCCAGGGTAATTGTGACCTGTCTTGGTGGGCACTTGATTTTATTGGAAGATTTGGGGGAACATAGTCAAGTAAGATAAAATATTATTTTATACTAATTTTATATCATTTATGAACACAGCTAAGCTGTGATATAAAAGAAAATATTTATATTAATTTCTAAATTGAAAGCATGATTTCTTACAAATGTCTTATTCACAGAAGACCCCTTCGTGCTTTGACCCAACCCCTAGCCGTGTGTGCCTTCTGTTATGCAATCAGTATATTTTGGGGGGAAAAGTTTGTGCACTGAAAACTTGGCTATATCCTTCTCTTCTAGCTTACTAAATTTAAACTACTGTTGCAAAATTATTTATCTGTAGCCAAGTATACTCTGAGTGACAGCAACTGTCACTCAGATATATTTGTATGTATGTATATATATATATATATACACACACGTGTGCATGTATGTATATAATGTGTGTGTGTGTGTATATATACACACCTCTTTCATTTTTTTGTCTGGTTTCTTTTAAGCCCTGGGTACATATTTATTCAGATAGAAACATATATGACACTGTAACGCCAGGCATTTCAAGGGTCAACAGATTCTGTCTTATGGGTACACTGGGACTCTGACCAAAGAAAGGTACCTAAATCATCCCCTTCCCACAATATTGACTTTGAGAATCAAGTTTAATTCCTGTAGTATGTGTTGTTTCCTTCACATGAGTTTTAATACCACTGCGGACTAGTATTCAACAGCCCACACTGAATTAATGGCAACCCACTCCAGTACTCTTGCCTGGAGAATCCTGTGGACAGAGGAGCCTGGAGGGCTGCTGTCCATGGGGTCGCACAGAGTCAGACACAACTGAAGTGACTTTGCATGCATGTATGCATTGGAGAGGGAAATGGCAACCCACTCCAGTGTTCTTGCCTGGAGAATCCCAGGGACGGGGGAGCCTGGTGGGCGGCCGTCTATGGGGTCACAGAGTCGGACACGACTGAAGCAACTTAGCAGCAGCAGCAGGAGCTAAATTAAAGACTCACATGCAAAGCAGCAAGAAGAAGAAAAATAACCCTAATTTTATACTAATTATATGGACAATGGCAGAAGAGCTCTATAAGGCCAAGCGGTGTCTAATTCCTAACAGCACACGATTTCCCAGCCCCATAGTCTAAAGTTTATAGTTGGGAGATTTTCCAACTTTTTCTAATCACTTCCTTCCATTTCTAAAAAATTAATATATGCAGTGGTAATACCTATCTTATCTGTAATTCAAACTTAAAGAGATTCCAACTCTATAATTCTGGACTCTGAATTTGGAAGAGAAAACCTTCTAACAGAAGGAGAGAAGGCGAGGTTGGTGATGGCCTTCTGTGTCTGTCTACCTATGTATCTATGACACCTCATTCACTTAATTTATTCCGTACCTGTCTGTGGAGCACCAGCTGAACGCCAAGCACTGTGCTGGGTGTCAGGGATTCAGTCACTGCCCACAAGATGTTCAGAGAACAAGATGAGGAGAATAGGCTTCAAGCCAAAATTGCAGTGCTTGCTGTGAGACCATTGCAGGGTGATTGATATCCGCCGAGTTCATGAGCTCTCAACAGAAGCCCTCTCATCCACCCTCAATGTTTTAATCTCCTTTTCATCTGAAAATGAGATGGCATCATCACAAACGTGGATCGTCTGATAAAGGATGCTCCCTGAATCCATGGGGTCCACCTAAGACAGCAGCATGCAGAGAGAATTCTCTTGGATTCAGGATTCAGCTTCCCACCACCTGTGTGAGCTGCAAGCTTTACTGACCTCTCAAGTTAAATCTCCTAATCAGTCAAGTGAAGTAATGACCACTACCTCCCAGCGTTATTGTGAGGATTAGGAAAGATAATAACAGCCACCTTTTCTTAAGTGGCTCTTATCTGTGTGCTCCAGTGATAAGTGATTTAGAACCCTTTTTAAATCTTCAAAGCAATCTTACAAGGTTATTCTGACAACTGAAACTCTAGCTTAAGGAGATTTGAGTTTTTTGTCTCTTACCATACAACTGGAAAGCCATGGAACTAAGATCCAAATCCAAGCTTGTCCAGATCTAAAACTACTAGCTTTGACAAGCATTTAATCAAGGAGACCAGCTGGAATATAGTAGGACCTCAAGACATGAAGTTTATTTACATTCTAATTTTTCTCAAATATCTGAAATTTCATGAAAGTGCTTGACAGCATATCAATTCCCCCCTAATTTCAACTATTAAAAGGCCACAAAGACTGCCTTCCTTGAGTTACAAAGATATAAATGAAGGATAAAAGTCCTATTAAAAAAGCTATTTGGGAGACTCGACATTTGTGCAGTTAGGTGGCTGGTCCTTTTAGAATGGGATAGCAGCACAGCTTTGAAAAAAGGCTGAGTGATAATAATCTAAGTGAAAGTGAGCTTTGTCTAGTATTTGTCTTTATTGCAAAAGATGCCTGTAATATTTGACAGGCATTATAACTGAAGGAACTGATTTTTATGTGGTGTTGCCGATTAGAATATATTTGACTATTTAAACACTCCACTTATTTAAGTTGCAGTTTTGTCACAGAAATCAATTTCTTTGCAACACAAGATGTTTGGTTCACAAGAGAATGAAAACGGTAAATGGATAAACCCTAAGGTCAGTAAAAGTCCAGAAAGAAAAAAAACAAAAAACACCAAGAAAAACAACAGCAAAAAAGCAAAATTCAGAAAGAGCCATCAAACTGGATCATTAAGATGTATAAGAATGAAACTCTCTAATTAGATAATTAAAATCATCAAAGGTGTAAGTGCTTCAAATAATTAAATATTTAAGAAAATAAATAAGGCGAATCTCGTATCACCTATGACAACTAAAAGTGCAGCTTAAGTTTTTATCCCAGAACATCACTGGGTTAGAAACGGCCCAGTATTCACTGTGATACTGGCTTTACTGCCAACGGACCTTTCCCCACTAAAAAAGCGGAAAGACGTACTTGAGTCTTTGAACAAGACAATCATGCCTGGAAGGTCACACTGAGACTCACGCGCTGTCCCTTGGCAACCGTAACGTGGTACTCAGAACCAGCAGGCCGTCACTGCTATGGTGATTTCAGGCCGTGACAAGGTGGTAGTTTCAAACTAGGCTGATGATCTGGTTTGAGGATGTTTTTGCAGTTATCTTTCTAGGTAGGAAGGGGCCCAGATTTCAGCATCTAAATTTTTCATTTGATTTTATATTCATTTCAGGGTCCTTGAGCTTTATTGTTCAGAGTAGCTTTTATGAGCTTCTGGAGAACATCATAAACTACTCTTTGGTTACATCAGATTGGTGCCCACCATATACACAAGAATGTCATAACAATCCAACTCTTCAAAATCCACCCGGTTCAGAAAAAGGTGCTCCTCATTCCATCAGAGCATATGATTTTACCCTGTGTACGAGACAGCAAAAGAGACACTGATGTATAGAACAGTCTTATGGACTCTGTGGGAGAGGGAGAGGGTGGGAAGATTTGGGAGAATGGCATTGAAACATGTAAAATATCATGTATGAAACGAGTTGCTAGTCCAGGTTCGATGCACGATACTGGATGCTTGGGGCTGGTGCACTGGGACGACCCAGAGGGAGGGAATGGCGAGGGAGGAGGGAGGAGGGTTCAGGATGGGGAACACATGTATACCTGTGGCGGATTCATTTCGATATTTGGCAAAACTAATACAATTATGTGAAGTTTAAAAATAAAATAAAATTAAAAATAAATAAATAAAAATAAATTTAAAAAAACTCCTATCAGTATCCTCCTTTCCATGGAATATATTTGACACTTGGCCTTATTAAACATGATTTATCTGTTAGAGATATCTGGTTGCAAGAGACAGAGTGACTTTGACTGATAGACAAAAGAGAAATTTGTTGGAAGGATATGTAAAAATTCACCTCTCAGGAGGGGATGGTCAGGACCTTGATTGGCAGTTTGCCAATACAAAGTCAGACCCCTCTCATGAGATAAAACATGAATGGAAAGAGACAGCCCAGACCAACTCAGCACAGAGCCACCTCAGAGCGGGCAAGTGGTACCAATAACATCAACCATCTTAGAAGAGAATGAGTCCTCTTCAGAAAGGAATGATCTCCCTGAGGAAAGGGGATTGTGGCATAAGATTAAAAATTGCAGTAGGAATTCTCTTTTATAAAACAGAAGAAAGAAAACAAAATGCAGGAATAACTGATTTGAGAATTTGCAACCTAAAAATGAATGTGTAGGACTTCCCTGGCCGTCCAGTGGTTAAGACTCCATGCTTCCAGTGCAGGGGATGTGGCTTCAATCCCTGGTCAGGAAACTAAGATACCACGTGCCGTATAGCATGGCCAGATTAAAAAAAAAAAAAAAAATTTAATATGTAAATATTTTGGAATCCGAGTCACATGGATTTCTCTTAGCAAATTCCCCAATCACTTACTCCTATAACAGCATGTCTTGTTTTTCCTCACCATGGTCTAATTAAACTATGTGATTGAAGTGTGTCCCCATTATAATGCAAGCTATAAAAGGGCAGCGACTCTACCAGATTTTGCACAGTAGTGTTACTCCAGTGTCTAGCTCAGTATGTGATGTCATGAATATGTATTAGCTTACAGAATGAAATCTCTTTAGAGAAATGTCGGTACTATGACATCACTCCTACTGCACCCTAACACAAAATAACTGTGTGATAAGATTCATTATCAGGAAAAGCACTATATGGAAGTTCAAGCCGAAGTCAATATACTGACAACTATAGTTTTTGTTTTGTTTTAAAGCACTCATTGTGACTCAGACCCATAATTTAGACAGTGTCTTAGGACCAGCTGCTGCCTGGGAATATTTGCGTCCCTCAGGATAGAATGTACGGCGTTGTTTGCCAGCTACTCGGTCCTCAGAATCCCTCCATTGCGTTGCTTTTGCAAATCCTCGCCTCACAGCAATCTGCATCAGCCATCACTAGTCAAGTGGTGTATGCCCAGTGTTTCTCTGTAAATCCTGCAGATCTGTTTCTTGTATTCTCCCCAGAACTGAAGAGAAGTTAATCACCCTGCAGCTTCATGCTGTGTTTATGCTCCTTTCATGAGTGATGATGCCATGTTCCTATCCTCCCCACCTGATTCATCAACAGCAAACTCCTAGAACTCAGAGGAGCCGAGGTGGAAATAATCCAGTAGAGCAACACTTAAAACAGCCGAATTTCTCTCGTATTAAAGTAGGCTAGTGAAAAAAGAAAAATTAGCTAAACAAAGCATTGCCTAAACACAGATTCATTAAATATAGGAAATTAAAGTTGGCATAAGAGAGAACAAGCCTTTTTCAAATGTTAAAGATACCATTTGCATTTTTCTTTTGCCTTTTTTTGTTCTCCAGGAGATAAAGTTTTCTACACATGTGTCTTTTGAGAACAAATTTGGGCATTATAAATCTTTCCCCAAAGTTGCATTTCTTTTTCAAAACAAATTCTTAGTTTTGAAAATATCTGGTAATTAAAACAATAGACCAAATGTTCAAATCATAGCTCAGACATCAATATGGTATACCTACGCAGTCTGCAAGAGCAAATGGTGAGTTATGAAGCCCGTGCTTAAAAAGACTATAAAATCTTACATAAACATGAAGGCATAATATTGGAGAACCACCAAAACTTTGATATTTTAAACTTTCAAATATCACAATTGAGGAAGGTATTTTCTCCTTTAAAATAACACTTATAAATACAGGGGAACTTTTACCCAGCCCTCCTTTGTTAGTACTCTTTTAAATGCTCTGTAATAGAAAAAGATTCAGCTCATGATACTTACCCCAAGGTTGTTTTTATTTCTGACTCTATTTGTTGAGTTGTGATGAAGTTGGAAGAAAGGATATAATTGGGGATGACGAGTATTAATGTATTTGTATCTGTGGTTTTAGAAGCTCATCAACCACACAATTTATGCTCTGAATTCTAATTGTTAAGATTCTGCACCATTTTGTAAACAAATATATGAAACTTCTGGGTCAGATTTTCCTTCTGTGAAGCTCAATCATTATTCACAGGGAAAGTGTAAGATTTTTAGTTCAGCATTATATTTCAGACACTTTATTGCTTTGAGTAAGCCTTAATTGGTATAGCCTGGGACTTTGCTCCCTCTTTAGTAGAGCCAGCCAAGATTTTAGTGTTCATAGAAATGAAACATAAAAAGTAATATTTCCCATGACAAACACTGAGAGACTCTGGTGCTTTACAGTCTGAAATTTTTAAACATTCTTTATATTGTGGCAATTTTTGTAAAACAGCTTTAACTTTAAATGATGAAAATCTTACACAGAAATGACTGCTACATTTTTATTCACCCACAAGAGAAAACTATTTTTTGCTAATCCTGTAAGTGGAAGAAAAAGCCAATTCTTCATGTCCTGGACGTGCTGACTGTAAGGCAAGGGCTTGATGCAGCTCATTTGCCTTTGTGGCATCTTCTGGGACCTCCTACTACCTGCAAAACTTGATTTTTCTTATTAGTGTAATAAAGTATTAAATCTCTTTTTTTAATGCGTAAATCAGATGAGAAATGTGAGTCATCATACTTTCTCTTGCAGAAGGTTATGCATACAAGGAAGAGGCACATGGAGCTATTTCAGGAGCTCAATCAGAAATTTCAAACTTTGGACAGATTTCGGGATATACCAAATACAAGCAGTCTGGTGAGTGTACATCGCTTCATTGGTGCTGATGCTGTCTCAGGAATACAAGAATGGAAAATTGAAAAAAAAAAAAAATCCCCCAATGGTGCTTTGAATTGTACTCAGAGGCAAATTAGGAATAACAGAATTTTAAAGTTTTTTGTTCATAGTTCAAATGTTCTCAAGTATAAGGGCTAATTAGAATGAGTTTTATATATATATAAAAATGTGCTGGATTCACCTGGCCTTTTTATAATCAGAGCTAAAAGCCAGTTCATTCAAATGTCCAAAGAGTTGATTAAATATTTTCATTTGAATGCCTGGCATTTTAAAGTCATAACATGTAATGTATATAACCTATATAATATAAATAAGATGTATTATAAATATATAACATATAGATAATAAGCACACCTATCTATAGAGAGAGAGTTATTACCTGAAACTCGAGAGGTAGGTTTTCCCCCAGAGTTTCAGGATACACATCAGTGCTGGGGGCTTTGATCGTTAGCTTTGACCACTCTCTTCACTTGGTCCTTCTAACTATAACCCTAGCATAGGACTTAATCAAATATGATATTTGGCAACTACTTTGTGCGTGGCACGGTCAGAGCTCCAGAGAAGGCTGTGCCATTATTTGTGAGAGCGCTGGATCATGGGTCTAGAAATCAGTATGATGGCTCAACAAGATATTTCAGTTTTATGATAGTGCAAAAGCAATGTGCATTCAGAAGTCACACTTTACATTTTGAATGTTGGTGTGTTCCTTGGCTAGTGATGTGTGGTCCAGTATTCTTCCATGATGCTGGGCAGGGACAGAAATCCACAGCTCCCAGTCAGCCCTGAGACCACAAGGATGAACAACCACACATTGACAACCGTTCTCTCCCCAGACAGCCACCCTGTTTTCCACTTTCAGTGCAGTGTTCCATAAATTACATGAGATGGTGAAGGACAGGGAAGCCTAGCGTGCCGCAGTCCCTAGGCTCGCAAAGAGTTGGATATGACTTAGTGACCGAACAACAACAAAGCCTGGCTAAGCTATGGCGGTCAGTAGATTAGGTGTACTGAATGCACTTTGAGCATATGTTATTTTCAACTATGATGAGATTCATGGGAATGAACTTACCATGCATCCATGGTAAGTTGCGAAAGACCTGTAGTAGAAAGCTCAGCCAAGAACTATCTGAGCTTGAGCAAGTTACCCAGCTCAATTTCTGAAGCTCAGTTTTCTCCTAAACTGAGCATAGAAAGTAGTCTGATAATGTGCCCCTTGGATCTTCACACTTGCCAAAGCGGGAGGGGCCTTACCAGCCACTAGCTAACTCTCTGACTCAGCTCTGAGAATTAGAGCTGGGATGGCCCGCCCTCTGACCCTCTTCTCTCCAAGTGTGGCACTTTTTCTCAGCTTCACACGTTTGCAGACCCTGGCCGGCTATCCTCCTCCCAGCCTCTGGTGTTCTGAAATACACATCCTCTGAGGTGTTTCTGGTCACCTTCTCATGCTAGTAATTCTTTCATACATGTATGAGTCTTAGTCCTGGCTTTCTAATTAATGCTATTCACTTATCAAGAGGAAGCATTTATGTGTCTCTGTGTTTTGCTTGTATTCCTCTTAGTACAAAAAAGCATGATGGCCATACACAGTAAGTTATCAATAAATGGCCACTCTTGATTTCTTACATGTCAAATAGTTTAATCTGCATTTGTTAAATGAAATATTATAGACTTTAACTCGTCACTGGTCTCTAAACAGTTTGTGTATATCACTCTATTTTCCTCCATACAGCAAGAATCATGCATTATGTGGAATCATCAACATGAAGCATACAGAAAACACTGTATGCAGTATTCTTTCTCATCTACCCACCCCCCAACACCACCAAATATTAAACTGTCAATTTTTAGTGAGCAGGAAAATGAAAATTGCACCATTGAAATTAGGTCTAAACTCATTAGCTATTCATTTTGAAATCCTGAAAGCTAACATTGAAATGAATTGAAGAAAGTTCTTGTTTTCTTTTTAAAAGGAGAAGGTTATGCTTACAAATTTGAAAGACTTATGCAACAGATACAGCTGGCTGACTGCTATAATATGATTGTAATTTCCCCTTGTATGGTCTGGGTATTAAATCATTAATGGCACAAATATCTGTATCTCAGTTTCCTGACAACCAAAATAGCATCCTAATTACAGCACATCTCTGCAGCAGCCTGCCTCTTCTAGAAAAGATTTATAAATATTTATCATTTGGGAGGTTAGGAGTGGGGAGGATAGTTGTCATTGCTGCTTCACTATTGTCCTAAATACATGTGAACAGAGGGAAAAAACATCCTTATTCCGTTTTGATTAATAAGGAACATGTGAGTGAATTTATTATCCTGTAATTCATAGTGGCATGTTGCTAATGAAACAGTGCCTAATTGGGTGGAGAAAGAGATTTTCAAAACACAAACCTCAATAAAGTCTGTTTCCTTTTTTTTTTTCTGGCTACTAACTCACAACACCTGCCCTTCAATGCAAATGACTGTAATTATGTAGAATCTGGGGAATAAAAGGGAAACCAGAAGACCTCTATCTATCTCCCTGCCTCTAGGCAGGACAGCACCTGAATCTCCTCCAAGGAATAGGTATGGTTAACAGCCCCATCATCGTATAGAATAGGCATAGGGATCTTTCACTTTCCCCCCAGAAAAAAAGGTTGGAAGAAGGAAAGAAAGAAGAGAGGGAGGGAAGAAAAGATCAGTGAAGGGGGAAAAGAAGGATGGATGGAGGCGGGGAGGGACTTACCCACCTGTCTTACTTACCTGTCTGCCCTGACGAGGAAATTTGGGGAAACAAACAGGCATGTTTCGGGTGGCTCTGAATTCTCATATTCTATGAATGTTCTCTTTCTATTTATACAGCCTAAGACCACATTAGCATTTTTGGAACCCTTATGCATGTTGGCTTATATTGAGTTTATAGTTTATTAGTCCTTTATCACACGTGCTTCAGTTTAAGTACATCTCCATTCTACACTTGAGCTCAAAAACAAACAAACAAACAAATGAATGTAATACAACTGCATCAATTCAGGAACTTATTCTAACTCTGAATTTTATATCAAGATTCAGGCCTCCATTGAAAGCTTTCCTGGTCCAGGTGGCTCTCCCTGTTGAATTCAGTAACCCCCATAGGCTGTTCCAGGGTTGATTGTTCCTTGGACCATTGAACAGGTCACAGTCTCTCCATGACAATCCATCACCCTCCGACCACAGAGGAAGATGGGTGGCCCAGGGGCGCTATCCCCTGCTTCCGGCTTCCTGCCCTGCTTGCTGGCTGTGGTGGTCCTTCTCCACGCAAGGGTGTCCACACACTTGTGAGCCGTGGTGGGAACCGCAGCTCTGCAGGGAGTGCTGTAGGATGCCAGAGGAGATGAACCTCATTCATTAATGTATTCCTAACTCAGAAATTCAATCAGCTGTGTATTGGCAACAGCACTCTTTGAAATTAGAAACAAGACATCCTGACAAAGTTTAAAATTAGCCTTTTTATTTCCTGTATCCGCAGTGCTGGATCTTTAAAATATAAAAGGAAAATCACACTTATTCTAAACATGAAGAAACACTTAATTATATTTATTAGAGTATAGTTGCTTTACAATGTTGTTAGTTTCTGCTGTACAGAAAAATGAATCAGCTATGCACACACACACACACACACACATCTATCCCCTCTTTTTCAGATTTCCTTCCCACGTAGGTCACCACAGAACACTGAGTAGAGTCCCCTTTCCTATACAGTAGGCTCTCACTGGTTATTTTATACATAATATCAATAGTGTATATATGTCACTTCTAATCTCCCAATTCTTTCCACCCTCCCTTCCCCTGTGGCATCCATATGTTTCTTCTCTACATTTGTGTCTCTTTTTCTGTTTTGCAAATAAGATCATCTATACCATTTTTCTAGATTCTACACATATGCATTAATATACAATATTTGTGGAAGTCGTGTTTAAAGCAAATGAACTAGCACTTTACATATTTTGACTTCTTTTATGATTGAACTAATTAGCTTTCTGTCAAACTTAGGATTCCCTTAAAGCTCCTTGAGACAACCCTCCTCCAAGATGGATAAATCCACTCCATGGCTTGATTCAGCAGAATTTCTGCCCTTGAACCCTTCCACTGATGATTGATTGTTCTGATCCCTGTAGTGCCCCCGAAGCCCCAACCATTCCTCATTGCCTACAAAATAAATTCCAAATTGAGAAGTAGCCTGGCAGACAAAGCCTCTTATGATCTGACTTTCATCTTTGCTTGATTTTTTTTTTCTAATATTCTTTTTCACTACAACTGAAATAAATTGGTCTGTATTCTGAGAGGCCCCATTTCTACGCCGTCTGGATTTGAACTTAGTACACATACTTTTCCAGCCACCTGACCTCCAGCCACTCATATGTCTTCCTGACAAAGCGCATTCTTCTCTGCCAGGCCTAAAGTCATTTTCCTCAAAAAGGGCTCTGTGCTCTCCACAAAAGGAAGCTGTATTTCCGCCCTCCTCCAAACTCCCACAGTACTTTTTCTGGATCGTAGGTGTGTTTATATCTATATATTTTATACCTCCACTTAACTATTGACACCTTTATAACAAGTATAATTACTATCTAGTGAGTATTTATTGAAATCAAATATTATGCTCAGCTTCTCCACATTTTTTTTTTAATCTTTGCAACCCTTAAAGTAGGTGATGAGCTGCACCTTTTGCTAAATCCTTTGGCCCAAAAGACAAAGCATACCTGTTTTGCAGATGTTAAAGTTGAGGTTCAGAGAAATGGAGTCAGTTGTTCCAGGTCACATTCATATGGAATGGAGCAACTGGAATTTGGACCTGTGTGTACCGAGCTCTAAATCTATGTTCCCTCGTGGACCATGTGCTTTTCTATATTTGATGTATCACCTTTCTCTCCCAAGTGCCTAATATAATGCCAGCATAGAGCAGTTGATAAATAAACACGGATTGAAAGGAAGCAAAGGGGGAGAGAGGGAAAGAAAAGAGAGAGAGAAGGGGAGAGTTCTAGGACTGTAATTCATGAGATATTAGGGTATTTGACTAAATCAGAATCAACCCCGTGTACATGCCCTAAAGTTATACTTTTTATTAAATCTTTACTATTAGCTATTTTGTTTCTTGTATGTCATGATTAAGGCTAACAAGTGCTGAAAATAGCTAACATATTGAGAATTTTAATAATGTAATTTCTACTTATACGCAAATATATGGAATCTAGAAATCTATTCGCTGGGCAGCAAATGCAAATATAGAGAACATACTTGTGGACACAGTGGGGGAAGGAGAAGGTGAGGTGAATCGAGAGAATACAATGGAAATATACACATTACCATATATAAAACAGATAACCAGTGGGAATTTGCTGTATGATGCAAGGAGCTCAAACCAGTGCTCCATGATGACCTAGAGGGGTGGGATGGGGTGGGAGGTTCTAGAGGGAGGTTTAAGAGGAAGGGGACATATGTATACCTATGGCTGATTCATGCCGATGTATGGCAGAAACCAACACAATATTGTAAAGCAATTATCCTCCAGTTAAAAATAAATCAATTTTTTAAAAAAGAAAAATAATCTAGTTATAAATATTTCTATAAGTTGTGTCTTTTGACTATACTGGAGAATGATGTTTAATCTACTGAGTGGAATCCAAACAATTATTCAGGTACATGTTTTCTATTCCCCCTGCTAATTGATTGGAGTTAGTAGAAGGCCAGAATTTGTGTGTGGAGGGGTAAGGAATGGATTCAACAACCATGAACTGTTTTCTTCTTCCTAAGGAGATTTCAGTCATGATTCTCTTCTTGTCTTTGATATTACTCAGTTTAGTAAATCCTGTTCAAAGCCCCTCACTTTATAGAAATCTTTAAATGACATTTTTTAAAATTTTTTTGTAGTATTTATTTATTTAATATAAACCTATTTATTTTAATTAGAGGCTAATTACTTTATAATATATTGGCAATATATGGCTACTAAAGTAAAGCAATTTTACTGCTAACTTCTAGCCAATATCAGGATATAAAAACCACAAATGATGTCTGTTCATACATTTCTCAAGCACCTACAACATTGAAGTTCTTGGCGGAGTTATAATTAGGCAGATCTTAAATCTTAGGTAATTAGAGGGTGTGGACTATGAAACTTCAGAAGAAATGGCTTATAGACATTTCTTTTTAAACCCTTATATTGCCGGATATGTCTTCCAAAAAGCTGTGCTCTTTGAAAGGGTTTTTGGTAGTGTGTCATACAAGTGTATAGGAAATTGTGAAGCATATACAGCAGAAAAAAATAGATCGCACGTAGCATTTTCATATTCTAAAACGGGTAATTTCTTGAAGAAAAACTAAGCAAAGATAGAGATCTAAAATTTTATTTTATAAAATAAGGCTAGTTTGGGTTATAGTTTTTAATATTACACAACCTTCCCTATGATATAGCCTCAATTTGTTTTAACCTCACCAAAGATTCTGCCAAAATATGTAAGTGTTCTACATTTTGTGTAAATGCTCCTTCCTACTTGAACCTATAGCCATCCTGACACTTTACAAGATGCTCCCAAACAAAACATTATCTACATTGCCTGTTATATTACTATTCACTTCCTTTGATTGCTGGAACATTTTAGGGTAACTCAAAGAAGGTGTTCATCAGTTTGTTCAATGAAAGAAAACTGAAATCAAAACCATTTCCTGCAGCTGGCCACAATTTCCAATCATCTCTGAATCACATAAACTGGATTAAGCTTAAAACAGGCTCTCTAGCTGGAAATTTCAACTAGCGGCCATCCAAGTCATCAAATAAATGATTCCCTTCCCCTTTCTTCTTGACAGGAAAACCCAGCACCAAACAAGAATCCATGGGACACTTTCAAAAACCCCAGTGAATACCAACATTACACCACAATCAATGTCTTAGACACAGAGGCAAAAGATGCTTTGGAACTGAGACCAGCAGAGTGGGAGAAATGTCTGAGTTTGCCTCTGGACGTGCAGGAGGGGGACTTTCAAACAGAAGTTTAACAGAATCAAAATGGACTGCGGTGGAGACAAAATGTATTTGCACTGACGCTTAAGACTTGGGAAGCCTGACATTTCTCTCCAGACAATGCGACTCTCCTACGTCAGCACCTCCACGTGCCAAATGTCAGTGATGTTTGCTTTGGTAACTTCTCCCTGGTCAGGCAAGTGGAGAGAGGCCCAGGTGTACAGTCCTGACTGCCCTGTGTTGTAAGTACCCGTGGAATGGATTTGTAAGGTAATCTTTATAGATAAACCTCAAGCAACGATTCATGTTGTAACCGCTTCATATGGTTTAGTTTTCAAAAAACTTCACCATGAAGCACAATGTACATATTTATGCAGTTTTTAAAGTTTATAACAGTCTGTTTGGCCATTACTACACTTTTTACTTTATAATATAAAAGCAAAGTTTTTGTCATTAAATGAATGTTTGTTGAGCTACATTCTTCATTGCTTTAAATGCAATAAAGTAATAATCTCACTTTTATATGAATAATATATTTCACATCTTTATTATTGCAGTTTTCTCTAGAAAGCTCTGAGTAGCTTTCTCTGCTGCAGCTGTGTATAAAATATTTAAAATGTTGTATGGTGTAAATAAACTTTTGTCTACATATCAGTTTTTTAGTGCATTTTATTTTGGATTTGTTGAACAGAAATTTACATATTTATAAAGTTTTTTTTTCATTACAGATATTGAAAATGTATTCATGGTTTTAATAGCATACCATTATTACTCCTTTGAGGCTAATGATTTCTCCAATGTAATAGTAGGTTTGATAGTGCTTCTGTATTTTCTACTCAAACACCCTGTGGAACAATGTACCATGTAAATGGGGCTTGTCAGAAATCTGCTGGCATCATACTCTTACATAAATATCATGTTTTTTCTATCTCGTGGCAAAAAAAAAAAAATAAAGAAAGAAAAGCTAGTAGAAAATAGTAAGTTACCGTACCAAAAAAATAATGCAGAGACAGTGTTTGCTATAAGTAATGAAGCTCACTGCATGTCCCACAAAAGAAACTACTTGTACTACTGTTCTTCACAGCATATGGGAAGATGAACTTGGGATTTTAAAAAAACTCGTATCTGTACATCCTCTAGCAGAAGGAAAAGGGAGTGGATGTACTTGGCAGATACTTTATCTGATGTGAAGAGTCTGAGACGAGCCAACTGCAGAAGCCTCCCTGGTGTTCTGTCTGGCTTTGGAGCTGCACAGCAATGCCCCCCACCCTGCAAAGCGGCACCAGAGGAACCTGGGAGCCCTGGAGTGGGGAGGATTCAGGCAATTTCCTCATCCTTTCAGGGGATGAGGAGATTGTGCTTTATAGTCTGAGGGAAAAATAAAGGGAGTGGGGAGGAGATTGGGGGCTTCAGAACTTCTCGGATGTTTATTTAGATTAGCTTGCTGGTTAAGCCTGCACTGCGTGGTCTTCTGTGGTGGGCTCCTGCTACCAGTGACCAGGGGACGCCAGCCCACGGGCCACGAGGCAGACGCCAAGGTGCTTCAAACTCAGGCGCGCCTCCGAGCCGAGCCTTAAAACCCAACTCCTGTCAGACACCCTTCCTGTACTCCAGGTGTGAGAAGTATATTTTTAATCAGATTTTAAAAATAAAGTGACATCATTATGCTAAAAAGCATATAACATAACAAAGGACTGTTTTTTAATAAAATAAATTTGATGCTAATTACAATGTAACTGTAATATTTAATGCTTATTAAATTTATCAGGTGACTTTATGGTGACAGGAATAATATTTAGTAATTTCTCTCACTTCCTCTATTATGTATAAACACACACATATGCATGTGTGCATATATACATATACATGTACATATATACACCTATACATAGGTGCATGTATGTATACAAAATCCATAACACTCTGCTCCATCTTAGTACCCTCTAGAGGGAATGAAATTCATATACACAGTTCTCAATTCCAAACTGTAAAATCTTGATGGAAAATAAAAAACAAGTATAGGTTCGAAAATTCTATATGTTTAAAACATAAATTCAATATATTAGACTAATATTTCTTCTAAAATCATAATATTCAAGGGCATAAAACAAAAACTTACTTTTTTTTCACCATTTTTCCCTAGTTCTGATAACTCTAAATACTAGAGTAATACATGAAACCTAACCAAAAATCGCATACTTAAAAATGTTAGGGTAAATGTTTTGGTTACTCTAAGAAGGATGCGAAGTCTTGGGGTGCTTTTGTTTGTTTTTTAATCTGTAAGAAGAAAATCCAAATCAGTCAGTATCACGGAATCATGATTTTAAGGCAGCCCTCTTCCAGTCCATGCCTTCTGAGTGTGCACTGTATTTACATACATGGACTCAGGCACAGTGCTGAGTACAGCGGTCCCCTGACAATCTAGGCACGTCCCTTAAAGCCCACTCAGCACCTGCCAGAGTCCTGGTTCCCCTGGGCCGGACAGTCCCTGCCTCATGACCAGATTTGACTTATGGGGCTTCCCTGGTGGCGCAGATGGTATAGATTCTGCCTTCAATACCGGAGACCAGGGTTTGATCGCTGGGTGGGGAAGATCCCCTGGAGAAGGAAATGCCTACCCACTCCAGCATTCTTGCCTGGAAAATTCCTGGACAGAGGAGCCTGGCAGGCTACAGACCATAGGGTCACAAAGAGTTGGACACGACTGAGCGACTAACACTTTCAAGTTACACCTTATATTTCATCCTCATAAACTTTTTCATGATTTACCAAACTAGAAAATAATTTCTCCTGTGAACTCTTATGGCATTGCTTCTGTACCTCTCCTAGGACTTTTAAGATCTAGATCTTCTACCTTGTTACTTATATACATTTCTGATATTCTCTGATGGACTGTAAGTGCCTGGAGGGCAGGATTCATGTCTGATGCATTTTTGTACCTCATAAGGGATCTACCACAATAATGTGCACACAATAAACATGTGTTGAATTATTTGTGGAATTTATTTTAGTATTGCTTACAGTTATACGTATCAAGTCACATGTCCCCAAAAGTTTACTGAACAATCACTATGTGTGTATTTCTATAAGTCTATACTCTGTTTAGGGTTCTATCCCTGGCCCAGGAAGATTCCACATGCTGCGGAGGAACTAAGCCCGTGTTAACTACTGAGCCCGCTCTCCAGAGCCCACAGCCGCAACCACTGAACCTGTGTGCCGCAACTACTGAAATCCTTGCACCTAGAGCATGCACTCTGCAACAAGAGAAGCCACCACAATGAGAAGCCCTCCCATCACAATGAAGAGGAGTCCCCGCTCGCTGCAACTAGAGAAAGCCTGCAGGCAGCAATGCAGACCTAGTGCAACCAAAAATAAAGAAATAAATAAATATGAGATCACGTGTGAAACAAGTATTTATATTACTTAAATATTAAGAAGCTCCTATAACCCCCATGTTATCATTTTGTTCTTCAGATGACCACATGGGAAAGAATTACTTATCCAAGATGCAGCTCAGAAGCAGCTGACCACCTTAGCAGGTGACCTAAGATCACCATAAATAAATACAACCCAATATTAGGGCCCAGGTCTTCTGACTTCTGCTCTGGGACCACTCCTATGATGCCATAATGTTTCCAGTTTTTTTCTTCTATATTACTAAGTTCCCAAATCAAATAATGATAAGTGGAGATATTTTTCAGGCGAGTCACAGAGGCAGAGAACTGAAAACATGCGTTAGGTGCCCTGGGATGCTGAGACTGGGAGCTTCTGGGAGTAGAAAAGCATGGCTGATCCAAAATAACAGGTGGTCATAAAGAGATTTGGATCTAAAATCCATCGTGTGGTTCTACTTGCAGCTGCTTGACTTCTCAAACCCACTTGAAATGTATTTAGTTTTCCTCACGTTGTGTTATTACCTGAACACATGCAACAGGAGTTAGAAGAGAGAATCCAACCTGAGTTTTCAGACTGGATTCAGACACTTGGTAAAAATACACAATCACAAGAACTTTTTTTTAAAAAGGTGTAGTCAATAAGCCATTGTTTCAGAAATTTCAGCTTGTAAATTTTGAATCATTCTCAGCTTCTTAGAAAACTTCATTAATTTTAATTTTCCAGAGGTATCTATGTCAAAATTAATTCACGAAATTCTATCATGTTGGAGCACTTCATTGAAGAACATAGGACAAACATGTCTCTAGTGTGTCAATCTACACAGAGTTTTAAGTGATGAAAAAATCACTTTGCTCTCCTGAGATACTTCTGTAGTTACCTGTAACTGGTGTAGTACAACAGAAAAGAGGTTTAATAAGAGAACCAGAAGAACATAGAGGCTGAAGAAATATGGCAACTGATGAAAATGGCAGTCATATTTTTGGTGTCATAAAACAAGTCCAGATGTAGGTACGGAGTACCTCTATTTGTAAAAACTATTGCAGTAGGGCCGAGAATTGCTGACATAGGGAGAACACTCCACCTGTGAGACCCAGCGCATCCCAGACATCATTCAGGAGGGAAGATTGAGCAAGACAAGAAAGAACTGGGTCAGAGAGTGGGATGAGCGGATGGGGGGACCAGGCAACTGAACAGGGGGTGTCTTTCTTGGTGGCCAGACAATTCTGGGACAGACAGACAGGTAGGGGAGGTTGTTCCATCTTCCACGTTTAATCTCCTGCACATACTCATGCTCATGGTCAGTCGTGTCTGACTCTTTGCAACCCCATGGACTGTAGCCCACCAGGCTCCTTTGCCCATGGAATTTCCCAGGCAAAAATACAGGAGTGAAGTGACATTTCGTACTCTGGGGGATCTTTTCGACCCAGGGATCAAACCCATGTCTCTTGCATCTCGTGCTTTGGTAGGCAGATTCTTTACCACTAGAACCACCTGTTAATCTCATAGTTGTTTAAACTCAAGGATGGGCTAAAGTTCAGCTTGACTTCTTGTATCTTTCCACCATACAGCTTGCTGGTCTTGAGGTGTTGGTTTAGAAATACTAAACTTTCTAAAATGAAAAAAAAAAAAAGGCACTTCGGTTTGTAATTCAAATAGAGCTGGGATATGGGTACAGATGAGGAGGTACCCTTTCCTTTGACACAGGCTCCTGGTGATGCTAGGTTCCTGAACCCCCTCCCTCCAGACTGGGAGATGGAGGGGTCACCTTCCTGCACTATCATAGACTTGGTGCAGGTGCTTGAGAAATATATTCCTGGCCTGTAAAACCTGCAAGAAGCTTTTTAAAATACCTACATCTCACAGAGGCAGAGAATTTACAATTCCAGTTCAGTTCAGTCGCTCAGTCTTGTCCAACTCTTTGTGACCCCATGAACTGCAGCACACCAGGCCTCCCTATCCATCACCAACTCCCAGAGTCCACCCAAACCCATGTCCATTGAGTCGGTGATGCCATCCAACCATCTCGTCCTCCATCATCCCCTTCTCCTCCTGCCCTCAATCTTTCCCAGCATCAGGGAGTCAAATGAGTCAGCTCTGCACAGGTGGAATTCCAAGTTCTCTCTAATAAGAGACAAGGCAGGTCAAGGACCTAGAGTCCAGGAGAATCCTGTCTGAAGTTTGGTCAAGTGAGGGGAAGGTTAAGATCTTCCTGGTCACAGGTAAACTCATTGACACCTGAAAACTAACTAAACTGTTAAGATATCCACAAACTTAATCCACTAGTGTTCATCACCTCAAAGCATCAAGCACTTCTCATCCCTCCCAAAGACAGCAATTCATCTTGAAAATGACTCTTCTGGTGGCAACCACCAATGTCAGAGGCCTCAAGCCCTCTTGAGGAGAGTCTGCTTAGAGCTTCCTCCTCATCAAAGCCACTAAACTCCAGGAAGAGGAGCCAGCTCACTTTTAATAATCAATTCTCCATGAAAGAGTCACAAAGATTATTGTGTCAACGTCTCAAATGAATGCCTGGCATCACCCAGTAGCTCTCTTTTTCTCCCTGTCAAATCTAGAATTGCAGTCCTAAAATGCATAGAGAATTTTACATAGAGACTAAAAGGTAATTTTATGTAGTAATTGTATTGTGCTTTATTCTGAAGTGAATTTGGGATAGTTTATAAAATATATATACATTAATATATTTATTCAACAAATAGTTGGGTCCGTTGCAGACTATATACTAACATAGCATCTAAGAAGTGGTGATTCAACAGTGAACAAAACATGATCCCTATTTTCAGGGACTTAGTATCTTTGAGAACAGACAGACCAAGAAAGAGAATTACAATAATTTGATGGATTTATGCTATCGAACTCTTGGGAAAGACACTGATACATAAGTAAAAAACATGAGGAAAGACAATCAATGTGATACAGAGGCTAACTTAACACTTAAAATATATGCCTCAAGGTTCTAGACTCTTCTCTGGGACTACAAACAAGTGACAGCTCTGAGCTCCCTAACAACCTGTGCAAATATAGAAACTGCAATTCATTCTGTAGTTCACAGTGTCCCTAAGATAAAAGCCAACATCTCCTCTGTAAACAGAAAAGGCCAAGAGGTGTTTCTCATGAACCTTCATGCTGCAGGTGAATTCTGTATAAATAACACCCTTATAAATTTCCTGAACATTATAGACATAATTCTCACATCCCCCCACCTTTTGTCTTTATGCAAACCCTGTTTTATTTAAATGTACACATATGTATATGCATGCATGCTCAGTTGTGTCCAACTCTTTGTAACCCTGTGAACTGTAGCCTACCAGGCTTCCCTGTCCATGGGATTCTCCAGGCAAGAATATTGGAATTGGTTGCCATTTCCTTCTCCAGGGGAATCGTCCCCACCCAAGGATCAAACCCATGTCTCCTCTGTCTCCTGCTTTGGTAGGCAGATTCTTTACCCCTGTGCCACCTGGAAAGCCCAATATACATATATAGGAGATCATGAAAATATTTTTTATTATTTTTTACAAAGGTTTTAAATATCACACTCCATTGACAGTTATTACAAAATACCAGCTATCTTCCCCTTGTTGTGTAGTATATCTTTGAGCCTGTCTTAACCCCAATAGTTTGTGCCTCCCATTCCCCTACCCCTATACTGCTGTCCCCCCTTCACTCTCCCTACTGGTAACCACTGGTTTGTTCTCTGTATCTATGGGTTTGCTTCTTTTTTGTTATATCACTAGTTTGTTGTACATTTTAGATTCTACACATAAGCAATATCATAGAGTATTTGTCTTTCTGTGTCTGACATGTCTCTTCTTAAAGGATAATGTGATGATTAATTTATTTCTCAATTTGATTAGACCTTGATATTTGGCCAAACACCAGTCATGATGAAGGTATATTTTGGAAAAGATCAACATTCCAACCAATAAGACTTTGATTAAAGCAGATTACCCTCCATAATGTGGGTGGGCCTTATGAAATCGGGGGAAGCCTTCAGAGATAAAGACTGAGGCTCCCCAACAGAGGGAATATTCTTCCCTCAGATGGCTTCAGAACTAGAGCTGTAACACCAGCTCTTCCACAAGTCTCCAGCTGCTGCCTGCTCTGCAGATTCAGACTCACTAGCCCTCTCCATCACCTGAATCAATTTCTCAAATCTCTCTTTTTTATTTTATTTTATTTTATTTTTTTAAATTTTATTTTATTTTTAAACTTTACATAACTGTATTAGTTTTGCCAAATATCAAAATGAATCCGCCACAGGTATACATGTGTTCCCCATCCTGAACCCTCCTCCCTCCTCCCTCCCCATTCCATCCCTCTGGGTCGTCCCAGTGCACCAGCCCCAAGCATCCAGTATCGTGCATCGAACCTGGACTGGCAACTCATTTCATACATGATATTTTACATGTTTCAATGCCATTCTCCCAAATCTTCCCACCCTCTCCCTCTCCCACAGATTCCATAAGACTGTTCTATACATCAGTGTCTCTTTTGCTGTCTCGTACACAGGGTTATTGTTACCATCTTTCTAAATTCCATATATATGCGTTAGTATACTGTATTGGTGTTTTTCTTTCTGGCTTACTTCACTCTGTATAATAGGCTCCAGTTTCATCCACCTCATTAGAACTGATTCAAATGTATTCTTTTTAATGGCTGAATAATACTCCATTGTGTATATGTACCACAGCTTTCTTATCCATTCATCTGCTGATGGACATCTAGGTTGCTTCCATGTCCTGGCTATTATAAACAGTGCTGCGATGAACATTGGGGTACTCGTGTCTCTTTCCCTTCTGGTTTCCTCAGTGTGTATGCCCAGCAGTGGGATTGCTGGATCATAAGGCAGGTCTATTTCCAGTTTTTTAAGGAATCTCCACACTGTTCTCCATAGTGGCTGTACTAGTTTGCATTCCCACCAACAGTGTAAGAGGGTTCCCTTTTCTCCACACCCTCTCCAGCATTTATTACTTGTAGACTTTTCAAATCTCTCTTTAAAAAAAATTATACCCACAGACACATAGACACATCCTATTGGTTCTCTTCCTTTAGAGAATCCTAGTACACGTAAATAGTTAAGACTTAAGTACAATCACTAAAACCAGTTTCTCACAGTCAGAACATTGTTCTGCAAGCACAAAGCTTCCCCATTATCTGGTTGAATCCAAAAAAAAAAAAAAAAAAAGGAGAACATTATTCTACTTCCAAAAATCACCCATGAAGACGACTTTCCAAAAACCAAGATTTTGGTAATAATCTTAAGTTCTTTCTGAATGCTTGTGAATACTTTATGCATAAATATTCATTTACTCCTCAAGCCTAAGAGGCATGTTCTATCATTATTCCCATTTGGGATCCGTAACTCCTCCAACACCACACAAGGCAGCAAATGGCAGAGCCGGGACACGTCCTCAGAGTTTGACCCCAGAGACTAAGCTCCCAATTATTCTGCTGAAAACTGAATAATGTTCAGGGGGTAGGAAGTTCAAGGGTTAACTCACTGGCAAGTGTTTGGAATGGATGAAGGACAGACCTGCAGAATCAAGCAGAGACATGGGCATCCAGAAGACCTCTCTTCTACGCAGAAAATGCTAAGGAAGAACCACCAGAAATCTCCCCAGAACACAAAACTGGGTCTGGTTCTGCACAATGTGAGAGAGCGAGTCCCCAGGGTTTACCTCAAAATGAGCTTCGCTTAGAGAGTGTTATCAAGTTACTAAAGCAGATCATATCTATTTATCCATCTATCTATATATAAAGACATATATATATATATAGAGAGAGAGAGAGACATATATATAGATACACACACACACACATACTCATGGGGCTTCCCAGGTGGCACTAGAGGCAAATAACCTGCTTGCCAATGCAGGAGACATAAGAGACATGGGTTTGATCCCTGGGTTGGGACAATCCCCTGGAGCAGGAAATGGCAACCCACTCCAGTATTCTAGCCTGGAGAATTCCATAGACAGAGGAGCCTGCTGGGCCACAGTCCATGGGGTCAGAAAGAGTCGGACATGACTTAGTGACTAAACAACAACATATATATTCTTCTTTTGCTGCCTAAATTTCCTAGGGACCTAAGGATCAGGAAAGCAGAGTAAAGAACAAAGGGAGGGATTTCCTGGTGGTCCAGTGTCGAGACTCTGCACTGCCTCTATAGGGGGCTCAGGTTGATCCCTGGTCAGGGAAACTAAAATCCCACAGACAACACAGCAAGACCAAAAGATAAAAGTTCAGGAAAACAAGAAAGAACAAAGTGAACTCCTAGAAAGGCCTCTTCATCTCTGAGTCCAGCCATCTCATCATCTCAACAGACAGACTCCCTTTAAAAAGAGAGATGATCCCACAGAACACTCTGAGCAAATGGCCTCTCCCCAGAAGCCATCACAAAGATGATTTTTCTTACCTCTTAGTTTTGGATCTTGGAGTATAGCCACCTTGGGGGTACCTTTCCCTTTCCTCTTCACTTCCAGGGTTCCTTAGATTCAAGCTCCAGGCAGATCAGCCGTATCAAAGACTTTGGATCAAGCCCTTTCTTTGCACAATTTCACTCTTGGTCATTTATCAGACAGGTGAAAAGTGGATTCACTTTTCTTCCCAGGGCCTGGTGCAAATATAAAGCACACCCTTTCACGCTGTGAACTGAGGCTTTCCCATCCAAATCATGGTTCCCCAGTTTCCCCAGCTGCGTCTTCAGTGGCTGGGAAGCCCACCTGCCAGGTGCTTCTGAAACTGTCCAGAACTGAGTGACAGAGTCCGACTGAGCCAGGGTGAGGCAGCAGCCTCAATGTGGGTCAGGTTCTCTCCTCTGGCCATGGAAAAGCCTCAGGGAAGAGACCACCTCTGTCCCTGATAAGTCTGATAGCAAATTAGAGAGGACTTCACAGAAAACCATCCTGGGGCCTCCTGAGCAGGCCTCAGGCATTTGTCCTCAGCATGGTTCCTGGGACTGAGCTGATCATTTACCTTGTAAAAAAAACTGTATTAGACTCTTCAAAATATTAATACTTGAATTGTAAGGAGGAATGTAGCTTTTTAAAATAATTTTTATGTTATCAAAAGGCCATTATATTCTAGAGATTATTTTGTATCTTGATTTTTAAAGGTAATTGTATATGTGCTATTTTGGAGCAGCCAAGAAATGGTAAGTAAGCACACAGCATCCAGATTTCTCAGGAGCCCAAGCAGAGACCCTTTCTAAGTGTTTACCTGATGTGTTTCCTGAGAGGCGGCAGACCACATCTTCCTGTTGACATCAGCATCACAAAGACCATGTGTTTATATAGCAAGATGCTAGCCCTTGTCCATAATTTCCAATGCTTCACTTCACTGCAGCTGTGCAGAGACCTTTCTGACCCCATCTAAATTAGTGTAATTAACTTCCAATGTTATAATTCTAGCATGGTAGGTTTTGTTTCCCCCTCTGCTCCCCCCTCAAAAAAATTTATTATTTGACATTCAAAGAGAAAAATCTCTAAAAATGACTTCATCATTAAAAGAAATCATCTTGCTTCTTTTAAATATGCATCCAAGAAAAGCCAGTAGGCATTCACAGGCATCTATCTAGTCACAGATCAAAATCTTGCAAAATTACGTAGTCCGACCAGAGCCTCCTCAAAAATGGTGAAGGAGCTTAAACAAGCCAGTCTACTTCCTGTTCGCAACCACAAATGCAGGAATACAGGTCATGTAGAAATGACTCCTTTTTCTTCTAAGTTTCAAGTTATATAAGCCTGTTGGAGGTTGGGGAGGAAAATGTTAGTCGCTCAGTCGTGTCTGACTCTTTGCAACCCCATAGACTGCAGCCCACCAGGCTCCACTGTGCCTGGAATCCTCCAGGCAAGAATACTGGAGTGGGTTGCCATTCCCTTCTCCAAGAGATGTTTCCGACCCAGGGATCGAACCAAGGTCTCCTGCATTGCCAACAAATTCTTTACCATCTGAGCCACCAGCGAAGCCCCTAGATAAGCCTAGATGTTTTGAATTTTTGTATATCAAAGTTTTCCTGCTATTCAAAAGTGTATAAAAAGCTTTTTTCAGAAGGCCTCAAAAATGTAAATTAGAGACTGAATATTGCTTTGCCACTTTGCATGGTGACCTGTGTTTTCCAGCAACACATGGATTCAAAACATGACCGCTAACTTTAGGGGCTGGTGGAGGAAGATGGGGGAAATGGAAGAGGCAGAGGGAGGTAGGAAAACAGGGAGAGAGATGAAAACTGAGAGCTAAGCTGGGAGAAATAGAAGAGGCAAATGTAGAAAGCATTATGGGATGAACAAACAAACATGAACTTCTCTGCTAGGCCAGAGCATGAAGACTCACAGGAATCAAAAACAGTCTAGTCCTTGTGAAACGCTGCACAAAAGGAAAGGCAAGAAGCACTGTTAGTGTCCTGAAGGCAAAGGGCGGGGGAGGAAGGGACGAAACAAGGAGGTAACGGAATGCGGAGGACACACAGAGACACTGAACGGGATAGTCAGCGACAGATCCTTTGTAAGGACCGGTGTCCAGGGAACTTCCAGCTGTGGGCGAGCTGTGGCTGGGAACAAGAAATAAAGCATCTTAATTGCTTTTCCAATACAGATATTTTACCTCCGTGTCTAGAGAAAATTGGTTCTCTAGTAAATGGTATAAACTCACTGGGGAAACATACTTATGGCAACACAGAAATATTGTATCTAGAAACTAATGCTTGAATGTTTTCCATCTGTTTGAAGTCCATTTTTATATTTTTCCAAAGTACTGATCAAGATTAAGAATAAAGTTTCTTACCTTCAAGAGTTCATTCAACTCTTGACTGGGTTACAAAAGTAAACACCAGTATTCCCTGTGGCCCAGAGGAACAAATGTTCTGATTTCTTGTGTGTAAGAGATGAAGAGTCCCTTGGACAGGAAAATATGTGGCGGAGGAGAAAAAGAATAGGAACAGGAAAACAGGAGGGGCCATGTGTACATGGACATGATCGCTTTCTATTTATGTAGAAAATGGGATGGCAAATTAGATCTAGTAATAACTATACTACCCAAGGGAGGGTGTGCTGAATCTGAGGATGTTTCAGAATCTGTTCTCCAAAGAAGGATTTGACACATTCAATTTATAAACACTGCTGCTGCTGCTGTTCAGTCATTAAGTCATGTCCGACTATTTATGACCCCATGCACGGCAGCACACCAGTCTTCCCCGTCCGTCACTGTATCCCGGAGTTTTCTCAAACTCATGCCCATTGAGTCAGTGATGCCATCCAGCCATCTCATCCTCTGTCTTCCTCTTCTCCTCCTACCTTCAACCTTCCTGAGCATCAGAGTCTTTTCCAATGAGTCGACTCTTCATATCAGGTGGCCAAAGTATCAGAGCTTCAGCATCAGTCGTTCCAATGAATATTCAGGGTTGATTTCCTTTAAATTGATGCTTTGCTCTCTTTGCAGTCCAAGGGCCTCTCAAGAGTCTTCTAGAGTGCTGGAATTTGAAAGCATCAATTCGTCAGTGCTCAGCCTTCTTTCTGGTCCAACTCTCACATCCATACATTACTACTGGAAAAACCATCAGTTTGGTTCAGTTGCTCAGTCAGGTCCAATGCTTTGCGACCCCATGGACTGCACCACAACAGGCTTCCCTGTCCTTCACCAACTCCTGGATCTTGCTCAAACTCATGTCTATCCAGTCGGTAATGCCATCCAACTATCTCACCCTCTGTTGTCCCCTTTTCCTTCTGCCTTCAATCTTTCCCGAATTAGGTCTTTTCCAAGGGGTCAGTTCTTCCCATTAGATGGCCAAAGTATTGGAGCTTCAGCTTCAGCATCAGTCCTTCCAATGAATATTCAGGAATGATTTCCTTGAGGACTGACTGGCTGGATCACCTTGCAGTCCAAGGGACTCTCAAGAGTCTTCTCCAACACCACAGTTCAGAAGCATCAGTTCTTTGGCACTCAGCTTTCTTTATGGTCCAACTCTCACATCTATACATGACTACTGGAAAACAATATAGCTTTGACTAGACAGACCTTTGCTGGCAAAGTAACAACTCTTCTTTTTAACATGCTGTCTATGTTGGTCATAGTGTTTCTTCCAAGGAGTGAGTGTCTTTTAATTTCATGACTGCAGTCACCATCTGCAGTGATTTTGGAGACCCCCCAAAATAGTCTCACTGTTTCCATTGTTTCAATACCTATTCACCATGAAGTTATGGGACCAGATGCCGTGATCTTCATTTTCTGAATGTTGAGTTTTAAATCCACATTTTCACTCTCCTCTTTCAGTTTCATCAAGAGGCTCTTTATTTCTTTTCCACTTTCTGCCATAAGGGTTGTGTCATCTGTGTATCTCAGGTTATTGATATTTCTCCTGGCAATCTTGATGCCAAATTGTGCTTCATCCAGCCTAGTATGTCACATGATATACTCTGCATATAAGTTAAATAAGCAGTGTGATAATATACAGCCTTGTCATATTCCTTTCCCAATTTGGAACCAGTCCATTGTTCCATGTCTGGTTCTAACTCTTGCTTCTTGACCTGCATACAGATTTCTCAGGAGGCAGGTAAGGTGTTCTGGTATACCCATCTCTTTAAGAATTTTCCACAGTTTGTTATGATCCACACAGTCAAAGGCTTTGGCATAGTCAATAAAGCAGAAGTAGATGTTTTTCTGGAACTCTCTTGCTTTTTCTGTGATCCAGTGGATGTTGGCAATTTGATCTCTGGTTCCTCTGCCTTTCCTAAATCCAGTTTGAACATCTGGAAGTTCACAGTTCATGTACTATCGAAGTCTGGCTTGGAGAATTTTGAGCATTACTTTGCTAGTGTGTGAGATAAGTGCAATTGTGTGGTATAGTTTGAGCATTCTTTATCATTACTTTTCTCTGGGATGGGAATGAAAACTTACCTTTTCTAGTCCTGTGGCCACTGCTGAGTTTTCCATATTTGCTGGCATATTGAGTGCAGCACTTCCACAGCATCTTCTTTTAGGATTTGAAATAGCTTAACTGGAATTCCATCACCTCCACTAGCTTTTATTTTAGTGATGCTTCCTAAGGCCCACGTGACTTTGCATTCCAGGATATCTTGCTCTAGGTGAGTGATCACACCATCATGGTGATCTGCATTATGAAAATCTCTTCTGTATAGTTCTTCTGTGTATTTTTGCTACCCCTGCTTAATATGCTCTGCTTCTGTTAGGTCCATACCATTTCTGTCCTTTATTGAGCCCATCTTTGCATGAAATGTTCCCTTGGTATCTCTAATTTTCTTAAAGAGATCTCTAGTCTTTCCCATTCTATTGTTTTCCTTTATTTCTTTGCATTGATCACTGAGGAAGACTTTCTTTTTTTTTTTTTAATAATCTAGTTTTTATTTATTTATTTTATTTTATTTTTTAACTTTACAATATTGTATTGGTTCTTATCTCTCCTGCTATTCTTTGGAACTCTGCAGTCAAATGTGTATATCTTTCCTTTTCTCCTTTGCCTTTTGCTTCTCTTCTTTTCTCAGCTATTTGTAAGGCTTCCTCAGACAACCATTTTTTCTTTTTATATTTCTTTTTCTTGGGGATGGTCTTGATCACTGCCTCCTGTAGAATATCATGAACCTCTGTCCATAGTTCTTCAGGCACACTGTCTATTAGATCTAATCCCTTGAATCTGTCTGTCACTTTCACTGTTTAATTGTAAGGAATTTGATTTAGGTCATACTTGAATGGTCTAGTGGTTTTCTATACTTTCTTCAATTTAAGTCTGAATTTGGCAATAAGGAGTTCATGATCTGAGCCACAGTCAGCTCCCGGTCTTGTTTTTGCTGACTGTATAGAGCTTCTCGATCTTTGCCTGCAAAGAATATAATCAATCTGATTTCAGTATTTCAGTATTGACCATCTGGTGATGTCCATGTGTAGAGTCTTCTCTTGTATTGTCGGAAGATGGTGTTTGCTTTGACCAGTGTGTTCTCTTGGCAAAACTCTATTAGCCTTTGTCCTGCTTCATTCTGTACACCAAGGCCAAATTTGCCTGTTACTCCAGGTATCTGTTGACTTCCTACTTTTGCATTCCAGTCCCCTATGATGAAACGACATATTTTTTAGGTGTTAGTTCTAAAAGGTCTTGTAGGTCTTTATAGAACCATTCAACTTCAGCTTCTTTGGCATTACTGGATTGGGCATAGACTTGAATTACTGAATGGTTTGCCTTGGAAATGAACAGAGATCATTCTGTTGTTTCTGAGGTTGCACCCAAGTACTGCATTTCAGACTCTTTTTTTTTTTTACTATGATGGCTACTCTATTTCTTCTAAGGGATTCTTGCCCTCAGGAGTAGATATAATGGTCATCTGAATTAAATCAGCCTGTTCTATTCATATATGGATCATTTTGAACAAAGTGATATCTCTACTTTTTCATATGCTGTCTAGATTTGTCATAGTTTTTCTTCCAAGGAACAAGAGTCTTTTAATTTCATGGCTGCTGGCACTGTTGACAGGGGTTTTAGAACCCAAGAAAATAAACACTCTAATGAATCATTTTATCAAAACACATAGAGATCATATTGAGGAAATTCATGTCATTAAAGAAGCCATGTGATTTTTTATTCCATTGCAGAAGTTTCTGGAATATAAATTTTCTTCATGGACTATGCCATCTCATTACCAGCCCATGGCTTATAATTAGTATAAAAGTACCCCTTGTTTTTGCCTTGGGTGAGAAGTTCATAGTACATGCCTCAGTTTACTATTTGATAAGGCCCTTGGAAGTTTATACATTTTTTTCCTTTACTGAATTTCTGTTTTTAATGAAAGTGAAACTATGAATGCTCCCAAACTGGACTGCAAACACTTTAAGAGCATCACCACACATTACCACATTACAGGAAACAACACTGAGCCCATTGCTGTTTTGTAACATAATCTGGTTACATAATCTTACTGGAGAAGTTATGTGAAAATGTTGTGTTTCTTTGGAGAGGGTAAAAGACTGTTGAAAATACAAGATAAGAGTGTGCACATACCCACTAGCAGCAATGATTTACTCCTTTTCCTGAGAATAAAGAAATCTTTTTCTTTTCTGATGAGGATAACAAATGCATTTAGGAACTAAGTTATTAAAAAGCAGATTATCAGGTAGCCAACTCATTTCCTGATGTGATCAGCAAGCTGAAAGGGTGCTTGGGGACATCGGCTGGGAAGGATTGGAAGTGACAGAATGCCACGACTCACCAATACTGCTTGGTGACAGGGAGCACAGACCCTGTGAGGTGTGCTTGTTTATTTCCTCTGCCTTATCTCTAAAAGGCCTGTTCTCCATTTGATTACAAGTTGAATCTGGCTTCTCAAATCAATTCTTCTAACACAAAGTGATCGTGTTCACTTAAGTAATTGCTTTCTACCTAGTCTGTTCCTGATGAGTTGAGCCCTGCATAACCTGTCTTGCCAAGCTCTGAGGCTCAAAGGCAGCCATCATCAACTCCTCCCCAAACCTGAATCTCACCTTGTCCACCACAGCACGTCCAGGAACCTTCTAGAAAAGCTCCTCCACCTCAGTGACTGACTCCAGGCTCTCCGGACATAATGGAATATTTGCAAATAGCACAGCAATCATGTTTTGTTGACCTTTGAGCTTGATGGACAGGGAAGCTTGGCGTGCTGCGATTCATGAGGTCACAAAGAGTCAGACACGACTGAGCGACTGAGCTGAACTGAACTGAACTGAGCTTGATCTGTTATTTCAAAAAACAAACACAAGGATTTCTTAGAAAAAGAACATTGTACAGAAAGAAAAAAATTCTGCCAGTGTTGATTTGAAATTCCATTCATGGGCAGGCTTCCTGGACCTTGGTCTGCTCAAGGAATGCAGAGAATTCCCTTCAGCCACTTAATGTCCAACACTGAGAGCTAGTGCTGCCCTTAAAAATGTTATCGAACTACAGATTTTTCTAAAAGACTTTTTAGAACAGGATTGAAAAAACTTTTCACAGATTTTTCTGTTGGCAAATTGCTTCCAATCAAATGATTAAAATTAGTTTCATGGAGATGGTTTTACCACCATTTGATGATCAGCGTAACCTCCAATTGAATTCTTCAATTTCCAGAAGAAAAAAAAAAAAGGTTTCATTAAAATCCCCAAACACTGATTGCACAACTTACTGTAGAACAAAAATTTGCCATAGCAAGTACCTCACTCTCCCCCTGACCATTGCCCAAGTATTTCAACTAAAATAAGAAGGAAAACATACTGACCAGCAAACTGTTTCTGAAGCATCACCTACTACAGAAAGGGAGATGTTTAAGATTATCTAAAGGTTAAAAAAAGGTTCTGATCTCTGCTTTGCTTTAGCCGTGGAGCTGACCCTCACTTGTGTTCTGGGAGTTTGACCCACCTGGAACTATACAAACCCCAGAGCCGTGGCTGCCAGAGTGATGAGGCTTGTATCATGATTCTGCCATGTACAGAAATCTTCAGGTTTCTTAACATTAAAACAATTCCTCTTATACTTAAACAATCTCAAAGTACCTGTTCCTTAATGCATCACCAGAGGAGAGCTGGCATGTCAAGTTCTCGGGGTACTAGGACAGGCTGCAGGGGTGTGAGGAGTGGACACCCAGTCCTGGGTCCTTCATACACACTGGTTCCCAATTCTTCTTGTTCTCAGGACCTCTTAAAAATTCTTGACCATTCCCCAAATCGTTTCTTTATTAAAATATCTGAACTATGCAGATTTGAAATCTAATGTGATCACTTCAAATTGTATTTATTTATTTAAAAATAACAATAATATTTTATTATTGGCCCAATGGTTAAAACTCTGTGCTTCTAATGTAGGGGGCACAGGTTTGATCCCTGGTCAGGGAACTGAGATTCTGCATATCCTGTGGCAAAAAGTAAAATTTAAAAAAATAATAATAAATCCATAACCTGTTAGCATGTCACATATTTTAGAAATAATCTATTTTCCAAAACTGAATAAAATTTAATGAGAAGAATAGCAGTATTTCAGATATTTTGCAGATATCTTGAATGCCTGGATGAAGAGAAGACTGCTGGATTCTAAGATCTGTTTTGTATTCCTTCAGTGCACCCATTCAGTGTGTTCTGACACATGGCTTTTGTTGAAGTAGATGAAAAACATCAAGGCCACAAAGGTGTGTGATTGGAAAAGGAAAGAGTCTTTTCCGATTATTCTGGACATTCTCCTTTGATACTATACCAAAACTCAGCAGCAAGAGTATCTTAAAAATTAGTTTAATGTGGAATCTGAAATCATAGCTGTAAATCTTTCATATTCTCTTACATTAAATGCCTTGGTCTGTCTTGTACTTTGAATGTATCTTGCACACTGAATGGTTTTGTAATATCATACTCTGATCATTTAGAAAATATTGGACAAGTTATGAAGTTCTTCCTAATGTTAAAACACTTCATTTGGAGGGAGGAGCTAAGATGGCTGAGGAGTAAGATGGGGAGAACACTTTCTCCCCCACAAATTCATCAAAAGAACATTTAAACACCAAGTAAATTCCACAAAACAACTTCTGAATGCCGGCAGAGAATATCAGGCACCCAGAAAAGCAACCCAAGTCTTTGAAAGGAGGTAGGAAAAAATATAAAAGACAAAAAAAGAGACAAAAGAGAGAGGGATGGAGTTCTGTCCGGGGAAGGGAGTCTTAAAAAGAGAGGTTTCCAAACACCAGAAAACCTTCTCACTGCTGAATCTGTGCCAAGCCTTGGAAGCACAGAGGGCAACATAACAGGGAGGAAAAATAAATAAACAATTAAAACCCGCAGATTGTGAGTCCTAAGGTATCTCCCCCAGCGGAGAAGCAGTGCAGACGCCTGCACACACCACTAGCAAGCGGGGGCTGGGCAGGGAGGCGTGGCACGGGCTGCATCGCTTAGAGTAAGGATCTGGCCTGAATACCCTGAGCGCTATCTGAGCGAAATAATTTGGGCTAGCAAACCAGACTGTGGGATATCTACCACGCGAAAAGCCAGCCCTAACCTAAGACATCGCCAGGCCCGCGCACGGAACAAAGGACTGAACAGGAATAGCCGGCGGCAGACCTTCCCCCTCCGGTGACAGGCAGCCAGAGCCAGAAGGGGGCAATCGCAGCCCCAGAGAGACATTATCTATAAAACTGTAAGCAGGCTTCTTTGCTAACTAAAACTTCTTGGGGGTCTGGACGGTCAACATCTGCCTGAGAAGGTGCGCTGGTTGTACACCTAGATAACCGAGCGGTGGGGAGGCGATAAGTCGCAGCAATCGTGCTTGCCAAACACCTCATCACCTGAGCTGCTCAGACCTGGAAAGGGCACAAAACGCAGGCCCAACCAAGTCTGGGCCTCTGAGGACTACCCGAGTGCCTGAACCTGAGCGGCTTGGACCTGGGAGGTCAGCCCAGGGCCGGCCTCTGATTGTTCCCGGTGGAACAACCTAGAGCCCGAGCAGTGTGGGCAGGGAGGCTACACTTGCCGTGAGCGGGGGCAGACCCAGTGTGGCTGAGGCACTGCGAGCACATGCTCGCAGTTATTTGTTTGCAGCATCCCTCCCTCCCTCCCCACAGTGCGACTGAACAAGTGAGCCTAAAAAAAAAAAAAAAAAAAAGTGTCCTCCACCATCCTCTTTGTGTCAGGGTGGAAACCAGACACTGAAGAGACCAGCAAACAGAAGAAGCTATAACAGAGGGAACCGCCTTGGAAGCTACAGGCAATAGATTAAAACCCTGTGGTGAGTACAGACTACATAGGAAGGGGCCTATAGATCTTGAGAAATATAAGTCAGACCAAGGAACTAGCCAAAAATGAACTGAACCCACAATACTCACAACAAAACCAGAGAAAGTCCTAGATATATTTTTACTATTTTTACAATCATTCTTTCTTTCTTTTTTTTAAATTTTTTTTAAAAAATTTAAATCCTCTATTATTCCTTTGATTTTCACTTTTATAACCTATTACTTTGCCAAAAACAAACAAACAAACAAACCCTATTTTTAAAAAGCAAACTTCATATATATATATATTTTATAATTTTTTTGACCTTGTTCTTTTTTTTTTCCTTCTTTTCTTTAACATTGTATTTTTGAAATTCCAAACTCTACTCTAGATTTTTAATTTTAGCTTTTTGGTATTTGTTATCAATTTTGTACCTATAGCTTTTTTTATAATTTCTGTGACTTTTTCTTCTCTCTGTTTCTTTCTCTTCTTCTTTTATATAACATTGTATATCTGAAATTCCAAACTCTACTCTAGATTTTTAATTTATGCTTTTTGGTATTTGTTATCAATTTTGTACCTGTATTTTCTTTATAATTTTTGCAACTCTGTTTGTTTTTTTTTTTTTTTCTCTCTTTCTTTTTCTTCTTCTTTTTTTTAACATTGTATTTTTGAAATTCCAAACTCTACTCTAGATTTTTAACTTTTGCTTTTTGGTATTTGTTATCAATTTTGTACCTATATTTTCTTTATAATTTTCGCAACCTTGTTTGTTTTTGTTTGTTCGTTTTTTCTCTCTTTCTTTTCCTTCTTCTTTTCTTTAACATCATATTTTTGAAATTCCAAATTCTACTCTAGATTTTTAATTTTGCTTTTATGTATTTGTTACCAATTTTGTACCTTTAAGAACCCAATCTTCAGTACCCATTTTTCACTAGGGAGCAAGATTACTGGCTTGACTGCTCTCTCTCCCTTTGGACTCTCCTTTTTCTCCACCAGGTCGCCTGTGTCTCCTCCCTAACCCCTCTCTACTCTACCCAACTCTGTGAATTTCTGTGTGTTCCAGACGGTGGAGAAGACTTAAGGAACTGATTACTGGCTGGATCTGTCTCCCTCCTTTTCATTTCCCCCTTTTATCCTCCTGGCCACCTCAGTCTCCTTCCTCCTTCTTCTCTTCTCTGTATAATTCCGTTAACATCTCTGAGTGGTCCAGTTGTGGAGTGCACATAAGGAAGTGATTACTGGCTAGCCCACTCTGTCCTCTATTGATTCCACCTGATCTCATTTGGGTCACCTCTAACTCCCTCCTCCCTCTTCTCTTCTCCATGTAACGCTGTGAACCTCTCTGGGTGACCCTCAGGGTAGAGAAACTTTTCATCTTTAGCATAGATGTTTTATCAATGGTGCTGTATAGAAGGAGAAGTTTTGAAACTACTGTAAAAATAAGACTGATAATTGGAAGCAGGAGGCTTCAGTCCAAACCCTGACTCCAGGGAACTCCTGACTCCAAGGAACATTAATTGACAGGAGCTCATCAAATGCCTCCATACCGACACTGAAACCAAGCACCACACAAGGGCCAACAAGTTCCAGGGCAAGACATACCAAGCAAATTCTCCAGCAACACAGGAACACAGCCCTGAGCTCCAAGATATAGGCTGCCCAAAGTCACCCCAAAACCATAGACATCTCATAACTCATTACTGGACACTTCATTGCACTCCAGGGAGAAGAAATACAGCTCCACCCACCAGAACACCGACACAAGCTTCCCTAACCAAGAAACCTTGACAAGCCACCTGTACAAACCCACACACAGCGAGGAAATGCCACAATAAAGAGAACCCCACAAACTGCCAGAATACAGAAAGGACACCCCAAACTCAGCAATTTAAACAAGATGAAGAGACAGAGGAATACCCAGCAGGTAAAGGAACAGGATAAATGCCCACCAAACCAAACAAAAGAGGGAGAGATAGGGAATCTACCTGATAAAGAATTCTGAATAATGATAGTGAAATTGATCCAAAATCTTGAAATCAAAATGGAATCACAGATAAATAGCCTGGAGACAAAGATTGAGAAGATGCAAGAAAGGTTTAACAAGGACCTAGAAGAAATAAAAAAGAGTCAATATATAATGAATAATGCAATAAATGAAATTAAAAACACTCTGGAGGCAACAAATAGTAGAATAACAGAGGCAGAAGATAGGATTAGTGAATTAGAGGATAGAATGGTAGAAATAAATGAATCAGAGATGATAAAAGAAAAACGAATTAAAAAAATGAAGACAATCTCAGAGACCTCCAGGACAATATTAAATGCTACAACATTCAAATCATAGGGGTCCCAGAAGAAGACGACAAAAAGAAAGACCATGAGAAAATACTTGAGGAGATAATAGTTGAAAACTTCCCTAAAATGGGGAAGGAAATAATCACCCAAGTCCAAGAAATCCAGATAGTCCCAAACAGGATAAACCCAAGGCGAAACACCCCAAGACACATATTAATCAAATTAACAAAGATCAAACACAAAGAACAAATATTAAAAGCAGCAAGAGAAAAACAACAAATAACACACAAGGGAATTCCCATAAGGATAACAGCTGATCTTTCAATAGAAACTCTTCAGGCCAGGAGGGAATGGCAAGACATACTTAAAATGATGAAAGAAAATAACCTACAGCCCAGATTATTGTACCCAGCAAGGATCTCATTCAAATATGAAGGAGAAATCAAAAGCTTTTCAGACAAGCAAAAGCTGAGAGAATCAGCACCACCAAACCAGCTCTCCAACAAATACTAAAGGATATTCTCTAGACAGGAAACACAAAAACAGTGTATAAATTCGAACCCAAAACAATAAAGTAAATGGCAACGGGATCATACTTATCAGTAATTACCTTAAACATAAATGGGTTGAATGCCCCAACCAAAAGACAAAGACTGGCGGAATGGATACAAAAACAAGACACCTACATATGTTGTCTACAAGAGACCCACCTCAAAACAGGGGACACATACAGACTGAAAGTGAAGGGCTGGAAAAAGATTTTCCATGCAAATAGGGACCAAAAGAAAGCAGGAGTAGCAATACTCATATCAGATAAAATAGACTTTAAAACAAAGGATGCTAAAAGAGACAAAGATGGTCACTACATAATGATCAAAGGATCAATCCAAGAAGAAGATATAACAATTATAAATATATATGCACCCAACACGGGAGCACCACAATATGTAAGACAAATGCTAACAAGTATGAAAGGAGAAATTAACAATAACACAATAATAGTGGGAGACTTTAATACCCCACTCACACCTGTGGATAGATCAACTAAACAGAAAATTAACAAGGAAACACAAACTTTAAACGATACAATAGACCAGTTAGACCTAATTGATATCTATAGGACATTTCATCCCAAAACAATGAATTTCACCTTTTTCTCAAGCGCACATGGAACCCTCTCCAGGATAGATCACATCCTGGGCCATAAATCTAGCCTTGGTAAATTCAAAAAAATAGAAATCATTCCAAGCATCTTTTCTGACCACAATACAGTAAGATTAGATCTCAATTACAGGAGAAAAACTATTAAAAACTCCAACATATGGAGGCTGAACAACACACTGCTGAATAACCAACGAATCACAGAAGAAATAAAAAAAGAAATCAAAATTTGCATAGAAACGAATGAAAATGAAAACACAACAACCCAAAACCTGTGGGACACGGTAAAAGCAGTCCTAAGGGGAAAGTTCATAGCAATACCTCAAGAAACAAGAAAAAAGTCAAATAAATAACCTAACTCTACACCTAAAGCAACTAGAAAAGGAAGAAATGAAGAACTCCAGGGTTAGTAGAAGGAAAGAAATCTTAAAAATTAGGGCAGAAATAAATGCAAAAGAAACAAAAGAGACCATAGCAAAAATCAACAAAGCCAAAAGCTGGTTCTTTGAAAGGATAAATAAAATTGACAAACCATTAGCCAGACTCATCAAGAAACAAAGGGAGAAAAATCAAATCAATAAAATTAGAAATGAAAATGGAGAGATCACAACAGAGACAACACAGAAATACAAAGGATCATAAAAGACTACTATCAACAATTATATGCCAATAAAATGGACAACGTGCAAGAAATGGACAAATTCTTAGAAAAGTACAACTTTCCAAACCTGGACCAGGAAGAAATAGAAAATCTTAACAGACCCATCACAAGCACAGAAATTGAAACTGTAATAAAAAATCTTCCAGCAAACAAAAGCCCAGGTCCAGATGGCTTCACAGCTGAATCCTACCAAAAATTTAGAGAAGAGCTGACACCTATCCTGCTCAAACTCTTCCAGAAAATTGCAGAGGAAGGTAAACTTCCAAACTCATTCTATGAGGCCACCATCACCCTAATAGCAAAACCTGACAAAGATCCCACAAAAAAAGAAAACTACAGGCCAATATCACTAATGAACATAGATGCAAAAATCCTTAACAAAATTCTAGCAATCAGAATCCAACAACACATTAAAAAGATCATACACCATGACCAAGTGGGCTTTATCCCAGGGATGCAAGGATTCTTCAATATCCACAAATCAATCAATGTAATGCACCACATTAACAAATTGAAAAATAAAAACCATATGATTATCTCAATAGATGCAGAGAAAGCCTTTGACAAAATTCAACATCAATTTATGATAAAAGCTCTCCAGAAAGAAGGAATAGAAGGAACATACCTCAACATAATAAAAGCTATATATGACAAGCCCACAGCAAACATTATCCTCAATGGTGAAAAATTGAAAGCATTTCCTCTCAAGTCAGGAACAAGACAAGGGTGCCCACTTTCACCATTACTATTCAACATAGTTTTGGAAGTTTTGGCCACACCAATCAGAGCAGAAAAAGAAATAAAAAGAATCCAAATTGGAAAAGAAGAAGTAAAACTCTCACTATTTGCAGATGACATGATCCTCTACATAGAAAACCCTAAAGACTCCACCAGAAAATTACTAGAACTAATCAATGATTATAGTAAAGTTGCAGGATATAAAATAAACACACAGAAATCCTTTGCATTCGTATACACTAATAATGAGAAAACAGAAAGAGAAATTAAGGAAACAATTCCATTCACCATTGCAACGGAAAGAATAAAATACTTAGGAATATATCTACCTAAAGAAACTAAAGACCTATATATAGAAAACTATAAAACACTGGTGAAAGAAATCAAAGAGGACACTAATAGATGGAGAAATATACCATGTTCCTGGATTGGAAGAATCAATATAGTGAAAATGAGTATACTACCCAAAGCAATTTATAGATTCAATGCAATTCCTATCAAGCTACCAACGGTATTCTTCACAGAGCTAGAACAAATAATTTCCCAGTTTGTATGGAAATACAAAAAACCTCGAATAGCCAAAGCTATCTTGAGAAAGAAGAATGGAACTGGAGGAATCAACCTGCCTGACTTCAGGCTCTATTACAAAGCCACAGTTATCAAGACAGTATGGTACTGGCACAAAGACAGAAATATAGATCAATGGAACAAAATAGAAAGCCCAGAGATAAATCCACGCACATATGGACACCTTATCTTTGACAAAGGAGGCAAGAATATAGAATGGATTAAAGACAATCTCTTTAACAAGTGGTGCTGGGAAAACTGGTCAACCACTTGTAAAAGAATGAAACTAGAACACTTTCTAACACCATACACAAAAATAAACTCAAAATGGATTAAAAATCTAAACGTAAGACCAGAAACTATAAAACTCCTAGAGGAGAACATAGGCAAAACACTCTCCGACATACATCACACCAGGACCCTCTATGACCCACCTCCCAGAATATTGGAAATAAAAGCAAAAATAAACAAAATGGACCTAATTAAACTTAAAAGCTTCTGCACAACAAAGGAAACTATTAGCAAGGTGAAAAGGCAGCCTTCAGAATGGGAGAAAATAATAGCAAATGAAGCAACTGACAAACAACTAATCTCAAAAATATACAAGCAACTCCTACAGCTCAACTCCAGAAAAATAAATGACCCAATCAAAAAATGGGCCAAAGAACTAAATAGACATTTCTCCAAAGAAGACATACAGATGGCTAACAAACACATGAAAAGATGCTCAACATCACTCATTATCAGAGAAATGCAAATCAAAACCACTATGAGGTGCCATTTCACACCAGTCAGAATGGCTGCGATCCAAAAGTCTACAAGCAATAAATGCTGGAGAGGGTGTGGCGAAAAGGGAACCCTCTTACACTGTTGGTGGGAATGCAAACTAGTACAGCCACTATGGAGAACAGTGTGGAGATTCCTTAAAACACTGAAGATAGAACTTCCTTATGATCCAGCAATCCCACTGCTGGGCATACACACTGAGGAAACCAGAAGGGAAAGAGACACGTGTACCCCCAATGTTCATCGCAGCACTGTTTATAATAGCCAGGACATGGAAGCAACCTAGATGCCCATCAGCAGATGAATGGATAAGAAAGCTGTGGTACATATACACAATGGAGTATTACTCAGCCATTAAAAAGAGTACATTTGAATCAGTTCTAATGAGGTGGACGAAACTGGAGCCTATTATACAGAGTGAAATAAGCCAGAAAGAAAAACACCAATACAGTATACTAACACATATATATGGAATTTAGAAAGATGGTAACAATAACCCTGTGTACGAGACAGCAAAAGAGACACTGATATATAGATCAGTCTTATGGACTCTGTGGGAGATGGAGAGGGTGGGAAGATTTGGGAGAATGGCATTGAAACATGTATAATATCATGTATGAAACGAGTCGCCAGTCCAGGTTCAATGCATGATACTGGATGCTTGGGGCTGGTGCTCTGGGACGACCCAGAGGGATGGTATGGGGAGGGTGGAGGGAGGAGGGAGGAGGGTTCAGGATGGGGAACACATGTATACCTGTGGCGGATTCATTTCGATATTTGGCAAAACTAATACAATATTGTAAAGTTTAAAAATAAAATAAAATTTATAAAAAAATAAAACACTTCATTTATATACTATCAAAAAATCACATTTATTCATATCACCATCAGTCTTTAAGTTTGGGGAAGCTATAAAGTTTGTCGTGGCAGACTTGAGTTTTTCAGAATTCTAGTTTTCACTTGAACACTAAAATTTTACCATTGGCAACAAATACTGTCAGTCGGTTTCCTTGAAGTGGCAGGCTCATTTTGTTCAGTTTCAAGAAAATGTCTCCCAAATGCCCAAGGGTAGCTGCTTGTAATTCAGTCTTTCAAGTAAACATGTTACTTTCCAAATCAAGTAGATCATTCAGTTTATATCACAGTTGCAAGTGAGTTACAGGTTAGTACTTCGGGATTCTATCCTACACAACAGTAAAAGAACATGTGCTCAGGGTCAAGATTTAACATAGTTAATTTTTCCAGATTCACAAATGCCATTCTCATATGCAACGGCTTTGTGGACTTTTTGCTTTTACTCATTTTTGTTTTGTTTTTCTACTAAGAATGCCTTGCAGGTTAGAAACACAGAATTAAGCTAAAAATCACTAGAAGTTTTATTGCTGTTGCATTTACATCTTCAATATACAAATATCAACCCAGTGGAAAAGGCAAATAACATCTTGGTGTTAGAGCAGTTTTGTCTCTTGGACATCCTGAAAGGAACTTGGGGACCCTCAGGGTATAGGAACCATGCAAAGAGAAACCACTGAAGTAGCAAACCCTCCACAGAAATAAAATGATAAAATGTACCACATAGTTCAACTGTGACGAGCACTTACATGGTTTTAATAATGAAGTCATTGATATAGATCTAAATAAATTACAACATAACTATATTGGGAAAGGGGAGAGGGTGAAATGTATGTTGGTGGTGGGTATGGGTAGGTGAGTTAAAAAAAGTGAAAGTATTAGTCCTGTCTGACTCTGTGACCCCATGGACTGTAGCCTGCCAGGCTCCTCTGTCCATGGGATTTTTCCAGGCAAGAGTACTGGAGTGGGTTGCCATTCCCTTCTCTAGGGGATCTTCCTGATCCAAGGATTGAACCCTGGTTTCCTGCCTTGCAGGCAGATTCTTTACCATCTGAGTCACTGGGGAAGCCCCTGAAAGAGTTAAACTCTGGCATCTAAAATGGAGGGTAAAGAAATAATCATTTAAAACCTAAAAATCAAAATTAACCAGATTATTATTTTACAGTACCTGCTCAATAACCAAGGAAACTGCTCCAAGAGTTGTAAGTTGCTGTTCCGACTTGGACTGCTCTCCGAGGTTTCGCCTCCCTTGCATTTCTTTTCTCATCCCTTCCTCTGCCTTCTGCTGGTTCGGTTCCAGCTGCACTGCCTTCCTAGTTTCCCTTGTTCGCATCAGCTCTGCTGCCTGATTTGTTTTGCTGCCTTGTCTGGTCTGCATGGGCCACACCTCGCCCATATATCTACCTGCAGGCTAACCTCTCACTTTGGCCACCTGATGCGAAGAACTCACTCATTGAAAAAGTGCCTGATGCTGGGAGGGATTGGGGGCAGGAAGAGAAGGGAACAGCAGAGGATGAGATGGCTGGATGGCATCACCAACTCGATGGGCATGAGTTTGAGTGAACTCCGGGAATTGGTGATGGACAGGGAGGCCTGGCGTGCTGCGATTTATGGGGTCGCAGAGTCAGACACGACTGAGCAACTGAGCTGAACTGATCCTCTCACCCCCTCAACTCTTCCTCAGTGAGACTCGTCTTGGAGTTCTAGCCTCACCTCCCTCCCATACTCAGAGTCCCCTCCGCTTGCTCTGTTTTCTCCCCCACAGCTCTGCCCACCACTGCACATCCTATATAATTTACTTGCTTGCCACTGGTATTATTTTTCATCTGTGCCTTCCCAGTCTGAAAGAATAGAAGTCCCATGCTGGCAGGGGGTTTCAACTCTTGCATACTAATGTATCTGGAGGAAAGTTCAAACTCTGCCTCGGGAAGATCCCCTGGAGGAGGAAATGACAACCTCCTCTAGTATTCTCACCTGGGAAATTCGATGGACAGAGGAGCCCACCAGGCTATAGCCCACCAGGCTATAGCCCACAGGGTTGCAAAGAATCAGACACAGCTGAGTGACTGACCTCTATGATTGATGTATCCAGAGCACCTGGGGTGCTACATGGCTTGCAGGAAGTGCTCACACATAGTGCTTGAATGAGGAGCAGAAGAGTGAGGTATACAGGGAAGAGTCTACAGGTTCTCACAAGAAGATTACAGAACCGTTTGGCATTTGAGTGTGTGTCGGTATGACTTTTTAAAAAGTGCTTATTGAAACATAGCTGATTTCTAATGTGCTAGTTTCAGATAAGCAACAAAATGATTTGTATATATATTAGATTGTTTTCCTTTATAGATTATTATAAGATATTGAGTCTATGCGTCACAGTAGGTCCTAGTTGTTTATCTAATATACAGTAGTGTGTTTCTGTTAATCCTAAACTCCTAATTTAGCCTTTCCTCTTGGTAACCATCAGTTTATTTTCTATGTCTGTGAATCTATTTCTGTTTATAAATAAGTTGTTTGTATCACTTTTAATTTTTTTTAAAGTTTTTTAATTGCAGAATCATTGTTTTACAATGTTGTGCTAGTTTCTGCTGTACCACAGTGTGGATCAGCTGTAAGTACACGTATATCCCATCCCTCTCGGGTCTCACTCTGGGTCATCACAGAGCACTGAGCTAAGCTCCCTGTGCTACAGAGCAGCCTCTTACTAGCGGTCTTGCGCGTGGTAGTATACACACATCAAATCTACTCCCTCGATTCAGCCTTCTCTCTCCTTCCCCCACTGTGCCCACAAGTCCATTCTCCACATCTGTGTCTCTATTCCTGCCCTGCAAACAGCACTAATTTTCTAGATTCTATACATACATGTTAATATACAATATTTGTTGTTCTCTTTTTTACTTACTTCACTCTGTATGACAGACCCACATTACTACATATGACCCAATTTCATTCCTTTTTATGGCTGAATAATTGTATGTATGTACCACATCTTCTTTATCCATTCATCTGTTATATCTGATACATCCATTCATGTATCATGTTTTAGATTCCACATATAAGTGACATCATATGATATATGTCTTTCTCTGTATGGCTTACTTCACTTAGTATAATAATCTCTAGGTCTATCCATGCTGCTGCAGATGATGCTATTCCATTCCTTTTATGGCTTAGTAGTAGTCCACTGTGCATATATATGTATATATTATACATCTATAAAATATATAAAACCTAAGCTTCATTTGTAGTCCATTGTATTCCACTGTATACAGCATTCATTGTATATATATACACACACACATACATACATACACACATATATACCACATCTTCTTTATCCATCAATCAATGGACACTTAGGTTGTTTCCATGTCTTGCCTACTGTAAATAATTCCACTATTGAGCATGGAGTACATGTATTTTTTTGAATTATATTTTTTTCTGGACATATGTCTGGGAGGGGAATTGCTGAATCATATGGTAATTCTATTTGTAGTTTTTCAATGAACATCTGTGCTGTTCTCCATAGTGGATACCCCAATTTACATTCCCACCAACAGTGTAGGAAGGTTTCCTTCTCTCCACACCTTCTCCAAAATTTATTGTTTATAGCCGTTTTGATGTTGGCCAAACTGACCAGTGTGAGATAATATCTCATTGCTGCTTTGATTTGCATTTCTCTAATAATTAGCAATATGAAGCATTTTTCATGTGCCTGTTGGCCATCTGTATGTCTTCTTTGGAGAAATGTGTACATATGAGTTTAATAAAAGCTAAGAGGCAAATTTATAGGAAAAAATAGAAAATAAAATTGCATCAGAAGTGGGAAAAAAACATAGAACATGGATGTGGGAGCTGTGGGTGAAAGAATGAGAAAGGACAGGAGAGGAGCTGAAGAGAGGAATCTGGAGGGTGGAGAAAGACAGAGAGGACTGGGCTGGAGCAGCCCGAAGGTTGCAGCTGGAGGGACCTAGCTGGGAACTCCCCCTGGGATCAGAGCAGAGGCCACGGCAGGGCCTGTGGCTCTCACAGTGACCCCCCTTCCTGGGTGAGGGCTCCCACACACACAGGGTATGCACTGAATTTCATGCTCCCACTTGGCCAAATGTTCTTGTAGGGAAAATCCTGCACCAAGCATCCTCAGCTGCTTCGATAGGCAGAGTCCTGGAGGAGTCTCTAATAGGGGACCCATCCTTTTCATCATCTAGTATTCTTGCCTGGAGAATTCCATGGACAGAGAAAAGCCTGGTGGGTTACAGTCCATGGGGGTCACAAAAAGCTGGACACCATGCAGCAACTATCACTTTCACTTCTCATCATTCACACGCCCCTGCAATGAGTGTCCAGTAGCTCTGGCCCATGAAGGACCTGGCTTCCATCTAGAACAAAACTTAGGAAAGGGGAGGGCAAGGAAGGATGACATGACCCCACTCAGAACCATACTTGTTTTAATAGAAGACAGATCCTGAAAACAGGGCCTGAAATTGAGAAGGTACTGGATCAATACTAATGGGCAAAAATGGCACAGAAAGCCGAGATTGGTGATGAAGATAAGTGAAGTGTCTGGTGTCAGGTGCATTCCAGTTTTAACAGAAAGCAAGGAATCTGAGAACAGGAAGCAAAAGGGACAGAAAGAGAGGCAGAAAAGGGGCATGGAAAGAGACCAAAATCATCTCAATCTGGCTTAGAGTCAGCTGTGTTTACCATCAGACTCCTGTGGACAAGTATGAACCACAGGTAGACACCCAGCCCCATCTAAACCTCCACTCCCAGTGCTGCCCACTGGCTTGGAGATTGCCTTAAACTCCTGCATATCAGCCAAAAGCAGCATAAGTCTTACAGAGTGTGTTCTCGTCATTATGAAGGATTTACTAGAGCAGTCCATGCATCCAACAAGCAGGTATTGAATGCCAACTATGAGCTGGGAGCTGTTCTAAGGACTGATGACACAATGGAGAAAACAAATATGGTCCCAGACCTTGGGGAGCTTGCAGTCTCATGCTGGAGACTGTTGTTAAAAAGGAATTCCTAAAACAAGCTTCATGAAAAAGGGAAAGGCTAGGATCAGTGCCCTGAGAGCAAAGAAAAGCAGGATTCGACCTTGTTGCAGACTCCAAGAGCATGTCTGTAGTGATGATGGAACAGTGATGTGAAGCTGAAGAGCTGGTTCCTGTGACTTGGGTGGAGGCAGAAGACAGAGAGGGCAGTGTGTGCAAAGTTTCTGTGGTCAAGGGTAAGCCAGAATGAAATATCCAGAGGAGGACGTGTGTGGAAGAATACATAAGCATTCAGGATGCATTTGAGCCTCCACTAAATGGAGTGTGGTAAGTGATGCTGTGGAACTGTGTCTTTAAACCCAAGAGAAAATGGGGAAAGCTTTGGAGTATTTTAAACATGAGAGTGATTGTCTTCTGATTTGTCTTTTGAAGGCATTACTCTGGACATGACATAGAGACAAGTGAGGTAGGGATAGACATGAAAAACACATTAGGAAGTGGCAGAGTAAGTGAAAGGTGACTGTCACATGGCTGAAAAGACAGAGAAGAGTGATTGGATTTAAGGGAGTAAGATCAACAGAACTTAGGGTTGGGAGGAAGAGGAAGGTGCAGAGATGCTTCCTTACATCTAGATTCTGCAGCCACATGAATGGTGGTGGCAGTCACTGGATAGATGACACCTGAAGAAGGTCGTAAAGTAGAGTGATGAGTGAGGGTCTGGAGAGTTTAACTGGCAGCTTAGTTAATTTTAGATGTCTCTGGGGACCATCAACGGAAGAGGGGTCCTCAGTCTGCAACGCAGCAGAAAGGCTTGCGCTGCAGGGACACTGTGTGAAAATTCAGCCATGGAGGTCCTGAACCTGTGGACTAGATGTCAGCCCCAGAGTTGAGGGACATGAGAACTCAGGACCTGTGACCTCTAACGCAATGAGGAAGGAAAGGGAGAAACGCTGAGTGTCAGAGACATAACAGCTGAAGTGAGGTGAGGAAACAGTCAGATGTGCGCTGTGCTTCCCACATGGCAACTTCATGCGATGGAAGAAATGCCAGCATAGGTTTCCACGTTTCTGTGTTTCTACATAGGGAAGGTCTGGAGCTCCCTAGCGACACAGGAGAACCCCTAGGTGAGAGTTAAAGTTGCTCTTCTCTAATGACTTGCTCTCCAGTGTTTACCAAATCCAAACAGGAGCTTACGCATCACATACAGACCATCGTGAGAATCTTAATATAAATATCAAGGGACTCTCACTCACCCTTAACATCCCTGACTCCCATGAGGGGCTGTGAGAAAAGCTGAGAATGACACATCCAATGATGAGCTAAGATGCATCCGTGAAGCTGCATGTCTTATGGAAAGGAGAATAAGACTACAAAAAAAAAAAAAAAATACACTCAAGAGGGGCTTCCCTGGTGGCTCAGATGGTAAAGAATCTGCCTGCAATGAGGGCCTGGAGAATTCCATGGACTCTATAGTCCATGGGGTCGCAAAGAGTCGGACACGACTGAGCGACTTTCACTTTACTTCACTTGACAAGTATAAGGTGACTTTAGGAACAACAATATAGCAAAGACAGCTGGTTGCCTGCCAGGAATTCCCTTTCCTTTTCTTTCTTAAATAAAATCTAGATTTTTAAATGGTTATAGTATTATCTGGTCAAAGGGTTATGTGTCCCAAACCTCTTCGCAGCTGTGTGGCCATGTGATGTGAGGAGAAGTTACTATATTACCTGGGACTCCTAGAAAGCCCCATGAAAAGGACAGGTTGCCCATGGCTCCTTTCTGCCGATTGCAATACAAGTGTGAAGCTGCATCAGGGGCTGTGAAACCAAATCCAAAGAGTAAAAGGAGCAGCTGGAGAGGAGGCACCCGGGTCCCTGACAACTTGAACACCCAGAAGAGTTGCTGCTACTGGGCTTCTCTGACTTGTAAGGAAGACAAAGGTCCAGGTAGTTTAAGCGTTGTTTTGATGGGCTTTGAGTGTATGCATTTACACTTGCTAGTAACGGTCTTAAGAAGATCCTGAGAAAAAATTACAGCAGAGGTAAAATCCAGGTGAGACTTTAAGGGTGAGGAGAAGTGGTGAAACTTGATAGTTTGACAAAATAATGTTCTAAAAGAACATTAAGTAAAACAGATTTAGAGAAGGACTCTATGCTCTAAAATAGAACAATGTTAGAGTATTAGATTTAACATAAGTAGATCAAATAACTTTCCCACTGTTGTTGTTGTTGTTCAGTGGCTCAGTTGTGTCCAACTCTTTACGACCCCATGGATTGCAGCACACCAGGCTTCCCTGTCCCTCACCACCTCCTGAAATTTGTACAAGTTCATGTCCATTGTATCAGTAATGTCATCCAGCCATCTCATCCTCTGGTGCCCTCTTCTCCTTCTGCCCTCAGTCTTTCCCAGCATCAGGGACTTTTCTAATGAGTCGTCTGTTCACATCAGATGACCAAAATACTGGAGCTTCATCACCAGTCTTTCCAACAAGTATTCAGGGTTGATTTCCCTTAAGATTGACTGGTTTGATCTCCTTGCTGTCTAAGGGACTTTCAGAAGTCTTTTCCAGCACCACATTTTGAAGGCATCAATTCTCTGGCATTCTGCATTCTTCTTTGTTTAAGCTTTCACAACAGCATGTGACCATTGGGAAGACCATAACCTTGACTATACAGACCATTACATGTAACTTTTGCATTATATGTTTTTCATAGAGTTTAAGATCATCTCATTTCTCTCCAACATTTTATAGCATAGAGTTAAAAGATAACTTCTGAGATTAATATGAAGTTTCAGGATGTAGATATCATAAGAGAGGCAAGAGGGCTTCCCTGATAGCTCAGTTGGTAAAGAATCTGCCTGCAATGCAGAGACCCCAGTTTGGTTCCTGAGCCTGGAAGATCTGCTGGAGAAGGGATAGGCTATCCACTCCAGTATTCTTGGGCTTCCCCTGTGGTTCAGTAGATAAAGAATACACCTGCAATGTGGGAGACCTGGGTTTGGAAGATCCCCTGGAGAAGGGAAAGCCTACTCCCTCCAGTATTCTGGCCTGGAGAATTCCACGGACTGTATAGTCCATGGGGTCGCAAAGAGGACTGAGTGAGTTTCACTTTCACTTTTCATTTTCAGGAGAGGCAAGAAGATGGTGATAGAGCACCAACCCTCTGCATGGACACAAGCCTCAGGGAACAGATGGATGGTGCAGAGAAATGCTGAACTCTGTGCTTCTGAGTGTATTCATTGAGGGATGTGGCTGGCAAGATGGGCAAGAATCCCAGGAGTTCCAAAAACCATACATCAGTGTGCTTAGTATCTGTCTCCACAGAATTCTGGAGCAGGTTATTAAGTGAATGGCTTTATGATAATTTCAGAGAAAAAGAAGTGAAACTGACAATTCTCAAGAACCAGAGTAGAAAGCTGCACACTCTTCTTTAGGTGCGTGTGATTGTTTACCAGGGCCCCTCAGATCTCTACAGTCTGCTCAGCAGGATGTCCATGCACACTTCTGGCTTTATCTATAACTTGAGGGTAGCAAAGAAGATGGTGAAACCCCACGAGTACAGGAGAGAGTAAAACATTTTAATAAATCATGCAGGGAGCATTATAACCTGCAAATGTCAGGCCAGTGGGGGTAACACAATTTGATTACAATTGGGAATTCATCTGTTTCTGAAAAAGGAAGGAGGAATACTTTCTTTATTCTCTCTTCAGTATTCCTTAGCTCCTTGTTACTCCCCTAGGGCATGAATACCAAGCTCCCAAGGGCAAAATAAAGAGGAAGTAGTCAAGACAGAGGGGTGAGGAGAGACCAGTCATGCAGGAAAGCAAGCCCAGGAGTGAGTAACAGCTGAAAGCATGTCTCTAGCATAAGGCATGTGACATAAAGAACCTCTGAATGCAATACTGGTTCTGTTCTGATTGAAATCTGAGAAATTATAGACCAATTGCTCAATGCTGGCGTTGAGCACTTTTTGGTGTGGGACAAAAACAACAGGGAATATAGAATAGGATCAGTAGAACCTGGAGGAAAAGAAATAATTACCTTTGCCCCATTTGACTGAAGACTTTCACCAGTTTCATAACAAACAAACAAACAAAAAAACATCTAGTCTTGGATGTAGCTGAGTGCCAAGCTTTGCTATTTAGAGATTTCCCATCACTGGGTTGAACTTCACTGTGTTTAGTTCTCCTTTCCTATATTCAACTCCTCCTTCTAGTCTCCTCTTAACATCCTAAAGAAAGACCCCCTGTAGGTGATGTTATAGGCGCTCACATCTGTATAAGCACGTAAGAGTCTGCTGTCCAGACTGAGCAGGACAGGTAATGGGGGGAGATGTCCAGGCACTGATTTTCTAGGCTCCTCGGGTCCACGCTGGGCCCTCTGAGCCCATGGGTAGTCACCTCCTCCCCGTCCTGAACACCTGACTGCTGTCTGTCTGCCTTTGCTGACGCAGACGCCCAAGGCAACAGGACTGAAGCCCCTGTGTTTCCCAGCCCTGGCCGCTGCCTTGGTCAGTGGCCGCTCACCTTCACCTGTCCCACCTACCCTCACTGAGGCCCGCGGGGCTGCATCACTCTCTGCCCCGCACCACTCTCTGCCTGCATTCCCCACCCCGCTTCCGTGGGCCACCAGGCCCTGTGGATTCCACCTGCAAAACCCTCTTGCATCAGTCAGCTCCATCATCTCCTCTCCCTTTGCCACTGCCCTGGTTCGGTCCTCTACCCATTCCTGTCTGCAGTTACCTTTCTAAACCAATACCTGATTATTCCACAGCCATGCTTTAGAAAACCTTCCGCGGCGCCACTCTGCCCACTGGAGGGAGCCCAGCTCTTCAGCAAAGCTCTAAGGCAGGAGGAGAAGGGGACGACAGAGGATGAGATGGCTGGATAGCATCACCAATTCGATGTGCATGAGTTTGAGTGAACTCTGGGAATTGGTGATGGACAGGGAGGCCTGGCGTGCTGCAGTCCGTGGGGTCGCAAAAAGTTGGACACGACTGAGTGACTGAACTGAACTGAACTAAAGCCCTGAAAAATCGAGTTCTGCTTTTCCAGCCTCATCTCCTACCCTCTCCTTCCCTCCCTGCTTCTCTCTCTCCCTCCTTTCACACAGACGCGCGCACACACACACACACACACACACTCCTTCCATCGATTCTAATCACCTAGGGCTAAGTTTTCTGAATATAAGTAACAAGCCTTTACCCTCAGAGCCCCAGCACAGGACTGTCCCTGTGGGTTTGAAGTTACTGTACTCTTGTCTATAAACAGCACCAGCATCAGGAACAACTCTCCTGATTCCCTGGTCCAGCTCTAACATCACCACCACCAAGAAGTCCTCCCTGACTCCTGAAGGCTATATTCATAGATGTCTCGTTCATGAGACATCTAATTTTTAAAAATCTAATTTCTATTGGAGTCTAGCTGATTGATAATATTGTGTTAGTTTCAGGTGTACAGCAAAGTGAATCCATTATACATATACACACATGCATTCCTTTTTAGATTTTATTCCCATATAGGTCATTGCAGAGTATTGAGTAGAGTAGGGAACTCTACTTTGATTGCAGTGATGGCTTGGTTCTTTTCTTAGTGCGTGCAATGGACCAGGGCTGTTCAGAGCCTCAGGGATGCAGACTTAGAAGGAATAATACAGTTGAGGTTGTTGGGTGCAGGTATTGGTGGCTGGACAGGACACTCCAGGAGGGTCACTCACAGCGTGAGGAGGGCTTTGGGGGTGAGGGGGTGGGAGAAAGACAGAAGGGTTTGCAGTGGCTTGGTTCTTTGACCTAACGTCCCGGCACATTTAATATTTTATCAGTGGCTTTGACAAAGACAGAGAAGACACAGCAAAGAAGTCAGCAGATGATACAAAACAGAGGAAATGCCTAAGACAACAGAACACAGAACAAGAATAAAATATACGCCAGTTGGTTTGATGTCCAAGCTAACATAATGGAATATACAGGGATAATTTGAAGGTATGTCTCTGCGTGCTCAGCTGTGTCTGACTCTTTGCAACCCCATGGACTAAGCATGTCAGGCTCCTCTGTCCATGGACTTTTCCAGGCAAGAATACTGGAGCAGGTTGCCATTTCCTACTCCAGAGGATCTTCTCAACCCAGGGATTGAACCCATGCCTCTCGTGTCTCCTGCATTGGCAGGCAGATTCTTTACCACTGATCCACCTGGTCACTTCATATTCAAAACCCTGCACAGCGCAGGTGTTCTGGGAGGACTTGGGGCTGGCTTAATAGCAATTTATGTAAATTAGACTTGGTTGAATAGCTGATATCTACAGATTATAGATTTTGTTCCAAGTACAGCACTAAATACTTTATATGGTGTCACAGCCATACTACTACCGTCTTAATTTTACAGATGAGGAGGCTGAGGTGCAAAGTGTTTAGTCTAAGGTCATATAGGTAGAAAAAATGAACCTACGATGTCAAATCAAGCTTCTGACTCGGGGGCTGTACAAGCAATTACTGGGCAGAGCTGGCTGGCATGAGTGATGCTAAGCCAGTTGTAGGATGTGGCTAATTTAAATAGCAAATGCAAAATTGGGTTGTATTCATAGAAATATACTGTCCAGATCAAAGGAGGTGATTTTCAGCTGTAGCTGATTTCTCACTGATCAATTCAAATGTGATTGCTGTTTAGTATTGGAACTGCATTTTAGAAAGAACATGGACAAAGCAGAAAGCACTCAGAGGAAGCTGATTCAGAACATACATGTCCTGAAATTCAGATATTTGACTAAAAGCTCGAAGCTCTAAAGATAGTTAGCTTGGAGAAAAGAAAAGTCACAGCAAATATATCAGTTTTCTCAATTGTTTAAGAAGAACCAATCACACAGGAGAGGGCTGTATTTATTGGTATTGCTGTAATAGGCAAAATCAGGACCAAAGATGAAAATGAAGATGCATTTCAATGTAATGAAAACAGTCACAGTATTTATAGTGGTGGAGCAGTTCTCCTCGTAAATGCATGCGCTCCCCGTGGCAGGGAGATTCAAGGGAAATTTAATTGAGGACATGGAGGGCCGTGCAGACAGGGTTTCTGTATTACATGGAAGGTTACACAAAATGGCTCCCTAAATTCCAATCTAGTTAGTGGCACCCCACTCCAGAACTCTTGCCTGGAAAATCCCATGGACGGAGGAGCCTGGTGAGCTGCAGTCCAGGGGGTCGCTAGGAGTCGGACACGACTGAGTGACTTCACTTTCACTTTTCACTTTCATGCATTGGAGAAGGAAATGGCAACCCACTCCAGTGTTCTTGCCTGGAGAATCCCAGGGATGGGGGAGCCTGGTGGGCTGCCGTCTATGGGGTCGCACAGAGTCAGACACGACTAAAGTGACTTAGCAGCAAACTCTAAGCTGGAGAAGGCAATGGCACCTCACTCCAGTACTCTTGCCTGGAAAATCTCATGGATGGAGGAGCCTGGAAGGCTGCAGTCCATGGAGTTGCTGAGGGTTGGACACGACTGAGCAACTTCACTTTCACTACCCACTCTAAGGTTTGTTTTTCAGAGTCCAATTTGAAAATGCTACAGTTAAGTAGAGGTGTTACATAGCAGGTTTTTCACACAGGGCTGGCAAAGAGCAGATGCTCCATAATTATGCCTTCAGAGGTCTGGTTGTGGATGATATTTGTTTGTGTTCAGAAACTTTCCATGGCCAACAAAACATGTTGCTATGTTTCTGTAAATGAGAATGTGGTCATTTAAAACACAATCTCAAAACCCCATGCTATTCCTCCAACCCAGAGGCAGAGTCTGCATCTCTAGCCCGGGAATCTGTGCAGGCTGGTGGTTGCCTCGGCCAACAGTGCTCAGTAGGGGTGACACCATGTGACACTCAGGGCAGGGCCATAAAGGGACTGCGAGCCTCAGCTGTGTGCTTGGAGGCCTGTGTTTAGAATCTTTAGTGCCCATGTGAGCTGGACTGCCCTGCGGCCCCCATGCCTTGAGGAAACAAGCCACGTGGAGAGGCCACATTGTGGGCACACCAGGCCTGGTGTGAGTCTTTGACCCCAAGCACAGACGTGTGAGTGAAAAAGCCTGGAAACAAGCCAGTGCCCCCCAACCCTTGAGTTCCCCCAGTTGCTGCCCCAGACAAGGAGCAGGGACAAGCCACCCTTGCTGTGCCCTTTCCAAGTTCCTGACCCACAGAATCTCTGACCACCATCCATGGTAATGGATTCAAACCACTACGTTTTGAGTTGTTTGTTACACAGCAATGATGACTGGGACAGAGCAACACTTGATGTTTAAAAGCAAAATTTCTGGACCTGTGTGGGAGGAAAAGTCAATTACTACAGTAAGCATGCCATGAATACGGGTAGTCTGGAAGTGCTGCTGGCATATGGGAGGGGACAGTCCACTGTGGCATCTGGCTTAATACAGACCTCTCCATATGCAAGAAAACCTGCTTTGAGGTAATCCCCATTTGGAGGACAGTATGGGATAAATAAGCTATATTCTTCATTCATTCATTTCACATTGGGTGATTCTGATTTTCCACGGGGTAACCTGGATATTACAAAGAAACTGGAGTTAGTTTGTGCAAATTCTTAAATAGCTCACGCTTGTTCTCCTTTAGCCTGCCACAGACTGGCTACCACATACCTTTAGGAGCTTCTGTACTTAAACATTCCCTCTGGAAAACCTTTGGTAATCAGAAGCTAGATGCTCTGGCAGTAATAAAAAAAAACAAAACAAAACAAAACAAACTGATGGTATTTGAAACATCTCATTTTAGATCAGGGTTAGGAAACCACCAAAAAAAATCAGACTGTTCTCGTAAGCAGTCAAAATTCCAGCACCGAAGTTGTCCATGGCTTTTCTCTAATAGATGCGTTGAGGTCTGTTTCCATAGGAGCAGTCAGTGGGGAGACACCATCCAAGGCGGACACAGGGTTTCCTTCCAATTAGAATATTGACTCTGCAGATCCCTGAATAATCGCTCTTTGCACAAGAGATCATCAAGGCTCCAGGGCCACTTCATTGCTGCTTGCTTCATTATTTTACTAGGGAATGAAATAGACTCAATAGAAGGTAATTATATTACTGGCTTTGGTGCTCCAAAGAAAGCGATCAGTATTACATGTGTTCCTTCCTAATCCCCTAACTCTTCTCAAGACTTTTTAAAAGATAATTGCCTGTAATTCAGAAAGTTCATGAGTTAATTTACTTAAGACCCCAGAAACACACATAAGACCCAAGGAAGACCTTGAGACACTCTCTACGATCTTTTCCCTAATAGGATTATTGAGGACAAGATGATTGTAAAGATGCTGTGCTGAAATGATATGAAAAAATTTTTTTCAGTTTGCATATGTCTGCACAAAGCAGAAATCAAACAGTGTATTGGTACTAAGCAATGCATGTTTTAGCATTTTTTATTATAAAAGGTTTACATATTTGTGATTCTTTTTTGTTGTTGTTGTTGTTGAAGACTCTTTTTTATTTTTTTTTAATTTTATTTTTAAACTTTACAATGTTGTATTAGTTTTGCCAAACATCGAAATGAATCCGCAACAGGTATACCCATGCTCCCCATCCTGAACCCTCCTCCCTCCCCATACCCTCCCTCTGGGTCGTCCCAGTGCACCAGCCCCAAGCATCCAGTATCGTGCATCGAACCTGGACTGGCGACTCGTTTCATACATGATATTATACATGTTTCAATGCCATTCTCCCAAATCTTCCCACCCTCTCCATCTCCCACAGAGTCCATAAGACTGATCTATACATCAGTGTCTCTTTTGCTGTCTCGTACACAGGGTTATTGTTACCATCTTTCTAAATTCCATATATATGTGTTAGTATACTGTATTGGTGTTTTTCTTTCTGGCTTACTTCACTCTGTATAATAGGTTCCAATTTCATCCACCTCATTAGAACTAATTCAAATGTATTCTTTTTAATGGCTGAGTAATACTCCATTGTGTATATGTACCACTGCTTTCTTATCCATTCATCTGCTGATGGGCAACCTAGATGCCCATGTCCTGGCTATTATAAACAGTGCTGCGATGAACATTGGGGTACACGTGTCTCTTTCCCTTCTGGTTTCCTCAGTGTGTATGCCCAGCAGTGGGATTGCTGGATCATAAGGCAGGTCTATTTCCAGTTTTTTAAGGAATCTCCACACTGTTCTCCATAGTGGCTGTACTAGTTTGCATTCCCACCAACAGTGTAAGAGGGTTCCCTTTTCGCCACACCCTCTCCAGCATTTATTGCTTGTAGACTTTTGGATCGCAGCCATTCTGACTGGTGTGAAATGGCACCTCATAGTGGTTTTGATTTGCATTTCTCTGATCACGAGTGATGTTGAGCATTTTTTCATGTGTTTGTTAACCATCTGTATGTCTTCTTTGGAGAAATGTCTATTTAGTTCTTTGGCCCATTTTTTGATTGGGTCATTTATTTTTCTGGAGTTGAGCTGTAGGAGTTGCTTGTATATTTTTGAGATTAGTTGTTTGTCAGTTGCTTCATTTGCTATTATTTTCTCCCATTCTGAAGGCTGCCTTTTCACCTTGCTAATAGTTTCCTTTGTTGTGCAGAAGCTTTTAAGTTTAATTAGGTCCCATTTGTTTATTTTTGCTTTTATTTCCAATATTCTGGGAGGTGGGTCATAGAGGGTCCTGGTGTGATGTATGTCGGAGAGTGTTTTGCCTATGTTCTCCTCTAGGAGTTTTATAGTTTCTAGTCTTACATTGAGATCTTTAATCCATTTTGAGTTTATTTTTGTGTATGGTGTTAGAAAGTGTTCTAGTTTCATTCTTTTACAAGTGGTTGACCAGTTTTCCCAGCACCACTTGTTAAAGAGATTGTCTTTAATCCATTGTATATTCTTGCTTCCTTTGTCAAAGATAAGGTGTCTATATGTGCGTGGATTTATCTCTGGGCTTTCTATTTTGTTCCATTGATCAATATTTCTGTCTTTGTGCCAGTACCATACTGTCTTGATAACTGTGGCTTTGTAATAGAGCCTGAAGTCAGCCCAGATTATTGTACCCAGCAAGGATCTCATTCAAGTATGAAGGAGAAATCAAAAGCTTTTCAGACAAGCAAAAGCTGAGAGAATTCTGCACCACCAAACCAGCTCTCCAACAAATACTAAAGGATATTCTCTAGACAGGAAACACAAAAATGGTGTATAAAATCGAACCCAAAACAATAAAGTAAATGGCAACGGGATCATACTTATCAGCAATTACCTTAAACATAAATGGGTTGAATGCCCCAACCAAAAGACAAAGACTGGCTGAATGTATACAAAAACAAGACCCCTACATATGTTGTCTACAAGAGACCCACCTCAAAACAGGGGACACATACAGACTGAAAGTGAAGGGCTGGAAAAAGATTTTCCATGCAAATAGGGACCAAAAGAAAGCAGGAGTAGCAATACTCATATCAGATAAAATAGACTTTAAAACAAAGGCTGTGAAAAGAGACAAAGATGGTCACTACATAATGATCAAAGGATCAATCCAAGAAGAAGATATAACAATTATAAATATATATGCACCCAACACGGGAGCGCCGCAATATGTAAGACAAATGCTAACAAGTATGAAAGGAGAAATTAACAATAACACAATAATAGTGGGAGACTTTAATACCCCCACTCACACCTATGGATAGATCAACTAAACAGAAAATTAACGAGGAAATACAAACTTTAAATGATACAATAGACCAGTTAGACCTAATTGATATCTATAGGACATTTCATCCCAAAAGAATGAATTTTGCCTTTTTCTCAAGCGCACATGGAAACTTCTCCAGGATAGATCACATCCTGGGCCATAAATCTAGCCTTGGTAAATTCAAAAAAATAGAAATCATTCCAAGCATCTTTTCTGACCACAATACAGTAAGATTAGATCTCAATTACAGGAGAAAAACTATTAAAAACTCCAACATATGGAGGCTGAACAACACACTGCTGAATAACCAACAAATCACAGAAGAAATCAAAAAAGAAATCAAAATTTGCATAGAAACTAATGAAAATGAAAACACAACAACCCAAAACCTATGGGACACTTTAAAAGCAGTCCTAAGGGGAAAGTTCATAGCAATACAGGCATACCTCAAGAAACAAGAAAAAAGTCAAATAAATAACCTAACCCTACACCTAAAGCAACTAGAAAAGGAAGAAATTAAGAACCCCAGGGTTAGTAGAAGGAAAGAAATCTTAAAAATTAGGGCAGAAATAAATGTGATTCTTTTTTAAAAGGCATAAATGTTTATGGTAAACAGCAAAACACAGCCCCCTACTCACCTTTCAGTGCACCCCAAAAAATTTCTCCAAAAATAACTGCTGTAAAGGCATATAAACATTTTATATATTCTGTTTCTCTTTATATTGTCTTCTTCAAATTTTGTCTTAACAATGCATTTTGAATATATTTCCTTCAAAAATGTATATTTTTAGATTGTAGGTATGTGTATGTATATTAATATATAGATAAATAGTGAATAATAGTGAAAGTCACTCAGTCATGTCTGACTCTTTGAGACCCCATGGGCTGTATAGTCCATAGAATTCTCCAGGCCAGAATACTGGAATGGGTACCCTTTTCCTTCTCCAGGGGATCTTCCCAACCAGGGATCGAACCCAGGTCTCCTGCATCTCAGGTGGATTCTTTACCAGCTGAGCCACAAGGGGAAGCCCATATATACACATACATACATGTAATACACACAAACACATATACACACATACGTACATGTAACACACACATATACACTTATACATATATATGTATATATAAAATAGATTCTTTGTACTTCATTTTATGGTTATACAATAATTATGTCACTGCTGCTGCTGCTGCTGCTAAGTCGCTTCAGTCGTGTCTGACTCTGTGCAACCCCAGAGATGGCAGCTCACCAGGCACCCCCGTCCCTGGGATTCTCCAGGCAAGAACACTGGAGTGGGTTGCCATTTCCTTCTCCAATGCATGAAAGTGAAAGTGAAGTCGCTCAGTGGTGTCCGACTCTCAGCGACCCCATGGACTGCAGCCCACCAGGCTCCTCCGTCCATGGGATTCTCCAGGCAAGAGGACTGGAGTGGGGTGCCATCGCTAGTACCCTATTAATAGACAATTAAGTTATCAAGTTTTTGTTCTTATTATCAGTACTTACTTTATTGAGGATCTTTGAACTTATATGTTTTCAAGAATCAGAGACACATTCTAAGATAAATTTCAGTTAGGCCAGAAGGTATATGTATTTTTAAAATACTCTAGTTGTGTTATGTGTGTTATATCCATGAGGTTAAAAATATTAACTTCAAGAGAGAAAAACATGAATTTAATTTTATTTGTTATAGGACAGAATTTATAATCAATAATTTACTTCCAAAATATGGGGCATCTTAAGGTGAATTTTTCTTTTCCCCTAAAACAAAAGAGGTTTTAATTCCCTGCTTGAACGTTTTACAAAAGGATTGTCATGCACAATAAACCCTATATTTATTTCAAAGAAATACATTTTAAATGATGCTTCATGTTTACATGTTTCACAAACTTCAGAGAATGAATGCCATTTGTGAAACAGTTTAGAAAAAAACCCTTCATAGTAATTATTTGGACGATAAGAAAACATAAAATCTCATTCCCGTTGGATGAAAATGTGCACTGCTAAGTTAGATGGCTGATACTGCTGGACAATTGGGGCAGACACGTCATAGCTATGACTGCATATAAAGCAGCACACAGAACACGGAGCTCCACCTGCTCAGATATTCAACAGTCATTTCATGGTTGCTGTAGTCAAAGATAAATTTTCCTGGACATGCCTAGTCATGCATGCATCAGATAAGGCTCACAGCCAAAATAAACTGCACTTCAGTGTAAGATGGACAGCCAAAGGCCGTGGTAGGTCCCTGTTCCATCTTGATCTTTTTCAAATCCTAATCTACTTCCTTCATCTCCAGGCTTTCTCTCTCTCACTCCCACTCTCTCTCAATTAATATAGGGTTTCCTTAAGAAAAGTTTCTAACTGTATTATAGATGGTGCATTTTGTATATACATGATATATACATATATATTTCTTTCTTTAAATGTGAATATTTAATCACTCCCTTTCGCTTCAGGGGCTTTGGTCTCACTGTCAGAATTGCTAAACAGGAAGGTACAGACAGCCTGCGATGACTCCCTTGTCAATCTCAGTGGGCATGAGCAGTCGCTGGAGCCTGCAGTATCAGTTGCTAGGCAACATGTTCATCTGCTGAACCTGATATTTCAATTCAGCAGCAGTAAACGTCTGTTATGTTACGGTCTTTCAGAACCACCTTCATTACATAATATCTACCATTCTAATAAAGGAGCTTCAAATGCTGAGGGGTGTGAGGGTAGCAAGGAAAATCAGTGCAGCTGTGGCACTGAGATAATGTCAGATGAGACTTTCTGGGTATAAAAAGTATAAAATGATGACATATTTAACACTCAGTCTTTCCTGGCAGAGCATTAAGGAACCATCATTCTGGGGCCATTTCCTTGATGATATCAAATCAACTCGTTGTCAATCTACAAAAGTTTCTAACTTCACTCTCATGAAGGCAAAACAGCACAGACCTAGAAAAATAAGAAGAATATTAATGTTCTGTATATAATAAATGATGCTAGTATATCTAGCCAAGTATTTTTCCAGAGGAAAATTCTTAGGAATAGACTTTATGGATTTATATTGAAGCCTGCAAAGAAACAGCGATGCAAGCATTTCAAGTTGCCAATCTTGCTGGAACATTTTCCTAAATAGATGTCTGAGATTCTATGACCCTCACTGGAATGATTTCAAATTGTAGACTTTATCCTTGAGTTTTACAGGAAACAAATAATTATTATAATAAGATAGTTCAAAGCAGTTTTGTTAACTTAGCCACTCTGTGTCCAAGTTTTCCTTATTTATAAAATAGAAGGGTACTAATTAGAATATGTTTGGATATGGTAACAAGAACAACAATGAAATCCCCAAGTAACAGTATCTTGAAGAAGACAGAAAGTTATTTTTCTCCCACATTACAATTTCCTAAGAGTCCCAAGCTGAGAATGTGTCTTCTGTTTTTTGGCTTCCAAGCTTCAGCTTCCAACTTCCGTCTCCTGGTCTGAAATGCATCTGGCCAGTAGGGAGGCTAAAGGAGCCGTACATGCCTTCCCTCAAGACACTCTTGGGCACTCCTCCTGTCTACACCACATGGGACTGAACCTGGTCACACCCAACTGCAAGGAAAACTTGGAAACCTGGTTGTCAATTGAGAAGATATGTGCCCGTCCAGCTACAATGCAGGGTAGCTTTTATTAAGCAAAAGCAGAAACATGGATTTTAGGAGACAACCAGCTCTCTCTGCCACATGAAGAACCAAATGCAACCCTCAGCAGTGCCGTAAAATAGAACTAATGAAGTCTTAAACTAAGATCATAGCATCTGATCCCATCACTTCATGGCAAAAAGAAGGGGAAAAAGTGCAGGCAGTAACAGATTTTATTTTCTTGGGCTCCAAAATCACTGCTGATGGTGAATGCAGCCATGAAATTAAAAGACACTTGCTCCTTGGAAGGAGTGCTATGACAAACCTAGTTCAGTTCAGTTCAGTCACTGAGTTGTGTCCGACTCTTTGTCACTCCATGGACAGCAGCACGCCAGGCCTCCCTGTCATCATCAACTCCCAGAGCTTGTCAAACTCATGCCCATCGAGTTGGTGATGCCATCCAAACATCTCATCCTCTGTCATCGCCTTCTCCTCCTGCCTTCGATCCTATTAAACATATTAAAAGGTCCATATAGGAAAGTTATGTCCAACCTAGATAGCATATTCAAAAGCAGAGACCTTACTTTGCCAACAAAGGTCTGTCTAGTCAAGGCTATGGTTTTTCCAATGGTCGTGTATGGATGTGAGAGTTGGACTGTGAAGAAAGCTGAGCACCGAAGAATTGATGCTTTTAAACTGTGGTGTTGGAGAAGACTCTTGAGAGTCCCTTGGACTGCTAGGAGATCCAACCAGTCCATTCGGAAGGAGATCGGCCCTGGGATTTCTTTGGAAGGAATGATGCTAAAGCTGAAATTCCAGTACTTTGGCCACCTCAAGCGAAGAGTTGACTCATTGGAAAAGACTCTGATGCTGGGAGGGATTGGGGGCAGGAGGAGAAGGGGATGACAGAGGATGAGATGGCTGGATGGCATCACTGACTCGATGGACGTGAGTCTGAGTGAACTCCGGGAGTTGGTGATGGACAGGGAGGCCTGGTGTGCTGTGATTCATGGGGTCGCAAAGAGTCGGACACGACTGAGCGACTGAACTGAACTGATAGTCAAGGCTATGGTTTTTCCAGTTGTCATGTATGGATATGAGAATTGGACCATAAAGAAGGCTGAATGCTGAAGAATTGATGCTTTTGAATTGTGGTGCTGGAAAAAACTTTTGAGAAGCCCTTGGACTGCAGGAAGAATCAAACCAGTCTGTCCTAAAGGAAATCAACTCTGAATATTCATTGGAAGGACTGATGCAGAACTTACAATAATTTGGTTGCTTGATGTGAAGAGCCAGCACGCTGGAAAAGACTCTGATGCCAGGAAGGATTGGAGGCGGGAGGAGAAGGGGACGACAGGGGATGAGATGGTTGGATGGCATCACCGACTCAATGGACATGGGTTTGAACCAACTTCGGGAGACTGTGAAGGGCAGGGAAGCCTGGGGTGCTGCAGTCCATGGGGTCACAAAGAGTTGGACGCTGCTTAGTAACTAGACAACAACAACAACAAACTGTAAAAACAACATGTCTCTCATGAGTTTTACTTATACCCCAGGAATGGAATAGGACAGAGAGAATAACTTTAAAAAAATGGATCCACTCTCTTACCTCACTTCTTTCAAAAATGATCCAAGACCCTGAAGATACTGGGCTTGGAGAGCAAACGGCAATTTGGGGTGACAGGTATGCTAATTCTCTTGAGTATGGTTGCCTCACTTGTGAATATACATCAAACCTTAACCAACTATACACCTTAAATATGTGCAGTTTGTTATATGCCAGTTATCCCACAGTGAAGTCTTTTTTTTTAAGAAATCATAAAATATGAGCAAAACTATAGTTAAATAAATGTCATGGCTTTTCTTAGTGAAATAATTGCAAAGATGGTTAACTCAAAGAATTCAAGGTGGTGTTCTCATCAATAAAGTTCCCCAGTGATGAATAAAAACCAGATACATGACCCCTTGTTAAACAAGTATATGGAAAAAAATAGGAAGAAGATTTTAGCTGGAAATGGATCACTGAGAACCCTGAGCAAAACTAGGTTTATTCAGTAATTCAATTTGTGTGTGTGTGTGTGTGTGTGTGTGTGTTCATGATCTCTCCTGAGTCTCCAACATGAGAACCTGCCACATTCAGATGGGGATCAAGGTAATTGTGATTCCCCCATTGCTCAGTGGTAAAGAATCTGCCTGCGATGCAGAAGACACACGAGACCCCGGTTCGATCTCTGGGTGGGGAAGATCCCCTGGAAAAGGGCATGGAGCCCACTACAGTGTTCTTGCCTGGAGAATTCCATGGACAGAGGATCTTGGCAGAATACAGTCCACAAGGCTGCAACGAGTCTGACACGACTGAAGCAACTGAGCATGAGTAGGAAGCACAGACCTTTTACCAAAAAAAGCAAAACCAGGAGAATGCACTTTCTTTTGCAACAGGAGTCAGAACCTTCAGGCAGCAGACAATTGGCAAAAACAAGAGTGAATAGCAAATGTGCTTTATTTTTCTATGATGATAAATGGGAGAAGGAGAAAGAGAGGGAACCCACACCTTCCTGTTCACCGTACCTCCAGTAAAAACGTGCATCTGTAAAGGATGGTAAACTGACTGGTCCCTTCACCTGTCTCAATTTTTCTTATTAATTCTCATCTCTACATATTTTATATTCATCCATTCAAACATTTTTGAGCACCAACTTTTCACGTGCCAAACGTTTTGTTAAGTGCTGGGGATAAAATTAAATAAATAAATGCAACCCTGAAGAAGCTCACAACGTGGGAAAAGAGAGGCAGGCATAAAATCTCTCCAGCTCAGCTTATCCATGTATTTCTGAATCTTTGCGGTGCCTTTGTAAAAATATGTATTTACTATATATTTTAAGCAAGCCCAGAGAAATAAGTGGTAGAGAAGCAGCTGAAGACTGTTTTCTGCCCCAGAACCAGAAATCCTCTCATCTGTACATCATTGGGAGTTATTTTAGTATATCAAATTGGGTGGACTTGGCCTCTGCATATCTTTGGCATCTTTCTTTCCATAATATGATAATATAAATGGAAGAAGACAGATTGAAGGGCATTGAGTCATGCATACATTTCAAAAGTAAAAGAAAATAAAAACTAGAAATTTTATATTAGAGTCAGGAAAATACTGAGATTTTATGTTAAGGAATGATCCTTAGCAAGACAAGTGTTTTATTTTACACTTCACATTATTGTTTTCTGTGTTGCTTTATCCTTCATCTTATGTTAATAAAGACATATGAAATCAGATTTACTGTATGAAATGACCTGTCCATAATACTATCACATCTTTTCAAATATAAACCTATCTTTTTTTCAGAGGGGCTAAGAAATCTGTCCTTAAAAGGGGATGAGCTCAGGATGGACATTCTCTGTGTCTTAGTTGAGCGGCATGTCTTGGATCTGTTACGCTTTGATGAGAGATGAACATGTGGGTTTGTGAAGTGTGGTGGAGGCCAACTGATCTCAAGGAGAATGTCTAAATCACAATGGTAACAACACTCTAGGTGAAGATAGTCTTGCTTTGCAGCCAATGTATAGCCAGCCCAAGATTACATAATGTTAATTGGCTAAAGTGACTTATATAGAAAGGGTGATTCATAATTTGAATTTTGTATATCTGCTTACCATTTTGTTCCATGTCATTGACATTTTTCTAAACTTTTTGTAAACCATCATCCAGTTGGTGCTTTGCAATGCCTTTATAACCTGTTGGGTGAACATTTCATTTTCATTTTAAAACTTCCTTGACTCATCACGGTGTATTTTAAATACTTTGTCTTTGCAGAACATTCAACACAGGCTGGAGGAGGTTCTTCAACACATCACACTTTTCTGATTGAGGAAGGCAGTTGATTGTTGGTAATTACTGAACGGTTACCCCCCACCCCCGACCCCAGATAAGGCAAGTATGAAAGTGAAAGTGTTAGTCACTCAGTCATGTCCAACTCTTTGCAACCCCATGGTCTATCCATGGAATTCTCTAGGCAAGAATACTGGAGAGGATTGCTATTTCCTTCTCCAGGGTATCTTCCCCACCCAGGGATTAAACCCAGGTCTCCCACATTGCAGAGAGATTCTTTATCCTCTGAGCTACCAGGGAAGCCCCCCACCTCCAGATAAGGCAAGCTTCCCCCTAAATCTCTCCCACCTTTTCCCCACCCCCAGATTTTCACATATGCATATGAGTTTAAATAACATAATAGATCTTTCTTAAAGTACAAAGAATGTCTTACTGAATAGCAATACTAGTGGAGCACGTGCATGCTAAGTCACCTTAGTCATGACTGACTCTTTGTGACCCCATGGACTGTAGCCCTCCAGGCTCCTCTGTCCATGGGATTCTCCAGGCAAGAATACTGGAGTGGGTCTCCATGCCCTCCTCCAGGAGAACTTCCTGACCCAGGGATCGAATCTGAGTCTCTTATGTTTCCTGCATTGCCAGGCAGATTCTTTCTTTGCCACTAACAATACCTGGGAAGTCCCTCAGTTCAGTTCAGTTGCTCAGTCATGTCCGACTCTTTGAGGCCCCATGGACTGCAACATGCCAGGCCTCCCTGTCCATCACCAACTCCTGGAGCCTACTAAAACTCATGTCCATCGAGTTGGTGATGCCATCCAACCATCTCATCCTCTGTCGTCCCCTTCTCCTGCCTTCAATCTTTCCCAGCATCAGGGTCTTTTCCAATGAGTCAGTTCTTCACATCAGGTGGCAAAAGTATTGGAGTTTTAGCTTCAGCATCAGTCCTTCCAATGAATATTCAGGACTGAATTCCTTTAGGATAGACTGGTTGGATTTCCTTGCAGTCCAAGGGACTCTCAAGACTCTCAAGATTCTTCTCCAATACCAAAAGCAATTGATCAAAAGCATCGATTCTTCAGCACTCAGCTTTCTTTACAGTCCAACTCTCACATCCATACATGACTACTGGAAAAACAAAAGCTTTGACTAGACAGACTTTGTTGGCAAAGTAATGCCTCTGCTTTTTAATATGCTGTCTAGGTTGGTCATAGCTTTTCTTCCAGGGAGCAAGGGTCTTTTAATTTCATGGCTGCAATCACCATCTGCAGTGATTTTGGAGCCCCCCAAAATAAAGTCTATCACCATTTCCATTGTTTCCCCATGTATTTGCCATGAAGTGATGGGACCAGATGCCATGATCTTAGTTTTCTGGCTGTTGAGTTTTAAGCCAACTTTTTCACTCTTCTCTTGCACTTTCCTCAAGAAGCTCTTTAATTCTTCTTCACTTTCTGCCATAATTGTGTCATCTGTGTATCTGAAGTTGTTGATATTTCTCTTAGCAATCTTGATTCCAGCTTGTGCTTCATCCACCAGCATTTCACAGGATGTGCTCTGCATATACTTTAAATAAGCAGGGTGACAATACACAGCCTTGACGTACTCCTTTCCCGAGTACCAGTCTGTTGGAACCAGTCTGTTGTTCCATGTCCAGTTCTAACTGTTGCTTCTTGACCTGCATACAGATTTCTCAGGACGCAGGCTTACCTGGTATTCCTATCTGGTATTTCCACAGTTTGTTGCGATCCACACAGTCAAAGGCTTTGGAGTAGTCAATAAAGCAAAAGTAGATGTTTTCTGGAATTGTCTTGCTTTTTCGATAATCCAACAGATGTTGACAATTTGATCTCTGGTTCCTCTGCCTTTTCTAAATCCAGCTTGAACATCTAAAAGTTCACAGTTCACGTACTGTTGAAGTCTGGCTTGGAGAATTTTGAGCATTACTTTGCTAGTGTGTGAGATGAATGCAATTGTGCAGTAGTTTGAACATTCTTTGGCATTGCCTTTCCTTGGGATTGGAATGAAAACTGACCTTTTCCAGCCCTGTGGCCACAGCCGAGATTTTCATATTTGCTGGTACATTGAGTGCAGCACTTTAACAGCATCATTTTAAAGATTTGAAATAGCTCAAGTAGAATTCCAACACCTCCACTAGCTTTGTTCATAGTGATGCTTCCTAAGGCCCACTTGACTTTGCCTTCCAGGATGTCTGGCTCTAGGTGAGTGATTACACCATCATGGTTATCTGGGTCATGAAGATCTTTTTTGTATAGTTCTTCTGTGTATTCTCACCACCTCTTTTTAATATCTTCTGCTTCTGTTTGTCCATACCATTTCTGTCCTTTATTTTGTGCTTATCTTTGGTATCTGTAATTTTCTTGAAGCGATCTCTAGTCTTTGCCATTCTACTGTTTTCCTCTATTTCTTTGCATTGATCACTGAGGAAGCCTTTCTTATATCTCCTTGCTATTCTGTGGAACTCTGCATTCAAATGTATACCTTTCCTTTTCTCCTTTGTCTTTTGCTCCTCTTCTTTTCTCAGCTATTTGTAAAGTCTCATCAGACAACCATTTTGCCTTTTTTCATTTGTTTTTCTTGGGAAGCCCCTAGTGGAATGCTATCAAGGTTAAATCATAATAAATAATAACAATCTATTCAGAGCTGTTAATCTCCTGCACTAACATGTGTCAAGCAAAATGATTGCATATTTTATTACCTGGACTAGTACAAGTGTAACCTTTATGGAGCATTACATAGTATATCATAAATATTAGAAACTGAATGGCTGTTGTAAGTCATACCATCTTGTCCCACTCCTCTGGTGTGGTAGCCTAAAGAAGTTTGTTATGTGCTCCATTACCCAGCAGGGGTGCTGTACGGAGCTCTCACACAATTCACTAATCATTTTCAGGCTCCCAGGGACTCAAAATTCAAACTTCTACTTTAGCCCTTTTGGAAGCTGATAAAGCAAGAAAGATTGGTCTTTTTTTGGAGAGAACGTCATCCCCCTTGTAGAACTGGGGACAAGGCTGTCAAAATATTGAGGGCTCCTTGTTGACAGTTTGTCTAGCTCTACAAACCAGGGAAGTTAAAATTGAAGTCTCATATGTATCTCCACAGTCAGCCAGCTTTTTTGGAAGCTCCAGCATCTTGCCAGGTAGCCCAGGATGGCTGTCTAAAGTCTCAAACCTCACCAGCAGAGGGAATGCATGGGAATAAGGGGTCTGCAGAAGGCTGCCAGGACATAATTATTATTAGTGTCTCCTTTTACTTTCTAATGTTTCCTAGTTTGGAACATGAATTATATCATTCCCTTATAAATAGAAGAAAGAAAGCTGTTGACCTCACCCCATGTGACCAAGCCTCAGTATGTTGGCAAAACAGGTATTCAGGTGCAAGAGCATATCCAAAGGGTCCTGCTTCCTGTAAAATTTGCTGAGTGACACCTGCTTTTGCACTTCCATCTGGATGGTGTAACTTTCTCATGTGTGTAGAAAGATGGTGATCATTTTCACACACACTGTCTAGAAATATGAAGACCAATCATATTGTGGATTCTTGATAGATTGCTGTTCACCTGAGAATGTAATCTCCTTGAGGACAGGGCACTATATTGTGAATACCTAGAATAGCTCATGGAATAGGGCAAGTGCTCAATAAAAACTTCCTGAATAAATGATTCCTGAAATCAGTGCTACCTTTCAGGACTCTCTAGTGGACCATGTTACATATGAATATAATATAAAAAAAAACAACACATTTCTTTCACCTAATTATTACTCCTTAATTGAAATGCCACATCGACTGTGTTCAAGAAATCAAGCATCTTTTCTCCTAGTCTTCTTTTTCGCTCTTTCTGGTAAGTCTTTGTCTATAAATAATGAGATTTTGAAAGAACCAATTGATTGGAGCAACACCATTTTTCATCACAAACAGAGATTGCCTAGAATTAAATATGAAGACTTGTCCCTTTCCCTGCATTGACTCACTTATTAGAACTAACACCAATGATCTTTTTCCACATGATGAGGGAAAACTCTGGTAACAAAATAAGAAACCTGTTAGTGATCTCATTCATTTTTATTTACTAAGATTTCAGTTTACTATCTTTGCAAAGTGCAGCACTGTAACCTAAATGTAAGTGTGTTTCTTTAGAAAAAAAGTGGAAATTCAAATCAGAATGTAATTTATCTAGCTAGATGTTGATGTCTTGTTTTCCTTTCCAGAAGTTTATATACCATTTACTTTCCCATCATGTTCATCTCATGTAAATCTTCTAAGGGTAGTACATATCAAAAAAAGTAATTTTTCATTTAGAATATATTTCCAGAATTAAAAATGTCTGGAGGATCATAGAAAGATATAGTATAGGTCTTATCTATGGATGACGATGATAATCACCCAAACTACACATCAGGGTCAAAGTCAGTGGGGTCTGTCTTTGAAGTACATCCTCCTCTATAATTCTCAGCCAGGAACATGGGTCATCTTCTTTATAAAGGTCTGGTCGCAAAGACTAAGGGGCAGCCCAGCAGAAGAATGTGAATAACTATATCAGTCTGGAATTTTTCTATTCCATGGGACAGAAACCCAGCTGGAGCTTAGGAAATAAGATAAACAAATGAATTCTCAGAATCCGAGGAACACCTGAACACACAAACTCCTGCAAAGGCAGAGATGCATGAAGCCTCAGGAACTTTTGGGGCCAGGAATCCCGATGGAAGCCTCAGGACACACTCCATTTCTAACCCTAGTTTTCTGCTTATCAGCTTCATTCTTCTTTCTCACTATCAGGGGTTTTTCTCCGTGTGGAGAGGAAATGTGACATCTTTGTCAGGAAATGGGTTACAGTGACTTGATCCAGGAAATTCACACACACACACACACACACACACACACACACCCCCATTGAGTATCTCAATGACAGTTATCCATATGGAAGGCAAACTAGAATGTAGTTCTCCATATAGATAACTTTCTATAAACAAAAATGTAGTTGGTAAAGAAGTTGTAGTCATTCATATTAGTTAAGGAGGGAAGTTTGGTATTTTTTGCTTTTTTAATGCTTTTTTTTTAATCCCATTTATGATGGTCTTAGGCTTACTTTTTCTGATATTGATGTTCTTTGACATGGTTTATGTCCAACAAGAGAGCAGCATGGCCTTGCTGTGAGAGTCAGACTAGCCTATAAGCAAAGCCCTGTTGTAGAGTGTTTTTGGATCTTAGGGGCTACTCTTTTTTTTCTTTCTCAAGACTTGTAAACTAGATATCAGTGGAGATGTTGACAGTCACTGATGGTTGGGAAATAGCCAAACTGTAGAGGACAGAGTTTTTGCATAACCAGTGAGTAAACAGACATATGCAAATTTAGAAAAAAGGCCTTGAAGGAAAAAAATGACCTTGAAGTAAAAGGTGAAAAAAAAATAATGGCTTGACAATATCCATAGGCAGATGGACAGGAGCCAGTGAAAAAAGATTTAATATGTACAAGGTGCCTGAGGCAGTGAGGAAACTGGATAAAGAATTCACTTGTTCTGGGGTGAAGGTGAAGAATATGATGAACAGAAGCAGAAAGCTTGAGATAAAGAAAATCTGTAAATAAATCATGTCATGAATCTCAGTCTTGATATGCAATCAGCTATAAAGAGCAAAGAGAATAAGAGTGAAGTTGAAGATGGAAGAGACCAGAAAAGCACCATGCTCAGGATGCCATGAGAGATGCATCCAGTGGTCATTTAAAGAGTTACTGAATGCAAGTGTGGGTCCCACTGGGATCAGGTCATAGGAATTAGTGGTGGGACTGGCTATATCTTGACTCTAAGTGGTGATGATGTTGACATCGTGGTTCCACACTGGGTAACAATAATTTATCTAGCACGGGGTGGGGGGAGGGGGAGGGTGGCAGAAGGTACAATCTGTTTTAGGACATATATTAAGTTAACCTTTAAAATGCATTCCAATATACAGTGTTCAGTTCAGTTCAGTCTTTCAGTCGTGTCCGACTCTTTGTGACACCATGAATCGCAGCACGCCAGGCCTCCCTGTCTGTCACCAGCTCCCAGAGTTCACTCAAACTCATATCCATCGAGTCAGTGATGCCATCCAGCCATCTCATCCTCTGTCGTCCCCTTCTCCTCCTGCCCCCAATCCCTCCCAGCATCAGGGTCTTTTCCAATGAGTCAACTCTTCGCATGAGGTGGCCAAAGTACTGGAGTTTCAGATTTAGCATCAGTCCTTCCAACGAACACCCAGGACTGATCTCCTTTAGAATGGACTGGTTGGATCTCCTTGCAGTCCAAGGGACTCTCAAGAGTCTTCTCCAACACCACAGTTCAAAAGCATCAATTCTTCGGTGCTCAGCTTTCATCACAGTCCAACTCTCACATCCATATGTGACCACTGGCAAAACCATAGCCTTGGCTAGACGGACCTTTGTTGGCAAAGTAATGTCTCTGCTTTTTAATATGCTAGGTTGGTCATAACTTTCCTTCCAAGGAGTAAGTGTCTTTTAATTTCATGGCTGCAATCACCATTTGCTGTGATTTTGGAGCCCCAAAAAATAAAATCTGACACTGTTTCCCCATCTATTTGCCATGAAATGATGGGACCGGATGCCATGATCTTAGTTTTCTGAATGTTGAGCTTTAGGCCAGTGTAGCTGCAGACACATACTGTTTGACTGCACTTATACAAGGTACATAAAACAGTCTAATTCATAGAGTCAGAAAGTACATTGGTAGATGCCAGGGACTGGGAAGTGGGGTATGGGGATGGGGACCTAGTGTTTAATGGGGATAGAGTTTGAGTTCAGGAAAGTGAAAAATTTTGGATATGGATGCTGCTGAGAGTTGCACAACAATGTGTGTGTACTTAGTGCCACTGAACTGTACAGTTAAATATGGCTAAGATTATACATTTTATATTATTTGACTTTTACCACAATTAAAAAATTTTTTAAAAACTGATAGTATTGATATTCTAATAATTGAAATATCTTGACAAAGTTGATTCCTCCTATTATTCTTTTGAAATGGTACCTGAATTATATTTGAGGAGCAAATTCTGTTCCTTCTTGGTCCTAGTGTGCTCAAAATCCTATGATGGTAAAACTTCCATGTTTTGATCTACAAGATATTTATCTGATACAAGTTTAATGAAATTCAGTAAATTGTAGAAATGTTTAAATATATAAGTACCCTAATAACAAGACCCATCATATCAGCTTTTGTGATTAAGTGTTTTTATTCAGTGTCTTCAAACATAGGCTAGGAAAGAAGAAATAGGTTGTTGTTCTGTCACTCAGTCATGTCTGACTCTGTGACCCCAAGAACTGCAGCATGTCAGTCTTCCCTGTCCTTCACCATCTCCTGGAGTTTGCTGTTGAGTCAGTGATGCCTTCCAACCACCTCGTCCTCTGTCATTCCCTTCTCCACCGGCCTTCAGTCTTTCCCAGCACCAGGGTCTTTTTCAGTGAGTTAGCTCTTCCCATCAGATGGCTAAAGTATTGGAGCTTCAGCATTAGTGCTTCCATTGAATATTCAGGGTGGGTTTCCTTTAGGATTGACTGGTTTGATCTCCTTGCAGTCCAAGGGACTCTCAAGAGTCTTCTCCAACACCACAGTTTGGAAACATTATTTCTTTGGCACTCAGCTTTCTCTATGGACCAACTCTCACATTCATACACAAATAATAGAAAAACCATAGCTTTGACTATATAGACCTTTGCTGGCAAAGTAATATCTCTGCTTTTTAATATGTTGTCTAGGTTTGTCACAGCTTTTCTTCCAAGGAGCAAGTGTCTTTAAAATCATGGCTGCAGTTACCATCAACAGTGGAACCCAAATAAAGTCTGTCACTGTTTCCGTTGTTTCCCCATCTATTTGCCATGAAGTGATGGGACTGAATGCCATGATCTTAGTTTTTTGAATGCTGGGTTTCTTTTTTTTTTTTTCTACATTTAAATTTATTTTTTTGTTTTTTAAATTTATTTACTTATTTTAATAGGAGGCTAATTACTGTACAATATTGTGGTGGCTTTCACCATACATTGGCAGGAATCAGCCACAAGTGTACATGTGTCCCCCATCCTGAGCCCCCCACCCACCTCCATCCCCATCCCATCCCTTTTTGTTGTCCCAGAGCACCCGCATTGCATACCCTGTTTCATGCATCGAATTTTCTCTGGTTATCTATTTTCAATATGGTAATATACATATTTCAATGCTATCATCCCACCCTTGCCTTCTCCCACAGAGTCCAAAAGTCTGTTCTTTATATCTGTGTCTCTTTTGCTGCCTTGCATATAGGATCATTGTCATCATCTTTCTAAATTCCATATATATATGCAGTAGTATACTGTACTGGTGTTTCTCTTTCTGAAACACTTCACTCTGTATAATAGGTTCGAGTTTCATCCACCTCATTAGAACTGACTCAAATGGGTTCTTTTTTTAAATTCCGTTGTGTATATGTATCACAACTTCCTTATCCATTCGTCTGTCAATGGACATTTAGGCTGCTTTCATGTCTTAGCTATTGTAAAGAGTGCTGCAATGGACACTGGGGTACCTGTGTCTCTTTCAGTTCTGGTTTCCTCAGTTTGTATGTTCAGCAGTGGGATTGATGGGTCGGTCATATGGCAGTTCTATTTCCAGTTTTTTAAGGAATCTCCACAATGTTCTCCATAGTGGCTGTATTAGTTTGCATTCCCACCAACAGTGTAAGAGGGTTTGCTTTTCTCTGCACCCGTTTCTTATAAGTCATCCATTTTATTGGCATATAATTGCTCATAGTAGTCTCTTATGATCTTTTGTATTTCTCTGTTGTCTGTTGTGATTTCTCCATTTTAATTTCTAATTTTATTGATTTGATTTTTCTCCCTTTGTTTCTTGATGAGTCTGGCTAATGGTTTGTCTATTTTATTTATCTTCTCAAAGAACCAGCTTTTAGTTTTGTTGACTTTTGCTTTAGTCTCCTTTGTTTCTTTTTTATTTCTGCTCTGATTTTTATGATTTCTTTCCTTCTACTAACTTTGGGGTTCTTCATTACTTCTTTTTCTAGTTGCTTTAGGTGTAAGGTTAGGTTCTTTGGTGTTTCTCTTGTTTCTTGAGGTAGGCCTGTATTACTATGAACCTCCCTCTTGGTGCTGTTTTTACTGAATACCATAAGTTTGGGTTGTGTTTTCATTTTCATTTGTTTCCATGCATATATTGATTTCCTTTTTGCTTTCTTCTGTGACCTGTTGTTTATTCAGAAGCTTGTTGTTTAGCTTCCATATGTTTGTATTTTTAAAAGTTTTTTTTTTTTCTTGTAGTTGGCATCTAATCTTACCACATTGTGATCAGAAAAGATGCTTGAAATGATTTCAATTTTTAAAAATTTACCAAGGCTAGATTTATGGTCCAGGATGTAATCTATCCTGGGGAATGTTCTGTGTGCACTTGAGAAAAAGATGAATTACATTGTTTTTGGGTAAAATGCCCTATATCAATTAGTTCTAAATGGCCTATTGTATCATTTAGAGCTTGTGTTTCCTTGCTAATTTTCTGTTTGGTTGATCTATCTATAGGTGTGAGTTGGGTATTAAAGTCCCCCACTATTATTGTGTTACTATTAATTTCCCCTTTCATACTTGTTTGCATTTGCCTTACATATTGAAGTCCTCCTATGTTGGGTGCATATATATTTATAATTTTTATATCTTTTTTGATAGATCCTTTGATCATTATGTAGTGTCCTTCTTTGTCCCCTATCACAGTCTTTATTTCAAAGTCTATTTTATCTGATATGAGTGTTGCTACTCCTGCTTTCTTTTGGTCCACTTTGCATGAAATATCTTTTTTCCAGCCCTTCACTTTCAGTCTGTATGTGTCTCTTGGTTTGAGGTGGGTCTCTTGTAGACAGCATATAAAGGGGTCTTGTTTTTGCATCCATTTAGCCAGTCTTTATCTTTTGGTTGGAGCATTTAACCCATTTACATCTAAGGTAATTATTGATAAATATGATCCCATTACCATTTACTTTGTTGTTTTTGGTTCATTTTTTATAAACCTTTACTTTGTTTCCTGTCTAGAGAAGATCCTTTAGCATTTGCTGAAGAATTGGTTTGGTGGTGCTGAATTCTCTCAGCTTTTGTTTGTCTGTAAAGCTTTTGATTTCTCCTTAATATCTGAATGAGATCCTTGCTGGTTAGAGTAATCATGGTTGTAGGTTTTTCTCTCTCATCATTTTAAGTATGTCCTGCAATTCCCTTCTGGCCTGAAGAGTTTCTATTGAAAGATCAGCTGCTATCCTTATGGGGATCCCCTTGTGTGCTATTTGTTGCTTTTCTCTTGCTACTTTCAATATTTGCTCTTTGTGTTAGATCTTTGTTAGTTTGATTAATATGTGTCTTGGGGTGTTTCACCTTGGGTTTATCCTCTTTGGGACTTTCTGGGTTTCTTGGGCTTGGGTGGCTATCTCCTTCCCCATATTAGGGAAATTTTTGACTATTATTTCCTCAAGTATTTTCCTAAGCCCTTTCTTTTTGTCTTCTTCTTTTGGGACTCCTATGATTCTAATGTTGGGGTGTTTAACGTTGTCCCAGAAGTCTCTGAGGTTGTCTTCATTTATTTAAATTCTCTTTTTTTCCCCTCTCTGCTTCATTTATTTCCACTATTCTCTCTTCCACTCCACTTATCCTCTCTTTTGCCTCAGTTATTCTACTGTTGGTTCCCTCCAGAGTGCTTTTGATCTCAGTTATTGTATCATTCATTATTCATTGATTCTTCTTTATTTCTTATAGATCCTTGTTAAACATTTCTTGCATCTTCTCAATCCTTGTCTCTAGTCTATTTATCTGTAACTCCATTTTGTTTTGAAGATTTTGGATCATCTTCACTATCATTATTCTGAATTCCTTTTCAGGTAGACTTTCCATCTCTTCTTTTGTTTGGTTTGGTGGGTTGTTGTTGTTGTTGTTTTTGTTTTGTTTTGTTTCGTTTTATCATGTTCCTTTACCTGCATTTTGTTTAGGTTGCTGTCTTTGGGGTGTCCTTTCTGCAGGATGGAAGTTTGTGGTTCCTCTTAATTGTGGAGTCTGCTCCCTGTGGATGGGGTTGGACTAATTGCTTGTCAAGGTTCCCCGGTTTGTATTCTGTTGGTTAGAGCTGGATCTCTTCTCTCTGGAGTGCAAAAAAAGTGTCCAGTGGTGAATTTGGGCATGTCTATGGGTTTGGTGTGGCTTTGGGCAGTCCATCTTTTAATGCTCAGGGTTGTGCTCCTGTTTTGCTGGAGAATTAGTGTGGTGTGTCTTGCACTGGATCTTGTTAGGTCTTGGGTGGAGCTTGGTTTCAGTGTAGGTGTGGAGACTTTTGGGTGAACTCATGTCTGTTAATGTTCCCTGGAGTCCAGAGTTCTCTGATGTTTTGGAGTTAACTCTCCTGCTTCTGGCTTTTGGTCCTTCTCTTACAGTAGCTTCAAGACTTCTCCATCCATATAGCATATAAGATAAAACCTCTAGGTTATTGGTGAAATAATTCTCCACAGCCAGGAACACCCAGAGAGATTCACAGTTACACAGAGAAGAGAAGAGGGAAGAGGGAGATAGATGTAACCTGGAGGAGAAAGTGAAGTGAAGTGAAGTTACTCAGTCGTGTCTGACTCTTTGCACCCCATGTACCAGACCCCAGCCTACCAGGTTCCTCCATCCATGGGATTTTCAAGACAAGAATACTGGAGTGGGTTGCCATTTCCTTCTCCAGGCGATCTTCCTGACCCAGGGACTGAACCCGGGTCTCCCACATTGTAGGCAGACGTGTTACCATCTGTGCCACCAGGGAAGTCTGGAGGAGAAAAGGGAGAGTCAAAAGGGGAGAGAGCAATCTAGCCAGTAATCAAATCCTTAAGTTAAAATGGATACTGAAGATTAGATTCTTAGAGGTACAAAATTTATAGCAAATATTGAAAAACAAAGATTAAAAACCTAGAATAGAGTTTAGACTCTCAAAAATACAATATAAAAATATAAAAGATAATCACAAAAGTTTTAAAAAATATGTATGGAATTTGTTTTTTTTTAAAGTAGGTTTTTTGAAAAGCTTAAAAATGAAAGTTAAAGGAGTTATAAATAACTAAAGTGTTTTTTAAAAAATTAAAAAGTGACCATAGGCTGGGCGTGAGTTTGAGTGAACTCCGGGAGTTGGTGATGGACAGGGAGGCCTGGCGTGCTGTGATTCATGGGGTCGCAAAGAGTCGGATATGACTGAGCGACTGAACTGAACTGAACTGAATAATAAAAATATATCTAGGGATTTCTCTGGAGCTGTTGTGGGCAGTGTGGGGTCAGGTCAGTGTCAGATAGTCCCTTGTTCTGGCTTGTACTTGTTCTCAAGGTCTATAGGTGCCCATCAAATACACAGTCTCCAGTATTAAATGCAGGGTTTTAATTTTTTGCACTTGTAACTTCTAGAGCAGTCCCCCCTTTGTTTATTTTGGCCTCCTCTGTTTGCAAGTCTCTTCAGTGTCTAATTTCTGCCCTGAGACAAGGGGGCAAAGGTGGCCACTCATTTAGTCTCACTTGTTCAGTTGTGTTGTGGGGAGGGAGGGACAGTGCAAACAAATAATGCTGGCGTGTATGTGGAGTGCTCACCATGCCACACCCCAAGGCAACGTGTGCTTCCCGGGTCTACACTGCTTAGGCTCCAGGGTGCACTGCAAGGGCACTGTTCCAAGTTGTCCCTGAATTTCATGCACTTCCCAGGTCTAAGCTGCTCAGGGTCTCAGGTGCTCTGCAAGGGCATAGACCCGGATGGGCTGTGTGTTTTGTGCTCTTCCCAGGTCTGAGCAGCTCAGGCGTCCAGGTGCTTGGAGAGTGCACTGTCCCAGGTGAGACATGTGTCATAATCACCTCCCCAGTCCGGGTCACTCGGATTCCCGGGGTGTGTCCTGAGAGCACAGTTCTAGATGTGTCTCCTCTGGAGAGCTTGTCTCAGCCTGTGACACTCCTGGCAAGTGTCAACCGTCCAGCATCCCAGGAAGACATGATTAGCAACTGGGAGCCTGCTCACAGTTTGTGGAAGATGAGATCTCTGAGGCTGAGATTGCAGCAGCCCCTTGCCTTCCGGCTCTGGCTATCTCTGGCCTGCCTCTCTGCCTCCAGGGAGGGAGGGCCCTATATGGCAGCTGGCTTGCTCTCCTTTGGTATTTGCTCTATCCTTTGTTCTGTGAGTGTGCCAGGGGTCACTGTGCATCATTAGAGCCTTTCGCAGGAAAGCTTTTTTTCTTTTTTTGTCTTTCTGGCAATCTCATCATTTTGGTTGCTATCTCACATTAGTTCCCTCAGATTGTCCTCAGGGCAATCAGGCCTGAGCCTTACCCTAAGGACCAATAATGCAGCCCGCGCCTGCCTGCCCACCCCCAACTCACTGATATTTTTTTTTTTTTTTTTTTTTTTTAAATTTTATTTTATTTTTAAACTTTACATAACTGTATTAGATTTGCCAAATATCAAAATGAATCCGCCACAGGTATACATGTGTTCCCCATCCTGAACCCTCCTCCCTCCTCCCTCCCCATTCCATCCCTCTGGGTCGTCCCAGTGCACCAGCCCCAAGCATCCAGTATCGTGCATCGAACCTGGACTGGCAACTCATTTCATACATGATATTTACATGTTTCAATGCCATTCTCCCAAATCTTCCCACCCTCTCCCTCTCCCACAGAGTCCATTGATGTGAGCATCTGGGCCACTTCTCCTTCTCTGCTTGTATTTGAAGTTAGGTGTGTATTCTGTGGGTTTTCTTTTTTTTCTCTCCTGGTTATGTTGCCCTCTGAGACTCCAAAACTCCCCATAGACAAGCCTGTGAGAGGGTTTCATACTGTGAGGAAACTTCTTCTCCTTCACGACTCCCTCCCTAGGCTGAGTCTCCATCCCTAAATCTTTTGTCACTGTTTTTCTCTTTTGTGTGTGTGTGTGTGTGTGTGTGTGTGTGTGTGTGTTTTGTTTTTGTTTTTCTCTTTTATATTTTGTCTACCTCCTTTTGAAGAGATTGGGCTGCCTTTCTGGGCTCCTGGTGTCCTCTGCCAGGGTTCAGAATTTGTTTTGCGAAAGTTGGTCAGCATTTGAATGATCTTTTGATGAATTTGTGGGGGAGAAACCGGTCTTCCCATCCTATTCCTCTGCCATCTTGAATGCTGAGTTTTAAACCAGCTTTTTCACTCTCCTCTTTCACCTTCACTGAGATGCTTTTTTAGTTCCTCTTCATTTTCTGCCATAAGGGTGGTGTCATCTGCATATCTGAGATTATTTATATTTCTCCCAACAATTGTGATTCCATCTTGTGATTCATCCAGTCCAGCATTCTGTATGATGTACTCTGCATATAAGTTAAATAAAGCAGGGTGACAATAGACAAGCTTGATGTACTCCTTTCCTGATTTGGAACCAGTCTGTTGTTCTGTGTCCAGTTCTACCTGTTGCTTCTTAACCTGCATACAAGTTTCTCAGGAGGCAGGTAAGGTTGTCTGATATTTTCATTTCTTTAAGAATTTTCCACGGTTTGTTGTGATCCACACATTCAAAAGCTTTATAATAGTCAATGAAGCAAAAGTAGATGTTTTTCTGAAATTCTCTTGCTTTTTTATGATCCAAAGGATGTTGGTAATTTGATCTCTGGTTCCTCTGCTTTTCCACATAAAGAATAATATTGCTTATGAACCTGGAATGTTAGGCCCTTGAATAAAGGTAAATTGGAAGTGGTCAAACAGGACATGGCAGGTATGAACATCAACATTTTAGGAATCAGTGAACCAAAATGGACAGGAATGAGTGAATTTAATTCAGATGACCATTGTATCTACTACTGTGGACAAGAATCCATTAGAAGAAATGCAGTAACCCTCATAGTCAACAAAAGAGTACAGAATGCAGTATTTTATTTCAATTCTTTTCCAAGGCAAACCATTCAGTGTCACAGTAATCCAAGTCTATGCCCCAACCACTAATGCTGAATAAGCAGAAGTTGAACAGTTCTATGAAGATCCACAAGATCTTCTAGAACTAACACTAAAAAAGTGTGTCCTTTTCATCATAGGGGACTGGAATGCAAAAGTAGCAACTCAAGAGATATCTGCAGTAACAGGCAAATTTAGCCTTGGAGTACAAAATTAAGCAGGGCAGAGGCTAACAGAGTTTGGTGAAAAGCACGCACTGGTCATAGCAAACATCTCTTACAACAACACAAGAGAAGACAGTACACATACACATCACCAGATGGTAAGTACAGAAATCAGATTGATTATATTCTTTGCAGCCAAAGATGGAGAAGTTCTATACAGTCAGCAAAAACAAGACTAGGAGCTGACTGTGGCTCAGATCATGAACTCCTTATTGCCAAATTCAGACATAAATTGAAGAAAGTAGGGAAAACCGATAAGCCATTATGTATCAGCTCAGTTCAGTTGCTCAGTCATGTCTGACTCTTTGCGATCCCATGGACTGCAGCACGCCAGGCCTCCCTGTCCATCACCAACTCCTGGAGCTTGCTGCAACTCATTTCCATTGAGTTGTTGATGCTATCCAACCATTATATCCTCTGTCATCCCCTTCTCTTCCTGCCTTCAATGTTTCTCAGCATCAGGGTCTTTTCCAAAGAGTCAGTCCCTCGCATCAGGTGGCCAAAGTATTGGAGCTTCAGCTTTAGCATCAGTCCTTCCAATGAATATTCAGGACTGATTTCCTTTAGGATGGACTGGTTTGATCACCTTACAGTCCAAGGGACTATCAAGAGTCTTCTCCAATACCAAAATCAATTGATCAAAAGCATCAATTCTTCAACGCTCAGCTTTCTTTAGAGTTCAACTTTCATATCCATACATGACTACTGGAAAAACCATAGCTTTGACTAGATGGACATTTATTGGGAAAGTAATGTCTCTGCTTTTTAATACGGTGCCTAGGTTTTTCATAACTTTTCTTCCAAGGAGCAAGCGTCTTTTAATTTCATGGCTGCAGTCTCCCTCTGAAGTGATTTGGAGCCCCAAAAATAAAGTCTGTCACTGTTTCCATTGCTTCCCCATCTATTTGCTATGAATTGATGTGACCAGATACCATGATATTAGTTTTCTGAATGTTGAGTTCTAAGCTGGCTTTTTCACTCTCCTCTTTCATTTTCATCAAGAGGCTTTTTAGTTCCTCTTTGCTTTCTGCCAAAAGGGTGGTGTCATCTGCATATCTGAGGTTATTGATATTTCTCCTGACAATCTTGATCCCAGCTTGTGCTTCATACCATTCAGGTATGACCTAAATCAAATCTCTTAACAATTGTACAGTGGAAGTGACAAATAGATTCAAGGGGTTAGGTCTGATAGATAGAGTGCCTGAATGACTATGGACAGAGGTATGTAACATTGTTCAGGAGGCAGTGATCAAAACTATCCCCAATAAAAAAGAAATACAAAAAAGTAAAATGCTTGTCTGAGGAAGCCTTACAAATAGCTGAGGAAAGAAGAGAAGAGAAAGGCAAAGGAGAAAAGGAAAGATACACCCATCTGAATGCAGTGTTACAAAGAATAGCAAGGAGAGATAAGAAAGCCTTCCTATGTGAACAAGAAATAGGTGGAGATTATGACGACAGGACTTGACATGGGCCCACTTAATTCCCGTTAAGTCAGTCTTTTAATATCCTTTATCAAATTACCACATTGCTTACACTAATGTACAAAACTGTTAGTGTTAGTAGCTCAGTCCTGTCCAACTTTTTTTGACCCCATGGACTGAAACCTGCCAGGCTTCTCCACCCATGGGATTTTCCAGGCAAGAATGGACCTTCTCAACCCAGGGATCAAATCTGTGCCTGCATTGCAGGCAGACTCTTTATGGTCTGAGCCCTGAGGGAAGCTAACAAAGAAAAAGAGATGTTAAATAAAGCAGATTTTCTGTTTTGCTAGTGGTTAGAGAAATATATCAGGTCTTAGATCACACATGCATTAAATTGATTTGTTTTTCTTTCTTTTCCATTTATAAACTATGTTGTATGATAGATGTTGAATGGCAAATGACATTATTCAAGTCTAAAAATCTAATGTTTATTACTGAGAATTCAGCCCAGGAGAGATTTTAAAACTTGCCTATCTTCATATGTTTTAAGCTTTGAGTTCTATTTTGCTTTTAAAATCTCTTAATCTGAAAAGTGAACTCTCCTGGGTAGAAATGAGGCTTTCAAAATTTGAAACAAATACTTAAACTTTGACAGAGAAGGTCTAAATTTCCTCAATAATCCAAAGAGCTTTCTTAATCCAAGTTTTGAAAACCTGGACCTACCTAACATCAAAGAATAAGTTTGCCCTTGTAAATGTAACTGACATCTTTTATTTGTGTCTCATAGTAGATTTGATTATTACAGTAATAATGGTTAACTACTATGCTTTATGAAAAATATTAAAAACCAGTTATAACTTGAAATTGTCCTCATCAGAAATCTAAAAAGCTCCAAATGAAGATGTAGTGGTTTTAATAGTTTCTGGATAGGCTATGAGGTCTTGTTATTTTATGGATGCCAGGGCTCAAGTGAGTAAGAGGGGTAGGATAACTTCTATCTTATCTCAGCCTCCAAGTAAAAATAGTCTTCCCACACTGCCAACATCTATGGCAATCTCATACATTTAAAACTGTTCTGACCTTTCCTTGAAGTTTTCTTCCTTGAAATTCTTACTTACTTTCAGTTGTGTTAATTTTAGCTGGCAAGATTAAATTCACTGGAGTCTGAGAGGGGTGATTTTTAATTAACTGCTCCAAGGAAAGGGACTATGACTCCGTGGAGATTTCCGTGGGACCCATTTGGACCATTGTCTCAGTGCACAGCAGCTGAGATGGAGGATTAATTGTCCTGCTCTCAGAGCAATGGCTTAAAAAATTGCCTTAGTTGAATAGAATATTCCTTTGAAAGGCACAGATGTATGTTAAAATAAAAATAACCCCACACACCAGCATTTCATTTAAGGAGAGCTTTATTCAGAAGGATTATTGCAAGAGAGAAGACTAAGAGCTACTGTGGTAGGGAGGATGTCCCCACTGTCAGATCTGCTAACCAGAGGGGGCCTGCTCCAGGAAAGTGGATGGATGTCAAGATGGGCTGGACACGGCAGTGAGAGGACAATAGGTCGGAGGAGGTGTTACTGGGGGTGGGCCTACTCTTGGGGGGGGACCTCATGCAGGCTGTTGTTACTGTTTAGTCTCTAAGTCATGTCCGACTCCTTACAACCCCATGCACTGCAGCATGCCAGGCTTCCTTGTCCTTCACTATCTCCCAGAGTTTTCTCAAACTCATGTCCAGTGAGTTGGTGATGCCATCCAACCATCTCATCCTCTATTGCTTCCTTCTCCTCCTGCCCACAATCTTTCCCAGCATCAGGGTCTTTTCTAATAAGTTGGCTCTTTGCATCAGGTGGCCAAAGAACTGGGGCTTCAGCTTCAGCAACAGTTCTTCCAATGAATATTCAAGGTTGATTTCCTTTTAGGATTGACTGGTTTGATCTCCCTGTGGTCCAAGGGACTCTCAAGAGTCTTCTCCAGCACCAGAATGAAAAAGCATCAGTTCTTCAGTGCTCAGCCTTCTTTATCCATACATGACTACTGGAAAAACCATAGCTGTGACTGTATGGACCTTTGTCGGCAAAGTAATGTCTCTGCTTTTTAATATGCTGTCTAGGTTTGTCATAGCTTTCCTTCCAAGGAACAAGGGTCTTTTAATTTCATGGCTGCAGTCACTGTCAGCTGATGGTGAACCAAAGTTCAAGGGCCTGGGGGAAGGAGAGAAACCTAACCAAATTTGATCAAATCAGATTCATGGGCATTTTGCTTCAATTAGTAGAGACAAAGCAGGCTAGCCAATCATTTACGAGGCAGAGTGAGAATTTGGAAGGTCTTTGTCTGTCTAATCATAGGTAAACAAATGCAGTATCCCTGAACTGTATACTGAAGTCATACAGGGAAGAGTGAGTCTTTTCACTAGCAGTTTCTCACAAACAAAAAGCTGGGGGTTAAGCTATCTTGACCACAGCTGTTTCCCAGGATCTTTTGGGGAAAGTTCAACATTGTCAACAGATACATGTCATAATCAGTGGGGTTTTTTCCCCTCTATTGTACGTAGCCAGAACAAACTTCACAGGAGCTTCTCTTACTCTGTGGTAACCAGAATCCTAACCTGGCCTCCCAAGATCCCTGCTTGTCTGTGCAAGCACTCTGTGTATCCCCTCCCATTGTGAATGGAAAAGACTGAATGTGGGAGATCTCATTCCCAGGGTTATGTTACTTTATTTGGCAAAAAAGATTCTCACAGTGGCCATGAAGGTCCATAATCAATTTGCGTCTTCCCTCCATCAGAAAGAATGCAAGAAATCTTCCCGTCAATCACATTTTAGCATATCAGTCAGTTCAGCCGCTCAGTAATGTCTGACTCTTTGCAACCCCATCAACTGTAGCACACCAGGCCTCCCTATCCATCACCAACTCCCGGAGCTTGCTCAAACTCATGTCCATTGAGTCAGTGATGCCATCCAACCATCTCATCCTCTGTCATCCCCTTCTCCTCCTGCCTTCAATCTTTCTCAGCATCAGGGTCTTTTCCAATGAGTCAGCTCTTCGCATATCTCCCCACTAAGGTTCTGTATCTTTTTCTTGCTCTGCAGAGTATGGGCAGCTCAACATAAACACTCATCTTGTGCTGTAGGAGATTAAATTGGAACTAGAAAGTTGAAAACAGAACAAACACTTTGCTTCACCCAGCAGTGAGAAGTTCCACTCTGCACTGCCATTGAGTCTTTTGCATCACTGAGCCTCACTTTAAAAATGAGTGAGATATGTTTCTTAAGTTCTTAAGTATGGAGTTACCAAAAATGGGAAATAAAAGACACTCACTGAGTGGGAACAGCCAGTTGATTGTGGGTCCTTCAACACCTTCTTTTCAGGCTCTGTGTTTCTGGGCAAGTTCTAAACTTCTCTGTGTCACCTTTCTTGTCTGCAAAGTAGGAACAATGATACTGTACTCGTGAGGTTATAAGGATTGATAAAATAATCTGTTTCTTTGTATAATATCTATATGGCTTAACTAGCAGGATAACTGCTTGTTGTAATTACACAAAAAAAGCATTCATAAATATGCAATAAAAGATTTTAGTTTTGTGGTTTGTGTTAATTTTTGCCCTTGATTTGAATGCATCCTTAGTTTAAAATTCCTGATGTTTTGCTATTGTTTTCTCTATTGTTGCCATTGGTTGTTTGTATTGGTTACCTTGGGATCTTATTTTGTTTTACTTCATTGCTTTCATTCTGTTTTTTATTTCCAGTAGAGATGTAAAGGTAAAGATTTTAGAGAGTTAGACATTTACTTTCATACCATTTTCACTCACAAAATGCTTTTATTCAAGAGAAAGAAGGGCATGGTGTGTTTAGAGGCAACAATGATAAACAAAAGAATCTGTCAGGCTGAGTGGACTTTAGTCTGAGGTTAAAAAATAGAACAAGTGTTACACTAGGGCAGAATGGATTTGAGTGGCTTTGAATGCCTTTGCCATTAGGGCAAAGTCAGAATTGTTCTTGTAACTGTGATTTCGACTGACTTCAGAGCAGAAAGGCAAAAAATGAAATAAAATTTGAAGAAAATTTTTTCCTTAAAACCAGAAAAACATTCACTCTTAATTCGGTTTGCTGATAATGCTTCTCTTTTTTCCTAGGGGGGCTGTAACCTAGGAAGCCTTCTCAAGTGAATTTATGAGTTCCAATTTGGTTTTCACTGGCTGCTTTAGATTTGCTGCTCAATTAACAACGTTGTCTGCCCATTCCACTATCAAAATGAACACAAGAGCAACTGTATAAATGTTAAATGATAGAAAAATGTTTGGAATTTGTATTTGGTATTAAATAAGAGCTACTACAAGCTGGTTCATGCCTGGACAACCAAGAGCTTAAGAAAACACTCTTTTAGAAAGATAGATCTACAGTCTTAAAGTATAGACACTGAAATCCCTTTATCATTGAAGGTTCTCAATTAATCAGAGAATTGAAACTGTATCGCAAAAGGGAGTTTGGATATTAAAAACAGCCAGCATCATGTTTTCTTTGGATATCCAGATGTACAAGGGGGAAACAAAAAGACTGTCAGAGGTACACAGAGGAGGAAGGCATGGAGCTATTCCTCAGGAGCTTGTCTGCTGTCACCCCTCTTATAAAGGACCTCTCCTTCAGGGCCCAACCCGGGGGTGTGCTCAGGACAGACCCTCTATTTGCCTTCACTCACTCACTCACTGTAAGTCACTTCAGTCGTGTCCGACTCTGTGCGACGCTATGATTATTTGCTACATCTGTGATTACATTAATAAAAGGAGTCCAGTGTTAACTCATAATCAATGGGAATATTTATGAGATTTGTTGTCAAATCCCATTTGGATGTGTGTGTGTGTGACAATACATATGAAGTTCTGGCTACAGAGGCTCCAATCCAGGCATTTCATCCCGGCCTTTCCTCAGCACAGATGAGATATGGGTGTAGGCGGGCAGAATAATTAATTCACTGCAGATGACAAAACCCTGACCGCAATGTATGCTCAAGTTTATTGTCTATGCATGTAACTTTAGTTATTATTATGCATTTTCAGAGCACTTTATAATTAAGCTTCAGATGAAACTCTCTATGGAAATGACTCATCTTACAGAACTAGATTTCTATTTGTTTTTTTCTTTTATTTTTCTCATGATATTTTAGTTTCCCCTACCTGTATTTTATGACATTCCCCACTGCTATAAACTATCCTCCTACTTCATTTTTCAGCCTTTCCATTAATTTGACTCCTTATTCAGATTCCTTAATAAAAATGCTAATTATGATCATATCTAATAGTGACTGGGAAGACACTCCACCACCTCCTTCCTCCCTCCAGCTGGACCCACTCACATCCATCATAAGGGTTTGGTTTGTCAGCCAGATTGCAGTATTCCCAGCTGCCCTTTCTCCAAGCCCGCTAAACCCATTTTGGGAAATAAATCCAATTCACAAGACACTCTATCAATTATTCCAGCAAACCTCAGATGCAGAGGCACATTCTGTGTATTTTCTAATGCAATATCTTTGGGAAAGAACCAAAGCTGAAGATGAAATCGAATTTATTCTTACCTGTTCTCACAGTATTTTACTTATTGCTCCTACATGTACAATTCGAGCTTCTTTGGTCACTCAGCCATATCCGACTCTTTGTGATGCTATGGGCTGTAGCCCTCCAGGCAAGCATACTGTAATGGGTTGCCATGCCTTCCTCCAGGGGATCTTCCCGACCCACAGATCGAACCCACGTCGCTTATGTCTCATGCATTGGCAGGCAGGTTCTTTACCATTAGCACCATTTTTCTATAATCATCTCACCTAATGTTAACTTCATGTGTTTACCTTTCTTTCAGTTCAGTGCAGTCGCTCGGTCGTGTCTGACTCTCTGCAACCCCATAGACTGCAGCACGCCAGGCTTCGCTGTCCATCACCAACCTCAGGAGCTTACTCAAACTCATGTCCATCAAGTCAGTGATGCCATCCAACCATCTCATCCTCTGTCATCCCCTCTCCTCCTGCCTTCAACCTTTGCCAGCATAAGGGTCTTTTCCAATGAGACAGGTGGCCAAAGTATTGGAGCTGCAGCTTCAGCATCAGTCCTTCCAATGAATATTCAATGATTTCCTTTAGGTTTGACTGAACTGATCTCCTTGCAGTCCAAGGGACTCTCAGGAGTCTTCTTAACACACAAGCATCAATTTTTCAGGGCTCAACTTTCTTTAAAGTCGAAATCTCACATCCATACATGACTACTGGAAAAACCATAGCTTTGATTAGATGGACCTTTGTTGGCAAAGTAATGTCTCTGCTTTTTATTATGCTGTCTAGTTTTGTCAAAGCTTTTCTTCCAAGGCACACTAGTAGTGTTAGTCACTCAGTCATGTCCAACTCTTTGCAACCCCATGGACTGTGGCCCACCAGGCTCCTCTGTCCATGGGATTCTTTAGGCAAGAATATTGGAGTGGATTGCCATTCCCTTCTCCAGAGGCTCTTTCTGACCCAGGGATTGAACTCAGGTCTTCTTCATTGCAGGCAGATTCTTTACCTTCTGAACTATAGTCAGCGTCTTTTCATTTCATGGCTGCAGTCACCATCTGCAGTGATTTTGAAGCCCAAGAAAATAAAGTTTCATCTGCCTTTTCTAAATCCAGCTTGAACATCTAGAAGTTCTCAGTTCATGTACTGTTGAAGCCTAGCTTGGAGAGTTTTGAGCATTACTTTGCTGTCATGTGAGATGAGTGCAATTGTGTGGTAGTTTGAAAATTCTTTGGCATTGCCTTTCTTTGGAACTAGAATGAAAGCTGACCTTTTCCAGTCCTGTGGCCACTGTTGAGTTTTCCATATTTGTTGGCATATTGAGCACAGCACTTTAGTAGCATTATCTTTTAGGATTTGAAATAGCTCAGCTGAAATTCCATCACCCCAACTAGCTTTGTTCATAGTGATGCTTCCTAAGGCCCACTTGACTTCACATTCCACAATATCTGGCTGTGGGTGAGTGATCACACCATCATGGTTATCTGGGTCAATAAGATCTTCTTTTTATAGCTCTCTGTGTATTCCCACCACCTCTTCTTTATATCTTCTACTTCTGTTAAGTCCATACTATTTCTGTACTTTATTTTGCCTGCCTTTCATGAAGCTGCAAATAATTGTATGCTTCATGGAGTTCTTGCATTTTATCATCTCCAAAACTGATTCACAAAATGCATCAAAATCAGGATCTGATATCTTGAGTGTTTAATATTCTTGAGTATACTCATTACTTTCCTGAAAGCTATTTTGACAAATTCTTTCCTATTCTAAAATAAGTTTTAAATGTTTTTGCTAATTGATTTAATGACCACAAGTCATTTTTAAAAAGTCTTCTTGTTCACTACACAATGTTTGCCTTATTTATTAGAAATTATTCTTCTTTCAAATTTTACTTTAATTATTCAGATAGTATGTTAGCCATTTAATTTTTTTTAATGTTCTATTTTGGTAAAATATAAAGACCCCAGAAAAAGCATTCACTGTACTACAAAGGAAAAGACAAGAAGAAAATGTTAATGTAATCCACTTCCTTCAATACCAGAGGGCCCTGTGGGAAACTCCTGTCTTGTTGAAATAAGAGTAAAGATGGGCACAATAAAGGACAGAAATGGTTTGGACCTAACAGAAGCAGAAGCTACTAAGAAGAGGTGGCAAGAATACACAGAAGAACTGTACATAAAAGATCTTCATGACCCAGATAATCACGATGGTGTGATTACTCACCTAGAGCCAGACATCTTGGAATGTGAAGTCAAGTGGGCTTTAGGAAGCATCACTACAAACAGAGGTAGTGGAGGTGATAGAATTCCAGCTGAGCTATTTAAAATCCTAAAAGTTGATGCTGTTATAGTGCTGTATTCAATATGCCAGCAAATATGGAAAACTGACCAGTGGCAATTTCAAAGAAGGGCAATACCAATGAATGTTCAAACTATTGCACAATTCCACTCATTTCACACACTAGCAAAGTAAAGTTCAAAATTCTCCAAGCCAGGCTTCAACAGTGAACTGTGAACTTCCAGATGTTCAAGCTGGATTTAGAAAATACAGTGGAACCAGAGATCAAATTGCAAACATCCATTGAATCATAGAACAAGCAAGAGAATTCCAGAAAAAACAGCTACTTCTGCTTTATTGACTACATCCAAAACTTTGACTGTGTGGATCACAACAAACTGTGGAACATTCTTAAAGAGATGAGAATACCAGCCCATCTTATCTGTCTCCTGAGAAACCTGTATGAATTTCAGGAAGATACAGTTAGAACTGGACTTGGAACAAGGAACTGGTTCTATATTGAAAAAGGAGTACGTCAAGGCTGTATATTGTCATCTGTTTATTTAACCAATATTCAGAGTACATTATGCAAAATGCCAGGCTGGATGAAGCAGAAGCTGTCATCGAGATTCCAGGAGAAATACCAATAACTTCAGATATGCAGATGACACTGCCCTAATGGCAGAAAGCAAAGAAGAAATAAAGAGCCTCTTGATGAAGGTGAAAGAGGAGAGTGAAAAAGCTGGCTTTAATCTCAACATTCAAAAAACGAAGATCATTGCAGCCGGTCCCATAACTTCCTGGCAAATAGATGGGAAAACAATGGAAACAGTGATAGACTTTATTTTCTTGGGCTCCAAAATCACTTCAAATGGTGACTGCAGCCATGAAATTAAAAGACACTTGCGCCTTGGAAGGAAAGGTATGACTAACCTAGACAGCATATTAAGAAGCAGAGACATTACTTTGCCAATGAAGAGCCATCTAGTCAAAACTATGGTTTTTCCAGTAGTCATGTATGGATGTGAGATTTGGACCATAAAGGAGGCTGAGTGCAGACAAACTGATGCTTTTGAACTGTGGTGTTGATGAAGACTCCTGAGAGTCCATTGGACTGCAAGGAGATCAAACCAGTTAATCATAAAAAAATGAATCCTGAATATTTATTAGATCTGACGCTGAAGCTCCAATACTTTGGCCACCTGACACAATCAATTGACTCATTATGGGCTCTTATATTATATTATATAGGCTCTTATGCAGGGAAAGATTGAAGGCAGGAGGAGAAGTGGATGAAAGAGGATGAGGGGTTGAATGGCGTCACTGACTCAATGGACATGAGTTTGAGCAAGCTCCAGGAGATGGTGAAAGACAGGGAAGCTTGTTGTGCTGCCATCAGATTGCAAAGAGTTGGACACAACTGAGCTACTGAACAACAACTAGTTTACTTACGATGTTCAGAACCACTCCACATTTTTTCCAATTTTCCTCATTTCCTTCTGATTACACAGAGATGAGCAGCTCTTTTCCCTTTCTACAATTCTGCCAATACTTACTAAGTCACTTCAGTTGTGTCTGACTCTGTGACCCTATGGACTGTAGCCTGCTAGGCTCCCCTGGAGTGCATTACCATGCCCTCCTCCAGGGGATCTTCCCAACTCAGGGACCAAACCCATTTCTCTTATGTCTCCTTCACTGGCATGTGGGTTCTTTATCACTAGCACCACATTGGAAGCCCACAGTTCTGCCAACAGGCTCACTCTGTATCAGTTTTGGTTCATATCAGTTGTACTCCATGATTCCTGTTGTTTAGTCACTCAGTTGTGTCTGACTCTTTGCAACCCCATGGGCTGCAGCACATCAGGCTTCCCTGTCTATCACCATCTTCCAGAGGTTGCACAAACTCATGTTCATCGAGTTGGTGATACCGTCCAACCATCTCGTCCTCTGTCATCTGTTTCTCCTACTGCCTTCAGTCTTTCCCAGCATCAGGATCTTTTCCAGTGAGTCAGCTCTTCAAATCAGGTGGCCAAAGTATTGGAGCTTCAGCTTCAGCAGTAGTCTTTCCAATGAATATTCAGGACTGATTTCCTTTAGGATAGATTAGCTGGTTCTCCTTGCAGTCGAAGGGACTCTCAAGAGTCTTCTCCATCATCACATTTCAAAAGTTTCACATATGTGACAGCTCATTCACACAACCGAGTCTTTAGGATTACCAAAGTGATTTGTTAGTGAATTCACAACTTCAGATTCGACAGTTCAGAAGAGTCTTGTCCCTAGAAATACAGAAGTGGCTCTAGTTTTCTGCACAGAGCTGTGTCTCCTCTCACCTAAGTTTTGAGGATGTAACTCTGATCCAGGACTTGCCGTTCTCACTTTGTAAGAACTTTAGTCACCACAGTTTTGTTTAAAAAGCAGCAGACCCCAATCACACAGTTCAAGTTCCAGTTACCTTGTTGTCATCACTGTGAGCAAATGCATGAAGCACTCCATTGGCTGCCAGCTGCCATCCACAAATCACCTAGTAAATAAGAGACCACAGGTGTGCTTCATGATCATGATGAGTTATGTCGCTTCTTTCATAGCCTGCCATTGCAGAGCCCATTCAGTTCACAGGTAGGAAAGCACATGCTTGTGTTGCCTCCTCGTCTCCCATTCTAGGTTATTAGTAGTAGGTTCTACTACTGAAACTTCTCATTAGTAGAGGAATTTGCATGTAAATGGTTCTCAAATTATGAAAATTATTGACTTTACTGCTGTTAATGAGGTGAATAAGCCTATAGATGACATGATATTTCAGGCTATATATGCATCAGGGTTGGAGAAGGAAATGGCAACCTGCTCCAGCATTCTTGCCTTGGAAATCCCAAGAGGAGTGTGGTGGGCTACAGTCCATAGAATCATACAGAGTTGGACATGACTGAGCATACATGCATGCATACATGCATCAGGGTAGTTGCAGTAACATCATGCCATCCCTTTTGTTCCTGTAGTGGTGTCTCCAGGTGATTCCATAAGACATCCAGCTCCTTTCATGTGACTTCTTCCAAAAATGGATCCTCAAAGAGGGAACTGATCAGCACAAATGGAGGAACAGCAAAGAACCCAGAAGTGATTACATGGGGAGAGATAGTTGACTGGAACTCACATGGAATCTCACTGACTGTGGGGATGTTGGCACAACTACCATTGAGGAGGCTCCAGACCTGCAGCCAGAAAGCCTGGTGGAGGTGAGGCTATTGATAGACAGGAGGAAACGGTGGTGAGGAAAAGAAGGATGATGCCTCAGAGGAAGTGATGCTGGCAAAATGTCTTACCAAAAGAATCCTTGGAGATATTTCACAACATTGAAAGGATACAAATGGGAAGTTGATCCAGACGTAAAAAGGAATGTGATAATTGGCCAGGGCAGTTGTACAACAACAGTAAGGGCATCACTGTTTAAGCTACCCTTGATAAGTTGTTTTTTTTTAATAAATAAAGAAACACTTCCTAATATTTTAAATAGCAGTATATTAAGCAAATATTAGTTTTAGTCTTTAAAAACAGCTCCTTCTACACTTAAGACCAAAAGTAACAAATTTTAATGACAATTTCTAATAGTCACATAGAGCAATCATAAGTTTTCTCAGCTGTGATTAAGATTTCCATGCATGGTGTCAGCTTGCACAGCCATTTAATATTCCTGCACAGCAGTGCAAAGTAAGAATGACTTGTAATAACAGTTAAAAAAAAATCAACACCAATAGCTAAAAGGGGCCTGTAGTTTTCCAAACTGGGGAGAGAAGAAAGAGGTTTATTCACTCATTGTGCTTTAACTATATTGTTCCTATGGACATTTGTTTTAATATTTCAGTGCAAAATGCCATATTCCAAGTTTGATTCCCCACATTTTTTCCACAAAGCTTAATCTAAATGCAGTGCAGGTTCTGATTTTCTTCCTTCCTGTACAGAACTCAAGCAGCTCACACTCCTGGTAACAAAGTTGTGTATTGTTCTCACATGAGTGCAGCTGCCTCCATCACCCAGGAAACCAAAGATGTGATTCTAAAAGGAGCTCTTGACAGCTTAGGACTGAGTTCCATGGCATGCTGGCACTGAATTGCGCCAAAAGAGCTCTGTGTACACAAGTTTGAGCCCTACTGTGGCTGTGGAAAGTTGGAAGAATTTTAGCTGACTTGAGCAGAAAAAAAAGCTCAGAGAGAGTGGATGGGATCTTTTTCTTAACTTTTCAGATTGTCTGAATTAAACTTGCCACTCAAAGTATGAACACAGATTGTCTCTTGTTTATTCAGGGACTCATAATGCCCCAAAGAGCAAATGGTTGCCAAAGGGACAGAGTGACTAGAACAGATTGAGAAGTTCTTGTCCTGCAATGCTTTTTATCCCTGAGAATGTTATTGGAACCCTGACACATTTTCCCCTACCGACAGCATTATATGCAATAAGCACACCAACCCACTGAAACCTATTCAACCCAAAGTGCCCCTCAAATGTGATGCTAATTGCTATGTGGCAGTAACCTTCATTTTTCTAAAGGTTATTTTACTCAATATGCTCACAACAAGGCATATAGCCAGAACCTAAGAAGCGCCTAAAAACTCTACAGAAACCATCTTTAAATTCTATTTTGCTTAGCAAACCTGAAAAGTGAAAGTGAAAAAGTCACTCAGTCATTAAATAATAAGGTTCAAAATATTAAACATGGTAATCTGTGGGTGTTCAAATCACAAAAGTTTTTTTTTTATTGTATATCTAGCAAACCTGAGACTTATTTCTGTACTCATCTGTATGAATGTGTGTAATGTTAATTATTAACACAATATGATCATACTATGCATTTTGCTTTGAAACTGATTTTCCTCACTTAACATATGAGAGATATCATAGCAAGAAGCATATAACATAGATACATGTTATATGTTATCTATGTTATAATCACTAATGGTTTTATTCATTGTGTCAATGAAGCACGACTTGGCAAGGGTCAGTCTCATTAACTGTAGCCTAGGTGGCACAGAAGAACACATACATGACCTGGAAGACAGAATAATGGAAATCACCCAATCAGAACAGAAGAAAGAAAAATTTTCAGAATTGAAAGCAGTTTCAGGGACCTCTGAGACAACGTTAATCATACCAACATTTGGATTATAAGATCCCCAAAGAACATAAAAGGGACCAAAGAGCATTTGATGAAATTATGGCTGAAACCCTCTGAACCTGAAGAAGGAAACTGATATCCAGGTACAGGAAGCACAGATGGTTCCAAACAGGATGAACCCAAACAGATCCACACCAAGCCTTTTCATAATTAAAGTGGCAAAATCGAAAAATAAAGAGAGAATGTTAAAGGCAGAAAGAGAAAAAAAAAATTAAAAACAAGAGTCACTTACAAGGGAACCCACGACCATAATACTAAGACTTTTCTGCAGAAATGTTGCAGGTCAGAAGGCAGCAGCATGATACATTCACTCCTGAAAGAGAAAGCCTGCAAACTAGGATACCTTACCCAGCATAATTATCATTTAAAGTAGGAGGAGAGAGAAGGAAATTCTCAGACAAGCGGAAGCCAAAAGAATTCATCAATACCTAACCTATCCTGAAAGAAACATTAAAGGGTCTTCTTGAGATAGAAAATAAAAGATTACTACAAAAAGGAAGAAGTTATAGGAGAGGAAAAATCCACTAGGAAAGGCAAATGTATAGTAAAGGCTGTGGATCATTCATTTAAATAAGCCATGACAAGGTTAAAAGACAAAAACTGTAAAATCAGCTACAATTGTATAACTACAATATAGTGAAGGGATAAGCATGAATATATAAAATATAACATTAAGATACAAAAATATGTGAAACGAGAGTAAAAAATGATCTTTATAATATGCTTTTTTTTCTTTTTTTAATTCATTTAATTTATTTTTTTACTTTTTTCATTGAAGGATAATTGCTTTACAGAATTTTGTGATTTTCTGTCATACATCAACAAGAATTAGCCATAGGTACACCCATGTCCCCTCCCTCCCAAACATCCTTCCCATCTCCTTCCAATCCCACCCTTCTAGATTATCACAGAGCCCCTGCTTGAGTTCCCTGAGTCACACAGCAAATACCCATTGGCTATCTATTTTACAAATGGTATTGTAAGTTTCCATGTTACGTTAAATGACAGTTTAAAAGGAGTAGATACAGTTAGATAACACATATGAAGCCCATGCTAACCACAAATCAAAAACTGCAAATACAAACAGATACACAAAAACTAGAGAGAAAGAAATGCAAGCAAACTAGAGAAAATCATCAAAGGACAAGGAAAGAAACAAAAAGAAGAAAAGAACTACAAAAACAAGTAGCAACATGGCAATAGGTATATACTTAACAATAACCACTTTAAATGTTAATGGACTAGAGTTTTTCTTTTTGTACTATAAATATGCACATTTGTATATCATTGAATATCTATCTTCACATATTTCTTTCCTTTGCATAAATTTTTAGAATTATTGATAAAATATTAAGTCTAAGAATGCTGTAGTTATAGTGATATTCATGTGCAGCTTCACAAATGACTTCTTGAAAGGTTGTACTATCCTGCATTTCAACACATTGTGTGTTTGCCCGGTCTCCACACTGCTGTCAACCAACCTTGTAAACATTATGAACTTGCTAACCTGACAGTTATGTAATGGCAACTCCTGTGTTTTCAGCGGCATCTTTCACTATTGTTGAGATGGGACATTTCCCACATGCTTCTAATCCATTTATACTTATCCATTTATACTTCTTCACTTACCAAGTTTTCCCCTGCTCTTTGCCTCCTTTTCTGCTTGAAATGTGACTTTTTAATTGATACTTTTATAATATTGGGTTGGCCAAAAAGTTTGTTCAAGTTTTTTCAAAAGCCTGAATGAAATTTTTGGTCAGTCCAATAAAACCAGTAACATATATATGCTACCAATACTTTTCCTTTTTTTATACTTTGTATTTACACTTGAGGGCATATTAATTTTATAATAAAAACATTTTTATCCATGAAATCTTTCACTTTTTAAAGACTTGCTTGTATGTTTAGTGCCATGTTGAGAATAGCCTTCCCCACCTTGAGATAATATAAATATTACCTACATTTTGTGTAATCTTCCATGATTTACTTTAAATATTTTATAATAATATTTTATAATTTTATACAAAAATTACATATTTTTTTCCTTTACATATTTTTACCTGATATAAGGTGTCAGGTAGAAATCTACAGTCTTTTGGACTCTGTGGGAGAGAGAGAGGGTGGGATGATTAGGGAGAGTGACAATGAAACCTGTATCAGATCAGATTAGATCAGTCGCTCAGTCATGTCGAACTCTTTGCGACCCCATGAATCACAGCACGCCAGGCCTCCCTGTCCATCACCAACTCCCGGAGTTCACTCAGACTCACGTCCATCGAGTCAGTGATGCCATCCAGCCATCTCATCCTCTGTCGTCCCCTTCTCCTCCTGACCCCAATTCCTCCCAGCATCAGAGTCTTTTCCAATGAGTCAACTCTTCGCATGAGGTGGCCAAAGTACTGGAGTTTCAGCTTTAGCATCATTCCTTCCAAAGAAATCCCAGGGCTGATCTCCTTCAGAATGGACTGGTTGGATCTCCTTGCAGTCCAAGGGACTCTCAAGAGTCTTCTCCAACACCACAGTTCAAAAGCATCAATTCTTTGGTGCTCAGCCTTCTTCACAGTCCAACTCTCACATCCATACATGACCACAGGAAAAACCATAGCCTTGACTAGATGGACCTTTGTTGGCAAAGTAATGTCTCTGCTTTTCAATATGCTATCTAGGTTGGTCATAACTTTCCTTCCAAGGAGTAAGCGTCTTTTAATTTCATGGCTGCAGTCACCATCTGCAGTGATTTTGGAGCCCAGAAAAATAAAGTCTGACACTGTTTCCACTGTTTCCCCATCTATTTCCCATGAAGTGGTGGGACCGGATGCCATGACGTTCATTTTCTGAATGTTGAGCTTTATAATATCATATATATATATATATATATATATATATATTTTGCCAAACAGTGGTTTGTATACAATCTATTAATATCATACAATTAAATTTTTATTCAGAGACTGTAATTTTTTAGTTCTAGGATTTACATTTGGTTCTTTCCCCTGAAATTTCTTAATTCCTTCTCATTACTTCCATATTTTCCATGTAGATTTTCTAACAGTTTAATCATGCTAATTTTATCATCTGGGTGATCTGTTGTTCTGTTTCTGTTAACCATATTTTCCTCTTGACTATGAATTACAATTTCTGTTTTATCATAGGCCTAGAGATTTTTTTATTGTATGAAATCAGAAGATGTTTGCTTCTTGGCAGGAACGCTGACAAACTGAGGCAGTGTGCTGAAAAGCAGAGGCATTACTCTGCCGACAAGGTCCATCTGGTCAAAGCTATGGTCTTCCCAGCGGCCGTGTACAGTTGTGACAGCTGGACCATAAAGAAGGCAGAGCGCTGAAGAACTGATGCCTTTGAACTATGGTGCTGGAGAATACCTTTGAGAGTCCTTTGGACAGCAAGGAGATTAAATCATTCAATCTTTAGGGAAATCAACCCTGAACACTCAATGGAAGGACTGATGCTGAAGTTGGAACTTCAATATTTTGTTCATCCGATGAGAACAGCTGACTCATCAGGAAAGTCCCTGATGCTGGGAAAGATTGAGGACAGAAGGAGATTAAGGTGTTAGAGGATGAGATGGCTGGAAGACATCACCTATGCAATGGACATGAACTTGAGATGGTGAGGGATAGAGAGTCCTGGCGTGCTACAGTCCATGGGGTTGCAAAGAGTTGGACATGACTGGGTGACTGAACGACAACAACAAAGACTGGTAGATGGCAAACTGTGGAACTTTTAAACAGCAATTATCTTGAGGAGTTTTAATTTCTTTTGTTTCTTTCTCCAGTTAAACGCAATCAAACCTAGTATTACGTAATACATTATGCTTATTTGGGTTTATTTCTGAGCTGTTCCCTCCTACTGATTTATTTGTGCACTTGGCTTCCAGTAAAACACTGTTATCTTCCTCTGAAAAGTATTGAGGCTTTTTTCCCTCCCTGAAAGCAATTAAATTGATCAGGCTTTGCTAAATAAAGCAGGTCCATTCCAGTTCTGCCCTTACTCCTGAGACATGGGTCTCATTCCTAAACATTGCTTTCTGGATTCCATGGAAAACCTGGGATGTTTCCCAAACACCATTAAACTGATGGGAATCAAACTTCAAACTCTATCTCTCCAGCATCAGGGTAGCTGCGAAAATTTCTGAACTGCTTGTTTTTGTTTTTTTCAGCCTTCCAACTGCTGTTTTCCCCCTGGGGCATGCTGGCATCTTCCGAACACGTGCAGTTCTGGAGCTAAGCACGAATTTGAGAAATTAGTCCACAGATTTGGAGGTTCATCCTTGTGTCTCCTTCTCTTCTGGGATTTCCTCCCTTTCATTCCTGGTGCCATGGCCACACCTGCTTGCCCAGAAGCATGGGAAATGTATTCTTCATTTCAGGTGCTGTGCATCCAGCTAACCCATATCACCTTCAAATTTTTATTACATTTTAACATGTATTGTCTATCAAGGTAAAAAGTAAACCATGTTTATTGACAACCACATGTAAAGTGAAAGGTTAGTATATTTTTAGTATATTTTTACCTCCTTTCTTCCCATCTCCAAGATTTTGTTGAAATAATCTGTCCTTAAAAGAAAAAAAAAAACAATAATGAGAAGAATACAGCATCATTTCTCTATTATTTCAGCAAATAAAATCATAACTTGCTTATAATCAAGAGGAAATATCAAACAGAAATTTAGAAAGCTTATACAAAATAGTTTACCTTCAAAAATATCAAAGTAATAAAAATAAGGTAGACTAGGATTTATTCTAGGCTGAAGGAAGCTAGAGAGATGTCACAACTGAATACAATCTGTGGTCCTGAATGGAACCTTTTGCTATAAGAACATTGTTATAACAATCGCAAAACTTGAATTTGGGAGAAGGGTATTCCAGAATTCGTGATGCTATTCAGGCAACTCTTCTGAGAGTTGGAAATTATTTAAATGTTTAAAAAAATTAATTAAATGAAAAATTCTAGATTTTCATTATTATTATCTTCTTTTTGGATATTACATGTATTCTAATTCAGTACATTTTATGTTTGGCTTTTTAAGCTATGTTAACAATTTTAGGCTTACATTTTTTCCATTTCTAATTTATAATTAATGTTCCCCTATGTGCAATAACTTCAGAAGAGGTGAGCAGTTAAAATACTTTTTGAGCCATTGTTTGTCTGCTACTGCAGTGAAGAGTGGCTTTCCAGGGAGTAAAGCTTTTTTGCCACAATTGCTGACATTTCTTCTTCCTCTTCTAGTGTTTAGTGTCAGAAGAGAAACATGACAAAACTGATATTTTTGCCTTGTATAAGATTTTTTGACTGGATATTTGAAGACTTTCCCTTATATGTTTGAAATTCAATTTACTAGACTATGTCTCATCATTAATTTTGCTTGGTATTTTATGACCCCTTTAATATGAAGACTGTCTTTTTAAAACCTCTGGAAATAATATCATATATATTTACATATATAAATGATATACATAGGTTAATATATATGTATACATTATTTGTGGCAGTGTTTCCCTGAATTTTTATATCATTAAAATCACTCCATGTTCTTATTTTGAAAGACAGATATCAGATCAGGTCAGTCGCTCAATTGTGTCCGACTCTTTGTGACCCCATGAATCGCAGCATGCCAGGCCTCCCTGTCCATCACCAACTCCCGGAGTTCACTCAGACTCACATCCATCGAGTCAGTGATGCCATCCAGCCAGCTCATCCCCTGTCGTCCCCTTCTCCTCCTGCCCCCAATCCCCCCCCAGCATCAGAGTCTTTTCCAATGAGTCAACTCTTCGCATGAGGTGGCCAAAGTACTGGAGTTTCAGCCTCAGCATCATTCCTTCCAAGGAAATCCCAGGGCTGATCTCCTTCAGAATGGACTGGTTGGATCTCTTTGCAGTCCAAGGGACTCTCAAGAGTCTTCTCCAACATCACAGTTCAAAAGCATCAATTCTTCGGTGCTCAGCCTTCTTCACATTCCAACTCTCACAACCATACATGACCACTGGGAAAACCATAGCCTTGACCTCAGTCCAATCCCCAACATATTCAACTAGCATCTCTGAAGACAGGGCTCAGGACACAGCATTTTAAATGTGTCCAGGTGGCCATCACACTCATTTACATTAGGGAAATGTTTTGGTATTTTTCATTATGCCTATATTTGATTTTCTGTATCTATCCTCCACATTCTTTGTACTCTAGTCCTTTATTTATTAATTTATTTTCTTTATCTTCTCTGAGATCTTCCTGTGCTGCTTTTCTAGTTCACTGATCCAGGTTTTGATGGTCTCTAATCTGCTATTCGAGCTTCCCTGGTGGCTCAGAGGGTAAAGCGTCTGCCTGCAATGCAGGAGACCTGGGTTCGATCCCTGAGTCAGGAAGATCCCCTGGAGAAGGAAATGGCAACCCACTACAGTACACTTGCCTGTAAAATCACATGGACAGAGAAGCCTGGTAGACTACAGTCCATGGGATCGCAAAGAGTTGGACACGCTGTTCAGTGACTGCTTTTTCAAATTCAGTAATCAAAAGTCATCTGAAATAAGCTGTCCCACTTTCTAATTCTTCTGTTTATATGAACGCAAGACCACCTTGAGTCCTGTTGAAGAGACACATTAGATTTATTTGAAACTTGGTCATTTTTATTGAAGAAGTCAGTTCTGCAGGGGATGTTTTGTCTGACTTGATTTCTTCCTTTGAACAACTGAATCCTTTCCTATGTACCAGTATATACCGTGATTTTATTGTGCTTGAAATCCATGGAGTGATGGACTCATCCATTGTTAGAGATGATATGCCTATGTGTTTATGCAGACCAAGAGGGAAAGAGAAACACATATGCTTTCTATAGCTTTTGTTTGCATAGTGTTTGTTGTAATTACTCAATGAAACAACAAATAAGAACACACCTCACTTGGCTTCACTTGGAATGGATCTTCCTTTGAAAAGGTTGGCTACCTTCCCAGAGAGCATAGAGATTCTTAACAAAAAGTATCAAGGAAATAAATAAATGTGTTCTCTTTTTTTGCAACTATTCCTTATTGGAGATGGAGGAAAACAGAGATAGTAGCAAAGCTTCTCTGTGTATATCTTTTTAAAAACCTTTTTATTTTATATTGGAGTATAGCTGATGTTGTGATGGTTTCAGGTGGACTGTGGAGGGACTCAGCCATACCATATACAGGTATCCATTCTTCCCTTGGACTGCAAGGAGATCAAACCAGTTGATCCTAATGGAAATCAGTCCTGAATATTCACTGGAAGGACTGTTGCTGAAGCTGAAACTCCAATACTTTGGCCACCTGATGTAAAGAGCCGACTCGTTGGAAAAGACCCTAATGCTGTCAAAGTTTGAGGGCAGGAGAAGGAGATGACAGAGGATGAGATAGTTGGATGGCATCACCGACTTGGTAGACATGAGTTAGAGCAAACTCTGGGAGATAGTGAAGGACAGAGAAGCCTGGTGTGTTGCAGTTTATGGAGGTGCAAAGAGATGGACACCACTTAGTGACTGAACAACAGCACTCTCCCCCACGCTCCCCTCCCATCCAGGCTGCCAAAGAACCTTGAGCAGAGTTTCCTATGTTTCTATGTATATATTTATATTAGTTTTAATTTTTGAAATATATGAAAGCATTATTCATTCAAAATCTAAATAAAAATGGTACAAAAATTTAAAGGAAGGTGGTATGCAATCACTCAATTCTAGTTTGTTTAGATTTTTGAAAGGAAAACCGATTTTTAAATATGAGTTTCTGAAAATTCCTATGGGATTTTTCTAATGTGTTAGCTCTTTATTAAAGTAATTATGCCCATTGGTATTTGCACTACTCTATTAAGAAGCTCAGTTTCAGATAAGCAACATGGTTAGGCAGAGGAAAATCAGAAAACGTGATCAATAAACTTAGAGCATAACAAGTGTACCAGTTTCTGGCACCATGTTTCCTAAAGAAAGACTTTTAATATAAATGTTTTATTATCACACATACCAAGTCTCACACATGATGGAATTTTCAAATAGCCACATGTATTCTTAAAGAAAAACCTCCATGGATGGTAGAGTGAAATACTGAGACATAAAGTCCTATCCTGGCTCCAAACTGTATAAATTAAAGGAATATTGATCTTAAAACACTAGTACAGTAAATAATTGAAGCTTTAGCCTGCACTGCCTCTGGCATTGTTTGAAGTTTTGTCTTCATAACGCTCTCCACGTATGCATTTAAAAAGTCAAACCCATTAGCTCTTTATAGAGATCAACTTTGTCAACGTAGACAGTTTTCTTTAAGCACAGATCTCTTTCTTAAGTCTGATTACTTGCTCTGACATAGTTATGACAAAATGCACCATATTATCTGAACACCCATATATAGTAGCTATAAACACCTGCCTCCAAGATGAATGCAGGTACAAAAGTGGCACAGTTCTCTTATTGCCTCTGATTTTTCTGTTATGCACGTTAGTCTGAAGTCAACAACAGAGTATTCATTGGAGGAATGGCAGGACATGAATTCACTGCTATTAATTGCCTTACCACTAAAAACACCAACACTTTTCTCCTTTGAAAGACAAATAAAAAATAGTCTCCATTTTATAAAAGACTTCTTCAGAAGATGATATTAAAAAAAATCAGAACGTAGGCAATTTTACAATTCTGCAGAAGAAATAGTTATAGCTTCTCCTTGTGAAAATATTTGCAGATTTAATTTGAAATCACTATAGCCTATCGAAAAGCAGAGACATTATTTTGCCAACAAAGGTCCGTCTAGCCAAGGCTATGGTTTTTCCTGTGGTCATGTATGCATGTGAGAGTTGGACTGTGAAGAAAGCTGAGCGCTGAAGAATTAATGCTTTTGAACTGTGGTGTTGGAGAAGACTCTTGAGAGTCCCTTGGACTGCAAGGAGATCCAACCAGTCCATTCTGAAGGACATCAGCCCCAGGATTTCTTTGGAAGGAATGATGCTAAAGCTGAAACTCCAGTACTTTGGCCACCTCATGTAAAGTGTTGACTCATTGGAAAAGACCCTGATGCTGGGAGGGATTGGGGGCAGGAGGAGAAGGGGACGACAGAGGATGAGATGGCTGGATGGCATCACTGACTCGATGGACGTGAGTCTGAGTGAACTCCGGGAGTTGGTGATGGACAGGGAGGCCTTGCGTGCTGCGATTCATGGGGTCACAAAGAGTTGAACACGACTGAGCGACTGAACTGAACTGAACTGAGAGTGAAAATAATGGGAGTATATTGGTCAACAGAAGGCATGAGCAATGTTTCACATTATTTAGCATAAAACAAAAATAGTCCTTTTGGTGATGGAGCTTTCTTGAGATGATCTTTTTTGGAATGAGTAGCAGGCTGGAGATAGGCAGAAACAAGACACCCATCAGGGTGTCTGGCCCATAGCAATGTAGCACAGTTCATTGAATCAGAATCAGAATCAGGGTCTGGATCTGTCAGTCATCTCTTTGTGATCTTGGATGTTAAACTCTCTAACACACAGCATTCTCAGCTACCATGGTGCATGCCTCCCAGAATAACATGTTATAGTGTATACAAACATTTGAGTTGCTTAGAGGCAACATATTATCACAAGAGTTTACTATCTGCTTTACTTAGAAATTACTGTCTTATTTTGAGATATCAGAGGCCATATTGCAACAAGCCCAATGTTCAGTTATTTGCTTAAATTTACATGCTTGTGTGGAAAAACATTAAAATACTTGATAGGATTCCACCATTATGCAGATAGACGAAAAATAAATTGAATTCTGCAGTTTTCTCTTTTTTCAACAGGATTCTCAAGCTCCAGGTAACAAAGGGCTTCCAGGAGTCAGTTTAGCCCTGCTAGCACCTAAGCAGACAGAAGTAGGATGGGAGCAAGGGTTTCTGCTGGGAACTAGCTGTCCCTGGGATGGGGTCTCTGGATCCTACACACACACAAACCTGAGCCCCTTCTCTTTATCCAACATCACCCCACACTTGGCTTTGATTTTCATAGTTTCCCAAATCCTACCCATGGCTGCCATCCACATCTCTTCTGAGCCCCAGTTTTTCCAAATCGGGGCCCTGGTGCCCGGCCCTACTTCCTGCCAAATGTCCTCCTGGCAAAATTCAGACTCTATTTTCTTGCTCACCCTCCCTGCTCTCCATCCATCCATGCCCAGAGAGTGGGCAAAGATGTGACTCAGCCTAAACTAACCTGAGAACGATATATCACTGCTTGTCTAACTACTCATTAATTGACCCAATAATCATCTCAAACTCACTCAATCTCAAAGGCCCTTGAGTCCTTCCATTGACAAAATTGAAGCAACCAGAAGAGAGCTTCCAGCCCCTTCCTGCATGTGCACCCATGGGTTCTGCCTAACCCTAACCCTCCATCCAAAGCCAGGACATCCACCTGAACTCCGTTTCCTCTTTCCTCCTTGAGGGCATGGTTTTAGAAATTCTCTTCTGTTTCCTGCATCAATACATATTCTCTGCTTGTCTAGTAGCACTAAAATGCACTATTATTTCTCCCATACTGAAAAATTAAGGATTTTCTTTGTCTACCTGTTGCCAGATAACACCATACTACTCTGCTTTCCTAGAGCAAAATTCCTTGACAGCACTATCTACACTGCCTCCAACTGCCCTCCGATTATCTCTCAATGTATTCCAATGTGTCTTTTATGCCCAAACCACTCTTATCTTGCTCACTTGTACATCCACATTGCCAGTTTCTCAATCCACCCCCTCCTCAGCTTGTGGGCATTTGACATGGGTGTGTACCCTGTCCTGGATACACTCGTCAACTCTCCAGTGGAATGTCATCTGTCATCTAGGATGAGAAAACCCAGAAACCCTTCCACATTCTTTCAAAATATATCCAGGCTTTGACTATTCTCTCCATTCCACTGCTCCTGCTGCTGCTGCTGCTAAGTCACTTCAGTCATATCTGACTCTGTGTGACTCCATAGACGGCAGCCTACCAGGCCCCTCTGTCCCTGGAATTCTCCAGGCAAGAATACTGGAGTGGGTTGCCGTTTCCTTCTCCAATGCATGCATGCATGCTAAGTTGCTTCAGTCGTGTCTGACTCTGTGCGACCCTATGGACAGCAGCCCAGCAGGTTCCTCCATCCACAGGATTCTCCAGGCAAGAATACTGGAGTGGGTTGCCATTTCCTTCTCCACCCCACTCCACTGCTGACATCCAGCTCGAGCCATCATCACCTCCCTCTTGGATTTTTGTGATGACCTCCTAAAAGGGTCATACCACCCTTCCACATTACAATCTGTTTTCAACGTCAGCCTAAGCAATTCCTCTTAAAATGAAGTCAGATGATGTCTCTATTCAAAATCTTCTGTGGTTTCCAGTCTTACTCAATGTAAAACCAGAGGGTTTAAAGTCATTTGCAAGTGCCTACAGGATGTGATTGCCAATTCTGCATAGTTTTTCTCAAACATATTGCCCAGCAGAAATCCTCTCCCTTTATGGTGCCCCTTTCTTCTGATAGCTCACTTCCACCTCCAGTTTTCTGTGGGTTTATCTGCTTGGAGGAACCCACAAACATGCAGAACCCCAGCTTCAAGTGAATCTCCAGGTGTGATTCAAGCCATTAGTTTCTGTGGTGTAGCAGGGGATGGAATGGTGCTCAGTAGGCCAATCTGGTTAATATGCCACAGGAATGGAAAATCGACTAGAGGTTAGTGGAGAGAAAATGTGGAAATTAGTCATAATATAGTCTACATCAATGCAAGAAAATATAGAGGCTGCCTTTGGGCACAAAAGTCAATAAAGTAGCATATTTACATTAAAATCAATAACATTAATTACACATGATAATTTGAATAGTATTGTACATAAATCTTACATGAATCATACAAACAGAATACTAGATGTAGTAGATCCTTTACACAATATATATGCCGCCTCACCACTTACCAGAGTGAAACATAAAATTTCCATTTCAAAATCTCACACAATTTTAATAACTTTTTCTGGTGAGATCTTTTAATGTGGTTACTTCTGGGTGTGAAAAAAGGATTCTTAATGGCTAACTCCATGCTATGTGCCCAGGGAGAAAGAAATTCCAAGAACTTGGTGTCTCTATTCATAAGACTATTCTTGATTCTGCTTTAAATGAAGAGATTTTGGTTGTTCAAAATAAAGCACAATAAGAGTATATTAAATGAAAGTGGGCAATAGATATTACCCTTTTCTTCATGGCAAGCATAATAGTTCAATAATTCTAGGATCCAACAGTAGCACTGAAGTCCTGACTCTGCTATGAAGTCCTTACTTTCTGCTGTGGCTGCCTTTCTTCCCCACAATCACACAGGTCCTTTCAGATTCCAGTCTATCACTGATGGAACTGCCAACCCAGCTCAGAAATGCTTCACTACTGGATTATTCTCAGGATTTTCACAACACTTTCCTTGGAAATCAGTTTGCTGCTCTGTTCAATATTTTCTATACATTCCAGACAAGCATCATTCACAATGCTCTATCTCAAATTTATTTCATGCATTCTTTTCCCTGGAACCAGTAGAAATAATTTAAGTAAAATTTCTCCGTTATTTTCTATGGGATAGGATGGCAGCCCCTTTGGCTGTACTTTCATCCTAAAAGCTATTTTATTTTTCTAATATTTGTAGTGTCTTAAACATAGTTGAATGAATACATGTTGATGTTAATAATGGGGGAAATTGAAGAAACTTGCTTCGGTGGCTTCACTGAAGAAAATAAATAAAAATGACAAATTCTCAGCTTAACAAGTAATGCTCCCAGGAGCTTTTGCTACCTTTTCGCCTGTTAACTACAGCTGCTGATGAATGTTTAAGAAAATAATTGATAAACATTATGCATATTCTAAATAAGGACATTTTAGACAAGGAAATGCAGATAGTAGGGATATATTTGTTGCTAATTAGCAATAAAGGGAGAGAAATAAACCCTGGTGGGGGCAGTGATTTAGGAGATAAGAAACATTCCTGCTTTTGAAGGCTCTGAAAGGTACGTATCTGGAAGAAGAGGATTCTAAGTTCAAGGAATGTAGTGACCGGAGAGTTGTCTAGAAGTTAGGGTGAAAGTTGTTCAGCAGGTGATAATCAGAGAGGCGATTTTTGACTGAAACTGTGATTGATGTATCAGTTTAGCAGATTAGAACTGGAAATTCAATTTAAATTCTGATCTGAGTCCTAAGTATAAAGCTAAGGGATTTAGACATCATATTTAGACATTTATAAATCGAGGTCATAAACTGGTGGTCTGAAGGTTTTAACAGCAGCAAATGTTTTCCACTTGACCTCGCCTGATGGTTTCTGAGTTTGTAAATCCTTCTCTGAATCCTGGAGAGCTGTTTAAAGCATTTTCATAAAAGAGTAACATATGGATTATTGTAGTTTCAGAAGAGGAGTCTGATTGTGGTGTTCAATAAGAACTAGAAAGTAGATAAATTGGAATGAAGGAAATTTACTAGGAGGTGTCAATGGCAATTTAAGGAAGAAATGATAAAAGCCTGAACCCACACAAGAATGTTGACAGAAAGAACAGGGGAATTCCTGATAGCAGTCCCTTTAGTCTCTTACAAATAGTGATAGAACATCTAATACAGTGGTCAAAAGTCTCTGCCCTAAGAGAGCATATAATTTACTGTGGGAGACAGGCTGTAATCAAATAATAACGCAAATAATTACAAAATTGTCAATATTATAAGTACTTCAAAGTGTAGAACATATTTATAGTTGGGAGATTTAACCAAGTAAGATTAGTGAAGCAAATTTCAATTAACACCTGAATTTAGATCTGAAGGATCAGCTGGAATCAGATACACAGAGCTATTAAAAGGGTAGAAGATAGAGCCAATGAAATATCCCGCAGTGGCAAAGGCATAGCAAGCAATAAACACCGAGGGAAGGTCAGTGTGACCCACTGAAGACAGGGGGCACGCCCACTCATGGAGGGGCCAGACCATGCAAGTGCTCATGAAGGATACTGGACTTAAGCAAAACTGGAATTTTATTTGAATTTTTGGATACAGTTGGGGGATAGCTGCATTTTAAAAGAATATGCTGGCTGCGGCAAGGGGAAATGAATTACAGGAAGGCATGCAAAAGGATTTAAGCCCAAATACTGCTTTAAACAGAGAGAGAACACATGGGTGAAATAAGATATTTAAGCATTTCATAGAATATATTTCACAAAACACCAATGCAAAATGTCCTAAGGGGAAACTGTCCCATGGTCCTGTAACTTTGAAAAATGGTCCATATTATATTCCCTTTTTAGAAATCTGCAGTGAATGTAGCATATTAAATATTAGTGCTGTGACAGAATCCAGCTAGAAAATAAAACAAAGTCTGTTTACGTTTGCAAGACCCAAAATATCACACTTGTATCTAACTTTGAAACTTGTTGCACACAGAATAATCTCTTAGGAAATATAGATGTGGACTGTTTTCCTATAGACACAGAACTGGATTTTAGTCAATGGATCTGACAAGTTTTTCATATTAATATTCTAAAGAAATATTTTTCTACTTCTATTTTTAAGAGTAATATTGATGAGAGAAAAATGAGAACAAAATTTACTCACTCAGTCTGTCCAACTCTTTGCGACCCCATGGACTCTAGCTCACCAGGCTCCTCTGTCCATAGGATTCTCCAGGCAAGAACACTGGAGCGGGTTGCCATGCCCTCCTCCAGGGGATCTTCCCAACCCAGGGATCTAATCCAGGTCTCCTGCATTGCAGGGGGATTCTTTACCTTCAGAGCCACCAGGAAAGACCAAGAATACTGGAGTGGGTAATCTATCCCTTCTTCAGGGGAATTTCCCCACCCAGGAATCTAACTGGAATCTCCTGCTTTGCAGGCAAATTCTTTACCCAGTTAAGCTACTAAGGAAACCCCCTCCACTATGCTGCTGCTGCTGCTAAGTCGTTTCAGTCGTGTCCGACTTTGTGCGACCCCATAGATGGCAGCCCACCAGGCTCCCCCGTCCCTGGGATTCTCCAGGCAAGAACACTGGAGTGGGTTGCCATTTCCTCCTCCAATGCATGAAAGTGAAAATTGAAAGTGAAGTCGCTCAGTCATGTCTGACTCTTAGCGACCCCATGGACTGCAGCCTACCAGGCTCCTCCATCCATGGGACTTTCCAGGCAAGAGTACTGGAGTGGGTTGCCATTTCCTTCTCCAATGCATAGTGTGCTATATAAAAATGAAATAATAGCAGAAGTATAAGGAAATTGAATAATAGTGATGGGTTTACTTCTAAGGAATGATTGTGTGTGGGGGGGAAGTAATTTTAAATAACACATTTAAAAATAAATTATTACAAAAATAAATAAAAATTTAAAACTCAATTATTGCATGCTCATAAAAATAAGCAATGGAAGTTCAGGCAGCATCAAGCCATGCCTCCTTCAATTTATGCCCTGCTTATCACCCCTCTGTGCTGAATCACACTACTGGTAACCAACAGCACACAGTGGGAGTTGCTGTAAATTTCAAGGTGAGGTTATAACAGGCACTGCAACTTCCACCTTAGGCGTTTGGGTTCTAAGACGGTTGCTTACTCTTGGGGGAAGCCAGTGACTGTGCCATGAGGACACTCAAGCTGCCTGCTGAAGAGACCTGCATGGAAGGAGCCAGCATTAAAGTGCCAGCTGAGTGAGCCCCGACCCCAAGCATGCTTTGATAATACTGCAGCTCCTGCTGGCATCTAATCGCCACTTCCTGCAATCCTCAAGAGGTAACTTACCCTATAGAGCCCTTTTCAAATCCCTGACCTACAAAAACCATGAAAGATAAAAGATTATGTAATAGAGAAGAAGCTTTGTGTTCTAGTATGAGTTTATTACTAAAAGGAGATTGCCTATAGCCTTAAAATGGCCCATCTCTGTGAACCTTTCCTCCTCGGTAATAAGCATGAGCTAGAATACCTTGTTAAGCTCACAGGAAACATCCTGACCAGGCCCACCTGTCAATGGCTCCTGGAAGGATGCAATGAACACATTTCTTCCAGAGGTTGACTGGAATTAGGAAATATTTGACTTTACTCCCTCCTCTTTTAGTATAAAATGAGCCTGCATTCTAACTCAGCCAAGATGGTTCTTTGGGATGTGAGTCCACCATCTTGTTGGTCTGCTGACTTTCCGAATAAAGTCTCTATTCCTTGACCCAGTAACTCATCTGTTGTTTTATTGGCCTGTGGTGTGGGGAGTAGTACAAGCTTGAACTCAGTAAAAATTATTATAATTTTATGCCACTAAACTTTGGGGTGTTTTGAAAGCAGTAACAATAATCTACCATCTGAATTGCTTTAAATGATACTTTCTTTTTTTTTTAATTTTATTTTATTTTTAAACTTTACATAACTGTATTAGTTTTGCCAAATATCAAAATGAATCCACCACAGGTATACAAGTGTTCCCCATCCTGAACCCTCCTCCCTCCTCCTTCCCCATTCCATCCCTCTGGGTCGTCCCAGTGCACCAGCCCCAAGCATCCAGTATCGTGCATCGAACCTTTCTTGTAAATGCAAATCACAGAGCTATACTTTGCCAATTAAGTGTTAATTCTTATAGAAGCATTTTATTTGCCTTCCAACTTAGCTTATACTATGCTCTTCAGAAACAAAGCTCCATAGATTCACCTGATCATCTGTAGGAAAATAATTTAAGACCTCATTATATAGCTCATAGGGACTGAGAGATAACACCCAAAATGCTAATGTATAACCCTTCCTCTTTAGTGGAGGCATATTGTCACAGAAGTGGGTTTTTAGAAGACTGTTAAATCTTGAATAGGATAAACTTTTCTGATGATGAAAATGATTTAAAGTCTTTGAAAACTCTACTAGCCATTGTGAATGGAGTTAAAATTTTCACAAGGTGAAGAGAATGAATCGCATACTTTGCAAGGTCTTTCCCTTAATAACATTCACCAAACTGTTTCCAGTCCTAAATTCTATATCCCTTACTCAATTAGGGATAATAACAAGTCTAGGGTAGAGTCTAACTCATTTCCACAATCTCGACACTTCAGTTTATTAGTTTCTATTTTCTTCCTCACTTCTTACCTGATGCTTCTAACAGAGAAAAAAGAGCTTGTTTTTTTTTTTTTTTTTTTCCCTTCCTCTTGTTTCCCCACTCCCAACCACTTTAGGAAGTCTTATTTGAGTAAGAACACTGACCCAAATCAGACACTCCAGCAAAATATGAGAAAGCATAGCTACTGACAATCTATAAGTAAAACCAGCCTTTGAATAATTGAAATTTGACTACCTTAAAGTATGTGGTTTAATAAATTATGTACATTTTACAATTACATGGTGAATGTGAAAAAAAATTGGTAATGATATACTGTCTCCCCATCCCACTCCCCTAAAAAACAACCCCCAAAGGTAGAAAGCATGGTCTATTTTAAAGATAAGTATAATTACTTCTAAATCCTAACACTTTATTGGTAGTTACATTATGATCTCCAAGCCAGGCTTCAATAGTACCTGAACGAAGACTTCCAGATGTTCAAGCTGGATTTAGAAAAGCCAGAGGAGCCAGAGATTAAATTGCCAACATCCGTTAGATCATAGAAAAAGCAAGAAAATTCCAGAAAAACATCTGCTTCATTGACTATGCTAAAGCCTTTGACTGTGTGGATCACAACAAACTGTGGAAACTTCTTAAAGAGATGGAAATACCACCACCTTACCTGCCTCCTAAGAATGACCTCCTATGCAGATCAAGAACCAATTAGAACTGGACATGGAACAACAGACTGGTTCAAAATTGGGAAAGAGATATATTAAGGGCAAACAACCTGAAAATTAGTAACTTTTCCTGGACCCATTACAGGTTTGAGGTCACAGGGCAAACCACCACCTCAAGATCTGAAGAAATAAGGTGAATATAGAAAATCACAGATGAGACCAATTCAGTTGGAGGAGAAGCAGCTGAAATCATAAACTGGTAGAAGCAGTTAAAAGGTAATTCTGGTGAGTTGCTGGAGGCTGAGTGTGGACTAACTTGAAAAGAAGAATTCCTGACACAAGTTCATGAATTTTACTTCCAGGAACCCCAGCACGTTCTCACAGGGAATATTCAAAGAAAACACCCTTACATTTCTGAGAAAGGAGGAGGAAAGTAACCATTCTGAAATACATTCTGAGTTTTTCCCCATAACAAAGGGCTGCTCCTCAAGGAAAAAGACTTTATAAGCTTCTTATCCTACTTGGAAGAAGGGCATCGACCCAACTCCAGTCTCCTTTACCCTTCCTGTCTTACCTGAGGGGAGAGAAAAGAGTCAGGGACACTTGTGAAGGTCACAGCTCAGGGACACATGCCTGTAAGCCTGAGGTTTAATCACAACATTACAGACCTTCTCCCCTCCCTCAAACCTACCACCTCAGCAAAGCTCCAGTGAATAAAACAGTGGTTCACAGGCAAAGGAGCTACAAGCAACAGACTCTACTTAGGAGAAGTTCTTAAGGAAACAAACAAAAGAGGAAGGGGACGGGACAAAACCAAGGATATTAGAGGAAACTGAAGACTTTGGAGCCTGCCACTACAGCAAAAGTTAAAGCCCAATACCTATCCTGCCTAACATAAAACCGTAGTAAATTACCTGATACATTATGTTTGACTGTCAACAAAAAATTATAAGCCATACTAAAAAACAAAAAACAGAATAAAGAGACAAAGATTAGAACCAAACTCAAATATGACAGATTTTGTGATTATCAGATAATTTATTCAATGTTAGGATAATTACTATGCTAAGGACTTACTAGGAAAAAACTAGAAAATGTGCAAGAACACGTGGGCAAGGTAAGCAGAGAGATAGAAACTCTAAGAACTTATCAAAAGTAAATACCAAAAATCAGAAGCACTGTAACAAAAATGCAGAATGCTTTTGATGGGCTCATCAGTAGATTGAACATGGCAGGGGAAAGGATCTGTGAGCTTAAAAATATGTCAATAGAAACTTCCAAAACAGAAATGCAAAGATAAAAAAGAATGAAAAAACAGAACAGAATTTTCAAGAAGTGTGGGTCACTTTTAAAAGGTATAGCATACACTATTATCATAAGGAAATATCAGAATATCAGAAGGAAAAGAAAGAAAGAAGCAGAGGGAAAAAAAAAGAAAGAAACGACTTGTGCTGTCACTTCAGTTTTGTCTGATTCTTTGAGACCCCATGGACTTTAGCCTACCAGGCTCCCCTGCCCATGGAATTCTCCAGGCAAGCATACTGGAGTGGCTAGCCATTCCCTTTTCCAGGGAATCTTTCCCAGTCAGGGATTGAACCTGGGTATCCTGCATTGCAATCAGATTCTTTACCGTCTGAGCAATGAGAATTTTCCAGCATTAGTAATACCAAACCACTGATGCAGGAATCTCAGAGAACACGAAGCAAGGTAAAATAAACAAACCTAGATTTTTCATATTCAAATTGCAGGAAACCAAAGACAAAGAAAAAATCTTAAAACAAGTCAAAAGTCAAGATGTTGAGAGAAATACTTAATTATACTGAAGCAATGATATGAACTATCTTGAACTTCTTGTCAAAAAATATGTATCAAGGGGAGAATAGAATGCAATATCTACAGTTTTGAAAGGAAGAAATAAAGCCTTTTTGAAACAAATAAAAACTGCCTATGAAAAATGTTAAAGGAAGTTCTTCCTGAAGGAAGAAAATAATATAGGTCAGGAAATATGGATCTACATAAGAAGGGAAGAACATAAAAGAAGGTAAAAATCTTTTAGATTTTTAATTATTATTATTATTAATTGAGCTAATCGATAACTGTTCAAAATAATAGTATAGGATTATAGTATATGGATAAGTGAAATGGGCAGCAATGTAGTATGGGATGGGAGGGAGAAGTTGGGGATATTCTACTATAAGCTACCTGTGCTAACCTGAAGTGTTATAACTATATTTGAAAGTTGTACAACATATACAACTCATCACTTAGATGAGTTGTGTATGTATACTGAAAATTGAAAGGCAGCCACTGAATTTTTTTAAATATAATTGATGTGGTAAGACAAGAGAAAAATGGATTCATATATAAAATGCTCAATCCAAACTAGATATGGCAGAAAATAAGGAGAAGGAAATGGAATCCACTCCAGTATTCTTGCCCGGAGAATCCCATGGACAGAGGAGCATGGCAGGCTATAGTCCATGGGGTTGCAAGAGTCAGACACGACTTAGTGACTAAACCACCACAAGGAAAGAAGGAAAACTAATATAACAAAGAGACAACAGTTACAAGTGTGGTAAATAATAATTCTATTATATCCATAATCAAATTATACTTTGTCTAAATACAAAATGGAGTAGTCTAAATACACCAATTTAAAGACAGAGACTAGCAGAGTAGACTTTTAAAGAAATGATCCAACTATCTGTTGTCTACAAGAAACCCACTTATGTTAAGCCATATGTGAAAGTAAAAATAAACTATGCTAACACTAATCAAAAGAAAGCTTGAGTAGCTATATTAATTTCAGACTAAGCCAACCTCAGAACAAAGAAAATAACCAGGGATATAAAGAGACGTTAACATAAAGATAAGGGGGTTAATTTGTAAGAAAACCTAATGGTCCTAAATGCAGATAAACCTAACAGCAGAGCATCAAAATACATGAGACAATGTCTGATAGAACTTCAAGGAAAAATAGACAAACCCACTATTACGATTGGAGATTTCAACATCCTTCTTTCAGTAATCAACAGATCAGAAGGCAAAAAATCAGTAAGGATATAGTTGAACTTAATAGCACTTTCTATCTCTAGATGTGTTCATAATTGACATTTATAGAATATTCCATCAAAGAAGAGAATAATATACATGCTTCTCAAACTGATATAAAATATGGCTAAAGAACAAGCAATGTTCTGGGCCATAACTATACCATAAGAAATTTAAGAGAATAGAAATCAGGCAAATATGTTCTAGAACCTCCATGCAATTAAATTAGAAATCAATACCATAAAGTTTTTTCTATGATCCAATGGATGTTGGCAATTTGACCTCTGGTTCTTCTGGCTTTTCTAAAGCCGGCTTGAACATCTGGAATTTCACAGTTCATGTACTGCTGAAGCCTGGCTTGGAGAATTTTGAGCATTACTTTGCTAGTGTGTGAGATGAGTGCAATTGTGTGATAGTTTGAACATTCTTTGGCATTATCCTTCTTTGGGATTGGAATGAAAACCGACCTTTTCCAGTCCTGTGGTCACTGCTGAGTTTTCCCAATTTGCTGGCATTTGAGTGCAGCACTTTCACAGCATCGTCTTTTAGGATTTGAAATAGCTCATCTGGAATTCCATCACCTCCACTAGCTTTGTTCGTGGTGATGCTTCCCAAGGCCCACTTGACTTCACATTCTAGGATGTCTGGCTCTAGGTAATGATCACACCATTGTGGTTATCTGGGTCATGAAGAATTTTTTGTACAGTTCTTCTGTATATTCTTGCCACCTCTTCTCTATATCTTTTGCTTCTGTTAGGTGTGCCATTTCTGTTCTTTATTGTGCCCATCTTTGTGTGAAATATTTGTGTGAAATATCCTTTGGTATCTCTAATTTTCATAAAGCCATGTCTAGTCTTTCCCATTCTATTGTTTTCCTCTATTTCCTTGCATTGATCACTGAGGAAGGCTTTCTTATCTCTCCTTGCTATTCTTTAAAACTCTGTATGCAAATGGGTATAATCTTTCCTCTTCTCCTTTGCCTTCCCTTCTCTTCTTTACTCAGCTATTTGTAAGGCCTCTTCAGACAACCATTTTGCCTTTTTGCATTTCTTTTTCTTGGGGATGGTCTTGATCCCTGCCTCCTGTACAATGTCCTGAACCTCTGTCCATAGTTCTTCAGGCACTCTGTCTATCAGATCTAACCCACTGAATCTATTTGTCACTTACACTGTTTAATTGTAAGGGATTTGATTTAGGTCATACCCCAATGGTCTAGTGGTTTCCCCTACTTTCTTCAATTTAAGTCTGAATTTGGCAATAAGGAGTTCATGATCTTAGCCACAGTCCACTCCTGGTCTTGTTTTTGTTGACTGTATAGAGCTTCTCCATCTTTGGGTGCAAAGAATATAATCAATCTGATTTTGGTGTTGACCATCTGGTGATGTCCATGTATAGAGCCTTCTCTTGTATTGTTGGAAAGAGGGTGTTCGCTATGATCAGTGCAAACTTGCCAGCGATCTCTTGGCAAAACTCTGTTATCCTTTTCCCTATCTCATTTTGTATTCCAAGGCCAAATTTGCCTGCTACTCCAAATATCTCTTGACTTCCTACTTCTGCATTCCAGTCCCGTATAATTAAAAGGACATCTTTTGTGGGTGTTAGTTGTAGAAGGTTTTGTAAGTCTTCATAGAACCGCTCAATTTCAGCTTCTTCAGCACTAGTTTTTGGGGCATAAGCTTGGGTTACTGTGTGGAAAATTCTTCAAGATGGGAATACCAGACCACCTTACCTGCCTCATGAGAAATCTGTATTCAGGTCAGAAAGCAACAGTTAGAACTGGACATGGAACAACAGACTGGTTCCAAATTGGGAAAGGGGTATATCAAGGCTGTATATTGTCACCCTGCTTATTTAACTTATATGCAGAGTACATCATGAGAAACGACAGGCTGGATGAAGCATAAGCTGGATCAAGATTGCAGGGAGGAATATCAATAACCTCAGATATGCAGATGACACCACTCATATGGCAGAAAGTGAAGAGGAAATAAAGAGTATCTTGATGAAAATGAAAGAGGAGAGTGAAAAAGCTGGCTTAAAACTCAACATTCAGAAAACTAAGATCATGGCATCAGTCCCATCACTCCATGGCTAATAGATAGAGAAGCAATGGAAACTGACAGATTTTATTTTCTTAGGCTTCAAAATCACTGCAAATGATGACTGCAGCTTTGAAATTAAAAGACGCTTGTGCTTTGGAAGAAAAGTTATGACCAACCTAGATAGCTTATTAAAAAGCAGAGAGATTACTTTGCCAACAAAAGTCTGTCTAGTCAAAGCTATGGTTTTTCCAATAGTCATGTATGGATGTGAGAGTTGGACTATAAAGAAACCTGAGCACCAAAGAATTGAAGCTTTTGAACTGTGGTATTGGAGAAGACTCTTGAGAGTCCCTTGGACTGCAAGGAGATCAAACCAATGAGTCCTAAAGGAAATCAGTGCTGAATATTCATTGGAAGGACTGATGCTGAATCTCCAATAGTTTGGCCAGCTGGTGTGAAGAACTGACTCATTGGAAAAGACACTGATGCTTGGAAAGATTGAAGGCAGGAGGAGAAGGGGATGACATTGGATGAGATGGTTGGTTGGCATCACTGACTCAATGGACATGAGTTTGAAGAAGCTCTGGAAGTTGGTGATGTACAGGGAAGTCTGGTATGCTGTAGTCTATGGGGTGGACAGGAAGGCCTGGCGTGCTGCGATTCATGGGGTCACAAAGAGTTGGACACGTCTGAGCGACTGAACTGAACTGATGGGGTCTCAAAGAATGGGACACGACTGAACGACTGAACTAACTGAACATAAAGCTTGAAAATCCAAAAATGTTTGTAAACTAAACTAAGTAACACACTTATAAGTAACACGTAGGTCAAAGAAATGTCTCAAAAGAAATTTTTACAACATTTTGAACTTAAGTGACAAAATAGAACATCAAAATTTGTGAAATACAGAAAATCAGTGCTTAGAAGAAAATGTATAGTGTTAAATGTAAGTATTAGAAAAAAAAGAATGATCTAAACATTTATAATCTTTCAGAACTTGGATGAGAGGGAAGAATAATTTAAAAACAAACAGAAGAGAAGAAATAATTAGCAGAGAAATTTGTAAAACTGAAAGCTGAAAATTATTTTAAAAATCGATGAAATCAAAAGTTGGTTCTTTGAAGTGCTCAATAAAACTCATAAATCTCTAGCCAGACTAGCCAAGAAAATAAAAGAGAAAAGATGTAAATTACTAATAATATAATATAAAATGTTCATCACTTCTGAGCCCATGGGCATTAAAGGGAAGTAAAATATTATAAACTGCATCATGCCCGTGAATTTGATAACTCAGATAAAATAGACCAATTCTATTAAAGATAAAAATGACCAGAAAACACATAAGGAAAAAGAGAAAAACTTCAATTGTTTCATATCTATTTAAGAAGTTGAATCAAATGCCAGGACCAGATGGTTTCACTGATAAATTTTATAAACATTTAAAGAAGAAATGTCTTTCAGGCTCTTCTAGAAAATAGAAGCAAAAAAAAATGCTTCCTAACTATTCTGTAAGAGTAGCATTACTCTAATACAAAAAACGGAAAAGAAAGAAAAAAGAAAACTGAAACCCATAACTTGTATGAAGAAGTGAAATTGCTCAGTGGTGTATGACTCTTTGCAACCCATGGACTGTAGCTTACCAGGCTCCTCCGTCCATGGAATTTTCCAGGCAAGAGTACTGGTGTGGCTTGCCATTTCCTTCTCCAGGGGAACTTCCTGACCCAGGGATCAAACCCAGTTCTCCCACATGGCAGGCAGATGCTTTACCCATTGAGCCACCATATGCAAAAATCCTCAAAAAAATATTACCAAATAATATCCAACAATGTATATAAAAATTATACAACAAAGACCAAGTGAGATTTATTCCAGCCAGACATGAGTGTTTCAGCATTCAAACATCAATCAATGTAATTTAAAATATTACCAGGATAAAGTAGAAAAAACATAAGATAATATCAACTGATACAAAAATGTATTTGACAAAATATCACTTCTGGTCACAATAAAAACTCTCAGCAAGCTAAGAATAGAGGGGAATTTCTTCAACCCAAACTAAAGACATCTACAAAAAAGTCCTACAGGTAACATCATACTTACAATGAGAAATCGGATGCTATCTCCGTAAAATGGGGAGAAGGAATGGTCTCTCATCATTTCTATTCAAACTGTGCTGAAAGTCCTAGCCATTGCAATAAGACAAGAAAAGGAAATACAATATATACTGATCAGGAACCCAGGAAAACACTGCCCCCCTCCCCTTTTTTTCTAATGACATGATTGTCTATGTAGAAAATCCCAAGAATTGACAACAAAACCCTTGTAATGCAGATGAAACCACCCTTACGGCAGAAAGTGAAGAGGAACTAAAAAGCCTCTTGATGAAAGTGAAAGAGGCGAGTGAAAAAGTTGCCTTAAAGCTGAACATTCAGAAAACAAAGATCATGGCATCTGGTCCCATCACTTCATGGGAAATAGATGGGGAAACAGTGGAAACAGTGTCAGACTTTATTTTTGGGGGCTCCAAAATCACTGCAGATGGTGATTGCAGCCATGAAATTAAAAGACGCTTACTCCTTGGAAGGAAAGTTATGACCAACCTAGATAACATATTAAAAAACAGAGACATTACTTTGCCAACAAAGATCCGTCTAGTCAAGGCTATGGTTTTTCCTGTGGTCATGTGTGGATGTGAGAGTTGGACTGTGAAGAAAGCTGAGTGCTGAAGAATTGATGCTTTTGAACTGTGGTGTTGGAGAAGACTTTTTTTTTTTAATTTTATTTTTAAACTTTACATAACTGTATTAGTTTTGCCAAATATCAAAATGAATCCGCCACAGGTATACATGTGTTCCCCATCCTGAATCCTCCTCCCTCCTCCCTCCCCATTCCATCCCTCTGGGTCGTCCCAGTGCACCAGCCCCAAGCATCCAGTATCGTGCATCGAACCTGGACTGGCAACTCGTTTCATACATGATATTTTACATGTTTCAATGCCATTCTCCCAAATCTTCCCACCCTCTCCCTCTCCCACAGAGTCCATAAGACTGATCTATACATCAGTGTCTCTTTTGCTGTCTCGTACACAGGGTTATTGTTACCATCTTTCTAAATTCCATATATATGCGTTAGTATACTGTATTGGTGTTTTTCTTTCTGGCTTACTTCACTCTGTATAATAGGCTCCAGTTTCATCCACCTCATTAGAACTGATTCAAATGTATTCTTTTTAATGGCTGAGTAATACTCCATTGTGTATATGTACCACAGCTTTCTTATCCATTCATCTGCTGATGGACATCTAGGTTGCTTCCATGTCCTGGCTATTATAAACAGTGCTGTGATGAACATTGAGGTACACGTGTCTCTTTCCCTTCTGGTTTCCTCAGTGTGTATGCCCAGCAGTGGGATTGCTGGATCATAAGGCAGGTCTATTTCCAGTTTTTTAAGGAATCTCCACACTGTTCTCCATAGTGGCTGTACTAGTTTGCATTCCCACCAACAGTGTAAGAGGGTTCCCTTTTCTCCACACCCTCTCCAGCATTTATTACTTGTAGACTTTTGGATCGCAGCCATTCTGACTGGTGTGAAATGGTACCTCATAGTGGTTTTGATTTGCATTTCTCTGATCATGAGTGATGTTGAGCATCTTTTCATGTGTTTGTTAGCCATCTGTATGTCTTCTTTGGAGAAATGTCTATTTAGTTCTTTGGCCCATTTTTTGATTGGGTCATTTATTTTTCTGGAGTTGAGCTGTAGGAGTTGCTTGTATATTCTTGAGATTAGTTGTTTGTCAGTTGCTTCATTTGCTATTATCTTCTCCCATTCTGAAGGCTGTCTTTTCACCTTGCTAATAGTTTCCTTTGTTGTGCAGAAGCTTTTAAGGTTAATTAGGTCCCATTTGTTTATTTTTGCTTTTATTTCCAATATTCTGGGAGGTGGGTCATAGAGGATCCTGCTGTGATGTATGTCAGAGAGTGTTTTGCCTATGTTCTCCTCTAGGAGTTTTATAGTTTCTGGTCTTACGTTTAAATCTTTAATCCATTTTGAGTTTATTATTGTGTATGGTGTTAGAAAGTGTTCTAGTTTCATTCTTTTACAAGTGGTTGACCAGATTTCCCAGCAGCACTTGTTAAAGAGATTGTCTTTAATCCATTGTATATTCTTGCCTCCTTTGTCTCTTGAGAGTCCCTTGGACTGCAATGAGATCCAACCAGTCCATTCTAAAGGAGATCAATCCTGGGTGTTCTTTGGAAGGACAGATGCTAAAGCTGAAACTCCAGTACTTTGGCCACCTCATGTGAAGAGTTGACTCATTGGAAAAGACCCTGATGCTGGGAGGGATTGTGGGCAGGAGGAGAAGGGGACAACAGAGGATGAGATGGCTGGATGGCATCACTGACTCAATGGACATGAGTTTGGATGAACTCCGGGAGTTGGTGATGGACAGGGAGGCCTGGTGTGCTGCAATTCATGGGGTCGCAAAGAGTCAGACACGACTGAGCGACTGAACGGAACTGAACTGAATTATAGAAATGTTGTTGGATACAAGGCTTATCTACAAAAGTTGGTTGCTTTCTTGTGTATTAGAAATGAAAAATTGGAATTTAAAATAATACTACCATTCACATTAATAACCCCAAAATGAAGTACCTAAGACTAAATCTAACAAAACTTACAAGATTTGTATATTTGTATAAAGCTGCAAAACTTTCATGAGAGAAAGAAAAGAAAATCTAAAAATGGGCAGGAGATCTAAATAGACATTTCTCTGAAGAAGACATACAGATGGTTAATAAACACATGAAAATATGCTCAACATTGCTCATTACTAGAGAAATACAAATCAAAGCTACAATGAAGTATAATCTCACACTGGTCAGAATGGCCATCATTAAAGAATCTACAAGCAATAAGTGCTGAAGAGGGTGTGAAGAAAAGGGAACTCTCTTGCATTGTTGGTGGGAATGTAAATTGATACAGTCACTGTGGAGAACAATATGGAGATTCCTTACAAAACTAGGAATAGAACTTCCATATGACCCAACAATCTAACTACTGGGCATATACCCTGAGAAAACCATAATTGAAAGAGACACATATACTCCAATTTTCATTGCAGCATTATTTACAATAGCTAGGGCATGGAAGCAACATAGATATCAATGAACAGTTGAATGGATAAAGAAGCTATGGTATATATACAATGGAATATTACTCAGCCATAAAAAGAAGGCATTTGAGTCAGTCCTAATGAGGTGGATGAACCTAGAGCCTATTACACAGAGTGAAGTAAGTCAGAAAGGGGAAAACAAATATCATATATGAACACATATATGGAATCTATAAAGATGGTACTGCAAATAGGTTTATTTGCAGAACAGAATTGTGGACACAGTGGGGGAAGGATAGGGTGGGATGAACTGAGAGCGTAGCATGGAAACATACATTACATTATGTAAAATAGATAGCCAGTGGGAATTTGCTATATGACATAGGGAGATCAACCCAGTGATCTGTGACAACCTAGATGGGCGGGGTTGGGTGGGAGATGGGAGGGAGGTTCAAGAATTAAGGTTGATGTTCTGTCCCTAAGTCCTGCCTGACTCTTGGCAACCCCATGGACAGCAGTGTGCCAGGCTTTCCTGTCCCTCACTATCTCTGGGAGTTTGCTCAAACCCATGTTTATTGAGTCAGTGATGCTATCCAACCATCTCATCCTCTGTAGCCTGATTGTTCTGCCTTTAATCTTCCCTAGAATCAGGATCTTTTCCAATGAGTTGTCTCATCTCATCAGGTGGCCAAAATACTGAAGCTTCAGCTTCAGCATCAGTCCTGCCAATGAATATTCAGGTTGATTTCCTTTTGGTGCTCAGGCTTCTTTATGGTCCAACTTTCACATCCTTACATGACTAATGAAAAAAACATAGCTTTGACTATATGGACCTTTGTTGACAAAATGATGTCTCTGCTTTTTAACATGTTCTCTAGGTTTGTCATAGATTTTCTTCCAAGGAGCAAGTATCTTTTAATTCCATGACCACAGTCACCATCTACAGTGATTTTGGAGCCCAAGAAAATAAAATCTGTCACTCTTTCCACTTTTTACCCTTCTCTTTGCTATGAAGTGATGGGACCAGATGCCATGATCTTAGGTTTTTGAGTTTTAAGCCAGCTTTTTCACTCTCCTCTTTGATCCTTGTCAAGAGGTTCATTAGTTCCTCTTCACTTCCTGCCATTAAAGTGGTATTATTTGTATATCTGAAGAAATATTTGTTGATATTTCTCCCAGCTTGTGATTCCAGCTTGTGATTCACCCAGCCCAGCATTTTGTGTGATGTACTCTGCATATAATTTAAGTAAGTAGGGTGAAAAACATACAGCCTTGTTGTACTCCGTTTTCAATTTGGAACCAGTCTGTTGCTCCATGTCTGGTTCTAACTGTTCCTTCTTGACCTGCATAAAAGTTTCTTGGGAGACAGGTAAGATTGTCTGGTATCCAATCTCTTTAAGAAATGTCCACAATTTCTTGTGATCCACAAAGTCAAAGAGGGAGGGAATATATATATATATATATATATATATATATATAACTCTGGCAGATTCATGTTGATGTATGGCAGAAGCCAAGACAATATTGGAAAGCAATTATCCTCCAATTAAAAATAAGTAAAGTATTCAAAAAAGAAAATGGGAAGAGATTCCTGAACTTTTTACAAAAGTGAATATCCAAAAAGCCAGTGAATATATGAAAAGATGTTCAATTATATCAGTCATCACAGAAATGAAAACTTCAGGTGTGTGGAGATTTAACCACATACCTACCATGATGGTGAAAAGGAAAATAAACTAGCAAAGAATAATGCAATGTAATTGTTGGTGGGAATGTAGAGCAATCAGAATATTCACACAGTACTGTTGTGGAGTAAATTAGTACTGCTGCTGCTGCTAAGTCACTTCAGTCGTGTCTGACTCTGTGTGACCCCATAGACGGCAGCCCACCAGACTCCCCCGTCCCTGGGATTCTCCAGGCAAGAACACTGGAATGGGTTGCCATTTCCTTCTCCAATGCATGAAAGTGAAAAGTGAAAGTGAAGCCGCTCAGTGGTGTCCGACTCATCCTCACGATCCCATGGACTGCAGCCCACCAGGCTCCTCCGTCCATGGGATTTTCCAGGCAAGAGTACTGGAGTGGGTTGCCATTGCATAAATTAGTACAACCACTTTTAAATTTCATTGACTGAATTTCATTGACTATTAAAGCTGCCCGTGCTGAGAGGAGGGAGTTAAAGCAACTGGGTTTCAATTCATTCGCTGCCCTTACCAAGGAGAACTCTTGAGAGAAAGGCTCTTGAGGTCATCCAGTCTAATATCCTTTATAATAAGACCTCCATATAAATAGGCTAATGATATCTGGGAGAAGAGATCTTAAATCTGATATGCCCTTGGTAGGATACCCTAGTTAAGGGTTACCTACAGGAAAAGAACCCAAGATACATGAGCCATGGCCCTCTGGAGAATCTCACCTAAGCAACATAGCTCTGTGGCTTCACAGTTTAAATGCTCCCAACATTTGAGGTGACCCTGCAAATGTAATGGAGTTCTCATCTGTTATGCTGGGCCAGTGGGATGTGTTGGGCAAGGGAAGACAGGTCCTAAGAGGCAATCCTTGATGCCCTGACTTCTCTCTCCTCTTTTGGAAATTGTCAGTCATCTTCCAATGACAATTATTTAGTAAAGTTTGCTTTAGGGATAAGATCTCTGTCATTTATGTGACCTTCACTTGATAGTTCCTTCCTGTGTGCTAGCTTATACAATCAGACACAATAATTCCACTCACAGGTAAATGCCAAACAGAAATCACTCAGACATTCAGCTAGGGCCCAGGAGTTTACATTCATAGCATCACTATTCTTAATCCAAAATGCCTATAAAATATCCAAATGCTTATAAAGAAGAATGGACAAAATAAGATATGTTGACAGAATGAAATGCTATTCAGCAACTAATAACTTTACATAAATTAGTGTGAGTGAATCTCAGAAACATGATGTTGACTAAATTAAACTAGACTCCAGAGTTCTGTGTGTTTCTAACAGCACAACAAACAAAATTAATCTAAGATTTTAAAAGTCAGCTCTTGTTACCTTCTTGGTGGCCAGCAGAACCGAAGAGCATGAGGGGACTTCAGGTAATGTTTTATTTCTTGATCAAAGTGCTTGTAACTTCAATTTCTTAAGAATTTATTGAGCTGTATGCTTATGACTTGTGAACCACAGGAAGAAAGGATCTACTGGTGGGAGTAATACCCATAAATGGGTTAAGGGTTAAGAGATGGTTAGGAAAAATTTAGGAATTTTTACTGGATATTGCCATAGAATTCTCCCACTGCTGCCTCTTTGAGAGGCTTCTGAAGAGATTTATATAACTTTCAATTGTTTACAAAGTCAAATCATTTACCTATTTATTTTATTTTTTTCTAAGTGACTCAATTTTATTTTATTAGTTTTTTCTTAGTGGCTCTATTTTATTTTTTTATTATTATTTTTAAATATTTTAAATATATTTTAATTGAAGGCTAATTACTTTACAATATTGTATTGGTTTTGCCATAAATTGGCATGAATCCCCCACGGGTGTACATGTGTTCCCCATCCTGAACGCCCCTCCCACCCACCTCCCCATCCCATCCCTCTGGGTCATCCCAGAGCACCAGCCCTGAGCATCCTGTATCATGCATCAAACCTGGATCAGTGATTAGTTTCATATATGCTAATACATATGTTTCAATGCCACTCTCCCAAATCATCCCACCCTGACCCCCTCCCACAGAGTCCAAAAGACTGTTCTATACATCTGTGTCTCTTTTGCTGTCTCACATACAGGTTCATCATTACCATCTTTCTAAATTCCATATATATGCATTAGTATACTGTATTGGTGTTTTTCTTTCTGGCTTACTTCATTCTGTATAATAGGCTCCAGTTTCATCCACCTCATTAGAACTGATTCAAATGTATTCTTTTTAATGGCTGAGTAATACTCCATTGTGTATATGTACCACAGCTTTCTTATCCATTCATCTGCTGATGGACATCTAGGTTGCTTCCATGTCCTGGCTATTATAAACAGTGCTGCGATGAACATTGGGGTACACATGTCTCTTTCAATTCTGGTTTCCTCGGTATGTATGCCCAGCAGGGGGATTGTTGGGTCTTATGGCAGTTCTAATTCCAGTTTTTTAAGGAATCTCTACACTGTTCTCCATAGTGGCTGTACTAGCTTGAATTCCCACCAACAGTGTAAGAGGGTTCCCTTTTCTCCACACCCTCTCCAGCATTTATCGCTTGTAGACTTTTGGATAGTAGCCATTCTGACTGGCATGAAATGGTACCTCATTGTGATTTTAATTTGCATTTCTCCAATAATGAGTGATGTTGAGCATCTTTTCATGTGTTTGTTAGCCATCTGTATGTCTTCTTTAGAGAAGTGTCTGTTTAGTTCTTTGGCCCATTTTTTGACTGGGTCGTTTATTTTTCTGGAATTGAGCTGCAGGAGTTGCTTGTTTATTTTTGAGATTAATTCTCTGTCAGTTGCTTCATTTGCTATTATTTTCTCCCATTCTGAAGGCTGTCTTTTCACCTTGCTTATAGTTTTCTTTGTTGTGCAGAAGCTTTTAATTAGGTCCCATTTGTTATTTTAAAGTGACAAAATGTGGAAATAAGTAATGAGATGGGAATAACATACTAGTTTATAATTGAAAAGAAAGAAAACTTTTCCCAAGATATAAATGAAAAAAGCTTTTGAGATTGCAAGTCATGTAATTGTTATTTCTAAAATCCTTTATGTTTTGACTTTAAGAAAATATCCAAATTGATACTGTCATTTTTTATTCCGTATTATTAGTGAATATTCAACTTTTTAACTATTTTCAGTATCTGCTAAGAACCTTCAAACATTATTGCTATGTTAATAATTCAAAATATATGTTCCTGCCTTCTGAAATGATGACAGTGGTGGCAATGATGATGGTAATAATTGTGAGAACAATAGATGTATCTTAACCCGCTAACCTATAAGATATTGTGCTAAAACCTTCTAATACAAAGGTTCTTAATATTAATCCAATATAATTCAGGGATATATAAATTTGAATGGAAAAAATGCATCTTTATTTTCACTAGCCTTTAACATAAACTTGGAATTTCTTTCAACAGAAGTTTAGCAATTATTTCAATAGAAATCACAAATATTTTCATCACACTTACAACAGATACTTTGAAATATTGACACTCATTACTACATTGAAATTATGAATTATTAGACTTGTCATCAGGTCTCTATTTAATGTGTAAAGAATCATGGATATTACTATGGCACACAATCTTTCATATTTGCTAACTCTTTCAAAATGATTTATTTTAATTCTATATGTATTATGTTATGAATTGAAAAATCTTATCTTCAATTGCACCAAAGGGTTCCATGGCACCTAAAAAGGTTAAGAACACTTAAAATGTCTCATTTAATTTTACTACCTTATGACATTGATAATATTATCATCTTCATTTCTGAAGTAAGGAAAATGACACATGGAAAGTTCAATAACTTTCCATGAGTTCACAAGATTAATAAATCTTAGGAGATAAAATTAGAGCCTAAATTCATTTATCTTCAGGACCCGTCCTCTTGACCACTGGTCTATGTAGCCTGTTAGGAATTTAAATCAGTACAGTGACTTTCAAACTGTTGGGTCTACAAACCCCTGGGGCAAAGCAGTAGAGACAAAATATCAGGCAGAACAATGCTTTGCTGATATTTTGAAGTTTCATTTAAATGTTTGGTTTTGAAACTTATGCTCTGTACTATTAAAAAAAAAGTCTTAAATCATTGCCTTAAAAATAACATAAAAATACACAAATATTAGTCACAAGTGAAGATTTTTAAAAATCACATACAAGACAGATATTTTTGTTATCAGCCAATTCACTCATCCAAGGCCCCAAATAAATCATTTTACTGAGTAATTTGATCCCTCAAAATCTTAATCTGAGAACCAGCTGGGTTTTTACAGTTTTGATGGAACATCTCCAGTCTTGATCTCTCAAAGTCAATGATAGAACAAGAGAAGAATCCTGTACTTCCCAAGGTTGCATCCACCCCATCCAACCCCAAACCCAAGACCCTAAGTTTACTACATTTTTTCAAAAAACTTTTAATGAATTGGCAGACTTATCCATGCTGAAAATATCTGATGATTGACAACAGGCTAGTCTTGGTTGTGTTTATATATATAAATATATATATATGTATTTAACACATATATACTTATATGTGTTATATACATAAATATATATGTATTTAATATACAGTTATTCAACCTCATTTTTATTTTATTTTTGTTGTTAAATTAAGCTTCTTGGCTTGATTACTTCCTGTGAGATTTCTGTGAGTTCTCTGGAATGATTTCAAGATTATACATAAGGCAGATTAACTTCATGAAGACCTATTGTACATTTGGAAATGGTACCATATTCAATTGGATGTTCCAGGTGGTAAAGAATATGCCCTCCAGTGCAGGAATTGCATTTGATGTGGGTTCAAGCCCTGGGTTGAAAAGATCAACCTGGATTGGGAAGATCTCCTGGAGTAGGAAATATAAACCCACTCCAGTATTCTTGCCTGGAGAATTACATGGAGAGAGGAGCCTGGTGGGCTACAATCCATGGCATCACAAAGAGTTGGACAGGACTAAGCATGCATGCATGCACCATATTAAATTATGAGGGCTTGCAATGAGGCAAGAAACATGCATGTATGTTAAAAGCACTGAAACTTTCCTTTCAGGATATTATTCCAGTTCAGAAGGAGTAAAGATAGGCAAAGATAAAAAGAGATTTATCCCTTGTGTGATGGGTAGAAATACAGGGGCTGACTAGGTCAAACTTGAGGGGAAAAAAAAACAAAAAACCATCAATCCAGCATTACTGTTTTTGCCATTAAACATAACCAAATGACCAACAGGGATGCCATACATCACTATTAACTCTCTCAGTAAGTATTAAGCTGCTCTTTGAACATCATATCCCAATACCCCAGGATATAAAGAAATGAATGAAAAATAACTTGGGAAACAGAAACTGCTGGATGACAGAATAAATATGATAAGATTGGAGGAAGATAGGCCATAGTTTACCCAAAAGTCTTGTGAGTGAAGCAGAGCATTTCTATGTCACCTCACACCAGTCAGAATGGCTATCACATCAGATCAGATCAGATCAGATCAGTCGCTCAGTCGTGTCCGACTCTTTGTGACCCCATGAATCGCAGCATGCCAGGCCTCCCTGTCCATCACCAACCCCCGGAGTTCACTCAGACTCACATCCATCAAGTCAGTAATGCCATCCAGCCATCTCATCCTCTGTCATCCCCTTCCCCTCCTGCCCCCAATCCCTCCCAGCATCAGAGTCTTTTCCAATGAGTCAACTCTTCGCATGAGGTGGCCAAAGTACTGGAGTTTCAGCTTTAGCATCAGTCCTTCCAAAGAAATCCCAGGGCTGATCTCCTTCAGAATGGACTGGTTGGATCTCCTTGCAGTCCAAGGGACTCTCAAGAGTCTTCTCCAGCACCACAGTTCAAAAGCATCAATTCTTCAGTGCTCAGCCTTCTTCACAGTCCAACTCTCACATCCACACATGACCACAGGAAAAACCATAGCGTTGACTAGACGAACCTTTGTTGGCAAAGTAATGTCTCTGCTTTTGAATATGCTATCTAGGTTGGCCATAACTTTCCTTCCAAGGAGTAAGCGTCTTAATTTCATGGCTGCAGTCACCATCTGCAGTGATTTTGGAGCCCAGAAAAATAAAGTCTGACACTGTTTCCACTGTTTCCCCATCTATTTCCCATGAAGTGATGGGACTGGATGCCATGATCTTTGTTTTCTGAATGTTGAGCTTTAAGCCAACTTTTTCACTCTCTTGTTTCACTTTCATCAAGAGGCTTTTGAGTTCCTTTTCACTTTCTGCCATAAGGGTGCTGTCATCTGCATATCTGAGGTTATTGATATTTCTCCCGCCAATCTTGATTCCAGCTTGTTCTTCCAGTCCAGCGTTTCTCATGATGTACTCTTCATATAAGTTAAATAAACACATTTTTTAATGTGTTTATTTAAATAAATATATTTATTTTTTTAAATATTAATATTTTAATATTTAAATATTTTATTTATTAAATAAATAATAAATTTATTTATTTTTAATATTAATTAATTTTAAATGTCTACAAACAGTAAATGCTGGAGAGGGTGTGGAAAAAAGGGAACCCACTTACACTGTTGGTGGGACTGGAAACTGGGTACAGCCACTAAGGAGAATAGTGTGGAGACGCCTAAAAAAAAAAAAACTGGAAATAGAACTGCCATATGACCCAGCAATCCCACTATTGGGCATACACACTAAGGAAACCAGAATTGAAAGAGACACGTGTACCCCAATGTTCATTGCAGCACTGTTCACTATAGCTAGGACATGGAAGCAACCTAAATGTCCATTGGCAGATGAATGGATAAGACAGCTGTGGTACATATACATAATGGAATATTATTAAGCTATTTAAAAAAGCACATTTAAGTCAGTTCTAATGAGGTGGATGAAACTGGAGCCTATTATTCAGAGTGAAGTAAGTCAGTAAGAGAAACACCAATACAATATGTCCTGGTTGTTCATTGGAAGGGCTGATGTTGAAGCTGAAACTCCAATACTTTGGCCACCTGATGCGAAGAGCTGACTCATTTGAAAAGACCCTGATCCTGGGAAAGATTGAAGGCAGGAGGAGAAGGGGACGACAGAGGATGACATGGTTGGATGGCATCACTGACTCAAAGGACATGGGTTTGGGTAGACTACAGGAGTTGGTGATGGACAGGGAGGCCTGGCGTGCTGCGGTTTATGGGGTTGCAAAGAATTGGACACAACTGAGTGACTGAACTGAACTGAACTGAATTGAATTTAGAAAGATGGTAACAATGATCCTATATGGAAAGGCAGCAAAAGAGGCACAGGTGTAAAGAACAGAGTTTTGGACTATGTGGAACAAAACGAGGGTGGAATGATTTGAGAGAATAGCATTGAAAGATGTATAATACCATATGTAAAATAGATGAACAGTGCAAGTTCGATGCATGAAGCAAGGCACTCAACGCTGGTGCTCTGGGACAACCCAGAAGGATTGGGTAGGGAAGGAGGTGGGAGGGGGGTTCAGTATGGGGAGACACATGTGCACCCATGGCTGATTCATGTCAAAACCACCACAATATTGTAAAGTAATTATCCTGCAATTAAAATAATAAACAAATTATACATGCAATACAATGTTCATTGCAGTGTTATTTACAATAGCCAAGACATAGAAGCAACATAAATATCCATTGGCAGAGGAATGGATAAAGAAGATGTGGTACATATACACAATGGAATATTATTCACCTATTAAAAAGAAAGAAATAATCACATCTGCAGAGATATTGATGGACCGAGAAATTGTCATGCAGAGCAAAGTAAGTCAGAGAAGAAATATCATATGGAATCCCTTATATGCAGAATCTAAAAAGAAATTACATGAATGGACTTATCTATAAAATAGAACAGACTTGGAGAACGAACTTATGGTCGCCAGGGAGGAGGGTGAGGAGAAGGGATAGTAAGGAAATTTGGTGTTGACATGTACACACTGCTATATTTAAAATTGATAGCCAATGAGGTCTTCCTCTATAGCACAGGGAGCTCTGCTCAATGTCATGTGCCAGCCTGGAATAGAAGGGGAGTTTGGGGGAGAATGGATACATGTGTGTGTATACACACACACACACACACAGACACACACACACACACACACACACATATATATATATATATATATATATATATACCTGAGTCCTTTTGCTGTCCACCTGAAGCTATCAAAACATTGTTAATCAGCTATATTCCAATATAAAATAAAAAGTTAAAAAATAGAGCATCTCTGTGCAGGTTTTTTTGTTGACCCTAGATTTCTTACAACTGTAACAAAAAGAAAAGCCCGCTTTAATTCTTGACTTGTCAGAAGCTTAAAGAGACATCTGCTCAAGATGAAGCTCTCATTACCTAACAATCTCTCCTCTCCACCCTCATTCCTTATAAAACGAAAGAGTACATATGATCTACATGTAATCCTGAGCACTTCATCATCAGGCACTTTAAGCATAGATTGATCTTTATGAACTAGTCAGATGGCTATTACAGAAACAAAAACACCATAGAAGGTGGATCTGATTATCTGAACCTCCCCTTTCTTTTATGCTGCTGCTGCTGCTGCTAAATCACTTCAGTCGTGTCCGACTCTGTGCGACCCCATAGATGGCAGCCCACGAGGCTCCCCCATCCCTGGGATTCTCCAGGCAAGAACACTGGAGTGGGTTGCCATTTCCTTCTCCAATACATGAAAGTGAAAAGTGAAAGTGAAGTTGCTCAGTCATGTCCAACTCTTCGCGACCCCATGGACTGCAGCCTACTAGGCTCCTCCATCCATGGGATTTTCCAGGCAAGAGTACTGGAGTGAGGTGTCATTGCCTTCTCCACCTTTCTTTTATAGATTACCTCTAATCAATAATTACCAAACTTAAAAATGGAAAAAGGGATAAACCAGGTTCTCTCTCTGACCCTTATGAAAATATCAGACAAATATCAAAGGAGAGACACAATTTAGCAAACATCTTAGTCACTGAGAAGTCTACTAAATTACACAGTCATGGGTGATGGACAGGGAGACAGGCAGGGCCAGAGCAGGACTGCAGTAATAAGACAGGGAAACAGAAACCTCACTGTTAAAGGGAGCAAGAACAGCCATTCATGACTCAGGATAAAACACCTCAGGCCTCCCCACATCATCAATATCTGCACTTCCCATTCTCAGTTTCTCATCAGCAGATATTTTCCAGACACCTTTTTCCACATTCATACTTCACTAGCTTGTTCTCCAAATTACCACTGAGTAAGATACAGCAATTTCATGCAAAAATGGGCACAATAAAGGACAGAAATGGTATGGACCTAACAGAAGCAGAAGATATTAAGAAGAGGTAGCAAGAATACATAGAAGAACTATACACAAAAGATCTTCATGACCCAGATAACCATGATAGCGCGACCACTCACCTAGAGCCAGACATCCTGAAATGCAAAGTCAAGTGGGCTTTAGGAAGCATCACTACGAACAAGCTAGTGGAGGTTAAGGAATTTTAGTTTAGCTCTTTCAAATTCTAAAAGAAGATGCTGTGAAAGTGCTACACTCAATGTACCAGCAAGTTTGGAAAACTCTGAAGTGGCCGCAGGACTGGAAAAGGTGAGTTTTCATTCCAATCCCAAAGAAAGGCAATGCCAAAGAATGCTTAATCTACCATACAATTGAACTCATCTCACACACTAGCAAAGTAATGCTCAAAATTCTCCAAGCCAGGCTTCAACAGTATGTGAACCATGAACTTCCAGATGTGCAAGCTGGATTTAGAAAAGCCAGAGAAACCAGAGATCAAATTGCCAACATCCATTGGATCATCGAAAAAGCAAGAAAGTTCCAGAAAAACATCTACTTCTGCTTTATTGCTTATGCCAAAGCCTTTGACTGTTGGATCACAACAAACTGTGGAAAATTCTGAAAGAGATGGGAATATCAGACCACCTGACCTGCCTCCTGAGAAATCTGTATGCAGGTCAAGAAGCAACAGTTAGAACTGGACATGGAATGACAGACTGTTTCCAGATCGGAAAACGAGTATGTCAAGGCTGTATATTGTCATCCTGCTTATTTAACTTATATGCAGAGTACATCATGAGAAATGCTGGACTGGATGAAGCACAAGCTGGAATCAAGATTGCCAGGAGAAATATTAATAACCTCATATGCAGATGACACTGCCCTTATGGCAGAAAGCAAAGAAGAACTAAAGAGCCTCTTGATGAAAGTGAAAGAGGAGAGTGAAAAAGTGGTTTAAAACTCCACATTCAGAAAATAAAGATCATGGCCTCCAGTTCCATCACTTCATGGCAAATAGATAGGGAAACAATGGAAAGAAGTAAAGATTTTATTTGGGGGGCTTCAAAATCACTGCTGGAATTCCATCACCTCCACTAGCTTTGTGTGTAGTAATGCTTCCTAACGCCCACTGGACTTCACATTCCAGGATGTCTGGCTCTAGGTGAGTGATCATGCCATCAAGATTATCTGGGTCATGAAGATCTTTTTTGTACAGTTCTTCTGTGTGTTGTTGCCACCTCTTCTTGATATCTTCTGCTTCTGTTAGGTCCATACCATTTCTGTCCTTCATTGAGCCCATCTTTGCATAAAGTGTTCCCTTGGTATCTCTGATTTTCTTGACGAGATCTCTAGTTTTTCCCATTCTATTGTTTTCCTCTATTTCTTTGCATTGATATCTGAGGAAGGCTTTCTTATCTCTCCTTGTTATTCTTAGGAACTCTGCATTCAAATGGATATATATTCCCTTTTCTCCTTTGCTTTTCATTTCTCTTCTTTCACAGCTATTTGTAAGGCCTCCTCAGATAGCCATTTCACTTCGTGGCAAATAGATGGAGAAACAGTGGAAGCAGTGTCAAACTTTATTTTTGGGGGCTCCAAAATCACTGCAGATGGTGATTGCAGCCATGAAATTGAAAGACGCTTACTCCTTGGAAGGAAAGTTATGACCAACCTAGACAGCATATTAAAAAGCAGAGACATTACTTTATCAACAAAGGTCTGTCTACTCAAGGCTATGGTTTTTCCTATGGTCAGGTATGGATGTGAGAGTTGGGCTATAAAGAAAGCTGAGTGGTGAAGAATTGATGCTTTTGAACTGTGGTGCTAGAGAAGACTCTTGAGAGTCCCTTGGACTGCAAGGAGATCCAACCAGTCCATCCTAAAGGAGATCAGTCCTGGATGTTCATTGGAAGGACTGATGTTGAAGCTGAAACTCCAATACTTTGGCCACCTGATGCAAAGAGCTGACTCATTTGAAAATACCCTGATGTTGGGAAAGATTGAGGGCAGGAGAAGAAGGGGACAACAGATGATGAGATGGTTGGATGGCATCACCAACTCAGTGGACATGGGTTTGGGTAGGCCCTGGGAGTTGGTGATGGACAGGAAGGCCTGGTGTGCTGTGGTTCATGGGTCGCAAAGAGTCAGACACAACTGAGCAACTGAAATGAACTGAACTGAAAATCACTGCAGATGGTGACTGCAGCCATGAAATTAAAAGACATTTGCTTCTTGGAAGAAAAGTTATGACCAACATACACAACATATTAAAAAGCAGAGACATTACCTTGCCAACATAGGTCCATCTAGTCACAGCTATGATTTTTCAAGTAGTCATGCATGGATGTGAGAGTTGAACTATAAAGAAAGCTGAGCGCCAAAGAATCAATGCTTTTCATAATTGCTTTTTGTGTTGGAGAATACTCTTGAGAGTTCCCTGGACTGCAAAGTGATCCAACCAGTCTATCCTAAAGGAAATAAGTCCTGAATATTCATTGGAAAGACTGATGCTGAAGCTGAAACTCCAATACTTTGGCCACCTGATAGGAAGAACTGATTCATTTGAAAAAACCCTGATGTTGGGAAAGATTGAAAGCGGGAGGAGAAGGGGATGACAGAGGATGAGCTGGTTGGATGGCATCACCAGCTCAATGAACATCAGTTTGAGCAAACTCCAGGAGTTGGTGATGGACAGGGAAACCTGGCATGCTTCAGTCCATGGGTTTGCAAAGTGTTGGACATGACTGAGTGACTGAACTGAACTGATGATACACCAAACTTCCTTCTTTGAAATAGACCCCCTTTCTGTGCTGTGGTGGCCCCAGAACCTACAAGTGTGTTAATAGGCTAATTCTCAATATGTATGTTAAAAGAATGAATAATATACAAGTCACTCAAAATGACTTATCTCCTGAGCATTCATACAGGATATGCACACTGCTGTCAATCAGATGCAAATATTACATAGAGCTATATGTGGGGCAGTCTATGCACATGGCAACATTAGCAGGAAGTCTTCTGTGCAAAGACTTAGACCCCTGTTAGGGAAAGGGCACTTCTATAACAAGATAAGCTTTGCATTTGCTATTTGCTGAAATAAATGATATATATGTATATTTTTTCTTTATTTATAGGAGGAAACCATCACAGATAAGTAGATGCAAGAAGGAAAGACAATAGCAATCGTTATTGAGTTTTTAAGCAAGTGTTTTGTGTATATTATCTAATCCAAATAATTTCTCACTGCCATATAAAGTCTGTGTTCTTATTGACTCCATTATACAGGTGAGGGTGCCAAGTGTCAGGTATTGAAGGAGGTTTCCTGGGTCACAGAAAATGTGGACCCAGCTCTGGAGCCCAGACTTTTAACTACTGTGTTGTGTATAAAAGAATGAAGTCACATATTTATTGTTAATAATGTTATTCATTAATATAATAATTATTATTAATGATGATGCATGCTAAGTAGCTTCAGTTGTGTCCAACTCTGTGTGACCCTATGGACTGTTGCCTGCCAGGCTCCTCTGTCCATGGACTTCTTCAGGCAAGAATACTGGAGTGGGTTGCCATGCCCTCCTCCAGGGGATCTTCCCAACACAGGGATCAAACCCACGTCTCTTAAGTCTCCTGCATTGGCAGGAGGGTTCTTTTACCACTAGTGCCTCCTGGGAAGCCCATTAATGATTATAGCTTCTTGTATATTTTGAGTGCTTCCTATGTATCAGGCACTGCACTAAATGCTTTACATATTTTATTTAATCCATACAATTTTATGAGGTTGGTTCAGTCATGTTTCCCACTTCACAGAGGAACACACTGAGACTTAGGTTCTGCAATCCACACGCATTTCCCAGACAGTGATGAAGCAGGCACAGGATGAGCCAGGCTAACTCAAGAGCCTGCTCACTTAATCACTACGACAGAGACCAATCCCTCCCAGAAAGTGGCTTTACAGATCAAACTACATAGTGATAGAAAGGCACCATGTGAGCATTTAAACCCAACTGTGTTTTCCAACCCATCTAAAGCAATGTGAACTCTCTGAAACTTCCATTTGAATGGAGACTTTCCCCTGCAATTGAAAGAAAGTGATTTGAGGCTGTTAAATAGAGTTCTATCTGATATGGAATTCACTGTTGCACAGAGACTGTTGTTGCTGAGGTCTGAAATCTAGATTAGAACAGTAACCACAAGTCCCTTCAAGGAGCAGTATGGATAGCCTTGGACAGGTACCTGTCAACAGAAGACACAGGTGTTCTCACAGTATGTATCCATGCAGTCATGTCAAAAGATATTGAAGTGAGGAGACCAAATGACACCATCCATGCAGCATGAAAAGATGTTTTTCTTATGTTGTGTTCTGTGTCTATTATTGTTTTTAAACAACTAAGTTTTAAAAAGCTTCTCTGTGCCTTGATTGCCTCACCTGTCAGGGAGATAATAGTAACTGCCCCTCAGGGTTGATGTAAGGATTTAAATGAGATAATGAGATAGTGGGCTTCCCAGATGTCACAGTGGAAAAGATCCACCTGCAATTCAGGAGACATGGGTTCAATCCCTGAGTCTGGAAGATCCCTGGAGGAGAGCATGGCAACCAACTCCAGTATTCCTGCCTGGAAAAATCCCATGAACAGAAGAGCCTGGTTGGCTACAGTCCATGGGGTTGCAAAGAGTCAGACACAGCCGAACAAACACACATGCACACATGGAGGCACACAACGAGCGAGCATTTTTTTAGGTGCTTTTACAGGACCAGACACAGAGTAAACACCTAGTAAATTGTTTTTACAAATATGGACACTTACCATAATCCAGCCCAATAATTATAATAATTATATCACTGGTTATCATATGCACCACAAAACCATGAGGGCCTGCCCATTGAGGAAAGGAAACCGGGAAGAGAATGATTCTGTGGAGGGGAGAGAGCCACAGGCAGTGTAAAGAAGTTAGAGAGGAAAAGAATGTGATTCAGAAGAAAAGAAACAATCTCAAGTTAAAAGCAACTGTGAGTTTTGGTCCGCAGATGGTAAGGATGCATCTTCTGAAAAATTACGAGGAAACAATATTTAATGAAACACCTTGGCACTAGCTGTAGCGTCTCATTACCACCCCTGGGAGGAAAAGCTAAATCAAGGTGGTTAAAACTCTCTTGAGGGCTGACTGTGAAGTGTGCCATCTTCCTGGAGTATTGTCTTGGAGGAAGCAAAGTGATCCCTGTTCACCTCAAATGGCTGTGTATGGACTGATGTCTCGACACCTCCCAGGTTGTGATGGATGTGAATACTGATGAAGTGAGCGAGTGACATCACTCAGTCGTGTCCGACTCTTTGCGACCCCATGGACTGTAGCCTACCACGCTCCTCTGTCCATGGGATTTTCCAGGCAAGAGTACTGGAGTGGGTTGCCATTTCCTTCTCCAGAGGATCTTTCCAACCCAGGGATTGAACCTGGGTCTTCCACATTGTAGGCAGACGCTTTACAGTCTGAGCTACCAGGGAAGTCCAATATTGATGAAAGGAGGAGCTAATTGCAGTGGTTTTAAACTATCCCCTTGATGCCCAACAACTGTTATAGATGGTAGTCTCCTTCACAGTATTGGGAAGACTCATCTGGATAATTGCAGACTCAAAGTTCAGGGGAAAGCTTACCTGGCAGAGAGCAGAAGATGGCAGTGAGGAGGCACCCAGTGACCATCCCTGAGGAGCCTCACTGCCTACAAGGTTGACTGTCTTACTTTCCTTGAAAAGTACCATGATTTTATGGGGACTGTTGTTGGGGGAGGCTTTGCATGTGTGGAGTCAGTAGATAAATATACTGTGTGCTAAATTTTTCTGTGAATTTAAGACTACTCTAAAAAATAGAGTCTACTTTTTAAAGGGTATGTGGAAATTATAGCAAAGGTATTCAGATGTTATACAAAATTTATTGGAGGATACACAAAGATTTTTTGAAAAATCAGATGGCCAGAAGTTTCCATAAAATTTGAGGTGGAGAACAAAACATGAGTTAAAATCTTCATCTTGTGCCTCTTCCTACCCACCATGTGTGTGTGCTAAGTCACTTCAGTTGTGTCCAACTCTTTGGGATGTTATAGACTGTAGCCCACCAGGCTCCTCTGTCCATGGGGTTCTCCAGGCAAGAATACTGGAATGGGTTGTCATGCCCTCCTCCAGGGGATCTTCCCAACCCAGGGATCAAACCTGTGTGTCTTACATCTCTGCATTGGCAGGCAAGTTCTTTTTTTACCACTAGCACCATCTCCTACCCACCATGTGCATTTGTGCTAAATCACTTCAGTCATGTCTGACTCTGCAACCCTATGGACGAACTGTAGCCTGCCAGGCTCCTCTGTCCATGGGATTCTCTAGGCAAAAATACTGGAGTGGGTTGCCATACCCTTCTCCAGAGGATCTTCCTGACCCAGGGATAGAACCTGTATCTCTTAGTCTCCTGCACTGGCAGGTAGGTTCTTTACCACTAGCATCACCTGGGAAGCCCCCCTACCCACTGTAGAGTAAAAAAAAAATTTTGATCTTAATCCATGTGTTTCTACAGAACCTTATGCCTTTCAGACTTTGCAAGGATTCTTTTGAAGACTGTTCTTACATGCCTTCCCACCCACCTTGGTGACTCTACGCAATGAGGCTTCAACTTCTCAAAACAATATGGACAAAAAAAAAAAAAAAAAGGATTGTAAGTTATACCACAATAGTCTCAGCTGTCAGAGTCTCTCCTACTACCTACATGGTTTTCTATGTAGGGTGGTCGGGCCTGTGCATGCTTAGTTGCTCAGTCGTGTCCGATTCTTCGTGACAACCTGCACTGTAGCCCACCATCTCCTCTGTCCACGGTATTTTCCAGACTGGAGTGGAAAATTTCCTCTTCCAGGGAAGCAACTGGAGTCACAAATAAGGTTTTTCATGTCTTCTTCCAGCTGATGGTCATGGTGGTAAATGAGGTGGTTAATTTTATGTCAGCTTGTCTGGACCATGGTGTTCTAATGTTTGATCAAACATTATACTGGATGTTTCTGTGAGGATGTATTTTAGGTAAGATTAACATTTAAGTTGGTGGATTAATTTTGACTAAAACAGATTGCTTTCCATAACGTGAGTGAAATTTATCCAATCAGTTAAGGCCTGAATACAACAAAAACTGGCCTCCCCTGAGCAAAGAATTCTGCAAGCAAATGGCCTTTGGACTTGGACTGCAACAATGACGCTTCCTTAGATTTTTAACCTGCCAGCCTACCTTGGAGGTTTTGGACTTGTCAGGCTTTCTAATCCTGTGAGCCAATTTCTTAAAAAAAAAAAAAAAAAAAAAAAAAAAAGCTCTTTATAGAAATATATTTGCATCCTATTTATTCTGTTCCTCTGGAGAGAGCCCAAGTACTGTAAAAAAACAAATTATATTATAATGAAGTAAAAATATAATACATCTGACCCTCAAACACTTCATCCCCCTTCTGATGTCTATGCCAGAAGATTACTCTGTCCCTATTTATACTCTAATAAAACTCTGCTACAGAAAAGCTCTTGAGTGATCAAGCCCAGTCCCTAGTCCCGAAGCTAACTCTTCTTCTTCTTCAGAGATTATGAATCCGACACCGTTCACCGTAAGCTATTATCTAGGGGGCTCGTTCAGGATCTTCAGGACAAGCTAAGAACACTCAAGAGCTCTAGCCTCTCTGCTTTCTCAGTAAACACATTTTCTGCTTTACTTTACTAACTCTACAGTGTGTCTGTGTGTGTGAGTGATTAAAAACCTATGGGCAAACTGTGGGGACAGAACTTTCCTTTCTCGGTCAAATTTTCCTGGTCTCTGTGAACATTTCATAATTGTGTGGGGAATTAGAACTACTAACCTAGTCTGTGGATCATAGACTTTCAAGGGACTTGCAATCCATGCCATTACTGTGTACTTTTACTTAGACCCCAAGCTTGGTAGGCACGGGGAACCCAGAGTTGCTAGGAGAACGTTCAGGAACGAGTTGGAACTCGAGGTCCGGCAGCATAGCTCTCTCAGCTGCTTCCATACGGGGCCAGAGTCCTAAAAGCAAGTCCTTGTCATAGCTGTGCTTCCAAACTATATGGATGGAAGTACTGCTCGTGACCATGAAGTTTTTTAGGACACAGATTGAGAATTGCAGAATCTGGTCCAATTGGAAATATAATGGGCTTCTTCATTTGGTAGTGCTAGCTCTTAGCAGACCAAATAAAGCTCTCCAGTGCCTTTGGTCTCAACTCCTTAGATATTCCTTTGTGGAATCTGTGGAAATGAACTGGAAGGATTGGTGCTAATAGCTTGAGGACAAAAGTCACTTTTTCCTCACTGGCCAACCCTTTGAAACCTCTTTTGCTATTATGTAACTGCTAAAGAATCTACCTGCAATGCAGGAGACCTGGGTTCTATCCTTGAGTTGGGAAGACCCTCTGGAGAAGGAAAAGGCTACCCACTCCAGTATTCTGGCCTAGAGAATTCCATGGACTGTGTAGTTCTTGGGGTGGCAAAGTCAGACATGACTGAGCAACTTTCATTTTCACTTTCAAACAACAAAGTGATTAGGGGCACCAACTCTTTGCATGTAACTCTGTACCTGTGGTTCTACATCTATGGATTTCAACCTTTTGCAAATTGTGTAGTACTGTAGTATATAATTCTAAAAAAAAAATCATGATTATGTGCCCCTACGCACTTCAAACTCCTGTTGTTCAAGGGTCAACTGTATGCGTGTCTTTGATAAAAGCTATGACATTAGAAGATGGACTTTTTCTAAGGAATGGATTGCTTTGCATAAAGTACAGGTAATACATGATCCACAGGAAATTCATTGGCCTCAATAGGAGAACATTAAATGGCTGAAAGATAAAAGAAAAAATATATACACACATTCACACAAATGCATTTTTATTGTTTTCTTAATTAACATTTTATTGAATTTTCTAATGGTCCTGTCTGGTTTTAATTTTTATTCATTATCTGGAACATATAGAAGGAAGGAAAATTGGTATTAATCCAGCTTTAACTGCCCATTTCACTCAAGCTCCTAATTTTAGCTTATAGGTAACTGTTTTTCAATCCTCTCTACCCTTATTCTCTTTCTTCTTTCTGTACCATTTCACAGCTACCTTTTTAAATAAGTGTATTGACACTGTGTGACACTTCAACTTCTCAATTTTTCATACATCGTATCCCAAGTTCAGTGGAAGAATTACTGTGAAACTAATGATTCTTGACTTCTAGAGGCCCTCACTCTCATAGGTCAGTTTCAAAGCCTTTGGAGGAGCCCTAGCAACAATTTTGTGACATTTGGGAAACTATTATTTCATAGCATCCTTTTCCCTTAAAAAGAACTCCTAGAATTATATTAAACTTGTGTGCTGTGTGCTCAGTCACTCAGTCATGTCCAACTCTTTTTGACCCTATGGGATTCTCCAGGCAAGAATACTGGAGTGGGTTGCCATGCCCTCCTCCAGAATATTAAGCTTCAGGTTTCTCAAACCTGGATGTGTTTCTGCTCCACATGCATGCTTGTTTAATAAATCCATAGATAAATTGATGGAATGCAATATGAAAACTTATGTAAAGGTGGAACAAACATACTAAGAGCCCACAAGAAAAACACAATCATTATAAACCTAGTGCAAACTCACATTATAGAAGTATTATATCCTGATAAAGAAGGATTAAATAGCCTCACTCTTCTCTGTGCTTGGAAAACATTGAAGGGTCAGGTTCAATTCTGGTTTCCCCGACCTGAATAGCTTGGCCACCAAGTATGGGTCCCAGGAGAATAGACTGGACACATGCATTGCATTTAACTTATTGAATCAAAGTTACATGGAATAGGGAACAGGTGCTTTCTTCATTGCCACAGACATGAGTCAGATCAATGGATGAAAATCAGATGAGTGGACACATTTAGCAGTTGAAATGGGCTGCCTCAAGAAATAGTCTCATTGGTTTTACACGGCAGCTTTAAGAACTGTAGACTGTCTTATTTGTTCAAGTTTTTGCTTCCTGAAAGATTCCTTATCCCTGCCCACTGCCATGTGACCTGCAGTGTCTCCCTGTGGGTGTGTACTTCCCTGATCCATGTTGAGTTTGGTCAATGATTGTGAGGGGGTGTGATGTACCTCAGTATTTCTGAAACTTTAATGTGTCTACAGGTAGACTGAAAATCCTGTTAAAAAGAAGGTTCATATTCACAGGTCTAGAGGGGGCCTGAGATACTGTATTCCTAACAAACTCCCAAGTGATGTTGCAACTGCTGGTCATCAAACCAAAGTTTGAGTAGCAAGGTTTTATGCAGCATCTAAGCTTGAAGAGGCATTATGAGTCTCCTGCAGTCTCTCTTGTTTTTCCCTCTTGGCCACAAAGCTAGCATGTCCTAAATTTGGGTACTTCCTCAGCCTCAGTACTGCAATGAGAACACATATGAACCAGAGTCACAGCCACCTATCTTTGAGGATTTTTTGGTCACTACAGAAGCATTGACTAATGCAAGATGCATCCATGAGGGATCTCATAGAGGGCATTCCTGAAAAGAGAGTGACTCTGGACTTAATTCCAAGTGTCTTTACAAATCTGTATTCTAATCATCCATAGACTACAGTTTGAACATGTTCAAATCAGTAAAATTTAGTAAAATGCTGGAGTTGATTAGTATTTCTACTTCTCTCCCTGCTTCCATATGCAGGTGATGAATCTGATATTTGAAGGCCTCTAAGCCCTCAGGTGAAAAGTAAGAATTTCCCCACCTACACTGTTTGTGGGAATGTAAATTTGTACAGTTACTGTGGAGAACAATATGGAGATTCCTTAAAAAACTAAAAATAGGGCCGCCATATGATCCAGCAATTCCACTCTTGGGCATATATCCAGAAAATATGAAACTCTAATTCAGAAAGATATATGTACTCAAATGTTCATAGCAGCACTGTTTACAATATCCAAGATATGAAAGAAACCTAGGTGTCTATCAACAAATGAATAGACAAAGAAGATACACTAAAAGAAGATACACACAAACAATGGAATACTACTCAGCCATAAAAAATGATGAAATAACACCACTTGCAGCAACGTGGATGGACTTAGAGATTATCATACTAAGTGAAGTAAGTCAGAGAAAGACTGATACGATATCACTTATATGTGGAATCTAAAAAAAATGATACAAATTAATTTATGTACAAAATAGCAACAGACTCACAGACATAGAAAACAAACTTATGGCTACCAAGGGAGAAAGGCAGGATAGGAAATAAGTTAGAAGACTGATATACACTACTACATATAAAATAGATGAGTAACAAAGACTTACTGTATAGCACAGAGAACTATATTTAATATCTTATAAGCTATAATGAAAAAACATCCAAAAATTATATGTATTCATTGTATAATATATATAACTAAATTACAATTCTATACACCTAAAACTAATACAATATTGTAAATCAACTACTGTTGTTGTTGTGCAGTTGCTAAGTCGTGTCTGACTCTTTGCAACCCCATGGACTGCAGCACACCAGGCTTCCTTGTCCTTCACTATCTCCTGGAGTTTGCTCAAACTCATGTCCATTGAGTCAGAGATGCCATCCAACCATCTCATCCTCTGTTGCCCTCTTCTCTTCCGGCCCTCAATCTTTCCCAGAAAGAGAAGTTCCTCATCCTGTGGCAAATCATGAAATGTTCATTGTCATGTGAGTCTAGATTTTAAATAAGTTTCACAGTTATGAGGTTGACATAGTGACTATGGGACTTTACTGGTCCCAAGAGGCTTAGAAACAATTGCATTGAGTAAACATGAAAATGGCCTGAACAGAGGAAAGCACGTGATCCTCAAGGAAGCCTGAAAGGATACTACCCACATTCAGCTCTTGTATACAAGAAGAGACACGCTCATGAGATTACGACTTTGGCAACACAGAGGAAGAGGTGCTGCCAAACTCATAGCTAAACCATTGGATTAATGTTGCTTTATCTTAATTAAATGTTGTTTTAACTTAATTTGACTTATTATTATAACCCTGCACTAAGTGTTGCTGCCCTGTCTGTCCAGTATTTCCAGTAGTAGTAGAAAAGGAAACACACCAGCCCAGCAATATTCCATGAAATTAATTACAAGGGGAAATTTGCTAAATTGTGCTCTAAATGTGAATGATTTTCCTATACTTGTTGGTGGGATTTTATGGTTAGTTTTTAAGTTGGTTGGAGCAATTGTACTACCTTTTTAAGAAAACAAATTCCTGAATGAAGCCTCTAAACAGAATCTACTGATTTAATATAAATATATTAATGAACAGTTGATCTTGTTCATGACCACTAACAAGTGATCACTTTGTCAGTCTTGACAATGGGATGTCCCATTTACAACCAAAAATGTATGGTTAATATTTCCTTTGTTCCATATTACTAATTCTGGATTTTGCAACATATCAGTTACATATCTGGCTAATAATCTTGCTGAGGGATTATTGTCCATATATCATAGAACCTGGAAACAATTACCCCTTCATCCTGAAATATAATGATATGAATTTTTAAATGCTCTAGAAGACCTTATCTTTCAAGTGTTTGTGTAAATGGTTAAACTTCCTCACGCACAATGATTTTCACTTTGCTGTGAACATAACTGTACATGTACTCTCAATGAGCAATTCATTTACATCGGTAGATGTAATTACCTGTTTCATCACCTAAAACAAATGTCAAATTTCTGGAGCAGGTTTCTCCCTCAAGGCTAAAGATGTTTCTCATATATCATGTAATAAACTGAGAATGCCTGTGAGTACTTAGCAGTAACTATACTCAGAGAAATCAAACCTGGAGGGCTAGCACAGTGGTGATTAAACCAGAGTAGGACCTGTATCATTATGTAAGTGCTATAGTTAGATCTAGACTTCATTGTCTTTTTATTTGTTTGTCTGTCTCCTTGGTTATTAGCACTCAGAGACTTAGGTGTACAGGAGCTTCTCAAGAGAAGAGGAATGAGAATCTTGAGTTTTCTATGCATCCCTGGTAATGACTCATCATTTGACTTTGAACTAAGGTTCACACTAATACAATCTTCTACTCTGTCAAGATTACTGCGCTATAGGAAAAATTATTTTTATTTACTTCTCTAGAGGGCTACAACTTTTAATTAATGCTTCTAAAGAGCATTTGACCTCCTTGAACATGTGCTAGCTTCTGCATAATGATCTCTATTTTTGGCTTGGTCATATTTTTAAAATTGCTTTTAAAATTGCTTTCCTGGCAGATAATACAATGATATTAGGTAAGTTACAATTAAAAGAAGACACTCATTTTTAATGTTAAACTACATTACGCTGCACATAAGTTAAGGATGTGCCGTGACCTTCAGCAAAAATGAAACAGAAACCTAAGAATGCCAACCATTTGACAAGGAACTATGACTATCTCCTTGGCATTTCTGCAAAGCATGGATCTCTGTGACCTGAATTTTATTATTACCAAACCAATAACAAACAACTGGATTCCAAAATATTTTTAAATGCAAATAACTACCACTGTTAAATAAAATCTGTCATGAGTTTTACTCTATAATTCAAGTATTAGTGCTTCTCCATAAGAATTTGAGAACAGAAATAACTTTCTTATCCCCCAATGCATGATATGGGCATTGTTTATGAAGATAATGCCTCCATTTAAACCCATCCTTTTAAATGGTTACTTTCTCTGTTATTATGCCTTGTCTATCTTTTTTCATCACAAGGGCTCTATCTGTCTCAAATAATTTTCTCTTTTATCTCTGGACCTCACTTTTATCTTCTTCACATTTTTTTTTCTTAAGTAGTTTTTCCCTTATCACCTCTTACATATTATGGGAAACAACTACAAACATATTAAAAATGAGACATACTTTCAGTTTTAATTCTAATAGTTATATAAATAATAAAAAAATTAATAGAAAAATACTTTTCAATTGCTTATTTCAACTAGATTATACCTGCAATATACTAGTCCCACTCTGTTAGTTAAGTGTGCAAATGGCTTTCTTTATAGTTTCTTCAGGTTATGTTCAATTATGAAATACATACTAAATATATAGAAAATACAGGTACAAAATAAGGGAGAAATATCATGCACTCGCTTCCCCAGACTAGAAAATATTAACATTCTACCGTAACCTACTAATCCAATATTATTGCTCCTTTCTGAGAAGTAGCCACAACTGTAAAGTTGTTATGTAGCCTTCTCACATACCTGTGTATGTAGCTTTCCCATTGTGGGGGGAGAGCAAATTAGTCAAAATGGGGTGTTCAGGCCCTCTTACTCCATGTTTTGTAAATAATGACTATGTAACAGCTGAAATCACTTATAGCACTGTGCATGCAGGTCAGGAGGTTCTTGCTCAGTCACGAGGTACTTGCTCGGTCATGAGCTGCTTTGTGTGGTATGCCTATAAGAGCTTCATCAAAGGGCCCTGGCTGCTACGGCATTAGGGCCACATTAGAGTGGTATCATGGTTATGGTATATGAGGCTATGTCATGGCTATTTTACTGCTACATTATGGTTATGTTGTGGCTACCGCTATGGCTGCTGCGTCAGCCAGGAGAGAGGCTGTGTTCTGGCTGCCATGCCGGCCAGAAGAGAATAAACAAGCCTGCAGTTCCCATGGCTCCTCAAATCTCCTTCCAGCCTCTTAGCTCGTGTCTTGCCTACCCTGGGTTCAGCGAACAGTATGGGCAGTGTGAACAGTTGTGGGACAATTGGTGTTACAAACAGGATGACTAGCAATACACACATGCATGCATTTCCATAAACGAAACAGAGAGGAGGTATACAAAATATGTACTCTGTGTATCAAATCCAGCCATGGACTGTTACATATGCCCATGAGTTAGAATAGTTTTTATATTTTTTTTAAATGTTTTTTTTTAATTTAATTTTATTTTTAAACTTTACATAATTGTATTAGTTTTGCCAAATATCAAAATGAATCCACCACAGGTATACATGTGTTCTTTAAAGGGTTGAAAAAATTAGCATACATGCAACAAAGACTATATATATTCACTAAAATATTTACTGTTTGGCCCTTTACAGAAAAGTTTATTGATCACTGATATAGAGGACTAGTTTGCATCTTTAAAATATATATATACATGATGTCATATTAAAGATGGCCTCTGTGACTTCTGCTTTTTAAACTCATATTGTTTTTGAAAATTATCAATATGGATATCTGTAGACATTTTATACTTTCAAATTATTGCATAAATACTGAAAAAGCCACAATTTATTGTGTAATGCCCCTGTGTACATTTTTTTCTGCCCAATTTTTCATCATCAAAGATACATCTGGAAATATATACCATCATACACATCTTCTTGTATATATGTGGAGGGTCTTCTGCATTGTGTGTTCCTGAAAGTGGAATTACAGGTGATGAGATCTGCACATCTTCAGCTTTGCTCAACTGACAATTACTATTCAAAGTTACTTCATTTAAAGGAACAATTCCATTTACCATTGCATCAAAAAGAATAAAATACTTAGGCAGAAACCTACCTAGGAAAGTTTTATACCCATGGTCAGAAAACTATCAGATGCTGATGAAAGAAACTGAAGAGAATTTCCTGACAGTCCAGCAGTTAAGACTCCACAATTCCTCTGCCAGGGGCATAGGTTCAGTGTCTGGTTGGGGAACTAAGATCCTGCCAGCCATATGATGGGCCAAAAACAAAAACAAAAACAAATTGAAGATGACACAAACAGATGGTAAGATGCACTGTTTTGGGGTTCAAAGAGTCAATATTGTTGAAATGACCATACTGTACAAGGGATCTACAATTTCAATGCAAATCACCAATGGCATTTTTCACAGAACTAGAATACAAAATTTTTAAATGTTTATGGAAACACAAAAGAACCTGAACCACCAAAACAATCTTGAGAAAGAAGAATCAAGCTAGAGGAATCATGCTGTCTGACTTCAGACAATACTTCAAAGCTACAGTGATCAAAACTTATGGTACTGGCACAAAAACAGACATATAGATCAGTTGAACAGGATAGAAAGTTCAGAAATAAACCCACACCTGTGACCAACTAGTCTAAAACAAAGGAGGAAAGAATAGACAGTATCTCCAATAAGTGGTGCTGGTAAATATATATATATTATATCATATATATTATATATATATATATTAATATTATATACATATATTATATAATATACATAACATATTATATATATTATTTATAAATATTATATATCATAATATATTAATATATTATATAATATATTAATATATATTTATATTACTTTATATTATATTATAATACAATATAAATTATATTAATTTTATTAATATACTAATTTATATTAATATAATATTATAATATAGTAATATATAATATATGTACAAAATTTATATATTATATATAATATATATGTAATATATATACAATAATATAATATAATATATATAATATAAAATTATATATAACATTATATTATATATAGGTATATATATTATATATTGTAAATAATATATATAACATATATTATATTATTATTGATATATCATATATTATATAGTTTATATTATATAATATATATTATTATATGTTATATAATTATATATTATTTATATAATTATATATTATATATACTATAATATTATATGATATATATTACATATACATATTATACATTATATTATGTTATATATTTAATATTATATAATTAATATATTGATATATTATATATTTTATATCTATTATAAAATATATATTTATTAACAATATTTTATTAATATATGTGTATATAACATATATTATATATTTATATTATTAATATATATTTATTACTAATATAAAATATATTATATATTAATATATTATTAATTATATATATTATATTGTGTATTATATTATATATTATATATACTATTACATATTATATTGTATAACAGAATATAATATTCTATATAATATTATATATTATATAGAATATAATATTATATATTCCATTATGTGTATTAATATTCCATTGTGTGTATATATATGTATACATATACACACTACATCTTCTTCATTCCATTTTATGTGTGTGTGTGTATATGGAATATCATGGAATATTGCTTAGCCATAAAAGAGAATGACATTTTGTTGTTTGCAGCCACATGGATCGAGTTGCAGGGTATTATGAAGAGAAAGACAAATATTGTATGTGGAATCTAGAAAGTACAACAAAAGTAGTGAACAAAACAAAAATGAGACAGACCCATAGATATAGAGAACAAACTAGTGCTTACCAGTGGGGAGAGGAGAGGGAAGTGGGCAAGCACAGTAGGAGTTTCTTTTAAGATTATCACGGGATTATATGAAATCATGTATGTGAACCTTTTGAAAATTGTAAAGCACTACAGAATTTAAGGAATTTGTCAATCAATAAGAAATACATAAAAAAAAAAACATCTTGGATTTCCCAGGTGGTGCAGCAAATAAGAATTCACCCGCCAATGCAGGGGACATGGGTTTGACCCCTGGTCTGGGAAGATTCCATATGTCACAGGGCAACTAAGTCCACGCACCGTAACTACTAAGCCTGTGAGCCACAACTGCTGAGTCTGTGTGCAGCAACTGCTGAAGAACATACGCCTAGACCCTGTGCTCTGCAACAAGAGAAGCCACTGCAATGAGAAGCCCATGCAATAAAGCCCACCACAATAAAGGATACACCCACTCACCACAGCTAGAGAAAGCCCACAAAGAAACAAAGGGCCAGCACAGCCAACAATAAATCAGTAACAGTTTTTTAAGTTCTAAAAAATCTTCATTGATTACATTCTCATCAGCAATGTATGATTGCTATCATTACCATACCTTTGTGGTAACCACTTGAAGTTTTGTTAGTGGTAACCACTTGTTTTAAGTGCATTTTCCTGATTACCAGTGCACAAATTTTACTGATTCTCAGCTCCAAGTCCACCCTTTTTATCCTACTCTTCGGTACTGGAGCAGCACCCTCTAAATTTTCATCCTTTTGTGGCTCTATCTGTAGAGGCCCCTGGAAGGAGTGTAAAGCCACAGCAAGAGGAAGGGATGTCCCTCCCTCAGGGCACTGTGCTTTTCTTGTCTACCATAGCAGCCAGCACACTGGTGTGCAAGAGTCCCGATGGTGTGTACTCACTTCAGTGGCCTGTGTGGCCTGACTCCAGCCTACCCTTTCCCTTAGGGAAGAGTCTCAGCTGCCTGGCTGGACACTCTTATAGGCCAGGTCTAGTCCAGAAAATGTCTTCCTGTTGGCAACTTTACAGAGAAGGGAGACAGAGTAGCCTAAGTTCCTTTCTTGTTCATTTTCCCTCAGCCTGGAGGTGGTAGCTGCTTTCTTCATTAGTAACTTCTATGCCCTTAGAGTCCTTTCTAACTTTTGTTATCAGTTAACCACTTTAAGAGTTAAATTTTTGTTTTAAAATCTCTGTATTCAAATGTTTGGTATAAATAATGTCTCCTGACTGTACAATGACTGATGTTGAACTTATTTTCAACCCTCAGTTACTGGTTTTTCAGTATTCTCTGAATCATAGGTATGTAGCTAGCTAACTAGCTAGATAACAGATATATGTATTCCTATTCTTAAGGGAAGGTAGATGTTCCTTACATATTTGGGAAACTAATCTTTCATTAGATCTATAGTTTACAAATATCTTTACCAAAGCTATAACTTATTTTCATATTCAATGATGTCTTTTGACATAGAGAAATTGATAAATATTTTCATTTATGATTTGTGCATGTTGTATTTTATTTAAGAAACTCTTCATTATTTGTATGTCACAAAAAAATCGTCAAACAAAAGTTTTAGAATTTAGTTTTTTATATTTGATCCTTTATTATACCTGCAATTTTGAGGTAAAGAGAGTATAAGTTGAAAATGAAATCCTATCATTTTTCATATGTAGTGATTTTTTTCCAGCACCATATATTAGTTTCTCAGTTAATTTATAGTGAAAACTCAGCATTTAACAAGTTTTTATAAACATAAGTCTCAAGTCTTATGTGCATAAGACTTCACTGGTGGCTCAGACGGTAAAGCGTCTGTCTACAACGCGGGAGACCTGGGTTCCATCCCTAGGTCAGGAAGATCTGCTGGAGGAGGAAATGGCAATCCACTCCAGTACTGTTGCCTGGAAAATCCCATGGACAGAGGAGCCTGGTAGGCTACAGTCCAAAGGGTCGCAAAGAGTCGGACATGACTGAGTGACTTCACTTTCCTTTCCTTATGTTTTCTTTAAACTGAAAGAAATAAACAATCCTCATCCTTCTTCTCTTTTAAAATTGTCTTGGCTAAAGATGTGGAATCCTAAAAGATGATGTTGTTAAGATGCTGTACTCAATATGCCAGCAAATTTAGAAAACTCAGCAGTGGCCACAAGACTGGAAAAGGTCAGTTTTCATTCCAGTCCCACATAAGGGCAATGCCAAAGAATGTTCAAACTACCACACAATTGCACTCATTTCACATGCTAGCAAGGTAATGTTCAAAATCCTTCAAGTTAGGCTTCAGCAGTTCATGAACCAAGAGCCTCCAATGTACAGGCTGGATTTAGAAAAGGCAGAGGAAGAGGAGACCAAATTGCCACATCTGCTGGATCACAGAAAAAGAAAGAGAATTCCAGAAAAACATCTATTTCTTCTTTATTGACTATGCTAAAGCCTTTGATTGTATGGGTCACAACAAACTGTGGAAAATTCTTAAAGTGTTGGGAATACAAGACCACCTTACCTGCCTCCTGCAAAACCTGTATCCAGATCAAGAAGCAACAGTTAGAGTCAGACATGGAACAACAAACTGGTTTAAAGTTGGGAAAGGAGTACATCAAGGCTGGCTGTATATTAACACCCTGCTTATTTAACTTATATACAGAGTACATCATGCAAAATACCAGGCTGGATGAAGCTCAAGCTGGAATCAAGATTGCCAGGATATATATCTATATCCCTAGATATGCAGATGACCCTACCCTAATGGCAGAAAGTGAAGAGGAACTAAAGAACCTCTTGATGAAGGTGAAAGAGAAGAGTGAAAAAGCTGCTTTGAAACTCAATATTCGAAATACTAAGATCATGGCATCTGGTCCCATCACTTCATGGCAAATAGAAGGGAAAAAGTGGAAGCAGTGACAGATTTTATTTTCCTGGGCTCCAAAATCACTGTGGACAGTGACCACAGCCATCAAATTACAAGATGCTTGCTTCTTAGAAAGAAAGCAAGAAAGAAAGCTATGACAAACATAGATAGTGTATCAAAAAGGCAGAGACATCACTTGGCAAACAAAGATACACACAGTCAAAGCTATCATTTTTTCCAGTAGTCATGTACAGATATGAGAGCTGGACAATAAAGAAGGCTGAGCACCAAAGAATCGATGCTTTTGAAATGTGGTGCTGGGAAGGCTCACGAGAGTCCCTTGGACTGCAAGGAGATCAAACCAGTCAATCCTAAAGGAAATCAACCCTGAATGTCAATGGAATGACTGATGCTGAAGCTGAAGTTCAAACACTTCGGCCACCTGATATGAAGAGCTGACTCATTGGAAAGACCCTGATGTTGGGAAAGATTGAAAGCAAAAGGAAAAGGGGGTGGCATAGGATGAGATAGTTAGATAGCATCATTGACTTAGTGGGCATGAATTTGAGCAAACTCTTGGAGATAGTGGAGGACACAGGAGCCTGGTGTGCTACAGTCCCTGAAATTGCAAGAGTCAGAAATGCTTAGTGACTGAACAACAACAACAAAGAGTGAAACCAGGGGGAACATGGTATTTCTCTCTATTTATTAAGGTCATCAGTAAAGGTTTAAGATTTTCTCTATAATAGATCCAAATGACTTGCTATATTTATTCCTAGATACTGTGAACATAATTAAAGAAGGAGGCTGTAAAACTGAGGCAGCCCCAATATCTTGGTAGCTACATAAGCAATCAAAACCTCAGAGTCAGCACATTGGAGTCTGAGAAAATCAAACAATAAAAACCAATCACAGCCAACTAGACTTTCCCAAATAAGGTAATGGCTTAAGCTACAGTCAGTCAAACAACTTTCTGGCTTGATTCCATATTTTCTCTGTAAAAATCTCTTCCCTAGCTCCTGGTGTTAGAACATTCTTAACCACTTCTGGTTTGGTGCTGGTGGTGGTTGCTGGTTTAGTCACCAAGTCGGGTCCAACTCTTGAGACACCCTGGACTATAGCCCCCAGGCTCCTCTGTCCATGGGATTTTCTAGGCAAGAATACTGAAGTGGGTAGCCATTTCCTTCTCAAGGGGATATTCCTGACCCAGGAATTGGAACCTGTGTCTCTTGCATTGGCAGGTGGATTCTTTACCAACTGTGCCACCAGGGAAAGCCAAGCTTCCTAGCTCAAACTGATGTATGCTGAAATAACTCTTGAAAAGTTTAATGTGCCTCAGTTTATATTTTAATGTTGCTACCTAGGGCTTTTTCGTATATCAAAATAACTTCTAACATTACACATTCTAATTGGTTTTGATGGTATATAGAAATACATTTGATTTCTTGTGGTGATTTCTGTCCCTAGTAATAAAGAGGCTGCCTGCCAATGAAGGAGAGGTAAGAGATGCTGGTTCAGTCCCTGGGTTGAGAAGTTTCCCTGGAGAATTAAATGGCAACCTACTCCTGTATTCTTGCCTGGAGAATCCCATGGACAGAAGAGCCTGGTGGGCTACAGTCCATGGGGTTGCAAAGAGTCGGACACAACTGAAGCAACTTAGCATGGATGCACACAGTGATTTCTGTATTCAGCCAACTTGTTGCACTCATTTCCCAGTTGTAATAGTTTGTATATTCTCTTGGATTTTCTAGGCGGTTAATCACATAATCTATAACATTTTTCTTTACATTTTATTTCACATGGAATAGTGGAACATTCCTAAAGACCAAGGTATTTAATCATCCAATGAGATTTACTATTAAGCATCTTCTCTAAAAAGAAAAGTTTCCTCCAGAAGTGACATTTAACAGCATTAAGAGCCCTCGTGTGGACACAAGTCAAGTAAATCTCACTTATAGTTTGGTTTTTAAAACAGATCAGTGAAGACATTAGCTGATTTAATAAACTTTGTCAGTTGTTAGTTAAGCTGAAATTTTAAATTAAATTTTAAGTTAACTTAAAGCTAACTTTAAGTTAAATTTTAAGCTAAATTTTCAGTTAAGCTGAAATTAAACTTAATTTACCTGTGTTTTAACAGAGTAGCAGTTTGCTGTGGCATTCGCTGTGTGCCCTTAATCAAAGATATAGAAAAGAATTACTTTTTCTTTCCTTATCAGTGTCTCTAAACTTATATCTAAAGCAACTAAATAAAGCTTTCTAGGGTAACTATTCAGACCAAAACAACAATAATAAATAGAAATAAGCAATAAAGACAAAAATCAGCTTCCCTAGTAACAAAAAATGGAAATTAAAATATCATTTTTATCCATTTAAAATTGTTACAAGTTTTTGTTTTTGGTGTTCGTTTGAATTTTTAAGGAGTTAGAAGAGTAAAAGGGATTTTTTTTTTTTTTTTTAGTATCATTTGGGTTTGGGGAAAAGGAAGTCTCAAAGATTTCCTATGGGAGTATAGGTTGGTGAGTAACTGGACAATATTTACAAAGAGTCTTTAAAATCATAAATACCTTTGGATTAAATAATTTCCCCTCTTCTATGGCTGATTCATGTTGATGTTTGGTAGAAACCAACACAATACTATCAAGCAGTTATCCTTCAATTAAAAATAAATAAATTTTAAGAAAGCATTTCCTCTATTTTAAAGAAAGAGTCAGATCTGTGGTAAATATGGAGTAAAAAGATGAGTGGGTGTTATTTATAATGACAAAATGACATCTGTAACAAAAAGGTATTTGTTAAATAAATTATGATCCATTCATTTGACAAAATACTATCTAGCCATTTTAAATCATATCCTAAAAGGCTATTTCATGAACTAGAAGTAATTTTCCTAACATACTTCTAATGCTTTAAAAATCATGTGTGGAACATAATATCAATTTGAATCAAAATCTATGTACATAAGAAAATAGCTTTTATTTGTGTCTAATCTTCACAACAATCTTATGAAAATCCTGTTGTTATCATTTTATAGGTAGAGAAGCCAAAGCTCAGGGAGATTAGGTTATTCACTTAAAATTGGACGGTAAGAGGCAAAACTGAACACACATACACACATTTATGCCAGAAAATAACATGTTGTTCTAAGCAGTGGGAGTGTGCATCATTTTTGTTTCATATTTGTGCATATTTTGTGTTCTCCAAATATCCCCAAATGAGCAGTTATTAGTAAATTCCATAAATTGTATAACTATAAAGACGAATATTAATGTTTCTTGTAAGAGTTGAAGGAAAAGAGTCTACCTAATCATTGGTATTGCAAAAGCCAATCCCTCTTCACATAAATTTTTTGTACCAAATTCCAGACACTTAGCGCAGACTCTCTGTATTGATTTACATTTTCCTGTCCAAATTGTTTCTGTGAAAACAAAAATCAAAAGTCGTAAGCCATTCCAAAGCAGCAGCTTTATTCCTGCTGTCAGTTACAGGTGATGTTGGGAGCAATTTTCCTCTCCTTGCCACCAGTCAGGCTGCAGCTCTGCCTGTGTTCATCCTTACCCTTAGTTAGAAAGCAATAAATTCTGTAAGGAAAAATATTGCTCCATTAAACACACTGTCGTCATTGAAAAGCAATCATTCTTTTTTAATTTTTCCCATGAGGTTATCTTAATAACTCACTCATAACAGGTATCTCCCAGGAACATCTAGTTCATAGAGTAAAACTGTTAAACAATATGAATCTGGTACAAATAACACAGGATGAATATTTCTAATCCATAAAGGGGTCCATATTTATTAAAAATATGCACACAACAAAGATCACTGCAAGCTACTGTCAACTGTTGGTGGAAAAGTAACTTACTCCTGCCTTTTCAGGGCTTCCCACTCCTCCATAAGCAACTTGTCACGTTACAAGCTATCTTTCATCACACCAAAGGAAGCAGAGTAAGCCTGACAAACTCAAATTTGATTTGTGAGACCAAAGTTTTGAGAGAAATAATGACTAATTGGCATTTTATACAATCATCATTGTAACATCACTGGACAATTATTTCTTAATGAAGGAAATGAATTCATTTAACTGCTTTTCCTTCAACATGGGCTTGGCAGGAGGATTTCCAAAGAGATTTGCAATTAAATTTATGCTAAATATAAATTCGCGTTGCTACAGGGACTCTACAATCCTACACATTGCATTGGTGCCCACAGGATGGCTCATTTGCTCGAGTGACCTAAACCCCAAACCACCTCAGTTCTTGTTCTTACATTTATTGCTTTCTAGTCAACCAGCATTTGTTTATGATGTAGACTTACTGACAGAATTATCATTGAGGTCAAACATAAATTTGTATCATGAAGTGTAGAGTGAAAAGAAAATGCTACTGAAAACATTTACCAAAACTCAGCACCTGAAGAAATTTGAAATAATTTACACTGGCAACCAGTGCTTTTAAACTTAGTATTTTGTCTTTTCACTCCAATACCAGTCTTTTCATTAATGAACCATTTCAAGAAAAGAAAACAGTCATGAAAAAGAAAATAAATATATAGTTGCATATCAATAACTTGATTTGGGGTAGTTATATTTTCCAAAAGAGAGTTGCATTTCATTTTCTTATAGAAGTTAGGATTAAGATTTGCTATAGTCATCACAATGTATTCATTAACTTTATTTAGCTATTGCCATGTAACTAATTACTCCAAAATTTACTGGCTTCAAGTGATAAAATTCATTATCTCTCTGTTCCTGAAGGTCAGAAAACTAGATGAAACTTAGGTACTTTCCCTACTTTAGGGTCTCTCACAGGCTCTAATCAAGACATTGGCCGGGCTGCCCACCTGGAGAAGAATCCACTTCCAAGCTTATTTGTGAGTTTGACAAAAGGAATTAATTCCTTCTGGGTTTTGCACTGAGAGTCTTCCTTCCTGGTTGTTGGCAGACACATTTGGCTTCTTGGCACGAACTCTTTAATGCAGTAACTTGTTTCATCAAAGTGAGAAATCCAAGAATGCAAGAGAGAACTTGCTAGCAGGAGATAACATCTCCCCATGATATCCAGCAGAGTCTTTGGTGATAAAATCATGGAAGTGACATCCTATCACTTTAATACACTCTGCTTTTTTAGGCCCAAGTCACTAGGTTCTGTCCATACTCAAAAGAGGGGATTAAGCAAAGGTGTGAACACTGTCTTAGAAATCTGCTCACCATGAAGTTGTGAATTAAAAAATGCTCAGATTGAGATGTATTATGAAGATGAGCAGAAAAAGTGACCCTAAAATATGCCACTCAGGAAAAGATTTCTGGTTTTTTTTTTTTCCCTCCTCTTTAACTGCCTAAAAAAGTTTACACAGGGAGGCTAGACCAGGAACTATTACCAGAGCTATTACCAGAGATAACTTTTTATGTAAGAAAGACATCTGTCTTGCTGATCTGCTCATGATGCCATTGCTGTTCACACTGTTCACTGAACCCAGGGAAGGCAAGGCGCGAGCTAAGAGGCTGGAAGAAGACTCGAGGAGCCGTAGGAACTGCAGACATGTTTATTCTTTCAGGACAACAGCCATGGCATAAAATGACACAGCACAACCTCTCTCCTGGCTGGCACAGTGGCCATAACAGTCTTCTTTCCTGTCATAGCAGCAGCCTGTCATCCAGTCATAGCAGCAGACACGCTATATTCTCTCCTCTCACGGCTGACCAATGGACACAGTCGTGGGGCAGCAGTAATGACACCACTTTTTTGGGTGGAGCTCATGTAACAAAGGAGAAGGCAATGGCACCCCACTCCAGTACTCTTGCCTGGAGAATCCCAGGGACGGCGGAACCTGGTGGGCTGCCGTCTATGGGGGTCGCACAGAGTCAGACAGGACTGAAGCAACTTAGCAGCAGCAGCATATAACAAAAGTAATTTTGTTATAAAAGTAATTTTGCCTGCATCCACGTGAGTACCTCATGATGCATATGTGCAGTGCTATAAATGATCTCAGCTGTTACATAGTCCTTATTTACAAAACGTGAGGCATGAAAGCCTGACCAAGCCATCTTGGCTAATTTTCTCTCTCCCCACAACACCTCATGGGAAACATCTGTTTAGTGATCGTTTCACCTTCCTCTTGCTGTGAATTGTCTTCCTCCCTTTTGAATGCCCAGACACCTACCCCTTGTCTGTAGCTCATGATGGTATGTGTGCATATGGTAAGTTGCTTTAGTCGTGTCTGAGTCTTTGCGACCCTATAGATTGTAGCCCGCCAAGATCCTCTGTCAGTGGATTTTCCAGGTAAGAATACTGGAGGGGGTTTCCATGCCCTCCTCCAGAAGATCTTCCTGATCCAGGGATTGAACCTGTGTCTCCTGTAATTCTTGCATGGCAGGTGGATTCTTTACCACTGAGACACTGGGGAAGCCCCAGGATGATATATAAACCGCAATTAATTGTCTGAGAGTCTCCTATCTTTCAAGTTCCCACATTTACAAAATTAAATTTACTTCTCCCCCCACCCCCCGTTAATGTGTCTTGTTACTTTTATTCAATTACTAAGTCATGTCTGACCCCATGAACTGCAGCATGCCAGGCTTTCCTGTCCTCCACTATCTCCTGGAGTTTGCTCAGATTCATGTCCATTGAGTCAGTGATGCCATCCAACCATCTCATCCTCTGTCGTTCCCTTCTCTCCTGCACTCAATTTTTTCCAGGGTCTTTTCCAATGAGTCTTATGTCAATTTAATCATTCAGTTCAGTTCAGTCGCTCAGTCATGTACGACTCTTTGCGACCCCATGAATTGCAGCATGCCATGCTTCCCTGTCCATCACCAACTCCCAGAGTTCATCCAAACTCACATGCATTGAGTTGGTGATGCCATCCAGCCATCTCATCCTCTGTCATCCCCTTCTCCTCCTGCCCCCAAACCCTCCCAGCATCAGGGTCTTTTCCAATGAGTCAACTCTTCGCATGAGGTGGCCAAAGTATTAGACCAACCAAATAATCTATAAAGGAAGAAGGGAAAAATTTTCCTCACCTACAATCATAGACGCATCTCATTTTATTGCACTTCACTTTATGGTACTTTACAGATACTGTGCTTTTCACAAATTGAAAGTTTGCAGCAAATCTTCATGGAGCAATTCTATTGGCACCAGCTTTCCAGCAGCATTTGCTCACTTTGTATTTCTGGTAATGTAGGCAATATCTCAAACTTTCTTATTCTTATTATATTTATCATGGTGATATGTAATTGGTGATCTTTGATGTTACTACTGCAATTGTTTGTGGTTCCATGAACACTGCCCATGTGAGACGACAAATTTAATCAGTAAAGGTTGCCTGTGTTCTGGCTGCCCTACTCCCAAGTTAGCCCTCCCACCCAGCTCATTTCTCCTTGGGGCTCCCTATTCCCTTGTTCAGTATTGAGACAACAATACTGGAATTAGGCCAATTAATAACCCTATACTGTCCTCCATGTTTTCAAGTGAAAGGAAAAGGCACACATCTCTTACTTTAAATCAAAGCCCAAAATGATTAATTTTAGTGAAGAAGGCAGGTCGAAAGCCAAAATAGACAGAATGCTAGGCCTCTTGTGCCAAACAACCAAGGAATGAATACAGAGGAAAGGTTCTGGAAAAAAGGTAAAAGTGCTACTCCAATGAACACATGAATGATAAAGACAGGGAAACAGCCATATTGCTGATATAGAGAAAATTTTGGTGTCTGGATAGAAGACCAGAACAGCTAAAGTAGTCCTGTAAGCCAAAGCCTGATCCAAAGCCAGGCCCTAACTTCCTTTCTCTAAAGGCTGAGAAAGGTGAGGAAATGATGGAATAAAATTTTGGAGCTAGCAGATGTTGGGTCAGTTCAGTTCAGTTCAGTCACTTAGTCATGTCCAGCTCTTTGCGACCCCATGGACTGTAGCACGCCAGGCTCCCTGTCCATCGCCAACTCCCGGAGCTTGCTCAAACTCATGTCCCTCAAGTCGGTGATGCCAACTAACCATCTTATCCTCTGTCGTCTGCTTCTCCTCTTGCCTTCAATCTTTCCTAGCATCAGGTTCTGTTCCAAGGAGTCAGTTCTTCTCATTAGGTGGCCAAAGTATTGGAGTTTCAGCTTCAGCATCAGTCCTTCCAATGAATATTCAGGACTGATTTCCTTTCAGATTGACTGATTTGATCTCCTTGCAGTCCATGGCACTCTCAAGAGTCTTCTCCAACACCACAGTTCAAAAGCATCAATTCTTAGGCACTCAACTTTCTTTATAGTCCAGCTCTCACATCCATACATGACTACTGGAAAAACCATAGTCTTTGACTATGATGGACCTTTGTCTAGATGGACTAGATGACCTTTGTTGGCAAAGTAATGTCTCCGCTTTTTAATATGCCATCTAGGTTGGTCATAGCTTTCCTTCCAAGTAGCAAACGTCTTTTAATTTCATGACTGAGGTCACCGTCTGCAGTGATTTTGGAGCCCAAGAAAATAAAGTTTGTCACCGTTTCCACTGTTTCCCATCTATTTGCCATGAAGTGATTGTATTGGATTCCATGATCTTTGTTTTTTGAATGTTGAGTTTTAAGCCAGCTTTTTCATTCTCCTCTGTCACTTTCATCAAGAGGGTCTTTAGTTCTTCACTCTCTTCCATAAGGGTGATGTCATCTGCATTTCTGATGTTATTGATTTTCTCCTGGAAATCTTGATTCCAGCTTGTGCTTCATCCAGCCCAGCATTTCACATGATGCATTCTCCATATAATTTAAATAAACAAGATCACAATATACAGCCTTGAGGTACTCCTTTCCCTACTGGGAGCCAGTCTGTTGTTCCATGTCTGGTTCTACCTGTTGTTTTTTGACCTGCATATGGATTTCTCAGTAGGCAGATAATGTGGTCTGGTATTCCCATCTCTTGAAGAATTTCCAGTTTGTTGTGATCCACAAGGTCAAAGGCTTTGGCATAGTCAATAAAGCAAAAGTAGTTATTTTTCTGGAACTCTCTTGCTTTTTCAATGATCCAACAGACATTGGCAACATGAGCTCTGATTCCTCTGCCTTTTCTAAATCTAGCCTGAACATCTGGAAGTTCACGGTTCACATATTGTTGAAGCCTGGCTTGGAGAATTTTGAGCATTACTTTGCTCATGTGTGAGATGAGTGCAACTGTGTGGTAGTTTGAACAATTTTTGGCATTGCCATTATTTGGGACTGGAATGAAAACTGACCTTTTCCATTCTTGTGGCCACTTCTGAGTTTCCCAAATTTGCTGACATATTGAGTGCAGCACTTTCACAGCATCATCTTTTAGGATTTGAAATAGCTCAACTGGAATTCCATCACCTCCACTACATTTGTTCCTAGTGATGTTTGGTAAGGCCCACTTGACTCCACATTCAAGGATGTGTGGCTCTAGGTGAGTGATCACACCATTGTGGTTATCTGGGTCATGAAAATCTTTTTTTTTTAGTTCTTCTGTGTATTCTTGCCACCTCTTCTTAATATCTTCTGCTTCTGTTAGGTCCATACCATTTCATTCCTTTTTGTGACCATCTTTGCATGAAATATTCTCTTAGTATCTCTGATTTTCTTGAAGAGATCTCCATTCTTTCCCATCTAGTTGTTTTCCTGTATTTCTTTGCATTGATCACTGAGGAAGGCTTTCTTATCTTTCCTTGCTATTGTGTGGAACTCTGTATCCCAATGGATATATCTTTCCTTTTCTCCTTTGCCTTTCCCTTTTCTTCTTTTCTCAGCTATTTGTAAGGCCTCCTCAGACAACCATTTTGCCTTTTTGCATTTCTTTTCCTTGGGGATGGCCATGATCACTGCCTCCTGTACAATGTCATGAATCTGTCCATAGTTCTTCAGGCACTCTGTCTATCAGATCTAATCCCTTAAATCTTTTCATCACTTTCACTATTTTTTCATAAAGCATTTGATTTAGGTCATTCCTCAATGGTCTAGTGGTTTTCCCTATTTTCTTCAGTTTAAGTCTGAATTTTACAACAAAGGAGTTCATGATCTGAGCCACAGTCAGCTCCCAGTCTTGTTTTTGCTTACTGTATAGAGCTTCTCCATCTTTGGCTGCAAAAAATATAATCAAGCTGCTTTCAGTATTGATCATCTGGTGGTGTTCATATGTAGAGTCATCTCTTGTGTTGTTAGAAGAGGGTGTTTGCTATGACCAGTGTGTTCTCTTGGCAAAACTCTGTTAGCCTTTTCCCTGCTTCATTTTGTATTCCAATCCCATATTTGCCTGTTACGCCAGGTACCTCTTGACTTCCTACTTTTGCATTTCCAGTCCCTATGATGAAAAGGGCATCTTTTTGGGGTACTAGTTCTAGAAAGTCTTGTAGGCCTTCACAGAACCATTCAACTTCAGCTTCTTCAGCATTAGTGATTGGGGTATAGACTTGGATTATTGTGATACTGTATGTTTGTCTTGGAAGTGAACAGAGGTCATTCTGTCATTTTTGAGACTGCACCCTAGTGCTACATTTTGGACTTGTTTTTTGAATCAAGGTAGTGGAGTAGAAGGATGTGCACTCATCTTCTCTGTGAGAACTCCAAAATTACAACTCACTGCTGAACAACCACTGACAGGAGAATGTTGGATCCCACACACAAAAAAGATACCCCAAGTCCAGGGGCAAATGAGAAGCCCCAGCAAGATAGTAGGAGGGGCAAAATCCTGTTTAGAATCAAATCCCATACCTGCCAGAGATGTTCAGATGGCTCAAACAAAACTTTGTGCTCACCAGGACCCAGAGACCCTACAGAGACAAAGCCAGACCTGCCTTTGAGGGTTTGAGCGTCTCTTGCAGAGATGCGGGTCAGCTGTGGCCTGCCACAGGGACAGAGGCTCTAGGTGTAGTAGACCTGTGTCACACAGAGTGTGGTGTAAGCCCTCTTGGAGGAGGTTGCCATTAACCCCACCATAGAGTCGCTGAACAGATGATCCACAAACTGCAGAACAATTATACCAAATAAATTCTCCCACTGTTAAGAAACTTTTAGGACCCACAACAAATTTCCCAATTTGGAAATCTGGCAAAGAGACTGAGAACTCCCAGGGAATTTGACTTTGGAGGCCAGTGGGATTTGATTACAGAACTTTCACAGGACTGGGGAAACAGGCTCTTGGAGAGCAAAAACAAAACTGTGTGCACCAGGACCCAGGAGAAAGGAGCAGTGACCCCACAAGAGGCTAACCTAGACTTGCCAGTCAGTGTCCAGGAGTCCCCAGCAGAGGCATAGATTGGCAGTGGCCTGCTGCAGGGTTGGGGCACTAAGTACGGCAGTGCATGCATGGGACCTTTTGAAGGAGGTCTCCGTTATCTTCACTGCCTCCACAATAGTTTGGTCTCAGGTCAAACAACAAGGAGGGAACACAGCCCCAACCATCAACAAAAAGTTGGATTAAAATTTACTGAGCATGGTCCCACCCAATAGAATAAGACCCAGTTTCCCCCTCAGTCTCTCCCATCAGGAAGCTTCCATAAGCCTCTTATCCTTCTCCATCAGAGGGCAGACAGAATGAAAACCACAATCACAGAGAACTAGCCAAACTGATCACATGGACCACAGCCTGTCTAACCCAATGAAACTATGAGCCATGCCGTGTAGGGCCACCCAAGATGGATGGGTCATGGTAGAGAGTTCTGACAAAACATGGTCCACTGGAGAAGGGAATGACAAACCACTTCAGTTTTCTTGCCTTAAGAACCCCAGGAACAGTATGAAAAAGCAAAAAGATGTTGGTTAATGCAGTTTAAAGAAAGTGCAAGGTGAAGTAGCAAGTGCTAATGTAGAGACTTCAGCAAGTCATCCAGAAGATGTAGCTAAGAGAATTAACAAAGGTGACTACACAGACAACAGATTTTCAATGTAGATGAAACTGCTTTCCACTAGAAGAAAATGTCATCAAGGACTTGTAGCTATGAAGAAGGAGTTGACGATTGGCTGTAAAGCTTCAAAGGACAGGCTGACTGTCCTGTTAGGTGCTAATGTAACTGGTGATTTTAACTTGGAGCCAGTGCTCATTTATCATACGAAAATTCTACAGCCCTTAAGAATTATGCTAAGTCCACTCTGCCCATGCTCTATTTATGGAGCAACAAAGCCAAGATGATGGCACATCCATCTACAATATGGTTTACTGAATATTTTAAGTCTACTGCTTCTCAGAAAAGATTTCTTTTAAAATATTCCTGCTCATTGATAATGTACCTGTTCACCCACAAGCTCTGATGGAGATGGACAATGAGAATTTTTTTTTTAATATTTAGAGTTGTTTTATTTTTTTAATTACTTCACAATATTGTATTGGTTTTGCCATACATCAACATGAGTCTGCCACTGGTATACACGTGTTCCCCATCATGAACCCCCCTCCCTCCTCCCTCCCTGTACCATCCCTCTGGGTCGTCTCAGTGCACCAGCCCCAAGCATCCAGTATCAGGCATCGAACCTGGACTGGCAATTCGTTTTTATGCCAGCTAGCACACCATCCAATTGGCAGCCCATGGATCAAGGAGTCATTTTGAATTTCAAGTCTTATGATTTAAGATATGCATTTCATGAAGTTATAACTGTCGCATATAATGATTCCTCTGATGGATCTGGGAAAAATAAATTTTAAACCTCTGGAAAGGATTCACCATTCTAGATTCCATTAAGAATACTCATGGTCAAAGTATCAACTTAAACAAAAGTTTGAAAAAATTGATTTCAACCTTTGAAGGAGTTTAAGACCTCAGTGGAGGAAGTAACTGCAGATGTGGTGGAAAGAGCAAGAGAACTTAGAAATGGAGTCTGAAGATGCTACTGAATTGCTGCAATCTCATTACAAAACTTTAATGGATAAAGAGTTGCTTCTTATGAATGAAAAAAGAAAGTGGTTCCTTGAGAGGGAATCTACTCCTGGTGGAGATGCTGTGAAGATTATTGAAATGATGACAAAGGATTTAGATTATCATATAAACTTAGTTGATAAGACACTAGCAGGGTTTGAGAGGATTGACTCCAATTTTGAAAGATGTTCTACTGTAGGTAAAATATTATCTAACAGTATTGCATACTACAGAGAAATTGCTCATAAAAGACAGAATCAACCAATGTGACAAACCTCATTGTTGTCTTATTTTAAGAAATTGCTGCAGCTACCCTAAATTTCTAAGGGATTCCTGCCCACAGTAGTAGATAATGGTAATCTGAGTTAAATTCACCCATTCCAGTCCATTTTAGTTTGCTGATTCCTAGAATGTCGACATTCACTCTTGCCATCTCCTGTTTGACTACTTCCAATTTGCCTTGGTTCATGGACCTAACATTCCAGGTTCCTATGCAATATTGCTCTTTACAGCATCAGACCTTGCTTCTATCACCAGTCACATCCACAACTGGGTATTGTTTTTGCTTTGGTTCCATCCCTTCATTCTTTCTGGAGTTATTTCTCCACTGATTTCTAGCAACATATTGGGCACCTACTGACTTGGGGAGTTCCTTTTCAGTATCCTATCATTTTGCCTTTTCATTCTGTTCATGGGGTTCTCAAGGCAAGAATACTCAAGTGGTTTGCCATTTCCTACTCCAGTGGACCACATTCTGTCAGACCTCTCCACCATGACCTGCCTGTCTTGGGGGGCCCCACACGACATGGCTTAGTTTCATTGAGTTAGACAATGCTGTGGTCCGTGTGATTATATTGACTAGTTTTCTGTGATTATGGCTTGTGTGTCTGCCTTCTGATGCCTCTTGCAACACCTACCATCTTATTTGGGTTTCTCTTACATTGGACATAGGGTATTTCTTCAGGGCTGTGCCAGCAAAGAGCAGCTGCTGCTCCTCACCTTGGACGAGGGGTATCTTCTGACAACTGCCCCTCCTGACCTTGAACGTGGAGTCCTCTTAGCCCTCCTGTGCCCACATAGCCACCGCTCTTTGGACATGGGGTAGTTCTTCCCGGCCACTGCCCCTGACCTCGGGCATGGGGTAGCTCCTCCCGGCCACCGCCCTGACCTCAGACGTGGGGTAGCTCCTCTTGGCCATGCTTCTGCGTGGCCTGTTGCCCTTCTGCTGCACGGTTCTTTGCGGCCAGCGTGCTTCTGCCACACACCTCTGTGGGCAGGAATCCCTTAGAAGAAATGGAGTAACCATAATGGTCAAAAAAAGAGTCTGAAATGCAGTGCTTGGATGCAATCTCAAAAACTACAGAATGATCTCTGTTCATTTCCAAGGTAAACCATTCAATATCACAGTAATCCAAGTCTATACCCCAACCCCAACTGAAGAAGCTGAAGTTGAACCGTTCTATGAAGACCTACAAGACCTTTTAGAACTAACACCCCCAAAAGATGTCCTTTTCATTATAGGGGACTGGAATGCAAAAGTAGGAAGTCAAGAAACACCTGGAGTAACAAGCAAATTTGGCCTTGGAGTATGGAATGAAGCACGGCAAAGGCTAATAGAGTTTTGCCAAGAGAACACACTGCTCATAGCAAATACCCTCTTCCAACAACACAAGAGAAGACTCTACACATGGACATCACCAGATGGTCAAACCAAAAACTGATTGATTATATTCTTTGCAGCCAAAGATGGAGAAGCTGTATACAGTCAGCAAAAACAAAAACCGGGAGCTGACTGGGGCTCAGATCATGAACACCTTATTGCCAAAGTCAGACTTAAATTGAAGAAAGTTGGGAAAACCACTAGGCCATTCAGGTATAACCTAAATCAAGTCCTTTATGATTATACAGTGGAACTGAGAAATAGATTTAAGGGACTAGATCTGATATATAGAGTACCTGATGAACTATGGACAGAGGTTTGGGACATTGTACAGGAGACAGAGATCAAGACCATCTCCATGGAAAAGAAATGCAAAAAAGCAAAATGGCTGTCTGGGGAGGCCTTACCAATAGCTGTGAAAAGAAGAGAAGAGAAAATCACATAAGAAAAGGAAAGATATAAGCATCTGAATGCAGAGTTCCAAAGAATAGCAAGGAGAGATAAGAAAGCCTTCCTTGGTGATCAATGCAAAGAAATAGAGGAAAACAACAGACGGGGAAAGACTACAGATCTCTTCAAGAAAATTAGAGATATGATGGGCTCGATAAAGAACAGAAATCATATCGACCTAACAGAAGCAGAAGATATTAAGAAGAGGTGGCAAGAATAGACAGAAGAACTGTACAAAAAAGATCTTCACAACCAAGATAGTCACGATGGTGTGATCACTGACCTAGAGCCAGGCATCCTGGAATGTGAAGTCAAGTGGCCTTAGAAAGCTTCACTACGAACAAAGCTAGTGGAGGTGATGGAATTCTAGTTGAGCTATTTCAAATCCTGGAAGATGACGCTATGGAAGTGGTGCACTCAATATGCCAACAAATTTGGAAAACTCAGCAGTGGCCACAGGACTGGAAAAAGTCAGTTTTCATTCCAATCCCAAAGAAGGGCAATGCCAAAGAATGCTCAAACTACCATACAATTGCACTCTTCTCACAGGCTAGTAAAGTAATGCTCAAAATTTTCCAAGCCAGGCTTCAGCAATACATGAATCGTGAACTTCCAGATGTTCAAGCTGGTTTTAGAAAAGGCAGAGGAACCAGAGATCAAATTGGCAACATCCTCTGGATCATGGAAAAAGCAAGAGTTTCAGAAAAACATCTATTTCTGCTTTATTGACTACGCCAAATCCTTTGACTGTGTGGATCACAATAAACTGTGGAATATTCTGAGAGATGGGAACACCAGACCACCTGACCTGCCTCTTGAGAAACCTGTATGCAGGTCAGGAAGCAACAGTTAGAACTGGACATGGAAAAACCAACGGGTTCCAAATAGGAAAAGGAGTATGTCAAGGCTGTATATTGTCACCCTGCTTGTTTAACTTTTATGCAGAATACATCATGAGAAACGCTGGGCTGGAAGAAGCACAAGCTGGAATCAAGATTCCCGGAAGAAATAACAAAAACCTCAGATATGCAGATGCCTCCGCCCTTGTGGCAGAAAGTGAGGAGGAACTAAAAAGCCTCTTGATCAAAGTGAAAGAGGAGAGTGCAAAAGTTGGCTTATAACTCAACATTTAGAAAACTAAGATTGTGGCATCCGGTCCCATCTCTTCATGGGAAATAAATGGGGAAACAGTGGAAACAGTGTCAGACTTTATTTTTTGGGGCTCCAAAATCACTGCAGATGGTGACTGCAGCCATGAAATTAAAAGACACTTACTCCTGGAAGAAAAGTTATGACCAACCTAGATAGCATATTCAACAGCAGAGACATTACTTTGCCAACAAAGGTCCATCTAGTCAAGGGTATGGTTTTTCCAGTGGTCATGTATAGATGTGAGAGTTGGACTGTGAAGGAAGCTGAATGCCGAAGAATTGATGCTTTTGAACTGTGGTGTTGGAGAAGACTCTTGAGAGTCCCTTGGACTGCAAGGAGATCCAACCAGTCCATTCCAAAGGAGATCAGTCCTGGGTGTTCATTGGAAGGACTGATGCTAAAGCTGAAACTCCAATACTTTGACCACCTGATGCAAAGAGTTGACTCATTGGAAAAGACACTGATGCTGGGAGAGATTGTGGGCAAGAGGAGAAGGGGACGACGGAGAATGAGTTTGCTGGATATCATCACCAACTCGCTGGACAAAAGGTTGGGTGAACTCCAGGTGTTGGTGATGGACAGGGAGGCCTGTCGTGCTGCGATTCATAGGGTCGCAAAGAGTCGGACATGACTGAGTGAATGAACTGAACTGAACCCTAAATTTCAGCAACCACAACCCTGATCAATCAGCAACCACAAACATCAAAGCATGACCCTCCATTAACAAAAGATTCTTACTCTCCAAAAGCTTAGATGATGGTTACTGTTCTTTCACAATAAAATATTTTTTAATCAAGGTATGTAAGTTGTTTTTTTAGACATAATGTTAAAATCTTAGAGGATGGTTAGTATTTTTGCAAAATAAAGTAGTTTTAAGGTATGTACATTGTTTTTTAAACATAAAGCTACTACACACTTAATAGACTAGAGTGTAAACATAACTTTTATATACCCCCCCCCAAAATTTGTGTGGATAATTTTACTGGAATATTTGCTTTATTCTGGTGGTCTGGAACTAAGCCTGCAATAACGCAAAGATATTTGTACATATTTTGTACAAGTTAATTCCAGTTCAGTCACTCAGTCGTGTCTGACTCTTTGCAACTCCATGAACCGCAGCACGCCAGGCCTCCCTGTCCATCACCAACTCCCAGAGTCTACCCAAACCCATGTCCATTGAGCTGGTGATGCCATCCAATCATCTCATCCCCTTCTCCTCCTGCCCTCAATCTTTCCCAGCATCATGGTCTTTTCCAAGGAGTCAGCTCTTCTCATCAGGTGGCCAAAGTATTGGAGTTTCAGCTTTAGCATCAGTCCTTCCAATGAACAACCAGAACTGATCTCCTTTACGATGGACTGTTTGGATTTCCTTACAGTTCAAGGGACTCTCAAGAGTCTTCTCCAACATCACAGTTCAAAAGCATCAATTCTTCGGCATTCAGCTTTCTTCACAGTCCAACTCTCACATCCATACATGAGCACTGGAAAAGCCATAGCCTTGACTAGATGGACCTTTGTTGACAAAGTAATGTCTCTGCTTTTTAATATGCTGTCTATGTTGGTCATAACTTTCCTTCCAAGGAGTAAGCGTCTTTTAATTTCATGGCTGCAATCATCATCTGCAGTGATTTTGGAGCCCCAAAAATAAAGTTAGCCACTATTTCTACTGTTTCCCCATCTATTTGCCATGAAGTGATGGGACCAGATCCATGATCTTAGTTTTCTGAATGTTGAGTGTTAAGCCAGTTTTTTCACTCTCCTCTTTCACTTTCATCATGAGGCTTTTTTAATTTTTTTCATCCTTTATATTTTTTAAATTGTGAAAGTATGATAACACATTTACAGGAGATTTGAAAAATATGGAAAAAATTTACATATAGTTTCACCTATATATTACAACTATTTTTAAAGTAGATAAATTAAGATTTTTAGTTGGAGTTCCAACATCAAACTCTCAAAAATTAATGGAATGAATAGGCAAAATGTAGAAGAATATAGTAGACCTGAAAAACACTATGAATCAATTCAAAATAATTAAGTGTGAAAGTGAAAGTCACTCAGTGGTGTCTGACTCTTTGCGACCCCATGGACTATACAGTTCGTGGAATTCTCCAGGCCAGAATACTGGAGTGGGTAGCCTTTCCCTTCTCCAGGGGATCTTCCCAACCCAAGGATTGAACCCAGGCCTCCAGCATTGCAGGCAGATTCTTTACCAGCTGAGCCACTAGGTAAGCCCAAGAATACTGGAGTGGGTAGCCTACTGCTTCTCCAGTGGATCTTCCTGACCCAGGACTCGAACCGGGGTCTCCTGCATTGCAAGCGAATTCTTTACCAGCTGAGTTTCGGAGGTTTAGTCAGTAAGTCCTGTCTGCCACTTGTGACCTCATAGACTGTAGCCCGCCAAGCTCCAATGTCCATGAGATTTTCCAGGCAAGAATACTGGAGTGGGTTGCCATTTCCTTCCCCAGGGGATCTTCCCAACCCAGGGGTTGAACCCTGGTCTCCTGCATTGCAGGCAGATTCTTTACCAACTGAGATATCGGGGAAGTCTCAAAATAATTAACATTTATACAATTTTTACACAACTGCAGGATACAAATTCTATTCGTTTCCAGACTGTGAGCCAGAAGACACTGGAATACATCCAGGGACATAAAACAAAGTGCAAAAATGTCATGGTCTAAACATATTGAAATCATAGAGTCTGTTCTCTTATCACTGTGGAATTATGTTAGAAATCAGTATGAAGAGATTTTTGAGAATAATCCACCAATTTTCAAGTGCAAGTGACCTTTACCAAGAAAGATCTTTGACTCAGCCATTCAAAGTCTCAATAAAGTTAAAAGGCTGAAAAGATATAGAGTGTGATTGCCAAGACGAAAGCATTTAAATGAGAAATTAATATCAAAGTGAGAAATTAACATCAAAGATACTTAACAAACCCCATATATTTGGAAATTAAATGTCCACTTTTAAATGGCAAATGTATCAAAGACCTTAACAAGGAAAATTAGAACATATTTGTAACAGAATAAAAATAAAAAGAACAGTTATCAGATTTTATTACATGCACCTGAAGCTGCTCCAATTACTATGTGGAATCTTGAATAAGGTATGAGAACAAATAATGGCACTAGCATTAAATTTTGTGAAATTTGAAAAAAATCTCTACTTTAGTTAATAATACTGTATCACATGTTAATATCCTGGTTTTTTTTTTTTTTTTTTTTTCACAGCAGAGTATTCTTTATATTCTCAGAATTGGATTAGAAGTTTCAAGTCTTGTTCAATTAAAAAAATGACTAAGGTAATAAGCTTTCTAGAATTTTGGCAGTAATAGTAGATGCCAGAATAAATGGAAATATATCAAAGTTTTGAGTGAATATAGAGATATAACATTCTATTCATACTTAGTCAAACACATGAAATAAAAATATTATAATTTTTTAACTAGGCAAAAATTCACAAGTCTTCTAAAATATATATTTTATATATTATATACAAAAGAGTTTTTACTATATTGGATAAAGACTTAAGGAAGAACAACAACAAAAAAAGAGACAGAGAAATTGGAAAATGTAAGCTAAATGAAATGAGAGAACTGAATATACCAGAAATAGTGAAACAAACTAAATAGAAGCAAAAGATCATCATCCAGTCCAGTTTTTTTAAACATGGTGGCTCTTTAGAATCACATCTGAAGCTTTGGAGAAAAAAATAATACCTGGACATTTGCATTTTTCAAACAACTCCAAGGGAATTTTAATGTACATCTAGATTTTAAAAGGTGATTACACATTTTTTTTTCAAATTAAATTATATTTTTAGTGATATAAAACTCTACTATTTCTTTTGACCAATAATGACACAATGGTGCCGTCTCTGTTTCCCCCAGTCCTGTGCAAGTGCTGCGGAAGTCCTGCAGTCAAATCCCACTGGCCTTCAAAGTCAGATTGCCTGAGGATTCCCAGTCCCTTTGCGAGCTCCCCAGGCTGGGGGTCAGGTGTGACATGGGGATCGGCACCTTCACAACAATGGGAGAACTTCTTGGTATTACTGTTCTCTAGTTTGTGGGTCACCTGCCAGGTGGGGATAGGATTTGATTTTACCATGATTGTCCCCTCTTGCCATCTCACTGTGGCTTCTCCTTTGTCTTTGGATGTGGGGTGCCTATTTTTGATGGGTTTCAGCATCCTCCTGTCAATGGCTGTTCAACAGCTAGTTGTGATTTTGGTGCACTCACAGGAAGAAATGAGCACATGTCCTTATAGTCCATCATCTCGAACCAAATTTTTTTCTTTTTCTTTTTTTTAACCAAGGCCTTATGAATTTTTAATCTCCATTTTAAAAGTAATTTTGGGTGCTTCCCTCATGGTCCAGTGCTCCCAATTCAGGGGGCCCAGATCTGTTCCTTGGTCAGGGAACTAAGATCCCACATGCCACATCTAGGCCCACACGCTGCAACTGCTGAGACCACTGCAACTAGCAAAGCCTACACAACAAAGAGCCCAAGCCCTGCAACAAAGACCCTGCTCAGATGAAATAAATAGTAAATTTTAAAAAGTAACTTTCCTCAAAGGTATACAATCATTCCAAGGTATTAAATGTACACACAGATGACAGAGAGATTTAAAATATAGAAGTTCCAAGACAGGAGCAGAATATTGTATGGCATTTCTTTAAATTTTTTTAAAAAGTGATGCTTAGGACAGAGATTGAAACCATCTGATTTTCATAACTGCTTCCCTCTGCCCAACTTTCTGGATTTATCAAATGGTTCAGGGTGTGTAGTCACACTGGGCTTTATCCCCACCATTGCTCCATCATAATTGCTTCCTGAATTCTGCACCATTTTATACTCCTGAGTATAAGAGACAAGTATGTGATGTGAGTGAGGTGAGGGAGAGGCTGTAAGAGAGTCCTTTTTATTTTTCTAACCACTTCTTCAGATTTTGCTTAAAGCACCAGTTCTTTATTTAGACAAAATTTATGGCACAAAACTCTGCTCATCTTTCAATGAGTACTTTTGAATTGCCTAGGTGTCCAGCATCCCAGCAAGCCTAGTGAGCAGTTAAAAACTATAGATGTGGTCCTTGCTCTTTAAACTGGTTTTGGGGAATAAGCCACATACAGCTGAGACCAGCAGAAAATAATTTAAGGCCAATATAAAATTAAATGTAGAACACTGGATTATAAACCAGCACAAGTGTGGTTAAAATACTAGCGGGTTGAAATTCATTCATTCAAAATAAACACATTGTGACAGGGTATACACGCCGAAGAAAACTGTAGCAATACCTCCTATAATACATCTTCTTCTAGAATATTGCTACTCCCTATCAAGAGGCCACATTTCTGCTCCCTCTCCTTGGACCCGAGTAGGCTTCTGAGACTGCCTCAACCAATGGAGAAGGGCCTCATGTGACTTCTGAGGCAAGGTCATAAAAGTGCCCCGTGCCCTCGCCTTCTTTTCTTGGGATGTTTGCTCTTGGACATCAGTTATTCCCTGTGAGAAACCCAAGCAGCACGTGGAAAGACCCGCATAGAAGGAAGCGAGGCTTTCCCCTCCTTGCTCAGTCTACTCTTCTGACCAGTTGCCCCCAACAACTTGCCATCAGTGTTCCATCCATGAGCTTGGTTGCAGACCCTTCAGCCCTGTGCTGAGCCACCCGTAGTGAGACAAAGTGTACCCATCCCAACAGCTCTGCCGACATTGCAGATTTGTGAGCAAAATCAATATTATTGTTTGAAGCTACAAAATTTGGACTGGTTTCTTTCTCAGCAGTAGATACATGGAATACCACATAATACCAAACTTCACTCATAGTCAGCTAGGCTTCCATCAATAGAAAAAGGGATGGAGTTACATCAAAACCCTGAAGAATGAACATGAGTCACAACCTGTCTTAATTAGGCACAATCACACAAATAGTAACGGTTAACAGTACGCCATTTATAGTTACTCATATGTTAAGTGATTTTATAAATACAGTGCAACAGAATAAGTTTGCACATTCAGAAAATATTCCCCTCTAGATTTGTCAAGATTCATGTTTGCCAAATGGGTGTAGGTCTTGAATGTTCTTTCTGGAGTTATTTCTCCATTGATCTCCAGAAGCATATTGGGCACCTACCCAGTTGTGGATGTGACTGGTGATTGAGGCAAGGTCCGATGCTGTAAAGAACAATATTGCATAGAAACCTGGAATGTTAGGTCCACGAATCAAGACAAATTGGAAGTGGTCAAATGAGATGGCAAGAGTGAATGTCGACATTCTAGGAGTCAGTTAACTAAAATGGACTGAAATGGGTGAATTTAACTCAGATGACCATTATATCTACTACTGTGGGCAGGAATCCCTTAGAAGAAATGGAGTAGCCATCATGGTCAACAAAAGAGTCCAAAATGCAGTACTTGGATGCAATCTCAAAAACGACAGAATGATCTCTGTTTATTTCCAAGGCAAACCATTCAATATCACAGTAATCCAAGTCTATGCCCCAACCAGTAACACTGAAGAAGCTGAAGTTGAACGGTTCTATGAAGACCTACAAGACCTTTTAGAACTAACACCCAAAAAAGATGTCCTTTTCATTATAGGGGACTAGAATGCAAAAGTAGGAAGTCAAGAAACACCTGGAGTAACAAGCAAATTTGGCCTTGGAGTACGGAATGAAGCAGGGCAAAGGCTAATAGAGTTTTGCCAAGAGAACACACTGCTCATAGCAAACACCCTCTTCCAAAAACACAAGAGAAGACTCTACACATGGACATCACCAGATGGTCAACACCAAAATCAGATTGATTATATTCTTTGCAGCCAAAGATGGAGAAGCTCTATACAGTCAGCAAAAACATGACCGAGAGCTGACTGGGGCTCAGATCATGAACTCCTTATTGCCAAATTCAGACTTAAATTGAAGAAAGTAGGGAAAAACTGAATAGACCATTCAGGTATGACCTAAATCAAATCCTTTATGATTATACAGTGGAAGTGAGAAATAGATTTAAGGGACTAGATCTGATACACAGAGTGCCTGATGAACTATGGACGGAGGTTTGTGACATTGTACAGGAGACAGGAATCAAGATCATCCCAATGGAAAAGAAATGCAAAAAAGCAAAATGGCTGTCTGGGGAGGCCTTACAAATAGCTGTGAAAAGAAGAGAAGCTAAAAACAAAGATAAAAGGAAAGATATAAGCATCTGAATGCAGAGTTCCAAAGAATAGCAAGGAGAGATAAGAAAGCCTTCCTCGACGATCAATACAAAGAAATTGAGGAAAACAACAGAATGGGAAAGACTAGAGATCTCTTCAAGAAAATTAGAGATACCAAGGGAACATTTCTTGGAAGGATGGGCTCCATAAAGGACAGAAATGGTATGGACCCAGCAGAAGCAGAAGATATTAAGAAGAGGTGGCAAGAATACACAGAAGAACTGTACAAAAAAGATCTTCATGACCCAGATAATCATGATAGTGTGATCACTCACCTAGAGCCAGACATCTTGGAATGTGAAGTCAAGTTGGCCTTAGAAAGCATCACTAGGGACAAAGCTAGTGGAGGTGATGGAATTCCAGTGGAGCTATTTCAAATCCTGGAAGATGATGCTATGAAAGTGCTGCACTCAATATGCCAGCGAATTTGGAAAACTCAGGAGTGGCCACAGGACTGGAAAAGGTCAGTTTTCATTCCCAAAGAAAGGAATCCCAAAGAAAGGAAATGCCAAAGAATGCTCAAACTATCGCACAATTGTACTCATCTCACATGCTAGTAAAGAAATGCTCAAAATTCTCCAAGCCAGGCTTCAGCAATACGTGAACTGTGAACTTTCAGATGTTCAAGCTGGTTTTAGAAAAGGCAGAGGAACCAGAGATCAAATGGCCAACATCCGCTGGATCACAGAAAAAGCAAGAGAGTACCAGAAAAACATCTATTTCTGCTTTATTGACTATGCCAAAGCCATACTGTGTGGATCACAATAAACTGTGGAAAATTCTGAAAGAGATGGGAATAGCAGACCACCTGACCTGCCTCTTGAGAAACCTATATGCAGGTCAAGAAGCAACAGTTAGAACTGGACATGGAACAACAGACTGGTTCCAAATAGGAAAAGGAGTACGTTAAGGCTGTATATCATCACCCTGCTTATTTAACTTCTGTGCAGAGTACATTATGAGAAATGCTGGCCTGGAAGAAGCACAATCTGGGATCAAGGTGCCAGAAGAAATATCAATAACCTCAGATATGCAATGACACCACCCTTATGGCAGAAAGTGAAGAAGAACTAAAAAGCCTCTTGATGAAAGTGAAAGAGGAGAGTGAAAATGTTGGCTTAAAGCTGAATATTCATAAAACTAAGATCATGGCATCTGGTCCCATCACTTCATGGGAAATAGATGGGGAAACAGTGGAAACAGTGTCAGACTTTTTTTTTTGGAGGGTGGGGGCTCCAAAATCACTGCAGATGGTGACTGCAGCCATGAAATTAAAAGACGCTTACTCCTTGGAAGGAAAGTTATGACCAACCTAGACAGCATATTAAAAAGTAGAGATATGACTTTGCCAACATAGGTCCGTCTAGTCAAGGCTATGATTTTTCCAGTAGTCATGTATGGATGTGAGAGTTGGACTATGAAGAAAGCTGAGCCCCGAATAATTGATGATTTTGAACTGTGGTGTTGGAGAAGACTCTTGAGAGTTCCTTGGACTGCAAGGAGATCCAACCAGTCCATCCTAAAGGAGATCAGTCCTGGATGTTAATTGGAAGGACTGGTTCTAAAGCTGAAATTCCAATACTTTGGCCACCTCATGGGGAGAGTTGATTCATTGGAAAAGACCCTGATACTCAGAGGGATTGGGGGCAGGAGGAGAAGGGGTGACAGAGGATGAGATGGCTGAATGGCATCACTGATTCAATGGATGTGAGTCTGAGTGAACTCGGGGAGTTGGTCGTGGACAGGGAGGCCTGGTGCTGCGATTCATTGGGTTGCAAAGAGTCAGACACGATTGAGTGACTGAACTTGAATGTTCACGGCATCCATCTTGCTGAAGAAAAGGAATAGATTTTTTGAGCTGTGAGTGTTTAGAGAAGGGAGACATGAATGCCAGTTGGGTAGCCAATGAATGTATCCTAAAGGAGGTGAAACTTGGACTTTGTGTTCAAGAGAGGGCTGCATTTGGACCAGCCATGTGAAGTGTGTACCAAGTAAGAGGAACACCATGCACAGTTGCATGGAGTGGGACACAGGCCCCCGGTCTTTTCCAGAACAGCTTCTCTAGAAGAGCAAGAAAACCTGAAGAAAAGGTGAATGAAAACAAGAGATGAGATGGCTTACAAAACTAAAATGCAGGCTCATTTAGCACTGGTTTTAAATCTGCATAAGAGTTCCAATAATTGCTGTCAATTTGCCTGTTGTATTTATACACATTACTTAAGAATTTAAATAAATCTCTTTTAATGAATTTTCTCCCTCTGTCCTTCTGAGGGCTTCCCTTGTGGCTCAGTTGGTAAATAATCCACCTGCAATGTGTGAGACCTGGGTTCAATCCCTCTGTTGGGAAGATGTCCTGGATAAGGGAAAGATTACCCACTCCAGTATTCTGGCATGGAGAATTCCATGGACTCTATAATCCATGAGGTTGCAAAGAGCTGGACATGACTGAGCAATTTTCATTCCTGTGAGATGTACAAAAATGTGCTTTTTAGTAAAAGGGAGTTAATGATTTTTTTTTCTCAAACAGCTCCTCAAAATTTAAAAAATATATATGGATTATGTTCATGTCTCTAAAGTCAAATCCGTGTTTCTGTAACAGGAAAAGCCTAATGATTTCCATTAAGTTCTTAACTGTCCCAGCCTTCCTTATTGATCCTGATGGCTTGAGTCAAAAATCATTGATTATTCTGTGCATCAGTTGACGGGAAGCTTTGGAGCTGAAGGAGGATAGCCCCAGTTTTTTCTTTTCTTTTCTTTTTTACAGTCAACCTACCTCTGTCCCCTACCCCCATTTCAGAATCCTATTTCTAGTATCAAGATGGACACTCCCACACTTTTGTATTCACATATTCAGTCATGCAGCCAGTAACTCCTAAGTCCTAGGCATTTGTCCAATCACTACTGTCTGGGACCAAGTCTCTGAAACAAAGACTTGTTGTCCTCTAGGAACATGTGTCCACTTCCAAATTCTTTGAGGTTGCCTGATAAATAGCTCTCCTCTTACGGTTCAAATTCTGGATCCAATAAGATCAATTTGTTGCAGGTCAGAAAGCATGCAGGTAAATCTGGGTCGGAGGATGCGTTTTACATCTGAAGGCAAATGAAATAAATAAAATTACCTTGTCTTAACCAGAGTAGTTTGCTTTATTATGTGCTGTATTACATCCCCAGTTTGGTGGGAGCAAACTGGAGTGTACCGCTAGCTTCTAAGAGCAAAGAGAATAGAAGAGAGAGAGCTACACATGCCCAGTTTCTCTTTCCAGAGCTCCAAACCAAGACTGTTGAGAAAGATCAGAAATCTAGAGAATTGCTTTCTAGAGAATTGCTTACACATAGATTGAGTCAGCAAATTATGGTCCACAGACCAAATTTGTCCCATCACATGTTTTTCTACAGCCTACAAACTAAAAATACGTTGTCTATTTTTTTATGATTAAAAAAATGAATATAAAAGTAATATCTTGTGGGGGAGTTGGTTCATGATGGCAGAGTGGAAGGGCATGAGCTCATCTCCTGCAAGGACACTAAAATTGCAACTAATTGTTTACAAGCATCGACAGGAGGATGCTAGAACACACCAAAAAAAGATACCTTGTGTCCAAAGACACAAGAAGCTGCAATGAGATAATAGGAGGTGCATAATCACGATAAAATCAAATCCTATACTCACTGGGTGGGCAACCCACAAACTGGAGAACAATAAAACCAAAGAAGTTCTCCCACTGTTGTGAAGGTTCTGATCCCTGTGTCAGATTTCCCTGCCTGGGAATCTGGCAAAGGGAATAGGAATCCTCGTGGACTCTGTCTTTTAAGACCAGCAAAATTTGATTGCAGGACTTCCACAAGACTTTTCACAGGGGAAACAGAGACTCTACTTTTGGAGGGCACAAACAAAATCTTGCACACATCAGAGCCCAGGGGAAAGGAGCAGTGACCCCACAGATCGATCTGCTAGTGTTGGAGGGTCTCCTGTGTAGGTGTGGGTTAGCAGGGGCTCATTGTTAAGGGCAGCAGTAGTCCTGGGAGGTACTCTTCCGCATAAGCCTTCTCGGCGTTTACCATTAACCCCACCATAGAGCCTGCAGAGTCTGGGGCTGGGTTGCCTCAGGCCAAATCAAGAGACAATTGGATTAAAGTTCTAGTGAACTCAGCCTTGCCCACCAGAGCAAGACCTAGTTTTTCGCACCACCAGTCCCTCCTATCAGAAAGTTTACAGAAGCCTCCTAGCCTCATCCACCAGAGGGCAAACAGAAGAAGCAAGAAAATCTACAGTCCTGCAGTGGCCAGAAAGAAAACCACATCACAAAAAGTTAAGCAAAATGAAAATGCAGAGCATTGTGTACTAGATGAAGGGACAAGTTGAAATTCCAGGAAAACAACTAAATGAAATGGAGATAGGCAACCTGCAAGAAAAATTCAGAATAATGATATTGAAGATCATTCACGATCTTGGAAAAAGGATGGAGAAGATGCAAGAAATATTTACCAAAGACATACAAGAACTAAAGGACAGAGATGAACGATACATTGGAAGGAATCAATAGCAGAATAACTGAGGCTGAAGAACAGATATGAGACAGAGAAGACAGAATGGTAAAAATCAGTGCCCCAAGACAGGATATAGAAAAAATAATGAAAAAATGAAGATACCTCTGGAGCAACATTAAACATGCCAACATTTTCATGATAGGGGGCCCAGAAGGAGAAAAAAGAGATAAAAGGCCCAAGAAAATATTTGAAGAGATAATAGCTGAAAATTTACCTAACATAGGAAAGGAAACAGTCAACCAAGTCCAGGAAGTGGAGAGAGTCCCATGCAGGATAAACCCAAGGAGGAAAACACTGAGACACATAGTAATCAAATGGATAAAAATTAAAGACAAAGATAAAATAGTAAAAGCAACAAAGGAAAATGAAAATACACAAGGGAACTCCTGTAAGGTTATCAGATGATTTCTCAACAGAAACTCTACAAACCAGAAGAGAATGGCACAAAATATTTAAAGTGATGAAAGGGAAGGACCTACAACCAAGAATACCCAGCAAGACTCTCATTCAGATTTGACAGAAAAATCAAAAGCTTTACAGACAAGCAAAAGTTTAGCGATTTCAGCACCATAAAACCAGTTTTACAACAAATGCTAAAGCTAATTCTCTAGGCATGAAACACCAAAGAAGGAAAAGACTTACAAAAAAATAAACCTAAAACAATTAAGAAAATGGTAATAGGATCATAAATATTGATAATTACTTTAAATATAAATGAATTAAATGCACCAACCAAAAGATATAGACTGGCTGTGTGGGTGAAAACATGTGCATGTAAGCACTTCTACTTATCACATCACTCTATTTAAGTCCCCAAATTATAAGTAGTTATTTTACACTGTTAGGTTAATCATGTCTCCATTATGACTTGCAATTGTAATTATGTTCTATATATTGTCTGGCTATTGATTGTGAAAACTGATTAAGTCTTATTTACTATTGAGATTATGTAACTTGTATTTTTAATACTACTGTTGTATGATGATTGGTCAAGAGAAAATAATATAATTTTTTATCACTAAAACTACCATTTAGTAGAAAAACCTGTAATCAGTTTTTAAAATCCAGATGCACAATAGAATTATCTTGGAATTTTTTGAAAAATACAAATACCCAGATATTGTTTTTTCCTGCAAAGCTCCAGATATGATTCTGGTGAATAGCTTTGTTTAATAACAACTGAACCATATGATGATCTTTTACTTCTGTCTAGTTTGTCTCACTTTTTATATTTCATATTCAGTGGTCCCATCTCATTTAGTTTATGTTTGCCAGTTTTCTGTCTCTTTTTTTATTGTTCTTTCTCAGGCCTTTATTAAGGATAGTAATAAAGCTTTTGTGTGTATATACGTATATAATATGCATAATATATATTCTAGAAAATGTATGAATTTTTCCTAGCTAAAGAATTATGATATGTTGATTCCACTGTTTGACTAAATATGAATAGAATGCTGTATCTCTAATATATATTCACATAAAACTTTGATATAGTTCCATTTATTCTAGCAATACTATTACTGCTAAAAGTCTAGAAAGTTTATTATTTTAGAGACTTTTTTAAAAATTGCATGAGGCTTGAAACTTCTAACTCAATTCTTTTTTTTTTTTAAATTTTATTTTATTTTTAAACTTTACATAATTGTATTAGTTTTGCCAAATATCAAAATGAATTCTGAGAATATAAAGAAATATTCTGCTGTTAAAAAGAAATTAACCTGTAATGCAGTATTATTAACTAAAGTACAGATTTTGTTCAAATTTCACAAACTTTTGTGTGTCCATTATTTGTTTTCGTATCTTATTCAAAATTCTACACTGTATTTAGTTGCATTGAGCAGTTTCAGTTGCATGCAATAAATTCTGATAAATTCTCCTTTCATTTTTATTTTGTTACAAATATTTTCTAATTTTCCTTGTTAAGGGTTCTTACAAATACCCATCATTTAGAAGTGAAGATTTAATTTCCAAAAATATGGGGTTTTAAAGTATGTTTGATATTAATTTCTCACTTTGATATTAATTTTTCATTTAAATGCTTTCTTCTCTGCGATCACCCCCTGTGTCTTTTCAGTCTTCTAAATTTATTGAGGCTTTCAATGATTAAGCCAAAGATCTCTCTTGGTAAAGGTCACATTGCCCTTGAAAATATGTAGGTTATTCTAAGATATCTTTTGATATCAATTTCTAACATAATTCCACAGTGATAAGAGAACAAATTCTGTATGATTTCAAGACGTTTAGATCATGACATCTTTTCCCCCTGTTTTATGTTCTTGGATGTGTTTCAGTGTCTCTTGGTTTAAAGTCTATGGGAACTTGAATAGAATTTGTATCTTCCAGTTGTGTGGAAATTACATAAAATCTTAATTATGTTAAATTGCTTCATAGTGCTTTTCAGGTCTACTCTATCCTACTTTTTTCAGACTATTTATTCTATAAATTTTTGAGAGTTTGATATTGAAACTTCAACTAAAATCTTAATTCATCTACTTAAAAATAATAGTAATATATTGTAAAGCTTTCTGTTTTCCAAGTCTCCTGTAAATGTGTTATCATATGTTCTTAATTTAAAAACTAAAAAAGAAACTAAATAAAAAATAATATTCTGTGACCCCTGAACACATAGGATGCTTAAATTTCAGAGTTCATATATACAGTTGTATTGTAACACAACCACGCCCATTTGTCTACATGTTGTCTACATCCACTGTCATTGCATGGAGGCAGATTTGACTGTGACAGAGACTATATGGCACTGAAAGCCTAAAACATTTTCTATTTGGCCCTTTGCAGAAGAAGTTTGCTGACCCTTGACAAAGAGGGGAAAAATCTGAGTGGGGAAGAATCATTCTTCCTGACATTTTTACTGCAGGTGGAATCTCCCTCTGTTTCTGTCTTTGATGTGGGACCAAACCTTCAGCCCCACTGCTGAAAATCTGGTAGGCATTTCATGATTTTCCTTAATCACCTTATCTAACTCATCATCAGGTTTTTTTTTTTTTTTTCCGTTTCTTCCACTTTTCCTGCAAGATTCATATCTTCACAATTAGACAAACTGCTGCAGGGGCAGCACTTTTCCAATTAGACATCTTTATTCCACTATCTCCTTCATCTTTTGGAATTGAAAATAACTTTAGAGACTTTCTATTCAATCTCTTCATTTGAAAAATGAGGACACTGTTACTCTATGAGGCAAAACTTGTTGTTCAGCCACTCAGTTTTGTCTGGCTGTTTGTGACCCCATGGACTGTAGCACGCTAGACTTTCCTGTCCACTATCTTCAAGAGTTTGCTCAAACTCATGTCCATTGAGTTCAGTGATGCCTCCCAACCATCTCATCTTCTGTTGCCCCCTTCTCCTCCTGCCCTAATTCTTTCCAAGTATCAGGGTCTCTTCCAAGAAGCTGAGGCTCTTCAAATCAGGTGGCCAAAGTATTGGAACTTCAGCTCCAGCACCAGTCGTTCCAGTGACTATTCAGGGTTCATTTCCTTTAGAATTGACTATTCTGATCTCCTTGTTGTCCAAGGGTCTCTCAAGAGTCTTCAGCACCACAGTTCAAAAGCATCAATTGTTCAGCACTCAGCCTTCTTTATGGTCCAACTCGCACATCTGTACATGAATATTGGAAAAACCATAGCTTTCCCTATATGGACTTTTGTCAGCAGAGTGATGTCTCTACTTTTTAATACACTGTCTAGGTTTGTCATACTTTTTCTCCCAAGGAGTAAGCATCTTTTAACTTTATGGCTGCAGTCACCATCCACAGTGATTTTGGAGCCCCCCAAAATAAAGTCTGTCACTTTTTCCATTTTCCCCCATCTATTTTTGCCATGAGGTATAGGCCTAGATGCCATGATCTTAGTTTTTTGAATATTGAGTTCCAAATCAGCTTTTTCACCCTCCTCTTTCATTTTCATCAAGAGACTCTTTAGTTCCTCTTTGCTTTCTGCCATTAGGGTGGTGCCATCTGCATATCTGAGGTTATTGATATTTATCCTGGCAATCCTGATTCCATCTTGTGCTTCATTCATCCCAGCATTTCATATGATGTTCTCTACATATAATTTTAATAAACATAGTGTCAATATACAGCCTTGATGTACTACTCCTTTACCAATTTTGAACCAGTTTGCTATTTCATGTCTGGTTTTAACTGTTGCTTCTTGACCTGAATACAGGTTTTTCAGGAGGCTGGTAAGGTGGTCTGGGTACTCCCATCTCTTAAAGAGCTGTCCAAAGTTTGTTGTGACCCACACAGTCAAAGGCTTTAGCATATTCAATGAAGCAGAGGTAGATTTTTTTTTCTGGAATTCCCTTGCTTTTTATATGAGCGATCAGATGTTGACAATTTGATCTATAGTTCCTCTGCTTGAACATCTGGAAGTTCTCAGATCATGTACTGTTGAAGCCTAGCATAAAGGATTTTGAGCACTTCCTTGCTGGCATGTGAAATAAGTGTAGTTGTGTGGTAGTTTGAACATTCTTTGGCATTTCCCTTCTTTGGGATTGGAATGAAGACTGACATTTTCCAGTCCTGTGGACACTGCTAAGTTTTCCAAATTTGCTGACATATTGAGTGTGGCACTTTAACAGCATCATCTTTTCAGATTTGAAATAGCTCACCTGGAATTCATCACCTCTACTGTGTTTGTAGTAATACTTCTTATGGTCCACTTGACTGTTACACTCCTGAATGTCTAGCTCTATGTGAGTGATCACCTCAGTGTGATTATCCGGGCTGTTAAGACCATTTTTTTGGTACAGTTCTGTGTGTTTTTGCCACTTCTTCTTAATATTTTCTTCTTCTGTTAAGTCCATACTGGCAAAATAACTTCCCTAAATTTGCACATCTAAACTGATAGACTAGGACTGGACTCCGGGTCTCCAAATAATATCCAAATTATTATTGGATATTATTGGATACTCCAAATCTCTCCAGAGATCCTTCTACCATGGCAAGTTCTTTGTTCATATTGTCCTGTACACAGCGTGTCCAAGAAAAGTTTATAATCTAGACCAGGAATAAAAACAAAAACAAAAACAAAAACATATAGTACATTGGCCAAGTTTTGCTCTCCTCCTGCTTTTTGGAAACTGAGCTTTTTGGGACCTCAGCCACAGTGATTTTCTTACCTATTGTCTATGGCTGCTTTTGCATTACTGTCTGTGGCAGAGTTGAGAAGTTACATCAGAAACTCACAAAGCCTGAAATATTTGCTCTCTAGTCCTTGAGAGAAGACATTTGCAGAGTCCTGATCTAGAATCACTCTAAATACTCCACTCTACTCCACATTATTCCCTGTGGCACTGATGTCTAGTTTATTCTTATTGATGCCTATATTTATTTCTACTTTTAACAGAAAGAAAATTTTCTTTTTTTTTTCATGTGCTTGTCATGCTAAGCACATGCTAGCCTGAAATGAAGACCACATTTTTTAGTTTCCCTTGTGTCCCAATGAAATCTATGAGAATCCAGTGGATTTCTGTGTGCAATTTCCAGCAATTGTCCTCAAAGGAAGAAAGTGTCTTTAAAAATGAAAGACTCTTTTTTGTTTCTTTACCTCCTCCCTTCCAGCTAGAATGATGCCAATATGACTGGAAAATCTAGCTTGCACAACCAGAGCCACAAGATAGAAAGATTCTGGGTTTTGGTGTCGGAGTGTTTCCACCACCCTCATATCGCATAGCTCTGGGATTTTACATGAGAGACACATGCAATTGTATTTTAAACAAAGCCCTCCAATAATTAGGATTTCTCCACACTTATAACTCATCCCAAGTGATACACTTTGCAAGAGGAAATTTCTCTTGCAGATAAGCCAGTGATTTTAGAACTTGCTGAATCAGCCGTGCCCACTCCCACATCTCCATATTTTTGCTCATGCTGGACTGGTCCTTCACTCCTGTCCATCTGACCACGTTGTATGAACTAGTCAAAGCAGTTGATTTTCTAGCCACATCCTGAGGTATTTTTCTTCTCTTTTCCTGTTTAAGAGTAAGTACAATGAATTTGGGCAACTGCGATTATACACTGCATTACATTCTTTGAGTAATGTGTTTTGAACTTTTGTGCTCAATGATGACATAGCCTTATGAAAGATTGGGATTATTTTTGTTGTTGTTGTTTAATCTTTATTTTCAGGGTCCCCATACATAACCTCAGATTGTTTGGTGGATTTGTTTGAGTAAATATTGGCAAAAGTAGTCATACATACTCATGAGCTCACAGGCTCTCATTCTTTAAACACTGGATGTCTCCCAACACCTGAATCATAATGTACGAACTATCCAAATGAAAATCTGTCCCAGGATAAGTCATTTGAAAATGTATATGATGGACATTTAGGCATAGTTGTATGCTGTCTAGTAGCAGCATCATGAGAAAATGAACATCACCTTGAGGGATAATAAACTGGCCAGATGTGCCATGTTCTCACTGAAGTGAGTAAGTCAATTCTATGTTCAAGTTCTTCCCTTTATTTATGAGATGCTCTGAAGCCCTGGAAGCTATACAGCCATACCTTCTGCCAAGGTGATTGCACATTAAACAGATATATTTAAATGCTGGAACAAAAAGCTACTCAGATACTGTTTATATTTGTCCCAGCTCATGAAAGAAACAGAAAGTACTGACTTGTGAAGGACTTGAATAGCAGAGCTCAAATGTTTCCTGAGCCAAGACACAGGCGGCTTGCTCCCTGTGGAACTACGGAAGGTAGGTTAAAGCTTGTTTACCTACAAGGAATAGGGCCGTTCATGAAAAACCCAGCCTGCAGTTCTTAAATGGTGATGTGTAGTCTGTCTCTTCACATTAATTGACAGCAGAGCCCTTAGAACATTCTTACAAATGAATTGATTTCAGTGCCAGACAAAAGCCTACCTACATATAAGTGCCAGGAGCTGCTGAAGGTAGAAGTGAGTGAAAACCACATGAACCCTGATTTCTGTGTACATGAAAGCTGCTTGCTCCCAATTCTCTGCATTCACCATTTAGGGTAGCCCAAAAGCCAGCCTCCTGGGGAGACAGACAGTCGCCTATCTGTAGAAGCAGCAATTTGTCAGATGGCTCAGGAACAGAACAGCTCTCTAGTCTTTTGTTTATTGTAGTGAAAGTGTTCCTGTCCAGATCCCCAAAGCCTTCTTCTCCAGGTTGAACTGAATATTTTGTTCAAATTGTCTTGATTTCTTCATTAGTTGTTGCTTTCTTGAAGTTCTTGTCAGAAGTTCTCTTTTTCTTAAAGAGAATATGTCATTAAGTTGTGACTTAATGCCAAGTCATTAAGTTGTGACCTAATGACATATGTCATTAAGTTATGCCATTAAGTTATGACTGTTTGCACTGTTTCTGCCAACTTTGGTTTGAGACAAAAATCATACTCCTTTATCTGGCTTCTCACTTTCAGCCCAGCTCTGCCTACTTTAGAAAATTAGAAAAGCCAGAAGCCCACAGAGCATTCTGAGACCTCAGCACCAATGGAACAGGAACAAAAGTTACACACTGCCTTTTATTTTTAAGGTAGCAGTTCTTCTTAGGTGTCTTAAGTCACATGTACACTTCAGCTCCCATCCATTCCTCGATACCCTATTATAGACCACTCTCCATATTTCCACTCCCATCTTTGTCAGGGACTTCTCCAGCTGTAAAATTTATCTTATTCACTGTAAATATTCTTCCTTACTTCATGAGTCCTCCCTTCACTGATTATGTTAGGAAAATATAATTAAAAACAAAATCTTTTCCCAACCCAGAAAACCTTCCCACAGAGGAAGAGGAGAAAGGAAACAGCATCCTTATGGAATAAGCATTAAACCAGAGTGTGATGTGCATCACAGGCAGTCCACAAACAGATACAAAGACAGATATCTTACCCTTTATACCTCAGTGCAGATACAGCATGCTCCATGTGTGTGCAGGATGAACAATGACTAGTGCTTAAGTAAGAGGGCTTGACAGCACCGTTTGTTACACAGACTTCATCCTGGCTCAACTGATTATTGGGGTGACCATTTGTATTAGCTAATTGGCTTTATCCAGGGGAAAAATAATCTCCTCATCTCTTTGTGACAGGAGGCAATTTTGCAGCTTGGAGGCAGATACCCTCAAAATTAGTCTCCAGCCTTCCCACAGAGATGGAGAGCCTGGGCAGTATGACTCTTGATGTTTACATTTCAAAGGATGGTTCTTGAGAAAGTCATTCCTGTGTCATAAAGCTGACCAAAAGCCTATCTAGCACTCAAAAGGATTTATAAAATCTTACAGAATGGAGAAAGAGCTTACTAAAGTAAGTGCTCTAAATAAATTAGAGAGGGGTTGTCTCTTTTCTTATTTTCTGCAGAGATAATTGGGCTTCTTATTTTAAATTTGTCATGACAATTATACCTTAACATTAATCTCCTTGTTCTAACTAATACAGTCATGGGTAATGAGGGAGGAGAAGTATGAAGGCCACTTATGGAAAAGCTCCAAAAAGGAGACTGTATAGAGGAAACCCCTTCATGGATCACATCCTTGTCATGGCAAAGAGGCTGGCTTGACTCAATGAAGCTATGAGTCATGCCATGCAGGGCCACTTGAGATGGGCAGGTCAAATAAAGTCCTTTATGATTACACAGTAGAAGTGACCAATAGATTCAAGGGATAAGATCTGGTAGACAGAGTGCCTGAAAAAATACGGGCAGAGATTCGTAACACTGTACAGGAGGCAGTGACCAAAAGCATCCCAAAGAAATGCAAGAGGGCAAAGTGGTTGTCTGAGGAGGCCTTGAGAATAACTGAGAAGAAGAGAAGCAAAAGGCAAGGGAGAAAAGTAAAGATATACACAATTGAATGCAGAGTTCCAGTGAATAGCAAGGAGAAATAAATAAGCTTTCTTCAATTAACAATGCAAGAAATAGAGGAAAACAATAGAATGGGTAAGACTAAAGCTGTCTTCAAGAAAATTGGAGATATCAAGGGAACATTTCACTCAGTGATGGGCATACTAAAGGGAAAAATGGTAAACACCTAACAAAGGCAAAAGAGATTAAGAAAAAGTGGCAAAAATACACAGAAGAACTATACAAAAAAGGTCTTAATGACCTGGATAATCATGATGATGTGATCATAGAGTCTGAAGTCAAGTGGAAACATTACTATGAGCAAAGCTAGTGGAGGTGACAGAATTCCAGCTGAGCTATTTAAAATCCTAAAAGATGATGCTGTTAGAGTGTTGCACGCAATATGTCAGCAAATTTGGAAAACTCAGCAGTGGCCACAGGACTGGAAAAGATCAGTTTTCATTCCAATCCCAAAAAAGGACAATGTCAACGAATTTTCAAACTACCATGCAATTGAACACATTTCACATGCTAGCAAGGTTATGCTCAAAATCCTTCAAGCTAGGCTTCAGCAATATGTGAACTGAGAACTCCAGGATGTATAAGCTATATCCAGAAAAAGCAGAGGAACCATAGATCAAATTGCCCACATTCATTAGATCATGGGGAAAGCAAGGGAGTTCCAGAAATACACCTACTTCTGCTTCATTGACTACACTAAAGCCTTTGACTGTGTGAATCACAAGAAATAGTGGGAAATTCTTAGAGATGGGAGTACCAGGCCATCTTACCTGTCTCCTGAGAAACCTGCATGCAGGTCAGGAAAAAACAACTATATCAGACATGGAAAAATGGACTGGTTTAAAATTGGGAAAGGAGTACAAAAAGACTGTATATAGTCACCCTGTTTATTTATCTTCTATGCAGAGTACATCCTGCAAAATGCCAGGCTGGATGAATCACAAGGTGGAATCAAGATTGCCAGGAGAAATATCAACAACCTCAGATATGCAGATGATACCAATCTAATGGTAGAAAATGAAGAGAAACTAAAGAACCTATTGATGAGGATGAGTGAAGAGAAGAGTGAAACATCTGGTTTGAAAATCAACATTAAAAAAAAAGAACTAAGATCATGGCATTCAGTCCCATCACAGCATGGCAAATAGAAAGGGAAAAAGTGGAAGCAGTGACAGGTTTTTATTTTCTTGGGCTCCAAAATAACTGCAGACAGTGACTGCTGCCATGAAATTACAAGATGCTTACTCCTTAGAAGGAAAGCTATGGCAAACTCTGACAGCATATCAAGAAGCAGAGTCATCACTTTGCAGACAAATGTTCATCTAATCAAGGCTATGGTTTTTCCAGTAGTCATGTCCTAATGTGAGAGTTGTACCATAAAGAAGGTTGAGCACTAAAGAATTAATGCTTTAGAATTTTGATGCTGGAGAAGCCTTTTGAGAATCCCTTGGACTGCAAAGAGATCAAAATAGTCAATTCTAAAAGAAATCAACCCTGAATATTCATTGGAAAGACTGATGCTGATGCTGGAGCTCCAAGAGTTTGGCCACCTGATGCAAAAAGCTGACTCATTGGTAAAGATCCTGATGCTCAGAAAGATTGAAGGCAAAAGAAGAGGGTGGCTTAGGATGAGGCTATTAGATAGCATCACTGACTCAGTGGACATGAATTTAAGCAAACTCTGGGAGACAGTGGAGGACACAGGAACCTGGTATGCTACAATCCATGAGACTGCAAGGAGTCAGATACAACTTAGCAATTAAACAACAAGAAAGAGAGGTACAAAGGAGAAAAGAAGCATAGACCTTGCTCTTGGGCAGGAGGAAGATATGGTTCTTGAATGCAGTTCAGAAACACTGATTGTCACTGATGGATGAAGTATCAGGTGGGCTCTTGGGACCCACCACAGACATTTGCATTCAGTAAGTTTCAGGAGCTTAAATTTAGGGTTCAAAGCATACAATTAAAGAAAAATTTCTTGGAGAGATCAATATGGCAGTGTAGGAGGATGGCAAGCTCATCTCCTGCAACAAACATATCAGAAATACATCTCCATCTAGAGATGGAGCAATGCTCAATGATAGCAAATTGGAGACTGGGAGAAAGACTCCTGTACAATCAAGGCTATAAGAAAGATCCAAACAGATCCAGGTAAGAAGGGAGAAGTGACAAGGTCAGGGCCCATGGCTCTGGGAGCACAGGAAGGAGCTCAGAGGGAAAGGGTTTTCACACAACCTGAGGACCACCTGGAGAGTGAGTGGTTGGAGCCACGTGTTGGAAACCAAGGCCTGGGATCCAATACCAGGGAAGAGGAGTCCACTCAGCTGGTTAAAATCCAATGGGACTGATATAGACCTGTAAGAAATCTGTATTACTCTTGTGAATAAAACACAAAGTCCATCTAGTCAAAGCTATGGCTTTTCCAGTAGTCATGTGTGGATGTGAGAGTTGGACTATGAAGAAAACTGAGTGCCGAAAAACTGATGCCTTTGAACTGTGGTGTTGAAGACTCTGAGAGCCCCTTGGACTACAAAGAGAAACAACCAGTCCATCCTAAAGTACATCAGTCCTGAATGCTCATTGGAAGGACTGAAGCTGAAGCTGAAACTCCAATACTTTGGCCACCTGATGCGAAGAACTGACTCATTTGAAAAGACCCTGATGCTGGGAAAGATTGAAGGTGGGAGGAGAAGCAGATGACAGAGGATAAGATGGCTGGATGACATCACCGACTCAATGGACATGAGTTTGAGTAAACTCTGGCAGTTGGTGATGGACAGGGAGGCCTAGTGTGCTGCATCCATGGTGTTGCAAAGAGTCTGACACGACTGAGCAACTGAACTGAACAAAATAGCAAGAAGTACATGCCTATCAATATCACTTTAAATGTCAGTTGAATAAATGCTCCAAACAAAAGACATAGGGTGGACGATTTATTTAAAAACTCTATATGGTGCTTACAAGAGACTCACTTCAGAGCTAAAGACACACACAGACTAAAAGGGAAGGAAAGGAAAGTTATTCCATGCAAATGGAAAATACAATAAAACATGGATAGTTATACTCATATCCAATGAAGTAAACTTTAAAAGAAAGCCTATAACAAAGAAGGGTATTATATATGGATAAAGACATCAAAAGAGGAAGCTATTATACTTATCAACATATAGGCACCCAATACTGGAGCTCCTAAATATATAAAGCAAGCAGTAGCAGACGTTAAGAGAGAAATGTACAATAAAACAGTTATAGTCTGGAACTTTAATGTACCACTGACATCAATGACAGATCATCCAGAAAGAAAATCAATAAGGAAATATTGGTCTAAAATGACACAATAGGCAAGTTGCACTTAGATATCTACAGGATTCCACCTAAAAACAGCAGAATACACATTTTTTTTCTCCGCATGTTCTCTGAGATAGATCACATGTTAAGCCACAAAACAAGTCTCAACAAATTTAAGAGGATATAAATTATATTAGCATTTTTTCTGAACACAGAAGCACTAAAATAGAAATTATTAAAAATTATAGGGAAAGACATATAAACACATGGAGACTAAACAACATTCTACCAAAAAACCAAATGGTCAAAGAAGAATTCAAAGAGGAAATTTAAAAAAATACCTTGTGAGAAATGAAAATGGAAACACCACTGTCCAAAATGTATGAAGTGAAGCAAAAGCTTCTAAGAGAGAAGTTTACAGCAATACATCAAGACATAAGAAAAATATCATAAAGCAACCTAACCTACTATTTAAAGGGATTAGAAAAATGAAGAATAACCGAAGCCCAAAGTAAGCAGAAGGAAGGAATTAATAAAAATTAGAAAACAATTAAAATAGAGACAAAAATAGAAATGATCACTGAAACCAAAAAACAGCTTTTTTTGCAAAGATAAACAAAATTGATCAACCTTTATCCAGGGTCACCAAGAAGAAAATAGAGATGTCCCAAATAAACAAAATAAGAAGTGAAAGAGGAGAAATAACAATTGATGCCATAGAGGTATCCAAAACCATAAGAGGATACTGCTAGTTTGCTTCAGTCGTGTCTGACTCTATGTGACCCATAGACGGCAGCCCACCAGGCTCCCCTGTCCCTGGGATTCTCCAGGCAAGAACACTGGAGTGGGTTGCCATTTCCTTCTCCAATGCATGAAAGTGAGAAGTGAAAGTGAAGTCACTCAGTCGAGTCTGACTCTTAGCGACCCCATGGACTGCAGCCCACCAGGCTCCTCCATCCATGGGGTTTTCCAGGCAAGAGTACTGGAGTCGGGGTGCCATTGCCTTCTCCAAAGAGAATACTATAAACCGTTATATGTAAACAAATTAGATAATACAGAGGAAATGGACACATTTCTAGAAATATACAAACTTGCAAGATTTAATCAGGAAGGAAATAGACAGTCTGAACAGATCTGTCACTAGTGATGATATTGAAGTTGTGACTAAAAAAAACTCCAGCAAACAAAAGTCCAAGACTGGACTGCTTCACAAGGGAATGCTACCAAATATTTAAGAAGAACTCATATCTATTCCAATAAAATAAAGAGGATAGAAGACTCTTTAATTCACTTAATATTATAAAACTGATTTAAAATGGGCAGAAGACCTTTAATAGATATCCCCCCCCCCAAAAAAAAAACTATATAGGTGACTGACAGGCACATGAAAAAATGCACAACATTGCTAATCATCAGGGAAATACACAGTGAGATATGATCTCACATCTGTTAAAATGGCTATCATCAAAAAGTCTACAAATAACAAACATTGATGAGGATGTGGTACAAAGGGATCTTTAGTACATTGACATGAATCCCAGTGTTCATAGCAGCATTATTTACAATAGCTGAGCTATGGAAACAACTTAAGTGTTCATCAACAGAGGAATTAATAAAATAGGTGCATTATATATTTGTATGCTGTAATAATACTCAGGATAAAAAGAAATAAAATTTTGCCATTTGCAACAACATGAATGGACATAGAGGGTGTTATGCTTAGTGAAATGTCAGACATAGAAAAAAAAAAAACACTGTATGTTTTCACTTACATGTAGAATCTAAGAAATAAAACGAATGAATATAACAAAACAGAAATGGACTCAGATGTAGAGAACAAATTAGTAATTACCAGTTGGGAGAGGTAAGGTGGGGGGATGGGGGCAAGATTGGTACAGGAAATTGAGAGATACAAACTACTATGGATAAAATAAGTAACAAAGATATATTGTACAGCACAGGGATATATAACCATTAATTTATAATAACTTTATATGGAGTATAATCAATAAAATATTGAATCATTACATTGTATACCTGAAACTAATACTATAAGTCAATGATACTTCAATAAAATTTACTTATTGCTTAATCAATTAGCAGTAGAGGAGATGAAAACCTCTTCCAAATGATATTTATAGGCACCCAGATATAAGAACAATTGCCTTGGGGGTATAACAGCATTAGCGTTTCTCTCATCTTTCCCTTGATTCTATCCTACAGAGTTTGCCCTAAGATCTTGGAGAAACCAAGATATAAATAAATAAAATATGTAATACTAGTAGCATATTAAAAAGATAAATAAGCAAAGGCCAGTCCATTTGAACATTTTAAAAACAGAATTAAAAAATATTTTTCCTACCATAGAATATAGAGCATTTTTAGATTCCACCTATGAGTGATACCACACTGTACTTGCAGAGACACAATAGAATGCTGGTTACCAGGGACTGGGAGTGGAGGAACTGGGGAAATATTGGTCAAAGGGTATAAACTTGCAGTTAGAAGATAAATATGTTCTGAAGATCTAGCGCACAGCACTGTGATTGTATCTAACAACTTCAAAGTTTCTAAGAAACTAGACCTAAATGTTTTCATCACACACAAAAAAGACAGGACAATGATGGGATATGATGTGGAGTTAGCCGGTGCTACAGTGGCTGCTGCATCTTGATATGTAAATGTATTGATTCCACACATCATATACTGTAAACTTACATGATGTTCTACATCAATTATTACTGGGGTCCAGCCCCAGCAGGATTCAGGGGTTTCAAAGGGGAGACGGCTTCGGTGATCAAGGTACGATAGAATTAAAGATATAAAGAGTGATTAAATAAGGATAGTTCAGCGAAGAAATTTAGTGAAGATAAGAGGCTGAATAACTTGGTTTACGTGGAAAGCCAATAAAATTCCAAAACAAGCAATTTGCGTCATCTACATAGGCCACAGGCGTCCTCCCGTTCTCCCGAAGGAATGGAGACACTAAGCCCTCCCCGGTCAGATCTTAGAAGCCCAGGCAAAATTAGTAGGCTTGACGAGCCTCCATGCTCCAGATGGGAATTCAGCCAGAAGGTGAGAGAAAGAACGACATGGAGAGAACAAGCTTCGGTGAACAAGGCCCTCACTTTATTTTCCAAAGTAGTTTTTATACCTTAAGTTGTGCATAGAGGATAATGGGGGAAGGGGTAGAGTCAGCAGTAAGCCAGGCTTTCTTCCTGCAAACTTACCATATGCAAAAGTTTAGGTGATTTACTTCATCTTCTGGCCAGGAGGCCTGTTAACATTTTATGATCCTTTCTTCAGAAAACTTATTTTTATCTAAAGGTGATTATTCTAAAGTCAGGCACTACCCTCCAAAAGCATTAGATAAAGTTGCATTCCTATAGGGCAAAGTTGTGGTGGGCTATAGCAAGAAAAGAATTAACTCAAGGGTCCAAGGTTACAAACATTAAAGCTATTACTTACATTCCTATACACCAATTATATTAATCAATACACTCCCAGGGACACAGTAGGTAAGGGATATGGAAGCTTAGCAGCAAACATTGGCCCAACAAGTGAAAAACCCTTCACCAATACAATTTCTAATCAATCTTTTAACTGCTCAAAGGAATCTGTATTTAGACAGTTTAGAATATCTCATGCCTCTCACGGCTGGGAGGCTGTGAACAATCACATGTGGCCGGAAGAACCTGTTCAGGCAGGCTAGAAGACTTCCAAAGGCGTTTGTAGGTTGAAACATTCTTGTCACGCCTAGGAACTTTATTAACTGGAGCTGTAAGTTAACTCATTTTCAGAGAGAGGTGGTGGGGGACAGCCCCCCGTAAAGTCAGAGGTGTAGGTGAGAGCACAAAGTAGTAAAATAGGCAGACTCTGGTTTTGGGGGTAGATGCTTGAGAATTTCCAGGGGGACTCCTGAGGCTCGATCCCGCCTTTGCATATGCCGAACCTCCTTCCTCATGACCTTTGCCACAGGCGGAGGGAGTTCCTCACGCTGGCTCCCGGAAAATTATATTTCAATAAAAAACAATAGAGGGCTCTTCCTACAGGTGATTTCTGCTCCCCTTCTGTATGTCATGGGGTCTGAGGTGTGGATGTCAGCCAAGGCCCTGGGGCTTCAGAGGAGGCAGACAGAGATACCAACCACAGAGGTCTCTAAGTCACAAGAAAAGGATGCTTCCAGGAGGTGGGAAAGACTTGAGGGAAGGAGACATGGGTGGAAACTCAGATCAGCTATCATTACCCTCAACCTCATTCTCTTGATTGCCTTCATCCAGACTTTTATTTGTTCAAGTGCAGATTTTTTGAATTTTATTTTTTATGTGTTTGTTATTTTTTGGCCTCACTGTTCAGCTTGTGGGGTCTTAGTTCCCCAACCAGGGATTGAACCTACACCCCCTGTAGTAGAAGCACAGGCCACTAGGGAACCACTGAACCACCAAGGAAGTCACCAGACCTTTAGATGTATGATGAAAAGCCAAAGGTGAAGGCATCGTTTCTTCTGACAGTTAACTGACAGCAATAATTAAGGACAAAGATCGGTTGAAGGTTGCGTTTTCTGAGTACCATTTGGACCTTTGGAGGCTGATAAAATATCAATTTCTCAGCCCCTGTGTTTAGACTAGAAAGCCTACAAAAGATGTTTTTGAGAGTTCCTGGTAGGGAAGCAGCACTGTTCAGTAACAGTGTTCTGTCTCAGAAACAGATGGTCTAGAAGTAGGATCTTGAGCACAGTGGGATGGGTGGAGAGACGCAGCAGTGAGATAAGAGTGCACAGGGATGCTTTTATAAAGCAATGTGATTTAATAAACATCACAGGGGAAAAGCAAAAGGACCTAATAAAAGGATTTAAATTCAAGACGGACTGGGATCAGAGATGACATTAAACATAAATGCTTTTTGAAGCCCACTGTAGGTAATATGAGCCTTTTATAATCTTATCCACCAACCAGAACCATATCCATCCGAAAACCTCAAAACTGGAGTAAATACCATTTCACATCGCTGGAGTCATGAAAGCAACAAAAAAAAAAATGGAAGTGACTCCTATTCTCAAATGAAATTCAGCCTTTTCTGATAATTAGTAGATATCCAATTTCTCCAACAACATTGCATTGAGCAGACAGGCTACTGAAAATGTACTTGTAAAGATGCCGTGAGAAATACTGCTATGGTTGAGCACCTCCAGTGTACCAGGCGAGAGGCGAAGTATCCTGCACAGGTTGTCTCAGAAATGCTCAGAGTAATTATAAGAGTTAATTAGGTATCATTTACATTTTACGAATACGGAGTCTAAATTTCTGAGGAATTCATTGCTCAGACTTATGCAATGAGAGGTGGTGGGGGCAAAACTGAATGTGGGGAGATCTTTTCATCCTGGTTCCTAGTATCAGTTCTGTGGACTGTGTGTCCTCTGGGCTTCTACTCTAGAAACTGATTCTAAATGGTCATGAGACAGAGGAGCTCTTATTAATCCTTTTCTTGTCTGACATGCTGACCCTGATGACTTTAATCACCCAATTATCTTCAAAAGGGCAGTCTCACATTCTTATTGCCAGTGGTCTCCTGAATCAGTGGTCTCTGAGCTTAATGTTCCTGTATGTCCATAATTTTTTGACAATGCAATACCAATACATGTATATTTATTGATCATTTTATACTAATATATTAACTGTTACATACATTATTACAATTGTCCAAAAATACAATAATTTTACCTTGAGATTAAATAAAAAATTTCAAGGTAATAATTTTCAGTACTTTTAAGTTTTATTTACCAAAACTGCCCAAATATATTGAGTACAATATGATTAAATATACTGCCTTATTTTTTAAAATCTTGGCTTAGTATCTTGTTATGATTAATTAGATTCCAGGTCAGTTTCTAAGTTCAGTTTATTTTGATATCTACATGAGGCATTTTCCATTAGGCCATGGCCATCATTAAAAGCAAATACTTAACTGTTAAATATGCTTTTCCTTGATCTCATCTGACTGTGCTCGAAACTCATTAGACAGTATAGCTTGTTCTTAACAAGGGGTTTCAAATACCAAATAAAATGAAATATTTTTATAAAATTTCAGTTCGGTTCAGTTCAGTCACTCAGTCATATCTGACTCTCTGTGACCCCTTGAATCACAGCATGCCAGCCCTCCCTGTCCATCACCAACTCCCGGAGTTCACTCAGACTCACGTCCATCGAGTATGTGATGCCATCCAGCCATCTCATCCTCTGTCGTCCACTTCTCCTCCTGCCCCCAATCCCTCCCAGCATCAGGGTCTTTTCCAATGAGTCAGCTCTTCGCATGAGGTGGCCAAAGGATTGGAGTTTCAGCTTCAACACCAGTCCTTCCAATGAACACCCAGGACTGATCTATCTCCTTCAGGATGGACTAGTTGGATCTCCTTGCAGCCTAAGGGACTCTCAAGAGTCTTCTCCAACAGCACACTTCAAAAGCATCAATTCTTCGGTGCTCAGCTTTCTTTGTAGTCCAACTTTCACATCCATACATGACCACTGGAAAAACCATAGCTTTGACTAGACAGACCTTTGTTGACAAAGTAATGTCTCTGCTTTTTAATATGCTGTCTAGGTTGATCATAACTTTCCTTCCAAGGAGTAAGCATCTTTTAATTTCATGGCAATCACCATCTGCAGTGATTTTGGAGCCCAGGAAAATAAAGTCTGTCACTGTTTCCACTGTTTCCCCATCTATTTCCCATGAAGTGATGGGACCAGATGCCATGATCTTCATTTTCTGAATGTTGAGCTTTAAGCCAACTTTTTCAGTCTCCTCTTTCACTTTCATCAAAAGGCTCTTTAGTTCTTCTTCACTTTCTGCCATAAGGGTGGTGTCATCTGCATACCTGAGGTTATTGATATTTCTCCCGACAATATTGATTCCAGCTTGTGCTTCATCCAGCCCAGGGTTTCTCATGATGTACCCTGCATATAAGTTAAATAAGCAGGGTGACAATACACAGCCTTGACGTCCTCCTTTTCCTATTTGGAACCAGTCTGTTGTTCCATGTCCAGTTCTAACTGTTGCTTCCTGACCTGCATACAGGTTTCTCAAGAGGCAAGTCAGGTGGTCTGGTATTCCCATCTCTTTCAGAATTTTCCACAGTTTATTGTGATCCACACAGTCAAAGGCTTTGGCATAGTCAATAAAGCAGAAATAGATGTTTTTCTGGAATTCTCTTGCTTTTTCCATGATCCAGCGGATGTTGGCAATTTGATCTCTGGTTCCTCTGCCTTTTCTAAAACCAGCTTGAACATCTGGAAGTTCACAGTTCAAGTATTGCTGAAGCCTGGCTTGGAGAATTTTGAGCATTACTTTACTAGCGTGTGAGATGAGTGCAATGGTGCAGTAGTTTGAGCATTCTTTGGCATTGCCTTTCTTTGGAATTGGAATGAAAACTGACCTTTTCCAGTCCTGTGGCCACTGCTGAGTTTTCCAAATGTGCTGGCATATTTAGTGCAGCACTTTCACAGCATCATCTTCAAGGATTTGAAATAGCTCAACTGCAATTCCATCGCTTCCACTAGCTTTGTTCATAGTGATGGTTCCTGAGGCCAACTTGACTTCACATTCCAGGATATCTGGCTCTAGGTGAGTGATCACACCATCGTGATTATCTGTGTCATGAAGATCTTTTCTATATTTAGAATATTCTCTTTCCAAGTTTCTTAGATGTGTATGGGGAAAGGAAAAATGGGTGTGGGGTAAATGTGAGTGTATAAGTGTATGTATATATGTGTATGTCAATGGCACAGGTTGCTCAATGATTGAAAGACATCCAGATGTTCACTTTCAATATACTTTCTCTATAGTTCAAAAGGCAGTTATTTTCTCACTTAATGTTATTACAAAACTTCATGTATATACCTATATGGAATCTAGAAAGACAATACTAATGATCCTATGTCCAGTAAAGGAGACACAAACATAAAGAACAGAATTTTGGACACAGTGGGAGGAGAGAGTGGGATGATTTGAGAGAATAATACTGAAACATGTACATTACCAGATGTAAAATAGACAGCCACGGGAGTTTGATGTATGCTGTAGGGAACCCAAAGCCGGGGCTCTGTGACAACCTGGAGGGGTGGGGGAAAGGGGGAGGGGGTTCAGGAGGGTGTGGACACAGGTATGCCTACAGCTGATTCATGTTGATGTATGGCAGAGGCCATTACAAAGTTGTGAGGCAATTATACTCCAATTAAAAAAAAGAAAACTTAATGTGGATAATGTGAATGCATTTAGTAGACTCTATTAGATCTGAGCAGACTGTCACTGTTTCTAACCACGGAGTGCGGCTGACACAGAGCTCCAGCCACAATGTTACTCTGACAGTTTCTTGTGTGCATGGGTGCTTATGTTATAGATATCATTTTCAAACTGTAATCTCCATACTAATATTTTAAGCCTCTTTTCTGTTCCCTGAGGTATATTTATTAAACTCCATAATAGGCTTGGTAAATCCATTTATCCAATAATGTTACTGTGTGGCAAGGCCCTGATTAGACTTGTGAGGGGCCACTGTCAGCCCAGTCTCAGTGCAAAATTAAACTCTACATGCAGGGAATCTTACTTACTATGTATAATCAATCCTATTTAAAAAACAAAACAAAGCAAAAAAAAACAGAAGGACAACCCAGGAACCCCAGTGCCCATCCATGATGACATTTAGTAAATTTTAATTCTTTTCATAAAAAAATTAAAAATAAATTTAATCAGAGATTCTTATATTTTCTCCATACACCATAAGTGGTGCCCAACCCCTTCCTGGAGATTGCTGAGTGGACAACTCTAACTTAGATGCCCTATTGACACTCTAAACAGTTTACCCAAAACAGAATTTCACTTTTTTATATTCTGCCACAAACCAAAACGTTCCCCTTTCCTGTGTTCCTATCTTTAAATATTAAAAGAAAATGCTCCAAATCACAGATGGAGAGAACAAATGTATGGATACCAAAGGGAAAAGTGGGTGGGATGAGTTGGGAGACTGAGATTGGCATATATACACTACCGATCCTGTGTATAAAACAGATCATTAATGAGAACTTATTGTATAGAACGGGGAACTCTACTCAGTGCTCTGTGGTGACATAAATGGGAAAGAAATCCCCCCAAAACCGAGGATATGTGTATGCATGTGTGTGTGCTCAGTGGCTTCAGTTCAACTCTGTGCGACCCCATGACCTGTCCATGGGATTCTCCAGGCAAGAATGCTGGAGTGGATTGCCATGCCCTCCTCCAGGGCAATATTTGTATGTGTATAGCTCATTCATTTTGCTGTACAGTAGAAATTAACACAACATTGTGAAGTAACTAGATGCTAAATCACTTCAGTCATGGCCTCCTTTTTGCGAACCTATGGACCACCAGGCTTCTCTATCCAAGGGATTCTCCAGGCAAGAATACTAAAGAGGGTTGCCATGCCCTCCTCCATGGGATTTTCCCAACCCAGGGATTGAACCTGCATCTCTTATGTCTCCTGCATTGGCAGGTGGGTTCTTTATCATCATTACTACCTGGGAAGCCCCCAAAAGTAACAATATTCTGAAAAAAGAAGAAGTTGTGCAGTTTCCTAAGTCTCATATATTCATTAATAAGTAATTATGGTTATGTAAGAATAAAATTTCAAAGAACAGTTTTCTTTCCAAAGGAAAAAAAAAAGGAAACATCTGTTAGTACTTACAAGGTGCCAGTATTGTGTCAGAAAATACAATGCAAATCCAACCCAAAATGTCAAAATTCTTAATCTACAATGCACTTTTATAAACTGATAATAAAAAGTGATGAATTTTTAGAAATTAATGAAATGAGATTTGACTTCATTAGTAATCACATAAGCACAACTTAAAAAAAGAGAGGTCACTTTTTATCAGTCAAGTCACACAAGATATTTTAAATAGCTGTACTCTGTACTAGTGGTGAAGGGAATGATCTTTATAGAAGACCATTTGACAGAATTTGTCAAGGACTTTAGAAAGTTTGTACCACTTTAAAATATAATTAACAATGTCATTTTCATAAATTTATTCCAAATAAATAATCATAAATGTACAGAAAGATTGATTTAAAATTAGCCTAGTAAAAAGTGGGAGACAATTATATATTCAACAGTTGAAGATTAGGTAAATGAATCACAGTGACTCTAAACAATAGACAACTGTGTGATTATTAAAATTAGATTTTGGAACAAAATTTAATGATATAACTGTAAGTGAAAAAAAGACAGGATATAAAAGGATATAGAGTAAATAAAGTTTTGTAAAAAATTTTCTTAAAAAATAAGAATGGAAGGAAAAATTTTTAACAATGTAGGTCTCTTTGTGATGGAGTTATTAGTGGTTTCTACATAAATTTTTTATGCTCTTTCATATTCTGACAAATTTCTACAATGAATATATGTATTACACAGGTATATGTTATGCACACACCATACACACATACAAATTCTATTCAATATAGACATTTCTAAAACTTGAGATATATTTGCATATTCTCTTATGCAGCCAAATCAAATCCTGTATACATGTATACTTATGCATATACAGGATTTGATTTGGCAGCTCACCATAGAAAATCCTAATACATTGCCTAAGCAAGACAAAGGTTTTTCTCTCACTTGACTGAGGTCTGAAGGTAGGGAGTCTGGAGTCTGGCAGGTCCAGGTTACCAGTGGCCAGGGCTCTTCATATGTTTTTGTTCTACAAGTAGAACATGTGCTCCTTGCTTGGCGTCACCTTACCGTCCATTCCATCTGCTTTCCTGGCAAGAAGAGGGATGAAAGAGGGCGGGCAAAGGGCCCACCTCATAGCAAGGTAAGCCCTGTGAGGAGCCTGCTGGGAGTCCTGCCCAGTAACACTCATGGCCACCGGGTCTGCAGGCTGTGACCAGGAGCCTTTACCTGATACACATCACAGCTTGGAGGAAATGCAGGGTTATTCCCTAAGGAAGTAGGAAAGATGGCATTTGCATAGGCAATTAGCGGACTGTACTACACTGATAAAAAAAAAAAAAAACTGCCTTTTAAATTTTTCTGTAAAGTATGATGATGGCAGAACAACAAAAAGAACCTATATGAGAAAAAAATGGAGGTGAAAAGAGGAGATGCAGATAAAACTAAAGGATCACCGAGATGAAAGATTATTTTGACACTCTTTAGAGGGGAAAGAGAGGACTCAGCAATGCATTCAAATATCAGCAAAGCTAAATTTCTAACATACCTGTACCACTTTCCAAAAATAAATTCAAAGGAAAATAAATTGAAAAGGAGAGAGAAATCTGAAGGTCTATGACATTCTCTCTTGCTTATCTCTTTCCAGGATTCCTAGGAATTGAAATCAATCTTGGGAAGAGAGTACATACACAAAAATTAGGATGGGGAGGGAGATGGAGGGGGGTTCAGGATGGGGAACACGTGTACACCCATGGCAGATTCATGTTGATGTATGGCAAAACCAATACAATATTTTAAAGTAATTAGCCTCCAATTAAAATAAATAAATTTATATTAAAAACAAAAATTAGAGTCTGGTTTCTTCGTTTCTCCCTGTGTAAAATAGAGAAGGCCAGAATTCCTATAATGTATAATTTGTATCTTAAAAACATCAGTGCAATCAGTCTCCTACCCTGTGGGGTTAACATTTCTATACAATGCTTGCTATTAAACACATTTCCTGCTTTTCATGTGAATTTGCTGTTAAATATGCTGCTGCTGCTGCTAAGTCACTTCAGTCGTGTCTGACTCTGTGCGACCACATAGACGGCAGCCCACCAGGCTCCCCTGTCCCTGGGATTCTCCAGGCAAGAACGCTGGAGTGGGTTGCCATTTCCTTCTCCAGTGCATGAAAGTGAAAAGTGAAAGTGAAGTCACTCAGTCGTGATCGACTCTTAGTGACCCCATGGACTGCAGCCCACCAGGCTACTCTGTCCATGGGATTTTCCAGGCAAGAGTACTGGAATCGGGTGCCATCTCCTTCTCCCTGATAAATATGAATAATACATATATCTTTATATGTAATTTTCAATATTTATATGTAAATAATAGATATGTAATTTTCTGTATTTGGGCTTCCCTGGTGGCTCAGACGGTAAAGCATCTGCATGCAATGCAGGAGACCAGGGTTCGATCCCTGGGTCAGGAAGATCCCCTGGAGAAGGAAATGGCAACCCATTCCAGTACTCTTGCCTGGAAAATTCCATGGACTGAGGAGCCCGGTAGGCTACAGTCCATGGGGTCGCAAAGAGTCGGACATGACTGAGTGACTTCACTTCACTTTCTGTATTTACATATAAATACAGAAAATTACATATAAAGATATATGTATTATATATATATATATATATATAACTTTTTTAGCCATAATGAGCCATTTTCACAATGACATATTATGAAACTATCAAAGGAAAGGATTTTGACTTTATCTTGAAGTTAAAAGTTGAACTTTATATCAGGCACATGATGCTAGGAAAGTTGGTGCACAGAGAGTAACAGAAAGCCTTAAAATTAAATAAACACAAAGGATCATCCCAGTTTATCAGTTATGTAGCTGAAAAAGTCACAAGAAAAAAAATTCCTACATAAATTGTAGATTAGCTAACAGAAAGATATTAGCATTTCTGAGTTAACAGAATGGTCAAAACTCCAAAGAGAATTTGATGACTGGGTCTAAAATGGAACTACAATGCTTATTCTGGAGAGAACCATTAGAAGACGCTCAACATTGAAACATGGAGGTCTTCTATCTCTTCCGAGATGAAATTGAGTATATGACAGTGGCATTGCCTTCCATGCCACCCCAGAGGTCTGTGTTTTCACTTCCTTTTTTTTTAATTTGATAAATGTGAGATTGTGTGTCTATTGACATAGAGCCTGTCTTGCAAAAGAAACAGTAATATCTATAAATACCTACTGACACTTCCACAATCAATAGACATTTCCATGATGCTCCCCTAAAAGTGATGGCCCTTCCTGTTCTAAGGCCTAAGGTCTATGATAACACCCAATCCCACCAGAAAGCTGCCTTTTGATGCTAAGCAATAGGATGTTGATAATCACAAGAATTTAATTTCCCCACTTAATGTCAGTAGTAAATTTGGTTAAGGCAGGACAACACCATTATCAATGAACAGCTAGCAGATCATTGAAAGGCTACTAAATTATGCCATGGGATCTTCCAATTTATTATCACTGCATTCTACTGACTCATTTATCTGTGGCACCAGAAAGCTCCTAAATTCTGAATCCTTCTTACTTGATCATTCAGAATCAAGAAGCTGAACAGCATTTATCAGAAGTTTCCTGGGATGTTTTCCAGTATTGGGAATTTTACCAAGAGAATATAATACCTGATGTCTAGAAACTTTCCTTGTGAAAACAAAGCCTTGTTAAAATGTTAAAAAGAAGTTTAACAGCTGCCTGTTGTGTACTGTTCTTTGTCACACATTGTCCTAAATGTGTCATAACAACCCAGCATAGCTGGCACAATTATCTTCATTAGATAAGGCAGTGGGCCCAATAATACAAAACTAATCATAAGTGATACCAGTTTCAAATATAACTCAAATAACAACAATGGCCTGGACCCACATAGAGCAGAAACGGCCAAATTTTCTAAGCACAGCACAACTACAGTACGTTAATTTTAAAATATGGTGTTTAAATATATTTGCAACATAAATATGAATATATTTTATAAATATAAGCAAAAACCAAATGAAAGCACAAATAACTTAAACTGAAATAAGTCCACATTGGCTTCATTTAATCAACTAGGTTAAGACAAAATTTTCCTAGTCAAGGCTCAATAGATAATAACTTCTATTAATATTATTATTATTAAAGTAGTGAGCTTTGTGAGGGGTGGGGTGGCTTCTTCAGGGTCTCAGCAGTAATCTGCCTGCAATGAAGAAGCCACAGGAGATGTTGGTTTGATCTCTGGGTCAAGAAGATCCCCTTGAGGAGGGCATGGCAACCCACTCCAGTATTCTTGCCTGGAGAATCCCATGAACAGAGGACCCTGGTGGGTTATAGTCCATGGGCTCATAAAGAGTCAGACACGACTTAGCACACATGGACAATGAACTTTAGAATAATTGAATAATATGAGGAGTGTGGGTTCCCTGATTGGTTATCACCCCAAATCTCAGATCCATAATAAATGCCTTTTCCTTCCCAGCTGATACTAGACATCTAGAAGTAATCCAACCAGAATACCACTTCAAAATAGGTAAAAAATTAAAATCAATTCTTTCTTTACTGTGATACAGGCAGATACTACAACACCAGCTGTTAATGCACGAAGATCCTTGCTTCCTTCAGTCTAATGCTGGACTAATTTTCCCAAACCTGGGAATATATCCCCAGCCTAGCTATCTCTGGCCTGCACATCTCCCTGGATGAGTCTTTGCTGTCTTTTCTGTAATGTAGCAACTCTGCATGGTTGAAGAGTTAACACTAATCATAAACGAAGTGTCAGGGAGGAAATAGAAGAGCATAGATGTCAGCTCACGTGGGATTAGCTCTATTCTTCTGGATCTGAGAGCAGCTTTACTCAACACAAAAATCTTCAGGATACAAAATAAAGCAACTATTGATGCTTTTGAACTGTGGTGTTGGAGAAGACTCTTGAGAGTCCCTTGGACTGCAAGGAGATCCAACCAGTCCATTCTGAAGGACATCAGCCCTGGGATTTCTTTGGAAGGAATGATGCTAAAGCTGAAACTCCAGTACTTTGGCCATCTCATGCGAAGAGTTACCTCATTGAAAAGACTCTGAGGCTGGGAGGGATTGAGGGCAGGAGGAGAAGGGGACGACAGAGGATGAGATGGCTGGATGGCATCACTGACTCAATGGACGTGAGTCTGAGTGAACTCCGGGAGTTGGTGATGGACAGGGAGGCCTGGCGTGCTGTGATTCATGGGGTCACAAAGAGTCGGACACGACTGAGCGACTGAACAGAACTGAACTGAACTGAAGCTATACTTTGTGTCTTCAAGTCAAAAAATCCATCACTTAATGTAAAAAACTTAACTTAAATATTGTCAATAAATCACCCTCAGTAGCAGTTTCCAAAACAAAACAAAAGGTAAAATATAGCATATTGTCCGAATTTATGGCTTGTCTGCATTATAAGACAAAAATGTATCCCGATGAGTTTTCTGAATGGTAAACTTATACTGCCGAGCCTATCAAGTGATTCATTTTCAGGCTAAAAGGCCAGTGTTTCCATCTTGACTCATTTTTATAGCTACGTTTACTAGATTGTTATGACCTAGAGTTTAGCATTCTGGTATACAAACAATAAACTCTTAGAATCTTAGAAACATTTTATTTATATTTCTTTGCAACAACTGAAATGTGTTAAGCCTACGAACTTTATTTGTAGATTTGTAGAATGTCAGAGTAGATGAAACATTTTGGGACACAGATATCAGAAAAATGCAAAATACTGTATTGGTCATGTTTATAAAATTTGTTCATTGTATTATTAGTTTCTTTCATGGGGAAAGTTAATATTTATGTTTAAACAAGTACAATTAAAAAGTCAACCTGTACTTTTCAACCTGCACCAAAAGACGATGAGGTTTTTAGCTTAGGTTTAAGATTTAAAAAAACCTAATTTTATAATGGTCAGATTCAATTATTTCAGTTTTAAAATACTTCATGGCTATGTCTCATTAATATTTGAAAAAACTAATTGTGAATATAAATTTGAATATAAAAGTGAATATAAATTCACTTTTCTAGATTTAATAACATATGTTCAACTTTCTAATCTACGTTTACTAATTCTTTCACAAAAATCTAACTTTAAATACTTCAATACCAACAGTATGGGTATTGAAATAGTTTCCCTAGTTTTTTAATGGTTTCTGGAGGCAATTTATTGGAACAAAGGAATAAGACATGGATTTTAGATTTAAACAGACCTTGAAGAATGGAGGGAGAGAGAAAGATGACAGATAGATACATACAAACAACATACTTACAAACATACATACATAAAATATTTTGTCTTGTTTCATGGATTCTATTTCTTGGTTATTCTCTCTGAAAAACCCTTGATTTATCCTTTTGATTTTAAACATAGTTATTTTAACCTTTGTTTCATATTGCTGTGCAGTTTCCTGTTCTTGGGAATAAGTCCTTTCTCTCCTGGTAATGGACTTTGTTGCATACCTTGCAATTTCTTTCTGTGATCTCCTCTCTGATGGAATGCACCTTCAGATAAAAGGCTTTCCAATGTCCAGGTTCGATGCACGATACTGGATGCTAGGGGCTGGTGCACTGGGATGACCCAGAGGGATGGAATGGGGAGGGAGGAGGGAGGAGGGTTCAGGATGGGGAACACATGTATACCTGTGGCGGATTCATTTTGATATTTGGCAAAACTAATACAGTTATGTAAAGTTTAAAAATAAAATAAAATTTAAAAAAAGGGGGGGGAATAAATAAAATTGAAAAAAAAAAAGGCTTCCCAATGACTTATTTTATTTTTAAATGGTGAGAATGGACATCTTTGTCTTTTTTCTAACCTCAGGAAGAAGCCCTCAATATTTCACTATTAAGTATGTTTTCTGTAGAGTTTTTAATAGTTAACCTTTGTAAGATTTTGTCCTTTATTCCTAGTTTTCTAGATGTGTTGAATTTCAGATATTTATAGGCATCTATTAAAGTAATGCTCAAAATTCTCCAAGCCAGGCTTCAGCAATATGTGAACCGTGAACTTTCTGATGTTCAAGCTGGTTTTAAATTGCCAACATCTGTTGGATCATGGAAAAAGCAAGAGAGTTCCAGAAAAACATCTATTTCTACTTTATTGACTACGCCAAAGCCTTTGACTGTGTGGATCACAATAAACTGTGGAAAATTCTGAAAGAGATGGGAATACCAGACCACCTGACCTGCCTCTTGAGAAATTTGCATGCAGGTCAGGAAGCAACAGTTAGAACTGGACATGGAACAACAGACTGGTTCCAAATAGGAAAAGGAGTATGTCAAGGCTGTATATTGTCACCCTGTTTATTTAACTTATATGCAGAGTACATCATGAGAAACGCTGGACTGGAAGAAACACAAGCTGGAATCAAGATTGCCGGGAGAAATATCAATAACCTCAGATGACACCACCCTTATGGCAGAAAGTGAAGAGGAACTAAAAAGCCTCTTGATGAAAGTGAAAGTGGAGAGTGAAAAAGTTGGCTTAAAGCTCAACATTCAGAAAACGAAGATCATGGCATCCAGTCCCATCACTTCATGGGAAATAGATGGGGAAACAGTGGAAACAGTGTCAGACTTTATTTTTCTGGGCTCCAAAATCACTACAGATGGTGACTGCAGCCATGAAATTAAAAGACGCTTACTCCTTGGAAGGAAAGTTATGACCAACCTAGATAGCATATTCAAAAGCAGAGACATTACTTTGCCAACAAAGATTCATCTAGTCAAGGCTATGGTTTTTCCTGTGGTCATGTATGGATGTGAGAGTTGGACTGTGAAGAAGGCTGAGTGCCGAAGAATTGATGCTTTTGAACTGTGGTGTTGGAGAAGACTCTTGAGAGTCCCTTGGACTGCAAGGAGATCCAACCAGTCCATTCTGAAGGAGATCAGCCCTGGGATTTCTTTGGAAGGAATGATGCTAAAGCTGAAACTCCAGTACTTTGGCCACCTCATGCAAAGAGTTGACTCATTGGAAAAGACTCTGATGCTGGGAGGGATTGGGGACAGGAGGAGAAGGGGATGACAGAGGATGAGATGGCTGGATGGCATCACTGATTCGATGGACGTGAGTCTGAGTGAACTCCGGGAGTTGGTGATGGACAGGGAGGCCTGGCGTGCTGCGATTCATGGGGCCGCAAAGAGTCAGACACAACTGAGCGACTGATCTGATCTGATCTGATTGAGATAATACAATTATTTTCATCCTTTTATTTATTAACGTGGATGTTGGTGTTCAGTCACTAAGTTGTGTCTGACTCTTGGCAACCCCATGAACTGCAGTGTGCCAGGCTTCACTGTCCTCCCAGAGTTTGCACAACCTCATGTCCATCGAGTCAGTGATGCCATCCAACCATCTCATATTCTGTTACCCTCTTCTCCTCTTGCACTCAATCTTTCCCAGAATCAGGGTCTTTTCCAATGAGTCAGCTCTTTGCATCAGGTAGCCAAAGTATTGGAGCTTCAGCTTTAGCATCAGTCCTTCCAAGGAATAGTCAAGATTGATTTCCATTAGGATTGACTGGTTTGATCTCCTTGCAATCCAAGGGACTCTCAAGAATCTTCTCCAGCATCAAAATTTGAAAGCATCACTTTTTGGTGCTCAGTCTTCTTTATGGACCAACTCTCACATCTGTACATGACTACTAGAACAACCATAGCTTTGACTATTTGAACTTTGTCAGCAAAGAGATGTCTTTGCTTTTTAACAGGTTGTCTAAGTTTGTCATAACTTGTCTTTCAAGGAGCAAGTGTCTTTTAATTTCATGGCTGCACTCACCATCTCAGTGATTTTGGAGCCCAAGAAAATAAAGTCCATCATGCTTTCCATTGTTTCCCCATCTATTTGCCATGAAGTGATGAGACTGGATTCCATTTTCTTCATTTTTTGAATGTTGAGTTTTAAGCTAGCTTTTTCACTCTCCTCTTTAACCCTCATCAAGGAGTTCATTAGTTTCTTTTCACTTTCTGCCATTAAACTGGTATCATCTGTATATCTGAAGTTATTGTTATTTCTCTTGGCAATCTTGATTCCAGCTTGTGATTCACATAGCCTGGTATTTTGTACAATGTATTCTGTATATAAGTTAAATAAGCAGAGTGATAATATATAGCCTTGACTGTACTCCTTTCCCAATTTGGAACCAGTCTGTTGTTTCATGTCCAGTTCTAACTATTGCTTCTTGTCCTGCATACAGGTTTCTCAGGAGACAGGTAAGGTGGTCTGGTATAAATTCTATCTATTAATATTTTTAAAATTAATTTATTTTAGTTGGAGGCTAATTACTTTACAATACTGTGGTGGTTTTAGCCATACATTGATATGAATCAGCCACGGGTGCACATGTGTCCCACCATCCTAAACATCATCCCTCCTGCTCCCCACCCCATCTCTCGGGGTTGTCCCAGACCACCAGCTCTGAGCGCCCTGCTTCATACATCGAGCTTGCACTGGTCATATATTTTACATATGGTAATATACATGTTTCAGTGTTATTCTCTCATATCTTCCTACCCTCACCTTCTCCCACATAGTCCAAAAGTCTGTTTACATTTGTGTCTCTTTTCCTGTCTTGCATGTAGGGTCATAATTACCAGCTTTCTAAATTCCATATATATGTGTTAATCTACTGTATTGGTGTTTCTCTTTCTGGCTTACTTCACTCTGTATAATATGCTCCAGTTCATCTACCTCATTAGAATTAATTCAAATCTGTTCTTTTTTATAGCTGAGTAATATTCCATTGTGTATATGTACCACAACATTGGCATTTGTCTGCCGATGGACATTTAGGTTGCTTGCATATCCTAGCTATTGTAAACAGTGCTACAATATTTATCGATTTTTTAAAAGTTACTAAATCATACATACCTGAAACAAATCCATATTGCAAAAATTTTGACTTTTTATTTTAGATTGGAGTATAGTTGGTAAGGGCTTCTCTGGTGGCTCAGATGGTAAAGCATCTGTCTGCAATGCAGGAGACCCGGGTCCGATCCCTGGGTTGGAAAGATCCCCTGGAGAAGGAAATGGCAGCCCACTCCAGTATTCTTGCCTGGAAAATCCCATGGACAGCGGAACCTGGTAGGCTACTGTCCATGGGGTCGCAAAGAGTTGGACATGACTGAGTGACTTCACTTTCATTTTCTTTCATAGTTGGTTAACAATGTAATAGTTTCAAGTGTACAGCAAAGTAATTCAATTACACATGTACTTATTCTTTTTCAAATTTTGCTCTTGTTTAGGTTCTTACATAACATTGAACAGAGTTCCCTGTGCTAAACAGTAGGAAGTTATTGGTTATCCATTTTAAATATAGCAGTGTGTACATGTCAGTCCCAAATTCCCTAACTGTATCTCCCCCAACTAATTCCCACTGGTAACCATAAGTTTGTTCTCTAAGTCTGTGAGCCTATTTCTGGTTTGCAAATAAGTTCATTTGTATCAGGTTTTTTTTTTTTTAGATTCTGCATATAAGCAATATTATATGATATTTCTCTACCTCTGTCTGACTTACTTCACTCAGTATGGTGATCTCTAGGTCTATCCATGTTGTTTGCAAGAAAAATTTTAAATTAGCCATGTTCATGGCTCTATGGAGCTCACTATTTCCAGGCAGTTATTATATTATCATCTTAGTTTGGGGTTATGGTACCAGGAGGATAATCCAAATGGCCATCTGAATTTAATAATCTAGAATCATTTTTTTGTGGATATATGATACATACCTCATGCATGTATGCATATAAATACAGTGGATTTCTATTATTCTGATTATAGCTCACTTTTCCAACAAAGCTAAGGAACTTAATAAAAAATGAATATTTAAATGTAGAAAAAAATTTACATTTTCCTAAAATTTACTGATTTTTACCCAATAGAGTTCCTTGGGCATTGGCTTGAGCATGAGACTGATGAGAAATAACTAAATGAAGGAGAATTTAGGAAAATAGTTACAGGCAGGATCATGGAGCAAAGTGCCAAAAGCTGATGAAGGCAAGAGTCCTCCCCTTCTTTGTCTTCTTGTGGGCAAACCAGAAGGAAATCTACAGCTCCTGGGACGTGGGCCTCATAGTGTAGGGCAGTGCGACAACAAATGTTTATAATGATGATCCTGCCATCTAGAAAACATTAAATTATGTTTATTATGTTATTATTTTGTTCTGATTAAGAATACATAAAGGTTATTCCAGGTATTTTATGTGAAATGGTCGACATTCCAAGACTCATAAAGAGGCAAACTTTTAATTATATATATATATATATATAGTTGTATATAAAGTTATACTTTATATATCATATATTAAGGTATGTGCATGTTAAGTCACTTCAGTCGTGTCTGACCCTTTGTGACCCCATGGACTGCAGCCCACCAGGCTCCTCAGTCCATGGGATTCTCCAGGCAAGAATTCTGCACTGGGCTGCAATATCCTCCTTCAGGGGATCTTCCCAACCCAGTGGTCAAATCGCATCTCTTATGTCTTCACCACTGTCAGGCAGGTTCTTTACCACTAGTGCCACCTGGGAAGCCCATATAAAGGTACGTTATATATAATAAAAATAGCATTATAAAGCTTTAAGTGAATATGTAGTTATATGTAATTTTATCCATATAATTATGTATTTAAGATTCACTTTTAGTTCTCAGAATAACTGAAATATAACTTTTCTATGGCCATGAATTCATTCTTTGTCACTCTTATAAAAGTAAATGCATTGTACTTATCAGCTAAGAAATTTCACCCAGCAATTTCAGTGCTGGTTTGAATAAACAACATCTGTCAAAACAGTATCGATTTACCTGCTCTCCCATCTTTACATCCATAAACTCTGTTACACAAGAATGTACTGAGGAATAATTAGTTCATGTTTTTAAAAACATTTTGAAGCTATAAAAGATCACTCCAAATGCTAATTTTGATTATTATCATAATAGCTAAAAGGCAAGAAGAAGAATATAATGCAGTGATTCTAACTGGTGACTTAATGCAGATGCCTTCAACCATCTGTAAAAGGGATAAAGAAAAAATCCTTTGGGCCCAACAGCAGAAGCAAGGTAACAAACTCAAAACTGAAGAAGGATGGGGTTTCTTGTTAGACAGTCCTAAATGGATTCTTCACCTTCTGCCTGACAGAGCATAGTCTTCAAAACAAAGTAATCCTTCCGTCTTTAACTGTATCCTGACGTTTCCACAAAATTCTGTTAGGCACTAAAACCCATTCTAGAGTAAAATCCAAAGTTTATGGGACCTGAGATAGCAAAGATGGCAAATTTAACTTTATGGTAAGACATACCCATTTACGTGCCCTGGGTGTTTTGCATCCACAGAACAGGTGTATGTCCATATGAATGTCTCCTCTATCGCATACACGTTGGTAACTTCCACCTGTGTATCTGTGGACATCTCCCCTGAGCTCCAGACGCACATGTTCATTGTGATATCAGATGTCTGTTTGATAGCTCCAGCTGAATGTCTTACAGGCACCACAAATTTCATATACATCTCAAATATAGTGCCTACAATACTCAGTCCTCAGGTTTTTTGCTGTATATATTCCACAATTTTCCCTGTGTGGCACCACCACTCCCCTGGGGCTGTTTCTGATCCCTCTTTCTTTCTCAGCACTTATGTATAATCGATCTTCAAGTCTTATCCACTCAACAACAAACCTGTCTCGATTCTCTTAGCTGCCACTGCTTTAATGACTCTTGCCTAAGTTATTATAAAGTCTATGTATAATCCTTCCTACTTTACTACAGCTATTTTTGCTACAGTAGCCAGAGCAGTCTTTTAAAAATATAAGTCTGAACATGTCACTTTCCTGTTAAAAGCACTCTAATGATTCCCATTTCACTTAGAACAAAATAAAGTAATTTGTTAAGGCCTACAGGACTGCGATCAGGCCCAGCTTCATCTCTCCTGTTCCTTTTCTTGAGTTCCTGCCCCAGCCACACTGGCCTGCTTTAGGTTATCAAGCACACTGAGCTCTTCCCTTCCTCAAGGTCATCACAAAGGCTGTTCCTTCTACCTGAAACACTCTTTCTTCTGATGGCAGACTTCTCAGGTCTCATGACTAATCTCAAATATCTCCTCCCCAGGGTGCCTTCTATTAATACGATGCTGTCCAAAACAGTTTTATCAACCCCAAAATATTTCTCAATAGTCTCTCTTACTGTACGCTTTATCTCCTTTTCACACCATCTATTAATAGTAAAATTGATTAGATATTTGCTTGCTCGCTTACTTATTTTCTTGTCTCTACCCAGGCTACAAGTTCCGTAGGACTGGGGCCAGCCTCTCCTGTTCAGCAGTGTGAGTACAGCACGGTGGACTTGAAGCATGCCTGCGTGGGGCTGCTGATAGGTGTGTGTTTACGGAAAGTAGAGAGTCTTCAGTTAAACCGGCTTCTCATTGCACTCAGTTCAGAGGCTGATGCTTAGCTGATAATGGGATGTTAGAGTGGGCTGCTGCAGTGCTTTCTAGGGGATTGAATGTTCACCATATGCTAAGTCTCCTCTTTTCACTTTCTGTATTTTATCTCTTCTCCCTTAGAAAATAGCTAGTCCTTCATTTGCTAGGCAAAAGAATGATCTTCCTCCTTTACAGCTCTCGGTGGTACTCTATCCTGAATTGCCAGTCAGTCTGGATGTCCACGTCACTCTCCGCAGCCCAGCTACCTGTATCACCGTGATCGCTTCCCCCACTTGTTTCCAGAGCACTAGTCAAGAAACAACACTCCCTTCCCCTTCTGTCTCTCTTTCTATAGATACTTTATAGGACAGTTTATGCTATTTCAAAAACCTAGAACAAGTTCCCATCTGCCATCTGTTAAAACATCATTCCTCCTTCATTAAAAAATCTTTTTAAAATTCAAGCTCATTTCAGAAAAAGTATGAGTCTGGGAAGCAGTGAGTCTCAAATTTTGATTCATGTGTCTGGTACTGTACTCTATATCTACCTGGGTCTCCTTAATAAGAGTGGGGCTTCCCTGGTGGGTCAGTGACAAAGAATCTGCCTACCAAGGCAGGAGACACGGGTTCAATCCCTGGGTTGGGAAAATCCCCTGGAGAAGTAAATGGCAAGCCACTTGAGTATTCTTGCCTGGGAAATCCCATAAGCAGAGGAGACTGGCAGGCTACAGTCTACTGGGTCGCAAAAGAGTCGGACACAACTGAGCAACTAAACAAAAACAATTTAATAAGAAAACAAAAATTTTTAAGTGCCAAAATAGAAAAGTAGAATTGTAGCATTTATATATTTTAAACACATGTGACCATATTTATACATATGCATATTATGTTTGTGACATGCTACAATTTTGCAAAGCCTTTTTTTCCCCCAAATCTTGCAAAGACTAGAACCATGCTTCCTTTCTACACACTGCCTAGTACACTGAAGATACGCAATAAACATACATGTATGTTATAAATGTGATAAAGTGCAAATTGCAGGTAATTGCATATGAAATTTGAAGAGAATTTCAGATTGGCAGTTTTTGTTAAACATAACCACTGGTCTATTTCACCTGACTGAGGAGGTGTCTCTACACAACAGTGTCAAGCTGGCTGACATATATATAGCTCTCCTCTTCCTGAAGTATTTACACATTTTGTGTTCTTAATGAGGCTACACTCACCAATGTAGGATAAAGAAATTTGACATCTCCACAATGTGGGTGCAGTACATCATTAATATCAGGCTAGAAATAAAGGAAGCTTTGGTTAAACTTTGTCCCAAACCAAACACTATTGTAATTCTGTAAATCACTGACTAGCTAGGCATCAGGACCACAGTTTAAAAATGGTGCAACTGATAACAGACCTTGAGTTCATTGTGAGTCAGCAATGGGTTATTAAAGGACTCCTACTTAGAGGAGTCAGCCAGATGAGAGGAAGCACTGCTTTCCCTATACTTGTATGCTCTTAATGTTGATCTCTGTATTTTAAGTTTGGATAATTTGAAAAAGATGCTGGAAAAAAAGATCAAAATTATGGGTAGGTAGAGTTCTCTGTGCTATACAGTGGTGACCTAAATAGCAAGGAAGTGCAAAAGGGAGGAGATATGTATATACGTGGCTTATTCACTTTGCTGTACAGTAGAAACTAACACATCATTTTAAAGCAACCATACTCCAATAAAAATTAATTTAAAAATTATGAGTAGGATGATAAAGCTTATTAGGAAATAATGAAGCATTTGGATTGTTTAACCTTCAGAAAAGAACATAATGGGATGACAGCTACTTTAAAAAGTAAGAAATTTTTATATAAAGGGCACTTCCTAGGTTTGCCCCTACTATGAGAGCTATATAAGGTGGAAAGTAGATTTATATTGTGATTAAGAAGAGGCTTAGAGAGTAGAATGATTTGTTGATAGAGATAACATTCAAAAAGAGGCTTCTGCAATAAACACTGGAGTACGTCATGCATTGTCTTTTTTAATTATAGTTTTCTTGGGGTATATGCCCAGTAGTGGGATTGCTGAGTCATATCACTTCATGGCAAATAGATGGGGAAAAAGTGGAAACAATGACAGATTTTATTTTCTTGGACTCCAAAATCACTGTGGATGGTGACTGCAGCCACGAAATTAAAAGATGCTTGCTCCTTGGAAAGAAAGCTATCACAAACCTAGACAGCATATTAAAAGTCAGAGACATCACTTTGCAGACGAAGGTCGGAATAGTCAAAGTTATGGTTTTTCCAGTAGTCACGTATGGATGTGAGAGTTGGACCATAAAGAAGGCTGAGCACCAAAAATTGATGCTTTTGAACTGTGGTAGTAGAGAAGACTCTTGAGAGTCCCTTGGACTGCAAGGAGATCAAACCAGTCCATCCTAAAGGAAATCAACCCTGAATATTCCTTGGAAGGATTGATGCTAAAGCTTAAGCTCTAATACTTTGGCCACCTGATGGCCAATTCTTTGGAAAAGACCCTGATACTGGGAAAGATTAAGGGCAAGAAGAGACGGGGGTGACAAAGGATGAAATGGTTGGATGGCATCATCAACTCAGTGGACATGAGTTTGAGCAAACTCAGGGAAATAGTGGAAGACAGAGAAACCTGGAGTGCTGCAGTCCATGGGATCGCAGAGAGTCTGATACGAATTAATGACTGAACAACAGTAACTACAATGGTGGTTTTATTAATAGTTTTTAAAGAAATCTGCTTACTGTTTTCCATCATGGTTGTATCAATTTACATTCCCACCAACAGTGCAAGAAGGTTCCCTTTTCTCCACATCCTCTCCAGCATTTACAGCTTGTAGATTTTTTGATGATGGCCATTCTGACTGGCCATTTTTAATGTTGAGGTGATACCACATCATACTTTTGATTTGGATTTATCTAATAATGAGTGATGTTGAGCATCTTTTCATGTGTTTGTTGGCTATCTGTATGTCTTCTTTGTCAGGACATGGATGCAACCTAGATGTCCATCAACAGATGAATGGATAAAGAAGTTTTTGTACATGTATACAATGGAATATTACTCATCCATGAAAAGAAATGAATTTGAGGCAGTTAAAATGAGGTGGATGAATCTAGAACTTGTTATACAGAGTGAAGTAAGCCAGAAAGAGAAAAACAAATATTGCATGTTAGTACATATGTATGGAATCTAGAAAAATGGTATTGATGAACCTATTTGCAGACCAGGAATAGACACACAGACATAGAGGGTGGTCTTGTGGACACAGCAGGGAAAGGAAAGTTTGGGACAAGTTGAGACAGTATCACTGACATAAAAACAGCACCATGTGTATAATGGATAATGGGAAGCTGCTATGTAACACAAGCCTAGCCTGGTGCTCTGTGATGACCTAGAGGGGTGGGAGGTGGAGGTAGGAGAGAGGCTCATGAGGCAGGGGACATATGTAAATGCTTATGGCTGATTCACATTGTAGTACGGCAGAAATCAACAGAACATTGTAAAGCAATTCAGTTCAGTTCAGTCACTCAGTCATGTCCGACTCTTTGCGACCCCATGAATCGCAGCATGCCAGGCCTCCCTGTCCATCACCAACTCCTGGAGTTCACTCAAACTCACGTCCATCGAGTCGGTGATGCCATCCAGCCATCTCATCCTCTGTCGTCCCCTTCTCCTCCTGCCCCCAATCCCTCCCAGCATCAGAGTCTTTTCCAATGAGTCAACTCTTCGCATGAGGTGGCCAAAGTACTAGAGTTTCAGCTTTAGCATCAGTCCTTCCAAAGAAATCCCAGGGCTGATCTCCTTCAGAATGGACTGGTTGGATCTCCTTGCAGTCTAAGGGACTCTCAAGAGTCTTCTCCAACACCACAGTTCAAAAGCATCAATCCTCCAGTAAAAGAAAGAGGCTTCTATAGACATTAGTACAGTCTCCATACTCAGAAAGCCTTGGAGAAGGATGCATCATAATCTATCTCAGGTTGCTTTGGTATCAGAGAAAAGTATCCTAGCAGTTTGCACTTAATAATTGATATTCTGTGATCTTCTTTCAGTGACTCTGGGAAATATTTTCCTTAAAAATAACAATTTTTTATTTCAATAGTATATGGGCTACTATTTTAAAACACTAATGCTGATTATTAGAAATCTCTATGATGCAAAGAAAGAGCAAGATGTCAAAATGAGGCAGTGAAGAAGGGGGGAGGATAACTTTCCTATGCTCATAGGTTAATTGTAAAAAAAGCATATCTTTTTTTCTTCTTTCTCTCATACTTCTGAAGGTCAATTCTGATGCAGCATGAATCCTAAAAGTGAGGAGTTAGGAGCAGTTACCACTAAATTTAAACTCTGGAAAAGTTTAAACATGGAAAGCTTCATAATTGAACTTGTCACAAATATTGCATGCCGAAGAATTGGCATTAATTACACACAGAGATGTCCTCATTGCCAATTTGCAGAACCATTCAAGAGTGATGGGGTCACCCCTACATCATGGATATAAATTCCACTGTCCTCCATCTGGTTCTGACATATCCGTCCACATAACATGTGTGCTGGCTCAGTTCCAGGTTGACCTTTATCTTTCCTGTAATGAAAGCTCCACAGTAATATCTGCAACTGCAACAGGAAGTTCCTGAGCTTGACCTTCACCTGGCACAGGAAGGAGATTGTGTGACAATGGTACTCTGCAAAAATGCTATACTTGTGAATAGAAAGCTACTCATTCACAAAGAAAATGTTGTTTCAGGCTAAGTCACTGAGAATTTAAGGATTTTATAAAATCTAAATAAAGACTCCATCAGCAGTAAATATGTACAATTGTACCAAGTTACCAAAAATTTCACCCTATTTATGGAAGATATTTTATGATTATAATCAAGGTGTACAAAATAAACACAAATGCATTTATCTAGTTAAGTGCATTTTCAGTTTTGCTGATCTTCAGTTTTTCCATTTGAGAATTTATATTACAGCTGATTTCTGAGAACTTTCCAATTAAAAATTTTTAAGAGGCTCAATTCAGTGACTTCCTTTTGATTAACAGGATGAGTCCAGAGATCACAAAGTGCCTTATATATTAATGCTCCTTTAACTACAGTTTCTGCTAGCTTTTTAGCAAGAAAAATCCATTCAGAAAAGCGATCTGTACAAACATTGTACCAATCCAAAGAAAACATCTCACACATGCCTTGTCACCATGCCCAGCTCAGAGTCAAGGTACTCACCCTGGAGAAAGAGGAAGTGGAGAAAAAGTGTGAAACAACAAATTATCTCCAGTTGGCTTAAAATTTCTAGCAAAGATAGGACAATAGGAGGGATGAAAAAATGATCAAGGAGAGAAATATTTGAAAAGTACTGTTACATATATACGTGGCATGTGTCTGAATTTTGAAAAGAAAAAATCAATTATTTGACTATCTACACATTTTAAACATATGGCTTCGTTTCTAAAAAGATGCAAATAACTGACTGAAATAAGTTCTTTAATTCAACCACAAGGTCAGTGACTTTTAACAGTAGCCTCAGCTTTTGCTAACATTTCAGTTCAGTCAATCAGTTCAGCCGCTCAGTCGTGTCCGACTCTTTGCGATCCCATGAATGGCAGCACGCCAGGCCTCCCTGTTCATCACCAACTCCCGGAGTTCACTCAAACTCATGTCCATCGAGTCGGTGATGCCATCCAGCCATCTCATCCTCTGTCGTCCCCTTCTCCTTCTGCCCCCAATCCCTCCCAGCATCAAAGTCTTTTCCAATGACTCAATTCTTCTTATGAGGTGGCCAAAGTAAGGGAGTTTCAGCTTTAGCATCATTCCTTCCAAAGAACACCCAGGACTCATCTCCTTTAGAATGGACTGGTTGGATAACAACCAAAAAAGATGTCCTTTTCATTATAGTGCACTAGAATGCAAAAGTAGGAAGTCAAGAAACACCTGGAGTAACAGGCAAATTTGGCCTTGGAATATGGAATGAAGCAGGGTAAAGGCTAATAGAGTTTTGCCAAGAGAACATACTGGTCAGAGCAAACACCCTCTTCCAACAACACAAGAGAAGACTCTACACATGGAGATACCAGATGATCGACACTGAAATCAGATTGATTATATTCTTTGCAGCCAAAGATGGAACAAGACTGGGAGCTGACTGTGGCTCAGATCATGAACTCCTTATTGCCAAATTCAGACTTAAATTGAAGAAAGTAGGGAAAAACACTAGACCATTCAGGGATGATCTAAATCAAATCCCTTATGACTATACAGTGGAAGTGAGAAATAGATTTAAGGAACTAGATCTGGATACATAGAGTGCCTGATGAACTATGAACTGAGGTTCGTGACATTGTACAGGAGACAGGGATCAAGACCATCCCCATGGAAAAGAGATGCAATAAGGCAAAACGGCTGTCTGGGGAGGCCTTACAAACAGCTGTGAAAAGAAGAGAAGCGAAAAGCAAAGAACAAAAGGAAAGACATAAGCATTTGAATGCAGGGTTCCAAAGAATAGCAAGGAGAGATAAGAAAGCCTTCCTCAGTGATCAATGCAAAGAAATAGAGGAAAACAACAGAATGGGAAAGACTAGAGATCTCTTCAAGAAAATTAGAGATACCAAGGGAACATATCATGCAAAGATGGGCTTGATGAAGGACAGAAATGGTATGGACCTAACAGAAGCAGAAGATATTAAGAAAAGGTGGCAAGAATACACAGAACTATACAAAAAAGATCTTCATGACCCAGATAATCACGATGGTATGATCACTGACCTAGAGCCAGACATCCTGGAATGTGAAGTCAAGTGGGCCTTAGAAAGCATCACTACGAACAAAGCTAGTGGAAGTGATGGAATTCCAGTGGAGCTATTTCAAATCCTGAAAAATGATGCTGTGAAAGTGCTGCACTCAATAGGCCAGCACATTTGGAAAACTCAGCAGTGGCCACAAGACTGGAAAAGGTCAGTTTTCATTCCAATCCCAAAGAAAGGACATGCCAAAGAATGCTCAAACTATTACACAATGGCACTCATCTCACACGCTAGTAAAGTAATGTTCAAAATTCTCCAAGCCAGGCTTCAGCAATATGCGAACCGTGAACTTCCTGATGTTCAAGCTGGTTTTAGAAAAGGCAGAGGAACCAGAGATCAAATTGCCAACATCCACTGGATCATGGAAAAAGCAAGAGAGTTCCAGAAAAACATCTATTTCTGCTTTATTGACTATGCCAAAGCCTTTGACTGTGTGGATCACAATAAACTGGAAAATTCTGAAAGAGATGGGAATACCAGACCACCTGATCTGCCTCTTGAGAAATTTGTATGCAGGTCAGGAAGCAACAGTTAGAACTGGACATGGAACAACAGACTGGTTCCAAATAGGAAAAGGAGGACGTCAAGGCTGTATATTGTCACCCTGCTTATTTAACTTATATGTAGAGTACAACATTTCAGGTTGTTTGCAAGAATTAAAGCATACTTCTTTCTTTATGTTTTATGAAGCTTAACTAATTATCATCTAGATTGCCAGACAGTGAACATATCCTAAGGATGGAAAAAAGGAGAGTGTTGGTGAGGGTGTGGAGAAAGGGAACTCTTGGATGCTATTGGTGGGAATGCAAACTGGTGCAGCTGCAATGGAGAACAGTATATGGTTTCTTTAAAAACTAAAAATATAGCTGTACTTTCATCCACCAATACCTCTGCTGGCTTTATAGTTAAAGGAAATTAAATCAGTATCTTGAAAAAAAAAAATCTGCACTCTTAGGTTCTTTTCAGCAGTACTCATAATAGCCAAGACATGGAAATAACCTACATGTTCATCAATGGATGGTTGGATAAATTGTGGTATTATATACCACAGTTCAATGGACAAATTTAATTCCTTCCACCCTTGGATATACTCTAAGAGAAATAAGCCAGACATAGAAAGAAAAAAACCTGCATGACCTCACTTACATGTGGAATCTGAAAAAGTCAGATACATAGAAACAGTAGAACAGAGATTACCAGGGGGGTGAGGAAAATGGGAGAGATTGGTCAAAGGGCACAAAGTTGCATTTATGAAGGATGAAAGAGTCTAGAGATCTAGTGTACAGCAAGCTATGGTTAGTAAGAGTGGATTTAAGGTGGAAATTTACTAAGAGGATAGACTGCAGGTGCTCTCACTACACACACACAAATGGTATGAAGATATGCTGATTAACTTGACTGTAGTAATCATTCCACTATGTACGTGTGCATCAAACTATTAAATCATCACTGTAAATATACAAAATTTTTTAAAGAAAATATAAATGAATAATAAAGCAGGGGAAAGGTGAGTTAGGAATACGAGATTAATATTTATGCAGTACTAATTCAGAAGATCAGCCCCGGGATTTTTTTGGAAGGCATGATGCTAAAGATGAAACTCCAGTACTTTGGCCACCTCATGCGAAGAGTTGACTCATTGGAAAAGACTCTGATTATAGGAGAGATTGGGGGCAGGAGGAGAAAGGGACGACAGAGGATGAGATGGCTGGATGGCATCGCCGACTCGATGGACGTGAGTCTGAGTGAACTCCAGGAGTTGGTGATGGACAGGGAGGCCTGGCGTGCTGCAGTTCATGGGGTCGAACTGAACTGAACTGAACTGGTATGTAAAATAGATAACCGGTGCTTCCCTAGTGCCTCAGTGGTGAAAAACCCACCAGCCAATGTGGAAGATCCCTGGTCTGGGAAGATCCCACTTACTTTAGAGCAACTGAGCCGTGCACCACAGCTATTGAGCCTGTGCTCTCGGGCCCAGGAGCTGCAACTACTGAGCCCACGAGCCACAGCTCCCGAAGTCTGCACATCCCAGAGCCTGTGCTCTAAAACAAGAGAAGCCACCACAATGGGAAGCCCAGGCACCAGAACTAGACAGCAGCCTCACTTTCCACAACTACAGAAAAGCCCACAGTGAGGAAGACCCAGAACTGTCAGACATGGATAAATTATTAAAACAATAGACAACCAACAAGGACCACTGTACACCACAGGGATCTAACTGAATGCTTTGTAATAACCTATAAGGGAAATTAATCTTAAAAAATATGTATATATCTATATATGAATCACTTTGCTGTATACCTGAAGCTAATATTATTGTAAATCAACTATACTTTGGGAAATAAATATCCTAAATAAATATCCTAAAAAATTAAAATAAAAAAACACCAGAATATTCACTTACATTTCATGCCATTTCAACATTCAGATACCTCCAAATAAGAGAATATGTTAATTTGCTTTCAAAACTAGGTTTATGAAGATTTTTTGAATGTGGATTTTCACAAAAGAGAATTCTGGATGTCTGAAGTTGGTGATGTGAACAAGCCAGGGACAAAGGAGAAGGGGCTGGAGAATGGGGCTAAGGTTCCCTGCTGCTGAGAATGCTGGGTGGCAGAGGGCAGAAGCCAGATCAAACTAGCCAAAGCACAAAAGAGATACATTGGCAGAGGTAACTAAGGGACTCTTGACATAGTTCAAGTATGATAAAATCTAGGTACAATATCATCCCGTATCTGAGACTGTCTATTTCTACCCTCCGGTTTCCCCTACGTCTGCTGTATTCCGGGAAGATTCAGTCACACGACAGCAAAGATGATCCCCAGCAACCCCAGGTTGCTGCTGCTGCTGCTAAGTCGCTTCAGTCGTGTCCGACTCTGTGCAACCCCATAGACAGAAGCCCGCCAGGTTAGAGCTAAGAAAACCAGAGGAAAAAGAGGCACACTGCCTCCCCCAGCATCCATATCAATCTGTATCAATGATGTGTCCATCCCTGAACCAATCGCTTTGCACAGAAGCACGAGCTAGCCCTGATCAGCCTGGGTGGCGTGCTCCCGTGTCAATGGAAGTGAGGCTGGGTGTTCAATTCTCACCGTAATGACGAAGAGGTGGAGATTTCAGCTCCTAAGAGGAAAAGATCACCCCTTCGTCTCTACCCCAGCATCCTCTAACACATACGAGTAGTTGATGTATTCTGCGGCGGGTGAAGGTCTTAATCATTCCATTATATGCTGTGATTACGCTGCCTCGTCTTTTTTCCATGTCTTTTGTCGATCTTCTTTTGTTGGAGTTTTAGGTCTTTTATACATTTCTTACTGATTTATAGGGTCTGCCCCCTCGGAACTCTTCTTTCTTCCTTTCATTCCCTCCGTCACTCTCTCTCTTTTATTCTCCCTTTCTTCCTCTTTCTCTCTCTCACCCCCTCCTGCCCTCCCGCTTCATCTCTCTCTCCCTTCCTCCCTCCCTTCTTCCTTCCTTCCTTCCTTTTTCCCTTCCCTCCTTGTTTGTTCGAAATAACACACCGGTGGCTCAGACAGTAAAGAATCTGCCTCCAATGTGGGAGACCCAGGTTCGATCCCTGGGGTTGGAAGATCCCCTGGAGAAGGGAATGGCAACCCACTCCAGTATTTTTGCCTGGAAAACCCCAGGGATAGAGGAGCCTGGAGGGCTACTGTCCATGGGGTTGCAGAGAGTAGGACAGGACTGAGCAACTAACACTTTCACTTTCATATGTTTTAGAGGGCTTCCCAGGTGGCTCAATGGTAAAGAATCTGCCTGCCAATTTTAAGCTATATTATCTCTTTATTCTGGGCTTCCCTGGTGGCTTAGCTGTGAAGAATCCGCCTGCCAATGCAACAGATACAGGAGACATGGGTTCAATCCCTGGGTCAGGAAAATCCCCTGGAGGAAGAAATGGCAGCCCACTCCAGTTTTCTTGCTTGGAAAATCCCATGGACACAGGAACCTGGAGGGCTACAGTCCATAGGGTTGCAAAGAGTCAGACATGACTGAGCGTCTGAGCACCTCTCTTTTTTTTTTTTCCTTCCCATTTCTAAATAGCAGACTTATAAATAGTATATCATTATTTTTTAGATACTATCAATTGGCATCCTACACAGAAGCACATTTTTTATTTTTATTTTTTTTTAATTTTATTTTATTTTTAAACTTTACAATATTGTATTAGTTTTGCCAAACATCAAAATGAATCCGCCACAGGTATACCCGAGAAGCACATTTTTTAAATCTCTTAAACCACATGTTTTAAAAATGTGTTTTAAATCTCTTAAACCACATCTCTTAAACATATATACATCTTACCTCATTCTCACAATATGGTTATATCATAGTTTTTTATTAAGTCAATATTTACTTTTTAAAAAATTGTGATTATACATACATTGTTACAGTTCATTCACATAGTACATATGCAATTATATTTTCTTTCTTTGTAATATTTAATTTTCATTTACTTTTCCTAGTGTTTATATTTGACTGGGATGTTTTTGTTTGTTACTGTTGCTTATTTGTTTACTTCATCTGGTTTGCTTGCTTACCTTCTGTGCATTCATCACTAATAAATCAAACCAATATTGTAGAGGAATTATCCTTCAATGAAAAATAAGCAATTTAAAAAAATCTCCTAGCTCTCAGATTCATCTCAGTACAAACACATCAGGTATCTCACCAGTTCATTGTGCTCTTTTGGGGGAGACTTCCAAGGGGTGGCCCCCAGTTCCTCTGCTCTAACCCAGGATTACCCAGCTGAAGGCCTGGCACCTCCCTCTACCAGAAGGCTTGGAATTCCCTTCGCCCATTTCCTTTGTTAAGACCCTCTGTCCGCTGACCCTGCACCTTCTCTTTTATTGTTTACTCTCTAGTTTTGATGAAGCACTTTCTCAATCCATTTCTTAAGAAAATATAAAGAAGATAAAGTTTTGAGACCCTGCATGTATAAAAAGTATTTCTTCTGTCCTCACATTCAGCTGGTGATTTGAGTGTGAAATTGGGTAGATTCTTCAACAGGAAGGCTGTATGACAGATCTGTTGATGATCTCTTCTGTCCCATTGACTTTGGTTTCACTGCCCAGAGCCCTGATCTGTCAAATATTAGGACTCCTGGATTGATCCTCTGCTTTTTAAATATATATTCTCCTATTTTCCATCACTTTTGTTCCTATTTTATCCTTTGTTCCTACTTTCTGAAAATGTCTTCAATGTTTTATGTCTATTAGCTGTGCTCTATTTCTGCTACTGTATTTTATATTTCTGAGACTTCTTTCCATTTTACAGAATAATATACCCGCTTTTATAGCTACTTGGGTATTGTTATTATTATCATTATTACAAAAGCAGCATCTTCTAGGATTCTTCTATGAATAGTGTAGAATTTGTTGATATATCCCTCTGTTCCTGTATTGTCTCTGGAGTTTATTTCACAAAGTCTGCTTTCTTGATATTTATCTTTGGGTCTCCATATTCATGTTACAGGTTTTTCTCAAATGTCTGATGTATGTTCCATGCCTCTTTCTTAGGTTTTGGTGCTTTGCTGGCCATCTTTGGGTTATTTTGACTTGTAGAGGCACCACCCAATTTCTTCCTGCATCTTCACACTGTGCTCTCTCTGTGATTCACCTCTGTGTCTAAATTTCTCCAATTTATAAGGCCACTGTCATGTTGGACTAAGGCCCACCCTGATGATCTTATCTTAACCTGATAATCTGCAAACACTTTGCAAACTTATTTCCAAACAAGGTCACATTCTTAGGTACTAGGGTTAGGACTTCAACATGTGAATTGAGGGTAAGGGGGAGATATTCAGGCCATAAAACCCAGTGCTACGTCATGATGACAGAGAAGAAAATCTGGGGATCTTGATAAGGAAAGAGAGTAGACTGGGTCTGAAGCAGCCTGTGAAAGGCAGGTCTGCAGGTAACATCTCATGAAGGCATCCCGCTTCTCAGGCCGCAGAAGGAGGGCATCTCCCCAGGAATGAGCGAGGGGGAAAACCAAGAGGTGGAAACGGTTGATTGATGTCTATCCCTGAATACGAGAGGATTTTACATGGAAGGATCTCACTTTTATTTATAGCTGTACTATAGTCTGTAGGGTAGCAAAGAGTCGAGCATGTCTGAAGCTACTTAGCATGCATGCATGTCCTCTTATTTCAGGCATGAATGTTTCATTATTTCTTTATTCTGCAGTTGAAGACAATCACATTGTCTTCTTCCCAAACAGAAGGGATTGAATTCTCTGTTTCACAGAGTGAAAGATATGGAACTCAGATGTTACCTGATCGATCCTTTTGACTACTTCCTGACTCTAGGGCTAAAAAGCAGTGTTCTCCAGCAAAGGAGCTGTCACACCCACTAAATTTCTAGTCCCCGATCTGCATCAGGGTAGAAGCATCAATTTCACCTAAGAATAGTCACCCTTTTCTTCCCCAAAGCAATCATTAGATATAACAATTACCTTCCTTGGATGGACAGGTAATAGATTGTCATCATCATGATCCCAGCACAGAATCGATGCTAAAAGCAACAACCTTCTTGGAACATTGGATGTTTTTGTCACATCCAACTTATTACTTTTTCCCAGTGTATTAAAGAGCCCCATCATCTTTAATCTGTATTTGAAATTTTATTTCATCAGAATTCTGGTATTCATCTAGGTGGTTCAACACTAACCACTTTTGCTAGTGTTGTGGATTAGTAGTACATATTTGCAAATAAAAATAACACAAACAATAATAATAGTAATACTTACGACCAAAGATAAATAAGTATTTTGAGATTAAATGAGTAAATTTTCAGGGACGTAGCAAGAGTATTACTTACTCATTACTGTTAATAAGGAAGAAAATAAGATTTTTTTTTCTTTTTTTTTAAGTAAGGATTGAGAATGTCTGTAAGCTACATTATTAAAATCCATTTTGTTTATGTGACACCTTTCATTGCCTCTCCAGACCTCTTTTTTTCCTTTTTTCAAGTCAATCTTCTACTTTTCCTGAGAAGGATGAAATGATCCAATGTGACTTCTCTTTCCCCTTCCTTTTGGCCTCTCACCTGGAGTGCTGTAGCATGGTAATCTTCCTGGAAGGGAAGACAAAGGACCAAATCTTCATACTGTATTTGTGAGCAAGTACACTGGTTTTAATGCTATCACATTGGCACCAATGAACAAAAATTATTCCAAAGATCACTTATTTACATTTTAAATAATGTTAAGAAAAAGCCATTCCTCACTTTAAAGATGATGGTGATGATGGTGATTCTTTTTTTTTTTAATTTATTTTTTATTGAAGGATAATTGCTTTACAGAATTTTTCTGTTTTCTGTAAAACCTCAACATGAATCCGCTTTGTTGTAGCTTTGATGATAATTCTAGATGTAAGAGACAGGGCAAAAACTTCTCCAATCAACATGATCCTTGTATTTTGACAGACTCCCCATTTTTTCATATTTGTTTCTCTCTGCCAAAGACCTATGTTCTGCTTCCTCTTTGAAGTTGTGTTCTAAACATCCCAACCTGTCTCTATAAAAATTTGACCCATGGGGACTTACCTGGTGGTCTAGTGGTTAAGATTTCATGCTTCCACTGCAGGGATACAGGTTCAATCCCTGGTTGGGGAACTAAGAGCCTGTGTGCCACATGACTTGGCCAAAAAATGAGAAATTGACCCATGAATTATCCACTCTTTCATAGTTTAAATATTTACCTTTAAATACCTTCTACCACCTTCTCTGGAAAGTCTACAGATAATAGATTTTTTATTGAGATATAATTGACATATGATATTATATTAGTTTCAGGTATGCAGCATAATGATTTGATATTTGTATATTTTGCAAAGTGAACACCACAATCCATCTAGTTAACACCCATCACCATATATAATTACAGAATTTCTTTTCCTGCAATGAGAACTTTCAAGACCTACTCTCTTAGCAACTTCCTAATAGACAGTGGAATCGTATTAACTACAGTCACCATGCTGTGTATTACATCACTGTTTCTTCAGGGACAAAGGCAGCCAGTGAGTTGTCAGGGGGAGATTGAGAGGCTAGTGCTCTGTCTATCCACCACCTACAGCAGCAGGAAGGCTTTTACACATTTTGGATTTGAGGTTTCAGGTACTTCTTTTTTTTTTCTTCTGAAATGAAATTTTCACAGCTAGAAGTCTGACCCAGCACACAGATATATTATATCTTCTCTGCATTCTTCCCTCTTTAACAAGATTTAACCCCATTAGAAATCATTCATTAGCTTGCTTCACCTCCAAATTATCTGCAAACTTTGCTGATCTCTATTACTATTGTTATTTTTCTTTCTTCACCATCTTCTCTCTTCCTCCTCCTTTTTTCCTCTTCCTTCCTCTTTTTCTTCTTTACATTCTTTGATTCCTCCCATGAGAACATAAGCTACATGAGAACAGGGATTTTGTTCTGTTTTTCCCTCCATATATTACCTAATGCTTAGAATGTGTGTGTATGCATGCTAAGTTGCTTCAGTTATGTCCAACTCTGTGACTCTATGGACTCTAGACCTCCAAGCTCCTCTGCCCATGGATTCTAGAGGTAAAAATACTGGAGTGGGTTGCCATGCCTTCCTCCAGGAGATTTTCCCAAGGGATAGAATTGTCATCTCCTGGGGCTCTTGACTTGCAGGCAGATTGTCTACTGCTGAGCCACTGGGGAAGCCCATGCCTAGAAAAATAACTGACAAAAAGCTAATACATACTTGTCAAGTAAAACAAAACAAAGTATTAGAAAGAATAGTTTCTTTCTGCAGTCCACGGGGTCTGCAGTACACGGGATTGCAAAGAGTTGGACACGACTGAGTGACTGAACTGAACTAATTAGAAAGAATAAAAATTTAAAGAAACAGAAACAAAAATAACTTATTTTAAATATCACAAATAAACTATCCAAAGCTAACATTTGAGTGAGGTACTTTTCTTTGCAGATATATACCATATATTCTTCCAGAAACTCATAGTCCTGAGAAGACAGAAATATATATTAGGATACAGTACAAAGCTAGTGGTGATGGAATTCCAGTTGAGCTATTTCAAATCCTGAAAGATGATGCTGTGAAAGTGCTCCACTCAATATGCCAGCACATTTGGAAAACTCAGCAGTGGCCACAGGACTGGAAAAGGTCAGTTTTCATTTCAATCCCAAAGAAAGGCAATGCCAAAGAATGCTCAAACTACTGCACAATTGCACTAATCTCTCACGCTAGTAAAGTAATGCTCAAAATACTGCAAGACAGGCTTCAGCAATATATGAATCATTAACTTCCAGATGTTCAAGCTGGTTTTAGAAAAGGCAGAGGAACCAGAGATCAAATTGCCAACATCTGCTGGATCATCGAAAAAGCAAGAGAGTTCCAGAAAGACATCTATTTCTGCTTTATTGACTATGCCAAAGCCTTTGACTGTGTGGATCACAATAAACTGTGGAAAATTCTGAAAGAGATGGGGATACCAGACCACCTGACTTGCCTCTTGAGAAAGCTATATGCAGGTCAGGAAGCAACAGTATGAAATGGACATGAACAACAGACTGTTTCCAAATAGGAAAAGGAGTATGTCAAGGCTGTAGATTGTCACCCTGCTTATTTAACTTATATGCAGAGTAAAAACCCTGGGCTGGATGAGGCACAAGCTGAAATCAAGATTGCCGAGAGAAATATTAATAACCTCAGATATGCAGATGACACCACCCTTATGACAGAAAGTGAAGAGGAACTAAAAAGCCTCTTGATGAAAGTGAAAGTGGAGAGTGAAAAAGTTGGCATAAAGCTCAACTTACAGAAAACTAAGATCATGGCATCTGGTCCCATCAATTCATGGGAAATAGATGGGGAAACAGTGGAAATAGTACCTGACTTTATTTTTGGGGGCTCCAAAATCACTGCAGATAGTGATTGCAGCCACGAAATTAAAAGACACTTACTCCTTGGAAGGAAAGTTATGTCCGACCTAGATAGCATATTCAAAAGCAGAGACATTACTTTGCCAACAAAGGTCCATCTAGTCAAGGCTATGGTTTTTCCAGTGGTCATGTATGGATGTGAGAGTTGGACTGTGAAGAAGGCTGAGCGCCAAAGAATTGATGCTTTTGAACTGTGTTGTTGGAGAAGACTCTTAGAGTCCCTTGGACTGCAAGGAGATCCAACCAGTCCATTCTAAAGTAGATCGGTCCTGGGTGTTCTTTGGAAGGACAGATGCTAAAGCTGAAACTCCAGTACTTTGGCCACCTCATGTGAAGAGTTGACTCACTGGAAAAGACTCTGATGCTGGGAGGGATTGGGGGCAGGAAGAGAAGGGGATGACAGAGGATGAGATGGCTGGATGGCATCACCAACTTGATGGACATGAGTTTGAGTGAACTCCGGGAGTTGGTGATGGACAGGGAGGCCTGGTGTACTGCAATTCATGGGGTCACAAAGAGTCAGACACGACTGAGCAACTGAACTGAACTGAACTGAAGTTGGTTGGCTCATGAGGTAACCTGCCAGGATTATATGTTACAGGTATTACTCATACTGTGAACCACTGTGAAATCAGATAACTTTTAAATGATGTATCAGAAAGTCACAGGCAAAGAATGATTGTGAGTAGGGAAGCCCAGGTTTTATATCCTGAATCTTATAGTAAATATGGAGTTGTTTCTACTCTTGTCTGTAAGATGGGGCTAATGGGGACTTCCATGGTGGTCCAGTGGTTAAGACTCTGCACTTCCAATGTAGGGCATGCAAGTCTGACCCCTGGTCATGAAACTGGGATCCCATGTGGCATGTAGAGTGGCCAAAAAGTGAAAAATATGATCCAGCAATCCCACTGCTGGGTATACACACTGAGGAAACCAGACTTGAAAGAGACACGTGTACCCCAATGTTCATCGCAGCACTGTTTATAATAGCCAGGACATGGAAGCAACCTAGATGTCCATCAGCAGATGAATGGATAAGAAAGCTGTGGTACATATACGCAATGGAGTATTATTCAGCCATTAAAAAGAATACATTTGAATCAGTTCTAATGAGGTGGATGAAACTGGAGCCTATTATACAGAGTGAAGTAAGCCAGAAAGAAAAACACCAATACAGTATACTAATGCATATATATGGAATTTAGAAAGATGGTAACAAAAACCCTGTGTACAAGACAGCAAAAGAGACACTGATGTATAGAACAGTCTTTTGGACTCTGTGGGAGAGGGAGAGGGTGCGATGATTTGGGAGAATGGCATTGAAACATGTATAATATCATATATGGAATGAGTCGCCAGGCCAGGTTCGATGCACGATACTGGATGCTCGGGGCTGGTGCACTGGGACAACCCAGAGGGATGGTATGGGGAGGGATGAGGGAGGAGGGTTCAGGATGGGGAGCACATGTATACCTGTGGCAGATTCATTTTGATATATGGCAAAACCAATACAATATTGTAAAGTTAAAAAATTTTTAAAAAAATTAAAAAAAATAAAATGGAGCAACTACAACAAAAATTGAGATAAAAGCAGAAATCAAATAATCAGGAAACAAAAAAATTAAAAATAAAGCAAACAAAAATGCAGGACTGCTAATAAGTCCAAATTTCCCTCTTAAAGTTCCATTTTCCAGGCTAATCCCTTCTATTAGTTTAAGGATTCATTTGAAACTTTGCCTACTGTTAAGAATTAATGGGATTAACACTCAAGGAGGATGTGAATAGTCTCATCAGAAACCACAACTTCTGCCCTTTTATCCCCTAAAAATAGACATCATCTCCAGTGGCTGGGGTTGGGAGCCTGCAATTCTCCGTATTTTATATATTTTTAATTCCACCAATCAAACAAACAAAACCAGAATGGCACCCAAGATAGTTCAGTTTTCTACCCCTAAATCTAAGACCAATAATATAAAGGTCATAGCTAAGCAAGACTTGGGCATTTATCTAATGAGGAATAAGTGGACAAGAGATAGTAATACCAGACCACCTTACCTGCCTCCTGAGAAATCTGTATGCAGGTCAAGAAGCAACAGTTAGAACTGGACATAGAACAACACTCCTTTTCCAAACTGGGAAAGGAGTACATCGAGGCTGTGTATTGTCACCCTGCTTATTTAACTTATATGCAGAGTACATCATGTGAAATGCCAGGATGAATGAAGCACAGCTGGAATTAAGATTACTGGGAGAAATATCAATAGCCTCAGATATGCAGATGACACCACCCTTATGACAGAAAGTGAAGAGGAACTGAAGAGCCTCATGATGAAAGTGAAAGAGGAGAGTGAAAGAGTTGGCTTAAAGCTCAGCATTCAGAAAACTAAGATCATGGCATCCGGTCCCATCACTTCATGGCAAATAGTTGGGGAAACAATGGAAACAATGACAGGATTAATTTTCTTGGGCTCCAAAATCACTGCAGATGGTGATGCAGCCATAAAATTAAAAGACACTTGCTCCTTGGAAGAAAAGCTATGACCAACCTAGACAGCATATTAAAAAGCAGAGACATTACTTTGCCAACAACTATCCGTCTTGTCAAAGCTATGGTTTTTCCAGTAGTCATGTATGGATGTGAGAGTTGGACTATAAAGAAAGCTGAGTGCTGAGGAATTGATGCGTTTGACTGTGGTGTTGGAGAAGACCCTTGAGAGTCCCTTGGACTGCAAGGAGATCCAACCAGTCCATCCTAAAGGAAATCACTCCTAAATATTCATTGAAAGGACTGATGCTGAAGCTGAAACTCCAAAACTTTGGCCATCTGATGTGAAGAACTGACTCATTGGAAAAGACCCTGATGCTGGGAAAGATTGAAGGTGGGAGGAGAAGGGGATGACAGAGAATGAGATGGTTGGATGGCATCACTGACTCGATGGACATGAGTTTGAATAAACTCCGGGAGTTGGTGATGGACAAGAAAGCCTGGCATGCTGCAGTCCATGGGGCACAAAGAGTCAGACACGACTGAGCTTCTGAACAGAACTGAACAGAACTGAAGTAGATCAGATCACATCACATCACATCAGTCACTCAGTCATGTCCGATTCTTTGCGACCCCATGAATCACAGCACGCCAGGCCTCCCTGTCCATCACCAACTCCCGGAGTTCACCCAGACTCACGTCCATCGAGTCAGTGATGCCATCCAGACATCTCATCCGCTGTCGTCCCCTTCTCCTCTTGACCCCAATCCCTCCCAGCATCAGAGTCTTTTCCAGTGAGTCAACTCTTCACATGAGGTGGCCAAAGTACTGGAGTTTCAGCTTTAGCATCATCCCTTCCAAAGAAATCCCAGGGCTGAACTCCTTCAGAATGGACTGATTGGATCTCCTTGCAGTCCAAGGGACTCTCAAGAGTCTTCTCCAACACCACAGTTCAAAAGCATCAATTCTTCGGTGCTCAGCTTTCTTCACAGTCCAACTCTCACATCCATACATGACCACAGGAAAAACCATAACCTTGACTAGACGAACCTTTGTTGGCAAAGTAATGTCTCTGCTTTTGAATATGCTATCTAGGTTGGTCATAACTTTCCTTCCAAGGAGTAAGCGTCTTTTAATTTCATGGCTGCAGTCACCATCTGTAGTGATTTTGGAGCCCAGAAAAATAAAGTCTGACACTGTTTCCACTGTTTCCCCATCTATTTCCCTTGAAGTGATGGGACCGGATGCCATGATCTTCGTTTTCTGAATGTTGAGCTTTAAGCCAACTTTTTCACTCTCCACTTTCACTTTCGTCAAGAGGCTTTTTCATTCCTCTTCACTTTCTGTCATAAGGGTGGTGTCATCTGCATATCTGAGGTTATTGATATTCCTCCCGGCAATCTTGATTCCAGCTTGTGTTTCTTCCAGTCCAGCATTTCTCATGATGTACTCTGCATATAAGTTAAATAAGCAGGGTGACAATACACAGCCTTGACGAACTCCTTTTCCTATTTGGAACCAGTCTGTTGTTCCATGTCCAGTTCTAACTGTTGCTTCCTGACCTGCATACAAATTTCTCAAGAGGCAGATCGGGTGGTCTGGTATTCCCATCTCTTTCAGAATTTTCCACAGTTTATTGTGATCCACACAGTCAAAGGCTTTGGCATAGTCATAAAGCAGAAATAGATGTTTTTCTGGAGCTCTCTTGCTTTTTCCATGATCCAACGGATGTTGGCAATTTGATGTCTGGTTCCTCTGCCTTTTCTAAAACCAGCTTGAACATCAGAAAGTTCATGGTTCACGTATTGCTGAAGCCTGGCTTGGAGAATTTTGAGCATTACTTTACTAGCATGTGAGATGAGTGCAATTGTGCAGTAGTTTGAGCATTCTTTGGCATTGCCTTTCTTTGGGATCGGAATGAAAACTGACCTTTTCCAGTCCTGTGGCCACTGCTGAGAACTAAGTGGACATGAAAACTTCAACCAGTTTCTGATCTTGAAGACGTGAAATTTTCATACCATTGAAATGAAATGAATCAAGATGATATATGATCTGAACCATAGAGTGATGGCATCTCAAATTTTGAGTAGATTAAAAACCAGAAATAGCAATGATGAGCAGGGAGGTTCGGTTGTTATTGACCAGTCTTTCAGTCATGTCCAGCTCTTTGTGACCCCAGTGACTGCAGCACAGCTGGCTTCCCTGTCCTTCACCACCTCCGAGAGCTGGCTCAAACTCAAGTCGATTGAGTCAGTGGAAAGGCAAAAGTCATATGGGGAGGAATGAGAGGCTTGTGAAGTGAAGTGAAGTGAAGAGAAGTGAAGGATATGGAAGACAAGACAAGAAGAATAGGTTGTAGCAGGCATGTATACCAGTATAATGAGTGTGGAATTTGCATTACACATCACCTTATGTGCTGTTTATTATTGCTGGGCAGCAAGCTGGCAGTTTAAATAACTTCCATCAAGGGCTGTGGAGGTTCAATAAAAGAGAGTATTGAGGCACACTGCGAGTATTTCCCAAGACCAATCTCACTTCTGTCTCTTCCTCCCCATTTTGCCAAAGTCTGGGTGCAGCCTCAAGATGTTTTCTGCACAAACAGAGACAGAAATAGGGATAAAGAGTTTGCTTTAAAACTGAAAATACTTTTGCAGAGCACCTACATGTAAATGAATGATCTGGGGCGCAAAAACTTGTAGCTGGACTAGAAAAGAATAAGTTGGCAATCCATCGAATACACTGATTTTTATAAATTAAGAATAAAATATTATAGCAAAAAAAAGTTACTGTGGGTTAGGGATCAGCAGGGTTTTTGGAAATGGTCTGATGATCAATATTTTAGACTTTGAGAGCTACATGGTCACTTTTGCAATTACTGAACTCAGTTGTTGTAACTTGAAAGTAACCATCAACTACACACAAATCCAGTACAACATGATAGACACTGCAATTGGAATTTTATATAATTTCTACATGTCACAAAATTTATTCTTCCTTTGATTTTGTTCAACCATCTAAAAACGTAAAAATCATTCTTAGCTCCTAGGCAGTTTCTCATCGAGTTGCTTGCAAAATCCTGATGCAGGAAGGCTCCTTCAAGAGCTTCCTTTCTGCTTTGCCTCCAGCATTTTTCTTTGGCCTTAAAAGTCTTTTTTCCCCCTCTAAGTATGAAACAACTATACGTAGAATATTGGGAACATACAGATAAAATATGATGTATTATTCTATATATTTGGTTAGCTAACATTATTGGAAAAAAATAAAAAGGGATCATTCACAAAAAGTGAGGGGGAATGTTTCAACTACAAAAAAAAAGTCAATAATGATCTCTTTGAAAAAAATTATAATGTAGCATCAGTTATACATTTAGAGGAATTCCAGAAATATATATACTTTTAAATCCTGCAATCATTTAGATTGTATTCCCTGAAATTATTTAGCCCTTATCACAAAGCCCTTAAACAGCAGACTACAAATGGGGTCACCTGGATAGATTCTATTTTAGTGCAGCAGGAAGAGGCAGAGATGTCCCAGTTTAGTCAATCCTGTTTTTGGTTTTGCAGGTCACACACCAGCCTTTCAGTTCATGAATATGCTCTCTATTTCTGGACTAAAAGCCTACCTTTCCTGTAGAGCACTTCAACCATGTCAACTCGGAAAGGAAAGAACTGATGGGACTGATTTCCTTGCTGGATGTTGTGAGCAAGACAGCATAAAACTGACAAGCCTAAAGATTCAAATGAAATAGCCCAATTAAAGTGCAGATGAAATGTGAAGACTAGTACCACTAGCAATATATATGCAAGAAAAAAAAAAAAAGAAAGGAAGAAAAGAGCATAAACGTGGCCAATGTCACACAAGAGAGAACATGGGGAAGGACTTCAAATGAGGAGTTTTCAAGCTCTAAAAGGAGGTTATAGACAACAGGATGGAGATGAGAGATAACATAAGCCTACAATAAACAATGTACCCCACTAATGAGACAGCACTGCAGTAATTCATCCCAAAAAACCTTTTAGAGGGTAAGAGGCAAAGAACAGCTTCTTTATAAGATTGCTTGATTCATCTCAGAATAATATTTTCATTTTCCTTAAGTCGTCTTCATAAATTTATTTCAGTGTACAGTTCACCCTTGAATACGTGCATGGGTCTACTTATATGTGAATTTTTTTGATAAATAAATGTATTTCCATTGCCCACAGTCTCCTTCCTTCAATTGCACTTATTTGTCCTTTTAAATTGCAGAAATGTAAGAATAAACACATGAACAAACTCAATTTAATAATGTAGATATCAGAGTATGATAAATGGCTCATAGAAAGATGAAGAAGAGGCAGCAGTGATAAGCAAAGACAGAAGTACTTGGAAGATGTAAGTGAGCAAAAAATTCTAAAAGTCTTAAGTCAAAAAACTGAATGCATACCACATACTACATTCAGTGGGCAGATATATTGGCTTTTGCCGGGATTTTGTTGATTCACACAATATTTAAAATTTATGAGTTAGTTACCAACGTTAACAAACCTGAAGATTTTACATAAAGTTAGAGCTTTCTGATTCACTTGAAGTTCTGTAGATCTAACCCTGACTTCTCTGAATGATTTTTGCAGTTATCCTCACTGTGCCTGAAATTCCTCATCTACTAAATGGAAACAACAATATACCTCATTTTATAAGACTTTTGTTGAAGATTAATCAACAATGTACTGAAAGTACTTGGAACAGTACTTAGCACAGTGTATGTAACACATATTTAGTATTAGTAGTAACATGTTTTATTAGGGCTTCCCTATTGGCTTAGCAGTAAACAATCCACCTGCCAATACAGAAGACGTGGGTTCGATCCCTGGGTCAGGAAGATCCCCAGGAGAAGGAAATAGCAACCCACTCCAGGATCTTGCCTGGGAAATCCCAGGGACAGAGGAGCCTGGTGGGGTACAGTTCATGGGGTCACATAGAGTAGGACACAACTTAGCAACTAAAACAACAGCATTAGTAGAAACAGTACTTGCTGCTGCATTTGACAAACTGAGGCTTAGAATTCTTGAGGTGAGCATTGAAAAGGACACAGGAAAATGATGTACACTGATCAGCAAGATGTACATTGTGAAGTACAGAAACAATTGAGTTATTCGGACTTCCAACCTAATGATTTCCTTTAAGAAAGCATTGCATGCGCTCAACAAAGTGTAAAAGCCCTTTAGAAGCATCTTCAGTTTCAAAATTCTGTGCACACTGAAGTAACTAATCACAAGGAGGCATAAAACTCACCTTGAAAGTCACTAAAAAAGCATGCTTCAAAATACGTCAGTAGTATTCAAGTGAATCTTTTTTTTTTTTTTAATTGAGGTACTGCTGGCTTTTCATACTGTTCATGGTCAAAAGTGAGAGTTGGACCAAAAAGAAGGCTGAGTGCTGAAGAATTGATGCTTTTGCACTGTGGTGTTGGAGAAGACTCTTGAGGGTCCCTTGGACTGCAAGGAGATCAAACCAGTCAATCCTAAAGGAAATCAACCCTGAATATTCATTGAAAAGATTAATGCTGAAGCTGAAGCTCCAATACTTTGGCCACCTGATGCGAAGAGCTAACTCATTGGAAAAGACTCTGATGCTGGGAAAGATTGAGAGCAGGAGGAGAAGGGGATGACAGAGGATGAGATGGTTGGATGGCATCACCAGCTCAGTGGACATAAGTATGAACAAACTCCAGGAGACAGTGAAGGACAGGGAAGCCTGCTGCGCTGTATAGTCCACGGGTTCGCAAAGAGTTGGACGCTACTTAGTGACCACACAACAGCAACACTGGCTTCTAACAGTCCATGATTCATGTGTAAAACACTATACTTCTTCTTACACTGCGGGGCGCTCACCACCTGGTTTGGTGTCCATCCATTACCATGGTTAACCCCTTTTACCACTATACCTCCTTCCCTCTCCCCTTTCCCTTTGGTGACCACTATTCTGCTCCCCGGGTTTTGTTTGTTCATTTTATTTATTTTTTAAAATTCCACATACAACTGAGGTCATGCGGTATTTTTCTTTCCCCGTCTGACTTATATCATTAGTATAATACCCTCAAGGCCCATCTATGTGTCACAAATGGCATGATTTCATCTTTTTATGGCTGAGTAATATTCCATTGTGGAATCTGTTCATCCATATGGACAGTGAGGTTGTTTCCATATCTTGCCTATTGTAAACAATGTTGCAATGAACATAGAGGTGCAGGAATAATTTTGAATTAGGGTTTTCATATCCTCAGATAAATACCCAGAAGTGAAACAGCTAGATCATACAGTTCTATTCTTAATATTTTGAGGACTCTCCATATTGTTATCCACATTGGCTGCACCAATATACATTTCCATCAACAATTTATGAAAGTTCCTTTTCCTCCACATACTGTCCAACACTTGCAATTTCTAATCTTTTTGATAACAGCTTTTCTTATGGATGTGAGGTGATATCTCTTTGGGGTTTTGACTTGCATTTCCCTAATAATTAGTGATGTTGAGCATCTTTTCAAGTGTCTTCGAGTCATTTTTCTTCTTTGAAAAATTATTATTTAGATACTCTGCCCATTTTTAACTAGCTTTGGTTTTTGTTATTGCAGATGTTCTTGAGTTGTGTGAGTTCTTTATGTATATTTTATATTAATCCTTCATTGATCATATGGTTTTTGAATAATCTCCCATTTGGTAGGCTGTCTTTTCATCTTGTTGATGGTTTCTTTTTCTGTGTGGAAGCTTTTTAGTCTGGTGCAGTTCTGTTTGTTTATTTTTGCTTGTTTCCCTTGTCTGAAAAGACAAATCCATAAAGATTGCTAAGACCAATATCAGACAATGTATTGCTTATGTTTTTTTTCTAAGAGTTTTATGGTTTCAGGTCTTATATTCAAGTCTTTAATCCATTTGGAGTTAGTTTTTGTCTATGGTGTAAGATATTGCTTCAGTTTCTTTCTTTTGTTTGTGGCAGTCCCATTCTCCCAATATCATTTACTGAAGAGACTATCTATCTCCATTGTATATTCTTTGCTTCTTTGTTGTAAATTAGTTGTCAGTATCTGTATGCACTTATTTCTGGGCTTTCTATTATATTTCATTGATCCATGTGTCTGTTTTCTGCCAAAACCATGCTATTTTGGTTAAATATAGCTCTGTAGTGGGCTTCCCAGGTGGGGCTAGCTGTAAAGAACCTGCCTGCCAGTGCAGGAGATGCAAGAGACACAGGTTTGATCCTTGAATTGGGAAGATCCCCTGGAGGAGGGCATGGCAACCCCCTTCAGTATTCTTGACTGGAGAATCCCATGGACAGAGGAACCTAGTGGACTACAGTCCATAGGTTTGCAGGGAGTTAGACACGACCAAAGCAACTTAGCATTCACTCAGCTTTGGATTATAATTTAAAAGCAGAGTGTATGATGTCTCTAGCTTTGTTGTTTTTTCTCAGAATCACTTTGGCTATTTGCAGTCTTTTATGGTTGTAAATAAATTTAAATTTTTCTGTGAAAAATGTCATTGGGTTTTTAATAGGGATTGCATTGAATCTATAAACTATTATAGGAAAAAATGGACATTTTTAACAGTTTAATCCTTCTAATCCATGAGCACAGAATATTTTCCCATTTTTTGTGTCTTATTTTTCAACAATATCTTATCATTTCTGGTGTTGTTTTTAGTGTTTAAATTTATTCTTGGTATTTTTTTGTTTTTTGAGATTGTAAGTGAGTTTTTTCTTGTTTTATTGAAATATAGTTGATCTACAGCTTTGTGCTAGTTTCAGGTATACAACAAAGTGATTTGTGTGTGTGTGTGTGTGTGTGTGTGTGTGTGTACACACACATGTATTCTTTTTCAAATGCTTTTTTATCATAACATTTGATTATGGTTCAGAAAACATTGAGTGACTAATGTTCTCGGAAAAAATATATTGACTCTGTGTGTGTGTCAGTTGTTCAGTCATGTCTGATTCTTTATGACCCCATGGACTGTAGCCTGCCAGGCTCTTCTGTCCATGGGATTCTCCAGGCAAGAGTACTGGAGTGGGTTGTCATTCCCTTCTCCAGGTGATCTTTCCCACCCAAGGATCAAACCTGGGTCTCCCACATTGAAGGCAGATTCTTTACCACTGAGTAAACAGCAAAGCCTCTGTAGACTGCAGTTATTGGGGGCAGGGAGGGTAGGGGGCAGCTGGTAAGTTAAATTTACTCTATTTTCTATTCTGAAGATGACAGAAAGTCCCACATCCAGTCTGATTATAGAGATGAATGTTCCCCAAATGGCTGAGAATAAATACAACAAGAAAGGCAGAGCTGTAAAGCTAAGGGCATGTAATAGGCTTTGGAGAAGTCTCAAAAATACTCAGAGTGGCAAAAAGAAACGTTTGACTGGAATCTGAAGTTCTAGGTCGTCTTGGTCTTTTGCTCCATGCTGAAGGATGTGCATGAAAGTGATATAATGGAAACTCCCCTTTTTGTCAATAGGTGCTTTTCTGTACAGCTCCTCCACTTCCTCCTCTGTAAACCAGTTTCCCACTGCAGCCAGCAGCTCTCTCAACTAATCCTCCTGAATGGTGCCAGTTGCTTCATCAAAGTAAGTAAAAGCGTTTCTGATGACATTTTCCGGATCTGCACCATTTATCTTTTCACCAAACATCGTGAGAAACATGGCAAATTTTGTGGAACCCTGAGCCTTATTCATCATGGCATCCAGATTCTCATCAGTTGGATTTTTCCCCAGGGAGGCAAGCTTATCACCCAAGTCTTCATTGTTAATGAAGCCATCTCTGTTCTAAACCATCATACTGAAGGCCTCCCTGAACTCCTGAATCGGTGACTGGTTGAACATGGACACCACACTGGAGGTTGTGCACTGGGGGCACTTCTTGGTGGTCTTGGTCTTTGCTCTTTTGCTCGACACGGTGGCAGTTAAATCCCTGCTCAGCTGCGAGAATCCGAAAGCTTCAGGGATCCCCTTGCTGCCCTGGCTGCCACTACCAGATCACTTCCCTGAATGGTTTTTCATTATAGATTATTATGAAATATTGAATACAGTTTCCCATGGTATACAGTGGGTCCTTGTTGTTTATCTACTTTATATATAACAATGTGTATCTGTTAATCCCAAGTTCCTAATTTATTCTCCCCACCTTGTTCACCTTTGGTGACCATATATTTGTTTTCTATGTCTGCAAGTCTGCTTCTATCTTGTAAATAAGTACATTTGCATCATTTTTTAGATTCCACATACAATATGTGCCTTTCTCTGTCTTACTTACTTCATTTAGTATGATTATCTCTAGGTCCATCCATGTTTCTGAAAGTGGCATTATTTCGCTTTTTTGTCTGAGTAATATTTCACTGTGTAAATAGACCACATCTTCTTCATCCATGCATCTGTTAATGGACACTTAGACTGTTTCCATGTCTCAGCTATTATAAATAGTACTGCTGTGAATATTGGGGTGCATGTCTCTTTTAGACTTACAGGTTTGTCTGAGTATATGCCCAGAAGTGGGAGCGCTGGATCACACAGTAGCTCTATTTTTAGTTTTTAAGGAATTTCCATACTATTTTCCATGGAATAGGAGGCTTCTCTTTTCTCCACATCCTCTCTTCAGTTCAATTCAGTCACTCAGTTGTGTCTGACTCTTTGTGACCTCATGGACTACAGCATGCCAGGCTTCCCTGTCCATCACCAACTCCCAGAGCTTGCTCAAACTCATGTCCATTGAGTCAGTGGTGCCATCCAACCATCTCATCCTCTGTCTTCCCCTTCTCCTCTTGCCTTCATTCTTTGCCAGAATCAGGGTCTTTTCCAAGGAGTCAGTCCTTCATTATCAGGTGGCAAAAGTATTGGTGCTTCAGCTTCAGCATCAGTCCTTCCAATGAACATTCAGGACTGATTTCCTTTAGGATTTACTGGTTTGATCATCTTTCAGTCCAAGGGACTCTCAAGAGTCTTCTCCAACACCACAGTTCAAAGGCAGCAATTCTTCGGCACTCAGCCTTCTTTATGGTCCAACATCCATACATGACTACCGGAAAAACCTTAGGTTTGACTAGATGGGCCTTTGTTGACAAGGTAATGTCTCTGATTTTTAATATACTGTCTAGGTTGATCATAACTTTTCTTCCAAAGAGTAAGCTTCTTTTAATTTCATGGCTTCAGTCACCATCTGCAGTGATTTTGGAGCCCAGGAAAATAAAGTGTGTCACTGTTTCCATCGTTTCCCCATCTTTTTGCCATGAAGTAATGGGACCACATGCCATGATCTTCGATTTTTGAATGTTGAGCTTTAAGCCAATTTTTTCTCTCTCCTCTTTCACTTTCATCAGGAGGCTCTTTAGTTTATCTTCACTTTCTGCTATAAGGGTGGTGTCATCTGCATATCTGAGGTTATTGATATTTCTCCCGGCAATCTTGATTCCACTTGTGCTTCATCCAGCCTGGCATTTCACATGATGTACTCTGCATATAAGTTAAATAATCCGGGTGGCAATATACAGCATTGACATACTCCTTCCCCAATTTGGAACCCATCCATTGTTCCATGTCCACTTCTAACTGTTGCTTCTTGACCTGCATACAGATTTCTCAGGAGTCAGGTAAGGTGTTCTGGTACTCCCGTCTCTTGAAGAATTTTCCACAGTTTGTTGTGATCCACATAGGCAAAGGCTTTGGTGTAGTCAATAAAGCACAAGTAGATGTTTTTCTGGAACTCTCTTGCATTTTCAATGATTCAAACAGATGTTGGCAATTTGATCTCTGATTCCTCTGCCTTTTCTAAATCCAGCTAGAACATCTGGAATTTCTCAGTTCAGGTACTGTTGAAGCCTCACTTGGAAAATTTTGAGCATTACTCTCACTAGCATGTGAGATGAGTGCAATTGTGTGGTAGTTTGAACACCCTCTCTAGCGTTTATTATTTGTAACTTTTGGTAATGGCAATTCTGACTGGTGTGATGTGATACCTTATTGCAGTTTTGATTTACATTTCTTTAATAATTAGTGATGGTGAGCATCTTTCCATGTGACTGTTGGTCATCTGTATGCCAAAGCAATCCTGAGAAAAAAGAACACAAACTGAAGGCATAACCTTACCAGACTTTAGACACTACTACAGTTCAGTTCAGTTCAGTAGCTCGGTCGTGTCCAACTCTTTGCGACCCCATGAAGCGCAGCACACCAGGCCTCCCTGTCCATCACCAACTCCCGGAGTTCACTCAGACTCATGTCCATGAGACACTGCTACAAAGCTACACTAATCAAAACAACAGGGTATTGGCCAAAAAAGCAGACATATTCATCAATGGAACAGAATAGAGCCCAGAAATAAATCCACACACCTAAGATCATTTGGAGAAGGCAATGGCACCCCACTCCAGTACTGTTGCCCAGAAAATCCCATGGACGGAGGAGCCTGGTAGGCTGCAGTCCATGGGGTCGCTGGGAGTCGAACACGACTGAGCGACTTCACTTTCACTTTCCACTTTCATGCATTGGAGAAGGAAATGGCAACCCACTCCAATGTTTTTGCCTGAAGAATCCCATGGATGGAGACGACTGGTGGGCTGCTGTCTATGGGGTCGCACAGAGTCAGACACAACTGAAGCAACTTAGCAGCAGTAGCAGCAAGATCATTTAATCTTCAACAAAGCAGGCAAGAATATACAATGGAGAAAAGATAGTCCTTTCAGCAAGTATTGTTGGGAAAGCTGAATGGCTTCATGTAAATCAATGAAGTTAGAACACATCCTCACACCATATACAAAAATAAACTCAAAATGGCTTAAAGACTTAAATATAACACAGCACATAAAATTCCTAGAAGAGAACAGAGGCAAAACATTCTGTGTGATAAATTATATCAATGCTTTCCTAGATCAGTCTTCCGAGGCAAAGGAAATAAAAGCAAAAATAAATAAATGGAACCTAGTCAAACTCACATGCTTGCCAGAAAAGGAAACCATAAAGAAAATGAAAAGACAATGTATGGAATGGGAGAAAATATTTGCAAATAATGCAGTCAAGTGCTTAATTTCCAAAATATACAACAGCTCGTAGAGCTCAATTAAAAAAAATAAAATAAAAAACTGGACAGAACACCAAAATAGACATTTTTCCAAAGAAGATACAGAGATTGCTTTCTTAATTTTTCATTCTACTAGTTTGTTGTTAGTGTATAGAAATTAAACAGATTTTTATATTGATTTTCTACCCTGCAATTTTACTGTATTCTTTTATCATTTCTATCAGTTTTTGGTGGAGACTTTAGGGTTATACGTGTGTGTGTGTGTGTGTACGTGTGTGTACATGCTAAGTCACTTCAGTCATATCCAACTCTGTGTGACCCTATGGACTATAACCTGCCAGGCTCCTCTGTCCATGGGAGTCTCCAGGTGAGAATATTTGTTTGGGTTGCCATGCTCTCCTTCAGGGGATCTTCCCAACCCAGGGATCAAACCCTCTTCTCTCATATCTCCTCCATTCCATTCCTTCTCTAATATCTTCTCCATTTACAAATAGGTTCTTTACCACAAGCAACACCTGGGAAGCCATTATATATATATATATATATATATATTATATATACATATTCATGTTATCTGCAAATGATGACAGTTTTACTTCTTCATCCAAGTTTGGATGCTTTTCTTTTCCCTTGCCTAAACACTATGGTTAAGACTATGTTGAATAAGAGTGGCAAGAGTTAGCATCTTTGTCTTGCTCTAGATCTTAGAGGGATAGCTTTCAGTTTTTCACCATTGAGTATGAAGTTAGCTGTGGATTTCTCATAAATGAGCTTTAGTAAGTGGGATACATTCCTTATATACTGTTTGTTGAGAGTTTTAACATGAATGAGTATTGAATCTTATTAAAAGCTTTTTCTGTACCTATTGAGATGATAAGTTGATTTTTATATTTCATGTTGTTAATCTGATTATCATGCTAGTTGCTTTGCACATTTGAACCATCCTACATCCCTGGAATAAATCCCTCTTGATCATGGTCTATGATACTATAATATATTGTATTTTGCTAATATTATGTTGAGGTATTTCCATCTCTGTTCATTAGAGATATTGACCTGTAATTTTGTATGTGTGTGCTGTACTGGTCTGGTATTGGTATCAAGATGGTGCTAGCCTTGCAAAATGACTTAGGAAACAGTCCCTCCTCTTCAATTTTTTGGAAGAATTTGAGAAAGATCAGTATTAAATCTTCTTAAAATGTTTGGTAAAGCTATTGAGTCCTGGGGTTTTGCTTTCTGAGAAGCTTTTTTAAATTACTGTCTCAATCTCCTTACTGGCGATGAGTCTAATTGGATTTTGTATTTCTTTATGATTCAGTCTTGAAAGGTTGCATGATTCTAAGAATTTATCCATTTCTTCTATGTTGACCAATTTGTTGGTAGATAGCTGATCATAGTATTCTCTTATAATCTTTTGTATTCTGTTTTATCTGTTGCAATTTATTCTTTCATTTCTGATGTTATTTATCTGTGCCTTCTCTCTTTTTATTTTCTTGAGTCTAGATAAATGTTTGTCAATTTTATTTCTCTTTCCAAAGGATCAGCTCTTAGTTTCATTGATCTTTGGTGTGTTTTTTAGTCTCCACTTGTTTATTTCTGTTATGATCTTTATTTCCTTCCTTATACTGACTTTGGGCTCTGTTTCTTCTTCTTTTCCTACTTCCTTTAGATGTAAGTTTAGACTACTTACTTGAGTTTTGAATTGCTGAATTGCTATAAAATTCCCTCTCAACACTGCATTTGTTGAATTCTCATGCACCAGCAAAGTAATGCTAAAAATTCTCCAAGCGAGACTTCAAAAGTATGTGAACTGAGAACTTCCAGATGTTCTAGCTGGATTTAGAAAAGGCAGAAGAACCAATTGCCAGCATCCTTTAGATCACAGAAAAAAGCAAAAGAGTTCCAGAAAAAAACATCTACTTTTGCTTTATTGACTACACCAAAGCCTTTGATCACAACACACTGTAGGAAATTCTTCAAGAGATGGGAATACCAGACCACCTTACCTGCCTCCTGAAAAATCTGTATGCAGGTCAAAAAGCAACAGTTAGAAAACTGGACATGGAACAATTGACTGGTTCCAAATCGAGGTAAGAGTATGTCAATCCTGTATATTGTCACCCTACTTATTTAAGTTATATGCAGAGCACGTCATGTGAAATGCCAGGCTGGAGGAAGCACAAGCTGGAATCAAGATTTCTGGGAGAGATATCAATAACCTTAGATATGCAGATGATACCACCCTTATAGAAGAAAGTGAAGAGGAACTAAAGAGCCTCTTGATGAAAGTGAAAGAGGAGAGAGAAAAAGTTGGCTTAAAACTCAACATTCAAAAAACAAAGATCATGGCATCCGGTCCCATTGAAAGTGAAAATGAAAGTGAAAGTCGCTCAGTTGTGTCTGACTCTTTGCAACCCCATGCCAGGCTCCTCTGTCCATGGGATTCTCCAGGCAAAAATACTGGAGTGGATTGCCATGCCCTGCTCCAGAGGATCTTCCCAACCCAAGAATCAAACCTGCATCTCTTCTCTCCTGGATTGGCAGGCAGGTTCTTTACCACTAGCGCCACCTGGGAAGCCCATTACTTCATGACAAATAGATGGGGAAATAATGGAAACAGTGACAGACTTTATTTTCTTGGGCTCCAAAATCACTGTAGATGGTGACTGCAGCCATAAAATTAAAAGAGGTTTGCTCCTTGGAAGAAAAGTTATGACCAACCCAGACAGCATATATAAAAAGCAGAGACATTACTTTGCCAACAAAGGTCCATCTAGTCAAAGCTATGGTTTTTCCAGTGGTCATGTATAGATGTGAGAGTTAGACTATAAAGCAAGCTGAGTGCCAAAGATGCTTTTGAACTGTGGTGTTGGAGAAGGCACTTGAGAGTCCCTTGCACTTTAAGGAGATCCAACCAGTCAATCCTAAAGGAAATCAACTCTGAATATTCATAGGAAGGACTGATACTGAAGCTGAAGCTCCAATACTTTGGCCACTTGATGTGAAAAACTGACTCCTTGGAAACTGACTCCTGATGCTGGGAAGGATTGAGGGGGGAGGAGAAGGGGATGACAGAGGATGAGATGGATGGATGGCATCACAGACTCAATGGACATGGGTTTAGGTAAACTCTGGGAGTTGGTGATGGACAGGAAGGCCTGGCGTGCTGCGGTTCATGGGGTCACAAAGAGTTGGACACGACTGAGTGATTGAACTGAACTGATTCTATGTTCTTAAAAATTACCCCCTTTATCATAAAATGTCTATTTTGATTGACGTGAATATGGCTACACCCTTTTTATTTTGCCTGCCCTCTGCTTGGAGTATCACCTTCAATCACTTCTCTTTGAGCCTATGTTTGTTTCTAAAGCTGAGGTGTTTCTCCTAGAGTCAGCATATAATTGGATCTTACTGTTTAACCCATGCAGCTGCTCTGCTTTTGACTGGTGAATGAAATGCATTTATATTAGGATGATTATTGACAGATGATGACTTAGTTGTGCCACTTTATCTTTTGTTTTCCAATTGTCCTATATCTCCATTGTTTCTTTGTCCTTGTGTTTCTGTCTGCCATTTTAGTTTGGCTGTTTTCTATATATTTTTTTTCAGATTCACCTCTTTTTAAATATTTCATGTCTCTGCTATATTTATGTTTTGTGGTTGCCACGATGTTTTCTAAAAATAATATTTTTATACAAAAAAACACTCCTGTGCCAAAAAAAAAAAAAAATCATCATAGTTAAAATAGTCCTTTCTCTGCTGATAACAATTTGTCTTTATTTGCCTATACAGATTCCATTCATTTTCTCTTCCTCTTTTATTTTTTTTTATTTTATTTTATTTTTAAACTTTACATAATTGTATTAGTTTTGCCAAATATCAAAATGAATCTGCCACAGGTATACATGTGTTCCCCATCCCTTTTTATGTTGCAAGTTTGTTACCAAATTGAAATAGCTATTGTTATTTTTACTGTTTTTTCTCCTTTTAATCTTTATGCTATAATTAATTGTTTAACAACCTCTTCTGATACAGAGCTGTGATTTTCTGATCCAGTCTATTTATCACCTTACTTAAGATTTTCTGCACTTTTGCCCTTTCTTTTCCTTTTTAAGGGTGAATAGCTCCTTTCAAAATATCCTGTGAGGCAGATCTAATGGTGATGAACTCCCTCAGCTTACATTTGTCCAGGAAAGTTTTTATTTCTCCATATCTAAAGGGGTAACTTTCCTGGATAGGGTATTCTTGGTTGACAGTTTTTGCCTTCAATATTTTGAGTCTGTCATTCCACTCTCCCCTAGCCTGTAGAGTTTCTGCTGAGACAGCCATCGTTTGTTCCTTGGCTGCTTTGAAATTCTTTCTTTTTCATCGATTTTTTGACGTTTTAATATCATGTGTCTTAGAAACAGTCTTTGTGCATGGAGGTAACTAGGTATTCTCTTAGCTTTCTATACTTGCATACCCTGTTCCTTCCCAGATTTGTAGTGCTCTCAGCTATGATTTAACAAACTCCTACTCTTTTCTCCCTCTGGGATACCCATTATCTTCATGCTGTACTTCCTAATGAAGTTTGATAGTTCTTATAGAATTTTTAAGATCTTCGTTTTCCCTCTTCTTCTACCTGTACCATTTCTATCACTGAGCTCACTTATTCTCTCTTTCTTATAATCTGCTCTGTTTCCAGGGCTTTGTAATGCATTCTTTATCTCATTTATTCAGTTCCTCAGCTCCAAAATTTTTGCTTGGTTCTTTTTAGAGTTTCCATTTCTTTGGTAAATATTCCTTCTGTTCATTAATTTTATTCCTGAACTCACTGAACTTTCTTTATGAATTTTCTAATACCTCATAGAGTTGTTTCCTGACAGCTATTTTGAATTCTCAATTAGATCACAATATTCTGTGAATTTATCAATTTCTTTGTAGGATACTGTGATACTATGCTTGTTCATGTGCTTAATAAGTTGTTTCTCTTTTGGTGCACTTGAAATACTGAAAACCTTTCTTCCTTAGACAAACAGGATTTGTTTTTGTTTTTTCACTTAATTAAGATAATAGTTACTTACTCATGTCTGACTTTTTGAGACTGCATGGACACCCAAGGTAAGAGAAACCCAAGTAAGAAGGTAGGTGTTGCAAGAGGGCATCAGAGGGCAGACATACTGAAACCATACTCACAGGAAACAAATCAATCTAATCACACTAGGACCACAGCCTTGTCTAACCCAATGAAACTAAGCCATGCCCATGTGGCAACCCAAGACGGGCGGGTCAGATGACAGAATGTGGTCCACTGGAGAAGGGAATGGCAAACCACTTCAGTATTCTTGCCTTGAGAACCCCATGAACAGTATGAAAAGGCAAAATGATAGGATACTGAAAGAGGAACTCCCCAGGTCAGTAGGTGCCCAATATGCTACTAGACATCAGTGGAGGAATAACTCCAGAAAGAATGAAGGGATGGAGCCAAAGCAAAAACAATACCCAACTGTGGATATGACTGGTGATAGAAGCAAGGTCCGATGCTGTAAAGAGCAATAATTGCATAGGAACCTGGAATGTCAGGTCCATGAATCAAGGCAAATTGGAAGTGGTCAAACAAGAGATGGCAAGAGTGAATGTTGACATTCTAGGAATCAGCGAACGAAAATGGACTGGAATGGGTGAATTTAACTTAGATGACCATTATGTCTACTACTGCGGATAGGAATCCCTCAGAAGAAATGGAGTAGCCATCATAGTCAACAAAAGAGTCCATAATGCATTACTAGGATGCACTCTCAAAAAAGACAGAATGATCTCTGTTCGATTCCAAGACAAACCATTCAGTATCACAGTAATCCAAGTCTATGCCCCAACCAGTAACGCTGAAGAAGCTGAAGTTGAATGGTTCTATGAAGACCTAAAAGGCCTTTTAGACCTAACACCCAAAAAAGATGTCCTTTTCATTATAGGGGACTAGAATGCAAAAGTAGGAAGTCAAGAAACACCTGGGGTAACAGGCAAATTTGCCCTTGGAATACGGAATGAAGCAGGGCAAAGACTAATAGAGTTTTGCCAAGAAAATGCACTGATCATAACAAACACCCTCTTCCAACAACACAAGAGAAGACTCTACACATGGACATCACCAGATGGCCAACACCAAAATCAGATTGATTATGTTCTTTGCAGCCAAAGATGGAGAAGCTCTATACAGTCAACAAAAACAAGACCGGGAGCTGACTGTGGCTCAGATCATGAACTCCTTATTACCAAATTCAGATTTAAATTGAAGAAAGTAGGGAAAACCACTAGACCATTCAGGTATGACCTAAATCAAATCCCTTATGATTATACAGCAGAAGTGAGAAATAGATTTATGGGCCTATATCTGATAGATAGACTGCCTGATAAACTATGGAATGAGGTTCGTGACATTGCACCGGAGACAGGGATCAAGATCATCCCCATGGAAAAGAAATGCAAAAAAGCAAAATGGCTGTCTGGGGAGGCCTTACAAATAGCTGTGAAAAGAAGAGAAGTGAAAGCAAAGGAGAAAATGAAAGATATAAACATCTGAATGCAGAGTTCCAAAGAATAGCAAGAAGAGATAAGAAAGCCTTCCTCAGCAATCAATGCAAAGAAATAGAGGAAAACAACAGAATGGGGAAGACTAGAGATTTCTTCAAGAAAATTAGAGATACCAAGGGAACATTTCATGCAAAGATGGGCTCAATAAAGGACAGAAATGGTATGGACCTAACAGAAGCAGAAGATATTAAGAAGAAGTGGCAAGAATACACAGAAGAACTGTACAAATAAGATCTTCATGACCAAGATAATCACGATGGTGTGATCATTGACCTAGAGCCAGACATCCTGGAATGTGAAGTCAAGTGGGCCTTAAAAAGCATCACTACGAACAAAGCTAGTGGAGGTGATGGAATTCCAGTGGAGCTATTTCAAATCCTGAAAGATGATGCTATGAAAGTGCTGCACTCAATATGCCAGCAAATTTGGAAAACTCAGCAGTGGCTACAGGACTGGAAAAGGTCAGTTTTCATTCCAATCCCAAAGAAAGGCAATGCCAAAGAATGCTCAAACTACCGCACAATTGCACTCATCTCACATGCTAGGAAACTAATGCTCAAAATTCTCCAAGTCAGACTTCAGCAATAAGTGAACCGTGAACTTCCTGATGTTCAAGCTGGTTTTAGAAAAGGCAGAGGAACCAGAGATCAAGTTGCCAACATCTGCTGGATCATGGAAAAAGCAAGAGAGTTCCAGAAAAACATCTATTTCTGCTTTATTGACTATGCCAAAGCCTTGGACTGTGTGGATCACAATAAACTGTGGGAAATTCTGAAAGAGATGGGAATACCAGACCACCTGACCTGTCTCTTGGGAAATCTGTATGCAGGTCAGGAAGCAACAGTTAGAACTGGACATGGAACAACAGACTGGTTCCAAATAGGAAAAGGAGTACATCAAGGCTATATATTGTCACCCTGCTTATTTAATTCATATGCAGTGTACATCATGAGAAACGCTGGGCTGGATGAAGCACAAGCTGGAATCAAGATTGCCGGGAGAAATATCAATAACCTCAGATATGCAGATGACACCACCCTTATGGCAGAAAGTGAAGAGGAACTAAAAAGCCTCTTGATGAAGTGAAAGTGGAGAGTGAAAAAGTTGGCTTAAAGCTCAACATTCAGAAAACGAAGGTCATGGCATCCGGTCCCACCACTTCATGGGAAATAGATGGGGAAACAGTGGAAATAGTGTTAGACTTTATTTTTCTGGGCTCCAAAATCACTACAGATGGTGACTGCAGCCATGAAATTAAAAGACGCTTGCTCCTTGAAAGGAAAGTTATGTCCAACCTAGATAGCATATTCAAAAGCAGAGACATTACTTGCCAACAAAGGCCCATCTTGTCAAGGGTATGGTTTTTCCAGTGGTCATGTATGGATGTGAGAGTTGGACTGTGAAGAAGGCTGAGCACCGAAGAATTGATGCTTTTGAAGTGTGGTGTTGGAGAAGACTCTTGAGAGTCCCTTGGACTGCAAGGAGATCCAACCAGTCCATTCTGAAGGAGACCAGCCCTGGGATTTCTTTGGAAGGAATGATGCTAAAGCTGAAACTCCAGTACTTTGGTCACCTCATGCGAAGAGTTGACTCATTGGAAAAGACTCGGATGCTGGGAGGGATTGGAGGCAGGAGGAGAAGGGGACGACAGAGGATGAGGTGGCTGGATGGCATCACTGACTCGATGGACGTGAGTCTGAGTGAACTTTGGGAGTTGGTGTTGGACAGGGAGGCCTTGCGTGCTGCGATTCATGGGGTCGCAAAGAGTCGGACACGACTGAGGGACTGAACTGAACTGAACTGGACTTTAGCTCACCAGGCTCCTCTGTCCATGGAATCTCCCGGCAAAAACAGTGGAGTTGGGTAGCCATTCCCTTCTCCAGGGAGTCTTCCCGACCCAGGTATTGAACCCAGGTATCCTGCATTGCAGGCAGATACTTTACCAGGTCAAAGAATCTGCTTTCAATGTAGGAGACACCAGTTCCATTCCTGGGTCGGGAAGATTCCCCCGGAGAAAAGACAGGCTGCCCTCTCCAGCATTCTTGAGCTTCCCTGGTGGTTCAGCTGGTAAACCATCTGCCTGCAATGTGGGAGACCGGGGTTCAGAAGACCTGGGTTGGGAAGATCCCCTGGAGAAGGGCAAGGCTACGCACTCCGTTATTCTGGCCTGGAGAATTCCATGGACTGTATAGTCCATGGGGTCGCAAAGAGTCGGACGCTTCTTTCACTTTCTTTACCATCTGAGCCAGCAGGGAAGGCCGCTAACGATTCCATGACTTGATAATTAGTTAGTCTTCGGTAGATGGCGCTATAGCACCAGAGTTTGGCTTCTCTTTCTAGGCTGCCTCTGGCTGTGTTTGAAAATCTGCACTTTTTAGGACCTCCATTGGCTCTGCTAGAAATGTCACCTGGTGCCCCCGTGCCTCCAGGGTTGCTGGCGCTTTGTTGTTGCCAGGGGCACTGCTGGCACTTCTGTCGCCATCTGGAGCACAAGGACAGTGGTGTCTCTGCTGTGTCTAGGATTCCCTGGGTTGTGAGTTCTGCCTCAGTTATTCCAACAGCTTCGCTTCTTCTGCCTGCTCCAATCCACCCACCTTCAGGAGTACGGATGAGTGGAATTCTCTGGTGCCTTAGTGTTTGGATAGAGGAGTCTTCGTTGACTTACCAATGCTTTACTGTTTTTAAATTGAAGGTGATAAAAACAGTGTCTCACACCACCCTGATGCTGATGTCACTCCTTCTATAAGTGATTACTTCGTAAAAGAAAGCATCTCAAGCAACATAGCAGAGGCAAAATGTCCTTAGACCTCAATGCAAGAAGGATAGAACTTCTAAAACTGACATTAAAATTTTAACGAAGAGACTTATAATTATAGTATTTTTAAAACAAATTTCAAAACAATATGCTGTAGTAAATTAATGTCCTTTATAGTCATGTTATCTAAAATCTAATAAAATACATCTTTGTGGGCATTTATTTATATTTACATTTATATTTATACAAGGGGCTATATTTATATATGCACTTACATATAAGAGAGAAGATGGTAAAATGATATGTAAAAATTAAGTGTAAGTATGTTATATACATATATATTAACAAGATGAGAAGTTTTGGATTGTTGAATAATCGGTGCACTGGATGACAGTTAAAGGATTAATAACTTTAATATATAATGAAAACTTATAAGTCAACAATAAAAAGTCAAACACCAAAAATTTTTGAAATTATTTAAGTACATAATATTTTTGAAAAAACATAAAAACAGCAAGAAAAATAATTTTAGCCTTACTAGCAATAAAAAAAAATTACACAATTAATGGGATTTCATATTTTTGCCTACAGATTGGAAGAGACTTTAAAAAATTAACAAGGGCTCTAGGAAAGGGAACTCTCATCCACTGTTGGCAACAATTTCCACAAATTATGGAAGAGAGTATACGAATGGGTGTCAAAAACCTTAAGAATATCCCTACTTGGGGGTCTAAAATTCCGCTTATAGTAACTTGCCCAAAGAAAGGGAGTTACCAATTCGGAGAAAATGATATTCTATCTACTGGTCTGCGGGTTGGCAGTTCATCAGCAAGGAGTCTTTGTCTGGAAAGGAAGACACCAGGCTCATTCTCATGACAGGTGGGCATGACGGTGGTTGCCTTGCTCTGACTCCATGACTTTAGTCTTCTGGTGGAGCACCTTCAGACCTACTGAATTGAGCTAAGTCACCATCAGAACACCAGCGTCTCGTTCCTTATCCTAATTCTCTTGAGCTCATTCCTGAATAGCACCCAGAAGATATAGAGGATGACAGATGTTACCTACGACCAAGCCCATGATTCAAAAGAAAAGTCAGAACCCAGAAGTCACAGGAAGGTATATTAACTTGACAGAGCAACTTTAGATGTCTACACCTCAAAAAATTCATAAACTATTGGAGACAAGTAAAGAGGTGGACAAAATATATTTGCCACATGTATGTCAAAGACCAAATATTCTTAATTTCCCAAAGCTCTTACAGATCAATATATAAGGAAGAAGCTAGAACCTATTATGCAGAGTGAAGTGAGTCAGAAAGAGAAAGATAAATACCATATTCTAATGCACATACACAAAATCTAGAAAAATGGTACTGAAGAATTTATTTACATGGCAGCAATGGAGAAATGGACATAGAGAATAGATTTATGGACATGGGGAGAAGGGAGAAGAGGGTGAAATGTATGGAAAGAGTAACATGGAAACTTACATTAACATATGTAAAATATGTTAGCCAAGATAGCCAAGGTAAATTTGCTGTAGGGCTCAGGTACTCAAACAGGGACTCTGTATCAACCTAGAGGGGTGGGATGCGGTGGGAGAGGGGAGGGAGTTTCCAAAGGGAGGGGATATATGTATACCTATGGCTGATTCATGTTGAGGTTTGACAGAAAACAACAAAATTCTGTAAAGCAATTGTCCCTCAATAAAAAAATAAATTAAAAAAAAGACCAAACTCTAATTTTTAAAATGGACAAAAGACATTTATTGGCTGTTCAGATAAAAATAAATATAATTTTTTAACCACATCAGAGGAAATCAACCATAATAATAGTTAAACAAACGCAAATTAAAAACACTGAGACATCACTTTTTACCTCTTTGACTAACAAAGACCAAGATTGGTAATCTTTTGTGTTAGTAACAGAGTATTGACACAGAATCCATCATACATAACTGATGTCTGTAACAAGTTGATATAATATATACGAAGGTCAAGTTAAAAAGATTTATTACTATTTAATATGAAAATATGCTTAGATCCACAATTATACCTATAGAAATTGATCAACACATACAGTTATAAATGTGCAAAAAGGTGAAGTCATCCATTGCCACACTGTTTACAGTAGCAAAAGGCAGGAAACAATCTAAATATTCATTAGCAACATACTTTTAAAGTAAATATATACAATAATTTATTATGAAGCAATTAAAAAATACATATGTATTTATATTTATATACCACACACACACATACACACACACACACACACACACACACAAATACACACACACACAGATACTTATGGAAAATGATTTCCATTTGCTGTTTAATATTTTAAAAAAGAACTGCAGAAGAATGTGCACATTTTGCTTCCATTTTTTGAATAAAACATTAAAGTACATGCATTTCATCAGCGTAGTCTATCTCTAGAAGAATTTATAAGAACATGTGCTACTTGATAGCAACAGCCACGGAGAAGGCAATGGCAACCCACTCCAGTACTCTTGCCTGGAAAGTCCCATGGACGGAGGGGCCTGGTGGGCTGCAGTCCATGGGGTCACTAGGAGTTGGACACAACTGAGTGACTTCACTTTCACTTTTCACTTTCATGCATTGGAGAAGGAAATGGCAACCCACTCCAGTGTTCTTGCCTGGAGAATCCCAGGGACGGGGGAGCCTGGTGGGCTGCCGTCTATAGAGTCGCACAGAGTCAGACACAACTGAAGTGACTTAGCAGCAGCAGCAGCAGCAGTCTGTCTCCAGAACCAGTGTTCAGCTCAGTTCAATTCAGTCGCTCAGTCATGTCCGACTCTTTGTGACCCCATGAATCGCGGCACACCAGGCCTCCCTGTCCATCACCAACTCCCAGAGTTCACTCAGACTCACATCCATCGAGTCAGTGATGCCATCCAGCCATCTCATCCTCTGTCATTCCCTTCTCCTCCTGCCCCCAATCCCTCCCAGCATCAGAGTCTTTTCCAATGAGTCAACTCTTCGCATGAGGTGGCCAAAGTACTGGAGTTTCAGCTTTAGCGTCATTCCTTCCAAAGAAATCCCAGGGCTGATCTCCTTCAGAATGGACTGGTTGGATCTCCTTGCAGTCCAAGGGACTGTCAAGAGTCTTCTTCAACACCACAGTTCAAAAGCATCAATTCTTCGGTGCTCAGCCTTCTTCACAGTCCAACTCTCACATCCATACATGACCACTGGAAAAACCATACCCTTGACAAGACGGACCTTTGTTGGCAAAGTAATGTCTCTGCTTTTCAATATGCTATCTAGGTTGGTCATAGCTTTCCTTCTGAGGAGTAAGCGTCTTTTAATTTCATGGCTGTAAGTCACCATCTGCAGTGATTTTGGAGCCCAGAAAAATAAAGTCTGACACTGTTTCCACTGTTTCCCCATCTATTTACCATGAAGTGATGGGACCAGATGCCATGATCTTCATTTTCTGAATGTTGAGCTTTAAGCCAACTCTCCTCTTTCACTTTCATCAAGAGGCTTTTGAGTTCCTCTTCACTTTCTGCCATAAGGGTGGTGTCATCTGCATATCTGAGGTGATTGATATTTCTCCCAGCAATCTTGATTCCAGCTTGTGCTTCTTCCAGCCCAGGGTTTCTCATGATGTACTCTGCATATAAGTTAAATAAGCAGGGTGACAATATATAGCCTTGACGTACTCCTTTTCCTATTTGGAACCAGTCTGTTGTTCCATGTCCAGTTCTAACTGTTGCTTCCTGACCTGCATACAGATTTCTCAAGAGGCAGGTCAGGTGGTCTGGTATTCCCATCTCTTTCAGAATTTTCCACAGTTTATTGTGATCCACACAGTCCAAGGCTTTGGCATAGTCAATAAAGCAGAAATAGATGTTTTTCTGGAACTCTCTTGCTTTTTCCGTGATTCAGCAGATGTTGACAATTTGATCTCTGGTTCCTCTGCCTTTTCTAAAACCAGCTTGAACATCAGGAAGTTCACAGTTCACGTATTGCTGAAGCCTGGCTTGGAGAATTTTGAGCATTACTTTACTAGCATGTGAGATGACTGCGATTGTGAACCAGTGTTAATAAATACTAAATAATTTGCCTCAGAGAAGAAAACCTAGGAGTCAAGGTTAATAGGAATATGTCCTCTGCACTATATTGCTTGTGAGGCTACTATTTTAAAAAACATAAAATTAAAATTATAAAAACACTACACAAAGTCTAAAGCACATCTGGAAAACTAGGAGGAAAAACGACTGCTATGTTCTGATGGAGTCTAATGAAGGAAGGCTGGCCCTGACATATGGCAATGCCTGCTATAAACATAGAAAGGTTTTAAACAGTAAAGAACTGACAGAAGAATGAACACAGAGACCAATGTAACAGAAAAAATAATTTCAAGTCAATTCTAGCAAAATAAGACAGAGAAGGCAATGGCACACCACTCCAGTACTCTTGCCTGGAAAATCCCATGGACAGAAGGGCCTGGTAGGCTGCAGTCCATGGGGTCGCGAAGAGTTGGACAGGACTGAGCGACTTCACTTTCACTTTTCACTTCCATGCATTGGAGAAGGAAATGGCAACCCACTCCTAGTGTTCTTGCCTGGAGAATCCCAGGGATGGTGGAGCCTGGTGGGCTGCCGTCTATGGGGTCGCACAGAGTCGGACACCACTGAAGCGACTTAGCAGCAGCAGCAGCAGCAAAATAAGAACTTAATGCATTGTTTTTTAAAAACTTGAAAATGTGGGAAGCTTTTTGCCTTTGGGTAAATTGTCTAATTATTTGGAAGAACATTCATTTAAGTTGTCATCTGACATTATACACTAAATATATAATAAATGAAATGAATAAATAAATGTAAAATGAAGCATAAAAATCATGAAATACATATACAGTCAGTCCTCCTTACCTGTGGATGCAGAATCAGCAGATAAGGTAACTTTGGGACTTGAACATTCATGGATTTTGGTACCCATGGGCAGGTCCTGACATCATCTATGGATACTGAGGGACAACTGTGTGTGTGTTGAGATGGGGAGGGCGGGGTGTGTGTGAACTCCACAGGTCCACTTACACACAGATTTCCTCGATAAATGTGCACTATAGTACTGCACAATATGAAGTAGGTTGACGCTTCTTATTCTGGCATTGTTCAAAGGTCAACTGTATATATATCTGAGAGGACCTGATCTCTAGATAAGGAAAGCCAGAAACAATCTACAGAGGACAAAGCAATTTTGCCAATATGAAAATTCTAAAACTGCAAATATAAAATATCATAAACAAAATGCAAGGCTATGTATGAACTGGGAAAAGTTGTTCACAACAAATAAGTTATTGGCATTACATACAAAACAAGATTATCAACAAGTAAAATATTAAAATGTCAGACAAAAAAAAAAAGAGGAAAGGAAATTAACCAACCAGAGAAGAAAAATACATATCACCCACAACGCATTTAATTCTATCACTGATGCAGGTGTAATTACTTTCCTCATTTTACAAATGAAAACTGACATTCAGATTAAGTGGTTCGCCCAAAGTCATATAGCCAATAACTGGTGAGCTGAGATCTGACCTCAAAACTTATTTTACAGCAAAGTTTGTGCTTTTAATCCCAAAGCCCCGCTCTCTAGTCCTCTTTGTGTATCTCTGTGTAGACACACAATACAGCAGAAAGAGTGTACCACTACCAAAAGCAAAACTAGAAACACTGCTTCCTGTATATAATTGATAAATTGATATTGATAGTGTTTCTCTATGTCTAGTCTCAAAATAAGGTCAGTATTCCTAATCAGTACAAGAATGTACACTTGCCATGTTTCCTGATGATACAATACAATAATACAATACAATAATCCATGTGAGAGTTTATGTTTTGGAAGCAAAAATGGAAAAACAAGTGCAGATACCTCTATCTAAATGGACTAAATGCATTTCTGGTTGAATATTGCTCTGTACGTAGCACAGTTTTTCCCGAAGCCAGAGGCCAAGTAGCAAAAGCACCACTCAATGCAGTTCAGTTCAGTCGCTCAGTGGTGTCCGACTCTGCGACCCCATGGACTGCACCATGCCAGGCTTCCCTATCCATCACCACCTCCCGGAGTTTACCCAGACTCCTGTCCATTGAGTCAGTGATGCCATCCAACCATCTCATCCTGTCGTCCCCTTCTCCTCCTGCCCCCAATCCCTCCCAGCATTAGGGTCTTTTCAAATGAGTCAGCTCTTCACATCAGATGGCCAAAGTATTGGAGTTTCAGCTTCAGCATCAGTCCTTCCAAAGAACACCCAGGACTGATCTCCTTTAGGATGGACTCGTTGAATCACCTTGCAGTCCAAGGGACTCTCAAGAGTCTTTTCCAACACCACAGTGCAAAAGCATCAATTCAACAGTATGAAAAGGCAGAGCACCTCTAGGCATGTATTATTATCAAGAACTAACTGAAATTATAATAACATTTTCAGTATCTAATTTGAATTTTTCATTTGTTTGCATTATTTAAAATAATTTTATAACCAGATAAAACCTAAGGGCATTTCTGTATAAAAGTTAATATCTTTATTTCAAGTTGAAACAGTGTCCTTGCCAAGTTGTTGGCCCAAAGTGTCAGTATTGCTGAAGTTAACCAATTGCTAGATAAAGAAAGATGATGTCAACTTTGGTAGCAGAGGTTATCTCTGAAGCTTTTATGAATTCTTGCCAAACCTAAGATCTATTTTGGTTTTAAGACATCTGTTACACTGCAAATGGACTCTCTTCCCCTTCCTCCTCATCTTTTCCAGAGTCGTCAGTGTCCTTCAGCCTAGCATTCTCGTTGTTCCTGATACTGTTTCTTTATACTTTCTATTGCTGTCTTCTGGAGGCTCACTCCATAGTGAGAAACCTTAATCTATGTGCACATAGAAACCTAGAGATACTGATATAGATAGGTAAATAATTAGATAAAACATTCTCTTTTCCAAAATTCATAGGCAACAATGGAAGTGGTAATCATCTTTACTGCAAATTCTACCAAGATCCTTTTGTGTTTGACAGAAAGAAAAGCCCTGTGGATGGATGGCTGAATTGTTTAAATCCATCAGCTTAGCTCAGGTACCTTTATTCATGGATGGGTAAGTGTTAGGGGTACAAAGGAGGGTATTACGTGCCAAATTGAAGCTTCAACAATACCTATTGCTGCCAATTGGCATGACTCCAAATATCCCCTCACCAAACAGATGGTATGAAAGTTGCAGCAGTGGAAAATATGACAGCTTTTAAAATGCATGCAATGAATTAAACATTATGGAGTTGAACCTGAAAGTTTAAACTTTTATCTTAAAATTATACCTCTACTAATAAAACTTCATAGAACCTTTGAATATTATTAATGCACCCACTTATCCAATATGTGTCAAGAAGTTTAGGTCAAGTCCTTAAAATATACTATGAATATGATAGCATATTTTTTTTATTGATCAAATATGCTAATATCACCTAAATGAAGGCTCAAAGGGAAAAATACAGAGCCATGTTGGATTTATTTCATTCTGGGTACTAGAAAAATTCAAAGAACATGGAAAAATAGAGATTATAGGAAGCATAAGTGTTTAAATTATTAAGTAAATGCACAAATAAGTATCTTATTATCTAATTATTTTCCTTTCTCTTGGGTTCTTTAGAAGACTGCAGTCTAAGTGCTGTTCTTGATGCTGTAGGATTCAGTGCCTTTTTAAATACCAGCATATTCATCAGACATTTTCACCTGCTTTATAAATATAAAATACATTTTGGTCATCATGTGTATTCATAGTGATGCCTTGATAAGAAGTATATAGTACCAAGCGTCTGTTTTAGCAAATGATAATCCTGGGTGTCACAAAATGGTCAGTTTCAGAAGCACTGATGAGTTATGATAGCAACTGAATCCTCATCACAGGGGAAATTTTTATTTGTATACGTTTGGTGTTATGTTTAAATACCTGCCATTTGTAGAAACATGTACAAGTGATCAAACTCTATATAAAATAATGAAACAGATGCTGCTGCTCACACAAACATGCCAAAACACACAGGGTCCAAGGGACAAGGGCCAAACTTTATCTTGGAAGGTCACGTGCTGCAGGGTCCCTGGTATCTCAGGATTCATCAAGGCAAATTATTCCTCTCAATTCCACATTCTCCCAAACGGGAATTCTGAAAGTCTAATTTTCATCATACCAAGGCTAGGGTAAAAAGAGAAAAGGAAGCTCTAAAAAAGCCCCAGAATAGCCAGGGTCAAAGATTAGCACATAAAAAAAATGTTTTGAATTTTAAATTTGCTGACTTTTTTAATGCAAAATTCAAAATGTTTGTAAGACATAGGAAAGTAGCCTTCCCTGTCTTCCAATCTCTTTTGCCAATGGCATCAGTTTCTTATGGCCCCTTCCATAGGTGTTTCTATGCCTAACTAAACAAATATGTAATATACTCATTTTTTTAACCAAATGGGGCTTACTATATGCATCATGCTGCACTTTGTTTTTTTCAGTTAATTTTTTTCATTGCATTATATTCAATTGTATAAATATCCAATTAATTGTTAAAATTCCCTATTGATGAATACTTAGATCTCATCTTATACAATTAGGAACAAAGGAAGCACGCTCTCTCTCTCTCTCTCTCCCTCTCTCTCTCTCTCTCTCTATATATATATATATACACACACACATGTATTTTACTTATAGCCTAGGACTCTGCTTAGATCCTAAACCCTGTAAGTATTTAATATTTGGTTGAATTATTAGCACAGAAACAAATTTTCATACTTCAAACCATTTCATCTGGTGATTTTTCCCTTTCCAAGTCTAATTGCCAAGTATAACAGTAGGTTCTCAGTAAACATTAATTAAGAGTGATGTGGCATATTAAACTTCATTAAAATTTTAAATGACATCACCAATAATCAGAATATTGCTTCACTGGAGAATCTGTTTGACCCTAATCGTTAGTGAATTCAGCTTGGCTTTTCCTGATGGGGAAAAAAAAAAGGGAAAGGAAGTAAGCCACCTTAATTTTGGATTTGTGACACCAGTTACACCTGTCCTTGCCCGTTTGAGAACTCTTGTAAACATCAGTATCAGGTAGGTTAACATTTAACTCTTCTATGCTGCTGCCAAGTTGCTTCAGTTGTGTCTGACTCTGTGCAACCCCATGGACTGCAGCCTACCAGGCTTCTCCATCCATGGGATTCTCCAGGCAAGAACATTGGAGTGGGCTGCCATTTCAAACGCATAATTCAGAGACTCTTCCAAGCTACTATGGTTCAACTCTGGTTCATTTAGGCTGCAAAATAATGTACCGGAAGGATGGTGGGATCTTACAAAACTATCTAAAGGACAAGTCTTGGAAAACAGAAACTAATGCAACTCCAAGAGGCTCAGAAGACAGAAGAACAGTATCTGAACCAGATGCCACCTCAAGTAATCCAAACCGTATGTCTGTAGGCTGCTGTGGCCACATTCCTAGGGCCCCTACCATCCCTCCCCACCAGTGATCCTCACCATCCCTCAGCAGGGAGTTTCGGTCTTACTTATCTGCGTCCCACATCTAGGGTGTGTTTTATATAACGTTTTAGTACAGCCAAGTGTTTGCATGCTCAGTCTCTCAGTCATGTCTGACTCTCTGCGACCCCATGGACTGTAACCTGCCAGGCTCATCTGTCCTTGGGATTTTCCAGGCAAGAATACTGGAGTGGGTTGCCATTCCCTCCTCCAGGGGATCTTCCCGACCCAGGGATCAAACCCATGTCTCCTGTGGCTCCTGCATTGGCAGGCAGATTCTTTACCACAGAGCCTCCTGGGAAGCCCACAGTATAGCCAAATACAGATAATTAAACCCATCTCATTGAAACAAGTATTGCACTTTGGAATGTGCATCCTAATTTCACATAGTCTCTTCTTCTTCATTTATTTAAATGCTGGTTACAACCCACTAAATTAATTTCAAGACCCAGTATTGGTCAGTTTGAAAAACACTGCTCTAGAGAGATTGATTTAGACAACAGCATCATTGAAGATAATAAAATGAACAAGCTTGTGAGGGAGGTGAGAAGTAAAGAAAATCAAAGACCATTCTGCATCTGGAAGAGGAGAGGATAGAAAGAATGGGGAGTAGATTTACACTCATATCTTTTATCAGCAAAATGAAACCTGCCTGATCCCAGTTCAATACTATACAAAGGCTTAACCCGCACACATCACCACATGGCACTAACGCAATACAAATCATGACTTGTCTGACAAGTAAAAGAAGAAAAAAAAAAAAACAGAAAGGAAAGTAGGAAGGAGGAAAGGGCGAGTGAAAGAGAGAGAGAGAGAAAGGAAGGAAGGAAAAGGGGAGAGAGGGAGGTATGGAGGGAGGAAGGCTAATGTTTTAAGTGTTATTTCTACGAGTAAGGCAGCAGCTCAAATTCAGTATAACTGTCCTGAGAAGTCCTCATTTATTTCAGAGGTAATGCTTGCTCTCCTCACTCCTTTCCACTTCCCCTTCAGTAGCTCCTTCCCCACCGTTACTTAGGCTGGGGTCTGCTTGTCTGACCCGACCTGTCAACACACTCAGAGAATTAAAAACAGTAGTCTTGTAGGATCCAGCTCTTCCAAACACATCCACCTAGATCCTAGACAGATTTCTTGCCACACAGAACATGAAAGTGAAGTGTCAGCCACTCAGATGTGTCTGACTCTTTGTGATCCCATGTACTATATAGCCTGCCAGTCTCCTCTGTCCATGGGATTCTCCAGGCAAGAATACTGGAGTGGGTTGCATTCCCTTCTCCAGGGGATCTTCCCAACCCAGGGATCAAACCTGGATCTCCTGCACTGCAGGCAGATTCTTTACCATCGGAGCCACCAGGGAAGCCCTCTTGCCACACTGCATGCAAAAAACAAATCTATACTCAAGGTGGATGTCACGTGCTGAGACCCATGATGTACCTAACCTCAGGCTCAAGTTCTTGCCCTGTCTCTGGTAGATGATGTTTTCCTCAGTCTCTCCCTCTTGTTCTCATCAAGTGGTAACCACCCTTCTGCTGGGAACAGCCAGCCTTCCTTCACGGTTTCAGCCTTGGCATTTATCTCCTCCACAGTTCTAAAGTTAGCAGAGAAATGAAAATATTTCATTTCCTTGCTTATGCATCCACTTTTTCAAATTACTCCCAGGAAATGTCAATCCCAGGAGAAATATGGTGGAGATGGTGACTGCATTAAAACCATGCAGAAGAGTGGCCTGTCCTAGTGAAAGTGTCCAGGACACCTACATTGACCCTGAGCCCTCTTTGCTCAAGGAAAACAGTTTCACAGACCTTCCTGCTCAGAGAAGTAAGGGTGGGTGCCTTCAGCAGTCCAAGAAGGGCTGGCTGACATCACCAAGCTGGCCGTCACAATGGTGTGTGGCATGTGTTGCTCAGGGTGATTTTTTTTTTATTAAACTTTGGAACAAAACCCTTGTTTTCTATTTTTAGCTTCATTTGTAATAATGAAATGAAAAATAAGTGATCCTTGAACTCCTGTTTCATATCAGTCACAGAGAGCAAATATAGCTCCTCTGACAGCTACTAAGTTAGGGCTAAGGAATTTCTAAGCAATTCAGGGGTGTGAATTTGCACATTCTTTAAGCCTTTTTTTTTTCTGGGCAGTCTGTCTCTGGAGATAAAATGTGAAACACGATATGGGAGCATAGTTGGCATTCACAGGTGACAATCAGACTTATAGGAGTAAGTCTAATTATAGCATAAAGGATTATCAGCAAAGGGCTGGTCTCCTATATTTGGTGGGTGGTGAAACTACGTCTTTACCGTGACACCTTCCTCTCACTTGTTCTTGGCCCCAACGACATAACCTCAGGCCACGATGCAGGCTAGAGGGGCAGAATGTTACCAAATACAAAAAATATCAGACTCTGGGATCAGAAAGTGTGAGACATAGAACAAGTGTGTTTTCCTTATGGAAAAAAAGAGAAAAAAAAGCAAAGTGAATAAGTGCACATTGCTTCTAAAAGTTAATTCTGATTCTTCTTCAAATCCATAAATAAAATGTTAAACCTATTGTTTCATGATTTGATTTTGTTTTGTCTATTATTCATTAATTTTGTCCTGATAATCTGATTTTCAGTTAAGGTCAGTCACACAGTGGTGTCCAATTCTTTGTGACCCCATGAACCACAGTATGCCAGGCTTCCCTGTCCATCACCAACTCCCAGAGTCCACCCAAACCCATGTCCTTTGAGTCAGTGATGCCATCCAACCATTTCATCCTCTGTCATCCCCTTCTCCTCCTGCCCTCAATCTTTTCCAGCATCAGCATCTTTTCCAATGAGTCAGCTCTTTGCATCAGGTGGCCAAGGTACTGGAGCTTCAGCTTCAACATCAGTCCTTCCAATGAACACCCAGGACTGATCTCCTTTAGGATGGACTGGTTGGATCTCCTTGCAGTCCAAGAGACTCTTAAGAGTCTTCTCCAACACCACAGTTCAAAAGCATCAATTCTTCAGTGCTCAGCTTTCTTTATAGTCCAAATCTCACATCCATACATGACTACTGGAAAAACCATAGCCTTGACTAGACGGACCTTCGTTGGCAAAGTAATGTCTGTGCTTTTTAATATGCTGTCTAGGTTGGTCATAACTTTCCTTCCAAGGAGTAAGTGTCTTTTAATTTCATGGCTGCACTCACCATCTGCAGTGATTTTGGAGCCCAGAAAAATAAAGTCAGCCACTGTTTCCCCATCTATTACCCATGAAGTGATGGGACCAGATGCCATGATCTTTGTTTTCCGAATGTTGAGCTTTAAGCCAGCTTTTTCACTCTCCTCTTTCACTTTCATCAAGAGGCTCTTTAGTTCTTCACTTTCTGCCATAAGGGTGTTGTCATCTGCATATCTGAGGTTACTGATATTTCTCCCACAATCCTGATTCCATCTTGTGCTTCATCCAGCCCAGCATTTCACATGATACTTTGCATATGCTAAATAAGAGGGTGACAATATACAGCCTTCATGTACTCCTTTCCCAATTTGGAACCAGTCTGTTGTTCTTTTCTGGCTCTGTTGCTTATTGGCCTGCATAGAGATTTCTCAGGAGACAGGTAAGGTGGTCTGGTATTCCCATTTCTTGAAGAATTTTCCACATTTTGTTGTGATCCACACAAAGGTTTTGGTGTAATCAATAAAGCAGAAGTGGGTGTTTTTCTGGAACGCTCTGCTTTTTCAATGATCCAACACATGTTGGCAATTTGATCCCTGGTTCCTCTGTCTTTTCTAAATCCAGCTTGAACATCCGGAAGTTCACAGTTCACATACTGTTGAAGCCTGGCCTGGAGAATTTTGAGCATTACTTCAGGACCCAGGATAAAGGAGCAGTGACCCCACAAAAGCCGGACTCAGACTTGCCTTTGACTTTCTTAGTTGTTACTGAAGTCACGTCTGGTGGATAACTGCTTGAAAGCCAATACTCCAGAGACAAGATCAGTGGAAAGGAAAATTTGTTTTATTTTGGAGGCTGGCAATTGAGGGAGAAGGTAGACTCATGTCCAAAGGCCAATGTCCCCCTGATAATCAGTGGGCAAGCACTTTTAAAGGGGAATTTCACGGGTATACAGACAGAGGAGGAAGCTAAATGCAGAAACAACACAGTCAGCTCTGACAGTCATTTTTTTTTTAATTTATTTATGTTAGTTGGAGGCTAATTACTTTACAATACTGTATTGGTTTTGTCATAAATTGACATGAATCAGCCATGGCTGTACATGTGTCCCCCATCCTGAAACCCCCTCCCTCATCCCTCCCCATCCCATCCCTCTGGGTCATCCCAGTGCACCAGCCCCGAGCACCCTGTCTCATGCATCAAACCTGGACTGGCAATCTGTTTCACATATGATAATATACATATTTCAATGCTATTCTCTCCAATCATCCCACCCTCGCCCTCTCCCACAGAGTCCAAAAGACTGTTCTATACATCTGTGTCTCTTTTGCTGTCTCACATATAGGGTTATCGTTACCATCTTCCTAAATTCCATATATATGCATTAGTATACTGTATTGGTGTTTTTTCTTTCTAGCTTACTTCACGCTGTATAATAGGCTCTGGTTTTATCCACCTCATTAGAATGGATTCAAATGTATTGTTTTAATGGCTGAGTAATACTTCATTGTGTATATGTACCACAGCTTTCTTACCCATTCATCTGCTGATGGACATCTAGGTTGTTTCCATGTCCTGGCTATTGTAAACAGTGCTGTGATGAACATTGGGGTACATGTGTCTCTTTCAATTCTGGTTTCCTCAGTATCTATGCCCTGCCTTGGGATTGCTGGGTTGTATGGCAGTTCTATTTCCAGTTTTTTAAGGAATCTCCACACTGTTCTCCATAGTGGCTGTACTAGTTTGCATTCCCACCAACAGTGTAAGAGGGTTCCCTTTTCTCCACACCCTCTCCAACATTTATTGTTTGTAGACTTTTGGATAGCAGCCATTCTGACCTGCGTGAGATGGTACCTCATTGTGGTTTTGATTTGCATTTCTCTGATAATGAGTGATGTTGAGCATCTTTTCATGTGTTTGTTAGCCATCTGTATGTCTTCTTTGGAGAACTGTCTGTTTAGTTCCTTGGCCCATTTTTTCGATTGGGTCATTTATTTTTCTGGGCTGCAGGAGTTGCTTATATATTTTTGAGATTAGTTGTTTGTCAGTTGCTTCGTTTGCTATTGTTTTCTCACATTCTGAAGGCTGTCTTTTCACTTTGCTTATGGTTTCCTTCGTTGTGCAAAAGTTTTTAAGTTCAATTAGGTCCCATTTGTTTATTTTTGCTTTTATTTCCATTACTCTGGGAGGTGGGTCATAGAGGATCCTGCTGTGATTTATGTCAGATTTATGTTCTGATTTACTCCTATGTTTTCCTCTAGGAGTTTTATAATTTCTGGCCTTATGTTTAGATCTTTAATCCATTTTGAGTTTATTTTTGTGTATGGTGTTAGAAAGTATTCTATTTTCATTCTTTTACAAGTGGTTGACCAGTTTTCCCAGCACCACTTATTAAAGAGATTGTCTTTTCTCCATTGTATATTCTTGCCTCCTTTGTCAAAGATAAGGTGTCCATAAGTGTGTGGATTTATCCCTGGGCTTTCTATTTTGTTCCATTGATCTATATTTCTGTCTTTGTGCCAATACCATACTGTCTTAATGACTGTAGCTTTGTAGTATTGCCTGAAATCAGGCAGGTTGATTCCTCCAGTTCCATTCTTCTTTCTCAAGATTGCTTTGGCTATTCGAGGTTTTTTGTATTTCCATACAAATAGTGAAATTATTTCTTCTAGTTCTGTGAAACATACCATTGGTAGCTTAATATGGATTGCATTGAATCTATAGATTGCTTTGGGTCGTATACTCATTTTCACTATATTGATTCTTCCAATCCATGAGCATGGTATATTTCTCCATCTATTTGCATCCTCTTTGATTCTTTCATCAGTGTTTTATAGTTTTCAATATATAGGTCTTTTGTTTCTTTAGATAGATATATTCCTAAGTATTTTATTCTTTTTGTTGCAATGGTGAATGGAATTGTTTCCTTAGTTTCTCTTTCTGTTTTCTCATTGTTAGTGTATAGGAATGCAAGGGATTTCTGTATTAATTTTGTATCCTGAAACTTTACTATATTCATTGATTAGCTGTCTAGGGCCATACCACCCTGAACGCACCTGATCTTGTCTGACAGTCATCTTAAAACCGGTCATACAGTTGTCTGATCAGTGTTGATTGTTTTAAGTACAGTCAGTCTTTAGTGCCAGGGTTGATTCCCCCCCCTTTTTTTTTTGAGGCCAGTCCTCAGAATCGTGGCAGATTATGTCACGGCTACAGTCTGGTCATCACATAGTTAACTTCTACCTGGTAGAGGTTTCAGTATCTACAAGACAGCTCAAAGCATTTGGCTCAAAATATCACTGTAGCCCTTGAGAAGGAATTAGAAGTCCTTGACTTTGCTTAATGACTATAGTGTTATTTGGTCTTGTTTGACTGTTTACGTTTGCTTCTGCATTTTCTCTCTTCTCTGATAAAGCTTATCATGTGGCTAAAGTTCTTCTACAGACAGAAGGCAGGTGGAGGATGTGGGGTGGGAAGGCCATAGGATCGTGCTTCAAGTCAGCATTACCACTACTCCTATGGTGATTCTTCCTTATTTCAGTATCAACATGGAGAGTCCCATCCAAACCCTGGCCTCTCAGTTTCTTTATTTTCTCCTTCAGTGTCTTGTCACATGGTCCACCGTACCATGCATCCCTAATCAAACTTCAGTGCTGACATTAGCAGCATTCCCTGACCACCCAATGCAAGGATCTGCATCTCTGATCACCATCATTCAACTTTCCAGCCAACTTCCTTTGACCCTCTGGCTCTGTCCCATCCCTTTACCCTGCAGCTTCTTCACTGTTCATTTCCCCACTCACCTGCTTATTTCAACTCCCCCCTCACCTGCTTACCTAGTTAGACTCCATGATCATTTTAATCCCTCTCTTGCATTTAGTCTCAACTTCTTTGACTTCATCATATGTGTCAGCAAAATCTGAACTTGATTAAGCTCCATTCTGGCTTGTTCTGCAGCTATAGACCTTGGTCCACAAAAGTAAATAAATAAACAAAATAAATGCAGAAATGTGCAGATTAGATCCACTTTATTCCTGAAAACCTTAAGTGGGCCCTCAAGCATACCTCATAATCCTCTGACATTCTTATAATCAGTTTACTCTGTGATTACATTTCACATTTCCTTTTTTCTCAAACTCCAACTATTTATTTTACCTCCTTGACCTCAGCTGAATTTGACATCATATTTTAGTTTGCTGGCAAATAAAAGCAATCAAAAGGGAAATTTTTTTAATGAAATAAAATAAAGGGAGATGAGACAAAAATGGAATTTCAGATATTGTTCTGAAGTCATTCCTTCAAAACAGCCCTGGCTGTTTTCTGAAATGGCATAGAAAAATGACCGCTCAGCTGTAACATCCATCCCTGTGCATCAGTCAGAGAAACATGGGTTCCTTAGAGAAATGGCCTGTTCCAGGTATGAAGTCAATCAGTCAGTTCAGTCACTTAGTCATGTCCGATTCTTTCCGACCCCATGGACTGCAGCACGCCAGGCCTCCCTGTCCATCACCAACTCCTGGAGTTTCCCCAAACTCATGTCCACTAAGTCAGTGATGCCATCCAACCATCTCATCCTCTGTCATCCCCTTCTCCTCCCGCCTTCAATCTTTCCCAGCATCAGGGTCTTTTTCAATGAGTAACTTCTTCATATCAGGTGGCCAAAGTATTGGAGTTTCAGCTTCAGCATCAGTGCTTCCAATGAATATTCAGGACTGATTTCCTGTAGGATGGACTGGTTGGATGTCCTTGCAGTATTAAGTACAAAAGACATAAGAGATGGAGTAGGAAAGAACACCGTGTGCCAGAAAGTAAGTCAGCCTGAAGAAGGCGACACTGGCTGAATCTGGGACATCTTGATCACCCAAAAGAAAAAGGTCAGTAAAATGTACTACCTAGTGGATTAAAATAAAATATCCAGGAGTCTATGCTGAATAAATGGATAAATAGGTGAGATAAATAAATAAATAGAAGATTGCCAGTTACTATAGGTAGAAGGAATGATAGAGTTATAAAATCACCATTTGCAACCACCATGTGAATAACTGTTCAAGGAAGAATGCCAATGAAACAAACTTTTAGTTAAATTTTGATGAGTAATAAGATAATTACAAAATATCTTCTCAAAGTACCTCCTCAAATATAACTTGTTGATTACAAAGGAAGATAAATTTCCTTTCAAATGGAGAATTCTTGCAGATGGAACCTTAAGTAGTTTTATTAACTTGCATGTGTTGATATAACAGAATACCACAGGCTGTGTGGCTTAAAAAACAGGCACATATTTTCTCACATTCCTGGAGGCTGGAGGTCCAAGGTCAAAGGCCAGCAGGTTGGTTTATAGCCAGGTTTCTCTCCTTGGCTTGCAGGCACTGGCCTTCTTGCCGTGTCCTAACGTGGTCTTTCCTCTAAGCACACATACTCCTGGCATCCCTTCCTCTGCTTATGAGAACACCAGTCCTGTAGAGTCAGGCCCCTCTTCTGATTTCATTTAACCTTAATTACCTCCTAAGACCCAGTTTTCCAATACAATCATATATTGGGGGTTAAAGGCCAAACATATGAGTGGGGGAGGAATACAATTCTGCCTGTAACAGTGGTCAAATTTAACATCAGGGATAATAGAGAAATTGACAACATTTGACTTAATTTTATAACCAGAAGGATACAATATCACTTACAAAGCATTCTTGCCAGAAGTGCTAACCTGTACAAACAACTGTCTGGAACTCTTCAAAGCGTCAGTGTCATGAAAGATAAAGAAAGACCAAGGAAGTTATTCAAATGAAAGGAACTGTTCCACATCAAGAAGACAAAAACAACAGGACAACTAGATGCAGAGTAAGAACCTGAGTTTCTGAAAGGGAAACTGCTAGGACCACTGGCCAAGTTTGAATACAGGCTCTCTTTTAGATATAACATTGCATCAGTGCTGCAACAGTGCCAAACTTCCTGAATCTTATCGTTGTGTTATGACTGTGCAAGAAAATGTCCTGCTTCTAGGAAATAGATACTAAAGCCTTTAGGAATAAAGGATCATGACATCTGCAATTTACTCTCCAATTATTTGTAAAACAAACAAAAAAACTAATACATCAAGGATATGTAGAGATTTAAAACAAACTGATAATAATTGATACATCTAAAGGAAATGTTCTTGAAACTTTTCATAGACTTGAAGATTTTAATACAAAAAGTTTTTTTTTTTTAAAAGAATGAAAACCACAATTTTAAATAATGCAGGTAGCTTCATTGACTCACAAAATCCTCCCAGAATTGACTTTTAAAGGTATAAATCCACAAGGACAAAGAGATGAGCAGGAACAATAGAACTTGGGAAACAGAGAAGCAGATGGAGTAGTAGTGATTTACTGAACAGATTCAAAGAGCTGAATCTGAAACCAGAGGTGGGTACAGCCAGCCGGTGTACACTACAGAATCCCCCAGAGGCCCAGTCACTGGCAGTACCAGCTGCCTCTGAGGATGAGACTGAAAACAAAAGAATCCCTTCCCTACTGGAGCCTACCAACTGCTTCTCACTCACCTTGCAGAAGATGAGAGGTTTTACCCCCTAGAGAGGGTAAAGCAGAGTGTGTCTGAGCTTGTAGATTCCAAAGACTTTGAGAGCAGGAAGTTACTACTGAAAACAAGTGATATAGAAAAGCATACATGCATACAGGTACTGTCGTTTTCAAGCTGTGGACCCAGGACAGTTCATCATATTCTGATGGGGCATATTTCTTAAACTCATCCAAAACTTTAAAAATGTTGGAAGAAATCACTAGCTAGAGAGAAACAAATTTAAAACATAATTGGCAACCTTATAAAAGTCACTAGATCCACAGTATTTATCAGTAAGTTTGATGATACCACCCTTATGGCAGAAAGTGAAGAAGAAATAGAGACTCTTGATGAATGAGAAGAGGAGAGTGAGAAAGTTGGCTTAAAGCTCAACATTCAGAAAACTAAGATCATGGCATCCAGTCTCATCACTTCATGGGAAATAGATGGGGAAACAGTGGAAACAGTGGCAGACTTTATTTTTTGGGGCTCCAAAATCACTGCAGATGGTGATTGCAGCCATGAAATTAAGACGCTTACTCCTTGGAAGGAAAATTATAACCAACCTAGACAGCATATTAAAAAGCACAGACATTACTTTGCCAACGAAGGTCCATCTAGTCAAGGCTATGGTTTTTCCAGTAGTCATGTATGGATGTGAGAGTTGGACTACAAAGAAAGCTGAGAGCTGAAGAATTGATGCTTTTCAACTGTGGTGTTGGAGAAGACTCTTGAGAGTCCCTTGGACTGCAAGGAGATCCATCCAGTCCATTCTAAAGGAGATCAGTCCTTAGTGTTCATTAGAAGGACTGATGTTGAAGCTGAAGCTCCAGTACTTTGGCCACCTGATGCAAAGAGCTCTTTTGAAAAGACCCTGATGTTGGGAAAGATTGAAGGCGGGAGGAAAAGGGGATGACAGAGGATGAGATGGTTGGATGGCATCACCGACTCAATGGACCTGGGTTTGGGTGGACTCCGGGAGTTGATGATGGACAGGGAGGCCTGGCATGCTGTTCATGGGGTTGCAAAGAGTCAGACACGACTGAGAGACTTAACTGAACTGAATATCTAAAGCTACTTGCTAAATTTCAATAACTACTTATTTTTTTAATAAATGATTCCCTAATAAAAAAGGAATAACAGGATAGATCCTTAACATGACAAAAAAAATTTATTTTAACTCAGAAGCCAACCTAATATATAACTAAAAAACATTCAAGGAATTACTTTAAAGTGAGAAATGATGCACAGATAAGATACCTACTGTTACTCCTAGTGTTTGACAATATCTGGAATTTCTGACTGATAATAAAAAGCTTAAATCATAACTCTAATATTTTAAAAGATTCTTCATCTAGAAAACTAAAATGAATCAACTGAAGAATAATCTACATTATTAAAAGCAGACACAAATGTAACTGATTAGAAAAATAATAGCTTTTTATAATACCAACAGCATCCAATTAGAAAATGTAATGCATGAAAATTTATTAGCACAGAAAATTTGGTTTATGTAGGAATAAGCAATTCAAAGTGTGTGCAGGATCTATACTGTTTAAACTACTGAATATTTCCCAGAAACATAAAAGAATCTGATTCAATGGAAAGATTTAATATGGTAGGATTCAATCCCTCTCAGATTAATGTACTGTTCTAATGAATTTCAACTTAAACTCTGATTAATTTTTTAAAAACTGAATTATATATGATTATGAATGATTTGTCTTGATGTATGACAGAGATCACCACAACACTGTAAAGCAATTATATTCCAATAAAAAAACTGAAAAAATCATTTTAACGCTCATTCAATTGAAAGAATAAACAGGATTGAAGAGGTAAAAAAATTCTAAAAATTAATGAGGGAATTATGTTCATCAATTATAACAGTATGAATTTAGTGGATAAAATGAATACAAACAGAATGAGTGGACCATCACAGAAGTCAGAAATAAATACTCATGTGAACCAGAATTTAGCAGATCATGACAGTAGAATTGTGATTCAGTAGGGAAACATAGTCTCATCAATAATGATGGATAATTGCCTATCTAGACAGTTTAAACTAGTTCCTCACTTAAAGACTCATTCAAAATATAGCTTAGATGAATTAAAGGAATAGTAATAAATGAATACACAAATAAATAAGTAAACTCTAAGAGAGCCAAGTTAAAATACATGTGAACTGCACAGAGCACAAAGGAAAAACAGGATTTCCTAAGTAGGATTTGGAGGGGGGTTTGGGATGGGGACACATGTAACCCATGGCTGATTCATATCAATGTATGGCAAAAACCACTACAGTACTGTAAAGTAATTAGCCTCCAACTAAAATAAATAAGATTTTTTTTAAAAAAGGAAAAAAAAATAAATGAATGATAGAATCCTAAATAAAAATACTGACACATTTTAATTATAAAACAATCAAAACCTCCTATATATCAAGAGCCATAGTAAAGAATGCAAAATAGATGACTCAAAGTGAAATATACATAGATGGAAATTTGCAAATATATTTAACTTATAAAGAATTCAAGAAACAAAATGGCATATAGAGTAAAAACACCAAAAAAAAGGATAATGGACAGAAAAGAAAACAGACAAATGGACAGTAAAGGTAAGAAATTTTCTTTTCTACATTGAAATAGTAATTTAGTCTACCAATCCAAATTTATGACCATATATACATACATGTATATATGTATGTGTATATATATATATATATATATATATATATCCACCTGCCTTTTTATATCCAAGATGGGCAGAAAAACAGAGAAACATTTTTAAATCTAATATGCAGGGAGGAGGTTCTAAATCTTTTCTGCAGTAGGTCATATAATAAATATTTCCAGCTTTGTGAGTCATACGATCTCTGTCACAACTATCCAACTCTGCTCTACTAGCACAATTGTGACCACAGACAAACGGGCATGGATGTGTTCTGATAAACCCTTATTTGCAAATACAGACATTAGGCCAAACTGGTTAGTCAGACCTCTGTTATACAGGAAAAAATTGCAACACTTGGAACACCCTGGTCAATATGTATTGAAAGCCTTAATAATATGCATGTCATTTGACCAAGGAATCTCCTTCTAGGAATGCATTCTGTAGATCCCATTATGCTTATGAGTTTGATATTTATCAAAGGATGTTTTATGTCTAATGATGTCTTTTTAAGTAAATCCTGCTGTACGATGGATAACTATGCCATATTCCAAACTAATATCATAAAAAACACTAATGACATCGGAAATATTTATCAGTCAGTCAGTTCAGTCGTTCAGTTGTGTCTGACTCTTTGTGATCTCATGGACTGTAGCACGCCAGGCTTCCCTGTCCAACATCAACTTGCGGAGTTTACTTAAACTCATGTTCATTGAGTTGGTGATGCCATCCAACCATCTCATCCTCTTTCGTCCCCTTCTCCTCCTGCCTTCAATCTTTCCCAGCATCAGAGTCTTTTCCAATGAGTCACTTATACGCATCAGGTGGCCAAATTATTGGAGTTTCAACTTCAGCATCAGTCCTTCCAATGAACACTCAGAACTGATCTCCTTTAGGATGGACTGGTTGGATCTCCTTGCAGTTCAAGGGACTCTCAAGAGTCTTCTCCAACACCACAGTTCAAAAGCATCAATTCTTCAGCACTCAGCTTTCCTTATAGTCCAACGCTCATATCCATACAAAACTACTGGAAAAAACCATAACTTTGACTAAACGGAACTTTGTTGGCAAAGTAATGTCTCTGCTTTTTAATACGCTGTCGAGTTTGGTCATAAATTTTCTTCCAAGGAGCAAGTGTCTTTCTTTCATTGCTGCAGTCACCATCTGCAGTGACTTTGGAGCCCAAGAAAATAGTCTGTCACTGTTTCCATTGTTTGCCCATCTATTTGCCATAAAGTGATGGGACTGGATGACATCAACTTCATTTTCTGAATGTTGAGTTTTAAACCAATTTTCTCACTTTCCTATTTCACATTAATCAAGAGGCTCTTTAGTTCTTCTTCTCTTTCTGCCATAATGGTGATGTCATCTTCATATCTGAGGTTATTGATATTTCTCTGGGCAATCTTGAATCCAGCTCATGCTTCCTCCAGCCTGGAATTTCTCATGATGTACTCTGCATATAAGTTAAATAAGCAGGGTTTCAATACACAGCCTTAACATACTCCTTTCCCAATTTGGAACCAGTCTGTTGTTCCATGACCAGTTCTAACTGTTGCTTCTTGATCTGCATACAGATTTCTCAGGAGGCAGGTCAGGTGGTCTGGTATTCCCATCTCTTTCAGAATTTTCCACAGTTTGTTGTGATATACACAGTCAAGAGCTTTGGCATAATCAATAAAGCAGAAATAGATGCTTTTCTGGTATTATCTTGCTTTTTCGATGATCCAACAAATGTTGACAATTTGATCTCTGGTTTCTCTGCCTTTTCTAAATCCAGTTTGAACATCTGGAAGTTTGCGGTTCACATACTGTTGAAGCCTGGTTTGCAGAATTTTGAGCATTACTTTCCTAGTGTGTGAGATGAGTGCAATTGTGCATTAGTTTGAGCATTCTTTAACATTGCCTTTCTTTGGAATTGGAATGAAAACTGACCTTTTCCAGTCCTGTGGCCACTGCTGAGTTTTCCAAATTTGCTGGCATATTGAGTGCAGCACTTTCACAGTATCGTCTTTCAGGATTTGAAATAGCTCAACTGGAATTCCATCACCTCCACTAGCTTTTTTCATAGTGATGCTTCCTAAGGCCAACTTGACTTCGCATTCAAGGATGTCTGGCTCTAGGTGAGTGATCACACCATCGTGGTTATCTGGGTCATGAAGATCTTTTTCTTATAGTTCTGTGTATTCTTGCCAACTCTTCTTAATATCTTCTGCTTCTGTTAGGTCCATACCATTTCTGTCCTTTTTTGTGTCCATCTTTGTGTGAAATGTTCCCTTAGTATCTCTAGTTTTCTTGAAGAGATCTCTAGTCTTTCTCATTCTATTGTTTTCCTCTATTTCTATGCATTGGCCACTGAGGAAGGCTTTCTTATCTCTCCTTGCTATTCTTTGGAACTCTGCATTCAAATGGATATATCTTTCCTTTTTTCCTTGCCTTTTGCTTCTCTGCTTTTCTCAGCTATTTATAAGGCCTCCTCAGACAACCATTTTGTCTTTTTGCATTTTTTTTCTTGGGGATGGTCTTGATCACTTCTCCTATACAATGTCATGAACCTCCGTCCATTGTTCTTCAGGCACTCTGTCTATCAGACCTAATCCCTTGAATCTATTTGTCACTTGCTGTGTATAATCATAAGGGATTTGATTTAGGTCATACCTGAATGGTCTAGTGGTTTTCCCTACTTTCTTCAATTTAAGCTAAATATTTATAAGCAATTGAAAAACAGGTTTCCATAGAGTATATACAATATGACCCTAAATTTCTCCATATATATCTGTGCCCACACACACAGCAGAAATTGAAGAACAGAGATGTAAGTCACAGTGCCTGCGTTAAAATTCAGGTTTTACAATTTTCTGTATGAATTAAGTCAAGTCATGTAACCTCTCTAAGTCTCATTTTTCCTCATCTGTGAAATGAAAAGTAATTGTGCTTAACTCATTACGGTGTTATGAGAATTAAGTGAATACTTACAAAAACTCGATAGGTGGCTCAGACTGTAAAAAATCTACCTGCAATGCAGGAGACCTGGGTTTGATCTCTGGGCTGGGAAGATCCCCTGGAGAAAGGAACGGCTATTCATTCCAGCATTTTGGCCTGGAGAATTCCATGGACAGAGGAACCTTGCATGCTACAGTTCATGAGGTCACAAAAAGTTGGACACGATTGAGTGACTTTCACTTTTACACAGATATATGTATATATATATACAAAGATATGTGTGTATATGCATATCCAAAAATCCAGCATATTTATACTCAATTTGTGTTATCTTCTCAGCTCTTTGATGTTTTCTGACTTTCAGACACAATATATATATTATTTCATAATTGTATGACAATGCTAAGCTTATGCTTTTGAGAATTACATAAGCTAATATTATCAGTTCAGTCACTCAGTCGTGTCCGATTCTTTGTGACCCCATGAATCACAGCATGCCAGGCCTTCCTGTCCATCACCAAGTCCTGGAGTTCACTCAGAATCATGTCCATTGAGTCAGTGATGCCATCCATTCATCTCATCCTCTTTTGTCCCCTTCTCCTCCTGCCCCCAATCCCTCCCAGCATCAGAGTATTTTCCAATGAGTCAACTCTTCACATGAGGTGGCCAAAGTACTGGAGTTTCAGCTTTAGCATCATTTCTTTCAAAGAAATCCCAGGGCTGATCTCCTTCAGATGGACTGGTTGGATCTCCTTGCAGTCCATGGGACTCTCAAGAGTCTTCTTCAACACCACAGTCCAAAAGAATCAATTCTTCAGTGCTCAGCCTTCTTCACAGTCCAACTCTCACATCCATATATGACCACTGGAAAAACCATAGCCTTGACTAGATGGACCTTTGTTGGCAAAGTAATTTCTCTGCTTTTGAATATGCTATCTAGGATGGTCATAACTTTCCTTCCAAGGAGTAAGCATCTTTCAATTTCATGGCTGCAGTCACCATCTGCAGTGATTTTGGAGCCCCCCAAAAATTAAGTCTGACACTGCTTCCACTGTTTCCCCATCTATTCCCAATGAAGTGATGGGGCCAGATGCCATGATCTTCGTTTTCTGAATGTTGAGCTTTAAGCCAACTTTTTCACTCTCCTCTTTCATCAAGAGGCTTTTTAGTTCCTCTTCACTTTCTGCCATAAGGGTGGTGTCATCTGCATATCTGAGGTTATTGATATTTCTCCCGGCAATCTTGATTCCAGCTTGTGCTTCTTCCAGTCCAGCGTTTCTCATGATGTACTTTGCATTTGAGTTAAATAAACAGGGTAACAATATACAGCCTTGATGTACTCTTTTTCCTATTTGGAACCAGTCTGTTGTTCCATGTCCAGTTCTAACTGTTGCTTCCTGACCTGCATATAGGTTTCTCAAGAGGCAGGTCAGGTGGTCTGGTATTCCCATCTCTTTCAGAATTTTCCACAGTTTATTGTGGTCCACACAGTCAAAGGCTTTGGCATAGTCAATAAAGCAGAAATAGATGTTTTTCTGGAACTCTCTTGCTTTTTCCATGATCCAGCAGATGTTGGCAATTTGATCTCTGGTTCCTCTGCCTTTTCTAAAACCAGTTTGAACATCTGGAAGTTCACGGTTCATGTGTTGCTGAAGCCTGGCTTGGAGAATTTCAAGCATTACTTTACTAGCATGTGAGATGAGTACAATTGTGTGGTAGTTTGAGCATTCTTTGGCTTTGCCTTTCTTTGGGATTGGAATTAAAACTGACCTTTTCTAGTCCTGTGGCCACTGCTGAGTTTTCCAAATTTGCTGGCATATTGAGTGCAGCACTTTCACAGCATCATCTTTCAGGATTTGAAATAGCTCCACTGGAATTCCATCACCTCCACTAGCTTTGTTCCTAGTGATGCTTTCTAATGCCCACTTGACTTCACATTCCAGGATGTCTGGCTCTAGGTGAGTGATCACACAATCGTGATTATCTTGGTCCTGAAGATCTTTTTTGTACAGTTATTCTGTGTATTCCTCAATATTATAGCAAAGTAAAATTATCTTTAGGAAGCATTCTTTTCAAAAATTCAGTAAATTTTGAGGATTGCTGAGCTGGCCCAAAGAGCAAAGCCCATATGTGATTTTCAAGAAACAATTTCACAGACTGCTGCTGCCTTTTTCCCTGAGAGGAAGAAAGTTTATCTCAGGTGAGACAGTTATGGACCTTAGGCACATTGTCTCATTGGTATCTAGAAGTCAGTGTGACCTGGTTGAAGGCATGAAATATTCACCCACTTTCAAGAGTTCATGTCCTGGCAGGAAATACCTTAGAAAGTATCTCTCTGATCCTTGCTTCTTATTTGAATAAATCTGTGGATCCAAACGTGTTTTCTCCAGGACTTGAGTTCAAAAGCAATCTTCCTGCATGGCACACCCTTTCTCTATCTCCAATTATATTTTTATTTAAACCCATATTGTGACATGATGTGTGTGGCTTCATCAATGGGGAGGATATTAATAACAGGGGAGGTGCTACATTTTGGGGTAAGGGGCACATTGAAAGTCTCTGTATCAGACATCTGGGACAATGTTAAACATACCAACATGCAAATCACAGGAGTCCCAGAAGAAGAAGAAAAAAAAGAAAGTCCATGAGAAAATGCTTGAGGAGATAATAGTTGAAAACTTCCCTAAAATGGGGAAGGAAATAGCCACCCAAGCCCAAGAAACCCAGAGAGTTCCAAACAGGATAAACCCATGGCAAAACACCCCAAGGCACATATTAATCAAATTAATGAAGATCAACCACAAAGAGCACATATTAAAAGCAGCAAGGGAAAAGCAACAAATAATACACAAGGGATCCCCATAAGGATAACAGCTGATCTTTCAGTAGAAACTCTTCAGGCCAGAAGGGAATAGAAGGACATACTTAAAGTGATGAAAGAGAAAAACCTACAACCCAGATTACTGTACCCGGCAAGGAGCTCATTCAAATATAAAGGAGAAATCAAAAGCTTTACAGACAAGCAAAACCTGAGAGAATTCAGCACCACCAAACCAGCTCTTCAACAAATGCTAAAGGATCTTCTCTAGACAGGAAACACAGAAAAGGTGTATAAACTCGAACCCAAAACAACAAAGTAAATGGTGATGGAATCATATTTATCAATAATTACCTTAAATGTAAGTGGGTTGAATGTCCCAACCAAAAGATAAAGACTGGCTGAATTGATACTAAAACAAGACCCCTATATATGCTGTCTACAAGAGACCCACCTTAAAACAAGGGACACATACAGACTGAAAGTGAAGGGCTGGAAAAAGATATTTCATGCAAATAGAGACCAAAAGAAAACAGGAGTAGCAATACTCACATCAGATAAAATAGACTTTGGTATAAAGTCTGTGAAAAGAGACAAAGAAGGACACTACATAATAGTCAAAGGATCAATCCAATAAGAAGATATAAATTATATATATTCACCCAACATAGGAGCACTGCAATACACAAGGCAAATGCTAACAAGTATGAAAGGTGAAATTAACAATAACACAATAATAGTGGGAGACTTTAATACCCCACTCACATCTATGGATAGATCAACCAAACAGAAATTACCAAGGAAACACAAATTTTAAATGATACAATAGACCAGTTAGACCTAATTGATATCTTAGGATATTTCACCCCCAGACAATGAATTTCACCTTTTTGTCAAGTGCACATGGAACATTCTTCAGGATAGATCACATCCTGGGCCATAAATCTAGCCTTGGTTAATTCAAAAAAATTTAAAATCATTTCAAGCATCTTTTCTGATCACAATGCTGTAAGATTAGATGTCAACTACAGGGGAAAAAAAGAAAAAACTATACAAACTACAAAAAAAAAAAAACTATTAAAAATGCAAACAACACGCTTCTGAATAACCAACAAATCATGGAAGAAATCAAAATATGCATATAAACAAATGAAAATGAAAGCACGACAAAACCTATGGGATTCAGTTAAAGCAGTGCTAAGAGGAAGGTTCATAGCAATACTAGTTACCTCAAGAAAAAAGAGAAAAATAAAATAAATAACCTAACTTTACACCTAAAGCAACTAGAAAAAGAAGAACCCCAGGGTTGTTAGAAGGAAAGAAATCATAAAAATTAGGGCAGAAATAAATAACAAAGAAAGAAAGGAGACAATAGCAAAAACCAACAAAACTAAAAGCTGGTTCTTTGAGAAGATAAATAAAATAGACAAACCATTAGCCAGATTCATTAAGAAAAAAAAGGGAGAGTCAAATCAACAAAATTAGAAACTAAAATGGAGAAATCACAACAGACAACACAGAAATACAACGGATCATAAGAGACTACTATCAACAACTCCATGACAATAAAATGGACAACTTGGAAGAAAGGGACAAATTCTTAGAAAAATATAACCTTCCAAAACTGAGCCAGGAAGAAATAGAAAATCTTAACAGACCCATCACAAGCATGGAAATCGAAACTGTAATCAAAAATCTTCCAACAAACAAAAGCCCAGGACCAGATGCCTTCAAAGGTGATTTCTACCAAAAATTTAGAGGAGAGCTAACACATATCCTACTTAAACTCTTCCAGAAAATCGCAGAGGAAGGTAAACTGCCAAACTCATTCTATGAGGCCACCATCACTGTAACACCAAAGCCAGACTAAGATGCCACAGAAAAAGAAAACTACAGGCCAATATCACTGATGAACATAGATGCAAAAATCCCTAACAAAATTCTAGCAAACAGAATCCAACAACGTATTAAAAAGATCATACATCATGACCAAGTGGGCTTTATCCCAGGGATGCAAGGATTCTTCAATATTCGCAAATCAATCAATGTGATACACCACATTAACAAATTGAAAGATGAAAAACATATGATTATCTCATATGGTAGATGCAGAGAAAGACTTTGACAAAATTCAACATCCATTTATGATTAAAAAACCCTTCAGAGCAGGCATAGAAGGAACATACCTCAACATAATAAAAGCCATATATTATAAACCCACTGGAAATATGATCCTCAATGATGAAAAATTGAAAGCATTTCCCCTAAAGTCAGGAACAAGACAAGGGTGCCCACTCTCACCACTACTATTCATAATAGTTTTGGAAGTCTTAGCCATGGCAGAGAAGGAAAAGCAATAAAAGGAATCCAGATTGGAAAAGAAGAAGTAAAACTCTCACTGTTTGCAGATGACATGATCCTCTACATAGAAAGCCCTGAAGACAGCACCAAAAAGTTACTAGAGCTAATCAATGAATATAGGAAAGTTGCAAGATATAAAATTAACAAACAGAAATCCCTTGCATTCCTATACACTAACAATAAGAAAACAGAAAGAGAAATTAAGGAAACAATTCCATTCACCATTGCAACAAAAAAAATAAAATACTTAGGAATAAATCTACCTAAAGAAGCAAAAGACCTATATATAGAAAACTATAACACACGGATGAAAGAAAACAAAGATGACACAAATAGATGGAGAAATATGCCATTTTTGTGGATTAGAAGAATCAATATAGTGAAAATGAATATACTACCCAAAGCAATCCATAGATTCAATGCAATCCATATTAAGCTACCTATGGTATTTTTTCACAGAAGTAGAACAAATAATTTCACTATTTGTATGGAAGTAAAAAAAACCTCGAATAGCCAAAGCAATCTTGAGAAAGAAGAATGGAACTGGAGGAATCAACTTGACAGATTTAAGACTATACTACAAAGCTACAGTCATCAAGACAGTATGGCACTGGCATAAAGACATAAATATAGATCAATGGAACAAAATAGAAAGCCTAGAGATAAATCCATGCACCTATGGACACCTTATCTTTGACAAAGGAGGCAATAATATACAATGGAGAAAAGATCATCTCTTTAAAAAGTGGTGCTGGGAAAACTGGTCAACAACCTGTGAAAGAATGAAACTAGAACACTTTCTAACACCATACACAAAAATAAACTCAAAATGGATTAAAGATCTAAATGTAAGACCAGAAACTATAAAACTCCTAGAGGAAAACATAGGCAAAACACTCTCTGACATAAATCACAGCAGGATTCTCTATGACCCCCTTCCCAGAGTGATAGAAATAAAAGGAAAAGTAAACAAATAGGACCTAATTAAACGTAAAAGCTTTTGCACAACAAAGGAAGGTGAAAAGACAGCCTTCAGAATGGGAGAAAATTATAGCAAATGAAGCAACTGACAAAGAATTAATCTCAAAAATATACAAGCAGCTTATGCAGCTCAATACCAGACAAATAAACGACCCAATCAAAAAATGGGCCAAGGAACTAAACAGACATTTCTCCAAAGAAGACATACAGATGGCTAACAAACACATGAAAAGATGCTCAACATCATTCATTATCAGAGAAATTCAAATCAAAACCACAATGCAGCACCATCTCGCGCTGGTCAGAATGGCTGCTATCAAAAAGCCTACAAACAATAAGTGCTGGAGACAGTGTGGAGAAAAGGGAACCCTCTTATATTGTTGGTGGGAATGCAAACTAGTACAGCCACTATGGAGAACATTGTGGAATTTCCTTAAAAAACTGGAAATAGAACTGCCATACAATCCAGCAATCCCACTGTTGGGCATAGAAACCGAGGAAACCAGAATTGAAAGAGACACGTGTACCCCAATGTTCATTGCAGCACAGTTTACAGTAGCTAGGACATGGAAGCAACCTAGATGTTCATCAGCAGATGAATGGATAAGAAAGCTGTGGTACATATACACAATGGAGTATTACTCAACTGTAAAAAGGAATGCTTTTGAATCAGTTCTAATGAGGTGGATGAGTCTGGAGCCTATTATACAGAGTGAAGTAAGTCAGATGAAAAACACCAATACAGTATATTAACGCATATATATGGAATTTAGAAAGATGGTAATGACAACCCTATATGTGAGATAGCAAAAGAGACACAGATATAAAGAGTACTTTTGGACTCTGTGGGAGGAGAGGGTAGGACGATCTGAGAGAATAGCATTGAAACATGTGTATTACCATATGTGAAGTGGATGATCAGTCCAAGTTTGATGCATGAAACAGGGCACTCAAAACCGGTGCACTGGGACAACCCTGAGGGATGGGGTGGGGAGGGAGGTGGGAGGGGGATTCAGGATGGGGAACACATGTGCACCCATGGCTGATTCATGTCAATGTATGGCAAAAACCACCATAATATTGTAGAGTAATTAGCCTCCAATTAAATAAACTAATTTTTTAAGTAAAAAAATAAAAATACAAAACAGAAAAAAAAAAGAAAATTCTCTGTACCCTCCTTTCCATTTTGCTGTGAACCTAAAACTGTTCAAAAAAATCTTCGCAAAAATTCCAGTGTCCTGCCACGCATGATCCTACCATTTATCCACATTAAAGTATGCACTGCTAAAGCAGGGCACTTTGCACTAGGTTCTGAAGATATAAATGTGAATAAAGATGATTCCTATAATTATTGGACACAAACTTAAAAAGACAATACAAAATCCATAAGGATAACCTTATATATAAGATTTAGTCTTTAACTAACCCTGTAAGCTAAGTACTGCTACCTCTGTATTACAGATGAGCCTTACAGACATTGAGGGATTTATCTGTAATCACAAAACCAATAAGTGGCCAACATAGGGTTCAATACAATTCTGATTACAGAACTGAACTTATAGACACAGTACAGCATCAAATTGTGTAGAAGTTCATTTACTCAATCAGCATATCATTATAGACACTGCCTGCCAGGCCTTACTCAAGGATCTGGATAATAGTTCAACTCAGAAAAAAGCAGAGAAATGAAGGCAGGACCAGTGACTACAGGTAGAAGTGAAAACTTGATCGAAGACAGGCACAGGTCAGCGTTTTGAGTAAACACAAGGTATTAACAGAATCAAATAGGCTCATTGTCTGCATTCTGCTTGGCGCTGAGCAGGGATAGGGATTTGTCCCTGCCAAGGTCTTTTCTACCTCTTGCTGTGTGAGAGAAAGAGAATGCGAGTTCTGAATGAATACCTTGTGATAAGTTTAGGGTCATGAAATGAATCAATTCTGCTCAGGGGGCATCAGAATGGGGAATGAGAGGTCAGAAACACTCCAGAGAAAAAAAATCTGAAAGAATGAGTCAGATTTTATAATGAGCTGTTTCAGATCAATCTACCCCAGTTATCCCACTTGCATTTCTTATCACAACCCTGTATTTGGGAGTTTATTAAGGCTCTGAATATCTTAACACAATTCAATCAATATAAGGATGAAGATTGCAAGACAGATCTTTCCAAACTGGAAATTCACATGTATGGCCTTCCCATATTGCTTTAGTCTTTATATAAAGTGGTCAGAGGAGCCTGGTGGGCTACAGTCCATAGGGTCACAAAGAGTTGGACATGACTGAGTGACTAACATTTTCATGTATATAAACATACATGTATTTATATGGGCTTCCCTGATAGCTCAGATTGTATATAAAGTGCTTATTATATGAAACTTCTTTCTAGGAAGCTTCAAAATGTGTGTGTGTGTGTATAGGTACATGTATATGCATATACATATATACATAAAGTCATCCCAACCTCAGCATTTTTGCAAAATGTCATAGGTATTGATAATATCAATATTAGCACTAAATGGAGACCTTGTAATAGTTGAGCTCTCTCTCCTGGTCCCCTCCCCATCTTGGTGAACCGACACAGGTCTCACCCACTGCTTCCCCTTATCCTACATCCTGCACACTTTCCTCTTTTTAAGCAAATCTTGTTAGAAACGATTCCAGTAAACAGGTGATGTAGAAATCACAGTGACAGATGAGTTTTCACACACATACAGAAGTATCAACAGTTTTCACATTTCTTTGGGAAAATATATATATTTTTCATAGAACTTAACAAACTTCCAGAGTTATCTCATGATAACCTTCTGGGAAAGAATATAGTGGCAGCCCACCCATGTCCATATCTCAGATGACGAACCGGTCAGAGGATACAGGACCCAGGCAGGTTACGACCATGGCCCCTAATGTCAGAAACTGGACCTGAAATACATGTTTCCCACATCATATTTTTCCTTTTTCTCTCTGTCTTCAAACATTAACTTTTAGGGTTACTAAATACAGAGATAAGAAAAACATTTTGTTCCTAAATTTATGCAATATTTTACAGACAAATGCTTTCACAATACTCAACCTTTTCTGTCTTGGGTACAAAAAGCTATTAGAATTAGTAAAAGCTTAGTCTTGAGTGTTTTTCCTACTCTAAATGTTCATATTCATGTGAAGGAACAATAAGTTGATTTTGTTAACTTCAGAACCAAATGCACTTTTTAAAATTGATTTATTTTTTACTGAAGGATAATTGCTTTATAGAATTTTGCTGTTTTCTGTCAAACCTCAACATGAATCAGCCATAGGTATACATATATCCCCTCCCTTTGAGACTCCCTCCCATTGCTCGTTCATGAAACTACGGTATATCTTTGAAAATACTTTTGGTGATCTTATTTAATACTTTTTTATGAAAAGCAATCAAATATTTCTCAGCATTTCTTGACATTCAGTCATTAAGTTGTGTCTGGCTCTTTGTGACCCCATGGACAACAGAACACCAGGCTTCACTGTCTTTCACTATCTCCTAGAGTTTGCTCAAATTCATGTCCATTGAGTCAGTGATACTATCTAACCATCTCATCCTCTGCCCCTCTCTTCTCCTTTTGCCTTCAATCTTTTGCAGCATCAGGGTCTTTTCCAATGAGTCGGCTCTTCACATCAGGTGGCCAACATATTGGAGCTTCAGCATCAATCCTTCCAATGAATATTCAGGGTGGATTTCTTTTAGGATTGACTGGATTCATTACCTTGCAGTCCAAAAGACTCTCAAGAATCTTCTCCAGCACAATTCAAAAGCATCAGTTTTTCAGCTCTCAGCCTTCTTTATGGTCCAACTCTCACATCCGTACATGGCTACTGGAAAAAATATAGCTTTGATTATATGGACCTTTGTTAGTAAAGTGATATTTCTGCTTTTTAATACACTGTCTAGGTTTGTCAGCTTTCCTTCCAAGGAGCAAGCATCTTTTAATTTCATGGCTGCAGTTACTGTCTGCAGGGATTTTGGAGCTCAGGAAAATAAAATCTGTTACTGCTTCCATTTTCTCCCCTTTTATTTGCCATGAAATGATGGGACTGGATGCCATAATCTTAGTTTTTTGAACGTTGAGTTTTAAGTCAGCTCTTTTCACTCTCCTCTTTCACCTAATCAAGAGGCTCTTTAGGTCCTCTTTACTCTCTAACATTAGAATGGTGTCACCTGCATATCTGTTTTTGCTGATATTTCTACTGGCAATTTTGATTCCAGTTTATGATAATCCAGCCCAACATTTTGAATGATGTACTTTGCATATAAGTTAAATAAGCAGGGTGACAATATACAACCTTGACCTACTCCTTTCCCAATTTTAAACCAGTTCGTTGTTCCATGTAAGGTTCTAACTGTTGCTTCTTGATCCACATACAGGTTTCTCAGGAGACAGGAAGGGTGGCCTGATAATCCCATCTCTTGAAGAATTTTCCAGTTTGTTGTGATGCACACAGTCAAATGCTTTAGTGTAGTCAATGAAGCAGAAGTGAATGTTTTTTCTGGAATTCCCTTGCTTTCTCTATGATCCAGTGAATGTTAGCAATTTAATCTCTAGCTCCTCTGCCTTTTCTAAACCCAGTTGTACACCAGGAAGTTCTTGGTTCATGAACTACTAAAGCCTAACTTCAAGGATTTGGGGCATAACCTTACTATCTTGAGAAATGAGCACCATTGTTAGGTAGACAGAACATTGTTTGGCACTGCCCTTCTTTGGGACTGCAGTGAAAACTGACCTTTTCCAATTCTGTGGCCACTGTTGAGTTTTCCAAATTTGCTGACATATTGAGTGCAGCACTTTCACAGCATCATCTTTTAGGATTTGAAATAGCTCAACTGGAATTCCATCACCTCTACTAGCTTTGCTCATTGTAATACCTTCTAAGGCCCACTTGACTTCACACCCTAGAATGTCTGGCTCTAGGTGAGTGACCACACTATTGTGGTTACCCCAGTCTCATGACCTTTTTATATAGTTCTTCTGTTTATTCCTGCCACCTCTTTTTAATCTCTTATGTCTCTGTTAGGTCCTTACTGTTTCTGTTCTTTATCATGCCCATCTTTGCATGAAATGTTCCCTTTGTAGCTCCAATTTTCTTGAAGAGATCTCTAGCCTTCCCCATTCTATTATTATCCTTTACTTCTTTGCACTGTTTCTTGAAGAAGGCCTCCTCACCTCTCCTTGCTAGTCTCTGGAACTCTGCATTCAGCTGGCTATATCTTTTCCTTTCTCCCTTGCTTTTCCCTTCTCTTTCCTCAGCTGTTTGTAAAGCTTCCTCAGACAACCACTTTGCCTTCTTGCATTTTTTTTTCCTTTGAGACGGTTTTGGTCACTGCCTCCTGTATATTTCATGAACCTCTGTCCATAGTTCTTCAGGTGCTCTGTCTACCAGATCTAATCCCTTCAATCTATTTGTCACCTCCACTGTGTTTGCCGTGTCACCTCCAGGGTGTTTGCTATGGCCAGTACATTCTCTTGACAAAACTCTGTTAGCCTTTGACCTGCTTCATTTTGTACTCCAAGGCCAAGTTTGATTGATACTCCAGATATCTCTTGACTTCCTACTTTTGCATTCCAATCCCCTGTGATGAAAAGAACATTGTTTTTGCTGTTAGTTCTAGAAGGTCTTGCAGGTCTTCATAGAACTGGTTAACTTCAGCTACTTCGGTTTGGGCATAGACTTGGATGTTGTGGTTTGTCTTGGAAATGAACTGAGATCATTCTGTCATTTTTGAAACTGCACCCAGCTACTGCATTTTGGACCCTTTTGTTGATTATTGAGGGCTATTCCATTTCTTCTAAGGGATTCTTGCCTACAGTAATAGATGCAATGGTCACCTGATTTAAATCTTTGCACTTTCCTGTCCATTTTAGTTCACTGATTCCAAAGATGTCAGTGTTCACTCTTGCCATCTCCTGCTTGACCACCTCCAATTTACCTTGACTCATGGACCTAACATTCCAGGTTTCTATGCAGTATTGTTCTTTACAGCATTGTACTTTGCTTTCACCACCAGGTGCATCCACAACTGGGCATCGTTTCTGCTTTGGTTCAGCCACTTCATCCTTCCTGAAACTATTAACAATTGCCCTCTGCTCTTCCCAAGTAGTATATTGGACATCTTCCGACCTGGGGCACTCATCTTCTGGTGTCATATCTTCTTGCTTTTTCATACTGTTCATGTTCATGGGGTTCTCACGGCAAGAATACTAAAGTGATTTGTTATTCCCTCCTCCAATGGACCACATTTTCTCAGAACTCTCCACTCCGACCTATCCTCGCTGCGTGGCCCTGTGTGGCATGTCTCATAGCTTTATTGAGTTGTGCAAGCCCCTTCAGCATGACAAAGCTCTGACCTATGGAGGGGGATCTCAGCATTTGGCCCATCTCTAATCAATGAATCGTGTGCTTATGTTCAGTGCTGTAACCTCCATGTGGGGCTTCAGGATATCTGATGAATATAGGATCATATAGGCAAGTTCAGAGATGGCATCTCTAATCTGTAAAAGATTTAGAGATGACACCAGATTGCATAACTTCTTGGTAGTATCAGAAAAGTTTTGCTACTAAGATCAAAATTACAATTAGATTGACACAAGCCTATGGGACATACTACTCTCCCCTCTTTAGCTATAAGTAGGGCTGGTCTGGAGATAGTTTCTATATCACCTGATATATTGATTTGCTAGGGCTCCTATAACAAAGTACCACAAACTAAGTAGCTTACAGAAAATGAATATATAGTCTCAGTTCTGGAAGATCTGGTGTTGTCAATGATCAGGGTGTTGGCAGAGCTGGTTCCTTCTAAGGACAGTGAGGGAAGAACTATTCCAGGTTTCTCTTCTAGCTTTTGGTGGCTTTCTGGCATGCTTGATATTCTTTGACTTCTGCTGCCAAAAATCTATGTACCTTCCTATCCTTTTTGCTGTGAACCTAAAACTGCTCTAAAAATGTATTTGCAAAATACAATCTGTCTTTATTTCCACATGGCATTCTTCCTGTGTGTGTGTGTATATGTTTATAATTTTTTTCCTTTTAATGAGGATACCAGGACAATTGGCCTGAGGATGGTCCACACTTTTCCAAAATGATCTCATTTTAATTTATTACCACTTCAATGACCCTGTTTCAAACAGGGTCGCATTCTGAGATAACAGGGTTTAGGGCTTCAACATGTGAATTTCTGAGGGACACAGTTCAGTCTATGATAAGAGAAGAGAACTCATGGTCCACAAAAAATGCCCAATGGACTGGGCTTAGGTTCTGGTTGTGTTTTTTTATAACCCTATGAAGGAGGCAGGGATTTGTCAACTGCCAAGAGGTCGATTAGAATCATACAAAAGGAAAAAAGATCTCAGAGTTCCTATGGTGAGAATCATGTGGCCTTGGCCAGTAGGTAGATGAAATGCATGTAGGCATCTTGGCAGACAACATTATCACTACTGGAATCACCCACATGCACAACCTCCTGAAGAGATTCAGATTCCTTTTATTCACAAGACAGAGCAATGTTATTGATGCTTAGGCAGTAGTAAAGTACCCTTGATGAGATGTGCAGAAGTCATTTAGAATCCCCTGGAACCATGTGTTTTTTGACAGTGATGAATGGGGATTGTTACCACTCTGTCATCTCAGGATCCAGTGGGACCAAGAATGCAGCAGATAAAAATACCACATATTCTCTTTTGAATTATATAGACTTCAAAAGTACAGTGTGTTAGTTATCTATGGCTACATAACAAATTATCACATATTTAATGTTTTAAAGCAATGCTCCGTTATGACCTCGCAATTCTATAGGCCAAAGATGCGGCTGGATTCTCTGTCCGAGTCTGGCGAGGCTAAAGCCAAGGTACCAAATTCGTTGGAAAAGACCCTGATGCTGGGAATGATGGAGAGCAGAAGGAGAAGGGGGTGACAGAGGATGAGATGGTTGGATGGCATCACTGACTCAATGGACATGAATTTGAGTGAACTCTGGGAGATAGCAAAGGACAGGGAAGCCTGGCATGCTTCAGTCCATGGTGTTGCAAAGGGTCAGACATGACTAAGTGAATGAACAACAATGACCAGGCAGGGCTGCAGTTCTTATATGGGGTTCGGCATCCTATGCCAAACTTGCTGGGTTTTGGCAGGGCTCCTCTGACTTCCCACACAGCCTCCTCCACCTTCAAGCCAGCAGCAACATAGGAGTCAACACACTTTGAATTCCTCTGGCTTTCTCTTCTATGTCCTCTCTGACTTCCAAAGGACTCAGGTGTCAAATGGGCTCACAAAAACCAAGATAATCTCCCTACTTCAAAGTCTACTGATTAGTAACCTTAATTACATCAGCAGAGCCCCGTCTAGCAGTATGTAGTCAACTATTTGATTGGAAAACTAGAGAATGGGAATTATAGGATACAGAATTCTGCTTCCCACAAGGTCTAAAATACTCAAGCAAAAGGCATTAACATGTGGCTAAGTGTTGTTCAAACTTGTTCTTTTAAGCAACTATATAGAGAGGGTGAAACATAAAAAGAGAGAGAAAAGGAAAAAACAAACAAACAAAACTGCTAACCATCTTGATTTTTTGCCTTGATTTTGGTTTTAGTAATAGACTGAAAGTAAGTTCAGAAAAAAGTTTAGGTCTGGAAACTCTCAGCTCTACGTATAGTGGTGAAATTGGGGGGCATTATTTAATGTTGGAGACTCAGTTTCCTCATTAGATAAAGAGTGAATAATAATAATAGTGCTTTATAGGATTGTTATGAGGATCAAACCTGACCATTTCCAAAAAGTTTTTTTTTTTTTTAACTGTAAAGCCTGAAGCAAATGTGTGTTGTTGAGATCATCACAAATAGTTTAAGCCTACTTTAGAGACAATCAGAGCACCCAGCCCCACCTCTCCTTAACTGAATAATCACCCTGGAGGATAAATGAATTCTGACAACCAAGCAACCAAGGGGATATTCCTGTGAGTGCATGAGTGTGAGCATGTGTGTCAGAGAGATACACTATGTTAAAATTGTGCTCTTCTAAGTCAGTGAGCAACATAATAATGCTAGGGAAAATTCTGATGAAAGAAATGCAACAAGAAAGCCATAAAGAAAAATCTGAACAACTCTCTGAGAACCAAGCAAGGAGGGGTAAAGCCCTAACAGTGGAAAGAAAATCAAAGAATTTTCAACACTTAAAAAACCATCTCCTGTCATCATCTGCCCAGAAGACCTTGCAGATCTGTCTGAACAGTTAGGGTCAGCTTCATTCGATAAGAAGCAAACAGAAGTAATCACACAAATGAACTGCCTGGTGTGCTCCTATCTCACCTCTGGTGACCTATCTCATGCCACACTATCACTAATATTTATTTCTACCCTAAATGATTGCATCCTAAAAATTATCTTATTTACACTTAACTAGATCTTATATCCGGAGAAGGTGATGGCACCCCACGCCAGTACTCTTGCCTGGAAAATCCCACGGATGGAGGAGCCTGATAGGCTGCAGTCCATGGGATCGCTAAGAGTCAGACACGACTGAGCGACTTCACTTTCACTTTTCACTTTCATGCATTGGAGAAGGAAATGGCAACCCACTCCAGTGTTCTTGCCTGGAGAATCCCAGGGATGGGGGAGCTTGGTGGGCTGCCGTCTATGGGGTTGCACAGAGTCGGACACGACTGAAGCGACTTAGCAGCAGCAGCAGCAGATCTTATATAACATGCATCATGAGTAAGGCACTGTTCTAAATTCTTTATTAATATTAACTCATAATGACAACTCATCTTGATAACAACCCTATAAAGTTGAAATATTATTATCCATATTTATATTAATAGAAAAACAAAATATAGTAATTTGTTTCAAAAAAATTTTTTGTACAAAATGAAGAACATTTTTCCCCAAATAGTGTTCTCTCTTCTTTCCATCACTTTTGCACTTTATATCAAGAAAAGATTTGAAATGCAATTGCTTAAGGATTTGTCCTAGTAAAAATGACAAAACATAGTCAAACTGATTATTTTGCAGGGAGAAGCCAGTTCCAACTCCATATGGGAAACCGTTTCTTTGACATGCTTTTCTTGCTTTTGTTATTACAGTTATACATATGGACTGCTTCAGAGGACCCTGTCCCTCTACCTGACTGTTAAACTAAAGAGTCTTCGTTCAGCTCACAGAGAGATAATCTGACCCTGCCCACCTGGGAATAGCTACAACAAAAAGAAGAGATTAATACACCCCTTCCAAAGGCTGGCCCTTTCCGGAGATGCTTTGCAAGACAGAAGCCCCATTCATTTTGGTTTCTCATTGCTTCTCTCTCTCTCTCTCTTTCTCTCTCTCTCTCTCTGTCTCTCTCTCTCTCTCTGTCTCTCTCTCTCTCTTTCTCTCTGTCTCTCTCAAATGTTCTGGCATCCAGACCCTGACAAGATGGTTACTATGAGTCTACCATCCTCTTGGTCAGCCAGCTTTTCAAATAATGTCATCTCTTGGATTCATCAGCCTGTCGTGCAGGGACTTGGTGACAATTACAGTAAAATCTTTAAAGCAAACAGGTTAAACCCATACAAGATGCACTGTGATTAGAGGTAGTATTTTGATTTTCTAAGTAGTGTCCGTTTTAGCCCAGGTACGTTTCTTCCCCACACAATAAAAGATGCCAAGTTGTCTTTTTTATTTACTATGTCTCTTGAGCAGTATGGTTCTTTTCTACATTTTAAAAGTACGGCGGTTCAAATGCCTTTATCTTATTCTTACTATTTTTATTAAATGTGATAGAAATCTGCCATTTCTGTTTCAAAGCAGGAAAGGCATGTTCTTGGTCTATTTTCTCACATTTTACTTTTCCAACAAAATTTTCTAAAATTTCTCTCCATTTATTGTGCTATTTCAAGGTTAGGGTAAAAAAAAAAATAGAAAAAAAAAGTCAAAGTGATTGATTGTTCTGCCTTACTCTCTCCTCGTTAGACACACAATTTGCTCGAGTGTGATGCTGCCTAGTAAATATGCCTGGTATCTTAGTCAGTTGCATAACAAATACCATAAACTGAATGAACCACTGACAGCAGAAATTCACTCCTCACTGCTCTGGAGGCTGGAAATCTGAGACCGGAGTGCAGCAGCACAGTTGCGTTCTGGTGAGCACCCTCTTGTGAGCTGCAGACAGCTGACTTCTCATTGTGTCCTCAGAAGAGAGCCCAGCTAATACTCCTTACCTCCCAAAGACCCTGACACCTCACACCATTAGTTGAGGGGTAGGTTTTCAAAATATGAATTTTGGGAGGGACACAAGCATTTAGTGCATGACAATGGGTTTATTCTGAAAGTTCACAGGTGCAAGTAAGAGAGAGAACAAATAGCTGACACTCCTCATTTAAACAGAAAGGTGGTTTTGAAGAGTTGGTAAATTTAAATTTTATTTTGCAATTTTATATTTTGAGTTCCAGATTTGTATCAAATCTGTACTTTAAATGTATTTAACATCATTATCAACATTAGCCAGCAGGTAAAAATACATTGTATGTAAAAGGACATGGCATTTGAGATCATATCTCTTTGAAAAGTTAACCTACTTAGCACTAAAATTAGACACATTTTCTTTAAGAGTTCAGGAGAAAGAATATTCACTAAGAGCCAAGCTGCCAAAATATGGATGTTTTATGACCATTTTATTTGCCTCTCACACAAATATACTTGAAGTTGTTCTTCTTAAAATATTTGACAAGCGGCCACCACCATGGTCCTAACACAGCTGGCTGAAGTGTTGCATCCTCAAGATCAGCTTGAAGACTGTGCATGACAAGGTCCACATTATGCTGAATTTGAGATTCATTCACGGAACCCTTTATGACCCAGGTGCCAAACTTTCCAATAACTTATGCAGAGTATTTTATAAATGTGAATCACCATCTGAGTGTAAGGTGATACAACTACAGACACAATAATAATAGCAGCTAATGTTTATTTCACGCTATTTCCCAGATACTCTTATAAACACTTTCCAGCTATTAGTCATTATCTTTGTTTTAAAAACAAAGAAGCTGAATCCCAAGAGGTTGAGTTGCCCAGGATCACAAGCTAGTAAGTGAGAGTCAGCACTGGAATTATGGCAGTCTACTCACAAATCCATATTCCTAATCACACAGTTCTGAATCAAAATTCTCTACAATGAAGAGGCAATGAAGCTCCTTCCCCTTAAAATCTATACCTAAACCTCCTGCAAACTGTTCTTAATGAAAAAACTCATTCCTAAATATTTATGTGTTATGTATGTATTGATACTTAATGAATTATCTCAAAGTCTGCCACCTAAGAACAATGAGAAGGTATTATTACAGTTTCTGAAGGTGAGGGATTTTTTTAAATTATATATATACACTTTATTTGTTTTTGGTTAGGTGGGATCCTAGTTCCCAAACCAGAAATCAAACCTGTAGCCCCCTGCAATGGAAGAATGGATTCTGAACCACTGGACCACCAGGGAAGTCCCTGAAGACCCTGAATCTAAGAGCAGCTCAGCTGGGCCTCTGACCCAGGGTCTCCCATCTGCTCTCCATTAGTCATCTGAGCATGTGTGTGGGACCACGGACCTGCTTCAGGATGGTTTACTTACATGGCTGTTGGCCTCAGTTTCTGGCCTCAAACCTCTTCGTAAGGATACTTGAGCATCCTCATGGCATGATAGCTGGCTTCCCCCAAAGCAAGTGATCCAAAAAGAAAGAGCAAGGCAGAGACCATGAACCTTGTAACCCAGCCATGGAAGTCATATATCATGAATCCTTCTTTAGCCCATCACTAGAAGTGAATCACTAAGCCCAACCCAAACTCAGAGTAGGGAAAGAGGCTCTTTGTTGAAGGAAATGTCAAAGAATTTTGCACGTATATAAACCACCACTCATATCTTTCTTATTGCAAATATTCTAAGTGATTCTAGCTCTAGGTCATCTTTTGTCCCTGCTCTCTTGATTTCATTGCAATGTGCCCACAAGGGCTGAACTAATCAGAGCTGGATGCTCCCGCCTTCCCCAGGTCACTATTCGTACCTACTGGAAGGGCCCCCCATCAGAGGATATACACCACAGCAGATATTCACCCAAGCCCTGCCCTATAGCCACGTGAGCCCCTGAATATTCTGTTCCTACTGCCTTGACCAAATTGACAAATAAACAAAATTTGTTGCAGACTCCAATTGCCAGCAATTCTCCCTGGATCTCAGGATCCTCCTACCTGCCCTGGTCCAGAATCCTCCACTCAGGTGTGTGGGGTAGTCAACTTGCCTTTCTATCTGTTCATCCTGTAGCACCATCTCCTCAAAGCTTCACTCTCAGCTGGCACTGAAGGGTAGACCCTCTCACTATGACCCAGATTTTCTGAACCTTGGCCCTAGTTACATTTTATCTTCAGTAGTCTGGGAGATGGTGAGGGACAGGGAGGCCTGGCATGCCGCAGTCCTGGGGTCACAAAGAGTTGGACACAACTGGGCAACTGAATAACAAATGTTCTTATGCTTTTGTGTGTGTGGAGGGCCGTCTTGTGTATTGTAGGATGGTTGGCTGCATCTTTGGGCTATACCTATGAATAGCACCCCCTGGTTTTGCTAAACAAAAAAGTCTGCAGACATTGCCAAATATCCCCTGGGGGACAAAGTGTCCTTGATTGAGAACCACTGATCCCAGCTATTATGAGTGCAATTGGCTGAGTGAGAGACATGAGAGTCTTATCAGATAAAATATGTGCAAAGTGTTGACCTAAAATAGGTTGCCAGATATTTCTCCAGCAAAATCAATTTTACTCAGGATCAGCAGAGAGTTGCAATTCGGGGTCTGCAAACATGGCAAGCCACGTGGCAGGCCCCCGCAAAAGTGGAGAGAACAACCTTGTAGAGGGAAAGAAAGGTGGGAAAGCTGGAGTAAACAAAGGGTCCATGGCGTTCCTTGGCTGAGTCCTGGGGAGGAAAGAGGAAAAGTCTTTCTCCTTCTTGTTGGGTTTTCTGTCATCACAGGGCATGAGAGCTCCCCCTGCTGGTCTTCCCACTCTAGTTATTTTTTACAAGCGCTACATCCATTCTTCACATATAAGGAGTTGGAGTTGGAGTTATTGAAGTCGCTCAGTTGTGTCCGACTCTTTGCGACCCCATGGACTGTAGCCTATCAGGCTCCTCCGTCCATGGGATTTTCCAGGCAAGAGTGCTAGAGTGGATTGCCATTTCCTTCTCCAGGGGATCTTCCCGACCCAGGAATCGAACCCAGGCCTCCCACATTGCAGGCAGATGCTTTACCTTTTGAGCCACCAGGGAAGCCCAATTTGGAGTTAAGCAGGAAAGATTTCAGTACATTATTAGTTTAGATGGTTGTCTTTTCAGTTGCTACTTGGCTTTCCTTCTACTAGTTGGTTTCTGGGAGGGAAGACGATCTCTACACAAAGGTTTTGTTATGTTTTCTCAAGGCTAAAAATACTTGAGGAATCTGGGAAAGTAGAATAAGAATAAGGATAGCAGAAAAAGCAAACTTGTTTTTCCATGTTAAAGTTATTTTAGGATACTTATTGAATGTTCATCTTTCTGTTTAAGGGAAACTTTACTGAGTGGTATCCATGTACATGTCACTTGCCTAACCATTTTCTAAAAATACGAACTCATTTAATACTTTAACAACCCATGCAACAGACATTATCCCCATCCTTGTGACACAGGAAGAAGCTGAGGCAGAGATATCATCTTCTTTAATAGCTATTTTTTAAATTGCTTTAAAGATCTCTCTTCTCTCTGTTCCCAAAGGGCTTTGCTTTTGTTCACTAATAAGCCTCACTTTTCTCTACCATGATTCATGTTAAGCTTTGAAAACTTAAAAAAAAAAATCAAGAAGTTCAGGGGTACAGCTACCTCTCCATTATCTGGAGGGAAACAAAAGAAGCCAGAATCAGTAAGACAAGGAAAGCAACCCAGCTAGAGATGCCAGCACAAGAGTGAACAGGAAAGTGGTTTTGATTCTGAGAGGATCGGGGGGCAGCTGAGTGAGTCTGGCAGGAGACCAAGATGGGAGGGTGAAGACAGGGTAAAGAGAGGTATTTCTGCAAGGATAGGGCAGATGTCCTTAACACAAGCTGGCTCTTAGCAGAAACTTGACCATTGACTTGAATGCAAAGAGGAACTCACCTAAAAAACCCACGGTCAGCATTCGACTGTTCCTAAGAAAGTGTAACCTGTTGGATGACTCTGCAAATAATTATTGAGTGTCTACTTTTTATGTCCAGTCATGCCCTATGTGTCAGCCTCCTTACTTGCTTTTTTTCAAAAGCCATCAACAGCTCACAACTGCCTCCTTAGCTCAGTAATAAAGGTCTTCTATAGTCTGACCCCATCCTACTTTCTCAGCACAGTCGTTGCTCAATACGCACCAAATTGATAAACTTCCATTTTCTAGGCATTTGCCTTTTCCACCACTAAATGTGTAGTTTCCTCTGCTTAAAATGCCCTTTCCCCAATATGTGCTCTGTCAAAATGTTACCATCCTTCAAGGACCAGATCAAACACCTCCTCAACCATGATTCAATTTCTAATTAACTCCAGTTGGAAGTACACTCCAACTCTGACGTCTATAGCACTCAGTTTCTACCTCTTTGAGGAACTTTTTGGATGTACCCGCTGTAATAATAAGCCATGTGTCTGTCTATCCAGGCACTAAACAGTGAACCTCTTAAGGGGAGGAACAAGTTTTGTTCATTTTTGTCTACAAATTTTGAAAATCATACATTCTTGCTCAGTAGGTAAGTCATGTCTAACTCTTTGCTGCCCGTGGTCTGCAGCATGCCAAGCTTCCCTCTCCTTCATTATCCCCCAGTTCAGTTCAGTTTAGTTGCTCAGACATGTCTGACTCTTTGCAACCCCATGGACTGCAGCAAGCCAGGCTTCCCTGTTCATCACCAACTCCCAGCACTTGCTCAAACTCATGTGCATTGCATAGTGATGCCATCCAACCATCTCATCCTCTGTCATTCCCTTCTCCTCCTGCCTTCAATCTTTGCCAGCATCAGAGTCTTTTCCAGGGAGTCAGTTCTTCACACCAGGTGGCCAAAGTATTGGAGTTTCAGCTTCAGCATCAGTCCTTCCAATGAACATGCAAGGAGGGCACAAACAAAACCTTGTGTGCACCAGGATTCAGGAGAAAGGAGCAGTGATCCCACAGGAGACTGACCCAGACTTGCCCAGGAGTCTCCGGTGGAGGCGTGGGTCAGCAGTGGCCTACTGCATGGTCGGGGGTACTGAGTGTGGCAGTTGGTGCACAGGACCTTTTGAAGGAGGTCACCATTATCTTTATTACCTCCAACATAGTTTGGTCTCATGTCAAACAATAGTGAGGGAACAGAGCCCTATCAACAGAAAATTGGATTAAAGATTTACTGAGCATGGCTCCACCCATCAGAACAAGACCCAGATTTCCCCAGTTAGTATACCTCCATAAGCCTATTCCATCAGGCTTCCCTCATAGCTCAGTTGGTAAATCATCTGCCTACAATGCAGGAAACCTGTGTTTGATTTCTGGGTCAGGAAGATATCCTGGAGAAGGAAACGGCAACCCACTCCAGTATTCCTGCCTGGAGAATCCCATGGACAGAGGAGCCTGGCAGGCTACAGTCCATGGGATGACACGAGTCAGACATGACTTAGCGACTAGACCACCACCACCATAAGCCTCTTATCCTTATCTTTCAGAGGGCAGACAGGATGAAAACCACAATCACAGAAAACTAATCAGATTGATCACAAGGAGGTTAGGCCACCTCCTTGCCTAACTCAATGAAACTATGAGCCATGCTGTGTAGGGCCACCCAAGATGGACAAGTCATAGTGGAGAGTTCTGACAAAATGTGGTCCACTGGAGAAGGGAATTGCAAACCACTTCAGTATTCTTCCTAGAGAACCCCATGAACTATCTTGCAGAGCTTGCTCAAATTCAGGTCCATTGAGTTGGTGATGCCATTCAACCATCTCATTCTCTGTCAACACCTTCTCTTCTTACCTTCTATCTTTCCCAGCATAAGGATCTTTTCCAATAGGTCACCTCTTCACATCAGGTGGCTAAAGTATTGGAGCTTCAGCATCAATCCTTCCAATGCATATTCAGGGTGGATTTCCTTCAGGATTGACTGGTTGACCTCCTTGCAGTCCAAGGGCCTCTCAAGAGTCTTCTCCAGCACCACAGTTCAAAAACACCAGTGCTTTGGTGCTCATCTTTCTTTATGGTCCAAATCTCACTCCTGTAGATGACTACTGGAAAAACCATAGCTTTGACTATATGAACCTTTGCCAGCAAAGTAATGCATCTGCTTTTTAATGTACTATCTAGTTTGGTCATGGTTAAAAGTCAAGTGTCTTTTAACTTCATGGCTGCAGTCACCTCCTACAGTGATTTTGGAGCCCCAAAATTAAAGTCTGTCACTGTTTCCACTGTTTCTCCATCTATTTGCCATGAAGTGATGGGGTCAGATGCCATAAACTTAGCTTTTTGAATTTTGAATTTGAAGCCAGCTTTTTTGCTCTCCTTTTGCACCATCTTCAAGAGGCTCTTTAGTTCCTCTTTGCTTTCTGTCATTAGAGTGGTATCATCTGTATATCTGAGGTTGTTGATATTTCTCCCAGGAATCTTGATTCCAGCCTGTGTTTCATCCAGCCCAGCATTTTGCAAAATGTACTCTGCATATAAGTTAAATAAGCAGGGTGACAATATACAGCCTTGACACTCTCCTTTCCCAATTTTGAACCAGTCTGTTCTATGTCCGGTTCTAACTGTAGCTTCTTGACCTGCATACAGATTTCTCAAGAATCAGGTAAGGTGGTCTGTTATTCTCATCTCTTTAAGAATTTTCCAGTTTATTGTGATCCACACAAAGGCTTTAGTGTAGTCAATGAAGGAGTAAATATTTTTATGGAATTCCCTTGCTTTTTCTATGATCCAGCGGATGTTGTCAATTTGATCTCTGGTTTGTCTGCCTTTTCTAAATCCAGCTTGTACATCTGGAATTTCTCAGTTCACAGACTGCTGAAATTTCATTTGAAGGTTTGAGCATTACCTTGCTAGCATGCAAAATAAGTGAAATTGTGCAGTAGTTTGAACATTCTTTGGCATTACCCTTCGTTAGGATTGGAATGAAAATTGACCTTTACCAGTCCTGTAATCATATGTATTCAATAAGTACTTGTTGAATTAAATTGAAATTTGAGGATTTGATGCCTTGGCAGAAAAATTTCCACTTTCTGATATATGCTGTTAAGTGCCTTAATAACCTTGGCATTTGTAGAACATTTTTCATTTCTTAAGCACTTAATAATCTGTAGTTAACCCTTCAGTGGTCCTGGCCAGCCTATTTCAGGTAATAGAGTGGCTATTCCATACCTCTTGGAATAGCGTTATCTAATAACTTGTTGTTACATGAGGTAAATGTGCCACATCCAAAAATATAAAGTAGTGCGTATGGTTGTGTTAGAGAGAGAGGAAAAAACTGCTAAATTAAGTGAACAGAATGACATCACAGACATCAGCCAACTTTAAGTCAAACTATTCTATAAACATTTAGATTTTGGGAGCAAGTATTTTAGAAAACAAATTCTTCCTTTTAACACAATAAGTTACCATACTTGTTCTCTCCATAATAACCATTAATTCATAAAAATTAGATCCATATAATTTTCAGGAGCATATCTACTAATTAAATTAGAGTACAATTAGTGAATCAGTAGTAAAAATTAGAAACAAATGACTTATCCATCAATATAAAATTAATTATTAATTTTATAATTAATAATTATAGAAATTATTACTTACAGAAAGCATACTTTTATATTACACTATAACACTATGCAGCCTTTAAAAATTGTGCTATAAAAGTTAATGTATTGTAAAAAAATATTTATAGTATATTATTAACTAAAAATGATATGCATTAAGGCTAATAATTTATTTGATTATGATTATGAATCCTAATATTTTAGGTTGTTTTAATGACTATGTCCTATAGGTAACCACTACTATGATCATAAGACAGTTTTAATGTTTGATTTCAGAAGTGATTTATCAGGCCATTACAGACTAGGCCCCTGATGGTGTACAAAATTGATTTGTCAACCTAAATCAGGAAGTCAAACAGAAAAAGAGGAAGAAGAAAGAAAGAGAAAGTTAAAGTTCAAAAAATTAGAAGAGAGAACTTGAGGAAAAAAAAAAGCAGAAATAAATAAAATATAAAATAAAAAATTAAGACTTTTTAAAAGGCAAAAATTGATATCTGCAAAAGCTAACCAATTTAATAATCTCTGGAAAATTTGATCAAGATGAATAAAGAGAGAGGACATAAATTGCCAATCATAAGAACTAAACAAAGGTCTTCCCTAGAGATCCTGCATAAAGTAAAAAGATACTAACATTAAATGAGCAAAATTCTTTAAAAATTCAATTTTCCAGAAATGGAAAATTAAGAAACAAAATCTAAATGCTCCTATAGCTATAGTCTACTATAGTCCATAATTGAAACCTTTTCACAGAAAAATCTCCAGAACCAGATTATTTCATTTGTAAATTCTTTCAAATATTTAATATCAATCTTTTGCAAACTTTTCCAGAGACTTATAAGAGAATATATACTTTCTAAATATTTTATGAGGCTGGCATAACCTTGATATCAGTACTTGGTGAGAATATTACAAGAAAGGAAAATTGCAATAAAATTTCTCCCAAAACATAGATATGAAACACCTACAAAAAGTTAGTAATCAAACTATAGAATATAAATATTGTGATTAAATTGAATTTAATCCATGAGTGTAAATTTTTTAAAAATATGAAATCAATTAATTCAATTAACCACATTAACTAAATAAGGAGAAAAACCCAAGAGAACAACATTTGAAAAAAATGTAAAACTCATATATGTATATATACATATACATAATACATAAATATGTATATATAATTTTATTAAATTAGGAATGAAAAGTAATTTCTTGTTACATATTGCTTATCATTGATTGGCATAATGTAATAAATTATATTACCTATAAAATGACTACACAGTAAATGTCTTATTTAAAATTGAAAGAGTGTGTTTTACTCTCTGATATGGAGAATAAAATAAGAATGCTTACTTTATTCAACATGATAGAAGTCTGTCACTGCAAAAAGCAAAATAAAAGCAACAAGGCCTGCAAAAGAAGAATTATAACTGTCATTGTTCACAGATAATGCTGGAGATTTCTCCCTGGATGAAGCTCCATGGTCGAGTAACCCAGTTGAAGTTGATAGGGATGAAATTCAAGACATTAATTGAGAACAAACAATATGATAGCTGGTGACTCAGATGGTAAAGAATCTGCCTACAATGTGGGAGGCATGTCTTTGATCCCTGGGTTGGGAAAATCCCCTGGAAGAGGCATGGCAACCCTCTGCAATATTCTTGCCTGGAGAATCCCAATGGACAGAAGAGCCTGTAGGCTACAGTCCATAGTGTTGCAAAGAGTCAGACACTACTGAGTGACTAAGCACACAGCACAGCACGTGAAAGATAGCTAACAGACTCAAAATATCCAAATCAAGCACTGACACTCATTCCCATCCGCTTGGTTATAGTAATCACTTTGATGTTTGGGTTCCAAATAAGTTAAGTGAAAAAAATAATCTTCTTGACTATATTTCCATGCATGATTCTCTACTGAAACATAATCAAAATGTTCTGTTCTTCAAATAAATTGTTGGGTGATGAAAAGCAAATACTGTACAATAATGTGGAATGGAATAGATTGAGGGGCAAGTGATATGAACCACCACCAATCACACCAAAGGCCAGTCTTTTTCCAATGAAGGTGACACTGTATATGGTAGGTTTGGAAGAGAGTCCTCTATTATGAGCTCCTTCCAGAAAACCAAATGATTGATTCCAGCAAGTACTGCTCCCAATCAGACCAGCTGAAAGTCGCACTCAGTGGAAACCATCCTTTAGTCAACAGAAAATGCATAATCTTCAATCAGGATAATGCAAAAACCACATGTTTCTTCAATGACCAGGCAAAAACTGTTATAGCTTGGGTGGGAAGTTCTGATTCATCCACCATATGCACCAGACATTGCACCTATTTTGGTCTTTACAAAATTCTCTTAATGGAAAACATTTCAATTTCCTGGAAGACTGTAAAAGGCATCTGGAACAGTTTTTTGCCCCAAAAGGTACAAAGTTTTCAGAAGATGAAATTATGAAGTTGTCTGAAAAGTGGCAGAAGATAGTGGAACAAAATGGTGAATACGTTGCTCAAGAAAGTTCTTGGTGAAAATGAAAAATGTGTCTTTTACTTAAAAACCAAAGGAACTTTTGGCCAACCCAGTACATGGAAAAATTTTAAAGATCAAACTATTAGACTTAAATTAGCAAGGTAACTAGTTCAAAGGAAAATATAAAAATTAGCTTTTATTCTAGGTACTGACAAAAACAAATGTCAAATGAACTTTAAAAATAATTTATAATGAGCCAAAAACATCAACTGCCTGGGAATTAATTTACTGAGATAGATATAAAATCAGTACAGAAAAGACTAAAAGCAAATTTGAAAAGAACAGACTAAACAGAGGGATATACCATATTCATGGACTGAAATAATAATGATAACCCTGTATGTGAGACAGCAAAAGAGACACAGATGTATAGAACAGCCTTTTGGACTCTTGTGGGAGAGGGCGAGGGTGGGATAATATGGGAGAATGGCATTGAAACATGTATATTATCATATGTGAAATGAATTGCCAGTCCAGGTTCGATGCGTGAGGCAGGGTGCTTGGGGCTGGTGCACCGGGATGACCCAGAGGGATGGGATGGGGAGGGAGGTAGGAGGGGGATTCAGGATGGGGAACACATGTACACCCATGGTGGATTCAAGTCAATATATGGCAAAACCAATACAATATTGTAAAGTAAAATAAATAAATAAATAAACAGAAAAAAAAAAGAAATTAGATTTATAGATTCAACACAGTCCCATTCAAAATTTCAGCAGACATTTTTTGAAATTTAACAAACTGATTCTAAATTTCTTACAGAAATTGAAAGGAGCAAAGACAGAGAAGACACTTTGATGAAAAACAAAATTAAAAGACTTCTACTACTAAATATTGACACTACAGAACCAAATATCAAGACTTATTATAAAGCTTTTGTAATTTAACACTGTGATGCTGATACAATGATAAACAAATAGACCACTGGGGCAAAATTAAGGGTCTAGAAACAGTCTAAATAAATCATCACCTAATTTTCAATCAAGGTGCCAATCTAGTGCAGTAGAGAAAGGAAGGACTTTTCAGCAAATGGTGATAAATCAATTGGAAATCCACTTGTGAAAAAATGAATCCTAACTTCACCTCTACCACACATCAAAATCAATCTCAGATGGATTATAGATCAAAGTGAAAGATCAAAAAATTAAGTGGTTAGATAAGAACTTAGAAAAATGGCTTTATAACCTTGGAAATTGTGCGGTAGTTTGAGCATTCTTTGGCATTGCCTTTCTTTGGGATTGGAATGAAAACTGACCTTTTCCAGGCCTGTGGCCACTGCTGAGTTTTCCAAATTTGCTGGCATATTGAGTGCAGTGCTTTCACAGCATCATCTTTCAGGATTTGAAATAGCTCAACTGGAATGCCATCACCTCCACTAGCTTTGTTCGTAGTGATGCTTTCTAAGGCCCACTTGACTTCACATTCAAGGATGTCTGGCTCTAGGTCAGTGATCACACCATCGTGATTATCTTGGTTGTGAAGATCTTTTTTGTACAGTTCTTCTGTATATTCTTGCCACCTCTTCTTAATATCTTCTGCTTCTGTTAGGTCCATACCATTTCTGTCCTTTATGGAGACCATCTTTGCTTGAAATGTTCCCTTGGTATCTCTAATTTTCTTGAAGAGATCTCTAGTCTTTCCCATTCTGTTTTTTTCCTCTATTTCTTTGTATTGATCACTGAGGAAGGCTTTCTTATCTCTTCTTGCTATTCTTTGGAACTCTGCATTCAAATGGGTATATCTTTCCTTTTCTCATTTGCTTTATGCTTCTCTTCTTTTCACAGCTATTTGTAAGGCCTCCCCAGACAGCCATTTTGCTCTTTTGCATTTATTTTCCATCGGGATGGTCTTGTTCCTTGTCTCCTCCACAATGTCATGAACCTCCGTCCATAGTTCATCAGGCACTCTGTCTATTAGATCTAGTCCCTTAAATGTATTTCTCACTTCCACTGAATAATCATAAGGGATTTGATTTAGGTCATACCTGAATGGTCTAGTGGTTTCCCCTACTTTCTTCAATTTAAGTCTGAATTTGGCAACAAGGAGTTCATGATCTGAGCCACAGTCATGTGAAGAGCTGACTCATTGGAAAAGACTCTGATGCTGGGAGGGATTGGGGGCAGGAGGAGAAGGGGATGACAGAGGATGAGATGGCTGGATGGCATCACTGACTCGATGGACGTGAGTCTGAGTGAACTCCGGGAGTTGGTGATGGACAGGGAGGCATGCTGCAGTTCATGGGGTCGCAAAGAGTCGGACACGATTGATCGACTAACTCAACTGAACTGAACCTTGGAAAGCCAAAGATTTCTTAAGCAAGATGAAAAAGTAATACCCCAAAAGAATAAAAATTTGATAATTCAACCTTCATTAAAAAGTACCTCAATTCACCAAAAGATCATTGAGTGTAAAAAATCAAACCAAATCTCTAACTCATAAAGGACTTGGAAGTCATCATTTCCATCCTTAAAAAAAAAAAAAAAAAAAAACAACAAATAAACTGAATACAAATGAATTTGCTTAATCTATCAGAGGAATGCAATTGCAGGGCGAATTGCCACCTCAAAATCTGAAGGAACAGGCATTTGCAGAACAATATAGGAACTGAAATCAGCTTACATAGAATCACTTATAAATATGCACATATACATAGGTTGATATACACACATATACAGCCTTACTATATCACCTGAAAGAGCACAGAAGTGACCAACCCTCCAGTAGCAATGAGCCCACCTAGTGCCCAGAGCTAGGGTCTTTGTTGTTGTTGTTCACTCACTAAGCTGCATCTGACTCTGCAAACCCATGGACTGCAGCACTCCAGGCTCCTCTGTCTTCCACCATCTCCCAGAGTTTCCTCAAATCCATCTCCACTGAGTGAGCAATGCCATCCAACCATCTCATCCTCTGTCGTCCTCTTCTCCTCCTGCCTTCAATCTTTCCCAGCATCAGGGTCTTTCCCAATGAGTCAGCTCTTTGCATCAGGTGGCCAAAGTATTGGAGCTTCAGCTTCAGCATCAGCCCTTCCAATGAATATTCAGGACTGATTTCCTTTAGGATTGACTGCTTTGATCTTGTTGTCCAAGGGACTCTCAAGAATCTTCTCCAACACCACAGTTCAAAAGCACCAACTATTCAGGGGTCAGTTTCTCTATACTCCAACTCTTGTATCCATACATGATTACTTATGGGAAAAACCATAGCTTTGACTATATGGAACTTTCTCTGCAAAGTGATATCTCTGCTTTTTAATACATTGTCTAGGTTTGTCATATCTTTCCTTCCAAGGAGCAAGTATCTTTAAATTTTACTGCTTCAGTCACTGTCTGCAGTGATTCTGGAGCCTAAGAAAGTAAAATGTATCACTGTTTCTACTTTTTCACCTTCTATGTGCCATGAAGTGATGGACCATGTGCCATGATCTTAGTTTTTCTTAATGTTGAATTTTAAGTCAACTTTTTCATTCTTCTCTTTCACCATCAAGAGACTCTTTAGTTCCTCTTCACTTTCTGCCATTAGATGGTATCATCTGCATATTTGAGGCTGTTGCTGCTTCTCCCAGCAATCTTAATTCCAGTTTGGGATTCATCCAGTCCAGCATTTCACATGATGTACTCTGCATACAAATTAAATAAGCAGGATGACAATATACAACCTTGTCATGCACTTTTCCTAATTTGGAACCAATTATTCCAGGTTCATTCTAACTGTTGTTTCTTGTCCTGCAACAGGTTTCTCAGGAGATAGGTAAGGTGATCTAGTATTCCCATCTCTAAGAATTTTTCAGTTTGTTGTGACCCACACAGTCAAAGGTTTTAGCATAGTCAATGAAGAGAAGTAAATGTTTTTCTGGAATTCCCTTGTTTGTTCCATGATCCAGTGAATGTTGGCAATTTGATCTCTGGTTCCTCTGTCCCTTCAAAATACAGCTTGTATTAAATACATCTGGAAGTTCTCAGTTGACGTACTGCTGAAGCCTAGCTTGAAGGATTTTGAGCATACACTTGCTAGCATGTGAAATGAGTGCAATTGTACAGTAGTTTGAACATTTTTTGGCATTGCCTTTCTTTGGGATTGGAATGAAAACTGACCTTTTCCAGTCCTGTGGCCACTGCTGAGTTTTCCAAATTAGCTGACATATTGAGTGCAGCACTTTGACAGCATCATCTTTAGGATTTGAAATAGCTCAGCTGAAACTCCATCACACTTTGCTTGTTATAAAGCTTCCTGAGGCCCACTTAACTTCACAATCCAGGATGTCTGGCTCTAGGTGAGTGACCACACTATCGTGGTTATCTGGGTCATTAAGACCTTTTTAATATAGTTATGTGTATTCTTGCCAACTCTTTTTAATCTCTTCTGCTTCTGTTATATCCTTACCATTTCTGTCCTTTATTGTGCCCATCCTTGCATGAAATATTCCCTTGATATTCCAATTTTCTTGAAGAGATCTCTAGTCTTTCTCATTCTATCATTTTCCTTTATTTCTTTGCATTGATCATTTAAGAAGGCCTTCTTATCTGTCCTTGCTCTTCTCTGGAACTCTGCATCCAGTTGGATATATCTCTTACTTTCTCCGTTGCCTTTTCCTTCTCTTCTTTCCTCAGCTATTTGTAGAGTCTCCCCAGACAACCACTTTGCCTTCTTGCATTTTTTTTTTGAGAGGGGATAGTTTTGTTCACTGCCTCCTGTACAATGTTACAAACTTTTATTCATAGTTCTTCACACACACCATCCACCAGGAAAAATCCCATGAATCTATTTGTCACCTCCACTGTGTAATCATTAGGGATTTGTATTATGTCATACTTGAATGACCTAGCAGTTTTTCCTACTTTCTTCAATTTAAGTCTGAATTTTGCAATAAGAAGCTCATTATCTGAGCCCCAGTCAGCTCCAGGTTTTGTTTTTGCTGACTGTATAGAGCTTCTCCATTTTCAGCTGCAAAGAACATAATCCATTTGATTTTCATGATGATCATCTGGTTATGGCCATGTGTAGAGTCATTTCTTAGGTTGTTGGAAAAGGATATTTGCTATGAGTAGTGTGTTGTCTTGACAAAATCTATGATTCTTTTCACTGCTTTATTTTGTTCTCCAAGGCCAAACTTGCCTTTTGTTCTGGATATCGCTTGACTTCCAAATTTTGCATTCCAATCCCCTCTGATGAAAAGGATATTCTTTTTGGTGTTAGTTCTAGAAGTTGTTGTAGGTCTTCATAGAACCAGTCAGCTTAAGCTTCTTTGACTTCAGTGGTTTGGGCATAGACTTGGATTACTATGATGTTTTTTACTACTCTCTAATAAAAAGAATCAGGGATTCCTGAAGAACAATTTATTCTAGAACTTGAACACAAAATATGTAAGATGAGACCAGAGGATATTTGTAGTGCTATGAAGTAAGGAAGTGTTCCAAAATGAAAATAGCCCATAATATTTGGGGTACATCAATGGGACACAGGAATCAATTGATAGAATCTCTATGGCCAAAACCAAAACAGTTTGAGCAACAAAATGATAGTGGATTATAATCCACAATATAAAATAAATATCTTTTGAGTTTGTATTGATATAAATGAAAGAAGTTAATAAATGGAGAAAGGACAAATCTCCCATGCAGATTTCTGAATAATTTATGTAGTGACTGCCCTCAAGGATCGGAGCATGCTTACTTAACTCCCCACTCCTGAAGGGTGGTCTGCACATGGTGGCTTCCTCCCAAAAGGAGAAAACACTTCACAGAGGAGAAGCCTGATGAACATAACCTCAGCCATCTAACCAAGTGATCAGCCAGCAATAAATCAGGCTGATAATGTGCATTCTTGATGTGATGGGATGGAAATGCCACTCTGTCGTCATCCTCTGAAAAGCCTGTGATGCCAGTTTAATCCGTTAATCCCAAACTCCTAATTTACCCCTCCCCACTTTCCCCTTTGGTAACCATAAGATTGTTTTCCATGTCTGTGGGCCTTTTTCTGTTTTGTCAATTGAATATATATATATATATATATATATATACCCTTGATAAGAAAATGCAAAAAAAGAAAAACATCAGACACATTCCAACAGAGGGTCATTTAAAAATATATCTCACTAGTATTCTTCAGAACTCTCAAGATCACCAAAAACAATGAAAAATCTAATAAACTGTCACAACCAAGAGGAACCTAAGGAGACATGACAACTAAATAATGTGATAACCTAGATGGAATCCTGGAACAGAGAAAGGACATTAGTTAAAACCTAAGTAAATCTGAATAAAATATGAACTTTAGTTAATATTAATGTATCAATATCAGTTCATTAATTTTAACAAATGAACCACACTAATGTAGGATTTAATAATAGAGGGAACTGGGTATGAGATATACAGGAATTCTCTGTCAATCTAAAACTGTTCTAAAGTAAAATTCATCTTTAAAATAATTTCTACCATAGAATGAGGCAAATATTTGTGGCACATATTCAGAAAAGAACTTATATATAGAAAATATAAAGAACAAACTTGTATACAGAATATATAAAGAAAAAGAAAAGCTGATGAGGAAAAACAAAAATGGTCAAGTGATTAAATATGTCTTTTGCAAATTAGAACACATGACTTCCAATAATTATATAAAAATATGTTCAATATCATTAGTCATCAGGAGAAAGTAAATTAAAACTATAATAAGAAACCACCACAGACACACCTGAACAGCTATAATTTTTAAAACTAATGGCACTAAATGTTGGTGGGATATGTACCAACCAGAAGTCGTAATCACTGCTGTCAGGAAGGCAAATTGGCACAACTACTTTGGAAAATTAATAATTAGCTATTAAAGCTGAATAGGAAATTCCCTGGTGGTTTAGTGGTTAAGACTAGGCCTTCCAATACACGGGTTACCTGTTGGATCCCTGGTCAAGGAACTAAGATCCCACATGGCTCATGGTCAAAACCCAAAACATAAAATGGAAGCAATACTGTGACAAATTCAATAAAGACTTTAAAAATGGTCCATATTAAAAAAAAAAAAAAAAAAAACCTTTAAAAGTAAAGCTGAACATACTTATCTTGTAGCACCAAACTAGAAATAACCCAAATTATCATCAACATATAGAATGGGTACATAAATGTTAGTATGTTCACCTAATGGGATGTTATACATTGAAAGAGTGCATTGTTGTTATTTAAGCATATGAATAAATCTCACGGAAATGAATTAAATGAGCTAGACATAGCAGAGTAATATATCATTTATATCACGTTCAGAATGGGGTGATAGAAGTCAGATGAGTGTCACCTTGGGAGGGAATAAGTGGCTGAGGGGGGCTTGAGGCTGGCTTCCGGGACAAGGTCAATCTCCCATCTTGGTTTGGGCAGTGAATATACATGCATGTTCATTTTGGAGAAATTAATGGGACCTTTAGATTTGTGTACTTTACTTCATACATGTCATACTGCAACAAAAAATTTACAGAGACAGCTACACTGAGATCGGCATATCTCAGTGTTTGTCAGCAATTCCAAAGTTGGGCAATGTACTCGGTTGGTGAGGCTGGGAAGAAAGGTGTTCTCCAGGCATTGCTGGTGGGATGCTACATGTCACGACCTCATGGAGTAGAATTTGATGCTCTTACAGCTTGAGTTGCATCCTCTCAGAATTCATATGTTGAAGCCCTAGTCTCCAGTAACACAGAACTTGACTATTTCAGAAATAGAACCTTTAAATGGGCGATTAAGCTAACGTGCAGCCATTAGAGAGCATCCTAATCTAACCCGAGTGGTGTCCTTGAAAGAAGAGGAAGTAGGACACACACATGTGGATACGTGGAGGAGACCCCGTGAGGACACAACTGGAGGCAGCCATCTGGAAGTTAGGGGAGAGACCTCCAGAGATGCCGAACCTGTAGAAACTGTGATCCTGGACTTCCAGCCTCCAGACTGTGAGAAAATAAACTTCTATTGTTTAAACCAACCAACTTGTGGTAATTTGCTTTGGCAAGCTTAGCAAACTAATACACTATTTAGCAGCATTATATGTGTGTCCCAAAATTCTTAGAGCATTTTAAAGCTTTAACTTCAGAGCTATAAATGCTACAAGTTTTTGAAAAAATAATTTGAATGTTTATTTATATTCCTTATATATTCATTTAATATTGTGAATTTTAAATAATTTTATTTACTTTTTAGGTTTTTTTATGCTCTCTGAATAAGCCAAACGTTGATTGAAAAATTAAAATTAGAAAATAATTGAGCCATAAACTGATATGTTTTTGTAAGTTTCTAACATCTATATTTCTGACATTGTTAAACCTTAAAACACACTGAGCTTGTGGAACACTTTGTATATGCATCTACCCTTTGATCTAGGATTTCCACTTTTGTCTGTCCCCAGGCTAGATTGGTCAATATATGTAAAGATAAATCCACAGAACTTTGAATTTTAGTTCTGTTTGTTACAGATGAAACATGAATAGAAGCTAGATATCTTTGAATTTATCTTCTTTTACATATTTTATTTTGAAACCTTGTAAATATTTTATATATTTAAGAGTTCAAATTAAATGTCAAAAGAGCAATTCCTAAAAACTAAAAGTAACATAAAAATATGCTACATGTTCAGTTGATGTAATCACCATACAGAGGGGATCTAATCCAAATGAATTTAAAGCATAGTAATTTGACTGTATAGTCTTTATTTCTTTTTAAATTGTAGTTGATTTACAATGTTATCTTAGTGTCACATGTACAGCAAAGTAATTCAAATATATATATATATATATATATATATATATATATATATACACATGTGCATGCTCAGTCTCTTCATCATGTCTGACTCTTTGTGCCCCAATGGACATGTTGTCTGCCAGACCCCTCTGTGGGATATTCCAGGCAAGAATAACAGAGTGAGTTGCCATTTCCTGATCCAGGGATTGAACCCACTTCTCCTGAGTAGCCTCCATTGACAGGCAATTCTTTTACCACTGAGACACCTTGGAAGCCGTATAAATTAGAGATACCAAGGGAACATCTCTTGCAAAGATGGGCACAATAAAGGACAGGAGCAGTATGGACCTAAAAGAAGCAGAAGAGATTAAGAAAAGGTGGTGAGAATGCACAGAAGAACTATAAAAAAGAGATCTTAATGACCCAGGTAACACTGATGGTGTGATCACTCATCTAGGGCCTGACATCCAGGAGTATGAAGTCTAGTGGGCCTTAGGATATGTCATTATGGACAAAACTAGTGGAGGTGATGGAATTCCAGCTGAGCTATTTCAACTCCTAAAATATGATCCTGTTAAAGTGTTGCACTCAATATGCAGCAAATTTGGAAAACTCAGCAGTGGCCACGGGAATGGAAAAGGTCAGTTTTCATTCCAATCCCCAAGAAAGGCAATGCCAAAGAATGCTCAAACTACCACACATTTACACTCATTTTACCACACTAGCAAAGCAATACTCAAAATTCTCCAAGTGAGGCTTCAACAGGTCAGGAACTGAGAACTTCCAGATGTTCAAGCTGGATTTAGAAAAGGCAGAGGAATCAGAGATCACACTGTCAACATCCATTGGATTATAGAAAAAGCAAGAGAATTCCAGAAAATCATCTACTTCTGCTTCATTCACCAGGGCTTCCCTGGTGGTTCAGATGGGAAAGTGTCTGCCTGCAATGCAGGAGACCTGGATTCGATCCCTGGGTCACAAAGATCTCCTGGAGAAGGAAATGGCAACCCACTCCAGTATTCTTGCCTGGAAAATTCCGTGGATGGAGGAGTCTGTTGGGTTACAGTCCATGGGGTCGCAAAGAGTCAGACATGACTGAACAACTTCACTTCACTTCTTCTGCTTCATTCAGTACTCTAAACCCATTGATTGTGTGTATCACAAAAAACTGCAAAAAATTCTCAAAGGTGAGAATATCAGACCACCTTACTTGCCTCTTGAGAAACCAGTATGCAGGCCAAGGAACAGTTAGAACTGGACATGGAACAACAGACTGGTTCCAAATTGGAAAATGAGTACATCAAGGCTGTATATTGTCACCCTGCTTATTTAACTTATATGCAGAGTACATTAGGAGAAACACTGGACTGGATGAAGCAAAAGCTGGAATCAAGATTGCTGGGAGAAATATCAATAATCTCTAATATTCAAGGAGATCCAACCAGTCCATCCTAAAGGAGATCAGTCCTGGGTGTTCATTGGAAGGACTGATGTTGAAGCTGAAACGCCCATATTTGGCCACCTGATGTGAAGAGCTGACTCATAGGAAAACAGCCTGATGCTGGGAAAGATTGAGGGCAGGAGGAGAAGGGGATGACAGAGGATGAGATGATGGGATGGCATCATTGACTCGATGGACATGGGTTTGGGTGGACTCCGGGAGTTGGTGATGGACAGGGAGGCCTGGCGTGCTGCAATTCATGGGGTCGCAAAGAGTCAGACATGACTGAGCGACTGAACTGAACTCAACTAATATGCAGATGACACCACCTTTTTGGCAGAAAGTGAAGAAGGACTAAAGAGCCCCTTGATGAAAGTGAAAGAGGAGAGTGAAAAAGTTGGCTTTAAACTCAACATTCAGAAAATTAAGATCATGGCATCTGGTCCCATCACTTCATGGAAAGTAGATGGGGAAACAATGGAAACAGTGACAGAATTTATTTTCTTGGGCTCCAAAATCACCACAGATGGTGACTTCAGCCATGAAATTAAAAGACACTTGCTCCTTGGAAGAAAAGCTATGGCAAATCTAGACAGCATAAAAAGGAGAGACACTACTTTGCCAACCAAAGTCCATATAGTCAAAGATAACGGTTTTTCCAATAATCATGTATGGATGTGAGTGTTGGACCATAAAGAAAGCTGAGTACTGAAAAATTGATGCTTTTGAACTGTGGTGTTGGAGAAGACTCTGTGGTGTTGCAGAGTTGGACTGCAAGGAGATCCAACCAGTCCATCCTAAAGGAAATCAACCCTGAATATTCATTGGAAGGACTGATGTTGAAGCTGAAGATCCAATACTTTGGCCACCTTGATGTGAAGAACTGACTCATTTGAGAAGACCCTGATGCTGGGAAAGATTGAGGGGAGGAGGAGAAGGGGACGACAGAGGATGAGATGGCTGGATGGCATCACCGACTCAACGGACAGGAGTCGGTGAGTTTATCCAGGAGTTTGGATAAACTCCGGGAGTTGGTGATGGACAGGGAGGCCTGGCATGCTGTGGTCCATGGGGTCGCAAAGAGTCAGACATGACTGAGTGACTGAACTGAATTGAATACATATATTCATACGTTTGTGTGTATGTATTCTTTTTAAGATTATTTCCTGTTATAGGTTATTACAAGATATTAATGTAACTTCCTGTGCTATACAGTAGGACCTTGTTGTTGATCTCTTTTATATTTAGGAATATGCATCTGCTAATCCCAAACTCCTAATTTACCCCTCCCTCCTTTCCCCTTTGGTAACCATAAGTTTTCTATGTCTGAGGCCATTTCTGTTTTATCAGTTGACTGTATATTCTTGCATGTAAAGCCTTAAGCACAAAAGGCAAAACAAGTTTACCTGTTATAGTAATAATATTATTTATGTTTTCAGTGCTAGTGTTGGTATCTTATTTTGAATATATTTCTTGATTTAGACAAGGAAAATGAATGATTACGTTGGAGTCCATGAGGTTGGGACATGGGTGTGTGGTAAAGAAAACACAAACGTACACCAATAAATTAAGTAAAAATGTTATTGTCCTCAGTTTGAATTGGAAACATCTGAATGGATTCATTGCTAGTTTTAATCATCCACTGAAAACGCCTGTTGTGATATAATATTCCATAGGTGTCTCAGTTTTGCGCATCTTGTGAGCAGAGGCACTGACTGTGCTTTGTTTCCAGCTCTCATTTCAGGGTGTTTATATAGATCAAAGAGGAAGGGCATGGCAACCCACTCCAGTATTCTTTGCTGGAGAACCCCATGGACAGAGGAGCCTGGTGGGCTACAGTCCAGGGGTTGGAAAGAGTCTGAGCAATTAAGCATATATAGAGAAAAGCCTTGAAAGATGAAGACAGAGTTTTCCTCCAGAGCTCAGAGCAAGGATGCTTATCGCCCATTTGAAAATATTCAAGTTCTCTAAGCTCAGCATCACATATGCAGCTCCTGTGCAGCATCATCTGGCCCACAGGGCAAGAAATGGGAAGGTGGGGATACTGATGCAGAAATGCTGACACTCTGGTTGCTTCTTCTGAGTTGAGTAATAAACTGTTCATTTTTAACCCAGGAATCTCATTTTTCTACCAATATCCATGAAACTATGAAAAGGCAAATTCTGCAAATTACAATTTTGCAAATCTAAAAGTTCTTAAAGTGCCTAGAAGTAGGATCCTGCCTGGTAGCAAAGAATAGCATCTAGATTGCTATCTCTAAATAGCATTTCCCACTAAAATGATCCAAGGCTCCTTGGAAAAATGACTTATTCCAGGTGTGAGAAAGAAATGTGTGAGAAAGATCCTGGAGCATCTTGGTATACCAGAAAGGAAAACAAAACAAAATGAACTTACCAACGACTATTAGGATCATGTCAAAAAGACTCAGAAGACAATTTGAATAGGCTCCTACTACAGCAACTTGAACACCAAAGAGGATACTAGGGTAATAGAGTAAAACATGAAATATGTTTAAGTCTGAATACATAGTGACAAATTTTAAAAAAATCTTATTGATCATCTTTGAAGTAGTAAACTAAAAAACCTAAACATAATATTAAAAACTTGTAAATAAAGTGAAAGAATATAGCATTTTTCTGCTTTCTTTATATGTACTGGGCTTCCCTGGTAGTTCAGACAATACAGAATCTGCCTGCAATGCAGAAGACCCAGGTTTGATCCCTGGGTTGGGAAGATCCCCTGAAGAAGCGAGTGGCTACCCACTCCAGTATTCTTGCCTAGAGAATTATATTGGCAGAGGAACTTGGCAGGCTACAGTCCATGGGGTAGCAAAGAGTCAGACATGACTGAGTGAATAACAATTTCACTTATTACTTTTTCCATATGTACTAGGCCTCCCCATAAACTAATAGTTAATGAGAGGAAGTATCTCCTCATACAATTATCCCAGCTATTAAATGAATTTTCACAGCACTATTTTACAGGTATCATGGCAGAAACATATACGTCCGACTCTTCGTGACCCTGTTGACTGCAGCACACCAGGCCTCCCAGTCCATCACCAACTCCTGGAGTTTACTCAAACTCATGTCCATTGAGTCAGAGATGCCATCCAACAATCTCATCCTCTGTCGTCCCCTTCCCCTCCTGCCTTCAATCTTTCCCAGCATCAGGGTCTTTTCCAGTGAGTCAGTTCTTCACATCGGTGGCCAAAGTTTTGGAGTTTCAGCTTCAAAATCAGTCCTTCCAATGAATGCCCAGGACTGATCTCCTTTAGGATGGACTGGTTGGATCTCCTTGCAGTCCAAGAGACTCTCAAGAGTCTTCTTCAACACCAAGTTCAAAAGCATCAATTCTTCAGCATTCAGCTTTCTTTATAGTTCAACTCTCACATCCATACATGACCACCGGGTAAACCATAGCCTTGACTAGACAGACCTTTGTTGGCAAAGTAATGTCTCTGCTTTTTAATATGTTGCCTAGGTTGGTCATAGCTTTTCTTCCAAGGAGCAAGCGTCTTTTAATTTCATGGCTGCAGTCACCATCTGCAGTGATTAATAATGGCAATATATTGGCTATATTTTAAAAGGGAAATCCTTGCCTTTGAGGTGCATTCTGAAACACACGGGTGAGAGAAGATGTCTCAGATTTACTTTCAAGCCATCCCACGTGGAAGTCAGGAGATGGAGAGAAAGAGAAGACACTGTGCTGATGGGCCCTGGGTACCTGGGAGTTGAATATTCTCTGCTTTTGTGGTTGTTTGATATTTTTCCACAATAAATGGTTGTTATAAACAGGACTGATTTTTTTTTTCAATGAAAATTACAGTGTTGAAACAATCAACAGAAAAGAATTCATAAGGGGAAAATCTATCCTGAGGTGTGGATTTCTCAATTGAGTGTTCAAATCTGCCATCTACCACAGACAAAACTTCCCCATCTTCAGATGACGGAAAATATGATATGCTGAAAAGAATTAGACTCTTTAACAGCTTGCTTGCAGCGTTTAATTTTATATTAAAAAAAAAAAAACTGCTGATGCAAAACATTGCTCTGACATAATTCACTTTACAATTACCCAGGAGCACTTTATAGCCTAAGCTGGTCTAAATTCATAGGAATGAGTTACCCAAGGAATTAATTACCATCCAATTTATGAGTTCCTCATATCATCTAAGCTGCTGAAGAAACTGGTTACCTGGAAAATGATGAATTTTTGGAATACTTGTCAAATTCAATTTAAGTTGGGTTGTAAGGCAGAATTAGTTTTCCTATTTCTTGCACCTAAAGAGCCACAGGTGCTCTTGGACAGGGTGGTTGATTATCATGTGTTGGAGGACTCCTACTCTCCACAGCTGTGCAGTCAAAGCTACCAGAATTTAACATCTCAAAGGACATTGCTGCAGACATCTCCACTGAACTTAGCAGCTCTCAACAGCTAATTGCCTGGTAACGTACCTGGTTTTTTCACATCACAGCAATTGATTTGAGATTTGGACTGGTGCTTGATGTGTTACATCAAGGGTATACACATTCTTAAAAGTAATACCTGGATTAATGCAAAATCAAAGTCTCTTCCCTTTGCTTTCTTCACCAATTTGGTGGGAATAAATTTGGCTGTCCTGATACCAAGAAAGTGATCTCTGGAGGCTCAAAGGGTACCTTTATATTTTACGTTAAAATATAAATAATGACATTCAAATACTATCTTCTGATTTCCCATTAATTTGCCTCTTTCAAGTTTTGCCTTCTCTATGGCTGCCAGACTTAGCAAATAAAAATATAAGACACTCAGTTAAGTTTGAACTTCAGATAAACAATGAATAATTTTTAGTATAATCATGTCCCATGAATATTTAATATAAGTATGTCTCATGCAATATTTGGGCCACACTACTTTTGAAAAGGCATTTCTTATTCATCTGACTTTCATATTTAACTGGGTGTCCTGTATTTTATCTGCCAACCTTAGCCCTCCCCATCATCTGCAATAGAGATGAAGATTCCGAACGTTACAAAGGAGATAAGACTTCCTTCATCATTTCAGTGGGCCCTCTTCTTGCTGAATGGAAAACTGCAAAAGTCTGGTACAATGTCTCAAGTGAATCATTGTTAAGTGATAGCCAACAGCATACATTCTTTCAAACTCAATCTCAAAGACAAATCTTCACATGAAAAGCAGAATCCTCAGATCAGCTTGGTTGGTTTCATAGTAGATTCACTTGGAAAGAGTTAAATCCATTGTTGGTTAACTTGCCATCCTATGCAAAGTGTATTACTAATGTTCCTCTGTAACTTGGGGCAATCACAGTCTTGCTGGGAAATTCCCTGGTGGTCCAATGGTTAGGACTCCATACTCTCCATATCAGGGCCCGGGATTCAGTCCCTGATCAGGGAACTAAGATGTCACAAGCCAAGTGGCAAACAAAAAGAGAAAACAAATAAAGCAACAACACCACCCACAGCAACAAATCTTGCTAAAGAAATCAACCTTTCTTCAGAGAAAGAGAATTGCTTGTCAAGCGTTAAGAGTGTACAAACCATGGGGGAGTCTTGTTAAAATGCAGGTTCTAGTTCAATAGGAATGAATTCTGCTGTTCTAACTGATCCAATGCTGCTGGTCCACACACCAGTGTTTAGGGAAAAAGTAAATTTGCTAAAATAAAGTAATCCATGTGAGAGAAGTCATGCACCAAGCGGAGCTGCTAAATGTCAGAGACCCAAGTCCCAGAAGGAGCTTGAGAATCAGGTTAAGTGAATCGTGCATAATGCCGGGAATATAGCCAAAATTTGATTAAATAGTGATGGAGAATATACTGAAGTCATCTCCAATTATCTAATACCCTTCGAGTGAGATAAGTAACAGAAATAAGTAACAGAAACTTGGGTCAGAGAATGGATACTAATGGAAAAAAAAAATAAAGATCATGGCATCCAGTCCATCACATCACAGGAAATAGATGAGGAAAAAGCAGAAACAGCGATACATTTTATTTTCTGGGCTCCAAAAATCACTGTGGACAGTGAGTGCAGCTGTGAAGTTAAAAGATGCTTGCCCCTTGGAAGGAAAGCTATGACAAAACTAGACAGTATATTAAAAAGCAGAGACATCCCTTTGTGGACAAAGGTCCATGTAGTCAAAGCTGTGGTATTTCCGGTAGTCATGTAAGGATGTGAGAGTTGGAGCATAAAGAAGGTTGAGTGCTGAAGAACTGGTACTTTAGAATCATGGTGCTGGAGAAGACTCTTGAGAGTCCCTTGGACTGCAAGGAGATGAAACCAGTCAATCCTCAAGGAAATCAACCCTGAATATTCACTGGAAGGACTGATGCTGAAGCTGAAGCTCTAATATTTGACCACCTGATGTGAAGAGCCGACTCATTGGAAGAGACCATGATACTGGGAAAGACTGAGGGCAGGAGGAGAAGGGGGCAACAGTGGTGAGATGGTTGGCTGCTATCACTGACGTGAGTTTGAGCAAACTTGGGAGACAATGAAGGACAAGGAAGCCTGGCATGCTGCAGTCCACGGGCTTGCAAAGAGTTGGATAAGACTCAGCAACTGAACAACAGCAGGGGTGTCACGTGGCTCTTTCTGCCCCATTCTAGTGGCTAGAACTCAGTCACATGATATGCCTAAGGGAAAGAGGGTCTAAGGATTGTAGTCTGTGTTAGTGCCCAGGAAGAAAAAAAAATGCATCGAGTGAAGAGCTAGCCAATGTAACCCATTTCATATAGTAAAAGGGAAACCCTGACTCTAAGCCGAAAGTATAGGTCTATAGGTGTAGTCACCATATGCTGCAGTTAGAGAACTTCTTAGAGAAAGTAGACTGGAAATGGGGAGAGTGGAGACCCAGAATCCCACAGGCCCCTGAGGGCTGCAGCTGTGGTACAAGCCCGCAGGCGGAGGCTTTTGCCAGACATGCAAGAAAGGGAACCCTTACCCCTGGGCTCACGTGGGGGTGCCTTCTGCAGGCAAGCTGTTACAATAATCTGTGCAGGGGGGCTTATGACTGCAGCAATTCCCTCCTTTTCTTTCCATGAACCACCTTGTCCACCTCCTATTGTGAACCTATGAAAAGAAAACTACAAAACAAACAAAAACCACTCCTCTCTGCTACAAGGGAACCTAGTCAAGCTTTAAATTAGAAAGCACAAGCTGCCTCTCACGGTTCTGTGTGAGCCTGGTTGCGTACTGATAGGAATGATTCGGGAACTCTGTGCTAAGAAAGAAGGGTCCGGAACAAAAGAAACCACAGAGACGCAGAAAACACAGCAGGCCGTGAAAAGAAGCCAGGATGAAACAAGAGGAAAGATGTAGGCTGGCTTATGTCACCCATGGAGATGCAGGAGCGAAACTGGCTTTGAAACAACGTGACTGTTTTTAGTTGTTTGTGCGTAGATGGCAAATGTCAGGTGAAATGCAGTTTTTCAGTAATAGTTTTGAGAAACAAAGGTGATGTGTTCTTTTCTAAAGCATAGCTGACATATAGTAGGTGCTTAATAAATTATAAATAAAGAATATCAGAAAAAAACAGAGGACTATTTAACAAACAAAAAATGGAAAATTGCTACTGCTCATATGACTTCAAGATATTCTTTAAACTCTTGGAAGGGTGATGCCAATAATATCTTTTTATGTCAGGAAATCTCATTAACAATGTTTGATATGGGCAAATTTCTTTTAGTACATTTAGTTCATAAATCAGAGGCTAGACTAGCTTAGATGGTGATTCAAAATTTATAATTAAAGCAGATTTGGCCAGTTATCAAGTAGACTGAATAATCTCCCTTTCTTCACAGAGCTAAAATGAAACCCTTTTGGTCTAGTTTCTATAATGTTTTTGATGCTTTAATTGGAGCTTACTATTATTTCTTCTGTTCTTTTTGCTTTGCCATAGTTTCTTACCTGGCCTCAACACTTTACATTGGAATATAAGCCAACCTCAATCTAAAAGAAGAGATACAAAAATTTTGCTCAGCCAACAGGCAGAGGAGACTTACTTTAAGAAATAACACAGCGTTCCACTCCACAGCTGGTATTATACTAGCACAGACACCCTGGTACCAGAGTAAGCATGGCAGACCAGATACAGGCCTAGGAAATACCAAAGCTGGTGCCTTCTACCATATTCGCTCATCAAGAAGAACCATGGAAATATGAAGTATTAGGCTTGGATACTAATCCTAAATATAATAATTAAATAACTGCATGTCTCTGGATTCATTAGCTTGCAGCCTCTCAATTCCTCATCTGTAAATGAGGTTTGCATGGTTTAAAGTCCCCTCGAGTGAAGGAGTTGACTTAACCCACTTTGTACCTTTGGAAGCTTTGCCTAAAACAGATATATTGCTTCAAGCTTTGACCCAGGAAGCATTTCATTTGTTTGCACAACATACTCACCACCAGATTTGTGGCCTCCAGAGAATAAGGGGTCATTAAAAAGAGATTTGTGAAAAACCATGTAATGAGAAAGGCAAAACACGTGCTTTTTCTCCGCTTTGTGACTATAAATTGACAGCATTTGAAAGCTCATATTAAATACTTTCCTGTGAACATAATGTTAATATGTTGCATCATAGAGTGCTTGTCTGCTTTCTGCTTTGCCTGTTCATTGTGCCTCCCTCCCTAATGTACATCATTATTGTGGCTATATTCTCCCTGTTATGCACTATGGAGGAGACCAAAAATGATTGGACAAAGGCTCACTTTTCAGATTCTTATAGCTGAGAAGATGTTGTGTGTGTACACGTTATGTATTTATATATACAAGTACAATTTTACTTGTTATGTAAATGTATATATATTTGATATATTTACATGATATGAATGTGTGTATCTGTGTGACACACACAGATCTATATAAATGTTCTCAACTATAAGCATCTTGGCCTTTCCTGGAGGCTCAGTGGTAAAGAATCAATCCCCCTGCGAATTCAGGAGTCACAGGTTTGATCCCTGGGTGGGGAAGATCCCCTGGAGGAGGAAATGGCAACTCACTTCAGTATTCTTGCCTGGCAAATCCCATGGACAGAGGAGCCTGGTGGGCTACAGTCCATGGGTCACAAAGAGCTGGACAGAGCTGAAGTGACTTAGCATGCATTCACGCACATGCACACACACACACATATGCATCTTATATAAGCAAATATATATATATATACACACACACACATACATGTGCCTATACATATACATACGTGTGTGTGTGTGTGTGTGTGTGTGTGTGTGTATATATATATATATGACAGAGAGAGAAAGTAGGAAGTTATTTTCAGGTAAGGGATAAAAGTGAAAGCGTTAGTTGCTCAGTCGTGTCTGACTCTTTGTGACCTCCAAGGACTGTAGCCTCTGTTCACAGAATTCTCCAGCCAAGAATACTGGAGTGGGTTATCATTCTCTTCTCCAGGGCATCTCCCAGCCCAGGGATTGATCCTGGATCTCCTGAATTGTAGGCAGGTTCTTTACCGTCTCCCTGGTGGCTCAGATGGTAAAGGTAAGGGATGGAAAGGATCTTAACTTAGCCTAATGACTTATCAGTGGGGGTAGGTCAGCAGATACGAGGACAGACCCTACAGCATTTGACAACTGACTTAATCCCAAGGGCTTTCCGGTGGCTCAGATGGTAAAGAATCTGCCTCCAATGTGGGAGACCTAGGTTCGATCCTTGAATTGGAAGGATCACCTGGAGGAAGACATACAGCCCACATCAGTATTCTTGCCTGGAGAATCCCATGGACAGAGGAGCCTGGCAGGCTACAGTCCATGGGGTCACAGAGAGACACTTTCACTTTTCAGTTTAATCCCAAGGGCAAAGTGGGTAACTGGTAGGGAAGGACCACTCTTGAGCCCCAGTGCTGGTGAGTGCATGATGGAGTCCCCACCAGCCCTAAGGAGGACCATTCTGTTTAGTAGGGTGTGTGATGGTGAGGTCAGGACAGAAGCACAAACAGAGCTGCTTCATTTTTCCCTCTCCATCTTCTGGATTATGACAAGATGGAAAAGCATCAAAAGGCAGTGTATGGAAAATTTTACATATATAAATCAATCGTGTTAATAAATGTATTAAATCAGAATCACTATTTGTATGACCATGGGGATAATGTCAAAAAAGTCTACATTTGCAGTGGAAGAGGAAGCCCTTAGCAGCCAAGAATGAAACCCAGTGTGTAAAAGAGGTTGGGGCTGTGAGAAGCAAGAAGGAATCAGAAAGAAGGAACTTGTCTGGTGACTTGACAAAGCTTTACTAATGATTTAAGTGGTGGTTTTCTAAGGATTTAAAACAATTGAGAACTGGCTTAAGAGAGTTGATACTATTGACAAATCTGTTCTTACTTGTATTTTTAAATTAATTTGCTTTTATTTTATTTATGTGAAATTACCTTCTTAACTGAAGTACAAATTTTGTCTTAGTTTTGAGTATACAACAAAGTGAATCATATATATATATATATATTCTTTTTCAGACTCTTTTCTATTACAGTTTATTATAAGATATTGAATATCTTGTGTTATACAGTAGGATGTTGTTGCTTATCTATTTTATATAGTAGTGTGTATCTGTTAACCTCAAACTCCTAATTTGTACCCCCATTTACACTTTGGTAACCAAAGTTTATTTTCTATTGGCTGTGAGCCAGTTTCTGTTTTGTAAATGAAAGTGAAAGTGAGAGTCGCTCAGTCTTGTGGAACTCTTTGGGACCCCATGAACTACACAGTCCATGGAATTCTCCAGGCCAGAATGTTGGGGTGGGCAGCCTTTCCCTTCTCTAGGGGATCTTCCCAACCCGAGGATTGAACCCAATTTTTAGATTCCATTAAGAGATATGGGTCTTTTATAGCTGAGTAATATCCCACTGTGTGTGTGTGTGTATCTGTGTATATATAATATGTATATATTATTTATACACACATAGTCCATTTGTCAGAGAAGGATATGGCAACACACTCCAGTATTCTTGCCTGGAGAATCCCATGGACAGGGGAGCCTGATGGGCTGCTGTCCATAGGGTCATGCAGAGTCGGACATGACTGAAGCGACTTAGCATGCATGCATGCATTGGAGAAGGAAATGGCAACCCACTCCAGTGTTCTTGCCTGGAGAATCCCAGGGACAGAGGAGCCTGGTGGGCTGCCGTCTATGCAGTCACACAGAGTCGGACACGACTGAAGCGACTTAACAGTAGCAGCAACAGTCCATTCATATGTCAATAGGAATTTAAATTCCTTCCATGTCTTGGCTATCGTAAATAATGCTGGTATCAAATGGCATATTTGTATCTTTTGAATTAGCTTTCGTATTTTCTGAATATATACCCAATAAATATGTGTTTAATCATATGGTAACTCTATTTTTAGATTTTTGAGGACCCTACATGCTATTCTCCATAGTGGCTGCACTAATTTACATTCCCACCAATAGCATAGGAGAGTCTCCTTTTCTCTATACTCTCTCCATCATTTATTATTTGTAGTATCTTTTTCCATTCCTTCACTTTCAGTCTGTATATGTCTTTAGATATGAAGTGGGTTACTTGGAGGCAATATACATATAAGGGTTTTTATCTTTATATCCATTCAGTCACTCAATGTCTTTTGCTTGGAGCATTTAATCCATTTACATTTTAAATAATTATAAATGTGTATACTCTTATTGTCATTTTATTAATTGTTTTGAGGTTATTTTTGTCTTTTTCTCTCATTATTCTTTTGTTTTCTTCTCTTGTGATTTGATGACTATCTGTAGTGTTATGTTTGAATTCTTTTTACTTTTGTGTGTGTATATATACACTATAGATTTTTGGATTGTGATTACCATGACATTTTTGTATAACTGTCTGTATATATGTGTGTCTATGGCTCTATATATATGTACATCAAGGCTGTATGTAGTCACCCTGCTCATTTAACTTATATGCAGAGTACATCGTGAGAAATGTCAAGCTGGATGAAGCACAAGCTGGAATCAAGATTGCCAGGAAAAATATCATCAACCTCAGGTATGCAAATGACATCACCCTAATGGCAGAAAGTGGAGGATGAAAAAGGTGGCTTAAAACTCAACATTCAAAAAATGAAGATCATAGCATCTGGTCCCATCACTTCATGGCAAATAGATGGGGAAACAATGAAAGCAGTTACAGCTTTTATTTTCTTAGGCTCCAAAATCACTGTGGATGGTAACTGCAGCCATGGGAAGTTAAAAGACACGTGCTCCTTGGAAGAAAAGCACAAACCTAGACAGCATATTAAAAAGTAGACACATCACTTTGCCAGCAAACCTCTGTAAGTCAAAGCTATGGTTTTTCCAGTAGCCATGTATGAATGTGACACTTGGACCATAAAGAAAGCTGAGTGCTGAAGAACTGATGCTTTCCAACTACGGTGCTAAAGAAGAATCTTGAGAGTCCCTTGGACAGCAAGGAGATCCAACCAGTCAATCCTAAAGGAAATAGACCCTGAATATTCATTGGAAGGACTGATGCTGAAGCTGAAGCTGAAGCTCTAATACTTTGGCCACCCAATGTGAAGAGTTGACTCATTTGAAAAGACCCTGATGCTGGGAAAGATTTAAGGCAGGAGAATAAGGGGATGACAGAGGATGAGATGGTTGAATGGCATCACTGACTCAATGGACATGAGTTTGAGCAAACTCTGGGGGATGGTGAAGGACAGGGAGGCCTGGTGTGCTGCGGTCCATGGGGTCACAAGAGTTGAACACAACTGTGCAGCTGAACAACAATATATGTGTCTAACTTGCTGATCTCTTAAATTTATATGCATTTTAAATACCTGGCATTTGTACCCTCCTCCCCTCATGATTACTGTTTGATGTCATATTTAACATATTTTTTGTTTATCCCTTAATTGCTTATTGTGGATACAGATGATTTTATGACTTTTGGTTTCTAACCTCTCTAACTAGCTTTGAGTGTGGATGATATCTTTCTGTATGTTTGCTTTTACTGATGAAATTTTTCATTTCATAATTTTCTTGTTTCCAGTTATGGCCTTTTCTTTTTCACCTAGAACAACTCCTTTAGCTTGTGTTATTTTTTTTGTTTGTTTTTATTTATTTATTTTTAGCTAATTTTATTTATTTGTTTATTTTTGGATGTGCCGGGTCTTCATTGCTATTGAGGGCTATTCTCTAGTTGTGCAAAGCGGGGGCTACCTCTTTAGTTGAGGTACGTGAGGTACCTCTCTAGGTGAGGTACGTGGGCTTCTCATTGTGGTGGCTTCTCTTGTCATGGAGCACAGGCTCTAGGGCATGTGGGCTCAGTACTTGCGACTCTCTGGCCCTAGAGCACAGGCTCAGTAGTTGTGGTGCATGGGCTTAGCTGTTCTGCAGCATGTGGGATCTTCCCAGATCAGGGGTTGAACCCGTGTCTCCTGCATTGGCAGGAGAATTCTTTACCACTAAGCCACCAGGGAAGTTCTATTTTTACTTTTAGATCATAACTTTATTTGTGTGTTAAAGAGCCTAGAGTGGCTCTGTATGTGAGAGTTGCAGCAAGTGATTATTTAGAACATTCTAACTTTCTATTTATCTAGATCTTGGTTGGGTTGTCATGTAAAACTAAATATGAGGGACATAATAATTTTAACCTATCTGATGCTCATCCTCAGAGACACATTTCAGAGTGTGTCCTGAAAGATATTTTATTGAAAAATTATTTGATTCCAAGATTAAATTGATCTGGGATAGATGAATTTAAAAACCTGGCATCTACCTTTCTTAACAGCTGGAAGACTCTGGCAGACCTACTTTTGGATCATTAGAAGTATTTATTTATTTATTTATTTTTTATATTGCTGTGACTTTTTTTTTAATTTTATTTTATTTTTAAACTTTACATAATTGTATTAGTTTTGCCAAATATCAAAATGAATCCGCCACAGGTATACATGTGTTCCTTGTGTTATAAATCTGCTGTAATGGTATTCAATTTTTTATGCTTTCGTTTGTCTTTAAAGCTTTTGATCTCTCAATCAAATCTGAAAGAAAGCCTTGCTGGGTAGAGTACTCTTGGTTTTAGGTTTTTCCTTTGCATCATTTTAAATATATCACGCCACTCCCTTCTGACCTGCAGGGCTTCTGCTGGAAAAACCAGCTGATAGCCTTAATGGGTTTCCCTTAAATGTTAATTGTTGCTTTCCCTCTATTGCTTTTAATCTTCTCTATCTGTAAATTTGTCACTTTATTACAATGTTTCTTGGTGTGTTCCGCTTCAGGTAATCCTGTTTGGGACTCTGCTTTGTGAACTTGTGTGGCTGCTTCCTTTCCCAAGTTTGGGAAATTGTCAGCTATTATCTAAGTACTTTCTCAGGTCCTTTCTCTATTCTCCTTCTGGGACACCAATAAGGGATTATCAATGCACTTGATGTTGTCCCAGAGGTCTCCTCCTACCTGGCTCAGTGTGGTTCCTTCTTTATGTCTTTAGTTGTGGTTATCTTCTAAGCAGTTATATTTTCTGTGGGTTCTGGGTGTTTTCACTGATGGTTGTTCACCAATAGTTGTGATTTTGGTGAGCTCATGAGACAGTCTGTCTATTCTGTCTTGGCTGCTCTCTCAAAATTACCTTTATATTATAATACCTACTAATATTTGTAAGGCTGTACATAAAACATTGTCCCTTGAGATGTGTCTTCTAAAGATGTTTCCTCAAAATAATAATCCCATGGATGCATAATGAGAACTAAGTGATGCTACAGACTTAGAGATCAAACTTCTGGTTACCAGGAGGAGGTAGGGGAGGGATACTTGGGGAGTTTCAGATGGAAATGTATACATTCCTATATATATTTAAAATAACCAGAAAGGACCCACTGTATAGTGCAGGAAACTCTACTCAATGTCATATGCTGGCCTAAATGGCCAAAGAATTTGAAAAAGAATAGGTACATATATGTGCATAACAGACTCCCTTTGTTGTTCACCTGAAACTCAAACAACACTGTTAATCAACTATACCCCAATACAAAAGACAAAGTTACAAGTAAGTGATGCTGTTGTCAACTGCAGTCAAAAAATACTGAAAACTGTACCCCACACTAAACTGTAGACAACAGTGCACATGGGAATACAGAGGGTCCTGAAATGTCTACCACTTACCAATAACAAAGTGTGAGGCCCACGCGGAGCCCCTTAAACAATCTTACCTGATTGTCAGAACAATCCAGTGCCATGGGTGACGATTATCTCCAGTTACAGGTTACAGATCAGCAAATTGGGGCTTAGAAAAGTCAAGCAATTGTCCAGGTCCCAAGGTCATTAAATTGACGTTGAAGTCATTTTCGCCTCTGAGCATCAATTAACTTAAAAACAAATACACTTTGGAAAATGTTGTCCAGGGCAGATTGGTTTCCTGTTTCCAAAGCTTCTCACTTCTACTTGTGTTTGCTGGTGTCCCACTCCGAACAGGTGGCAGTGCTAAACATTGGCTTCTTTGTTTTGGTGGCAGCATGATGCAGGCATTCACCAACTACCAACTCAAATTCTAAGCCCCTAGCCCCTCAAAAAGGCAGTGGAAATGTCAACTTCTTTTTCCCCCTCTCTAGTAACACCTCTAGGTTCAGGCTTTTCTGACTACCTTCATAAAGCTCACCACCTTGGATTCACCCACGTTTAGCAATTAGAATGAAAGCTACGTTAAGTGGGTCCACACTTGCACTTAGGTAGCAAACTACAACACATAAAAACAATCGCCACTGCTGGAAATGACCAGACCCTGTGTTCAAAGAAGAAAATTAATGAATTCTCTCTTTATCGGCAAAGCATAGTAAGGCCAAGCAAGACTACCCAAATTCACACTTTCATTTGCAGCTGAGTACTTAGATAACAATAAACTCTGTCCTAAGTCACCACTCTAAAGCCCAGCTGAAGCTATCAGCTGGCAAATGAGTCTAATTATTCTGGAGGAAAGGGTACATGTGCTAATACACAATAGAAAATAAAGCCCTGATGGGACCCGAAAAATGCTAACAACTCAGAAAAGCAGATAAGAGCCTTATGATGAAAAGAGATATAAGGGATAATGTAGTTTTCTCAAAATCATCGTGAAAATCAGAGAGCAGCTGCTCGGCAAATGGTAAAACCTGGGTATAGAGGAAACGATGTGACATTAAGCTTTTAATCTCTATCCTCTTTTTTTGTTCAGAATATATCAAAATAAGATCTTGTTTTAGATTATAGGAGAGTAACTTCTTGAAGTTTTAGGAGAAATAATAAAACTTGGGTGTCGAGCAGCTCATTAAAGGGAAACTCTTATTTCCAGACAACAGAATAACTTTTAAAATTGGAACCTGATATTTTTATTGAGGACTCATTGTTTTGTATTTTAGATCTAAAGTAAAAATGTGTCCTATGTAATAAAAATGTATTTTATGTTTTTCTGGAAGTATTTTTTGCACTGTAATTATGTAGAATTAAATGTACTTACTATTTGCATAATCATGAATTTTACAAAGAAAATTGAGTCAAATTGTAGGCTGACATTTTAAAATATGTATTATATACAAATTGCAAGTGGGATAACATGTACTTTTGCATTTATTGGCTATGGTCTTTTGTATCTGGGGCAGGGAATGCATCTGTGTGTCGTTAAAATAAATACCGTGCACATTGTCAGTTCTGTAGATATATCAAGTACTAAGCATATTTATACTGAAGTTTTACTTGTATTTCACATTTTTTGGTTTCCTAAAGTTTCTCAATTTATTCATGCTATATTTGATACCTTTACTAAATCAACATTTGGTCCTATTTTTTAATTTTAATGATTTTAAACATTGATAGAATTAATTCCATTTGTAAGTCATTAATTTATCTTGGTTTTTCTTCTCATTCTCTGACTTTGAGCCTGGTTTAATCCTGTTTCCTCTCCCACACCCCAGTCTGCTTCTTTGGCCCTGCATCTTGTTGAGCACACATATTTCTTGGCCTTGGTGATTACATTCCCCATTGACCCCGTACACTATTGCCATTAGTGTATGCAGGATGGTTTCTTGGGTTTATAAATAGCTCTAGTCCATGAATCTTTTGAACTGTGGTGTTGAGAAGACTTGAGAGTCCCTTGGACAGCAAGGAGATCCAACCAGTCCATCCTAAAGGAGGTCAGCCCTGGGCGTTCATTGGAAGGACTGATGTTGAAGCTGAAACTCCAATACTTTGGCTGCCTGATGCGAAGAACTGACTCATTAGAAAAGACCCTGATGCTGGGAAAGATTGAGGGCAGGAGGAGAAGGGGACGGACAGAGGATGAGATGGTTGGATGGCATCACCGACTCAATGGACATGAGTTTGGATGGACTCTGGGAGTTGGTGATGGACAGGGAGGCCTGGCATGCTGCTGTTCATGGGGTCGCAAAGAGTTGGACACAACTGAGCAATTGAACTGACTGAGTCCATGAATAGATTTCTGAAAAACTTGAACTTAGCGGATAGAGAAGTTTAGGACATTAGAGTTCAGGAGACAAGATGTAGGAAGTGAATTCAGGAAAGCCTCCAAATATTTATGTAAACTGAAAAGGCAAAACCGACACTTTATACAAATGAACAAAAGTTCTATACAATCGACACTGAATTTGCTATCTATTGTTGGATCCTGATCTTCTGTTTTTTCAATGAGAGGTTAAGTGAAAAGGTATTTTAAGTGGCTGCTGCAGTGTGAACTTACACACATACCCACACATATCAGACTCTGTTGGCATGTTTGTTTATTTTTTTTTTCAGTTGATATGCTTGTATGATTAAGAAAAACCTAGATAAACCCAGATCTATGTGCATCACTGGTCTCTGGAACAACATTCTACTGTGACCCACAGATTGCTAGTAAGTTAGTGGATTTGCATTTGCAAGTGTCTCAGCAGAAGGCAATGGCACCCCACTCCAGTACTCTTGCCTGGAAAATCCCATGGATGGAGGAGCCTGGAAGGCTGCAGTCCAAGGGGTCGCTGAGGGTCGGACATGACTGAGCGACTTCACTTTCACTTTTCTCTTTCATGCATTGGAGAAGGAAATGGCAACCCACTCCAGTGTTCTTGCCTGGAGATTCCCAGGGACAGGGGAGCCTGGTGGGCTGCCATCCATTGGGTCGCACAGAGTTGGATACGACTGAAGCGACTTAGCAGCAGCAGCAGCAGCAGCAGTAGAGGAAACAGAGAAAAGACAGCTTTCATTTCCTTGTGGGGAATGTGGGAAAATGCTCCAGTGGGTCCTAGAGAGCCCTGCTCCTTCCAGGTGTGGATGGAAAAAGAGACCATGGACATGAGTTTCCTGGGAGTACTACTTAATTTAGACGGCATCATCCTCATTAGGATCTTGGAAGAGCCTGAAAATTCTCTCAAGGTGCTGGACTTCCTTGGATTTATCCCAAGACAAATGTTCATTCCGTTGGGCCTCAAACAAAATCTTCAAGGTTTTAGAAAGTTACAAGAAATGAGCTTCGAATCTGAAAAGACAGAGCACAATCCATTAATGATGGAAAATTAAAGGTGATCTTCCAGCCAGTGTTTTATTTGAGGACATTAATTAAAAAAGAAAGAAAGAAAGAAAGAAAATAAAGAGAAACCTCAAACCAGGACCTCAAAAAAAAAAAAAAAAAAACACCTTAGGATATGTTTATCTTAAAGTCCTACACTATAGTCACTGACCTAGCCAACCAATATTTATATCATTTTAGGCTAGTTCTGAGAGCCTAGAGTCTATATCATATCAGGACACTGAAATAAGGCCAACACATAATGAATGTCAGGTATTCTTCTAAGCATTTTACACATAAGCTTATTTAAGTTGTTTAATCCTCATGACAAATCTCTCTAATCCCATTTTACCTGTAAGGCAACTGACAAATTCAGTTAGACAACTAGTACGTGAAGGAACCAGCATTCAGACCTGGTTGTCAGCTCCAGGGCCCCAGCTTTTAATCAGGATATGTGGCTTCTCTGGTTCTTGCCAGATACTGGTCATCTCTTCAGAGTTCCCGGCTTTCACTGGTAACTTGGGTAATGGGTGTTGTGCTGGACCTGTCTCAGCTCCTCCAGATCCACTTCACCTTGCTTTATGCCTCCACAGGCTCACTTGCTCTCCTGCTCCAGCCTAGATTCACTACGGAGAGGCATCTCAGGCGACCCAGGAGCAGGGGGAGACACAGGGAAGAACCTGCCCCACATCCATCCTCATTGCCAGGGCACTGCTCTTTGGCTGTGTCTTTCTCGGTGTCTTCATCTCTAGCATGGTGATGCTTCGTGTGGTTATCAGTCTCCCACGGCAACACTCCACCTTTTGTTTCTTCTCTTCTGTGTTGCCCCCACTTTGTAAAGAGTCCCTCTATTACGCCTTTCTCATCAGTTTCCTGCAGAAACCTGGACAGATATGGATGCTTTTCAATGGACAGGGTGCCAGCTGCCAGTTTTCCTGTTTATCATTTATGGGGCAGCATGTGGAGAGTGTGGCACCAAAGATTCAAACTTCTGTTCATCAAAGGATTGTTTGACCATCAAGGTCATTTGGGTCCCCCAAGGCTTAAGGCCTTGCCCTGGATAAGGTATTAACTGGATACTTATTAACTTATTTATTCATTCAAAAATATTTACCAAGGACTTACCATGAGCTGGACATGGTGCCAGGTACTGGAGATGCAGCTGTAAACAGGTTAGATTAGGGTCCTGCTCTCATGAATCTTACAATTTAGTGGGCAGAAACAAAAAAATAATGAAGCCAATCTAATAATCGTGGTAACTGTTCTGAAGACAATAATCAGCAGAGTAGTATGGGAAACACCTGCTAGGTAAAAGGATGCTGCTTTCAATAGGCTGGTCAGGGAAGCCTCCTTGAATCCAACTGACCTGATGGAAGGACCCAGTTGTGTGAAGAACTGGAGATGGAGCATTCTAAGCAAACGGGATCACAAGTACAAAGACCAGGAAGGAATGACTTTTTGGAGGAGAGGAAAGAATGAGGTGGAAGAAGTAGGGAGGAACAGAATCACCTAGGGCTTTCTAGTTCTAGAGTAGCTATTAAGTCTCTGTGGGCTTCCCTGGTGGCTTAGATGGTAAAGAATCTGCCTGTGATGTAAGAGACTCAGGTTCAATCCCTGGGTTGGGATGATCCCCTGGAGAAGAGAATTCCATGGACAAGGGAGCCTGGGGGGTTACAGTCCATGGGGTCACAAAGAGTCAGACATGACTGAGTGAATAACACATACATGTTAAGTCTCTATGAAAAACATGAGGTTCCCCTTCCCTCAATTTTAGATAGGAGATGAGTGGAAGAGATCCCCCTAGGAAGCATCCAGCTAAGGGGAGTGATCCACAGGAGAGTCTGAGGACTCTGGGCAGAAAGAATCCACGATTTTTTCAAAGGCAGAAAAGATCTTGTTTCTAGATTCTTATAGATCCGACCAATGATGTGGATTTGGAGAACAAGAGCAATGATTTCCCACATTGCTTGCAATGAGTATTATGAGTATTACTTCTTTGTCCTGAGAGTTTAATACAGAGTTTTGGGCAATAAAACCCTACAACCCATATGTTTTTCATCTTTTTAAAAATTTTTGGATCTAAGATAGGTAGGAATCCAAATTTGGTAGGATGCATCCTGAGGGATATTTTTCTGTGTCTGGTCCTACATTCAAATTGGCATCCTTTCTGATTAGATGTCTCAGTTGCGAATGCACTTCTCCTGCCCCTCAGCTCATTGTCCAAGATGCAGAAATGCAGTGACTTCTATACTGACCAGAAAGAGGGGAGATTTCGGGCTACAACTCTGGTTGAGAAGAGTAAATATGTTACAAAAACTGTAAATGGTTGACCAAATATTAATGAGCTCAGAAACTAGAAATGGTGATTTGAAACAAAAGCAAGTGGTAAAGGTCTACAAGGACCTGTGAGATTTCTGCTACTGGCACTGATTTTTATTCGTTTACTGACATCCTTAAGGGGTGGAGAGGGCTTGCTCCAGCAGTCATATATATGGTACTTCTGGGCAATGCACAAGTGGTGGATGATTGGGGTAACATTTTAGATGTTTGGGATATTTGAAGAGTTATTTTTCAAGGATCCTGTCCAAAGCACAAAGGATGTATCTCAGGTTCTCCATGACGATGACCTTCCAATGCTGTTACATTTCAACTCAGTCCTAGCACCTCCAATTTCTCAGGTTCCTTCCTCTTGCCAAGACTTTGTTAAAGAAATCTTTTATCTTCTCTCTCCTTTGCTCCACTTTTATTTTCTATTTCCAAATTTTCATTCCTCTTTGTCAATTCATTCCCAAAGTGTGGTGAACAACATCCAATACTGTTAAAGAAAGGACATAGTTTAAGAAAGCTGCACATACTGGAATTTTGAATAAGAAAACTCATTGCTGTGGGGAAGATAATTTTTAGCTCCATATGAGTTATAAGGTCAAACTTCTTCTGACAGAGCTTCTTTGTCATTAATTCCATACTTAAAGACTCCTCAATTTTGTAGATGGGATGGGAAATTCCATCTAAGTTGCCCTTATCAGTATACTTAAGTGCCAGAGGTTTCTTAATGACTTGTGTCTGAGTCTTGATGTCTGAGATATTTCCACATCAGTTTGCTGGGGCCTGTTTGCTTGGGCCTAACACAGTGACACATGAGGCAAGCTCACCTGGGGGTGAGATAGGAGGGCCTGTCTAGGTGTTGTTTTTAATGAACACAATATAAACCACTTTGTTACTGTTCTGAGGCTTTCCACACTTCTTTATTCATTTCTTTAGCCTTTTCCTGATATTTTTCCTTTGCTCTACATCACATCTTTTAGTAAATATCCTCAAGCTGCCTGTGATGCCTGTCCAACCAGGTGACCTGCTTTGTGTTCTTAGGAGGCAGTGTAACTTAGGGGACCTTGTAAGCCTGTGTTTCACTGCTTATATAATGTTTCTGAAAGGAAGGAGAGAAGAATCTAAACACCAAAATTGGATCTTGACTAAAAACTTACATAAATGAATTATCAGAATATTGTTTATAGGCACAAACGTAATTTTAAAAGGCTTGCTAACCTTCGAATTACTGTGTTGAAAATTGCTCACTCTGAAGGTTTGATCCCTTTATTCAACAGTGAAGCATATCTAAGAAATTATAAATGCAAACAGCAAAGATGTCATTTTGAACTGTTCTGAACTATTTTTATCAGAATGATTTGACAGCAGAAGGTGGGGCCAAAATCTACCTTATTAACTAACTATGATTGGGAACAGGTAAATATTTTCCTTTATATATTTAGCCAAAGTGAGTTTTCACATGTGGAGTTTATTTCCATAGCAAGAACCATCTGTATAACACAAGGCCCGGTCATCAATTTCATTTCACATAAGTCACTGGATAGGAATATGCAGCCGTGATTAATTTAGCTTTTATTTTTGCTTCAAGCATAACACTTCAAAACAAAGTAGTTTAAATGAGCAAATGGAATATTCCTCAAGTGTTATCAGACAAGCAGGAAATCTAATAAAGTAAACCCATGTCTATTTTGAAGAGATGTCAAGGAAGTGGATATTTTGCAGGTTCTGAGCAGTTTTTATTCACGGTACCTTGAGCATCTACTCAGAAAATATAGTTTCCAAAATAAGTTAATCCCCATATTTTGAAGAGGAGCTTTAGAATTAGAATTAAAGTAACAATGATAATAATAGAACTTGTTGGAAATCATACAATGAACTTGAGATGTAGGAAAGTGGCCCTACCTTATGAAGAGCTGGGTCATTTGAAGGGTAGGCAACAAAAAGAATACAGTATTGTTTCTTCAGGGGCAATCATCCTTTTCAGACACTTTGCACTATTAATATAAGCTCACAGATTTGCCATGTTATGCAGATATGCAAGCAAGCAAAAACTACATAGATAGCTACATCTTAATTCGTATGTATGTGTATGTATATTTGTGTATCTGTATGCATATGCATATGTGTGTGTGTGTATATATGTATGTGTACACATAACCTCTAACAAATAAACAGGTATTTCTCCAGCAAAGATGAGTTTATTTGGGATCAGCAGAGAACTGCTATTCAGGGTCTGCACACATGGTGAGCCACACACAAGTCTCCTGATGGTGAGGGGGAAAGACCACCTTTTATAAAGGGAAAAGGAAGCTGGGAGGGCTGGAGTAAACAAACTGTCCACAGCTTTTCATTGCCTGAGTCTTTCCCAGGAAGAAGGAGTCTTTCTCTTTCTGAGGGACTCTGCCCTCATCACAGTGTGTGACAGCTCCCCCTGCTGGTCTCTTGACTCTATTAATTTGAGGTTTCTATTTACTTACTTACACATATATTTGTTTATTAATATAATATATGCATATATTTATACATATTTCTTTCAATACATATATAAAATAGTTCACACAAAGGTCATTTTCTGCAGAAACACAAAGCCACATAGGTGAAGGTAGGGTGAGTAAACAGAACAAAAATAATCTGGATCACTGAAAAGCTTTTACAGCACTAAAGTAGAATAAAACTGTGAGAGCTCAGAGATAAACATAACCCCAAAATAGATTTGCTACAAGAAGCTTTTAGAAAAGGGATAAAATCTATTCTCAAAGAGATAAAAAGGGACAGGACATCTATTAAAGAACAATCCAGAATAAAATAAAAAACAAAATGAAATCTGCAATAGACCAAATAAAATCACTGTTGGAAGCATCCAAGAGTTGGTTATTATGAGAGGCTGTTGGGTGATGGAGTGGATAGAATGTGAGAGTCCGAGGATCTGGGATTCAAACTTGTTTGGTTATTTATTCACCATGAGACCAGGAAAAAATCCCTCACTGTCTCCGAACAGGTCTCTTCATATGTAAATTGAGGTTAATGGTACATCCTAGGCTAGTCAGAAACATCCCATTGTACAACCCAGGAGAATATAACGTAAATGGTGCCCCTGGAGCTATATAACATCATGCTAAAGGTCTACTATAAAATAATGTTTTTGCATCTATTTCTAGTACATGGTAAGCAGTTCAAACATGTTAATTTTACTGAAAAGCATAACAAAGCAGGCCTCATGACAAAATGCTGAATCAACAAAGTAGACGATGAAAGTGATAACCATATCCCGGTCACCAAAGGAATAAATGTAGATATTAAAAAATCAGCAAAAAATATGACAACCAGGGATAATAAATCTACAAATGACAGCATTTTCTAAAGAAGAACACAGGATGAATGCATGTTGGCATTGGTAATTTGAAAATGTAAATTAAAAAATTGCAAACATAAATAAAATAGTAATTAAGCTTAGAAATAGGCATCACCCATGTCTCAGGTTTTAAAAAACAATTGGCTGCAAGTAAAAATAATTTTGTAAACATGCAATTTGCAAACAGTGTTATATTAAGGAATAGAAAAATAAAAAGTCAGAGAAACATTTTCCCCTATGGATGAACTGAGGCCAGAAAGTGAAGAAATCTCACTTATAAACAGTTGAATGAATCAAGGTGTTGCTTATGTGGAAAATCACCAAAATGACATTCCCAGATATGCAAATATATTAACCTTTTTAGAGGAGTCAGGTGAAGACCTATTCCAGAACCCTAGATATGAAGACAAAATTTTGAATGGAGGTGACCAGTTAAAAAATGTAAAATTAGTGCTGATATACATTACATTTAACGGGAAAATGAGACATATGAAGAATATTCAAAAGGATTAAAAAATATCCAGGACCCTGGGGATTGCAGGAAGATGATGACTTCCTTTCCTAGCACCAGTTTCAATCATTCTGGCCCACTTGAGTCAAATGCTACTGGTGGCAACAGGAAACCAGAGCCAAGGAAAGCTGTGGGCTCCTGAAAGACATGAGGGGAGGCTCTGCCCAGGGCTGGGTCAGCACCCAGACACCGGCACTGGGAAGCCCAGGTGGACGACCACAGCCACAGTGCATTCAGCCTCAGGTGGAAAGGCGTGACCATGTGCAGACTGCCTGCCCCTGAGGAGATCAAGAAGGATCTGGAATAATGGGCGAGTGCTCCTTGGCCTGGGAGCATGGGAGAGATGAAAGAGACCAGAACGCATGGAAGCTTCTTCCAGGTGTCCTGGTCAGGAGACTGACAGCCTGCCTGCTTCTGCATTTGGACCAACGGAAGAGACAGACATATGCCCCACTGCAGGAGTAATTCCAAATAAGCTGGCAAAGAAAAACAACCTCACATCAGGCCCAGCACCTAGATAGAGAAAGCATCAGTCAAGGCAGAATGCTCAACAGTAAAGGAGGCACATGACTAAATGAATAACACAATAATTGGACTGCAAGCAGATCCAAGCAGTCCATTCTGAAGGAGATCAGCCCTGGGATTTCCTTGGAAGGAATGAAGCTAAAGCTGAAACTCCAGTACTTTGGCCACCTCATGAGAAGGGTTGACTCATTGGAAAAGACTCTGATGCTGGGAGGGATTGGGGGCAGGAGGAGAAGGGGACGACAGAGGATGAGATGGCTCAATGGCATCACTGACTCGATGGACGTGAGTCTGAGTGAACTCCGGGAGTTGGTGATGGACAGGGAGGCCTGGCGTGCTGTGATTCATGGGGTCGCAAAGAGTCGGACACGACTGAGTGACTGAACTGAACTGAACTGAACTGAAGGTGCCCTTGAAGAGACTCAAGAGTGCACAGAAAAGTTGCTTGAGCTACCAAAACACACTTTTTTTTTTTAAAACTAAATATTTTAGTAGGAGAACTGAAAGAGAAGCTAATACTTGTGATACTTGAATTAGAGGCATGGATAGTCACTACAAGAAATATCTCAAACCACAATTTAAAGTATAAGAAGATTGTGAATTGATTTCCTACTGCTGCTGTTACAAACTACCACATACCCAATCACTCAGAACAACACAGATTCATCATCTTGCAGTTCTAGAGGTCACAAGCCTAAAGTAGGTCACTGGGGTTGCTTTTCTTCAGGAGGCTCTGGGGGGATGTGTTTGCTCACCTTTCCAGCTTCTAGACTCACATTCAGTCTTTGGCTCATGGTCCCTTCCTCTGCCTTCAAGGTCAGCAGCACAGCACCCTCTTTCCTCTCTGACATGCCTTCATGTAAAAAGGAAATTCCTATAAAAACACCTTTATGATTACCTAGGCCCACCAGGATCGTCTAGGATAATTTCTGCATGTCAAGATCCTTAACTGTATCTGCAAATTAACATATTTATGGGTCCAGGGATTAGAACATGGACATCTCTGAAGGGAGGATTGTTTGGCCTACACCAGACAGAATGATGAAAAAAGACTAGTTGGGTGATACAGGATAGGTAACATAAAGGTACTACATATGCAATGTTACTACATACTACATATAATGTTACTACATACATTAACATTGTAGCCATTTCTGGTAAGAGATAAAGGGACACGTGGAACAAAAGCAATTGTTAAAACCAGGAAACGAATTACCTAAACTGAAGAAATCTTGAACCTGCAGATGTAAATGACTTGACGAGTTCAGGCAGGGTTAATGGGAAAAGAGAAATCTAGCCATTTTCTAATCTAATTCTCAAGTTCTTAAGACAAAGGAGTAAACCTTTAAACAGAAGAGCCAGTTATTTAGATAAAAGAAGACATGTTAATGTTGGGCTTCTCATATATAAACTGGTAGTGGAATAACACAGTGGAATAAATCTAGGCTCTGAGGGTCTACATCTTTCCTGCCACCAGTGTTTCTTATGATAATCTCATAATAAACTCAGACTTATTTTTCCCAAATAAAGTATGGAAGACAAATGGGAGAAAAGTGTTGCAATCCAAGAATTCTATACCCAGCCCAAAATTATTCACCAGCAAGTCAAAAAGATGCAAGAATTAGAGAAATACTCTAGAAACAACTTTATTTAAACAAACAAAAAAAAAAAAGCAGAAAAAATTTTTAAATGGAGCAAAACAGAGCCCTCAAAATGGGTGTCTATGAGGAAGAGAGAAATAATGGAGAACATGGATGAGTCTGAATGGATTTATCTTAGATTTTCCGAGAAAATGTTTTTACTATATGATGTTAGTATAATATATAATATATGTTGCATATATGACATTATATTATATGATATTATTAATAATGTTAATATTATTTAAATGTAAAATAAGCACCCTAAAAGCAAAATCATTTCTGAAAAGTAAATTCAATGGAAATTCTGATCTAAAACTAAAATATTAAATTAACAAAACCAAAGAATTGATATGGAGAAAAGGATACAGGAAAGTAAAAATTTTCCATATGTCTCATGTAGTTGAGAGTGAAGTAGACGAACAAGAGAGGAGGAAAGTTAAGATGCTGTAAAGGTCCCATCTAATAAAGGTGGGAGCAGGGAGAGGTCAAACAAATGGGTGGAAAATAGAGCATCTTTTGAAAATTTTTTTATTAAAGTGTTTTTGATTTATAATGTTTCAATTGTTCAGCAAAGTGATTCATATTATATATATAATGTATATTTACATATTCTTTTTCAGATTCTTTTACATTATAGGTTATTACAAGATATTGATATAGTTCCCTGTGTTACACAGTAGATCTGTTCAGTTCAGTTCTGTTCAGTCACTCAGTTGTGTTTGACTCTTTGTGATCCCATGGACTGTAGCACGCCAGGCTGCCCTGTCCATCACCAACTCCCAGAGCTTACTCAAACTCATGTCCATTGAGTCAGTGATGCCATCCAACCATCTCATCCTCTGTCGTCCCCTTCTCCCCTTGCCTTCAATCTTTTCAAACATCTGGGTCTTTTCAAATGAGTCAGTTCTTAGCATCAGGTTGCCAAAGTATTAGAGTTTCAGCTTCAACATCAGTCCATCCAATGAACACCAAAGACTGATCTCCTTTAGGATGGACTGGTTGGATCTCCTTGCAGTCCAAGGGACTCTCAAGAGTCTTCTCCAACACCACACTTCAAAAGCATCCATTCTGCACTCAGCTTTCTTTATAGTCCAACTCTCACATCCATACATGACTACTGGAAATACCATAGCCTTGACTAGATGGACCTTCATTGGCAAAGTAATGTCTCTGCTTTTTAATATGCTGTCTAAGTTGGTCATAACTTTCCTTCCAAGGAATATGCGTCTTTTAATTTCATGGCTGCAATCACCATCTGCAGTGATTTTGGAGCCCCAAAAAATAAAGTCTGACACTGTTTCCACTGTTTCCCCATCTATTTCCCATGAAGTGATGGGACCGGATGCCATGATCTTCATTTTCTGAATGTTGAGCTTTAAGTCAACTTTTTCACTCTCCACTTTGACTTTCATCAAGAGGCTCTTTAGTTCTTCATTTTCTGCCATAAGGGTGGTGTCATCCACATATATGTGGTTATTGATATTTCTCCTAACAATCTTGATTCCAGCTTGTGCTTCCTCCAGCCCAGCGTTTCTCACGATGTACTCTGCAAATAAGTTAAATAAGCAGGGTGACAATATACAGCCTTGACGTACTCCTTTTCCTATTTGGAACCAGTCTGTTGTTCCATGTCCAGTTCTAACTGTTGCTTCCTGACCTGCATACAGATTTCTCAGGAGGCAGGTCAGGTGTTCTGGTATTCCCATCTCTTGAAGAATTTTCCACAGTTTAATTGTGATCCACACAGTCAAAGGCTTTGGCATAGTCAATAAAGCAGAAATAGATGTTTTCTGGAACTCTCTTGCTTTTTCGATGATCCAGTGTATGTTGGCAATTTGATCTCTGGTTCCACTGCCTTTTCTAAAACCAGCTTGAACATCTGGAATTTCACAGCTCACATATTGTTGAAGCCTGGCTTGGAGAATTTTGAGCATTACTTTACTAGCGTGTGAGATGAGTGCAAGTGTGTGGTAGTTTGAGAATTCTTTGGCATTGCCTTTCTTTGGGATTAGAATGAAAACTGACCTTTTCCAGTCCTGTGGCCACTGCTGAGTTTTCCAAATTTGCTGGTATATTGAGTGCAGCACTTTCACAGCGTCATCTTTTAGGATTTGAAATAGCTCAACTGGAATTCCATCCACTAGCTTTGTTCATAGTGATGCTTCGTAAGGCCCACTTGACCTCACATTCCAGGATGTCTGGCTCTAGGTGAGTGATCACACCATCGTGATTATCTGGGTCATGAAAATCTTTCTTGTACAGTAGATGTGTGCTGTTTATCTATTTTATATACAGGAGAAGGCAATGGCACCCCACTCCAGTACTCTTGCCTGGAAAATCCCATGGACGGAGGAGCCTGGTAGGCTGCAGTCCACGGAGTCGCTGAGGGTAGGACACGACTGAGCGACTTCACTTTCACTTTTCACTTTCGTGCATTGGAGAAGGAAATGGCAACCTACTCCAGTGTTCTTGCCTGGAGAATCCCAGGGACAGGGGAGCCTGGTGGGCTGCTGTCTATGGGGTTGCACAGAGTCAGACACGACTGAAGTGACTCAGCGGCAGCAGTGTGTATCTGCTAATCCCAAAGTCCTAATTTAATCCCCCATCCTTCCCTCTTTGGTAACCATAAAATTGCTTTCTATGTCTATGAGTCTCTTTTTTGCTTTGTAAATGTGTTCATTTTTATCTTCTTTTTTAGATTCCACATTTAAGCAATCATGTGATTTATTTATCTTTCTCTGTCTAAATTACTTCACTTAGTCTGATAACCTCTAGTTCCAAACATATTGCTGCAAATGGCATGATTTCATTCTTTTTATTTCATTCTTTTGTGTTTACTTCTTTAGTTGGCTGCAAAGGGTCTTAGTTGCAGTATGTGGGATCTAGCTCCCTGGCTAGAGACTAAATCAGGCCCCGTGCATTGGAAGCACACAGACTTAGCCCCTGGGCCACCAGGGGAGTTGCTCTTTTCTCTTTTCAAAGAACCAGCTTTTAGATTCATTTATCTTTTATTTGTCTCTATTTCATTTATTTCTGTTCTGATCTACATGATTTCTTTCCTTCTATTAGCTTTGGGTTTTGTTTTTCTTCTTTGTCTAGTTGCTTTAGGTATAAGGTTCGGCTGTTTGAGACTTTTCTTGTTTCCCGAGGTAAGATTGCATCATTATAAATTCCCCTCTTAGAACTGCTTTTACTGCATCCCATAGGTTTTCACCTGTCGTGTTTGCATTCTCACTAGTCTCTAGGTAGTTTTTAATCTTCTCTTGATCCATTGGTTGCTTAGTAGCATATTGTTTAGCTTCCACATGTTTATTTTTGCAGTTTTTTTTTTTTATTGTCAATTCTTAATCTTATAGCATTGTGGTCTGTCTTTTGCTTGGAGTATTTAGTCCAACTATATTGAAGGTAATTATCAACATGTGTGTTCTTTCTGCCATTTTGTTAATTGGCCTGGTCACAAGGCAGCTGGTTGCAGAATCCTATCGGGTCCCTTTTGTTACTGCTGGTTCACTAGTGGGCAGAGTCAGGGCCTCAAAGACTCTGGGACAGTTGCCCACCTCTGGCATGTACAGCTAGATCCTGGGGTTGGTGCTGATTGAAGTCAGGCAGAGCTGGTTCCTGAGTGTATGCACAAAACCAAAGCACTTTGCCTACACTTGAAACTAACATAACATTGTAAATCATCTATACTTCAGTTTAAAAAGGCTAAAATAAAAAATATCAAAGAAAAATTATAAACATGGATAAATCTGAATACAAACTAGTATAACACAATAAATAATTAATACATAATAATAATATAATGTTCACTTTGTACAATTTTTTTAAAAGGATACAGATATATGGTCTGGAAACATTTGAATGTAAGCTACAAACCAATGGGGTGACCAGAGATGAAGCATTCTACTTAGTACTTGAAGTATATGAAAGGTTTATGAGCTACATCCTTTGGCTGAACCCCATTTGCCTCATATATATATTTATATATATATATTTTTTAATAGAAATTTATTCTCTCAATTTTGGAGGCTAGAAATCCAAAGTCAAGGAGTTTACAGGACCCCATTTATAGGGGAGAATTATTTCTTGTTTCTTTTCAGATTCTGATAATTGCTGGCAGCTCTTGGGGCTCCTTGGTGTGTAGATGTATCACTCCAATTTTCGCCTCATTCTTCATGTGGTCATCTTCTGTCTGTGTACCAACTTGTGCCCTCTTGGCCTTCTCAGAAGGGCACTAACCATCAGATTTTAGGATCCATTCTAGTCCAGTATGACTTCATCTTGATTATGTTTGCAAAGCCTTTATTTCCAAATAAAGTCATATTCACAGATACTGGGATTAGGACTTCATCATATCCTCTTGTGGGACAAAGTTCAACTCACAACAGTCTGTGGCTTGATATTCTACTCTCTTAGCCTGTGGAATTAGAGAAAGCCCCACACTCTGGACCCTTGGAGACAACTCAGCATCAATTTTTATAAATGCAGTTTTCTTGGAGCACTACTACATCTGTTTCTCTATGTGGTCACTGTGGTTGCTTTCATGTTACAATGGCAGAGTTGCAGTTGCAAAAAACCCCAAAGGTTAAAATATTTACTCTCTGGTTTTTACTTTTTTCAAAGTTTACATATCCTTGGTTTAAGGGAAGCATAAGGATACTGACTATATTTAGAATTTAAATTTCCAGAATATGAACTAAAATAATAAAGCAGAGATTTTTATTCCCAATGCAATACAGACTGGTTAAGTCAAAACAAGGAGAGAAAGAATGAAGGCATAGAGGAAGAAAAAAGAAACAACAACAACAAATCAGGATAAATAAAAAGCTCAATAAATATGCAGGAAAAATCCACATTATGAATAACAACATATATTTAAGTGAGCCAAAATTTTAATTAAAAGAGACATATTGTCAGAAATGTTAAGAAATAAACTAAAAATACAGCTATATGCAGATTGTATAGGATAGAGAAAGTATGAAATAAATGAATAAAAAATACTAAAAGATTTTTTAAAAGCTTATAAATTCAAATTAATGTTAGATGAAATAAAAAGCAAAACATAAAGGTCTGTTTTAACAATGCTAATATATGCTATTTTCATGCAAATTAAACTTTATATGTCATAAGCTCATCAACTAAAGCTGGATACTATTATAGATAAATATTAAAAAATCAGTAACTTTGTATACCTGTGGCAGATTCATTTTGATATTTGGCAAAACTAATACAATTATGTAAAGTTTAAAAATAAAATAAAATTTAAAAATAAATAAATAAAAAAAAAACACTAAAAAAAATAAAAATAAAAAATAAAATTTCTAGACATAAGTATCTATAAATAGAAACAGGAAAATTTTAAATATATCAAACTATAAATCTACTATAATATTGCAATATAAAATGAGAAGAGGTAGTCTAAAACTGATTGGGTTCCAGAAATATATCTGAGTGTATAAGATAATTTTATATTATAACCTAGTGGGATAAGGATGAATTAGTTAATAAATGTCTGTGATACTAATTGAGAACTCATTTGGGATAAAATTAAAATTTGATTTAAATTAAAATTTGGTTTCTCTTATATAATAATCCAAAAGTAAATTTCAAATATATTAAAGATTTCAATGTGCAGAGAATTAAGTATTATCAGAAAATATAAAATATGTACAAACTAGTATTTAGGGAATACTTAAAAACCAAGGTCTAGAAGTTTTTAATGAAATTGTACATTAGTCAGAATCCTGTTACAAAATAAAGAAGTACACTAATTATTTCAGGAGAGGGAATTTAGTATAAAATTTTAGTATAAAAACTGAGTTGTTGGAGGGCTTAGCAGGCAAGAAGACACTGAGAAAACCCAGAGATATTAACTGCAGAAGCAGTTGTGAACACACACACACACACTCATACACACACACTCAAACACACTCACACACACACTCACACTTTCACACACACACACCTCTACTCCAGGGTGGGAAGAGCAGAGAGAAGAGGTTGGTGTTATCAAAGCCCAGGAGCTCAGGTTCAAAATTGGGAAAGAAGTGCATCAAGGCTGTATATACTCACCCTGCTTGTTAACTTACATGCAGAGTAAATCATGCAAATTCTGGGTTGAATGGATCACAAGCTGGAATCAAGATTGCTGGGAGAAATCTCAACAATATCAGATAAGCAGATGACACCCTAATGGCAGAAAGAGAAGAAGAACTAAAGCGCCTCTTGATGAGGGTAAAATAGGAGAGTGAAAAAACTGGCTTAAAACTCAGCATTCAAAACAGTAAGAGCGTGGCATCCAGTCCCATCACTTCACGGCAAATAGATAAGGAAAAATGAAAACAGTGCCAGAATTTATTTTCTTGGGCTCCATAATCACCGTGGATAGTGACCGCAGCCATAAAATTAAAAGACGCTTGTGCCTTGGAAGAAAAGCTAGGACAAACCTAGACAGTGTAATAAAAAGCAGACACATCACTTCGCCGAAAAAGGTCCGTCTAGTCAAAGCTATGGTTTTTCCAGTAGTCATGTATGAATGTGAGAGTTGGACCATAAAGAAGGCTGACTGCCAAAGAATTGATGCTTTCAAACTGTGGTGCTGGAGAAGACTTTTGAGAGTCCTTTGGACTGCATGGAGATCAAACCAGTCCATCCTAAGGAAATGAACCCTGAATATTCATTGGAAGGACTGATGCTAAAGCTGAAGCTCCAGTACTTTGGTCACCCAATGCAAAGTGCCAACTCATTGGAAAAGACCCTGATGCTGGAAAGATTGAAGGCAGCAGGAGAAAGGGGCGACAGAGGATGAGATGATTGTATGGCATCACTGACTCTGTGGACATGAGTTTAAGCAAACTCCAAGAGATAGCAAAGGACAGGGAAGCCTGGCATACTGCAGTCCGTGGGGTCGCAAAGAGTCAGACACGACTGAGCCATTGAACAACAACAGGAGCTCAGGACCCTGCAAGCTTGGGCCACAGACCCTACATGAGGCTGGCTTCAAGGAGAAAAGCTATCTAAAGGTGTCTCAGCTCTGACATTTGGAATGATTTTGGACTTTTGGACTTAAAAACAAAATGTTTAATAACTGGCCCAGATAGATTTAATTGACTACATTAAGTGTTTTGTATGGCAAAGAGATTTTAAACATAGTCAATAGGCAAACAACAGAATCTGAATAGGACAAAGCCATAATATTCTTGGTGATCTAGCCAACTTAAAAAAAAATCATAACAAAATGGATTTTTTTAGAAGAGTGTATTTATTATTATATTTATTATTTGTACTGCCAGAGGGAAAGAGAGAGAGAAAAAAAAAAACATTCCCATCAGTCTGAGAATAATTGAATAAATGTATTTACACACCATGGACTGTCATGCAGGGTTTACATATAAAGCTTGAAGATTCAGATTTTGTTAATAGTGGATTAACAGAGTCTTCCCTGGTGGCTCAGTGGTAAAGAATCCACCTGCTGATGTAGGAGACACAGGTTCAATCCTTGGGTTGGGATGATTCCCTGGAGAAGGAAATGGCAAACCACTCCAGTATTCTCGCCTGGAAAATCTCATGGATAGAGGAATCTGGGGGGCTATACAGTCCATGGGGTCCCAAAGAGTCAGACACAACTTCGCAACTAAACAACAAACAGGTATATGAGTGGCCTCTGTCAAGGGCTGAGGGCAGTCAGATTTTAACTCTCCTGAAACGAGCAAGTTAAGTCTGTCACAGTTTTCGTAGATGCTGGCACAATAAACCAGACTCGCAGGTCAAAAATGAAGGACTTTTCTTCTCATGGCATAACAGCTCCTGTTTCTATATTCCAAGGTTCTTTTCTATTCAAAAATCAGTATAAAGATTACCTGGGAGAAAAGCTGCCATGAAATGTGTAGAAACATGCCCTTCAACACCCTCCTGCATACAAAATTGTAAGTTCTGAACAAAATATAAATATTAAAAAAAAAAAACGATTTAAAAACCATGGAGAGTGACCAAAAGCAGGTAAACATTGGAAGGAAATCGATCCTTGGAAGAGTGGACGTGCATAGAGATCCATTTTCAAACCATTTTTCCCTGAGGCCCTCTTCAGCCCACACGAGCAGAGATACTAGACCTCAGGCAGAAAATGTCTTACTGACTTGAGGCGTCAAAGGATAGAATTTGGGGCCATCAGAATGGCCGGAAGTTGAGAGGGAAAACCCTGAAAAGGAGGGAGTCATTCATAAATTTGGAATTTGGAATTTGGAAGAAGCCCCAAAATCTATGAAAAAAGAAAAAAGCAAAACTTCTTTTAAATCATTGACTGACCTCTAAATTGTATTTGCATACTGGAGATGCCAAAGGCAATAAAAAGACATTAAAGGCTTTCATATTGGAAGGGAAGAAATAAAACTGTCTTTGAAGATGGAAGCTACAAAAAATATCTTGGAACAATTAAGTCATTTAAATAAGGTTGAAGAATTGAAGGTCAATATAAAACATCAGTTGTTATAGCAATGAATAGCTAGAAACTGAAATTAAACAATACCATTTACAATTGCATTAAACTATGAAATACTTAGGGATAAGTGAGTCTGGAGATGTATAAGACTTATACTCTGAAACCTACAAAACATTGCTGAGAAAAATTAAAGACTTATATAAATGGAAAGACAGTACTGTGTCTATGGATTAGAAGACCCAATATCGTTAAGATAGCAATTAACTTCAAATTAATCTGTAGATTATAGTAAAAGCTCATCAAAATCCCAGTAGATATTTTTGTGAAAATTGACAAGCCAGTTGTAAAATATTTATAAAACACAAAGGGCCAAAAAATTTTTAAACGAGGATCAAAGTGGAGAGCTTACAATACCTTACTTCAAGACTATTATAAAGTAATTGAGATAGGGTAGTATTGGCATAAAGATGAACAAATAGTTCAGTAGAAATGAATAGAGATTATAGAAATACATCCAAGCGTTGAAAGACAACTGATCCTTTGCAAAGGTGTGGAGTGTACAGATCCTATATCTGGGTTGGGAAGATTCCCTGGAGAAGGAAACAGCACCCCACTCCAGTATTCTTGCCTGGGAAATCCCACAGTCAGAGAAGCCTGGCGGGCTACAGTCCATGGGGTCTCAAAAGAGCTGGACACATCTTAACAACTAAACAACAACCACAGTAAAATATTTTAAATTTTATTTATGGCTTCAGAATTGGATCTAAATCTGCTAAATTATATCTTAAGCTTTTCTGACTCTTAACCTAAATATGATGCTTACCTAGAAATACAATGAAATGTCTCCATTTTCTTTCTAGTGTAACAACCAGGTTAAGTTGGATCACAGCTTGAGTTTGAGATAGGTTGTATAGAACCAATAGCCACACTTGTTTTTTTTTTTAATTGAAATATGGTTGATTTACAATGTTGTGTTAATTACTGCTGTACAGCAAAGTGAATGTGTGTTTGTGTGTGTTTTTAAATATTCTTCTCCATTATAGTTTGTCACAGTATCTTGAATATAGTTCTCTGTGCTATACAATAAGACCTTGTTTATACATCCTATATATAAAAGGTTACATCTGCTAAATCAAAACTCCCACTCCGTCCCTCCCCAACCCCTTCTGCCTTAGCAGCCACCAGTCTGTTCTCTATGCCCATGATTCTGTTTCTGTCTCATAGATAGGCTAATTTGTGTCATATTTTAGACTCCACATATAAACCCATAGTTGTTTTGGAAAAATAATAAAAGTAAAATCTCAGCCTTCATTCATAAAAAGGAATAAAGATATCACATGTATATTACTTCTGCATATATAGGAAATATAAAATAATCTATTAGAACTATTAGCATTAGTAAATATATACATAATGGTTTTTAGATTCTTTTCCATTACAGTTGAAAGATATTGAGTATAGTTCCATGTGCAGTCTTATAGGACATTGATGTGTATCTATTTTGTATAGTTATTTGTACCTGCTAATTCCAGACTCCTAATTTATCTTTTTCTCCCTCTCCATTTGTTTTCTATGTCGGTGAGTCTGTTTCTGTTTTGTACCTAAGTCCATTTTTGTCATTCATATTCCACATGTAAATGATGTCATACGGTATTTGTCTTTCTCTGACTTACTTCACATAGTATAATCTCTAGGTCCATCCATGTTGCTGCAAGTGACATTATTTCACCTTTTATGGCTGCATAATACTTCATTGTGTATATATACCATATCCTTTTATCCATTCATCTATCAATGGACATTTAGACTGCTTCCAAGTCTTGACTATTGTAAATGGTGCTGTACTGCGATAGTCCTGCACCCATAGGGATGAATGTATCTTTTTCAACTAAAGTTTGTCTCTTTTTCAGATATATGCCCAGGAACAGTATTACTGGATCATATAATAACTCTATTTGTAGTTTTTTAAGAAACCTCCTAGTGTTCTCCATAGCGACTACATCGATTAACATTCCCACCAACAGTGTAGCAGCGTTTCCTTTTCTCCACACCCTCTCCAGCATTTGTTGTTTGTAGACTTTTTGATGATGGCCAGGCAGACAGTGACTGCAGCCATGAAATTCAAAGATTCTTTCTCCTTGGCAGAAAAATCATGACAAAACTAGACAGTATATTAAAAAGCAGACACATTACTTTGCCAACAAAGGTCCATATAGTCAAAGCTATGTTTTTTTCCAGTAGTCAAGTATGGATGTGAGAATTAGACAGTAAAGAAGGCTGAGAGCAGAAAAACTGGTGCTTTCGAACTGTGGTGCTGGAGAAGATTCATAAGAGTCTCTTGGAGCAAGGATATAAAACTTCTCAATCCTAAAGGAAATCACCCCTGCATATTCACTGGAAGGATTGATGCTGAAGCTGACGCTGTAATACTTAGGCCACCTGATGTGAAGAGCTGACTCATTGGAAAAGACTCTGATGCTGGGAAAGATTGAAGACAGGGGGATAATAGGGCGACAGAGGATGAGATGGTTGGATGGCATCACCAACTCAATGGACATGAGTTTGGGTAAACTCCGGGAGTTGGTGAAGGACAGGGAAGCCTGGCGTGCTGCAGTCCATGGGGTCGCAAAGTATTGGACACAATTTAGCGACTGAACAACAATAAATTCTGATGGGAATGAGGTGATAACTTGTAGTTTTGATTCATGTTCTAATTCTAATAAGGAATTGTCATCTTGATGTCTAAGACATCTGATGTATCAGAGTTGGTTTCAGGCCTTGTCTTCCTGTTACAAAATCAAAATGGGCTCCACTATCTTGTATGCAGTAAAACCAGTCTACTGACACTGGGTTGTGGTGAAGGAAAGTGCAGCATGTTCTGCAGGATTGTAGGAACCAGATGAGGAGTCCAGGCAGCTTAATCATCAAAAAGCCTGAACTCTGATGGGTTTCAGGGAAGCAGTTTTAAAGCCAGGTGAGGGAGGGGCATCCTAGGGTGTGTGATCAGCTTGTGCACAATTCTCTGGCTGGTTGAGGTGAGGTCACAGGGTTGTGTCATAGGGGTTAAAATCATCAACCCTCAGACTCTAGGAGGTCTGGGAGCTAGGTGCTCACGGTCACCAAGGAGTTAATTTCTATCATTTGAAACTAACTGCGAAACAGCTGAGGAATGTGCATCAGACACTATTATTTAGGTACTTCAGGCAGGGGGAGGGGAAGCAGGGGATGTGGGACAGAGGTCAGTCCAGAAGGCCCTGTACTGAAGGGTCCTACTTGGGTTCATTCCCCCAGGACTCAAGCGGTCGGAGTGCCTGTGGTTCTCAGGGCGAGTGTGGGGCTGAATCTGCTGGCTTGCTACCTTGGTCTTTATGAGGACTCGCTGTCTCCTAATCGCCCAGTCACTCCCTGCTGACAAGGATGGAGCATCCAAAACAGGGAACATATCGTGAGCAAGCAAGCAAAGCAAAGTCAGAATACACTTAAGAGGATGTGTAACCTGAAAAAAAGTGGAACAAAACATTCCCTTTGAAAAAGAAGTGAAGACACACAAAATTAAATATAAATCTCAAAGAGATGACATTAGAGTGAAAAAATAGAGCTTCTGGAGAAAAGGGTGTACATTGTCCAATTAAATGATTGTATTTAATAATTTGTCATGCGACATTTAATTAAAATCATGTAATTATATAAACCCACAATAATGTATATCATAGAGTTGTATATACTACTAATTCCATTAATTAATGTAATTATATAATATAATCATGCGATTATATAATAAGTAGTTAAAATGTTAATGGAGAAACTAAAAGAGAAGATGGTCACAGCTGAGAACAGGGTTACTAGTCTGGAAAATAAAAAATAATCTACAATATGAAGGAGAAGCACAGAGTGCTGGAGGGAACAAAGGGGAAGATGGCTCTGGGTGCCAGTGGATCGGCCACTGCACCCAAGCTCCCTTCTCTGCATCTTCTCCTGAGATGTTGCTTCTGCTCTGGGAGCTGAACCTGGAGGAGCACGAACTTGGAGGGGTCATGTCCCAAACAGCTGCCACAAAGCTGCTCTTCTGCCTTGCAAACGTTAACTCCATTTTTAATAACAGAAACTCCACAAAAGGACCCATATGTAAAAAGTAAACCTTTAAATATATTTAAATCGAGTAAAATTATAGGAATAACTTATTTCTCCAAGCCAACCAAACTTTACATTTTTCCAAAAGGAAGAGCAGGGTACAGGAAATTTGACCTAAAAGATTGTTATTCGAGCTGGCAAGATTCTTTCTGTCACTTGTTCAGTCAAACACACAATCTAATGCTGATGTGTCTACCAGGCATATCTGCCTAAACAGTTTAAAATAAACTTGCAGAGTAGTGTGTTTCTGAAAACTAAGGTATATTTTCTCCACTGACCTTTTTCACTTTTAAATGGAGATGCTTTCCTTTCAAAAATGTTTCCAAGTCTTAATAAGAATGAAAATATAAGATTGAACACTTAGGCAAAAAGTATATTTTTGGAAAGTGGATCTGAGTAACACTTTGAGCATTGTTTACAATAAAGCACAAATCACCCTGAACCCAATTCACAAAGCCTTGGGGCTGGAGGAGCAAGAGAGAAAGAGACATGGAGGTCCCAGCACCGTTTGCATTTTCTACAGGTAAAGGATGGGGCAGCTGCTCCTCTCTGGTATGAAACAATTCATTTGCTGTCTGTAAATATTTATTTTCAAAATCCTAGCATCATAAGTCAAAGCCCAGCATTAATATTTCTTAATCCTTCACTTTTGACATGGTGTTTACCTAGAGTTTTTGAACTTCAAGGGAGCCTCACACCTTCAATTTATTCGTAAAACTCCTGCCTTCTTCCCTGCTTCATTATCAGTAAAGTGGAATAAACAGCTACAGTGGATATTTTGGCCAGAAAATAAACATGGTGAGGAGTGCCGACTGCCAGCTTGCTGGGCACAGTTAGGAGTGTAAACAGAGGTGTGCATGCGTGCTTCCCAAGGTGGGTTCTAGAGTGCCTGTTGATTGACAGAAAATGCCATCGAGTGATTCACAATCACATACAGAAATTTTGGCGAGCAAAACTCATAAATTATTTACGGAGCAGATGCTGAGGAATGTTGGAGACGATGTACACAGCCACCAACCCGAGGCGGGCAGGAGCCTGGGCGATGAGGGCCGTGATGTTATTGGCCTCACACGCTCCGTCAGTGAGAATCGTGCAATCTGCTTTTCTGAAAGTTCTGGAGCAAGCCTGCTTATAACATGAGACTTCCTCAAGGTGTGAAAGGATTCTGTGTTGAAGGCTGTATTTGTCTTTGTAATCTCAGCATCTCCTGGAAGCTGGCACACGGTAAACATTCACAATATGTTTCTGATTGAAAGCGCGTTGCATTTGTTAAGTCACCATGACTCCTTATAGCAATGTGTGCACTTAGGCAAATAATATCAAAGAATGCTGCTGTAAATGTGAAGAGAGATGTATCTTGCAATGCTTAAATAGCCACAGCTAGATTACTTCCTTTGTACACGTTAATTGCAGGTTGAACAAGACACTGCCTAAGTGAGGGCCTTATACTCTTAAAAACATAACTCTGAAGACAGTTGCAAACGTTTCTTTTCACAGAAGATACTGCTGTGCCATAATGCTTGGACCTTCCCAACAGTGATGATTTTTATCCAGGAAGGTGGGGGGACATGGATGGGTGAAATCAAGTAGCCATTTCCAGCTACTAAGACAGAGAGATGGTTGGATAGACGGAGTTCTGTTGGCAGGAACGTCAGCGTATGAAGTAGTGGCAACTACCTTTCACGGAATGTCTACAAAAGCCAGGTGTCACCTTAGGAATGTTGGAGTTGTTGTGTAAATGGCCACGCAGACTGGAAAGCCCTTGTGTTAGGGAGATGTTCTGAGGCTACATCCAGGGCAAGCCCTTGACCGCAGCTCTTCTTTTATGGGGTCTTCTGGAAATTTCTATAGACTCTAACTTATTTTTCTTTTCTTTAGTGTTAGTGTTAGTCGCTCAGTCGTGCCCGACTCTTTGCGACCCCATGAACTGCAGTCCACCAGGCCCCTCTGTCCATGGGATTTTCCAGGCAAGGATACTGGAGTGGGTTGCCATTTTCTTCTCCAGTTGCCATTTCTTTAATGATTCTAAAAGTGCTTAATCTTATAAGTATATGATATGTATATCTATTTCAAAAGGACAGTCAGGACAAGACTGTAACCTTGAAGTTCCCGTGATTTTTATGTAGTGAGAGTGAAACCTGGTTTTGTTTGGCTTTTGTTTACTTCATTTTAAAATGTATGATAGTCGGACACATTCACGTCTAGGTCCAAAATGCGTTAAATTGTTGAAATGTGTGTTTCAACATTGTTTTAATATAGTTGGAGAGAAAGGCTGGTTCTTTTATATATGAACAACTTGGATCAGGGAAAAAAGCTGCAGTAGTTATAAAAAAAATTCAAGAGAAGGAGAGGATTGACTGTAACTTGGAAAAAGTGAGAAATTGCTTTTACTGAGTAGAAAAGTGGAGTCATGCTGGGAAATGTGGAGCCTCCATGGTTGAAATTTCTTCTTTTTCTGTCAAACCAAAGGGAAGAGAAAGACAGTTTTGAAAGAGTGAAGCACACAATTCTGTGAGGAAATTACTTCCACCGCTAAACAGGGCGACACTGAGATAACACACCCCTGCCGGGTCCACGAGTGGTCCTGGGGGCCGTTGCCTTTGAGAGCGTGAAGCTGCATTCTGACACTGAAAACTGGCGCCTGAAGTAGCATAGATGAAGAATTAGAGCTTTCATTTTTGAAACTTTAGGAGAAAGAGATTAGAATTAAGGCTGAGAAGAGTTAAAGCTAAAACAGAAAATTAATTATTTATATTCTGGCATTTGTGTGCATTTAAATCTTGCCACACATATTTGATCATAATATATTATGCAATTTTAATCCCAGCTGTTACACAGTCATTGAATGGAAAAGTTCCTTGGATAGGAGTGTCAGAAGGGGGGAATTTCCCCCTCTACCTCTCTTGAGCTTTTGTGGCTAGACTAAGAATAAAATTGACACAAGACAGATTAAAAGGAGAAAAATCAATTTAATATTGTGTGCACAGGAGATCATAAAATGATGCTCAGAGACTGACCAAAAGCAGGTAGCTTTTTATACTCTTTAGAAAAAGAAACAATAAATTTATGATGAATTGATAGGACAAAGAAACTCAGGCTTTGTGGGCTTAATTGGTGAAGAACTGACACAGAGTATGGGTTTGGTGAACAAAATTGAAGCAGCGCAGTTTGGTTGCTTTGCACAGGCTTCTCAGTCCAGATTCCCTGTCTAGGGGTGAGGGTCCCTCTCCCTCCAGATGCAGGTAGGTTGAGGGAGGTTTATTTCCTGCTTTCATGGAGACAAATGGGAGAGTCAGTGTCTGCTTTGCTTTGGCCGTTTCTTAGGTAACTTTAATTCAGAATTATCAACAGGCCATTGACGCGCATGTTAGAGCAGGCTACCCTAGAGGTCCATGCCTTATACGTCTTTGTAGGTCTCCACTTCTGCTCATTCAGCCCAAAAGAGTGGTTGTAAAATGGATGGGGAGACAAACCTGTGCTGTTGGTTTGCTCCTTTGGGAAGCTTGTCCATCTGAACTCGGGACAGAATTCACAGCGAAACTCAGAAGGCTTCTTGAAGCCTGTTTTTGCAAATGTGTGATGCTGTTGGGTTAGTAGTATGGCCGCTTGGAGAATAAACACCCCACCCAAAGCACTCACATCCGTTTTGGTTTGAAACCCTGTGCCTTCCTATGTGTTCCTAAGGCTTATAGATTGGTCTTTGGTGATAATTGGCTGAGTGCCTACTATGTTCAGAGTGCTTTGATAACAGCATAGGCAGTGCAAGCCCATTTTACAGATGAAGAAATAGGCTTATACAAGTAAAATAACTTGCCTAAATTCACCCAGATACTAAGCATCTCAGGTCAGATTTTGACCCAGGTCAGTCTTTCTACTTTTCTAACACTGCTGATGGAAGCAAGTCTGCCGGAGATGTGAGTATGAAGAAACAGAAGCTTAGGTAATAAACTGCAAGTCCTAGCCGTTAAAGTGACGGATGTTTCATTTAATTTCACTTTGTTTTTGAACTCCACAGGGATGTGTACAATGTTTATTCACTCTGAAAGAGAAAAAGGCTTTACAAGTGTAATTTTTTGAATTCACAATGTTCCCAAGAGAAACTGAAGAGAAATTCTCCACTCTGTACACTTAGGCAAACAGAAACACAAAAATCTAGAAGACAAAGACTGTACTGTGGCCTTTTCATGGAGACCGAGCGAGGGAGCTGGGCGGGGAAGGAAGCATATAGTGCTGGGCTTGGTAATCAGTGCCCTGAGAGGGACTCACTGCTCCTGTGTCTGAAGGAACCGGGATGCTTTATTCTTGCGTTTCATTCTTTGGCATTTTGAAATACAATTTGAGAAAATAAGATTTCTAAACAGAAAGAAACAGGCATTAATAGCGATCATTTATATGACAAAAGTTGAAGTCTCCAGGATATTTCCTCTCTAGGGTTTCTCCCACTCTGGGCTTTCATAACACAATTAAATGTTTTTGAATCTACTAGGTACTTAGAGGTGAGGGTACAGGAATATTTATTGAATATAAAATGGAGTCCTGATTATTAAAGAGCATTATTAAAAACACGAAAGCATCTTAGAAATAACAGTAAAAGCTAATACATATTGAGAATTTATCACCTAACGGGCATTATACTAAGCATCTTATACTAATTGTGTGCCTGCAATAATTCCATGAAGAGAATAACATCCTTATCCCAATTTTACAAATGAGGAAACTGTGACACGGAAAGAAAAGTCACTAGTGGAGCTAGCCTTTCACATCGCAGGGTCTTACACCCACAGATTTAACCAACCAGGGGTCAAAAATGTTCAGAAAGAAAACATGCCAGAAAGTTCCAAAAAACCAAAGCTTGAATTTCCTGTATGCTAGCAACTTTTTACATAGCATTTACATTGTGTTAGGTATTATAAGTAATCCATAGATGACTTAAAGGATACAGGTGCATATGCAGCAGGTTATATGCAAACACTCTGCCATTTTACATGTGGGACTTGAGAATCCACCAACTTTGGTATCCACTGGAGGTGTCTGGGAAGCAATCCCTGCAGATACCAGAGGGCAAGTGTACTCACAATTTTCAATCCTGGTGTCACGTTTATAATTCTCTTTGACCAAAAGAGAGACATAGGACACAAATATTGGAAGCGGAACAAAGCTCAGACATAATTCTGTCCATTATTTCTCCCATTGGGCTCCATATGAAAAGATTCAGGACAAACAAATACTTGATCAAGTAAGTTCAGAGATCACTGTGTATTCTATTTATTATTATTTTCTCTAGGTCAGTTATAACCTGTGAGTTGTCTGAATTCTTTTACAAGTTCATATCACCTTTAAACTCAAAGTTATGTTTAATCATGAAAAAAATATGAAACAGCATGCTATAAGCATTTGAAGAAAATTATCTTTCACATAAGTTACCAGTGCCCCTTCTGTATTTTTATTATTATGTCATTAGTCAACTTTTCTGGTTTACTAAAACTACCTTTAGCAAAATGATTTTTTTTTTATTGAAGTATAGTTGATTTAAAAAGTTGTGTTAGTTTCAGGTGTACTGCAAAGTAATTAAACATATACACATTTTTTTCAGATTCTTTTCCATTATAGGTTATTATAAGATATTGATACAGTAGGTCTTTGTTGTTTATCCATTTTATACATACGACTGTGTGTCTGTTAATCCCAAACTTCTAATTTATCCCTCCCTACCTCTTTTCTCTTTGATGACCCTGTTTGTTTTCTATATCTGTTGGTTTATTTCCATTTTGTAAATAAATTCATTTGTATCATTGCTTTAGATTCCACATAGGAGTGATATCATATGATATTTGTCTTTGTCTAAGTTACCTTACTTAGTATGATAATCTCTAAATTCATCCATATTGCTGGAATGGCATGGCTTCCTTCTTTTTCTGTGGCTGATTAACGTTCTATTGCATATACGTACCACATCTTCTTTATTCACTCATCTGTCCATGGACACTTAGGTAGCTTCCATGTCCTGGCTATTGCAAATAGTGCTGCTATGAACATTGAGGTGCACGTATCGTTTCAAATTAGACTTTTCACCAGAATATGCCCAGGTGTGGGAGTGCTGGATCATACAGTAGCTGTATTTTTAGTTTTCTAAGTAACTTCCATACTGTTCTCCATAGTGGCTGCACCAGTTTACATTCCCACCAACAGTATGGTAGAGTTCCTTTTTCTTCACATCCTCTCTGGCATTTGTTATTTCTGTATTTTTTAATGATGGCAATTCTGACTAGGGTGAGGTGATACTTCACTGTAGTTTTGATTTGCACTTCTCTAGTAATAAGTGATATTGAGCATCTTTTCACGTGCCTGTTGGCCATCAATAATCTTTCTTTGGAGAAGTGTATGTTTAGAACTTCTGCCCATTTTTTAATTGGCTTGTTTGCTTTTTGATATTAAGTTATATGAGCTATTTTTATATTTTGAAAATTAATCCCTTTTGGTAGTATCATCTGCAAACATTTTCTCCCATTGTATGAGTTCTCTTTTCATTTTGTTTATGGTTTCCTTTGCTGTGCAAAAAGCTTTTAAGTTAAGGTCCTGTTTCTTTATTTTTGCTTTTATTTTCATTACTCTAGAATACAGATCCAAAACAAATATTGTTGTGATTTATGTCAAACAATGTTCTACAGTATTGTCTTACAAATGTAATGTCTTTAACCCATGTTGTGTTTATTTTTGTGTACAGTGTTACAGAACACTGTAATTTCATGTTTTTACATGTAGCTGGCAGGCTTTCCCAGCATGACTTATTGAAGAGACAGTCTTTTCTCCAGTATATATTCTTGCCCCCTTTGTCATAGATTAATTGACCATACATGTGTTGGTTTGTTTCTGGGGTTTCTATCCTGTTCCATTATCTATGTGTCTGTTCGGTGCTAATACCACACTGGATTTTGATGACTGCAGCTTTATACTGTAGTCTGAAGCCAGCAAGCTTCATTTATCCAGCTCTGTTCTTCTTTTTCAAGATTGTTATGGTGACTTGGGTTCTTTTGTGCTTCCATACAAATGATAATTTTTTTTGTTCTAGTTCTGTGAAAAATGCCATTAGTAATTTGATAGGGATTGCATTAAATCTGTAGATTGTCTTATGTATTATAGTCATTTTAACAATATTGATTCTTGCAGTTCAAGAACACAGTATATCATTCCATCTGCTTGTGTCATCTTCAGTTAGTTTCATCAGCACCTTATAGTTTTCAGAAACAGGTCTTTTGCCTCATTAAGTAGGTTTATTCCTATTTATTTTCTTCTTTTTCATGCAATGGTAAATGGGATTTTTCCCCCTTATTTTCTCTGACATTTCATTGGCAGTTTATACAGATGCCACAGATTTCTATAATTTTCTATCCAATATCTTTAACAGGTTCATTGACGTGCTCTAGTATTTATCTGAGCTATTTAAAATCCTAAAAGATGATGCTATTAATGTGCTGCACTCAGTCTGTCAGCAAATTTGGAAAACTCAGCAGTGGTCACAGGAATGGAAAAGGTCAGTTTTCATTCCAATTCCAAATAAGGGCAATGCCAAAAAATGTTCAAACCACCGTACAATTGTGCTCATTTTGCGTACTAGTAAGGCTATGCTCAAAATCTGTCAAGATAGGCTTCCATAGTACATGAACCAAGAACTTCCAGATATACATGCTGGATTTAGAAAAGATCAAATAATATTCATTGGATCATAGAGAAAGCAAAGGAATTCTAGGAATACTTCTGCTTCATTGACTACACTAAAGCCTTTGACTGTGTGGATCACAACAAACTGGAAAATTCTTAAGGAGAAGGAAATACCAGAATGCCTTACTTTTTTCTTGAGAAATCTGTATGTGGGTAAGTAAGGAAGCAACAGTTAGAACCTTACATGGAAAAACTGACTGGTTCAAAATTGGAAAAGGAATAAGACAAAGCTATATATTGTCACTCTGTTTATTTAACTTACAGGCAAAATGACTGAAAGTCAAAGTGTTAGTTGCTCAACCATGTCCAACTCTTTGCAACCCCATGGACTGTAGCCTGCTAGGCTCCTCTGTCCATGGAATTCTCCTGGTAAGAATACTGGAGTGGGTTGCCTTCTCCAGGGGATCCCCTGGAGATACCTGACCCAGGGATCGAACCCAGGTCTCCTGAATCATGTGAAATGCTGGGCTGGATGAATCGCAAGCTGCATTCAAGATTGCCAGGAGAAATAGCAACAACCTCAGATATGCAGATGATACCACTCTAATGGCAGAAAGTGAAGATGAACAAAAGAGCCTCTTGAGGGAGAAAAAAAAGAGTGAAAAATCTGGCTTAAAACTCAACATTTAAAAAACTAAGATACTGGCATTCAGTCATATCACTTCATGGGAAATAAAAGGGGAAAAAATAGAAAAAGTGTTAGTTGTTCCAACTCTTTTGCAACCCCATAACAGCAGCCTGTGAGGCTCCTCTGTCCATGGAATTCTCCAAGCAAGAATGCTGGAATGGGTAGCCATTCCCGGTTCCAGGGGAATCTTCCCAAGCCAGGGATAAAACCCAGGTCTCCTGAACTGTAGGCAGATTCTTCACCGTCTGAGTCATGTAACAGATTTTATTTTCTTGGGATCTGAAAATCACTGCTGACTGTGACGGCAGTCATGAAATTAAAAGATACTTGCTCCTTGGAAGGCAGACTATGACAAACCAAGCGTGTATTAAAAAGCAGAGACATCACTTTGCCGACAAAGGTGTGTCTAGTCAAAGCTAAGGTTTTTCCTGTATTCATGTACGGACGTGAGAGTTGGACCATAAACAAGGCTGAGCGCCGAAGAATTGATGCCTTTGAACTGTGGTGTTGGAAACTCTTGAGAGTCCCTTGGTCAGCAAGGAGATGAAACCAGTTAATCCTAAAGGAAATCAATCCTGAATATTTATTGGAAGGACTGTTGCTGAAACTGAAGCTGTAATACTTTGGCTACCTGATGTGAAGAGCCAACTCACTGGAAAAGACCTTGATGCTGGGAAAGATTGAAGAAGGAGGAAAAGGAGGCGACAGAGGATGAGATGGTTGGATGGCATCATCAATACAATGGATGTGAGTTTGAGCACAGTGAAGGACAGGGAAGCCTGGCGTACTGCAGTCCATGGGGTCGCAAAGAGTCAGAAACGACTGAGCCACTGAATTGAACTGACGTGGTCAATTAGAGAATGTTCCATGTACACTTGAATGTGTGTACTGTTTCTGGGGGATGTAATGAAACTATCAAGCCTATATTTTTATTAGATCATTTAGGATCTATGTTTCTTTACTGATTTTCTGTATAGAAAATCCATCTGTTGATGTGAGTGGAATGTTAAAGTCTCCTATTATTACTGTATTCATGTCAATTTCTCCCTTTATGTCTCTTAGTATTTGTTTTATGTATTTGGGTCTTCCTGTCAGTCAGTTCAGTTCAGTCACTCAGTCCTGTCCGACTCTTTGTGACCCCATGAGCTGCAGCACGTGAGGCCTCCCTGTCCATCATCAACTCCTGGAGTTCACTCAGACTCACGTCCATCGAGTCAGTAATGCCATCCAACCATCTCATCCTCTGTTGTCCCCTTCTCCTCCTGCCTTCAACCTTTCCCAGCATCAGGGTCTTTTCTGAGTCAGCTCTTTGCATCAGGTGGCCAAAGTATTGGAGTTTCAGCTTCAACATCAGTCCTTCCAATGAACACCCAGGACTGATTTCCTTTAGGATGGACTGGTTGGATCTCCTTGCAGTCCAAGGGACTCTCAAGAATCTTCTCCAACACCACAGTTCAAAAGCATCAATTCTTCGGCACTCAGCTTTCTCTATGGTCCAAATCTCACATCCATACATGACTACTGGAAAAACCATATCCTTGACTAGACAGACCTTTGTTGGCAAAGTAATGTCTCTGCTTTTGAATATGCTATCTAGGTTGGTCATAACTTTTCTTCCAAGGACTAATCATCTTTTAATTTTATGGCTGCAATCATCATCTGCAGTGATTTTGGAGCCCCCCCAAAATAAAATCTGACACTGTTTCCACTGTTCCCCCATCTATTTGCCATGAAGTGATGGGACTGGATACCATGATCTTTTTTTTCTGAATGTTGAGTTTTAAGCCAACTTTTTCACTCTCCTCTTTCACTTTCTTCAAGAGGCTCTGTAGTTTTTCTTCACTTTCTGCCATAAGGGTGGTGTCATCTGCATATCTGAGGTTACTGATATTTCCCTCGGCAATCTTGATTCCAGCTTGTGCTTCCTCCAGCCCAGCGTTTCTCATGATGTACTCTGTATAAGTTACATAAGCAGGGGGACAATATACAGCCTTGACGTACTCCTTTTCCTATTTGGAACCGATCTGTTGTCCCATATCTAGTTCTAACTGTTGCTTCCTGACCTGCATACAGATTTCTCAAGAGGCAGATCAGGTGGTCTGGTATTCCCATCTCTTTCAGAATTTTCCAGTTTATTGTGATCCACACAGTCAAAGGCTTTGGCATAGTCAATAAAGCAGAAATAGATGTATTTCTGGAACTCTCCTGCTTTTTCGATGATCCAGTGGATGTTGGCAATTTGATCTCTGGTTCCTCTGCCTTTTCTAAAACCAGCTTGAACATCTTGAAGTTCACGGTTCACGTATTGTTGAAGCCTGGCTTGGAGAATTTTGAGCACTGCTTTACTAGCGTGTGAGATGAGTATAACTGTGGGGTAGTTGAGCATTCTTTGGCATTGCCTTTCTCTGGGATTGGAATGAAAACTGACCTTTTCCAGTCCTGTGGCTACTGCTGAGTTTTCCAAATTTGCTGGCATATTGAGTGCAGCACTTTCACAGCATCATCTTTTAGGATTTGAAAGAGCTCAACTGGAATTCCATCACCTCCACTAGCTTTGTTCATAGTGACGGCTAAGCGGTGCTGGAGTGGTGAGCGGCTGGGAGGAGATACCCCACGTCCAAGGTCAGAGAAACCCTAGTTAAGACAGTAGGTGCTGAGAGAGGGCATCAGAGGGCAGACAGACTGAAACCACAATCACAGAAAACTAACCAGTCTAATCACATGGACCCCAACCTTGTCTAACTCAATGGGTCCCCCTATATGGGTGCATATATATTAGCAAGTATATCCTCTTCTTCTATTGATCCTGTTATCATTATATAATATCCTTTTTTAATCTTTATGGCCTTTGTTTTAAAGTCTGTTTTATCTGATATGAGTATTGCAACCCTGCTTCCTTGTTATTTCCATTGGCATGAAGTATCTTTTTCTATTCTGATACTTTCCATCTATTTGGGTCCTTTGCCCTAAAGTGGGTCACATGTAGGCAGCACATTATAAGCTCTTGTTTTTTATATCCAATCTGCCACTCTCTGACTTTTGATTGTAACATTTAGGCTATTGACATTAAGGTAATTATTGATACATAATCTTTTTTTTTTTTTTGCCATTTTTACATAGTTTGCCATTTGATTTGTATTTCTTCTTGTTTTTTTTCTATTGTGATTTGATAATTTTCTATTATGCTTCTGTTTTCTTCCTTTTGATTTTTGTGAATGTATTGTTTGATTTTGTAGTTACCCTGTTCTTCAACAAAGCTAGTGTTAACCCCTTCCTATAGTTACTTGCTTTAGACTGTTAGTCATATAGGCTCAAACATATTTAAAAAAAAAAAAAAAATCAACATTTTCTTACTCTCCTCCCCGACATGTTTTGATTTAGATATCCTCTTACATCTTCATGTTTATTCTTTTGCAGTTTATTGTGGTTATCATCACTTTCACAAAAAATACTTTGTTTAAAAAAATCTGTTTACTGGCTTAAGTGATTTACTTTGCAATTGTGATTTTCTCTTTCCTATAGATTCCTCTTTTTTTATTTAGCGAAGCCCTTTCAAAAAAATTTTAAGGTTGGTTTAGAATTGCTATATTCTCTTAGTTTTTGCTTGTCTGATAAACTCTTTGTCTCTTCTTCTAAATGACAATCTTGCTGGGTAGAGTATCCTAGATTGCATATTTTTCCCTTTTAGGTCTCTGAATATATCATGCCACTCCTTTTTGGCCTGCAAATTTTCTGTAGAGAAATCAGCTCATAGCTTTATGAGGGTTCCTTTGTAATTAACTTTTTGCTTTCCTTTTGCTGCCTTTAGAATCCTCTTTAACTTTTGCTATTTTGATTTTGGGTTCATGTTGTTTGGGACCCTTTGTGTGTCTTGTACGTGGCTATGTTTCCTTCTTTAGGTCTGTGAAAATTTCAGCCGTAATTTCTTCAAATACACTTTCAAACCCTTTTCTCTTTCTTCTAGGGTTACTATTTTGTGTATATGGTTCACTTTATATTATCAGATAGGTCTCCTATATTGCTTTCATTTTTTTTCCACTTGTCTTTCTGCTGTTCTAATTGAGTGATTTCCATTATTCTATATTCCAGATCACTTAATTGTTCTTCTGCATTATTCAATCTACTTCTAAGGGCTTCCCTGTTAGCTCAGCTGGTAAAGAATCTGCCTGCTATGCAGGAGACCCTGGTTCAATTCTCAGGTTGGGAAGATCCCCTGGAGAAGGGAACAGCAACCCATTCCAGTATTCTGGCCTGGAGAATTCCATGAACTGTACAGTCCATGGGGTCGCAAAGAGCTGGACACTACTGAGTGACTTTCACTTTCGCTCACTGTCTTTTGCTCAGCTTTTGTCTCAGCAATTGAGTTTTATAATTTTTCTCAGCTCCTCTTTACAGTTTCTGGTTCCTGTTTACAGTAATCAGCATTTTCTTAAAGCTTTTTATTTTGTATCAGGGTATAGCTGATTAATAATGTTGTAATAATTCCAGGTGAACAGTGAAGGGACTCAGCCATACACATATCCGTTCTACCCCAAGCTCCCCTGCCATCCACGCTGGCATAAAAAATTGCATTTCTATTGATAGCACCCAACCCCTCCAATGCAACAATGACTGTAGATGGAAACCGAGGGTATATGAGATCGTCCAGAAAGAAAACGTGAAATAAGGGCAGAAGGAAATAGAATCTTGGTGGAGAACATTAAGGGTCACCAAAGGAAGGGTGTGAAGGTTTATCCAGAAAGACAAAGAATCAGAGCAAGGTGGCACAAAAATTAAGGGAGAGAAGAACTGAGAGATGGTTGCTAATTCCTACGTCTTTTTCAGAAACTTTATGGTATTTTGGACTGTGAAGAAAGCTGAGCGCCAAAGAATTGATGCTTCTGAACTGTGGTGTTGGAGAAGACTCTTGAGAGTCCCTTGGACTGCAAGGAAATCCAACCAGTCCATTCTGAAGGAGATCAGCCCTGGGATTTCTTTGGAAGGAATGATGCTAAAGCTGAAACTCCAGTACTTTGGCCACCTCATGTGAAGAGTTGACTCATTGGAAAAGACTCTGATGCTGGGAGGGATTGGGGGCAGGAGGAGAAGGGGACGACAGAGGATGAGATGGCTGGATGGCATCACTGACTTGATGGACGTGAGTTTGCGTGAACTCCGGGAGTTGGTGATGGACAGGGAGGCCTGGCGTGCTGCAATTCATGGCGTCACAAAGAGTTGGACACGACTGAGCAACTGAATTGAACTGAACTGAGTGGTATTTTATTTCAAGAATCATACTATGTGTCTTCTATGAGTTCTTATTTGCCTATGTTATTAAACTAAAATATAACTTGTGATGAATTCTCACTATTCAGAATGTGTTCAAAATGCCCTATCAATACTATACAGCTTTCCCTATATCTTTTGCAAATTCTAAATCTTCAGAATGAAAAACTATCTTTAATGCCAAAACACTGTCATATGTTTTAAACTGATCAGTTCACTCATTTTTCAGGATTACTTATTCTTGACAATACTCCCATTTATGCTGGAATACAAATTTTGAGGTTACTTATTTACAACAATGTATGTGCCTTAAATATTGAGAGGTGACAATATAGCCAATGGATTACTATATGAACAATATAATATATCTGAGACACCAAGTAGCCTGAAATTTGCTCATGAAATCTATTTCAGTGGCCCTAGTAATTTAATCTAGAAACTAGAAGACAAGCTGCATAAAGGAGTAATATTTAGTATTCAGCTATACTGTGAATATTATTTTTTGACAATCAGATATAGACACTTGAAAATTCCACAGTACTCTAGAGACCAAAAGGCACAGGTACAAGTGATTTATTATGTTTTTAAAAAATGATGAAGGGAATATTAATTCTGGAGGGTTTTTAATCAGTTCAACACTATTATACACTAGAGGAAAAAAATCTCCACAAACATTCCCTCACAAGGCCGGTAGTTTTATGTTTACATAGTTATTATTATAGCAATTTTAAATGTTAATCTATGATACAATAATGTCACTTCAGAAAACATAAAAAATATAGTTTTTTAATAGCCATGCTCCCATTTTTGATGAAAGCTAGTCAGTTCATCCTAATGTTAGTTTGACACTTTGAAACGCACATGAGATGCAGTCCACTCTGTAAACGCTGCAGGACAGAGGCCCTCAAACGGAGTAGAGAGAGGGCTCATCATCACTCAGGTCTGAGTCATCCTCATCTACCCTTTCAAGGACAGACTTCTTCCCTTTACAGCAGGACACGATGAACCCAATGATGAACACCTGCAGAGGTAAACAGGCCATATGTTATTTTTCAAACTTGAAATCTCCCAGAAAGCACTGACTTTAAAATCCAAACCCATCCATAAATGAGCCACTAATGGTCACGGCATCCCTGGGATGCCTATACTTACCCCAAGAAAGGCCCAGTTCCCAAAGTAGTAGGCAGCACTGAAGAACCAGAACTTGTGAAGGAACAGGTAGGTCCGGGTGACAGTACACTGATCTATAAAAGCAAATAAAGGACCAAGGTGGAGTAGTTTCTCTCTTGAAATAGACTATTAATACTTTACCTAAAAGGTCGTATTAAACAAAACTAAATCAGCTTTAGAGACAGGATGGAAATCTAGATCTATCTCCAAAGCCCACTCTTTCAACCACCTTAATGTAACATGACATTTTTAAAAGCGAGCACCACCAATATTAATTCCTGCTGTTAGGTATAAAAAAGTTGTATTGGCTAGTTCAATGTATCTAAACTAGAAAAAGCATTTTAACCTGGAATGCCAGACATGTCCTAAAACAAAACAGTTTTCCTGATGAAGAATGAAAAAAAGAAATGAACGAAGTAAGCAGATGTGGTTAGCATTAGGCTGCACTTTTCTAAGAATCCAATTAAGAGCTTTTGGTTAAGAATTTGCATGACAATGCAGGAGACACGGGTTTGATCTCTGGTCTCTGGTTGGGGAATTAAGATCCCACACAACACAGAGCAACTAAACCCGCAAGCCACACAACCGAAGCCCATGGGCTCCAGAGCCCAGGCTCCACCAGACAAGCCCATGCACTGCAATGAAGGTCCAGCACAGCCACGATATATAGGTAAGCTTTAACTGAATAATTAAAACAATAAAGTGATGATACCTTTAAAGATCTTTTTGAGCTTAAGAATGCTATTGAAAAGATGGCTGACTTGCTTACTCCCTGAACTTTCACTTCAGTTCAGTCGCTGAGTCGCGTCTGACTCTTTGCGACTCCATGAATTGCAGCATGCTAGGCCTCCCTGTCCATCACCATCTCCTGGAGTTCACTGAGACTCACGTCCATCGAGTCAGTGATGCCATCCAGCCATCTCATCCTCTGTCGTCCCCTTCTCCTCCTGCCCCCAATCCCTCCCAGCATCAGAGTCTTTTCCAATGAGTCAACTCTTCACATGAGGTGGCCAAAGTACTGGAGTTTCAGCTTTAGCATCATTTCTTCCAAAGAAATCTCAGGGCTAGTCTCCTTCAGAACGGACTGGTTGGATCTCCTTGCAGTCCAAGGGACTCTCAAGAGTCTTCTCCAACACCACAGTTCAAAAGCATCAATTCTTCAGCGCTCAGCCTTCTTCACAGTCCAACTCTCACATCCATACATGACCACTGGAAAAACCATAGCCTTGACTAGATGGACCTTTGTTGGCAAAATAATGTCTCTGCTTTAGACAATATTTGTTATAACTTGAATCTAAAAACAATCATTTACTTTTCTCCTTGAAAAAAAACAGAACGTAACTCTTAAGGAGAAAGCAGCAGACTGGTTATTTGATATCTTTGTGAGACTCCATATTATTTAAATTAACTGTTTCCATTAGCTTACAAAGTCCTTTAGGTATCTAATACATGACATCTAAGGAAATACTTGTTTATTACAACTGTCTGTGGCATGGATCTCTGAAAAGCAGCATTTGGTCCTACTTTATCCCAGTCTCCTCCTCCCTTCCCACGAAGCTCAGCATGTCCTTCTGAATGGCTCAAGGCCCAGCTGGATAGACAGCCTCTACTTCCTATAGGAAAACACGCAGTGTGGCAGGGACATGCCTTCTCTTCACAGGCAGGGCAGCCAGTCTAATGCCAACCACTGAACCCCGAGGGCCCCCCCTGCACATTCCTCATTGTCTTTCTCAACAGAAAAGTCTAGAAGGAATAGCCGAAGCTTCCTAAGGAAAACCAAGAAGGACTCGAGCAGCAGTGTGGGACCAATGTTTCTCTCCCCTCAGTTCTGCAGTTCCTGGCCCCCAAGGTGACGCCTTCACACCAGGCCATGCAGCTCAGGCAGCAGCAGAGCCTCCTGGGCAGGAAAGCCGCTGGTCAGTCACTCTGCCCACCCCCTACCCCCGCCCCGTGACAACAGAACATGCTTCACAGGAAGAAACTTACGAAATTTGTCACTTTTCCCACTAGGTTGGCCTGAGTATTCCAGAGTACCCCTCGGAGTACCTGGCACTCATATTTAATATGATTGATGAAGTAAACTAAATTGTTCAAAAGGGAGGTATTTTACTTAAAAATCATACTGATAACTAATGCATTTTCTAATTTCTTTTGACTAAAATCTGAGAAGATTCCAAGGATGTCAAAACAAGATACTTGAATCCATGTTGAAAATGAAAGCATAACTCAAATGTCCAGCACGGGAAAAGAGCTGCAGACCCTGGTTTCACAGGTTTGGTGTCGGCTCTCGTTCGGCCACTTCTCTGCCACGTGAACAGGCACGTCTGACCACTGACACTCGTGCGTGTCACCACCTTTCCTTACGGGCTCATCCTAAAGACCAGATGAAGTCTGCAGAGTGACAGTTCATATTAATTTTCTTCTTTAAGATATAACCAAGCCCATGATAAAGAATATTGTTTTCAAGAGCTGTTCAAATGGTGCCAATAAAAACTGATCTTAAGATTTTAAAAGTGACTAGTGCTCCTTACCACTAAGGAAAATACTTGCTTAGCTATCAGCATCATGACTACTCTGGACATCTTCATTATTGTTCTGTCTCAATATTGTATCAGTCAAAACAGATACAGATGGATTTGGTTTAATTTCAGTTCAGTTCAGTTGCTCAGTCATGTCTGACTCTTTGCAACCCCACGAACCACAGCATGTCAGGCCTCCCTGTCCATCACCAACTCCCAGAAGTCCACCCAAACCCACACCCATTGAGTCGATGATGCCATCCAACCATCTCATCCTCTGTCGTCCCCTTCTCCTCCTGCCTTCAATCTTTCCCAGAATCAGGGTCTTTTCAAATGAGTCAGCTCTTTGCATCAGGTGGCCAAAGTACTGGAGTTTCAGCTTCAAAATCAGTCCTACCAATGAGCACCCAGGACTGATCTCCTTTAGGATGGACTGGTGGATCTCCTTGATGTCCAAGGGACTCCCAAGAGTCTTCTCCAACACCACAGTTCAAAAGCATCCATTCTTCGGTGCTCAGCTTTCTGAGCTCAGCGCTCAGTCCAACTCTCACATCCATACATGACCACTGGAAAAACCATAGCCTTGACTAGACGGACCTTTGTTGACAAAGTAATGTCTCTGCTTTTTAATATTCTGTCTAGGTTTAATTTAAATGTGTATAATTCAGTAAAAGGATACTTGCTAAACAGTAACATACCTTTAAATAAAAACCAACTTGTAATGAAGAGAGGTGCAGACTGTTTAAAAAAAAAAAAAAATGCCTGTTCACAATTAATTTAAAAACATCAATGGTATCTTTCATGGGTTAAGTACTATGTAAGCTCTGCTGTTCACACACAAACCTGTTTTTAAAAAAGTTATTCAACCCTCTCAACACTGATAATGCTCTAAACTTAAAAAATAAAAGTTCTGTTACTCATTCCCACAGCTAAGGGTATCTGGGGGCAGTGGTCAGAACTAGAGTGAACTAGAAGCTTCAGGGCCAGAACAGGAACAAGACGGTGGCTGAACTGGCAGAAGCAGGTGAAATCAGATGACTTTTCCCAGGGCTCTATAACCCACTCAATGACACTTTAAATTGGCTACACCTGCTGATACTTTCTCCTCCACAAAGAGTGTATCTTATTTTTCCTATCACATCATTTCACATGTTTACCACTTGCATTGTTTAAAGATTTGACACAAGCCTTCTAAAATAAGAGAAAAAAAAAAAAAAGTATGACCATTGTATTCTGCTTTGTTGTTGAAAAGTATGTAACAGCTTTTATCTTTATATGTATTTATCATTAGATTTATATGCACATAAAGGGGCAGATGTCCACAGAGGAATTCTGGTTAATAATCCTCATGCAAATATTTTATGTTCAAGCTACAACTCCACACTGAGTAACATGGAGGGGCTTCTCTCCACTCCCCTATCTGCCCTCTCCTAGCTGATCGTATGCATCACAGGTATCCAGGAAATCTAGAGAAGTCTTTCTACTGTTATCTGAAACACTAGAATAAGTATTTTGAACTTGGTTTAACCTTCAAAGTAAATGTGAATTGCTCAATTTAGGAACTGCATTCTAAAATCACAGGTGTTCAAGAGACTCTGGCTGTTATTTCTCAAAGGGACATATAAACTTCCAGCTAAACCAAAGAGTGGATGTTAACAATTAAAAACTAAAAATAAGGGTTCAGACAATAGCTTTTTTTTTTTTTCAGACAAGGTGGCCATATGAAAAAGACCAAAATTAAAAGAGCCAAGAAAGGGCACGGAAATTTGCTGAAAAAAAAAAATCAAGACTTGACTCCTGCTTCTTCCACCTTCCTCCATCTATTCTCACTTATCCAACTAGATGAATAACCAAAAGAAAGTACAATTAAGCCTCTATCTGTCATATAACAATAGCTTTTACAAATGTCAGATAAGATCACATCAGTCGCTCAGTCATGTCCGACTCTTTGCGACCCCATGAATCGCAGCACGCCAGGCCTCCCTGTCCATCACCATCTCCAGGAGTTCACTCAGACTCACGTCCATTGAGACAGTGATGCCATTCAGCCATTTCATCTTCTGTCATCCTCTTCTCCTCCTGCCCCCAATCCCTCCCAGCATTAGAGTCTTCCAATGAGTCAACTCTTCGCATGAGGTGGCCAAAGTACTGGAGTTTCAGCTTTAGCATCATTCCCTCCAAAGAAATCCCAGGGCTGATCTCCTTCAGAATGGACTGGTTGAATCTCCTTGCAGTCCAAGGGACTCTCAAGAGTCTTCTCCAACACCACAGTTCCAAAGCATCAATTCTTTGGCACTCAGCCTTCTTCACAGTCCAACTCTCACATCCATACATGACTACAGGAAAAACCATAGCCTTGACTAGACGAACCTTTGTTGGCAAAGTAATGTCTCTGCTTTTGAATATGCTGTCTAGGTTGGTCATAACTTTCCTTCCAAGGAGTAAGCGTCTTTTAATCTCATGGCTGCAGTCACCATCTGCAGTGATTTTGAAGCCCAGAAAAATAAAGTCTGACACTGTTTCCACTCTATTTCCCAAGAAGTGATGGGACTGGATGCCATGATCTTCATTTTCTGAATGTTGAGCTTTAAGCAAATCCTGAAAGATGACGCTGTGAAAGTGCTGCACTCAATATGCCAGCAAATTTGGAAAACTCAGCAGTGGCCACAGGACTGGAAAAGGTCAGTTTTCATTCCAATCCCAAAGAAAGGCAATGCCAAAGAATGCTCAAACTACCGCACCATTGCACTCATCTCACATGCTAGTAAAGTAATGCTCAAAATTCTCCAAGCCAGGCTTCAGCAATATGTGAACCGTGAACTTCCTGATGTTCAAGCTGGTTTTAGAAAAGGCAGAGGAACCAGAAATCAAATTGCCAACATCCACTGGATCATCGAAAAAGCAAGAGTTCCAGAAATACATCTATTTCTGCTTTATTGACTATGCCAAAGCCTTTGACTGTGTGGATCACAATAAACTGTGGAAAATTCTGAAAGAGATGGGAATACCAGACCACCTGATATGCCGCTTGAGAAATTTGTATGCACGTCAGGAAGCAACAGTTAGAACTGGACATGGAACAACAGACTGGTTCCAAATAGGAAAAGGAGTACGTCAAGGCTGTATATTGTCACCCTGTTTATTTAACTTATATGCAGAGTAGTACATCATGAGAAACGCTGGACTGGAAGAAACACAAGTTGGAATCAAGATTGCTGGGAGAAATATCAATAACCTCAGATATGCAGATGCCACCACCCTTATGGCAGAAAGTGAAGGGGAACTAAAAAGCCTCTTGATGAAAGTGAAAGTGGAGAGTGAAAAAGTTGGCTTAAAGCTTGACGTACCCATAAGTTTTATATACTTTTTTCCTTTTAGACTGCTGGAACCATCACTGTTAGTGTATGCTGACTGCCACTAAGATAACTTTGGTTATTAACTGTAATAAACAGCACCTTCTACTTTAAATATATTTTGAAAAACAACATTTAATGCTGACTTAAGCCAATATTAGGTCATCATCATGTTATACCTTCATTTGAAATCAGCTTAGAATTAAGTCTATATTTGTGCTTTATTTATAAAATTAATCCTTATGATACGTATGTTGTAGAGGGAGGGTATCTGGGGAAATTTATATGCCACAGAGAATTTTAAAGCAATTTCTTTAACTAGTGACAAAAGAACTGGGAGAAGACTGGATTCCTCAGAACAATGCTTCCTTTCTTATGGTTGCGTGTGATTATGCTAACTTTAGGTCTTGCTACTGTTGGATATTTATAATAGACATACAAATCTTAAATGTAAACAGGCTAAGCACCTTGGGCTTTATCGTGATATGATTAGGAATCATTTATCAAATGGTTCTGAGAAAGGGGAAAGCATGCTATTGGGATAGAAGGAAGGCTAGACCTGGGAATCTGAGGAGTTAAAGTCCCAGTTAATCATCACTGTCAAATGGATTTATAGCATATGAAATACACACACAGAGAAAGATTTGAGAAACCAGCAACATATATCCAGTAAGAAGAGGGAGGGCAGAAGAAATTTTTAAAAATTTAAATATTTGCATAAAAACCAAAATTGTAGGTTTATCTTGAAATTCAACAAATGGCATATAGTTAAATCATGTTTTGTTAAATCTCACTGCAGGAACTGGGTAAAAGGGAAAGAAAGAGTTGGTGAACATCAAAAGTCATAGAAATTCTAAAGGGAATAGATTATATTTTATGAATATATTAACTGTACCAGGTTAACAAAGCTAGTACCTGGCCACATGCTTTGCATTGAAAAATAAAGTCTCATAGTGACTGTGTTAAGAACCAGTATAATTTGTGTTGAGCTTTGATTACATTTAAGTTCAATGTACTTCAAAAGTGCTAAAATATGTATTGCTCCTTTAAGAATGACTGTACCTAATTTCATTTGTCCTGACCATATAAATATAATTGGCCACACACAGCTTATAAAAGATAGTGCCAAAGGTAAGCATTAGCATATAAATGTAGGAACAATCTCAGACTGTATTAGTGAACTCTAAATTAATGAGATTTCCTATTACTCTTAATTGTCCAAGATGGTAAAATATAAAGCAACTGCTTTCTATTACCTTAACTTTTTCATAAAATGACAGCAATTTAAAAGGTATGTTAGAAAATATTAGAGACAGAAAATTGAGATTTGGTTCTTGAGTCTGCTGATTACATTTACTGTGAGATTCTGGATGGAGTCATTTAACGTCTAAGTCAGTTTCTTTCTAAGTGTCATCGATATAATATCTGCTCGTGATGGATTGTGATAAGACAAACTGACCTTCCGAGAATTAAATTTACAGAGAATTCTAAATATGATTTTTAAAAAAGGTTGATGTTTTATGAGTTAGAATCCTTAAACAAGGATCTGTAGAAAGTAGCTGAGAAGTTTCACAAGATCACCTGGGCTGCTTTAGCATGGACTTCAGAAAACCGAGAAACCTTATACCTAGTTAACTTCACTGTACTGTCCCTGCTGAACTTCATCAACACAATCAAAATGTCACCTGGAAAAAGAACGTCGACAATAAAAAGACTTTCTGTATCTCAAGCAAAATCCAAGAGAAATATGCTCTGATCAATACTTCATTTTTTGGCCTACAGGGCTTCCCCAGTGGCTCAGTGGTAAAGGACTCGTCTGTCAGTGCAGGAGACACGAGAGACACGGGTTCAACCCCTGGGTCAGGAAGATCCCCTGGAGAAGGAAATGGCAACCCACTCCAGTACTCTTGCCTGGGAAATTCCCTGGACAAAGGAGCCTGGTGGGCTACAGTCCACAGGGTCGCAAAGAGTTGGACATGACTAAGTGCGCACACACACGGCAACCTCACCTGACAGTGGGCACACTACTTCTGGCCTTCTCAGCTGGATGATACCAGCCAACATCAGTGAGACCCTCTCCTGAGTCCAGGCCCACCCAGAAACTATGTGACTGTAAAATCAGCTTTCCATACAGATTCCTTCTCTCTGGTGAGAATTCACTAACCGTGAGCCTCTAGCTTCTTTAATGTAATACTTCCTATGGTAAATTAATATATTACCATCTGGCTAATACTTTAGTTTACTCTCTCTTTACTTATCTGGAGTCAAATACAGATGCTGGAGATTAGGGTACGACAGGATTCTTTAATAATTCTGTCTCATCACTCTAACTTCAATACTGCTCTGCCCCTTTGATGGGGAGAATTAAATCGAATGAGGCTATTGACACAAAGTTATTATTCAGTTCAGTTCAGTTCAGTTCAGTTGCTCAGTTGTGTCCGACTCTTTGCGACCCCATGAATTGCAGCACACCAAGCCTCCCTGTCCATCACCATCTCCCGGAGTTCACTCAAACTCATGTCCATTGGGTCAGTGATGCCATCCAGCCATCTGATCCTCCGTTGTCCCCTTCTCCTCCTGCCCCCAATCCTTCCCAGCATCAGAGTCTTTTCCAACGAGTCAACTCTTAAGCTTATAGCACTTAACCATGAAGAACTATTTTAATTTGTTGAACACAAGAGGTTTACGAGAACAGTCATTTGCTTCCTGTCCAGTTTCCCAGGACCTCATTAAAGTTACAGAACATGAATAAAGCCAGGAGCAACTGTTAACAGCAAACAGAAAGGGAGGAAGGCCACTCGGTGACAGGAGACCTCGGCAATATTCTGTAAGATGGAAAGCCACACTTAGAAGGTCTCCAGTAAAACAGCTGGTTTCCCTTTCATTTATTTAAAAATACAACTTAAGGATCAAGAAACCCCAATCACAGAGGCCCCCGTGATGAGGCTTCCTAGTTCCTGATACTTAAACACAAATTAACATAAATATGAATAAATCATCAGCTATATACAGGAGACTATCAGCATGAAGGGAAAGAACGAGATAAACAGAACTCCAAGATGAACAGCACTGTAATTCTACTTAAATGCAATCATTAAGAAAAATGTTTAGTATCTTCATATACTGACAAGGATATTACATCATAAAACAAAGATACTTGGAAAAAAATCAGAAACATAAAGTACCCCAAGGAAAGTACAAATGTGTTATATGAAATAAAAAATTCAGGGTATAGTTTGAAGATAAAACTGAGTACATACCCAAGAATCTAGAGCAAAATGGTAGGCAGAAAATATGAAATATGAGAGGAGACAGATGATCAATTGAAGACATCCAGGAACTAATGAACAAGAGCTCCCCAAAGGGAAAATGGAGAAAAGAGAAAAAATCAAGTTAACTTCAAAAGAAGAAATAGATGCACTGGATTTCTCACCCATCAGAAATGAAACATAGATGGTACAATACTTTTAAAGTTCTAAAAAAAAAAACGATTTTTTACATAGCACAAACTTCCCATCATATCATCAACTGTGAGGATGTTGATATCCAAGGACTTTTCAGATATATATTTTGTACAAAGCATTTCTTTTCTTTCTCTTTTTAAACCCTTGGAAAACTAGCTTTGGGAAGGAAATCCAGAAAGAAGATACGGTTTCTAATGCAGCAGAAGTCCAATAAGCAGAAATTGTAACATTAGACCTAATAGCACAATTAGAAAGCAATTGATCCAAGTAAGAAAAGGGGTCAGTAGGTACCGAGCAGGAAGTTAATACAATGGATTTCATTCAATAGATAAAGTGGGCAAGAAGAGACAAGATATTAGGTGATGTTAATCTTATGTTACTTCAAGAACATTTTTTAACAAGATAAAAAAGGAACAAATTTTAAAAAGTGATTCAATTCTACAAACGCTGGTTGAACAAGACAGAAAAATATACTTCACATATATATATATTAATATGTTTTCTTAATTCAAGGAGCTGACATTCCTACAAAAGAGGAGGCTAGACATAAGATACATAAATGACTATAGATTAAGACAGAGTAAAGGTCACACCGTAAGAAGTAAAACTGCTATGGGAATTCAAATGAAAAAAAAAAAAAAAAACAAAACTGTACACATGTTTGGAGATTCAAAAAAGAGGATCAGGTTGGAAAGAAACCTTGTAAGATGACCAGGAATCTGACTGATGAAGATGGGAGGAGTTAGGCAGAATCTGGCTGTGACATTTCCAGAACAAACAGTTGCAGAGCAACAATGGAAAAGGAGACCAAGTTCAGAAAAAAGACTGGAAACATGCAGGATGGGTTAAAAAGTGGAATCCTTCAATCCCTGGTGGAACAGTGGTATAGGTGGTATAGGGGAACGTTTAAGGTTCCTACTGGAGGAATGGCATTGGAAAATCACACTGGCTCTATCTTCAAAATCTACGCAGAATCTAACCACTTCCTGCAATTCTACCACCACAAGCTCTGCCTTGGATTCCTGCAAAAGTCCTATCAATTTGCCTTTGCCCTTGGTTTATTATAGTCTATCTCAGGGGCTAGTACACTATACCCCAGGAGGATTCACTCGGTCCATCACTTGTTTTGTAAGTTATGCTGAAACATGACACGCTGTCCACGGCAACCTCTGTGTTTCAGGGGCACAGCTGAGCAGTGTGGACACTACTCCAGGCCCCACAGAGCCTAAAATATTTATTAACTGGTCTCTTACAGAAAAACAGTTCCCATACCCTGGTCTACATGCAAAAGAGTAGTCAGAGTAACCCCCTGAGGATGTAAGGCCCATCAGGTCATCTGCTCACAGCCTTCTAGACTTCCTGTCTGAGCTTAAAAGCTGAATGAAGTCCTTCTCTTTGATGACTGGCCCTTCCTCCTCCTTTCCTGGGTCCCCCTGCCCCAAAACCTCTGCACCTGCTGTCACCATGGCATGCAGGGCTTCTCTGCAGGTATCTGCCTTCCTTCCAGGTATCTGATCTCACCTCCCTCAGGCCATTTTGCCCAGATGTCAGCTTCTCAGTAAGGATTTCCTTTCTGCCCTACTCAGCATTTCAAACCATCCCTCCTTCTGGGCACCATTACTCTCCTCTGGTACTTTTTCTCCATAATGATTACTGCCTGATATACTTATTTGTCTCCTTCTAAATAAGCCCTATGGGGACAGCACATCTGAGCTTTGTTCACTAGCTGTGTATCAGTAGTATTTAGAATAGTGCCTGCCACATAATAGATACCAATTTAAAAAGTTAACTGAAAAAACAAGGAAATGAGATGAAAATAATAGATGAGAAAATAGATGAGAACAATTAGTCATTTACTTTTCCTTCAACGACTACACCAAAGCTTTGACTGGATCACAACAAACTGGAAAATTCTTAAAGAGATGGGAATATCAGACCACATTACCTGCCTCCTGAGAAACCTGTATGCAGGTCAAGAAGCAATAGTTAGAATATGGAACAATACACTTGTTCAAAATAGGAAAAGGAGTAGATCAAGGCTGTGTATTGTCACCCTGCTTATTTAACTTCTATGCAGAGTACACCATGCAAAATGCTGGGCTGGATGAAGCTCAAGCTGGAATCAAGATTACAGGGAGAAATATCAATAACCTCACATATGCAGATGATACCACCCTAATGGCAGAAAGTGAAGAGGAAATAAAGGGCCTCTTAATGAAGATGAAGGAGGAAAGTGAAAAAGTTGACTTAAAACTGAACATTCAAAACCACTAAGATTATGGCATCCAGCTACATCCCTTCATGGCAAATAGATGGGGAAAAAATGGAAACAATTGACAGACTATTTTCTTGGGCTCCAACATCACTGCAGATGTTGACTGCAACCATGAAATTAAAGGACACTTGCTTCTTGGAAGAAAAGCTATGGCAAACTTAGACAGCATATTAAAAAGCAGAGACATCACTTTGCTGACAAAGGCCTGTATAGTCAAAGCCATGGTTTTTCCAGTAGTCATGTATGGATGTGAAAGCGGGACCACAAAGGCGGCGGAGCACTGAAGAAATGATGCTTTTAAACTGTGGTGCTGGAGAAGACTCTCTAGAGTCCCTTGGACAACATGGAGATCAAACCAGTCAATTCTAAAGGAAATCAACCCTGAATATTCACTGGAAGCACTGATGCTGAAGCTCTAATACTTTGGCTGCCTGATGCAAAGAGATGATTCATTGGAAAAGACCCTGATGCTGGGAAAGATGGAGGGCAGGAGGAGAAGGAGTCAAAAGAGGATGAGATGGTTGGATGGCATCACTGACTCAATGGACTTGAGTTTGAACAAACTCCGGGAGATAGTGAAGGACAGGGAAGCCTGGTATGCTGCGGTCCATGGGGTCACAAAGAACTAGACACAACTGACCAACTGTACAACAACAGCAAATAGAATCTTGGAAACTTAGACATTTATAAATCTTACGTGAATTTCAAGACACACAGGACTGTGATTCTCACTATTATGAAAACTGATGTATCAATATCTTCCAAATGTGTTTAAATTGCAAAGGCTGTTATTAATTTTGTATTCCTTAAATAAATAGGATAGCATTCTAAATAAGCCTATCAAATCTATTATAATTCTAGGTGACCTCATTTATCCTCATCTTTAGACTAAATCTAACTGTCCTGAACTATCTCATCCCCTCCCTCCAAATGTGCAGAGTATAAGACAAAAAGACCACGTAGTATTTTTAAAGGCCACTGCTCCATGTACTTGAGTCAGAGGGAAAGAATGACTTATAGTCTCTTAAATTGGATCTTCTTGTTACAAATCTCCAGAGAGCTAAAATTAATTAGCTTCACTTAATATGAAGTAGGTAGGAGGTATTAAATCTGAAGCCCATATTCAAACCTGTCTTTTAAATCCACAAAGGAAGAGTTTGGTACCGTTTTCATTTCAAATTGTGTTTATAGATCACCCACTTGGGCACTCAGCACCACAAGAGACATTAACAAATACTGTCATCACAGAGCATCAGTGTCCATTCTTAACCTCAGGCCATAAGGCTAAGGTTCTAATGAAACTCCTTGACCAGCTTCATTTCAGCCTGTCAAAACTAGCTTTCCTTAAAATGAACTTTTTATTTAAAACTATACATCAAACATCAAGTGTAAATTAGTATAGTAACTCCTCTAATGAAATTGGTTTTAAATAGAAATAAGTCTTTCCTGCAAAACACATTTTTCTCTTTTTTGGCTTAGAGGTGAAGTATAGATGGAAAAACAAAAAATCACCTGAATCCACTGTTAGTGATAATGTAAGTACTTAAGCAATATTGCTTAGTCACCTTGACTTCTAAACAAAATTTCCTGGAACCAAGTATAAGTAGAAAGAAACATTTTATATTCCAGGAAAAAAATGATACTAAGATTTTGAGAATTACATTTTTTCAAAGTCTCAGAAACTACCCTCTCCACTGCCACTTTTCAACAAACTGGAAGGAAAAAGGTCTTCTCTACAACCAATAGTTACTGGGCAGATAGATGCATGCCACTATCTGGACTGTCATTGTTTTCATTCTTAAAAAGGCTTATTAATGCTTTTTTTCTTTAATTATATAATAAAAGCCATTTATTAACAACATCAAAAAACAATGAATACTTATTTCTTGTCCTTATTCCACATTTTGTTCTCTGAGGTACAGCCTTTTATATGCTGTTTGTGTGTACATATGTATACATGTATATATTTATGATGTAGAGCTGATTTACATTGCTAATTTCTGCTGTACAGTGAAGTGACTCAGTTATACACACACACACACACACACACATATATATACACACACATTCTTTTTATATTCTTTTCCATTTTGTTTTATCGTAAGATATTGAATAGAGCTCCCTGTGCTATACAGAAGCTGAAGTTACACTACTTTGGCCACCTGACATGAAGCGCCAACTCAGTGGAAAAGACCCGGAAGCTGGGAAAGATTGAGAGCAGGAAGAGGGCAACCAAGGATGAGATGTTTGGATGGCATCACTGACTCAATGAACATGAATCTGAGCCAACTCTAGGAGACAGTGAAGGACAGGGAAGCCTAGTATGCTACAGTCCATGGAGTTGCAAAGAGTTGGACAAAATTTAGCAACTAAACAATAACAAAATACAGCAGAACCTTGTTTATTATTCTGTATATAATAGCTTACATCTGCTAATCCCAACCTCTCAATTCATCCCTCCCCAAACTTCCCCAGCCCGTGGTAATCATGTCCCTGAGTCTGTTTCTGTTTTGTAGACAGGTTCACCAGTGTTATATTTTATACTCCAAATCTAAATGATATCATATAGTATCTGCCGTCTTCTTTCTTACTTCACTTAGTATAATCTCTAGTTTGCATCAATGTTGCTGCAAATGGCAGTATTTCATTATTTTTATGGCTAGCAGTATTCCATAGTACATGTGCACCACATCTTCTTTATCCATTCCTCTGCTGACGGACATTTAGGTTGTTCCCATGTCTTGGCTGTTGTGAACAGTGCTGCTATGAACGTAGAAGTCCATGTATCTTTTTGAATTATAGTTTCATCTGGATATATCCCCATGACTAGGATTGCTGGATCATATGCTAACTCTAATTTTAGTTTTCTGAGGAACTTACTTACTCTCCTCCATAGCATCTTTACCAACAGTGCAAGAGGGTTCTCTTTTATCCACACTCTCTCCAGCATTTGCTATTTGTAAAATTTTCAACGACTGACATTCTGATAGTTGTGAGGTGATACCTTATTGTAGTTTTGATTTGCATTTCTCTAATAACTAGCGATGCTGAACATCTTTTCATGTGCATTGGCCATCTGCATGTCTTCTTTGGAGAGATGTGTATTCAGGTCTTCTGCTCACTTTTTAATTGGTTTGTTTTGTTGTTGTTGAACTGTATGAGCTGTTTGTGTATACTGGAAATTAATGCCTTATTGGTCACATTATTTGCAAATATTTTCTCCTATTCTATAGGTTGTCTTTTCATTTTATTTATGGTTTCCTTTGCTGTGCAAAAGCTTGGAAGTCTGATGAGGTCCCATTTGTTTATTTTTGTTCTTATTTCGATTGCTTGGGAGACTGACCTAAGAAGACACTGATATGATTTATGTCAGAGAATGTTTTGCCGATGTTTTCTTTTAGGAGTTTTTTGTTGTTATGTCTTATGCTTAAGTCTTTAACTCATTTTGAGTTTATTTTTGTGTCTGGTGTGAGGCTGTGTCTAACTTTATTGATTTATATGCAGCTAAACTTAGTGACTGAGCACACACGCACGTCCAACTTTCCCAGCACCGCTTGCTAAAGAGACCATCGTTTCTCCATTGTAGATCGTTGTCTATTCTGTCAAAGACTGACTGACTGGAGGTGTGTGGGCTTATTTCTGGGCTCTCTGCTCTGATTCATTGATCCACATGTCTGCTTTTGTGCCAGTACCAAGTTATTTGGATTACTGTAGCTTTGTAGTATTTGAAGTCTGGACGGGTTATGCCTCCTGCTTTCTTCTTTTTCTTCTGGATTGCTCTGGCAATTCTGGGTCTTTTATGTTTCCATATAAATTTTAGGATTATTTGTTCTAGCTCTGTGAAAAAAATCCAGGGTAATTTGATAGGGATTGCATTAAATCTGTAGATTGCTCTGGGTAGTATGGTCATTTTAACAATATTAATTCTTCCAAGCCAAAAGCATGGGATATCTTTCCAAACTCTGAATCATCTTCAATTTCCTTTATTAACATTTTTATAGTTCTTGGCATATGTCTTTCACCTTCTTGGTCAGGTTTAACTCTAAGTATTTTATTTTTGAGGATGTGATATTAAAAGGTTAATATTTTTCTACATTCCTTTTCTGTTATTTCATTATTAGTGTAAAGAAATGCAACCGACTTCTTTATATTAATCTTGTATCCTGCTACCTTGCTGAATTCATTTATCAGTTCAAGTAGTTTCTGTGTGGAGACTTGAGGGTTTTTTATACATAGTATCATGCCATATGCATATAATGACAATTTTGCCTCTTCCCTTCCAATCTGGATCCCTTTTTTTTTTTTCTTTCTCTTGTCTGACTGCTGTTAGGATTTCCAATACTATGTTGAATAGAAGAGGTGAGAGTGAGTATCCTTGTCTTGTACCAGATTTTAGCAAAAGGCTTTCAGCTTTACCACTGAGTATTGTGTTGGTTGTAAACAGCTTTCATTATGCTGAGATATGTTCCCTCTATATCTATTATGCTAAGAATTTTTATCATAAATGGATGCTGAATTTTGTCAAAGGCTTCTTCTGTGTCTACTGAGATGCTCGTGTGATTTCGGTCTTTCCTTAATGTGCTGTATATCATATTGATTGATCTGCATATATTGGACCATCCCTGTAAAGTTGTAGCATGACTTTTACACTATTTATGCACAAAACATAAAACATGAGATAATATATACACTCTTCCACTATCATCATGTGGTGAATATTTTTCTGTGAAAACATACAAAGCTGTATTATTACACTGTATGTAATGTATTTCAAGTATCCTCACTGATGGGTATAGTTTGCTATTTCTCATCTAATCTTGGTGGAATGTAGAAAATGGTTAGTATTGGAAAAGTAACAAAATGCAAAAAAAATTTCAAGATTTCTGAGTAAATAAATAGTTGAGGGCACACAAAAGGCACAAGACAACTTTTCCTACCCTATGACATGAGGGTAACATGTGGAAAAGCTAAATGGAAGAGAGAAGGAGAGGAGCTCAGCCTTGGAACTGAGGTTTGAGAGGTTGGCAGGACACGCATTTCGTTATATGTAAACCAGATGGTAGTTAGAAAGCAGAAACAGAAACCTAAGATTCTTAATTTACTGATTAAATTATTAAACCCCCCTTAAATTATCCAGCATCACTAGGCTTATTTATTGTCAACTGTCAACACTCCAAAACAGGACTTAGAAAACCTCATCCATTTAGTAAAACTATATTTATTAGACTAAATACTGTGAGGGAGAATAAGAAGGGGAAAGGCAAAGAGTATTTACAAGGTTTAAGGGCCTGGGCTGGGCCACTTTAATCGAGGTCGTAAAAGGTGGAGAACTACATTTGGGCTACGCTTATGACACAAGGTTTACGTTGGTGGATGGAGTGAAATGCCAAGTCTCAAAGCAAGCCTCCTGAGGCCACCTGTCTTGGTAAGGGGGCTACTGGAGCTGTTTCAGTCAGGATCGCCAGCCACTTGCGTCTGTCCGCAGCGGTGTTTAACCCGAGAGCAGAGGCGGGTGTCTGTGTGTCTGCTGAGCATTAGCAACACGATATTGGTGTCAGTTCCTCACATTTTATGGGATTCAAAAGCTTTTAAAACTTATTGAGCAACATTTGGGAACCATTAAGACTTTAGAGGGTCTATTACAAATTGTTACAATAGAATGCCCTGGAATAGATAAAATGTTGGAGTTAGAGTACATATGGAAAATATCCAGAAAGAAAGTGCTAGGTGTCTGACACTATCATAAGAAACAATTTTGATTAGAATATCCTGTTTTAGCTCATAGTTTTCAAAGCAAATGCTTCACATAAGAAAGTGTGGAAGTTGCTCTATCTTTAAAAATAAGTGAGAACTTTATAAGAATATCTTGAATTAAGTTGAACTGTATCACCAAATACAGAATATCATCTTTGAATTTAAATTGGTGGGTTATTTAAAATATGAAAAAATTCAACAAGCTTTATAAAGTACTATGCGCTTTTAGAGGTTTAATTTCTGAAGAGTTTTTTAATATGTTCTTTGTGGATTTAAACTGTCCTTTTACAGAACCTCAAACGGAATACATTCTATAAACCAAGTCAAAGAATGACTCATTTTCTACAACTGAATATGTCTATAATTAAATCAAGGTTTATTTGATGCTAACAATTTATATCAGAAATGACAGGAAAATGTGAGAGATGAATTATTTTTAGCAGATTCAAAATTGAAATTACACACAAAAGATCCACTCACTTTCACAAGAAGATATACCTTTTAGTCTAAATTGCTAGGGAGTTACCACATAGCATACATTATATTCACTAATTCTTATGTTCAAAATATGTTCCTGTCATTTTGTGGGACAAAATACATCATGCTGAAACACTCACTGTGCATATAAATTTAAATTTTTGGAATTTAAGAAAAATAACATGTATTAATAGAAGTGTAAATTTTTAAAAGGATGTATGCATGAAGTCACTTCAGTCCTGTCTGACTCTATACGACCCTATGGACTGTAGCCAGACAGGCTCACCTGTTCACTGGATTTTCCAAACAAGAATACTGCAGAGGGTTGCCATTTCCTTTTCCATAAAAGGATGTAATTAATGTATAATTATATAAATAATATAATTATAATTCTACTAAAAAGGTAATTAGAAGTGGTTATCTTCAGTAATTCCATATCCTGGCCTGCATTTGGTACTGTCAGCTTTTAGAATACTGAAAGGCAAAGGAGAAAACAAAAGCTATACCCCTCTGAAGGCAGAGTTCCAAAGAATATCAAGGAGAGATAAGAAAGCCTTCCTAAGTGAACAATGCAAAGACATAGAGGAAAACAAAAGAATGGGAAAGACTAGAGATCTCTTCAAGAAAATTAGATACCAAGGGAACATTTTATGTGAATATGGGCATAATTAAAGACAGAAACCATATGGACTTAATAGAAGAAGATATTAAGAAGAGGTGGTAAGAATACATAGAAGAACTATACAAAAAAGATCTTAATGACCCAGATAACCACGATGGTGTGATCACTCACCTAGAGCCAGACATCTTGGAGTGCAAACTCAAGTGGGCTTTAGGAAGCATCCCTATGAACAAAGCTAGTGGAGGTGATGGAATTCCAAATGAGCTGCTTCAAGTCCTAAAAGATGATGCTGTGAAAGTGCTGCACTCAATATGCCAGCAAATTTGGAAAACTCAGCAATGGCCACAGAATGGAAAAGGTCAGTTTTCATTCCAATCCCAAAGAAAGGCGATGCCAAAGAATGCTCAAATTACTGCATAGTTGCACTCCTCTCACACGTTAGCAAAGCAATTCTCAATATTCTCTAAGCTAGGCTTCATTACATGAACCGTGAACTTCCAGATGTTGAAGTTGGATTTAGAAAAGGCAGAGGAACTAGAGATCAAACCGCCAATATATGTTGGATCACAGAAAAAGCAACAGAGTTCCAGAAAAACATCTATTTCTACTTAATTGATTGACTACACCAAAGCCTTTGACTGTGTGGGTCACAAAAACTGTGGAAAATTCTTAAAGAGATGGGAATACCAGACCACCTGACCTGCCTCCTGAGAAATCTGTATGCAGGTCAAGAAGCAACCATTAGAACCAGAAATGGAACAACAGACTGGTTCCAAATTGGGAAAGGAGTATGTCAAGGCTGTATATTATTACCTTGCTTATTAAACTTACATGCAGAGTACATTATGCAAAATGTTGGGCTGGATGAAGCACAAGCTGGAATCAAGATTGCCAGGAGAAATATCAATAACCTCAGACACGCGGATGATACCACCCTTACAGCACAAAGCAAAGAGGAACTAAAGAGCCTCTTGATGAAAGTGAAAGAGGAGAGTGAAAAAGCTGGCTTAAAACTCAACATTCAGAAAACGAAGATCATGGCATCTGGTCCCATCACTTCATGGCAAATAGATGGGGAAACAACGGAAACAGTGACAGACTATTTTCTTGGGCTCCAAAAATCACTGCAGATGGTGACTGCAGCCATGAAATTAAAAGCATTAAATTCTGCTCAGCAAGAAAAGCTATTAAACCTAGACAGCGTATTAAAAAGTAGAGACATTACTTTAGTGACAGGTCTGTCTAGTCAAAGCTGTGCTTTTTCCAGTACTCATGTATGGATGTGAGAGTTGGACTATAAAGAGTGCCAAAGAATTGATGCTTTTGAACTGTGGTATTGGAGAAGACTCTTCAGAGTCCCTTGGACTGCAAGGAGATCAAACTAGTTAATTCTAAAGGAAATCAACCCTGAATATTCATTAGAAGGACTGATGCTGAAGCGGATGCTCCATTACTTTGGCCACCTAAGGGGCCATTAGAAAAGACTCTGATGCTGGGAAAGATTGAAGGCAGGAGGAGAAGGGGACAAAAGAGGATGAGATGGTTAGGTGGCACCACCAACCCAATGGACATGAGTTTGAACAACCCCCCAGAGATGGTGAAGGACAGGGAAGCCTGGCATGATGCAGTCCTTGGGGTTACAAGGAGTAGCACATGACATAGCGACTGAACAGTAAGAACAGCCATCTGGTGGTATATAGTAGGCCTCATTTTTTTTCCCTCTCTTTTATCTTTTTCTCAACATAAATATTTACTTCTGTTTTCTGAACCATACATTATGCAATTTAGCCACTTAACACAGCATTTTTTACAAGATGGACCTTCTCTTACCTAACCAGAGAAGAGCTATTAAATTTAAGACTTTTAATATTGATATTATATTTTTAAAAATTGGCCCTATGGTCCATACTGCAACATGTCATTTATCTGAGTGTATTCTTCCTAAAACATTCATCCCTTAAGGGCAGGACCAAATCCAGGACCACATATCACACTCACTTGAGATGTCTGTTTACTTCCCTGAACCTGTGAGCCCCTCAGCCTCTGGTCTCTGATGACACTGATGGATCTAAAGCACTGCTTTTACATCATGGCTGTCAGCCATCAGCCTGGGTCTGGGTTCTGTTTCCTCATGATCTGAGCCCCGTTCTCTGATCGTCCCAGGCGGTCATGCCCGGAGGTACAGGCCATGCTGGATGGTGTCCATCTATTTACCTGGAGGGGCTTGTGCCCATTTTCCTCTGAGATGAGCTACCTCAGCTACCCCTCCTCCTCCCATAGTTAATGAACGGTAAGTGGAGATGCCTTGTTGTGGTTTTACTCTTGTAGTTCTCTACACTGAGTTTAATTTCAATTACATTTTCAAACACTGCATTTGGTCCATTTATAAATTTGCTAGGGTTTCATTCATTCTTTAATACTTTGCTGTCGTCTGTGGTATGTTGATCTGGTCTTATTTCTTTCATCATAGCTAACTGTTCCATAATCTGTGTTGATAGTTCCAGGATCAGAGCTTGGCAGGTCTTTCTCTGCTGTCTGCTACTTCTGTTTGCGGTGCTTTGTCTCCTTGTGTGCTTGAATATTTGACTCTGACATCTTCACTTGCGCTCCTTTGTGGGAATTCTGTGAAGCCAAGAATTAAGGTATGTTCTCTCGTGAAGATTGTACTTACTTGCACCATTTACTGCACTGCCAGTCTGAAACTGCAGTGAAACAAATTCACTCTGCTGACGTGCATCTGGCCTGCATAGCTGCAAAGTGCTAGTCTGCAACTACAATTTCTTAGGAATCTGGTTCTTTCTCCTTGTTCTTGACACTAAGGTCAACTTTGCTTTCCACTTTTTGCAAGTAATATATTTAACTTTACTTCACGTGACGGTGCCATCTTCAGGAGAGGGAGGGGCTCCACTTTGTAAGAAGCTCTGATTCCTATGAGATGCCAACCAACCACGCACCAACCAACCACGCAGGCTCTACTGTCCAACATAACACCCACTGGAAACATGCAACTTTTCAGCACTTGACATATGACTACTGAGACTAGGGAACGAAATTTCTAATACTACATACTTTTAATTAATTTAAACTAAAAACTGAAGCAGTACTTTAGTAGAACTGTGTTTCACCTTTAACTTACTTAAATGGTCACATTAACTTACTTAATAAAAATTTAGTGCTTGAATTAAAATGTTCCTTAAGTATAAAATACACATCAGGTATTGAAGGCTTAGTATGAAGAAGGATACAACCTATGATATAGAGAAGGCTCTAGGACACCCCTTTGTTTACCTGCAAAACAGCCAGACACAAGCCCCCAACATTCCCAGCCTTCGCTTCACGGAAGATTAGCTATTTGTCCACACTGATCAATCAGAACAACCAGCTTGCTGATCTGACTTAAGTAACCCTTAGCTAGATTTCCCTCTTTCGCCAGGCCCCCGAAGTCTGCCCTCGTCTCAGCTGGCCAGCAGACAGCTGTTGCTGATTGAGTCCTCTTGGCTGACCTCAGGGAAAACATGCCATGATCATCCCGCTCTCACAGCTGGTTCTTTGCAGCTGCAAACTGACATAGTATCTTAGATGATGCAGTATCTCAGAGAAAAGTCTGCAGAAGGATAGGTACCTGAAATTCTGAAAAAACAGGTCTACTTCCTTTTACTAATGACAAAAGCAAAACAGCATGGTAAATACATTTTATTTATATAGAATGTATTTTGAGGCCCTCCCTGATAATGGGCTTGTTTACTCCAAAACTTAGTATTCAACTCCTCTCTAAAGTAAGTATTTAGAGTAAAAGTATGCATGTTTTACTTTATTAATTTTCCTCTAACATTATCTTTAGTTATTCAATATCATCTTACTTTTCCCTTTGTAGTTAGTATATGTAATTATAACTCTGCTTTAGCTCTTTAATTTTAAATCTGCTCAACTTTTTGTAATTCATGTAGTTTAGTTTAACACATCAGTTTTTATTTTAGCATCATCAGTTAACTTAAATTATCTTAACCATTTGTCCTAGTGAAATTATATCCTAATGCTAAAATCTAAAACCACAGATTAATGATTTTTAAGGCTGGCTATATACATTAACAAATATACTTAACCAGAACATCCCACAAAAATCAAGCTTGATTTATACAGATCATCACATTTCTAGGTGCTTTACTGTCCAAATAACACAAGTTCACGTCAAGGAAAGGTAAAATAATTAAACAGGATGGCAGAAATTAAACTTGTGGTTCACAATTTTTTTTAAAATGGTCATTCAGAAAGATACAATCTTGCTTCATCCCTCTCTGTATTTCCCAAACATGCAATGCTCCTGCCACAACATACTTTTTCCATATCAGGCCAAATAAATTTGTCTTTATGCCTTATTAACACAGGTTCCTTCTCTGCTTGGTACAGCCTCCACTGTTTTGTTTGTTCATTTAGATTCACTTGCGCTTTGGGGCCCAGTTAAAATGTTACACTGTAGGGAAAACCATTACCTCCTTTGCCTTCCCACAGCATTCTGCCTGTAATTTCATTACAGTATGCCATTTACTTTTCTATTACTATTATTTATTTTCATATCCAAATTCATTAGGCTGTTTGCTTTCCAAAGGCATGGGCTGTGCATATGTCTCTGATGCTGTCTCTCTTTCTGAGAACCTACCCAGTACTCTATTCTGCCAGACCACAAAGGGACACTGATCATTCATCTTCCTATCCAGACTCAAATATTTCTGCATGTTTATATTACTTTTTATAATTCTGTGTTTAACTATTTTACTCACACTAGCATATAAATTGTGCATGTATTAATGTCTATTAGATTAAGTAGCAATTAACAAATATAAAACTAAGAATGTAAAAGTCCTTTTGTCATAATTGCATATAAAATCTAAAAATGGATTTCTAATTTGCTCAGGTGGCTCACTTAGAACTTATAAACAATGCATTATGCGAAAGGATAAATTTGAAAAATTGTTGCTTTAAGAGAACTTTGTAAACATGGTATGATAGGCATTGTTTATAACTCTGCTAAATTATTCTTTCAGAGATTATTTTAAACACAAAAAACCTTAACTATTTTTAGATGACTCTTAATTCTCAAACATTATAACATTTGAAAAATGCCAGACAACCTCATATATGAATGCAATATTACTTAAGAAAAAAGTCTCTAAAATGTACTCAGTATTAGTAAGAGATCAATATATGTCTGTTTTAGAAAAATCCCTGCTTTAACATCTTTCTAGGAAGATTATCTTTCAGTTCAGTTCAGTCGCTCAGTCGTGTCCGACTCTTTGCGACCCCATGAATTGCGGCACACCAGGCCTCCCTGTCCATCACCAACTCCCGGAGTTCACTCAAACTCACATCCATCGAGTCGGTGATGCCATCCAGCCATCTCATCCTCTGTCGTTCCCTTCTCCTCCTGCCCCCAATCCCTCCCAGCATCAGAGTCTTTTCCAATGAGTCAACTCTTTGCATGAGGTGGCCAAAGTACTGGAGTTTCAGCTTTGGCATCATTCCTTCCAAAGAACACCCAGGACTGATCTTCTTTAGGATGGACTGGTTGGATCTCCTTGCAGTCCAAGAGAAATAATTTTCAGTACAACACAATAAATTATAACTTTTTTGTTTCTAAATTGAAAAACTGTTCTCCAAAACTATTACTTGCAACAGGTACATAACAAAGGTGACACCAAGTGCCTTGTGGGGTATTTTTATTACAGTATCATCTACCTTAGTCAAAGTGCCCACCATAATGTCACAAGTAACAAAGTGATGATTTTCTTCTTGCAAGCTGAGGTTTCCTAGTCCACAGTGAATGGACACTGCGCGATCAGTCTTTCACCACACACTCTACCCCAGCCCCACCCCACGTGTCAAATCTCATGTGAACTGCTCATTCTTCTCCATTATTACAATTTTTAATGTATAAAACAATGATTTTCATTTGCTTATATGTGCATTAGTAGGGTTAATATCTCCTTTATGAGTGGCAGTACCCAGAGCATGCTTAATTTTGAATCTGGCAGGGAGAGCTCTCTTACAGTCCATCATTGTTTTTTCTCACTCTCTTAAGAAAACTACCCTGATGCCCCAAATATAACGATTGTATTTCTGCCATCCTCTTCCCAGCATGCACAGGCAATTTGACATTTAGAGATTTGGTAGAGAACAAAGACAAAATATTGGGAGAGATAAATCCATAAATCTAAAGGGTATGCTTTGTACTGCAAAGTAACATTTCAAAGCATAAATCAACGAAAATGTTTTAGAAAAATATTTAACAATTCAAAGGAGATCACTTAAACCACTATAAACTAGACTGAAAAAGAAAAATACCAAATGGGATTCATATAAAAGTTATGGCCAAGTGTATCATTTAAAGCTTACTGATCTATAACATACAAAATCATTCAGTTTAGCGATACAGGGGCATTTTAAAGCCCCTTGTACCAGTGCAACCTGATTTTGAAAGTTTGACCTGTTTTTCTGCTAAGGTTTCAATAATGTAAGAATCTAAGAAACAGAACTTATTTTAGATCTTCAAGATCAGAGCCCTCTCAAAAAATTACAAATCAACCCAACAGTAATTTTTCATTCTATTCTCACTTAGCAAAATATGACAACCCAAAGCATTTCACGTATCAACCCTACTTGTGATGTGTGTGGGGTGGTGGTGGGGCTGTGTGCATTTCAAAGTTAAAAATCTGGGACTAAAGTGTCTTTGTTGTTAGCTACCAAAGCAGACCTGGAAAATTAAGTCAATTAATTTATAATAGAAACATTTTACTATTACTTCTTCTTCACGTTTGCTTTCCCTTGATTTTGGTTTTGACTCATCTCTTGATCTTGTTCTTTCCTCCCAATTTTGGTCTCTTCCCATCTTTGCCCTGCACCCTGGACTCTGAGTTTGGTCTCTTCCTTCTCTGACTCTCAGCCTGTCCTGTCTCTAACTCTCATCCTCCCCCAGTCCTTCAAATCATCTCCCCAGACAGCCTAGGCTCTGATGGAAAAGGGCACCAGCTGTGCAGACACATCAGCAAAAATACAGAGAGATAATTTCATCTCTGCCCCTTGGCATATATTCATTTATCACTAACTTATCTCTGGTCAGATCGTTCTGTTCACCTAGCAAAACTTTTGCCACTTTCTTTAGTTTTGTGCCCAGTGGCCCACATGATTCCCGGCAAATAACTGAAATTACACCTCAAAGCAAGATGAGACAATCACAGAGAACTTCCTGCTCACCCTCACTAAGAAATTACTATCTGAGTTCATATTGTTGCCTCCTTCCTTGCAATCTAGACAAAGAAGGATCCTTCCTTCTACCTAAAGCATTCTTCGATGTTCTAACTACTATCTCCTCCAGAACAGGATGACATTGGCTCATCATTCACCCTTTCTCATATTTTTCTTCAACTTTTCCTGATCCATGAATTCATACCATCATCCCTAAAGTCTCTCTTCATTAAAAAAAAAAAAAAAGATTCTCTGCTGATGCTGCATACCTTCTCTAGTTTCCATCCAATCCCTCTCAAGCTCTATGAAGAATTTCAGTGCTTTACATTCCCTTTTATTCACTGCACGTAGTTTTTGCCTCCAGCATCCACATCTTTCCTTCTTCTTTCCGCTCGCTCCCCCATAGTTCTGTCACCCGCCTGCCTGGGTCTCCAGGCTCCTCACACTCTGCCCTCTGAGTTCATTCTGTAAACATCCAACTGCCCGTGAAATCTCCATCTCAAGTCAGCTAAGCAGTATCTATACTTTTTTCTTTAATCTTAGTATCTATTTTTACCTCAGTTTGGTGATACCAAAATTTACCATATTACTCAGAAACTGGAGGCCATTCCAAAATATTCTGCCTCCCCTGCCACTCTTCATATCCAAGCAAGGAGATCTCTCAATTCTGTGTTCATTTCACTCTTAAGACCACCGTTTGCTTCAGGCTTTCACCATCTCTCCTAGATTACTGAAAACTGTTCCTCCTGGCACCCTCTCCCAAATGGTTTCTATGCTCTGGTCTCAGTTTCTGAAATCCATTCTCTCTCTTCTGTAATTTAAGTTACTGAAAACAAGCCAGACCACGGTTTCCACTTTCTTGTGTAAAACCATCCATTGGCTCTTTCCCAGACCTTTCTGATTTGACTTCTAACTCGGCAACCCCATTTCCTCTTTCCTCCAACCCCTTACATCTCCACAATTAAAAACAAAACAATAATAATGGTTTTAAACTGTCTGAACACAAAACTATACGGTCGAAGGTAACTTGATGTGTGCGCTGTGTTCCTCCGCCTGGAGCAGCCTTCCCTGGATTCTCCTCTCACCTGGAGAGGTGGCCCTGCCATCCCCTGTCTGAAGCCTTTCTTTCTGATGAGCCCACAGCGATCTCCAGATAGAGCTCACTGCTTCCTTACCGGGCCATCCAGTGTTCTGTACCTATTCCTGTTACTCTACAACAGTCTAGAGCTGACTCTGCTAAAACACTCCAAATTTATCTTTTTCATAATGGAACCCCTCAATGACTTATCAAGAAATATATCTGACATATTACTTTACTTTGGAATAAAAGCATTTTGAAGGCAAAAGTAGAAAAGTTTTTGCATATCTTGAAAGAATAAATCTGGAATCCTTAACCAGGAAAGAATGCTATAATAGTAACAGGGGAAAAAATCATCTTAGCAAACAGAAGACAGAAAAAAAATGACCCTCTCAAAATTCAGAGATGAAGAGCACAGGATCTCAGAGCTTTTGTCAGAATACACTGGAAAAACTTACAATGTCTGGCTCACAATTACACATTCTTAAACATTAACTGCTGTCGTCATTAACTTTATCATTATTTTATTAACTAAAGTGACCAGAGCTGGATGGGTTAAAAGCTGTTCTAGGTCATAGGTACTTTTGTTCTCAGTCCTAAAAGTGACAGATTCTACCAAAAGTCTATTGAATTTTTTAAAACAACAACAAAAAAGGCATTTAAGAATGATTTCTTATTATACCCGTAAGTATGGTAAATAAGAACCACATTTTCTTCTTCAAGGGTAACTAATTTATAATGATCCTCTCCCTAATGGAAATCATTATATCACCAATAAGTTCTATTGAAGAGACCAATTTCTTCTAAAGTTCCTTTGTCACCACATATGAAAACAAATGTATCAAATGCTTAAGACACCAAAATTCAAAACAAATCTTTTCTTACACAGTTATAAATTCTAAGAAAGGCGACACAAGCTGCTTTACCTTCAGGGGCATCTGCATCACATCTCTTTGGCACAGAAAGGGATGAATTGCCTCTATGGTCACTGAAAGTCATATTGCTCTAAAAAATGAAGATATAGTTAAAATGTAAATAGTATATTAACATATATATTTTGATTAAAAAGTGACACATTATGAACTTTATACCCTGTTTTCTATTAAACCACATTTGGCTAATATTCTAAAATGTAAATTTTATGTAAAATTTCAATTAGAATAAAAAGATTCATGGTAAATTTGACATTAAGGCTTTCCTGCAACAATGTTTAGGCCCTGTGTTAATCAATGGAGCTTCTGCCCAGAGAAAACAGCCCTTGGTTTTCCACTGTGGAACAAGAAGAGAATACCATTTATCCATGCAAAAGCATGATCTTATTTCATCCATTCACAGAAGAATGTTTCATAACATGAGCTCGAGAACTAGGCGCAGGGGATAAGGCAAGAAGATAACAAAAGGTGTAAGAAATGAGAAGAATGAGTAAGGTGATCTTAGCAGTGTGTTTCCCAAACTTGGGTCACCTGTGTACCTCTGCTGTGATGTGTGTCTTATCTCTGATCCACTTACACTACTGATATTTCTCAGTGAACTAACTACTAATTACATGTTAAAGAAAGAATGAAGGATGAAAAAGGAATGATCTGGGCAGAATGGATTAATAATTAAAGACTCTATTAAAGTAAGGCTTGAACTGGGCCCTAAAACACAGATTTGATTCAAACTATTAGAAAGCAGAGCAAGAGACATTTTAGGAAAAGGAAACTAAATAAAGGCCAAATTAGATATTGTCAAAATATCTTAAACTTTCAAAATATTCAAACTAGCTCTCCAGGTACAACAAAGAATCACAGGTGGCTTTTGAAAGATAACACCAAGGAATCACTGTAACAGGTAAGAGGATCCCTATCAGGATATGAGAAAGCATAATTACCCAGAAATAAAACATTTATAAAGTCTCTCCTATGGGATTCATGGTACCAATGAGCAGACGTTTTTTGCTCTTTGCTCACCAAAACGTTTTGGGGAGCCATCTTAATAAACTTACTTAAAATATTACTTTAAAGTAAATATTATGAGTTCTAGTAAAGTGCTGAGATAAAGCTCAGCAGTTTGGCAGCATGGGATCCATTTAAGGAACAACTATTATGAAATTCAGTGTTATTTTTCAAAAGAATTTGTATGAAGCAAATGTAAATATGCCCAACAATGGAATGTAAAACTAGTTTTAGCAGTATTAAATTTAATTTGATGAGCTAATATTTTATGCTAGCTTTCACAAATTAGAATTTGGTTTTAGATATTACTATGTTTAAAATGTCAAAATAATGACTTTTTTTAGTGTTTGTACTTACCTCTATTAAGTAGTTTTGGCTTCCATACATAACATACTGGGGAGCAAGACTATAAATCATGTAGCTAGTGTGAAGGACAATAAGCAGAAGTATCATGCAGAGAAATAAGAGTGCCTGGGGCCTGGTTCTACCTCTTCTGATTTTATACAACTGGAAGGAAAAACACAGTGACGCTATTTCAGCAATACATTTTACGTGAAGGCACTGGGTCTTGCTCATTTGTTAGGGGGCAATGAATGCAGTTCAATCCACCAATTCTTTTTCCAAAATAAATACTAAGATTTCTTAATCTTTCCAGATAACTATAAGAATAACAAAGACAATTCTTTCCCTGTAAAGCTTTTAGATTTAGATTCATGTTTATTTTAAAAACTCAAGACCTAGAGAAATAAATTAGTATTTTCATGGTTTGTTTCAAAGAATCTTCTAAACTTATTATGTAACAGCATCTGTTAGAAATTCATAGAGCTAAGAATGGTGAACTATGTCTAATTCTATCTACAGGTTAAAAGAGTGAGTTTAAGCTCTAAGTATTAGTAATATATTTATAGTTTTCTCTATATTATTGCACAAGGACAGACATGTCATGTTTTAAATACTCATTTCTATGAAATACTCATGATATCCTCATATTGTGTGTGTGTGCACACGCGCGTGCATGCGCACATGCACCCACGCGCCTGCTGAGTTGTGTCTGCCAGGCTCCTCTGTCCATGGGATGTCCCAGGCAAGAATACTGCAGTGGACTGCCATTTCCTCCTCCAGGGTATCTTCTTGATCCGGGGATCGAACCTGTGTCTCTTGTGTCTCCTGCACTGGTAGGCGGATTCTTTATCAACTGCGCCATCTGGGAAACCCATCCTCATGTTATACTCAACTATAACACTGTCATCTAGTTCATGGTAATTTATGACCATCTGACTATAGCTATTCCCATGTGCATCCTGTATGGATGGATGGAAACTGAAACATGTGGGAGCAGATACGAGAAGCCTGGTGACAGGCCTCTCATTTCAATGACAGAGCACACTTTAGCGACTGAGACCGCAACCCCTTGCTTTATTACTCGACTGAATATAATAGTACAATACAGTAACAGGACTCTAATTCTGGATGGGACACGATCACCTAAAAATGCACACTTCCCACTTCCCTATGCCCAGTAGTGGCTGGTAGTGATAAAACATTACGCATCAGAAAGAAAGCAGTCTGTGGGAGACTTCTGGGAAAGCCACGCCTTCTGTCACCCCTTCTCCTAGCTGCCTCTTCCTCACAGAAGACAGACGGGGTAAAGAGGGCTGAAGGAGCCATATTTCAACCATGAGGGAGAAGCCAAGAGGAATAAATACAGAGATATTAGACTTGATGTTTTTGAGTTACTGAAGCAATGTTAGATTTAAAAAATTTTCCACAGCAGGAAGTCTTTCATTAGTTCAAGCCTCTAGTTAATTGCATTTTACACACAGCTGGAAGTATGAAGTGATATATCTCATTTTAATATCAAAATGAGAATAAGAAGAAAATAACCCCTTCTCCAATAGCACAGGAATCTTTCACTCCCAGTCACAGGGCCATGTTTCGAACTACAGTGTATCCAGTTGTGCTGCAATGCGGTTGGGCTACAGCCAAACACTAAGGAAAATAACAGAACTTCTAAACCACAGCTTTTCAGCCTCAGCACTGCTGACATTTTGGGCTGGATAAGCAAGTCTTTGTTGCGGGGCTGCCTGTGCAATACAGTACGCTGCCCTGATTCCCTGCTCTCCACCCACCAGATGCCAGTAGTGCTTCCTAGTTAGAACAACTGAAAACATCTCCAGACTTTGCCAAATATACCAGGAGGGCAAAACTGCCCCCGTTTAAGAACTGCTGCTTTAGACAAAGGGGCTTCCCAGGTGACCCAGCAGTAAAGAATTCACCTGCCAATGCAGGAGACGCAAGTTCAATCCTTGGGTCAGGAAGATCTCCTGAAAGAGGAAATGGCAACCCACTCCAGTATTCATGGTGGGATAATCCCATGGACGGAGAAGACTTGTGGGCTACAGTACATGAAGTTACAAAGAGCTGAACACAACTGAGCATGCACGCTCTGGACAAAGAGCACTTTTATGTTACCATAAAGCGAAAAGGCCAGCACTTCCACCATTTTGGTATCAAGATATTTATAACTCCTGTATTATAAATCTAAGATAATTTGCAATAATGGAGGATATATACAAAATGATGGAAAAAATAAAAAAATATTATAACATATACTCACTCTAATCCAAAAGAACCATATGCCAATATTTCGAATCCCCGCCATTGAAGTAAAAATAAAGTACATAATAATAATTGTTATAAGAATATAATCAAGAGGGAACACCTGAAAAAAGATAAAATTAAACTTAATACACAAACAATAAGGGCTCCAGGAGTCATGCATTGAATACAATTAAGTGAAACTTCATTATTCATATTTGGCAATGTTTAAAATACCAACCCTGATCAGGCTACTATGATAATAAAAAAAAAAAAAAAGGCAAAAAAAAAAAACACAAAAAACTCCAAGAAGCAAATTACCAAACTATTACCAAATTGTTCAATATTATCATCCTAACAAAAATCCTACAATAAATTAAACTAAAAATTATATTTATATATGCAATAAAAGACTTCATTAAAAGGCAAAATCAGGAAATGCTTGGAAAAGTTCACCCTAAATTTAAATATATCTCCAATTCAAATAATATATAAATTAAAGAGTTCAATAATATGTCAATACAATAATTTTTAGGACAACATATCAATGCAGAAATTATATGTAAATAAAGTCAAATTAACAGAGAGCACAAGCATATATTGCCAAGCATTAACAGGTTTGTCAATATAATAATTTGACAATGTTTGCTAAAGTATAAAATGACTGATTTTTTTTTTTTTTTTTTTACTTACAGTTTGTAGTAAAGGCAAAAGCATATTCAGTGGGTTACTCAGGTTAGCTCCAAAAATTATGAAACCAGAATCTATTCCAGCTGAATGAAGAGCTTTATCCAAGCTATAACAAAGTATACAGTGAATTTACACATTATACCATCACATTTTCAGTTAGTTTAGAAAGAATAACATCATAACCTGAGCATGTACATTCAACTGAGTCCAAGAAAACCACGAATAACAAATCAAACATCATTTAAATATCTTACAGATATTGTTCAATTGATATAGACCAAAGAAATACTATTATTGGATCTTTTTAGTCATTCTTTGAGTTAATGCTGTAGAACACTTCAAGTAAAATAGCTACTTAAGATGAATAGGCTACATTAATGGAATTCAGCATGGAAAATGTATAATATCACAGGAGATGTGTAAGTGCTTTAGAAAATGTGTCTACTGTACTTACTTTGACAGAAAGAGAGAAATTACAAACAGCAATGCAACAAAGATGAAAAATATTCCCCAAATGATCTAAAAGCAAAAAAAAAAAAAAAATCATTAAAATATACTTCTAAAAGTTGATATTAAAAGTACAAAACCATTATGCTCAATAAGAGTAGGTACCATGTGAAAATGATCTTAAAAATGACCTAAAAATACATTTTAACTTAATCTATAATCCTAGGCATATGTCACTAAATTTTCATTATGAGACTATCTGAGAACAAATACACAGAAGAGAAAAAGCATTTAAAGTCTTCATTGGTAAGTAAACAAATGAGACTCTTTGCTAGGTCAAATAAAAGTTCATATTGACTTATATTCAAATACAAGAAGTTAACTGAAAAATATATTAAGACTAATACACATACACAGAAAACCAAAACCAAGAAACTCATCCGGTTATATTAACCTGTTGTTAAAATAGAGAACTTGCAACATTTTCTCACAGAAGTAATGAGATATACAGTTGACTCTTGGACAACCCTCTGGATAGTCAAAAATCAATTGTCAGCCCTCTGCACATGCAGTTCCTCCATATCCACACAGTCCTCCAACTGTGGGTGCAGAGTGCTGTATCATGGGCTACAGAAAAGTATCCCTGTGTATGTGGACCTGAGCAATTCAAATCACATTGTTCATGGGTCAACAGCTTATATCTTATAAATAAATTATATCACATCTTTAGAAAAGTCTATATTGCTGGTATTATTTTTGAAATAGAGTACCAACAGCACTGAAGAAAATGTCACATAAAACTAACTCTGTGGAAAAATGTGCTAAGTACTGTAATAGATGGGATATACTTACTTATACTCTAAGTATGAACTTGACAGTGTGAAAGGATATGTATGAGCTGTATACAAGAAAACAATGATTGGAACTGTGTCCCTAAGGAATAAAATTTCAGAGTAAAAATGATGAAATCTATGTTTGGGACTCTCAAGAGTCCCTTGGACTGAAAGGAAATCCAACCAGTCCATCCTAAAGGAAATCAGTCCTGAATATTCATTGGAAGGACTGATACTGAAGCTGAAACTCCAATACTTTTGCCATGTGATGGGAAGAACTGACTCATCGGAAAAGACCCTGATGCTAGGAAAGATTGAGGGCAGGAGGAGAAGGGGATGACAGAGGATGAGATGGCTGGATGGCATCAACAACTCAATGGACATGAGTTTGAGTAATTCCGGGAGTTGGTGATGGACAAGGAGGCCTGGCGTGCTGTGATTCATGGGGTCGCAAAGAGTCGGACACGACTGAGCTACTGAACTGAACTGTTTTGGTTTCTCCTTTGCCTGGAGTTGATAGAAATAGATGGAAAACATTATGAATGCTAGGGAGATTTTTCATCTTATTTCACATGATCATTGAAGAATATTTTAGAATTCTGATATGATAAAAGAAAAGTAGACTAACAACACATTATCCGACCCAGCACAGAAAGATAGATCTGGAAATAAATCTTAAAGTTGTGTTCTAGGGAATTCTTTGGTTCTGAAAGAGTACCTTTAGTATATCACTCAAAATATACTGCATATATCCATTTTACATACTGGGATTTCACATAAGCATTTACTCTAAAATGTTTCATTGCTAAGTAAGTTGAAGTGACTACTTTATAGTAACAGAAGATTATTAGTAGCAGGTATAAAGGAGCATACACAGTCTTTTTCTACCAGGTTTGAGCACTGTATTTGATATCCAGGAGAACTGAAGCCAATATCCATACACTGAGGAAGCATATTATTTCTCAGCAGCCTGCTGACAGCAAATAGCTTGTAGCAGGAGGTAGTGCCAGCACCAACTGCCAGCAAGCAGTAAAGGAGCACGGCAGAGAGTGGGAGAAATCAGCACTGCCCTGCCTGGATGCCCGCTGGAGAAGGAAAGAAGAGAAAATCCTTAACTACACCCCAATCTGCTGAGATGAATGAACCAGAGTTATGACGGTTTAACCACAGCTACTTAACAAAACAAAGAAAAAGATTAAAAAATAAATGTTTTATAAAGACCAAGGAAACTATATATATTTAAATATGAGAACTTAAGTTAGTAGTACTTACAGAATCAAGTCAGGGGTGACCACCTTGGGTTGACCTAAATGTTACATATTCCACACTAGCTATTATATCCATTTGGAAAAAATAATTAAGCCAAAGAGATGACACCAGTAAAAGTAACAAAGTAGAAATCGCTGAAAATCCTTTCCCCTTAAAAGCAATTTAACAACCAGCATAAATTGTCAGAACAAACTTTTTCAACATTGAAAATGAACCAGAAGCATGCCACAATCCAGGAGCATTTATTTAAGGAAAAGGGCTGGCTCTCAGTAACAGCACAGAACACTGTGGCATTCTGATTTGCTCTGGTACCAGCCCTTCCTCTCTAAGCTGGGCAGCCACCTGAGAAACAGTAGGGGCTGGGGCTCTTTCAGTCTCCTTCCCAGAGGACTGCCATTACCTGACCTGCCTGGAAGGTACATGGACGATCCCACTTGCAAGACTGTGTCTGGCCTGAAATGGAGCTCATACAGTGCAAAAATTCCTTTTTCCCAGGAACCAGTGAACTTCATGGCCATTAGAGCTAGTCAATATCAGGCAAAAAATAAACTAACCAAAAAGACTGAAATGGAAACGCGAGGAATGCGATGTCCACAGGGGCTCTGAAAAGTTTCTATATATTCCCGGCAATGAAGAAGGCCCTGTGCATGCTCAGAAATATAGGAGAGGCCTTACTGTGCATTCTGGTCGACCCTGAGGTTCTGTCTGCACGAGCAGGATGTGTGGGCTAAGAGTGGTGTAAGTGCATCCTGAGTGCTGAAGTCACGTCTCCACTCACAGATGGCCCCTCAGCAAGACTGGGAGACTTACAGATTCTAGGTGTTTAAGAAAATCTGTGTCCAATAATTAACTAAACCAACCAAGCAGAAACTTCAGTGACTGCAACAACAAAGAACACAGACTTCATAGCATGCACACAAGTCACTAAACAAACAACGAAAAGTAATAACAGAAAATCCAGGGGAGAATTTCATCTCCCAAGTTACTGCATTATGCTATTTAAAATTTCTCATGTTTTAACTTTAAAAAAAAAAGAGAGAGAGAGAGAGACATGCAAAGCAGCAAGAAAGTACAGCTAATACAGAGAAAAAAAACAAAATCAATAGGCACTGTACTTGAGGAAGTCCTTGAGGACACTGAACTTATAAGACAAAAACTTTAAAGCTACTGTTTTAAATATATGTAGCTCAGAACATGAACTCCTTATTGCCAAATTCAGACTTAAATTGAAGAAAGTAGGGAAAACCACTAGACCATTCAGGTATGACCTAAATCAAATCCCTAATGATTATACAGTGAAAGTGACAAATAGATTTAAGGGACTAGATCTGATAGAGTGCCTGATGAACTATGGGCAGAGGTTCATGACATTGTACAGGAGACAGGGAGCAAGACCATCCCTAAGAAAAAGAAATGCAAAAAAGCAAAATGGCTGTCTGAAGAGGCCTTACAAATAGCTGTGAAAAGAAGAGAAGCATAAAGCAAAGGAGAAAAGGAAAGATATACCCATTTGAATGCAGAGTTCCAAAGAATAACAAGGAGAGATAAGAAAGCTTCCTCAGTGATCAGTGCAAAGAAATAGAGAAAAACAACAGAATGGGAAAGACTAGAGATTTCTTCAAGAAAATCAGAGATACCAAGGGAACATTTCATGCAAAAGTGGGCTCAATAAAGGACAGAAATGGTAGGGACCTAACAGAAGCAGAAAATATTAAGAAGAGGTGGCAAGAATACACAGAAGAACTGTACAAAAAAGATCTTCATGACCCAGATAATCACGATGGTTTGATCACTCACCTAGAGCCAGATATCCTGGAATGTGAAGTCAAGTGGGCCTTAGAAAACATCACTATGAACAAAGCTAGTGGAGGTGATGGAATTCCAGTTGAGCTCTTTCAAATCCTAAAAGATGATGCTGTGAAAGTGCTGCACTCAATATGCCAGCAAATTTGGAAAACTCAGCAGTGGCCACAGGACTGGAAAAGGTCAGTCTTCATTCCAATCCCAAAGAAAGGCAATGCCAAAGAATGCTCAAACTACCACACAATTGCCCTCATCTCACACGCTTAGTAAAGCAATGCTCAAAATTCTCCAAGCCCGGCTTCAACAATATGTGAACTGTGAACTTCCAGATGTTCCAGCTGGATTTAGAAAAGGCAGAGGAACCAGAGATCAAATTGCCAACATACACTGGATTATTGAAAAAGCAAGAGAATTCCAGAAAAACATCTATTTCTGCTTTATTGACTATGCCAAAGCTTCTGACTGTGTAAGTCACAATAAACTGTGGAAAATTCTGAAACAGACGGGAATACCAGACCTGCCTCTTGAGAAATCTCTTTGCAGGTCAGGAAGCAACAGTTAAAACTGGACATGGAACAACAGACAGGCTCCAAATAGGAAAAGGAGTACGTCAAGGCTGTATACTGTCACCCTGCTTATTTAACTTATATGCAGAGTACATCATGAGAAATGCTGGGCTGGATGAAGCACAAGATGGAATCAAAATTCCCAGGAGAAATATCAGTAACTTCAGATATGCAGATGACACCACCCTTATGGCAGAAAGTGAAGAAGAACTAAAGAGCCTCGTAATGAAAGTGAAAGAAGAGAGTGAAAAAGTAGGCTTAAAACTCAACAGTCAGGAAACTAATATCATGGCATCCGTTCCCATCACTTCATGGCAAACAGATGGGGAAACAGTGGCAGATTTTATTTTGGGGGGCTCCAAAATCACTGCAGATGGTGACTGCAGCCATGAAATTAAGACGCTTACTCCTTGGAAGAAAAGTTATGACCAACCTAAACAGCATATTAAAAAGCAGAGACATTACTTTGCCAACAAAGGTCCGCCTAGTCGAGGCTACAGTTTTTCCAGTAGTCATGTATGGATGTGAGAGTTGGACTATAAAGAAAGCTGAGCACCGAGGAATTGATGCTTTTGAACTGTAGTATTGGAGAATACTCTTTGAGAATCCCTTGGACTGCAAGGAGATCCAACCAGTCCATCCTAAAGGAAATCAGTCCTGAATATTCATTGGAAGGACTGATGTTGAAGATGAAGCTCAGAAACTCTGGCCACCTGATGAGAAGATTGGACTCATTTGAAAAGACCCCGATGATGGGAAAGATTGAAGGTAGGAGAAGAGGATGACAGAGGATGAGATGGTTGAATGGCATCACCAACTTAATGGACATGAGTTTGAGTAAACTCTGGGAATTGGTGATAGACAGGGAGGCCTGGTGTGCTGCAGTCCATGGGGTCACAAAGAGTCAGACACAACTGAGTGACTGAACTGAACTGAACTGAACGAACTAAAGAAAAACGTTTTTTTTAAGAACCAAAACAAATTGAAAACAATGTCTCACTGAATACAGAATATCAACAAAGAGACAGAATTTCTCAAGATGGAAAATGCAGTAATTGAAACAAATAGCTCACTAGAAAACAAAATGAAAAGTTCAGCAGATTTAACTGGTAAGAATCATTAAACTTGAAGATGAATTGATTGAGATGATCAAGTCTGATGAACAGAATCAAGCTCCTTGAGGGTAAGGGCTGAGACCTTCACCTCTTTGCTGGCTATCAGCTGGGAGCCTCTCAGTCCCCTCTTCACATTCCCTCCATCGTCAAATCAGTAACGGCAGCTCAGTTCTGAGTGCTTCTCTCACACTTGACCACATCTTTCTGACTCTTGCCATGGAGGCTCTCTGTCTTTATTCATCTAGCTGTGCCGGCTCTTCGTTGCAGCACTTGGATCTTTGATCTTGGGTGCGGCATGTAAAGTCTTCAGCTGTGGCATGTGGGAGCTAGTTCCCTGACTAGTTATCAGACCTGTGCCGCCCGCATTGGGAGCACAATCTTAACCACTGGACCAGAGGGAAGTCCCATCCGCATTTATTGATATGACTAACACAAAATTAAAAAACGCTTACTCCTTGGAAGTAAAGTTATGACCAACCTAGATAGTATATTCAAAAGCAGAGACATTACTTTGCCAACAAAGGTCCATCTAGTCAAGGCTATGGTTTTTCCAGTAGTCATGTATGGATGTGAGAGTTGGACTATAAAGAAAGCTGAGCACCGAGGAATTGATGCTTTTGAACTGTAGTATTGGAGAATACTCTTTGAGAATCCCTTGGACTGCAAGGAGATCCAACCAGTCCATCCTAAAGGAAATCAGTCCTGAATATTCATTGGAAGGACTGATGTTGAAGATGAAGCTCAGAAACTCTGGCCACCTGATGAGAAGATTGGACTCATTTGAAAAGACCCCGATGATGGGAAAGATTGAAGGTAGGAGAAGAGGATGACAGAGGATGAGATGGTTGAATGGCATCACCAACTTAATGGACATGAGTTTGAGTAAACTCTGGGAATTGGTGATAGACAGGGAGGCCTGGTGTGCTGCAGTCCATGGGGTCACAAAGAGTCAGACACAACTGAGTGACTGAACTGAACTGAACTGAACGAACTAAAGAAAAACGTTTTTTTTAAGAACCAAAACAAATTGAAAACAATGTCTCACTGAATACAGAATATCAACAAAGAGACAGAATTTCTCAAGATGGAAAATGCAGTAATTGAAACAAATAGCTCACTAGAAAACAAAATGAAAAGTTCAGCAGATTTAACTGGTAAGAATCATTAAACTTGAAGATGAATTGATTGAGATGATCAAGTCTGATGAACAGAATCAAGCTCCTTGAGGGTAAGGGCTGAGACCTTCACCTCTTTGCTGGCTATCAGCTGGGAGCCTCTCAGTCCCCTCTTCACATTCCCTCCATCGTCAAATCAGTAACGGCAGCTCAGTTCTGAGTGCTTCTCTCACACTTGACCACATCTTTCTGACTCTTGCCATGGAGGCTCTCTGTCTTTATTCATCTAGCTGTGCCGGCTCTTCGTTGCAGCACTTGGATCTTTGATCTTGGGTGCGGCATGTAAAGTCTTCAGCTGTGGCATGTGGGAGCTAGTTCCCTGACTAGTTATCAGACCTGTGCCGCCCGCATTGGGAGCACAATCTTAACCACTGGACCAGAGGGAAGTCCCATCCGCATTTATTGATATGACTAACACAAAATTAAAAAACGCTTACTCCTTGGAAGTAAAGTTATGACCAACCTAGATAGTATATTCAAAAGCAGAGACATTACTTTGCCAACAAAGGTCCATCTAGTCAAGGCTATGGTTTTTCCTGTGGTCATGTATGGATGTGAGAGTTGGACTGTGAAGAAGGCTGAGTGCCGAAGAATTGATGCTTTGGAACTGTGGTGTTGGAGAAGACTCTTGAGAGTCCCTTGGACTGCAAGGAGATCCAACCAGTCCATTCTGAAGGAGATCAGCCCTGGGATTTCTTTGGAAGGAATGATGCTAAAGCTGAAACTCCAGTACTTTGGCCACCTCATGCGAAGAGTTGACTCATTGGAAAAGACTCTGATGCTGGGAGGGATTGGGGGCAGGAGGAGAAGGGGACAACAGAGGATGAAATGGCTGGATGGCATCACTGACTCGATGGACGTGAGTATGAGTGAACTCCGGGAGTTGGTGATGGACAGGGAGGCCTGGTGTGCTGCGATTCATGGGGTCGCAAAGAGTCGGACACGACTGAGCCACTGAAATGAACTGAACACATTTAGTTTAGAAAATATCTCATTTGATAACTATGTATGTATTTCCTGTGTTTCTTTCTCCAGCTAATATGAATTCCTTGCTCCTGGATTTTTAGTCCTTTTGTGTTAAGAAAGTTTGTATTTTTGTTCATGTACTTGAATTTTCCAGTGCTCCTAGCCCCCATGTTCTTATTCACTTCTTTACTAAACAATGTATTGGTTCTTATGTGTTCAACTCCTACCTACTGCCTACACAGTAATCTATGAGAAATTCTATTTTCTTTTTCTCCCTTCTTAATTACCTATTCCTCAGCACATATGTTTGTGCTTCACTCTCTGCCCCAGCCCACACTTTTCTCTTCATACAATACTACATGTTCACCACAGTCCTTTTGCTGATGTTCACCTTTGCACCTATTAACAGGCCAGAACCTGGCAACCGGGGATTTCTCAACAACAGCTCATCGGTACAGAATCCCCTGAGTTCTTAAATGTTTAAAAACTGTTTTTCTAAAGGATATTTTGGCTAAATACAAATTCCTTGGTTCTGCCAACTAAAACTGGGCACTTGCCATCAGTCTCTGCAAAGACTAAGTCACAAACCACTGCTGCTGCCTACCTTCGACACCCCCTGAGAAGGCTTCAGGGTGGAGACCAGGAGTGAGGCACTCTGTGATCCAGGAAAATGGGTAGAACAGGCCCTCAGGGAGTTAGGTATTTTCAGGAGACAACTGTATGAGCCCGATTCTTGCATCTCTTCAGATCTAGCACTAAAATCATTAATGCTGACTTCTGTTCCTCATGACTGGCCAATAACCTTCTGCCAACATGTGTGCCTGACTGCATGCGCCCCTTCACTAAAATCATATACAATACTGACTTTCCCTCACCTCTTCCGAGCAGCTCCTCAGAGCTACCTGAGGAGCTGTCTCCCGGGCTAGTCTTCATTTTGCCCCCAGTAAAACTTAACTCACAACTCTCACATTGTGCGTTGGTTTTTTTTTCAGTAGTTCATACATTTTCATTGAGATTTAATTTTTTTAATGTTCTTCCATTCCTTCCTAGCTTTGTATGTTTCTTGAGAAGTCTAAGTCTAATAATGTTGCCCTTGTGAGCTGATCCTTTTGCTTGGAAATCTTGAGGATTTTCTTTAAATCTGAAGTTGGTTTTACCAGGAAACTGCACAAAAATTTTCCCAGGTACAAAGTGGCTATTTCCTGTCTATTCATGATATAGAATATTCATGACATGTGGATTCATGTCTATTTACTTTAGGATTTTGGGGGGGGGGGGTTATTATACCTTTAAATATTCTGCTAATTTGTTTTGTTTTGCCACTGCATGGAAACCTACACATATGTAGTTTTTCTTTCTCTTCCATTTCAACACTCGTTTTTGGATTTTTTTTAACTTCATCTTATTTTCCTTCTCTTGGTTATCCTTCTGCCTTTCTTCAAACGCCCCCTCTTACTAAATTTTATTTGATCCTTTTCTCTTTTGGACACACTGTAAATTTGTTTTCATTTCCAAAATTAAGTATATTTTCCTCCCATTTTCCCTTGAATTCAACTCTATTTCTATCTGATTTTTTGTCATTTTCTGTTTTCTTGCTTCTTAAATAGTGGTAAAATACAAATAACATAAAATTTACCATCTCAAACATTTTTAAATGTACAGTTTAGTTGTGTTAAATTAACTCACACTGTTCTGCAAACCAATCTCTTTTCATTTTGCAAAACTGGAACTCTGTACCCATTAAAGAACTCCCTAGACGTCCTGCCCCCCGACCCTTGGAGAATCACCAGGGTTCTCCAGGTACCTCTTAAAAGTTGAATTATACAGTATTTGTCTTTTGGTGATTGGCTTATTTCACCTAAGATTGGGGGTTTAAGATCAATCACAGGCTCATCTCCAAATTTCCTCTTCTCTCTACCAAAATTTTCCCAGATTGTCTTTGTTTAATACAAAGTTTTGTAGTAAGAGCTGGCGAGAAAACTTGCTGGATTTGGGAGGTCTTTTGTTGTTGTTTTTCTTATAAGTAGTTGATTCTCATTTGTGGATTCTGCATTTACAAACCCGCTGCTCGCTAAAATTTATTTATGGCCTTAAAATCAACACACATGGCTCTTAGCGGTCTTTTGAAGATACACTGTGCATGTGTGCTCAGTCTCTCAGTTATGTCTGACTCTTTGTGACCCCACAGATTGTAGCCCAACAGACTACTTCTGTCCATTGAATTTTTCAGGCGAGAATGTTGGAGTGATTTGCCATTTCTTATTCAGGGGATCTTCCTGACAGAGGGCTCGAACCTGCATCTTCTGCATTAGCAGGCAGATTCTTTACTACTCCACCGCCTGGGAAGTCCTCGCAGATACATGCAAAGAGGTAAAAATTCTAAGTTCCTGATGCTCACATTCCGAGCTGAGCATGAACCAGGCAATACTCTGCTTTCTTGTTTCAGCTCTCTTACTATAAACAAGTATCCTGTAAGTGCACTATTTACTGCTACATTCTTTGCATTTTTGTACTTTCTGTCTGCAATTTTCTTGTTTAAAATAGCCCCCAAGCATACTGCTGAAGTGCTGTCTAGTTCCTAAGACTAAGAAGTCATTCAGTTCTCCTGGGTCTCTCCAGTGTGTATACATGTTATCAAATTTTTGTTTGAAATTCTCCTGTTAACCTATCTCATGTCAATTTAATTCTTAGACTAGAGAGAAGAATTGAGAAAGGTAGAAAAACATTTCTTTCTTCCCCACAACAAAACATTGCTGAGAGAAATTTAATGAGACATAAACAAATGTAAAGTCGATCCATATTTATGGTGTAATATGACTTAATACATTAAAAATGACAATACTACTGAAAGTGTTCTACAGATACAATGCAATCCCTATCAAAATCATAATGACCTTTTTTTTTTTTTTTTGCAGGAACAGAAAAAGCCATCCTAAAATTCATATGAATTTCAAGGAAGCCCAAACAGTCAAAACAATCTTGAAAAAGAACAACAAAGTTACAGGACTCACACTTCTCTATTTCAAAATTTACTACAAAGCCACAGCAACCAAAACAGTATGGTACTGGCATAAAGACAGACATATAGCCAATGGAAAAGACTCCAGAAATGAATGCTCATACATATGCTCAAATGATCTTTGACAAGGGGGCCAAGGTCACTGAAAGGGGAAAGAACAGTCTTTTCAAAGCATGATGCTGGGAAGAAGAAATCTTCATGCAAAAAAATGAAATTAGACTGTTATCCTTCACCATATACAAATACCTCAAAATAGATCAAAGATCTAAATGTAAGAGCTAAAACTATTAAACTCTAAGGGAAAAAACCTTCATGGCACTGGATCTAGTAATTATTTTTTGGATATGACACAAAACACAGGTAACAAAAGAAAAAAAATGCATCAGACATCATTAAAATTAAAAATCTGTGTATCAAAAGACACTACCAACAGAGTGAAAACACAAGCCAAGAATAGGAGAATATTTACAAATCATGTATCTGATAAGGAATAACATTCAGAATATTAAAAATGAAACTTGAATAAGCATTTCTCCAAAGTAAACATACAAAGCCAACAGTCTAATGAAAAGATGCTCCATGTCACTAATCAAATGAAATGCAAGTGAAAACCATAATGAGATATCACTTCACAAGCACAAGGTTGGTTATTATCAAAACAAAGGAAAATAAGTGTTGACAATGATATGGATAAATTAGAACCCTTGTGCATTGCTCGTGGGCATGTAAAATGGTGCAGTCACTGTGGAAAATAGTAGGTTCTTCAAAAAGTTATACCAGAACTGATCAAGATCTAACAATTGCATTTCGAGATATATACTCAAAAGAACTGAAAGCAGGGACTCAAACAGGTACTTGTACACCAATTACCTTGAAAGCACTACTCACAATAACCAAAAGTTGGAAAAAACTCAATGTCCACCAATTGATGGATGGATAAACAAAATGATGGATGGAAAAACAAAATTAATATTATTCAACCTTAAAAAGGAATGAAATTTCTATACATCAAAAACATGAATGAACTTTGAAGAAATTATGTGAAGTATTCAAATAAACCAGACATAAAAGGATATATAATTCACTTACATAAGGTACCTACAATAGGAAATTCAGAGAGACACAAAGCAGGATAGAGGTCATTAGGGGATGTGAGCTGGGCAGGTGAATCAGGAAGGAAGGAGTACAACCTTTAAAGGGTACCATCTTTAAAGGAAGTCAGTGTTGGATACGACATAACCTGGTCAGACCCAACTAGGTCTGAGAAGGCAGAAGATTCGACTTCCAGTGGACCTTAAGCCTCATTACATGCTCATTGTAATACATCAGCTAAACGACACCCCACAAGTGCCATGACAATTCCATAAAAGGTCAACAAGTGAACTCCTGGAAATCCCCGCACCTTCCAAGATGGTTAGAATAATCCTCCCACTCATTAACCTATGAAATTCCTCAGCCCATAAAAACCACCCACTCCGTATTTCAGGGCCTCTCACCTTCTGAGACACCCCACACTGTCTGAGGAGTATATTTCTCCCAGAACCGTTCTCAGCTTCTAAGACAGACCGAATTCTGTCTATGGAATGTTTATCTCTCTAAATAAATCCACTTCTTATCTATCACTTTGTCTCTCACTCAATTTTTTCTGCTATGAGACATCAAGAACCTGAATTTCATTAAGTCCTGAGACCAGGTGTGTGATCTCAGTTAAAAGACAGTGGGTTCAAGCCCAATCTGAGCTGTATGGTTTCAGGGGGATGGGGGTGGGGTGGAGGTGAGGCATGGAGAATTAGTTACTGTTGAGTGTTCTGTTAGAGATGATGAAGGTTCTGGAAACGGGCAGTGGTGAGCGTTGCACAACACTGTGAATGTATGTTATGCCACATCGACAAATAGTTTAAATGGTGTATTATATGCTATATATGTTTTACCACAAAAAAGTCTGAAAAGATAAGTGATATAACTATGGATATGAATTTATTACTTTCTATATGAATATAAGAGGTCTAAGTATAACAGATGCATCAGGAGCTTTAGGTTATCTAGGCCAATTAGTTGTATACACTAGAAAAATGTGCATCTGTCAGAGAGCAAGTTTAATCAAGTGAGTAATGTAGACTGCATGCTTAGAAATGTGCTCAGTATTGTATATAAACACTATTTTAAGGACCCATTAACTTATTCTAATTAAACACTTATTTCTGTAAGACTCTTCAACTCAAAACTAATTTTCTTCCTTGAGTTCCATGGCTAATTTGTGTCTTTGTAGGCAGGAACAAACACAACATTGTAAAGCAATTTCCCCCAGGTAAAAATCGATTTTTAAAAAAACTGGAAAACATGAGGTACAAACAAAAAGAAAAATAAGTCCCTTCGCTGTTGACCTGAAACCATCACAACACTGTTAATCTGCTAACCCCAATATAAAATAAAAGATTCAAAAGAACAGAATGAAAAATGAAGGAATGTGTAAATGTCTACATAAAGATTTGTACACAAATGTTCATATCAGCATATAATCATAACAGCCTCAAACTGGAAACAACTTGAATCCCCATTAGCAGGTGAATGGATAAACAAGCTGTGATACAGACACAGCAGAATGGTACTCAGCAAGAAAACAGAATGAACCGCTGAAAAGAAATGTGGTAACACGGGTGAACCTCAAAAGCACTGAGCTGAGCCAAGGCCAGACAAAAGTCTGTACCTTCTACAATTCCACAGAACATGCGAAAGTTAACCTCAATGATAGAAGGACGTCAGCGACTGTTTGGGGCCCGATGCGATGCGCCCGGGAGGACACCCAGCTTTATGCAGCGATGTGGATCTTCTCTAACCACAGCCTACATTTGGTGAAATCATTCTACACACTTTATAAAGCTGTGAAAGTCCCTCTAAACACAGGTACAGTGAAATGGCACAAAGCATATAAAACAAGGCAGCTAATGTTAGTGACCAGGTTATAAATATCTATAAAGAAGCTAATATATAAACAATTTAAAATTAAGTTAAGGGTGGCCACAGTTTCTTTATACCTTTGGTGGTATGAAAACAATCACCTTGGGAAAACAGACTAGGGTAAGTCTTTAAAAAGAAACTGATTCTAACTGACAGTTTTAAAATGGTATACAGTAGATCTAACTGATTATGTTTTTGAAGAACTCTTAGAAAAGGAGCTTTTTAGGGTAAGCAGTCAGGTAATTTCCCCATTTCCTTTTGAATTATGAGAGGAAGACCAGAGTCTGAAGAATTTAAGGCTAGCAAATGATGGTTTAAAAAAAAGGGAAATTAATAGTTTTTCATCTTAATACCTTGTACATATTTTCAGAAACATGCCACCACACAATGAAGCAAATTCTGTTGAAATTTTGAATTTGAATACTGAAATCTATCTGATTGAAAAAGTTCTAATATGGGTCCCAGATCTCCTATAGAAAAGTACAAAGTTGTAGAACTAGAAGCATACTACATTACTTACCTGTATTTTAAGTTTCTTCAAGCCTCTAGCACTATACATTACACATGAGTAAATAAAGCTCAGAGAGATTATGCACCTTACCCAAACTGCCAGGCATCGGAGCTGCAATTTAAAACCAGATGATTTTAACTCTAAAACCCATGCTCTAGGCGCCACACTGCAATGCTTCCACACGAGCTCAATCTCCCTGAGAGGTGCTACATAGAGTGACAGCGTAATCCTGTAAAACTCCATTTACCTTCAGGGGACGTAGAGCACCACAGAATTTTGTCCACCAGCTATTTTCAATGAATTCTAAGCGCCTCTCTCTTTTCCGAAGTGTTCGTAACCTTTCTTCAAATTGTTTTAAGGCGCGTCTATCCCTTGCCGGCAAAGGTCGACCATCTTTGCTCTACAAATAACAGATCAAAATAAAACAGTTTTTTACCATTAAGGTCTTAATAGAGTACACATCAGATTTAGCAGATTCAGACAACAAAAACTTTTTTAGGTTGGACTTGACTCCTGAGGCAAATTTACAAACTGAAGGAAAAAAGCAAAACCCAATAACTTCTATGTGAGAATACACATCTCTGAACCAAGGTCAGTGTCAAAATGTGATAAGAACGCATGCACATTTAATGCTGAACTTTTCTTGATCCCTATTTTCCAAATACTCAATATGGTGAAGTTATGTAGAGACATAATATCTTTTTAAACACCCCTTTTATGAGGCATTTTATGTTCTCTGCTTGATCACTCTCCTTCACCTCCAAATCCCTCACCCCATCCTTTCATATACCCAGCCCTATGTTCCTCCTCCTCTTGGTCAGATTGTGTTCCAGCGTTTACCTGGGCTGATGCTCCTCAGTCCCTGACTCAAACACCAGCAGGGGGATGTAGGATTAGGATGTGCTGAGCGTAAGATTTTTTTTCTTTTTAATTAATTTATTTTAATTAAAGGCTAATTACTTTACAATATTGTATTGGTTTTGCCATACATCAACATGAATCTGCCACAGGTGTACACATGTTCACAATCCTGAACCCCTCTCCCACTTCCCTCCCCATTCCATCCCTCTGGGTCATCCCAGTGCACCAGCCTCAAGCTTCCTGTATCCTGCATTGAACCTGGACTGGCAATTCGTTTCTCATATGATTTTATAACAACTGCTAAGAACTGGCACTTTCTTACCCCCCAAGTACATTTGCGAAGGAGCCAGGTTTCCTTGGGCTGGCCTCTCGGGAAGGTAACTCCCCTGTACTTTCATATGATATGGACTGTGACCGTGAGCATCACCTTCTGCGGCGTCTCAGGGGCACGTTCCCTCGTGAACTCCCCCTGCCCCAAAGTGCCTTCAACCAGGTACAGTAATAAACCACAATAATCAGACAACTGCTAAATACTGAGGGTGAAATATACATTTGCTTTTATTGGAAGGACCAAGAAAATGTTTACAAGGGACATTTTTATTACTTTTAAATTTGGGGTGGCACCATATGGCGTGTGGGGTCTTAGTTTCCTGACCAGGGATGGAACCCTTTTCCTCAGCAGTGAAAGCACAGAGTCCTAACCACTGGACTGCCAGGAAATTCTCAGCACCATTTTAAAATGTAAAAACATTAGATAATTAGAATGTTAAAGTCCTTTCAAGGTTCAAACAGGATGTTGGGAGAGACAGCACACGGTGGTCTATAACACAGCATGGAGTACTGTCATGTGAAATAACACACACATGCAGACAGTGCCCGGATAACCCTTCATCAAGAGGCGCGCATGGCCACAGTGATCTCCACACAGACGCACTGCCAAGCTCTTCTGGAACCAGCCATCTCTTCCTTACTATGCTGTTTCCCAAACTTCAACACACCTAACAATCAACAGGACATTTCGTTAAGCACAGGTTTCTAGACCCCACCCCAAGAGAATATGACTCAGTCAGGCCTTGGGTGAGGCCTATACTTTGCTTTTCTACCAAATTCCTAGGAGGTCCTGATGCTCCTGGTCCAGAAACCATACTCTGCATGGAAAGTGGAAAGTATTAGTTGCTCAGTCCTGTCTGGCTCTTTACAACTCATGGACTGTAGCCCATCAGGCTCCTGTGTCCATGGGATTCTCCAGGCAAGAATAGTGGAATGGGTTGTCATTCCCTCCTCCAGGGGAGCTTCCTGACCCAGGGATCACATCCAGGTTTCTTGCATTACAGGCAGATTCTTTACTGGCTAAGCCACCAGGGAATTACATGGAATTACAGGGAATTCCATGGGACTATATTTAACTATCTTTACTGCTTTAAGTCAAGTACACTGCTTACTATCAGAGTGCATCCTCAAAGGAGCCTTACAGAAGACTGTTTCCTGAAGACTAGAGGAATGAAACACTTCCCTCCACAGACAGATCCAGACCACACTGACACCAACAAGGTAGATTTACTTCACTGCTGGCTTTTGCTGCTGCTGCTGCTAAGTCACTTCAGTCGTGTCCGACTCTGTGAGACCCCGTAGACAGCAGCCCACCAGGCTCCTGCGTCCATGGGATTCTCCAGGCAAGAGTACTGGAGTGGGTTGCCATTGGCTTTCGCTAGTTCAGGGAAAAAATATTTTTTAGTAAACTGATTTAGCGATCCACTGAAAAACAAGCTCAACTTATCTGCCTATTTGAGGGAGGGATGGAGCCCGCTCTGTTGTGCCAACAGCATAAACCACTGTGGGAAGAAATGTGCTCAAACACACACCAGGAAAGGCACCCAGCAGTCAACCAATTATTTCCTTTGGGGAAAAAATGTAGTCACATTGTATATAGGCAAAAAAGCTTCCCTTCCCATGGTCCACCAGTGACCACTCCCTCTTTTGAGGTTACCACTGTCACAGAAACTAACAGAGATCAACATCGGACACAAAATTCTGTGTATACACACGTGTCCTCCTATGCAAACATACTGATGTTTTACATAATAGCTAACATTTCCTATGCCTAAAGTGATCTGTTCTTTTATGGTTATTCTCCTCAAATCTTCAGAAAACTTTGGGCTGGTAATAGTAATTCTATTCATTTATTCAGTCAGTTCAGTCACTCAGTTATATCTGACCGACTCTTTACGACCCTGTGGACTGCAGCACGCCAGGCTTCCCTGTCCATCACCAACTCTCAGAGCTTGCTCAAACTCATGTCCATCAAGTCGGTGATGCCATCCAAGCATCTCATCCTCTGTTGTCCCCTTCCTCCCCTGCCTTTAATCTTTCCCAGCATCAAGGTCTTTTCTAAGCAGTCAGTTCTTCACATTAGGTGTCCAAAGTATTGGAGTTTCAGCTTTAGCATCAGTGCTTCCAATGAATATTCAGGACTGATTGTTCCTTTGTGCTCCACCATATCCCAGGGTTTGCTCAAATTCATGTCCATTGAATCAGTGATGCTAACCATCTTATTCTCTGCTGCCCCCTTCTCCTGTTGCCTTCAATCTTTCCCAGCATCAGACTTTTTTCCCAATGAGTCAGATCTTTGCATCAGGTGGCCAAAGTATTGGAGCTTCAGCTTCAGCATCAGTCCTTCCAATGAATATTCAGGACTGATCTCCTTTAGGATTGACTGGTTCATCTCCTCGCAGTCCAAGGGACTCTCAAAAGTCTTCTCCAGTACCACAGATTGAAAGCATCAATTCTTCAGCGTTCAGCCTTCTTATGGTCCAACTCGCAAATGCATACACAACTACTGGTAAATCATAGTTTTGACTATATGGACCTCTGTTGGCAAAGTGATGTCTCTGCTTCTTAAATATGCTTTCTAGGTTTGTCATAGCTTTCCTTCCAAGGAGCAAGCCTCTTAATTTCATGGCTGTAGTCACCATGTGCAGTGATTTTGGAGCCTGAGAAAATAAAATCTATCACTGCTTCCACATTTTCCCTTCTATTTCCCATGAAGTGATGGGACCAGGTACCAGGATCTTAATTTTTTTAGTTTCAAGCCAACTTTTTCACTCTCCTCTTTCACCTTCATCAACAGGCTCTTTAGTTCCTCTTCACTTTCTGCCATGAGTGGTATTATCTATACATCTGAGGTTGTTCATGTTTCTTCCAGCAATCTTGATTCTGGCTTGTGATTCATCCAGCCTGGTATCTTGCATAATGTACTCTGCATATAAGTTAAATAAGCAGGATGACAATATACAGCCTTGATGGATTCCTTTTCCAATGTTGAACCAGCCAGTTGTTCCATGTCCAGTTCTGTTTTCTGATTTTTTTTGTTTTTGTTTTTGAGCTACATACTGGCTTCTCAGAGAGCAGTTTGTAACGTGGTCTGGTATTTCCATCTCTTTAAGAATTTTCCAGGTTTGTTGTGATCCACACAGTCAAAGGCTTTAGTGTAGACAATGAAGCAGAAGTAGATGTGTTTCTGGAATTCCTTTGCTTTCTCTGTGATCCAGTCAATGTTGGCAATTAGATCTCTGGTTCCTCTGCCTTTTCTAAAACCAACACTGTATCTGGAAGTTATGGACTTCATGTACTGTGGAAACCTAGCTTAAAGGATTTTGAGCATTACTTTGCTAGCATGTGAAATGAGACCAACTGTGTGATAGTCTGAACATACTTTGGCATTGGCCTTCTTTGGGACTGGAATGAAAATTGACCTTTTCCAGCTCTGTAGCCACTGCTGAGTCTTCAAATTTGCTGGCATATTGAGTGCAGCACTTTAACAGCATCATCTTTTAGGATTTGAAATAGCTCAGTTGGGATTCCATCATCTCCACTAGCTTTGTTCACAGTAATGCTCCCTAAGACTCACTTGACTTCACACTCCAGGATGTCTGATGTTAGGTGAGTGACCATACCACTGTGGTTATCTGGGTCCTTAAGACCATTTTAGTACAATTCTGTGTATTCTTGCCACCACTTCTTAATCTCTTCTGCCTCTGTTAGGCCCTTACTGTTTATGTCCTTTATCGTGCCCATCCTTGCATGAAGTGTTCCCTGGTATCTTCAATTTTCCTGAAAGCATCTGCAGTCTTTCCCATTCTGTTGTTTTCCTCTCTCATTTTTCACTGTCCATTTAAGAAGACCTCCTTACCTCTCCTTGCTGCTCTCTGGAACTCTGCATTCAGCTGGGTTTACCTTTCCCTTTCTCCTTTTGCTTCTCTTCTTTTCTCAGCTATTTGTAGGGCTTCCTCAGACAACCACTTTGTCTTCTTGAATTTCTTGGGATAGTTTTGCTCCCTTCCTCCTGTGCAATGTTATGAATCTCTGTCCATAGTTCTTCAGGTACTCTGTCTACCAGATCTAATCCCTTGAATCCAATCATTTCCTCCACTGTTTAATCATAAGGGATTTGACTGAGGTCATATTTGAATGGCCTGGTGGTCTTCCCTAATTTCTTCAACTTAAGCCTGAATTTTGCATAAGGAGCTCATGATCTGAGCCACAGTTAGCTCCATGTCTTGTTTCTGCTGACTGTATAGAGCTTCTAGCCATCTTTGGCTTCAAAGAATATAATCAGTCTAATTTCAGTACTGACCTTCTGGTGAGGTTCATGTGTAGAGTCATCTCTTCAGTTGTTGGAAAACCATGTTTGCTATGACTGGCATGTTCTCTTTACAAAACTCTGTTGGCCTTTGCCCTGCTTCATTTTGTACTCCAAGGCCAGATTTGCCTGTTATTCCAGGTATCTCTTAATTTTCTACTTTTACATTCCAGTTCCCAAAAATGAAAATGATATCTTCCTTAGGTGTTAGTTCTAGAAGGTGTTGTAGGTCTTCATAGAAATCAGTCAACTTCAGCTTCTTTAGCTTCAAGGGGGTGGGGCATTGACTTGGATAACTGTGATATCGAACAGTTCGCCTTGGAAAAGAACTGAGATCATTCTGTTGCTTCTGAGATTTCACCCAAGTACTGCATTTTGAACTGTTCTGTAGACTATGAAGGCTACTCCATTTCTTTTAAGGGATTCTTGCCCACAGTAGTAGATACAATGGTCATCTGAGTTAAATTCACCCATTCTAGTCCATTTGAGTTCGCTGATTCCTAAGATGTCCATGTTCAATCTTTCCATCTTTTGCTTCACCATATCCAATTTACCTTGATTCACGGACTTAACATTCCAGGTTTCTATGCAATATTGTTCTTTACAGCATCAGACTTTACTTTCAACACCAGACACATCCACAACTAAGCATCATTTCCGCTTTGGCCCATCCACTTCATTCTTTCTGGAGCTATTCATAGTTGCTCTCCACTCTTCCCCAATAACATACTGGACATATTCCAATCTGAGGGGCTCATCTTCCAGTATCTTTTCACCTTTTCATACTGTCCATGGGATTCTCCAGGCAAGAATACAGGAATGGTTTGCCATTTCTTCCTTCAGTGGACCACACTTTGTCAGAACTCTACACTGTGACATGTCCATCTTGGGTGGCCCTACACATGCAAGTCCCTTCACTACAACAATGCTGTGATCCACAAACTGGTGCAAACTGTTATGTTAAACTTTAATTATTAAAAGGTACATGTTATGTGTTTGGGCACATGTGACAACATTCAATTTTCTTTAGAAACCTGTGTATTTTATATTCCCACAAACAGTACGCCTATCCCCATATTCTCACATGACAAAGGTAAACTTTTTAAGACTTTCAAAGGATTAAAAAAAAAATACTGAGTTACTTTAATTTCCAGCCATCCTGGACTTTCATTTTAGCACTGAAAGTTCCATGTTCTGGAAAACTCCTCACAACCCATGCAAAGGGGGATCTTAGTGAACTTCATTACTAATGAGCTGAAAGATCATTTCATATTTTCACTGAGCAGGTTAATTTCTCCTTCAATATACTGTCTATTTATTTAGTCTTTTATTCATTATTTCTATGTATTGCTTGTCCCTTCTTCTTCTTGACCTACAGATGCTCAGTATATATCACCTATATTGCAGATTATTTCCTCTCAAAATACTGTTAGTTCTTTAAATTCCTTTTGGTGCCACTTTTTTGGGTACATAAATTTAAAAACATAAAAATTTAAAATTCAACAATTTCTTAATTTGCACTTGAGTTCTCAGTCTTGTTTAGAAAATTCCTCTGCACAACAAATTACAATTTTACTTTTATTTTCTCCTAATATTTTCTAAATGAATTCGATTTAAATTCTGAATCTGTTTTATTACGTAGTAGGAGGTTTATGACAGAGAAAGCAACGGCACCCCACTCCAGTACTCTTGCCTGGAAAATTCCATGGATGGAGGAGCCGGTAGGCTACAGTCCATGAGGTCGCTGAGAGTCAGACATGACTGAGCGACTTCACTTTCACTTTTCACTTTTGTGCATTGGAGAAGGAAATGGCGACCCACTCCAGTGTTCTTGCCTGGAGAATCCCAGGGACAGGGGAGCCTGGTGGGCTGCCGTCTATGGGGTCACACAGAGTTGGACACAATTGAAGTGACTTGGCAGCAACAGGAGGTTTGTGAAAATTTCATTTTTTTATCTTTTATACATGATACTGAATTTCCACCTAAACTTATGAGAAACTCTCATCTCTACATTATTGAATCTTCCCAATTAGGAACTGATGAAGTTCTTCATTTATTTCAGTCTTCTATTACATTATTTCAATAAATTTTATAATTTTCACTAAGAAGATTCTGACATTTCTTATTATTTTATAGTTCATAGTTACTGTGAATGAGATCATTTTCTATTACATCCTCCACCTGGTTAATGATTTTGTACATATGAACGGGCACCTTGATGAACTTTTATTAGTTCTATTAGTTTGTCAGTTCATTCTTTTAGATTTTTTTGGTAGATAAGATCTTCAAATAACACAAGTTACTCCCCTTTTCTTCCCTCTTCCTCCCACATTTCTTATCTGACCAAGACCTCCAGGAACAGGACAGACACTACTGTCCTATATGTGCCTTTAACAAAAACATTCCTTTCCTCATTAGGCACCAAGCTCATGGAGGCTTCCATTGCCAAATAGTTTCTTCTCTTCTTCCAATTTGGTAAGACACTTCTCTAAACGTAGTAACTACAAATTGACTCTAAATAAAGATTCATTGGCATCTATTAAGATGTTTATATTTCTCATTTATTCTCAATATATTAAACTACTTTTATTTTCTAACATATCATCTTTGCATTCCTGGGATAAACCTAGTCTGACAATTATGAAATATTTCCTTACTACAGCATCATTTTTGAATTGCTAATATTTTTACTTATATTGAATTATTTGCCTCTACTTTCAGAAGAGAGACCAGTCATATAAACAGTTTTTTTTTGTGTGTGTGTCATATTACCATCTGGTTTCTGTATCAGGATTATCATAGTTTAACAGAATTATTTAGAAAACTTTCCATTTTTTCCTATGTTCTATAAATAAGATTTACATCTTAGTTGAAGGTGATAGAGGAAGAAAAACTAGTACATAAACCTGAACATAAGTGATACAGTGCAGTCCGATATTGCATATGGCATCAGCATACCTGGGAACTAGCAAAGGAATGGCCATATGGAAGTAGAACTTCTGTGTTTCAGTTGTTACACACAGATAAAAATTCTCAAACTGTCAGCGTCCTACATTTTATAGAAGGTAGTTTTTTAAAGATATGCTGCACAAAAATTCAAACAGTATCAAAATATAGGCTCACCAATGTCTAAGTCACAACAGAAAGCAGCTCAAAGACAAAGTACTTTTATGACCCTCAACGGCAATAAAATACCAACTCACCTTTGATTTAATTGTTTGGATGTGCTGCTCTACTTCTTCAATGTCTTCAGTGTTTTCCAGACGCTCATAAGCAGCGTTTCGCGTGCCTTTAATCAGATTTAAAGGTAACGCCGACATGCCATAGGCCTGAAAGAAACAAAAGCAAGACTAGTGTTAGCAATACTATTTTAAATATATTAATACACAATTTTCAGGTAAAATAAATGTCCTTTGAAGTAATAACAAAGAGTAAGCAGTTGTGAGGGGCACAGTCACTGAAGAACAGAGTAAATGGGAGTGAACCATGACTATGTGGTCTCATGATTCTCCTGTTTATTACATATTTAGTTACACAGAGTTAAACTATGTATATTATACTGTAATACTAACTACTCCTAGAATAGATAATATCTACTTCTCAAGGATAAGTTACCAAATTAATGTAAATATAATACTTTGTCAAAGTAATAAATCATGATTGCAGGCTAATCAGGGGTTAAGATAGTCTAAATCAGTAAAAACAATTTACAAAATTATTTTCTGTGGAAAAAAACAATTTTATCCAAGTAAATGTAGTAAACTCTTAGTAAAATATATTTTAATATACATTTTGATTAGCATACAAATGATCTGTATGTAGTTTATTTGTAAGTTCTGAATATTTATAATCTTTTTGCTAAGTATTTTAATTCCTATAAGAAATTTTAAAATTTTAATCAGCATTAAGAATAAACATTATTTTATACTATCCAATTCTCTACTAGCCAGTCCCAAATGTGAAGTTTTATTTTAACTATTAGAAACACTTAATAGCAAATGCCATGTGACCATTATTCAAAATCGTTATTGACCTTAAATCCTTAGAAGAAAAACTGACAACCATCATCTCTTTGCTGCAACGATGATCATTCACTCATTGCATCAACAGGCTCTAAAGTCGATACAAAATTATGTATTTAAATCTTTTACATTTTCTACCTGACATACTACCAAACTACTTTAGCCAGCAGGGTCATGTTAGGCAGGGTCATGAGACTGAGCTTAAATAATGAATGTAGGCAGAAGTGATCAATGCTCTACTTCTTAGGCTTAACCCCAAACTCATGTTCTGAGTGACTCTGCAGATTTTCTCTCATGCTCTGCTACCTGGTTTTCAACTCCCAGGATGATCTCAAATATGCTTAGTGTCATTCTGAATCATTTTGATATTCTCACTGGGTCTCCTTTAGACATTGATTAAATATTGATTAAATCACAATTCATATATGAAACCATAAATTCTGACATTTCAGGGTTCTTTTTTAATTAAGAGAGAATGCAAACAAAGAATATGATTAAAAGGAATTCAGAAATCACCAGTTCTATCAAGTTAGAGCAACTCTATAGCTTATTGTATTTAGATAAGTAACTAGCTGAAATTATTACCCAATACGCAAATCCTTGCATTTTCTAAAGGAGAAATACTTAAAACCTTGCATTTTAAATATTGTTAAAACATAAGTTAATGTTCTCACGATTTCCACATCAGCCAAAAACAAGAAAAACAAAAAGGAGAGGTTGGGGAAAGGTTCTGTTTGTATTTGAAAAAGTACATAATTTGGACAGAGTAGAATAATTTTCTTGTAATTAAATTCTTGTCAAGTTTATACTCCTAATGACCTTGGTAAAACATAAAAAGGAAATACATAATAAGGTTTAAATTATTTTTAACAGTAAATTTTATATCCTCAAAACACTGAAAGTTTAAAGAAAAAAGTCTATGGAAAACAAGGTGCCCAGAGATTGCTGCTGTTGTTGTATAGTCACCCGGTCATGTTCGATTCTCTGCGACCCCATGGACTGCAGCATGCCAGGCCTCCCTGTCCTTCACCATCTCCCAGAGCTTGCTCAAACTCACGTCCATTGAGTCAGAGATGCCATCCAACCATCTCATCCTCTGTCATTCCCGTCTCTCCTCCTGCCTTCAAATCTTTCCCAGCACCAGGGTCTTTTCCAATGAGTCATCAGGTGACCAAAGTATTGGAGCTTCAGCATCAGTCCTTCCAGTGAACATTCAGGATTGATTTCCTTTAGGATTGACTGGTTTGATCTCCTTGAAATGTAGTCCACAGAGATTGTTACCATTCCCTTACAGGACTGTCCTATTCCTGTTCTTCTAGTAGCTCCACATCTTTTAAACATTATTGAAAAAAGTAAATACTTTAAGACTTCGATGAGTATTACATGATAATCATTCAGTCATTCTCCAGTCTCACATACCATTTTATCCCAAGTCCATATTGCTATTTATAACCAACTGTCAAGGCAAAAAAACCCAGTTTATGCCCAGGTATATTTCTGTCTTGCCAATCAGTTTCAAACAAGGCTTATTTTATCCCAATGCTTGCTATTCTGTTTGATGGATCTGGATCTCTAAATATACTAACCTCAGAACTCAAGGAATATGTACCCTACTCAGTATTAAAATGTGACCCCTACTTAGAGTTTACTGTCAAACACAAAGTAATCTAAAATTTCCTAACCAGTTTGCTGGATCTCCCTCACTACAAATTCATCTTCCAGACTGTTTCTGAAGCAATCTCTCACACTCAAGTTAGATCGTGGCATTCCCCTAGCTAACATCCACTGAGACTCTCCAGGACCCATAAGGGTATTTGCGCCGGTGGGAGTCCCTGGGATTCTGGGTTGGAGCCATCAGAATCAACAGAGCAGGTCAGAGGGCAGGGAGACGAGGGGTCGGCTGCCACTCCAGCCAGAGTGATGCTACTCTGTCCACCTATTTTTATATGTATCAGAATTTCACGAGTGACTGTTTGACAAAGCAGTGTGCACTTCTTTCCAGTGCGAGAATGATCAGCGTCCAATCCCGGCCTGCAAAAGCTCTTCATGACCCAGCCCTCCCACCCCGTCCTCATGCCTCTTGCTCACAGCTCCTCCTCGCTGCAGCTTCTGCCTTCAGCTCTGCCCGGGGGCCACACGCAGAATCTGCAGTGCCTTAGCAAAACGCCTCCCCGCTTACCTCACTTCACTAGCCAAGTCCAATGCCCTTCAGGTCTCAGCTTAATCACACCACATCTGAGAAACGTTCCTTGATTTGTAAATGTGCCTTGCTTATAATTCAATTATAGTGCAGAACACTGGACATGAACATTATTGCTCTGCACATCTGTTTTATCACTAGGTCTGCCAAACTTGTAACTTATCAGAATCACGCAGCAAGTTCGTGACAAGACGGATTTCTCAGCCAAACGAGTAACAACTGCAGTAAACTGTTTGATATGTAAGGACTAGGTCTGTTTTTCTTTTTCCTACCTTTATTCCAAGAGTGAACATAAAATAACTTCTCTAAGAAAATAATACTTAACCAAAAAATTGTTTTAAAGAGTTCTTTATTCACATGAACTCTCTTCCCTACATGGAACTTATACATTTTTTAGAAGAGTTAAATTGAATTCCTATAGCTTACATGGGAGAAGGCAATGGCAACCCACTCCAGTACTCTTGCCTGGAAAATCCCATGGATGGAGGAGCCTGGTAGGCTGCAGTCCATGGGGTCGCGAAGAGTCAGACATGACTGAGTGACTTCACTTTCACTTTCCACTTTCATGCATTGGAGTAATGCAAAAATTTGGGGGAAAAAATGTATGTCCTTCACAACACCCTGTGGTAACATGAGGCCAGAATACAACATCTTTTTGGGAATTACTGTCTGAAGAGAACAAGTAAAAGAGAGCAATTACAATTTTGGTTACCTAGCTTGTTTCTGGATTACATGCTTAAGTTTCAGTGACTATCAGGAAATTTAACTATAATATTTAGATTATGATAAACGACATAACACATTATACAAAGTATTTATTCATTACAACTTTAAGATCCTTAAACAACAATCTTTTGATTTTAACCTCAGATTTCTTTGAAAAACTCGTATGAAGACTATCATTTTTCAGAAGCACAGAACTTTCATTGCTTACTACTGCCCTCTAGTGAAATACCAGAAAATCAACAAGGCAAACTGCTTCCAGGTCAGCCATACTCGCCTCCTAATATCATGTTTCAATTTCCAAAAATAAACCACCATCTGCATTTTAAAACTCAAATGTTTTGAAAGAACATATACAAACTAAAACATTTCTAATATGCTCTTGCCCCATTAAAACACATTTTTCCCTGCCATCTCTCTCTACCTTTTGTAGACAATGCTAAGCATTGCCTATAAACTGAACACATGTCCTGAATATACTTATAAAACCTATTATTCAAGGACACGGATGCCGAAACTAGTGAAACAACTCAACATTTATTCAGTAAAGATTTCCAGTCTAAGTGTTCAGTGATTCTAAAATACAATTATGTATGTATGTGTGTGTGTGTATATGTAGTTGGTAGTTTAGTTGCTAAGTCGTGTCCAACTCCTACAACCCCATTGACTGTAGTCCGCTAGGCTCCTCTCCATGGGATTTCCCAGGTAAGCATACTGGAGTGGGTTGCCACTGCCTTCTCCAGGGGACATTTCCAACCCAGGGACCAAAACAGGGCCTCCTGCACTGCAGGTGGTCTTTTGCATTACAGGAGATTCTTTACCAACTGAGCCACCAGGGAAGCTGTGTGTGTGTGTGTATTTTTTTTTCTCATATTTAACACCAACGAAATTTGAATGCATCTTATGAACACAGGCAAGTGAGAAGTCATGGCACAGCGGTCATTATCCAGATATTCACAAATTTGGTCATAGCTGGTTAGATTACAATTACTTCTCTAGTAGAGTTACATGCATTTGTGGTACAACTACTGAGTTAAACTGCCACTTACAATGTCTTATAAGATAGTACTCTGATTTGACATTAAAGGAAAAAGTTAATGTGTAAGGAAACACAGAGCAAAAGAGCAAGCAGTGAAGCAAAACTTCACTGGAACAATTATGATTCCACATTTCCTCGCAATGCAATAGTCAGAGGCTTTATAAGCTTAAGAAAGGAAGGTACCCAAAGTAGAAGACATTTTTGTATTTTGCTACTCAGGTTACAAGGGAAGAAACAGTAACACAACAAAAACAAAAACAGCTTAAATTTACACAGTGGGTGTGTCAGCAGCTTCAAAGACATTCACAAGAGACAAGTTGAGCACTCAAGAAAAGCTGTCTCATCAGTTCTTTTGACAGCATAAAAGACACTCTATAGTGAAACATGGACATGAACAGTCAATCCAAAAAAGTGACTGAGAAGAGATGTTCCAAATGTGAAGTTTTAGGAATACTTTACAACTTATTTCACGTATATTTGCCTTATTTTGCATGAAGAAGATTGATCTGATTTTTTTAAGCAAGTAAGGCTAAAACACTTCTGTCACTGATATAAAACAAAAATTATAAATGATAAGACAGCATGGCAGGGACCCTTCCCTCACAGTGGTACCAACTGAGCCATCAGGGAGGCACACAGAGAGAGGCGCATCTTACAATCAGGTCAGAGACTCCGGCAAGCATGCTGCCACAGGCAAGGCTGAACGACTGAGCACGTAAAGCAGTTCTGTCTTCAAAGGTTATTCAGAACCACCGCTTTAGTTCTATGTTAAAATCCTTAATTTATCACTCTAATTTTCTCCAGTATTCTTGCCTAGAAAATCCCATGGACAGAGGAGCCTGGAGGGCTAATAGTCCATGGTGTCAGAAAAAGAGTCAGACATGACTGAGCGACTAAACAACACAATTTTCTTTAATCCATTAGTTTCATTTATAGTAAATTTATACAGGTGGCGCTAGTGGTAAAGAACCCACCTGCCAACGCATGAGACACAAGAGACACAAGTTCGATCCCTGAATCAGGAAGATCCCCTGGAGGAGGAAATGGCAACTCACTCCAGTATTCTTGCCTAGAGAATCCCATGGACAGAGGAGCCTGGTGGACGACAGTCCACAGGGTCGCAAAAGAGTCGGATACGACTGAGCAACTAAGCATAGCACATTTAGCATAAATACACACACACACACACACACACACACACACACACACACACACGTATATACATATATACATGGAAGACATGTTCATTTTTTTTTTACTGGTAAGTGTACATAATTAAAAGCGCTTTCTAGGTGGCACAAGATTTCCCTGTAGCTCAAATGGTAAAGAATCTGTCTGTGAGGCAGGAGACCTGGGTTCAATCCCTGGGTTGGGAAGTTCCTCTGGAGGAGGGAATGGCAGTCCACTCCAGTATTCTTGCCTGGAGAATTCCATGGACAGAGAAGCCTCGCAGGCTACAGTCGGTGGGGTCACAAAGAGTCAGACACGACTGAGTGACTCACACACACACAGTCTAGGTGGCACAATGGTAAAGAGCCTGCCTGCCAATGCAGGAGACGGAAGAGATGCAGGTTTGATCCCTGGGTCAGGAAGATCCCCTGGGGGTGGGGGGCATGGCAACTCACTCCAGTATTCTTTCCTGAAGAATCCCATGGACACAGGAGCCTATGGTGGGCTACATATTATAGGGTCACAAAGAGTCAGACACAACTTAAAGGACTTAGCATGCATATACATAATAAACAGGTCAGTAGTCTCTGTACTTATAGGCATTTCAGTGGTCCATATGATTCATTTTATATGAAAACAGCATTATTCAACATTTCCCCACTTGGTGGCACCAAAAAATTAAAATGTCTGCATAAATAACTGTGCCTAGAAGTTCGGTTTTTTATTTTTTTTTTAATTTAAAAAGTAGCAGATTCTCTTTCAATTTAAGTTGAAAACACTATGTAAGATAACATGTCATTTGACATTCTTCTAAAATTGGGTGCCCAATTATTTGGCTATTCCTTTAGATGCAGTACAGTGGATATTATCTCAATAAAATTTAGATAATCAACTAGTTTCTGAACTAAACAACAGTGTGTACCTAAGAAATTCACACTCATATAAACTACATATAAACTACAAAAGCTTCTGTAGTTTCAATACTAATAACTACAGATTCTAGAACAGACATGATTTTACCTTTAATAATTAATTTCTTGCACTCAGAGTCAAGGGCTTCCCTAGAGGCTCAGCAGTCAAGAACCGCCCTGCAATGCATGAGACACGAATCAATCTATGGGTCAAGAAGATCCCCTGGAGAAGGAAATGGTAACCCACTTCCAGTGTTGGAAAATCCCATGGACAGAGGAGCCTGGCACGCTATAGTCCACGGGGTTGCAAGGAGTCGGACATGACGGAAATGACTCAGTACACACGCACAAGGGTATCTTAACCAAGCCAGTGTGATCATTATACTTGATTTGATGGCATACATAATTTTCAGTATCCATTTCAATATAAAATATATGAGTTTGAAATATTTACCTTAACAATAATATTGTTCCTGTAGGGAAGCTCTCTTTCAAAGAGTTCTAATCATTTCCCATATTTTCCCCACTCCCATTCATCAGCTCCACAGCTTAATTCAGACCCAACGAAGCAACACGGTTACAATGTTCAGTTCAGTTCAGTCACTCAGCACTCAGTCCTGTTAACTCTTTGCGACCCCGTGAATCGCAGCAGGCCAGGCCTCCCTGTCCATCACCAACTCCCGGAGTTCACTCAAACTCACGCCCATCGAGTCAGTGATGCCATCCAGCCATCTCATTCTCTGTTGTCTCCTTCTCCTCCTGCCCTCAATCCCTCCCAGCATCAGGTCTTTTCCAATGAGTCAACTCTTCGCATGAGGTGCCCAAAGTATTGGAGTTTCAGCTTTAGCATCAGTCCTTCCAAAGAAATCCCAGGACTGATCTCTTTAGAATGGACTGGTTGGATCTCCTTGTAGTCCAAGGGACTCTTAAGAGTCTCCTCCAACACCACAGTTCAAAAGCATCAATTCTCCGGTGCTCAGCTTTCTTCACAGTCCAACTCTTACATCCATACATGACCACTGGAAAAAACCATACCCCTGAGTAGACGGACCTTTGTTGGCAAAGTAATGTCTCTGCTTTTGAATATGCTATCTAGATTGGCCATAACTTTCCTTCCAAGGAGTAAGCGTCTTTTAATTTCATGGCTGCAATCACCATCTGCAGTGATTTTGGAGCCCCCAAAAATAAAGTCTGACACTGTTTCTACTGTTTCCCCATCTATTTCCCATGAAGTGATGGGACGAGATGCCATGATCTTAGTTTTCTGAATGTTGAGCTTTAGGCCAACTTTTTCATTCTCCTCTTTCACTTTCATCAAGAGGTTCTTTTGTTCCTCTTCACTTTCTGCCATAAGGGTGGTATCATCTGCATATCTGAGGTTATTGATATTTCTCCCGGCAATCTTGATTCCAGCTTGTGCTTCATCCAGCCCAGCGTTTCTCATGATGTACTCTGCATATAAGTTAAATAAGCAGGGGGACAATATACAGCCTTGACGTACTCCTTTTCCTATTTGGAACCAGTCTGTTGTTCCATGTCCAGTTCTAACTGTTGCTTCCTTACCTGCACATTGGTTTCTCAAGAGGCAGGTCAGGTGGTCTGGTATTCCCATCTCTTTCAGAATTTTCCACAATGTTAGTCAGAACCTATTACTTTTCCATTTAGAAACTTCCAGTGGCTTCTCATCTCAGTGGGAATAAAATTCAAAATCCTAGGCACAGCCCACAAGGCATGCAGAGCTGCCCTCTGGCCATCTCTCTGGGCACTCACTGCCTCCCCCCCGACTGCACCTGCTCGGCTGGCCACACCCCCCCACTCCCGTCTGAGCACAGCGTGGTGCCCTCCCCAGGAGCCTGCACTGCCCTCCCTGCACGGCTCTGTGCCTCCACCTCAATCCAATCTCTGCTCAGATCAGAGAAGCTACTTCCGGCCCTCACTGCCGTCTGCGCTCTGTACCTTCACAGCATCCGCCTCTTGACTGTCGGAAGACAATTCTCCATGCATCTCTCACTTCTGCACATCTTGCAAGCCAGGCACTCACTGCCCTTTTTTTCCTGCACAATCTTTTCAAGAATGTTTTTGCAGCAAAGAGCCTGGGAGACAAAGACAGTATCTTCCTCTGAAGCAAAGACAGGCACGTCTCCAGGCCATTGGAAAGATTCAGCTGCCCTGTACCCTGAGGCCCCAGCTCTCTGACAGTCCCGCTGGGTGCTCTTCATGTGTCCCTGTGAGGGTCAGGACTCAGGAAGCTGGCGCAGGACAATGTGGTCCCATGGCTGCTGCTCCTGATGGGAAACAGAAAGTTCTTCGTCCCCGACAAGTAGTCCTGCCTCTCTGACCAGCACTCATGGAACTGGAGCAGTCAGGGAAAGTCGCAGAGCCTTCTTGGTTTCTGACGAAGATCCTGCTTGTTGGTTTCCTCTTTTTCTGATCATTTCTCTTGACTCATCTTTCACTGACTGCTGCATCCTCATTTCCCTACAGTTTTCAAAGCATTTTACAAAAAAGTATCATTTGACGTGGACCTTCAAAAATCCTTAAGAGGTTATTTTTTATTCTCATCTAATGGCGAAGACATTGACCCACAAAGGGTAAAAGGCAAACCCATGATCAGCGTAACAGACCAGTCACAGATCAGCAAATAGAGCCCAGGTCAAACCCTATTATGTTATTAACTTGTGAATGTTTTCTAAAAGACAATTCTCCTGCTGTACATATATTGTGTCAGATAGGAGGTTAATTACCCACTGATATCTTCCTTGTGTAGTAAACATGAAAAAAGCAAAAATGGCAATGAATAAGAAAACTGAGTACTCAAATAAGCACCTCAAAGATACTAAAATGCACGTATTTCAGACTTCTTTTATTACACATTATGACACTTGAATGATTATCTAACAAAACTAGATTCTGCTATCTAATAGCCCATTTATGTTTCAAGGAAGACACTGGAACAAGCCCCAAAATATTTTCTTTATAACCAGTATTTTCCATCTTTGCAACTTCATTAATCTGAAAAAGGTTCTATACAGTTTAAAGCTTCCTGAACAGCTTTCTTTTGGGAGGCAGGCAAGAAGCATTTTTACCAGATTTTCCTCTATAATTTGAGCAAAAAAACTGAAAAAGCCGTCTGTACACAAGTTAGTCAGGCTATTATAATTCATGTCATACCATTCCCAGAGAGACCGGAAAAAAAAAGTTTTTGACAGTATAAGATTAGATTCTTTATACTAAAGAAATATCAAGTTATGAAAAATACCTGACTTTAAAAAGCTCTATATCCCCAAATGGGCTTTCCCAGTGGCTCAGCAGTGAAAGAAACCTGCCTGCAATGCAGGAGACGTGGGTTAGATCCCAGAGTTGGGAAGATCCCCCGGAGGAGGAAACGACAACCCACTCCAGTATTCTTTCCAGGAAAAACCAATGGACAAAGGAGCCTGGTGGTCTACAGTCCGTCCATAGGGCTGCAAAGAGTTGGACACACTGAGCAAGTGAGCACACACACAAATGACATGCATGCTAAGTCACTTCAGTTGAGTCCGACTCTGCGACCCCATGGACTGCAGCCTGCCACACTCCTCTGTCCATGGGCTTCTCCAGGAAAAAATACTGCCATGTGGGTTGTACCGCAGTGGGTTGCCATGCCCTCTTCCAGGGGTTCTTCCCTACCCAGGGATTGAACCCCCATCTCTTACATCTCCTACACTGGCAGGTGGGTTCTTTACTGCTAGCACCATCCCCAAATAAGATAAATCTACTCGATTCATAACAGATACTGATCTATGGTTCACAGTTCTATTATGCTTATAAATCACTGAATCTATTGTTACAATGTATATAACCACTTAAAGGTTCACAACTTATAAAATTTATTTCTGAACACTAAATTTCACAAATACAGATAAGTAATTAAAAATGTATCCTCTTCTCAAGAAAAATGAAGAAAGTACTAAATATTAAAGAGGAAAACAGAGCTAAACTGAATATATTAATAAGGCAAAAATTGCTTCATAAAGTGATTCTTTAATTTTAACTCAATTATCACCATTACACTTACTGTGTAGATTATAGCTGCCAACATTCCAACCAAGGTCAGAGAACTAATGGAAAATGACAAGGCAGCTAAACCATCTGCAAAGGAAGAAAAACAATGTTAAAAATATATAGCTATCTAAATGTTTATATTCAACAAATCAATATAAATATAAAAATTGGGTTTCTCACACATCCCAAAGGAATAAACCCCATATGCATTATCCCATTCTTGAAGTGCTAACTTCAAATGGAAAAGTTTTAAAATAGCTCTTCATAAATGGAATTCTTAAAGATCTTTCAGAGTAAGACTTTTTTCCCCTCACACCTCTTAAAATTAAAGGAAATCACTGCCTAATTATTGAGCCTAAAAAGAAATCAGCAGAATATTAGATGTTCAGAAGTTGGCCAAAAATTCCCTGGCCTTTCTCAATGGCAGACCTTGAGAAATAACATGATAGGAATGTCACTGTCCTTGACCCTTTCTTCCCCTTCTGCTCAATCTCAAACTCCTAGTTTCTTTGTTCTTAACTTTCAAATAAGTTTGAAAAATACAGCTTATACCTAAAATCGTAAAGAGTTTATTTCCCTCTTTAACTTGAAAGGAGCTAGCATTCTCCCTTAGGGAAAAAAAAATGCAAACAAATAGAAAATTGTTTCAAAGATAATACGAAAACAGAAATACTATGCTGCTGCTGCTGCTGCTAAGTCATTTCAGTAGTGTCCAACTCTGTGCAACCCCATGGACTGCAGCCTACCAGGCTCCCCCATCCCTGGGATTCTCCAGGCAAGAACACTGGAGTGGGTTGCCCTTTCCTTCTCCAATGCATGAAAGTGAAAAGTGAAAGTGAAGTCGTTCAGTCATGTCCGACTCTTAGCGACCCCATGGACTGCAGCCTACCAAGCTCCTCCATCCATGGGATTTTCCAGGCAAGAGTACTGGAGTGGGGTGCCATTGCTTTCTCTGGAAATACTATGCTACCAAGTTATATTTAAGAAACCTCTAAAAGGAAGGGGCTTCCCTGGTGGCTCAGACAGTGAAGAGTCTGCCCACAATGCAGGAGACCCTGGTTCGATCCCTGGGTCAGGAAGATCACCTGGAAAAGGAAATGGCAACCCACTCCAGTCTTCTTGCCTGGAAAATCCCACGGGTGGATGAGCCTGGTGGGCTACAGTCTATGGAGTCACACAGAATCAGAGACAACTGAGACACTAACACTTTCACTTTCACAGAAGACCAAAGAGTGGGTTGTGAGAGTGACACTTTCAAATAAACATGCCAGATAATGCAATGAAGTACTATGCAAATTTGAATATTCTTAAATATTAAGAATATTAATATGTATATATTCTTAAATATTCTAATATTAAATATTATTCTAATATTCAAATTAGAATAATACTAATTGTTCTAGTTTTAATACAGGTTTTACTAGACCAGTATTGACCTAGGTTAAATGCAGGTCCTGTGGAACCAAATATAATTATTAAATTAATTCACTTTATCAATATCAAATAATAAAAATTAGAATGACCTACCTTATTAAAACTAATATCTCAGTTTTAAAATATAATACTTAGGGAGAACATATTACTGACAAGCTCAGAAACTGTGCAAGGCAGATTTTTAAGCCTCAGTTTTTGAAACTGTAATACTACATTTTACCAAATCAAAGACACTGATGCCGTTACTTTTTTGATCTTACTAGAAGTATCAACAGGAGAAGGCATGGCACCCCACTCCAGTACTCCTGCCTGGAAAATCCCATGGATGGAGGAGCCTGGTGGGCTGCAGTCCATGGGGTCGCTAAGAGTCAGACACGACTGCACGACTGAGTGACTTCACTTTCACTTTTCACTTTCATGCATTGGAGAAGGAAAGGGCAACCCACTCCAGTGTTCTTGCCTGGAGAATCACAGGGATGGAGGAGCCTGGTGGGCTGCCGTCTCTGGGGTAGCACAGAGTCGGACACGACTGAAGCGACTTAGTAGCAGCAGCAGCAGCAGAAGTATCAACAAAAAGTATTCATACAACTAAGAGAGGCCAGGCATTTGGCTAATAGCAGTTTTAAGGTATTTTCACTTATAAAATGCATCACAAAATCAGAGATATGAAAACATGTAAAAATATGCATCTTAGAACTGATAAAGAGGAGTGTTCTGCTAAGATACCTGGCCAAACAAAAAAACTAGTATTACTAACAGTGATAAACAAAATGTACTCTAAAATATAGTGTTTAAGATTTGAGGTTTTTTAAATGTTAATTAAGACTAAAGAGATCACAGCAAGTAATTATATAGCATTACAATAGTAATGCTACCTGTAGAACAATAACGCTACCTATATAATTACCGATTCAAGCTATGTGTGTGTTATGTGTTAGTCGCTCACTCGTGTCCAACTCTTTGTGACCCCATTGACTGTAGCCTGCTGGGCTTCTCTGTCCATGGAATTCTCTAGGCAAGAAGATTGGGAGGGCCATTCCCTTCTCCAGGGGATCTTCCCAACCAGGGATTGAACCTGGGTCTCCTGCATCGCAGGCAGATTCTTTACTGTCTGAGCCACCAGGGATTCAAGTTATACCAACACTCAAAGACCAGCAAAACTTAAGAGAGAAAAGTGTTCAGGGCAAAAGGGTAGTTACTCAAGAGACCTGAAGGAGTTAACTGCAGGAAAAGAAGCAATTTCTTTCTCAGCAACAGGCTCAGATGCATAAATCCTGACATGCAGTATCATTAGATGCCAGGCCTGCTACTGTCTTCTTGCTGGTATCAGCAAGATGTTAATGGACCACAATTTACAAGATGAAATCTTAAGTGGAAAGCAAGAAAATTAAGAAGTTGTATAACAAAGATTTTAAGACTTAGTTTAATCATCATTTAATACTGTATCTAGGTAAAGAGAAAGAAGTACTGATCAAACAATGTGCAGTACCAGAAAAAGAATAAATATAAAAGCAGTAAGAATTTTCCACATGTTTATAAATTTTCTAGGTTTCTTTGAAAATAGAGATACTATGTTCAAATGTACATGAAATTTTGAATAACAAAATGCCCATTCTTATTTGATAGCAGTTTCTAAAATACTAATTTTTTAATGATAAAAAACTTTCTTAAACTGACTTCCTAAACCTGCTTTCTTTCCCCCTCTAAAAATGTAGGCTATGCTGATTAAGGCAAGGAAAACTTTTGGAAAAGGAACTTCAAAATGTTTTGGTGAGGTAAATTTATAATAACGTATCATTTTATCCACATAAAACCTCTGTAATTGGGGAATTCTCTGGTGGTCCGGCAGCTAGGACTGTGCTTCCACTGCAGGGGACACAGGTTTGATCCCTAGTTGGGAAACTAAGATCCTCAAGCTGCAAATGGCAAAAACATTAAAAAAAAAAAAAAAACTCTCCAATTTATATTACACAAAAAAATTACCTAATCAGGATCAAAGAGCAATATAAGGTTCTTTCAGTTTAAAGATAAAAACCAGTTTCTAGCATATTTAACATATTACTCTATATTATCCTAAGTGAATTAAAGACCACACAGAAATTATAAAACCTTTATTGCTAAAATATTTTGAAGATCACCTTTTCTTTTCAACATGGTACTTTTATAAAGAAGTCAAGAGATTGGCTATATAACAGCTAGATGGATTCCTCATCTGCCTAGCATCCTTTAAACCATGAGTTAAAAGAATTATGAAGGTAAATTCTTAGCAGTGTAAAAACAGACACCTTCCAAAGAAAGTCACAAGTATCATGAAATATGAATTACTATGGACTTTTAAAGAATACTTACGACTACTTCCAAGTTCTTCGAACAGGAACTTTACCTTTTCCCACTCTGTAGAATTTTTGTTATCAGGAAGATTCAATGGAACGAAAGCACTACAAAGGAGAAAGTAACTCTGCTTAATGGTTTTAAAGACAAAAGGTTGAATAAAAGGAAATGACCTGAAACTCCATTTCTAGTAATTTTTTTAAGGTGAGGTCAACCTTCTCCCTGAAAGAATTAGCAAATCCAACCTGCACCATGTACAGAGGGGTGTGAGAAGTTTCTCATCCACGCATTTAATATATCACACATTTGTTTTCATGATTTAGTTTCTATATTCAGTATAATTAGTTTCCTTTGTAATCCTATGTATTTTACTTTTTGCATTTAAAGCTATTTTGTCCACAGCACAAAAAGGTTAAGAATCTCTTGTTAAATCAGAATAGAAGTCATGCTTTCAGTATATTTAAATGCATAGAAAAGAATAGAAGGAAAATAAACTAGAATTAACAGTAAATATCTCATTGTAGAACTAGAGGTGATTTTTATTTTTCTGGGTATTTCAAGATTCTATCTAGCATATACAATGAAGTAGTTTCATTTATTTTTCAATCTACAACTGAAAAAAAGAGACAAAGAAAGAAAAGCACTTCATTATCTAGCTCAGAAACAAAACAAGAGACTGAAAGGCTGAGCACCCCCTTTAGACTGTGCCTGTGAACCCCACCTCCTAATACTACCTCCTATCCAACATAATCTTAATTGTGAGCAAAGTGGCAAGATCTATCTTTTTGTAAAGGGGTAATACCGAATGAGTTCAACAATATATTAAGATGGTCATTCTGATAATGTATGCAAGTAAAACAAAGAAATCACTCTAATTAAAAAAAATTTTTAGACTGCTGCTTGCAGGCGGATTCTTTACCAGCTGAGCCACAAGGGAAGCCCAAGAATACTGGAGTGGGTAGCCTATCCCTTCTCCGGCGGATCTTCCCGACCCAGGAATCGAACTGGGGTCTCCTGCACTGCAGGTGGATTCGTTACCAACTGAACTATCAGGGAAGCCCTTACTTGGTAAAACCGATACTTTTTATCCTTATAAAAAGATGAATCAGCAGACACAGCACGAGGTTATCTAAATTTCTATTTGCACTAACATCAATTTACTACACTCATCTCAATCTTTGAGACTTATTTCTCACTACTTTTACAGAGAAAAGTGATTATCCACAAGGAAAGAGAAATACATGTAAAAAATTCATTGTTTGTTTCCCTGGTTATAAAATCAAAAACAATTAAATACAACCATTAAGATGGAATCAAAAAATAAAGAACAGCTTGTGCATAATATACTTCTATAATGACATTAACTTATGTATTAGCACTTGAATAAAAATATAAATCAAGCCAGAAAATCTATATAACATTCTTCTATTTTATTTGGATGCAGTTTTTTCAGAGAGAGAGAGATATATATATATATGGAAAAAATTGTACATGTATATTTTTGAAAAGTATACTTTGAACTTGTTAGTTGGAACACGGGGAAAAATTCTATGTTGCACAAAATATCATCTCCAGTACTATTAAGACAGAAATATGTATTACAAATATCTAAAAACAGCATTCCTACTTAGAATATTCAGTATTTATATCAGTTTGATGTAACCAAAGGTTCTGTCCAGTGGGAGAAGAAAGTAATTAACTCTTGCTCTTGACACTTTTATGTTAAAGCTGCTGAATAGGGCTCTTGGAGAAGGCAATGGCATCCCACTCCAGTACTCTTGCCTGGAAAATCCCATGGATGGAGGAGCCTGGTAGGCTGCAGTCCATGGGGTCACTAGGAGTTGGACACGACTGAGCGACTTCACTTTCACTTTTCACTTTCATGCATTGGAGAAGGAAATGGCAACCCACTCCAGTGTTCTTGCCTGGAAAATCCCAGGGACAGGGGAGCCTGGTGAGCTGCCGTCTCTGGGGTCGCAGAGAGTCAGACATGACTGAAGCGACTTAGCAGCAGGGCTCTTAAACAATTCAAATATTTAGAGAAACTTGAAGTGCTCAAAAACAAAAATCTTAAATGGCCCAAACTATTGTCAATGACTTCTGGAAGACACTTACTCTGAGGCAACCAGCAGAGCACTAACATTCCAGCACTATTATCTTAGGTAGAACTAGAGCGAGCAGCTAAAGCATAAACCCTAAGCAGGTTCATCAGCCGCCTTGCCACCAGGACCATGTAATCCAAAAAGATGTAAAATATCTTCTCATAAACTAAGAGCAACATCCATAAGCAGAATTCAAGAGTTAAAACTAAATATGTTTATATGTCATGGGCGATAATATTCAAAACATTTAACAATGATTCTCAAGCTTCCCTGGTGGCTCAGAAGGTAAAGAATCTGCCTGCAATGCAGGAGACCCAGGTTTGATCCCTGGGTTGGAAGATCCCCTGGAGAAGGCTTTGGCTACCCACTCCAGAATTCCATAGACAGAGAAGCCTGGAGGGCTACAGTCTGTGGGATGGCAAAGAGTAAGACATGACTAAGAGACTTTCACTCACTTCCCATGGCAAAGGTATTCACATGGCAACATATGCTGCCCTTGGTTCTGAAGACCTTGCTGAACCGGGATTTACCCTCTGACTGGGCCAAGGGTGGGGTAACTCAGGAGTAGCTGATGACCTACGTGGAAGCATTTCAACCTTTTAACAACGAGAAGGGGTCAAGCAATGTTCACCAGTCAAATATCAGCCCTGCAGACAAAGACCTAGACAGAGATCTGCCGTGCAAGCACCTCCTAACAGATGCAGAGGCCACTTCAGTAGAAAGAGCCCAAAATATAGACACATTCACTCTAATGGGGAGGCACTTACTGACATAGTCATATGACTATCAGGCATTTACTGAATGGTGATGATACTAAAGAAACCAAAAGTGTAGTGAGATTTGTGTGGTTGAAAGCTACAGATATTTTATTAACCTCAGTCTATATCTCTCAAAAAAAAAAAAAAAAATGGATCCAGCAAACTGTTTATACCTGTTCTTTAATCAAACTCCTTTCCCATGTAGGTTATTATCGAATGTTGAGCCAAGTTCGCTGTGCTGTACAGTAGGTCCTTGTTGGTTATCTATTTTAAATATAGTAGTGTATACACTAATTGAATCACTTTGCTGCAAACCTATAACTAACACATCATTGTTAATCAACTATACCCCAACGTAAAGAAATGAATACAGAGAACCTCAACTTTCAAAGACACACAATACAAGATCAAGCTAAGAACTGAAATCCTCATAAGATTATACATTTCCTTTCTGCTCTTAACAACAGTAAAACTGCTTAGAAAAAACCTTCAACACCCAATCTGAGTGAATTAGCTTAATACAGATTATCTCTGCAGGAAGGGACAAAGGAAAGGCTAATGAATTTCAGCAGATATAAAATTGAAATCAGGAATTTAGCAAAATTGAAAATAAGATTTTTACCTCCTACACTCAATCACCAAGTCACATTTATCTTCCACATTGCCTACCTGTTTGTTCCTCTCTGCTCTCCGAAACTACTCCAGTTCAGACTCTCACCTCCCACCTGAACGACGACAGTGGTGGCTAACTGACTGATCTTCCTTCCCACCGCTTGTGTCTCACTGACCAACTCCCAAATGCCCCTTTCCATGCATCCTTCAGTGCTGCAAAAAATTCATATATATTTGCTTTCATGGGTGCAAACACCAGTATATCCACACCTGCTGCTGCCGCTGCTGCTGCTAAGTCGCTTCAGTCATGTCCAACTCTGTGCAACCCCAGAGACGGCAGCCCACCAGGCTCCCCCATCCCTGGGATTCTCCAGGCAAGAATACTGGAGTGGGTTGCCATTTCCTTCTCCACACCTGCACTGCCTTTCAATTGCTCAGCAGGATAAAACTCAATGTCTTAAACACCGTATGTAAGATCAGGAGCCCACCTATGTGGCTAAGCTCATGGTCTGTCACTTGCCAACACAAACACTTGAAATGCCACCTTACAATTTTTTTTTTTTTTCTTTTGTACTGAAGGATCAAGAAGAGATGGAAGGAATACCTGGAAGAACTGTATAAAAAAGATCTTAATGGACTGGATAACTATGATGGTGTGGTCAGTCAGCCAGAGCCAGACATTCTGGAGCACGAAGTCAAGCGGGCCTTAGGAAACTCTGCTGTTAATAAACCTAGTGGATGCAATGGAATTCCAGTAGAACTATTCAAAACCCTAAAGGATGAAATTGCTTTTAAAAAGTGCTGCACTCAATAAGTCAGCAAATCTGGAAGACCCAGCAGTGGTCACAGGACTGAAAATGGTCAATCCTCATCCCAATTCCCAAGAAGGGTAGTACCAAAGAATGTTCTAACCATCGGACAACTGCACTCATCTCCCATGCTAGTAAGGTCATGCTTAAAATCTTGCATACCAGGCTTCAGCATTACATGAACCAAGAACTCCCAGACATCCAAGCAGGGCTTAGAAAAGGCAGAGGAACCAGAGATTAAAATTGCCAACATTTGCTGGATCATAAAGAAAGCAGGAGAATTCCAGAACAACATCTACCTCTGTTTCATTGACTACACTAAAGTCTTTGACTGTGTGGATCATAACAAAATGTGGAAAGCTCTTACAGATGGGAATACCAGACCATCTTACCTGTCTCCTGAGAAATCTGTATGCTGGTCAAGAAGCATCAGTTTGAACCCTGAATGGAAAAACTGATTGGTTCAGGACTGAGAAAGGAGTACCACACGGCTGTCACCCTGTTTATTTAACCTAGATGCTGAGCACATCATGAGAGATGCCGGGCTGGATGAGTCATAAGCGGGAATCAAGATAGGCAGGAGAAACATCAACAACCTCAGATATGTGGATGATACCACTCTAATGGCAGAAAGCGAAGAGGAACTAAAGAACATCTTGATGAGGGGGAAGGAGGAGAGTGAAAGAGCCAGCTTAAAACTAAATATTAAAAAAACTAAGATCATGGCATCTGGCCCCATTACTTCATGACAAATAGAAGGGGAAAAGGTTGAAGTAGTGACAGATTTCCTCTTCTTGGGCTCAAAAATCAGTGGATGGTGACTGCAGCCATGAAATCAGAAAATGATTGCTTCTTGGCAGGAAAGCTATGATAAACCTAGACTGTGTTGAAAAGCAGAGACATTATTTTGCCAACAAAGGTCCGTATAGTCAAGGCTATGGTCTTCCCAGTGGTCATGTATAGATGTGAGAGTTGGACCATAAAGAAGGCAGAACACCAAAGAATTGATGCCTTTGAACTGTGGAGCTGGAGAATACTCCTGAGAGTACCTTGGACTGCAAGGAGATCAAACCAGTCAACCTTAAGGGAAACTAACTCTGAATACTCATTGGAAGGACTGATGCTGAAGCTGAAGCTCCAGTATTTTGGTCACATTATGGAACAGCCAACTCATTGGAAAAGTCCCTGATGCTGAGAAAAATTTGAGGGCAGAAGGAGAAGAGGGCATCAGAGAATGAGATGGCTGGATGGCATCATGCAATAGACATGAACTTGGGCAAACTTCAGGAAATGGTGAGGGACGGGGAGGCCTGGCGTGCTACGGGGTCACAGAGTCAGACACGACTGGAGACTGGACAACAGCAACAACAACTGGGGGAGGGAGGATTTAAATTCACATTCCACTTTTTATATCATTCTTTAACTATTCCATGCTAACTTCAGTTTCTCAGTTATCATATGGAATAGACTCAAGTGTGTCCCCTCCCCCTCAAATTACTATGTTGAGGTGCTAAGTCCCCATGTGAATGGTACCTGGATACAGGGTCCCAAAGGTGACTCTCTGACCTGATGGGACTGATGTCCTTTTAGGGAGAGGAACAGACACCAGAGCTCGCTGGTGGCCAGCAGAGAGGAAAAGCCGTAGGATGACACAGTGAGAAGGCGGCCATCTGCAAGCCAAGGAGAGAGCTCCCACCAGACACCAAACCTGCTGACACTTTAATTTTAGACTCTCAGCCTCCAGAACTGTAAGAAGTAAGTGTCCACTGTGGAAGCTAGCAAGCCTGTGGTATTCTGTTAAGATAGCTCAAGTAGGTGGCTAAGTGGTAAACAATCCACCTGCTAAAGCAGGAGATGTAGAAGACATGGGTTCAGACTCTGGGTCAGGAAAATCCCCTGGAGAAGGACATGGCAGCCCACTTCAGTATTCTTGGCTGGAAAATTCCATGGACAGAGGAGCCTGGTGGGCTATATAGTCCATGGGATTGAAAAGAGTTGGACACAGCTGTGCACGTATGTACATTATTCCTAGCCCAAGTAGACTAATACAGATTTTGGCACTATGAAGCAGGTTTCTACTTTGTAACAAATACCTGAACATGTACATGTGACTTTGGAGCTCAGTGACAGGGAAAGACCTAAAGACATCGGAGGTTGCATGCCAGAAAAAGTCCAAACTGCCCTGAACAGACTACTGATAAAAATGTGGATGTTAAAGGCAATTCTGGTGAGAACTCAGGAAGAAAAGAGTGTTTTAGAGAAAGCCTCTATCATCTTAGAGAAGACATACAAGCTGTGAGAATGCTGTTAGAAATATGGACACAAAAGGTCATTCTGAGGAAATCTCAGCTAGAAATGAAGAATATGTTAATGGAAACTGAAAGAAAGGAGATCATTATTAGAAAGTGACGAAGAGTTTGACTGAATAGTTTTATAGTGCTTTATGGAAGGCAGAACTACTCGTAAGAGATAAGACTGGATATTTAGCTGAGGAAAATTCTAAGCAAAGTGCTGGAAGGAGCAAGTTGGTTTCTCCATACCATTTATAGTAAAATGCAAGAGAGAGAGATAAGCAAAAAGGAACCAGCCTTTTGAAAACAGTGAGCAGGCACGTTCTAAGAGCTTGGCTGAACAATCACTTGTCAAGGAGATTAGTATGGGTGGAAACCATCGATTTAATCAGCTGTCTCACAGAAGACAGGAAGAGACAGGGTGACACCAGCAGAGACACAGTCAACCAGAACTAAGGTAAGGGAGCACAGATGAGACACAATAAGGGAAGGCTCTGAGACTCGAGATTCGTCAGGATGGGGTCACAGAGTTATTTAGCAGAGAATGTGCTTTCATCCTTCAAGAAAGACCCCAAAGGCACTTCAGTTATCAGGGCTGCCGCTCCTACTAGACAAGAGGGCAAAGCTGCTTCCTCCTCAATTTCAGAAGACAGGGTCCTCTGCTCAGCTTAGCTGCCAGGGAGCTGATGCAGAGTCAAAGGGGCAGGACCAACACCCAGAATCAGGGGGTGGTGCAGGGCAGGGCTGCGGAGGGCCGGGGCAGTGACCCACCCCTTGGTGGGCCTGGAGGGCAAAGCCCCCATCAAAGAAGATGATTATTCCTGAGCCTTAAGATCTAAGGGACTCTGCCTTGCTCAGTTCTGAACTGGTATGGCACATTCACATTTCCTGTCACCACTGTGGTTGGAAGCACACGACCTGTCCTGCTGCACAGGTTCACTGCTGGGCAAGGGTTCCGACCAGGAAGAGTCTTCAGATCTCACCCACACCTGATCTAGATGACATTCAGATGAGACCCAAGACTCAGATTCCATGCTGGGTTAAGACTTTTGGGCCTTGCTGGGATGAGGTAAGTGCATTTTGCATATGAGAAGAACATGGATTTTGGGGAAGGCAGAGAACAGAGTGCTGTAGACTGAATTTGTCCCCACAAAATCGATGTTGAAGCCTCAGTCGCCAACAGGATGGTATTTGGATACAGGGCCTGTAGGGACGTCTGACTTTGCGACCCCAAGGATTGCAGCACACCATGCTTCGCTGTCCAGCACCAACACCCAGAGCTTGCTCAAACTCAAGTCCATCGAGTCGGTGATGCCATCCAACCGTCTCATCCACTGTCATTCCCTCCTCCTCCTGCCCTCAATCTTTCCTAGCATCAGGGTCTTTTTCAATGAAGACAATTCTTTGCAGCAGGTGGCCAAAGTACCGGAGATTCAGCTTCAGCATCAGTCCTTCCGATGAATATTCAGGGTTGATTTCCCTTAGGACTGACTGGTTCGATCTCCTTGCAGTCCAAGGGACTCTCAAGAGTCTTCTCCAACACCACAGTTCAAAAGCATCAGTTCTTTAGCTATCAGTTTTCTTTACAGTCCAACTCTTACATTCATACGTGACTACTGGAAAAACCACAGCTTTGACTAGATGGACCTTTGTCGGGAAAGCAATGTCTCTGGTTTTTAATATGCTGTCTAGGTTGGTCATAGCTTTTCTTTTAAGAAGCAAGAGTCTTTTAATGTCATGACTGTAGTCACCATCTTCAGTGATTGTGGAAAAACAAAGTCAGCCACTGTTTCCACTGTTTCCCCATCTATTTGCCATGAAGTGATGGGACCAGATGCCATGATCTTAGTTTTCTGAATGTTGAGTTTTAAGCCAGCTTTTTCACTCTCCTCTTTCACTTTCATCGAGAGGCTCTTCAGTTCCTCTTCACTTTCTGCCATAAGGATGGTGTCATCTGCATATCTGAGGTTATTGATACTTCTCCGTGCAATAATTTCAGCTTGTGCTTCATCCAGTCTGGCATTTCACATGATGTACTCTGCATATAAGTTAAATAACCATGGTGACAGCCTTGACATACTCCTTTTCCTAATTGGAATCAGTTCCATGTCCGGTTCCAAATGCTGCTTCTTGACCTGAATACAGATTTCTCAAGAGGCAGGTAAGATGGTCTGGTAGTCCCATCTCTTTCAGAATTTTCCATAGTTTGTTGTGATTCGCACAGTCAAAGGCTTTAGCGTAGTCAATAAAGCAGAAGATGTTTTTCTGGAACTCTCTTGTGTTTTCAATGATCCAACAGATGTTGGCAATTTGATCTCAGTTCCTCTGCCTTTTCTAAACCTAAGCTCGAACATCTGGAAGTTCTTGGTTCACATACTGTTGAAGCCTTGCTTGGAGAATTTTGAGCATTACTTTACTAGCATGTGAGATGAGTGCAATTGTGTGGTAGTTTGAACATTCTTTGGCATTGCCTTTCTTTGGGATAGGAATGAAAACTGACCTTTTCCAGTCCTGTGGCCACTGCTGAGTTTTCCAAATTTGTTGGCATGTTGAGTGCAGCATTTTCACAGCATCATCGTTCAGGATTTGAAATAGCTCAACTGGAATTCCATCATCTCCACTAGCTTTGTTCCTACTGATGCTTTATAAGGCCCACTTGACTTCACATTCCAGGATGTCTGGCTCTAGGTGAGTGATCACACCATTATGATTATCTTGGTCATGAAGATCTTTTTTGTATAGTACTCTGTATTCCTGCCACCTCTTCTTAATATCTTCTGCTTCTGTTAGGTCCATACTGTTTCTGTCCTTTATCGAGCTCATCTTTGCATGAAATGTTCCCTTGGTATCTCTAACTTTCTTGAAGAAATCTCTGGTCTTTCCCATTCTGTTGTTTTCCTCTATTTCTTTGCATTGATCGCTGAGGAAGGCTTTCTTATCTCTCCTTGCTATTCTTTGGAACTCTGCATTAAGATGTGTATATCTTTCCTTTTCTCCTTTGCTTTTTGCTTCTCCTCTTTTCACAGCTATTTGTAAGGCCTCCCCAGACCACCATTTTGCCTTTTTGTATTTCTTTTTCTTGGGGATGGTCTTGATCACCGTCTCCTGTACAGTGTCACGAACCTCCATCCATAGTTCTTCAGGAACTCTGTTTATCAGATCTAATCCCTTGAATCTATTTGTCACTTCCACTATATAATCATAATGGATTTGATTCAGATCATGCTTAAATGGTCTAGTAGTTTTCCCTACTTTTTTCAATTTAAGTCTCAATTTGGCAATAAGGATTCATGATCTGAGCCACAGTCAGCTTCCAGTCTTTTTTTTGTACAGACCTTCTCCATCTTTGGCTGCGAAGAATATAATCAATCTGATTTCGGTGTTGACCGTCTGGTGATGTCTGTGTGTAGAGTCACCTCTTGTGTCACTGGAAGAGGGTGTTTGCTATGACCAGTGCATAGGGAGGTAACTAAAGTTAAATGAGGTCATACGTTGGGACCCTAGCCAATGGGCATGATGTCCCTTGAGAAGAGGAAGGGCCCTTGGAGACATGCTGCCCCATGGAGCACAGGAAAGACCACGTGAGGGCACCACAGGAAGGAGACCATCATTTCTGAGGCCTCGTCAGAAACCAAACTTGCCTGCACCCTGATCATGACCTCAGAGTCTAGAACTGCGAGAAAATAAACGCCTGCTGTTCACAGCCGTGTGAGCAGACTAGTACAGGTGACCCTGACACTGTGTGTGGGATTGGTGCTGCCAAGCCTCTAGGCAATCACAACTTGAGTCTGACTTACACTCGTCCTCAGATATGTGTTCCCTCCACACTCACGATCCTCAGCACCGCAGTTCCACATCCACTTATCAACCAACCTCACAGGACCACAGGGCTGGTGACTGCAGAAACCCACGTTTAAGTGGACCGCACAGCTCAAATCCATCCAAGGGCAAACCATACATTACAGCTGCTATCCACCATTTTTCTTTATGTAGTCTGCTGACCAATTTCCACTTCACCAAATTCTGATTCAAAGACTAATTCCTTTTATGTCTTACCTGATTCTGTAAAGCAGAATTTGCTACCCCACCATCAACCTCTGGCATCGGTCTCTTATCAGAGTCCTTAAACATGGTAACTCAAGTATCTATCTGCAGCTCTCTCCATGTGAAGTGTGAGGACAGAGTTCAAAACCCTCCATCTTATTCCTAACACTGCACAACCCACAAGGGCTCCAATGGTGTTAGCTGCATGATCTGCTTACATCTAGACCAAATTTTGGCCATAAAATTATCTACTGTTTTATCAAAAACAAGTTCATCACTTAACAAAAACTAGAGCATGTCACCTTCAAGAGTTTCAGGAAATGCAGCCCATCACTTACCCTAACGCCCCTCCCGCAGACACTCACACGGGGTAAGGAGATAACCAGACAGCACTGTGTGTCCTCCAGTCACAAGCTTCTGGCCGATGAACTAGAGGAGCCCATACCCTCCCCCCACATCAGGGCCCTCAGCAGGACTCCCACTGCAAACATGCAGGAGAAAACAAGAGCCCATCAGAGAGGAACACTTTCATTTGCCCCAAAACCTGTGCACCGACCTGGAACTCCTTCCACTCTCATCCTCTTAGACAAAAGGAGGAAACGCCCTTGCCCTTGCCCCCATCGCAGCTGCCCACTGTCTAAGAGCCCTGCACGCCCTTCCTTCTCACCTGCCCATCAAGGCTCTCAGTATAAGCACAAAAGGGTTCCAGGACTGAGAAAGGAGGGAGGCGGCACAGGGAGCAGTGTATGGCAATCATCTAACTCATTTCCCACATGTGACAAAGGATAAAGCTCTAATTCTCACTGCATGTTGCTACTGGAAGAACAGAGACTAAACTCTGTTTCCTACGGCCTGACCTGGTGGCCTACTCCACATCCTTCCTGAAGGCTAAGACTGCCCATGAGCCATGCCGAGCTCATGAGGATCCCTCAGCAAACCTGCTCCTCCTCCAGATCTGCCTGTGGAGGACAGAGTCGCCCTTCCCGTGGAGTAAAGAACCTGGCCTTGCCCAAGTGAAGTCTGAATTTTGCCCACGATTCTGGCATGTCATCCAGGTCATACCTGATTGGGCATCTGTTTTCAGGACAGGGGCTGGCCATACCCAGCCTCACATGATAGGCCAGAAAGACCATCATGCAATTCAGCATGGAGGTGAGATGATCATGCAGGCAATTACAGGCTATCAGTCCCTCAGACATGCTGCAATAAAAACGCCACGTGAGCTTCCCTTGTGGGAAATACAAGTAGCCCCCCAGCATTTTGAAAGTTCACTTTATGCCATTTCACTTTTCTGAAAGAATTATATTAGTACCTATTTTCACTAGGTGAAAGAAATCTGAAAAGAAAACGGTCACTTTTATGAAGAAAGGCAAAAGGCAAAGACAATATCAGAGTTGGTTTTGGAGTCAGTTTACAGAGGCAGTGCACACCCTGAGCAGAGCGTGACACCACCCAGTTCTTTCCCGGGAACCACACTCAGCGTCTCAGCATCCAGCCACCACCACCCTGACCTGGGTGTGTGGGCATCTGTGCTCTATCTGGTTTATTTTGTGCCTCCGTGAGCAAGGTGGGTCCTCAGGAAATTGTTCCTTCCCTTTAGGCCATTTCAGTTTAGGAAAGGTTTCTGAGCAACCCTCTAGTTTGGGATGGCAGGGAATCTGTACTCCACACGTGTTGTCACACATGGAAGCCAGAGGGTAATGTATCCAGAGGACAACAGTCACCTCACATCTGGAATCTTCCCAGACTCTGTCCTATGCATCTCTCAAGAGGCTGATTTTAATCTGTCTTCTTTACCTGTAATAAATGGTAAGTGAAGTGAAGTCACTCTGTCGTGTCTGACTCTTTGTGACCCCCATGGACTGTAGCCTACCAGGCTCCTCCATACATGGGATTTCCCAGGTAAGATTACTGGAGTGGGGTGTCATTTCCTTCTCCAGGGGATCTTCCCAACCCACGGAGCGAATCTGGGTCTCCTGCATTGCAGGCAGTCACTTCACGTTCTGAGCCACCAGGGGAGTCCTTGGTAGCCATGGATATAATTGCTTTCAGTGAATTCTGTGAATCCCTCTAGAGAATTACCAAAGCTGAGGGTGGTTTTAGGAACCCTGAAACAGCTTGCAATTGATTTCAGAGGTGAGAGGAGTGCTCCTTGAAGTCTGTAGTTGGGCTAAGTCCAGGCGCATCTATCTTCCTTTCCTCCTCGTCTCATACCCTCTGTGCCTGCCTTGTGAGAAACCCCTGCCAGCTCTTTCTCCAAACCACAGGCAGGATCTCCTCACTGCTGTGACCATACTGTCTGGTCTGGGTGACTGCAAGAGCTCCTAACAGACCTCAAGTTTCTAGCCTGACCACCACAAAGTCAACTCTCAATACACCATCCAGGAATCTCTGTGAAATTTCAGATCACGTCACTCCATGAGCAAATGCCCTCAACAACTCCCCGCTCCCTGAGGATCAATGTCAGAATGCTGCCAACACCCCCAGGCCCTGAGCACCCCCTCTTCCTGTACCGTGGCTGGGTCCAGCCCCTCCACTCCAGCCGCTCCCCGCTGCTCTCGCTTGGTCCTGAAGGCGCCAGAGGCACTCCCACCCCAGGCTCACCAACCTTTCCTCTGGGTAGAGAACACTGCGCTGCCCTCCCCTCACACACGCGCACAGCTGGGCTCCCTACCTCCTCCAAGGGTCTCCTCATCCTGCCTTCTCACAGGGTCACACCCCCAACACGGCCTAGTCTTTCCTTTCTTTCTCTGCTCTGCTCTCCTAACCCCCTGCAAAGAACCAATAAATTGCAGAATCTGTTTTGTCCAGGAAAGATATCCTGGCTACTATGAAGATTTGATTTCACTGATGGTTTTCAGTCATGTTCGAAATAAGGAGCTAGCCAACTACTAAGGGCTCATGTGTGTAAATAAAGTTTCACTGGCACTCAGTCATGCCCTTTGGTTTATGCACTGTCTGTGACTTACTGTAGAGCTACAGGAGGGGAGCTGAGTACTGCTACATGGACTACTTGGTCCACTAACCTGAAATACTATCTACTCTTTAAGAAAAGTTTGCTGATCTCTATTCTAGGTAATTTAGATTTACAGATAAGGGACCCCCCACACTGACAAAGCAAATTCACTTAACTAGATCTGGCTTGATTTAAAAAGCCAAAAACAACTTTAAAAATATATTTAAGAGCTAAAATAAGTAACAATACCACCAGAACACATCCTTTCAACAACTGGAAAATACAGGGCCTCCCCCAGCTGACATGGGAAAGGTCACATCTCTTCCAACAGTGACAATAACTCAGGAACAAGTTGATACGGGCACACAGTGTCCAGTATGCAAAGAGGATTACACAGGTGACCAGGAAATCCAACAGTTACCCTGAAACCACTACTTTGACAGCAGTTATACTGTGTTGTGCTTAGAACTGCATGATGCACGACCTGTATGTAGGAAGAGCTTCAATGGTGAGGACTCTACTCAGCAAACAGAGTTCTGGGGCTTCTGCAAACAACAAATTTAGCAATGACAGACAGCTACATGACTTTCTGTAGACGGACTTTGTGAAACTAAAGACCACCTCTGAGCCAGAGCTATGGTAGACTTCTTATCACAGCTGTTAATTGTGTCACAGCTGGACTTAAGAATCACTTAAGAAAGCCCAACCCATTATATTAATTCATTAAGTGTTTTTCTTCTCTAAATTTAAAGTTAGTATCTACAGATGGAATTGTATCTACAACCCAGTGCCTCTTATTCCTGAATTCAGAGTGATAATTTTGCAAGTGTGAAACTTGTTTTTGTGGGTTTCCCCTGCCAGAATGGAACTGGTTCCTTCAAGTCTACCTAGGGTCCTGCTACCTGTCATGTTACCCTGTGACGGACGTTTTCACCTTTCTCTGACCTCCACCCTGTCATCAGTGTACCTTATAGTAAACACAGTGGAGCCAGAGCCCTAAAGTCCTGCTGATATAAAGTCCTTCTGTTCTAATTGTACAAAAGCATCTACCTTGGCCACATCAGCCATGGAGTGAGGTCACATTAATTCAGGAATCTGAGACCAATGATTTTGATTTTTGTTAAATCTTTAGAGAGCAAACCAAAGCAAAATTACAGTGGGAAGGAGAAAGTGGCTTCTCATGGTACTCTTTGGTTTTCTTTCATTTTTATTTTTAAAGACTACTTCACAAGATACAGCTTCTGCAGAAACCAACATGACAAATGACACGTCTTAGGAGTCTTAAGTTGGTAGGAATCTGATTCTTGTTCCTTTTTGGGAATGAGTTGGGCAGCACACAGGCACAAAAAGACAGAAGTTTGAAATCTTCGGTTCTAAGGTTTTTTAAATTGACTCCCAACTCACTGTTTATCCTGGGGATCTTAAAATAATTTCCCTCACAGAAATTATTTCATTACTGCTTCTACAGCAAATGCATGCTTTTTATAATTCATTGGTCTTCAGGAACTGAGGTCCTATGCTGTCTCACTTTAATTTTTAAAGCCCATTTATCATCTCTGAAACCTTTCTGTTTGCTTGGTTCTGGCTGTACTTGGAGTCATGCTGATTATTGTGATCACGCCCACAACTTGACCTGGAGAGGTAGGCCTTCTTTTTTTAGCCTAATAGTGTTCCATGTACATGCACATGCTCTTTGGCACACCTAGGTGTTTGTGTGTATGTGTTAGTCGCTCAGTCATGTCCAACTCTTTGCAACCCCATATACTGTAGCCCACCAGTCTCCTCTGTCCATGGGATTCTCCAGGCAAGGATACTGGAGTGGGTTGCCATTCCCTTCTCCACAGGATCTTCCCAACCCAGGATTCGAACCAGGGTCTCCCACATTGCAGGGAGATTCTTCACCGTCTGAGCCACAAGGAAAGACTGTTAAGTGTTTAAAGTTGAATAAATGAAGAAGCTTAAGAATGCTGCTGGAAAAAAAAAAATCAAGATCTATTTTTACAAGGATAAATGTCTTCTATTAACAGGGACAAATGTTTTCCAAAATGAAATTTTTTAATGTATTAATAAATACACAAAAACTTACTGATATAAGTTTATAAAAACGTATGGAAAAAGAATTAAGAACAAACTCATTAGAAACTCCCCGGTGGTCCAATGACTAGGATTCCATGCTCTCACTGCTGAGGGCCTGGGTTCGATCCCTGATCAAGGTACTAAAATGCCACAAGCTGCCCAGCACAGCCAAAAAAGGGAGGGAAAGAGAGACTGAAGGAGGGAAACAGGAAGAATAAAAGAAGAGAGACAGAGAAAGAAAAAAAGAAAGAACCTGTTGACAAAGATTAATTCAAAGTTTTAAAGACTGATGCATCAAATCTGAAAAGAGGTACAGACAAGGATTTTTCATCAGTGTTGTTTACAAAAATGGAAAAACTGCAAACATCATAAATGTCCAAGTAGCCATCACAAGACCAGCCAAATAAATTGTTACAACCTAAGAAGGGAATGCAATACACACAAAAATGATGCATCTATCCTGAAGAGATGCCTGCAATGTATCAACCAGTGATTACCAAAAATCACATAAAAAGTAATCACATCTGTGTAAAATTACAACATGGAGGGTATATGGGAGAAGGGGCTTTCTGCATATATTTGAACACATTAAAAAATATCTAGATAGAACAATGTAGTGGTTACTGATTGTTGGTAGTCTGTTCTTTTAAAATTTTCTTGACTTTCTTTCTTGGATTTTTATTAATGAGCCCTTATTACTATTATCATTATCATTAAAATAATGCTGTTTCCATTTTCAGGAGAATAAAAATCAAAACTTACCCAACTAAAAGAAGAAGTGCACAAATCACAACAAATCCCAAAGTATACTTGAGTGCCATTTTAACTTGCTAGATGTCAAAGGAGAAAAAACATTCCATTTAGTAAAACTTTTAAAATATAAAGTATTCTTGCTACAGTGTAACAGTACTTTCATGTTCTATATACATTTATATTCAACTGTGCAAAGTTCCTCTTTATTGAAAAACAATGCATATAACATATCTTAAGTATCTTTCACACTATACTAGATTTTTTAGATCTTTTCAATGATTAGATCTCATGAAAAGGCAGTACACCTAAAATATAATGAATTCTTTGTGGGAGACGTAACAGTAATTGCTTTACTTTAATAAATACCAGAATATTTTTATAATATTCCTCAAAATAGGGAGCAATCAGAATCTACAATGCCCATACCTCAGTTTATCAAAATGGGTTAAGTAATAATTAAGCAAGAATTATAATATTTAATTTATATATGTTTGGATACATATAATATATAAAACATACACTTACAAAAATTTATTTTATAAATATGCATACACATATATAAAGCACATACCATGCCAGGACTGTTTCTAAGAACTTTACATATGTTAAACTCATTTCATACTTACAACACCCCTGAGATAGGCATTCCATCCCTGCTTCAGAGATAAGGAAACTGTGGCCCAGAGGTTAATTAATTTACCATATGTCACATAGGTGCCAAGGGATTAAACAAGGACTTGAAACCAAGAACTCAGTTCTTTAAAGCCTGTGCTTTCCTTGGTACGCATAATGTAAGCCAAAGTTTAACAAAAACACAAACTAGACACTCTAAATACATGGAAAGAAAAGTTAATCTCAAAGGAAAAGCTACATCAGTGAGAAAAGAAAACATGACTTGTCTCTCGGCCTAATGAAATCTTTAAAATAATCACCTTTTAAAATGTAACTTTATGTTTCATATGATAAATTCTTATTCACAAAGGAGTTGAGACAGTCTTTGGGAAAATACCTAAGGTAAAGTTAAGGAGGGTCAACCATAGGGGATGGGGAAGATGCACTTGAGAAGCAGTGAAGACAGGAAGCACCTGCTCATCCCATTTTCAACAGCAACTCTGTGACTAGCCACTCTAGCTTACACACCCTGGGTTTTCAAATACAGAATCACACAGTATCTGCAGATAATAATTCAACTTTCTTTATGTATATTTAAACACTTTTTCCTCTAACAAACTGCACTGACTACCACTCTGGGAATCATTTAAAATATTGCTGATGTACTTTGCTAATGATCTTAATGCAAATGCTGTCAAGTTTTAATAAGCACAGCTATGCCTAATGCTGGCTTTTGAGTGAATATATGTATATGTATATGTATGTATGTATATATATATATGTATATACACACATACACACACACGCATATGTATTTAAATGTTACAAACCAAAAACACATTATAAAACAAATTCATGTAACTCAATAAAAAAACAAAATAAATTCATTCTTTTTATGCTGTTTTTCCCTTAAATTAGAAATAAAGTATTCAATTTTGGCAAATACCTTTCAACATACAATTTCTTCTAGGACCTATTAAATTACCATATATTAATAGAAGTGCTAGTTCTAAACCACCAATGCATTCCAGAGACTGGCCCAACTCAGTTATATACTATATTAACATGCTTCTAAGATACTCCTGAATTCTACCTGCTAATGTTTCAGTGAAGAGTTTTATACCAAGACTTCAGTGACCTTGGTCTGCAGGTCTGGACACGCACGTGTGCTCTACTGACCAGGTTTCTGTATCTGTATTACTGCAGGAATTAGTAAGGACAATCTGAGAGTCCCCCTTTCCGTCCCAGAACAGGGGTCAGCAAACCGCATCCTGTGGGCCACACACAGCCCCTCCTACCTCACATCACGCTCACTGTATACTGGCCTTACACAGAAGTAAGTTTGCTGACCCAGCTGCCGAACTCGAGAACAACAGTCACAAGTACCCTGTGACTTCCGGGCACTGGAATATAGTTAGTTTGACCCGGGGTATGCTGCAGGTGTAAAATGCACTCTAACTTGCACAGAATGTGAAAAAAAAGTAATGTCTCATTAATAACGTTTTTGACTATCTGAAATAATACTTCGAACATATAATATTAAATACAATGTGTCATGAAAAATAATTTTAATTGTTCTTTCTACTTATTTTATTATGGCTACTAGAAAATTTTAAATTCACATGTGGATTACATTATATTTCTATTAGACAACACTGCTCGAGAATAAAATCAAAGTCACGTTATTTGAAAACAGGAAGAAATAATCCCTTCTCCCCTAAACTGAGATCTCTAAAATAAAGCTACTTACAGTGCATTTACCAGTATCATCATCATCCTTTTCTTCATAGTAGAAGTAGACAAAAGGGATCCAGAAGAACACACAGAATAATATAACAGAATATAAGGCTGCAGAAAGAATGAGATGAGAGATAATAAAAACACACCAACTTAACAAATGTTTAAAACATATAGGTACACACACCCCAAATTCACTCCCCTATCTGATTCCTAGACCTGCAACTTGATATGTATGTGTAATATCCAAATCAACCTTTTCTGAACCCTGTTTCAAGAAGTCAACACCATTATTATCACATAGCAAATCATAATTCAAGTTAACTTTGGGGCAATTTTTAGCAACAATCATGATACTAAATGTTTCAATAAATTGTGCCCTCTAACATCTTAGGTCTTACGATAGTACTAAAAACTTTCTGTGAACGATCTTATGTAAATAAACTTTAACTTTTATATTCTTTACAACTTAATACTGAGTACAGCTGACCCATCTGCCAGTCACTCAAGTTAAAGAAACAGCTGTAACTGATACGATCCTTGTTACAAATAATTTCCCCAATCTATGTCTAAAAGGAGAATAGAGGGGCACAGGAGGAGATGGTTAGATGGTATCATCCACTCAATGAGCACGAATCTGAGCAAATTCCAGATGACAAAGAACAGGGAAGCCTGGCATGCTGCAGTCCATGGTGTCACGACGAGCCAGACACGACCCAGAGACTGAGCAACAGAGTTTAAGACATACGATGCTATGAAACTGATCTTATAAAAAAAAGTCAGGATACAGAAAATGTAAGAAACGGTAAAATCAGATTCAAAGTTAACTGATACGAATTTCTATTTATCTGCTTTAAAATAACATTAGATTTGAGATACTTTCAACCAGTAGTCAAAGTATTGTTTTTAATTCAACATAGAACTTGAAATTTCAACAGCTATAGATACAGTATTTAAAATAAAAATAACAAACAATTTTTCAGACTCAAGAAACCTAAGAAATCTGTGTATTTACATTTATTTTCATACACTGTTTCATGGGAAACAGTGACTATGCAATTATATAAAGGAACCACAGGATAAGAATCATTATACTCCTTTATCCAAAAAAGTATTATTAAAGGTTATTAATATATAATACTTAAATTACTAACAAATTAAAATAGCTACTTTTAATTACTAACAAAAGTATTGTTAATAATGTATAATAAAGCTAAATTACTCATTCTCTTGGGAAGAATGCATAAATTACAGAATTTTTAAACACGATCTAAATACTAGCTAGCACTGTTTCATTTTTCTGGAAGTCACTTATGAAACAGCCCCCACTAAATGCAACATAGTTAAAAAAAAAAAAAAAACTCAGAACAAACCAGACTCTAAATAACTGATAAAAAGGCCAGAGTTAATTTATACTGCCCAATCACAACATGACTGTCAGCATACTGAATTTTGGCACTACAGATACTTTGTAAAATCTATGCAGCCTATTAATATTGTAAGAAATTAAAAATAACAGTAAATATTTAAGGGTAATGAATACTGATGTTTCTACTATAAACCAGAGAGTAGCCAGAATTTACATTTTTATTCCAAATCTAAGAGCCAGTGGAAATAAACAAGTATTCAAAAGAGTACCAAAATACTGGTTGGACCATAAAGAAGGCTGAGCTCTGAAGAACTGATGCTTTTGAACTGAGGTGTTGGAGAAGACTTTTGAGAGTCCGGTGGACTGCAAGGAAATCAAACCAGTCAATCCTAAAGGAAATCAGTCCTGAATATTCACTGGAAGGACTGATGTTGAAGCTCCAATATTTGATCACCTGATGCAAAGAGCCAACTCACTGGAAAAGATCCTGATGCTAGGAAAAGACTGCAGGAGGAGAAGGGACGACAGAGGATGAGACGGTTAGATGGCATCACCGACTCAATGGACATGAGTTTGAGTAAGCTCCTAGAGATGGTGAAGGGCAGGGAAGCCTGGCGTGCTGCAGTCCACAGGGTGGCAAAGAGTCAGACAGAACTGAGAACTGAACGACAAAAAGTTTCAAAAAATTAAACATAAAAGGGAAAGTACTATAAATCACCCTAAGCACTATACCAGTATTAGGACTGAAATAATCAAATAATTTGTTAAGACTAGGAAAAACCCTAAATTATAACAGCATTTATTGGGCTGAGAGCCATATGCCATGCTTGATAAACTGACAGATGCAGTAAGGTCTGGCTTCAGCCTCAGCATGTCCATGTGTCTACTGCTTGGTGGCCTTGGCCTTGACAGCCACAGAGCCCAGTGACTATTTCATGAGCATTCCCAGTATTCAGTGGCCAATAAGCATGATTATCAAGGTGCTCATCATTATTCCCTGGTGGCTCAGACGGTAAAGCATCTGTCTACAATGCGGGAGACCCGGGTTCAATCCCTGGGTCAGGAAGATCTCCTGGAGAAGGCAATAGCAAATTCTTGTATTTGCCTGTGTTCTTGCCTGGAAAATACCATTGATGGAGGAGCCTGGTAGGCTACAGTCCATGGGGTCACAAAGAGTCAGACATGACTGAGCAACTTCACTTTCTTTACTTTCATAATTACTAGTCATTAGGAAGATGCAAACTAAGCCCATGAGAGGCTACAGACACCAGAATGGCTAAAATTAAGCCGACAGTACCAAGTATTAACAGGAATGCAGAACAGCATACTTTCCCATGCTTTTCAAGAGGGACTATAAACAGCACAACCCTGTGGAGAACTGTCTAGCAGTCTCTCACCAAGTTAACACCTACCTACCATATAACCAGACGGTCCCACGCCACCAGCGATGAAGTGCAGTGACACATGCAAAGTCTTTCCGCCCAGACAAGCCTACCTGAGGGGCAGAGTCCAGGGATCTTATCGGTGATTTATAATGCAGGCACAACTGCCTGAGTGACCAGTTAAGATTACCAAAAGTACAGACTCCAAGAAGGACAGCAGCTATACCACAAGTCACATGCACAAACAATCTAAACAAGCTGGACTGCACGATTCTGTCTTCAGCGGTACATATCCACTAATCAATTAGTACTATCAGGTGACAGCCAAGGGCCAGGTTTCCAGGTATTGGTCAAGGGTCAGCCACATAAGCAGGTCCCTCTGAAGATACGTGAGAGGGAAACTATCGAGTCTGATTCACAACGAGAAAGTTGACAGCAATATTATTAACAGTGATCAAAACCTGGAAATAACCTAAATGTCCATTTGCAGGTGAACAGATAAGCTGAGTGGTACAGTCATACAAATGGCAATAAAAAAGAAAAAACTATGAATACCTGTGAGAAGGATGGACCTCACAGACCTTAGGCTGAATAAAAGCACAGACACTGGAAGATGTACACCTTCTGAAAGCCACGCAGTTGCGTCTGACTCTGTGACCCCATGGATATAGTCCATGGAATTCTCCAGGCCAGAATACTGGAGTGGGTAGCCTTTCCCTTCTCCAGGGGATCTTCCCAACCCAGGGATCAAACCCAGGTCTCCCACATTGCAGGCGGATTCTTTACCAGCTGAGCCACAGGGAAGCCTACACCTTCTAGTACCTTCTAGTACATCTTAAAGAAGTTCCAGAACTAGCAAAACTGGCTTATTACGACCCAAGTCAAAAAAGTATTTGGGGGCAATTACTGACTATAAAGAGACATGAGGATGTACAGCAACCAAAAATCTCATATGTTGCTGGTAAGAATATCCAGAAAAAGTTTCTGGGAACTGACACCTGAGGAAGAAAGTGGGGAAGAAACACAGTTCTGAAGAGACTCTGGGATACTGGTCTATGCAGGGCTGCCCTGACACCACATCCTAAGCCATTTGCTTGTAATCGGACTGCTCTTTTTCAGTGTCCTTCAAAAAGATTTCTTCCTTCAGCATGTAAATGTTAAACTGTAAAGAAGGAAACTAAAAATACATTAACATTTTCATGTGTTTCAGATCAGTTCTAATGCCAAGTTGGTACTATATATCTGTAAATGAAAAAAATGCTATCATGAAACAGAGTAACTGATTCTTTTAAAGTTATACTTCAAACTGATAGCTATTTTCAAAGGAAAATTATTCTTAACTCCAACAGGAATGACACTCTCAAATCCTGACATCTTTACAAAATACATTTTACTTGTAACAGTTTTTGTTAAAAGATTGCTACTAACAAGTAAAAGATAAACAGACTTTCTGGTTTAATAGTCCCACTAAAATAAAATAAAAAAACACACTAAAAAAGAAATTTTAAACCTCACATCTACAGAAATTGGCAGAAATTAAACTCATAAAACAAGTTATTTTTTTAAAACAAAACTAGCAAGAACAAGTGAACAGAAAGCCATCAACTCTTAAAAAGCCAGACAAAAACTGTGGCAAAGAATACATGATAATTCTAATGATTTTTTAAATACACACAAAGCAAACAATGTATCTTTTGAAAACTGCATTTGTAAACTATAACTGGCATAAGAATTAACTTGGACAAATCAGGCTTCGGAATTTCTAGACATTCTTTATTCCTCCTAACTACCAATGAGAAATCTGAAACACAGAATAGCTCAGTCAATATTGTAATAGTATAATTGATCATTACAAAGCTTTTTATTTTAGAGGGTCAAAGTATTAAGATATTCTGGGAACTCTAAAAGCCTTTTAAAATTATCCCACTGGCCCAGCTGAAGCATCTGGGGTCAAGACTGCCAGCTGCACACACAACACCCATTTTCCTTTCAGCTCACTCTCCTTTTTGTCTTTCTATCTTCCTTCGACATTCTGCCTGAATTGTACACATGATAGCTTAGACTCCAGCCACGTCTCTGGACTCTGTGGCAGCCTTAAGGTGGAAAACAGGTACTAAGGACGGAGAGCAGAGGGAAGCGAGCGGAGGCCCTGCATAGTGCTGCTACACCAGCCCGGGTACCTGCCTCCAGTCTTATTTTAAGTGAGACTGAAAAACCATTCCAGCCATTTATTTCCAACCTCTTCACAGCAGCATAGAATGTTGCAGGAGAAAGGGGGTAACCCAAACATTCACCCCTGAGCCGTCACGTCCTTGGTGGTCCTACGAGTGGTCAGTAGATGAAGCTCAATCAGTCTGTGCCCCTGAAGACGGCAGCGTCATGATGGGCAGCCTAGTCCAGGTTCTAAACATATTTCCCCTGATAGTCAGCAGTCCTCTAATAAACACCAGGCCCTCCAGCTAAAATGGGAGGTATTGTTGTCTGATCACTCAATGGAATAAAGAGACCAAAATCTGTTATTGTTGTTCAGTAACACAGTGGTGTACAAATCTTTGCAACCCCATGGACTGCAGCATGCCAGGGCGCCCTGTCCTTCACCATTTCTTGGAGGTTCCTCAAACTCATGTCCACTGAGTCAGTGATGCCATCCAATCTCATCCTCTATCGTCCCCTTTTCCTCCTGCCTTCTATCTTTCCCAGCATCAGGGTCTTTTCCAATGAGTCAGTTCTTCACATCAGGTGGCCAAAGTATTGGAGCTCCAGCTTCAGCATCAGACCCTCCAATGAATGTTCAGGACTAATCTCCTTTAGGATTGACTGGTTTGATCCCCTTGCAGTCCAAGGGACTCTGAACACCACAATTGTTGGGAGTTTTCTCCAATACTACAGTTCAAAAGTGTCAATTCTTCAGCACTCAGCCTTCTTTATGGTCCAGTTCTCACACTCATACATGACTACTGGAAAAACCATAGCTTTGACTAAATAGACCTTTGCTGGCAAAGTAATGTCTCTGCTTTTTAATACGTGATCTAGGTTGGTCATAGCTTTTCTTCCAAGGAGCAGGCATTTTTTAATTTCATGGCTGCAGTCACCATCTACAGTGATTTGGAAGCCCAAGAAAATAAAGTCTCGCTGTTTCCATTGTTTCCCCATCTATTTGCCATGGAGTGATGGGACCGGATGCCATGATCTTAGTTTTCTGAACATTGAGTTTTAAGCCAGCTTTTTCACTCTCCTCTTTCACCTTCATCAAGAGGCTCTTTAATTCCTCTTTGCTTTCTGCCATAAGGGTGGTGTCATCTGCTTATCTAAGGCTATTGATATTTCTCCCATCAATCTTAACTCCAGCTTGAGCTTCATTAAGCCTGGCATTTCGCATGATGTACTCTGCATAGAAGTTAAATATGCAGGGTGACAATACACAGCCTTAACGTACTTCTTGCCCAATTTTGAACCAATCCATTGTTCCGTGTCTGGTTCTAACTGTTCCTTCTTGATCTGCATGTAGATTTCTCATGAGGCAGGTCAGGTGGTCTGGTATTCCCATCTCTTGAAGAATTTTCCACAGTTTATTGTGATCCACACAGTCAAAGGCTTTGGTATAGTCAATGTAGCAGAATTAGTTTTTCTGGAATTCTGTTGTTTTTTCTATGATCCAAAAGATACTGGCAATTTAACTCTGGTTTCTCTGCCTTTTCTAAATCCAGCTTGAACATCTGGAAGTTCTCAGTTCACATACTGCTGAAGCCTCGCTTGGAGAAGTTTGAGCATAACTTTGTTACCATATAACATGAGTGCAATTGTGCTGTAGTTTGAACATTCTTTGGCATTGCCTTTCTTTGGGATTGGAATGAAAACTGACCTTTTCCAGTCCTAAAGTCACTGCTGAGTTTCTAAATTTGCTGACATATTGAATGCAACACTTTAACAACATCATCTTTTAGGATCTGAAATAGCTCACCTGGAATTCCATTACCTCCACTAGCTTTGTTTGTAGTGATGCTTCCTAAGGCCCTCTTGACTTTGCATTATAGGATGTTTGGCCCTAGGTGAGTGATCACACCATCGTGGTTATCTGGGTCATTGAGATCTCTTTTGTAAAGTTCTTCTGTGTATTCTTGCCACCTCTTCTTAATATCTTCTGCTTCTGTTAGGTCCATACCATTTGTGTCCTTTATTATGCCCATCTGTGCATGAAATGCTCCCTTGGTAGCTCTAATTTTCTTGAGGAAATCTCTAGCCTTGCCCATTCTACTGTTTTCCTATATTTCTTTGCACTGCTCACTGAGGAAGGCTTTCTGATCTCTCCTTATTATTCTTTGGAACTCTGCATTCAGATGGGTACATCTTTCCTTTTCTCCTTTGCCTTTCACTTCTCTTTTCTCAGCTATTTGTAAGGCCTCCTCAGACAAGCATTTTGCCTTTTTTGCATCTCTTTTTCTTGGGGATCGTCTTGATCCCTGCCTCCTGCACAATGTCACGAACCTCTGTCCATGGTCCTTCAGGCACTCGATCAGTTCTAATCCCTTGCATCTGTCATTTCCAATGTGTAACTGTTAGAGATTTGATTTAGGTCATACCTGAATGGGCTAGTGGTTTTCCCCAATTTAAGTCTGAATTTGGCAATAAGGAGTTCATGATCTGAGCCACAGTCAGCTCCTGGTCTTGTTTTTGCTGCCTGTATAGAGCTTCTCCGTCTTCAGCTGCAGAGAATATGATCAATCTGATTTTGGTCTTGACCATCTGGTGATGTCCACGTGTAGAGTCATGTCTTGTGTTGTTGGAAGAGGGTGTTTGCTATGAGGGTGTGTGCCACTGCATTCTCACAGCAAACTGTTGGCCTTAGCCCTGCTTCATTTTGTACTCCAAGGCCAAACTTGCCTGTTATTGTCAGATATAAATCACGCCTCCTAATTTGATGAAAAGGCTTCTATGGTAGCTCAGTGGTAAACAACCTGTGTGCCAATGCAGAAGCAGCAGCTTCAATCCAAAGGTCAGGAAGATCCTCTGGAGAAGAAAATGGCAAGCCACTGGAGTATTCTTGCCTGGGATATCCCATGGACAGAAAGAGTTTGGCAGGCTACGGTCCATGAGGTCTAGAAAGAGTTGGACACAACTTACCGGCTTAGTGATTAACAACATCAATTAACAACAAGTCGATGAAACCACTGTTTTCATCCTTGCTGGAAGTATTCCCATATGGCTATGAAGAATTCTAAAAACAGCCAAGTTCAGCTGCAGGGTTTGAAGAGCAACAGTTTTGTGAAAGGGTCACAAGGAATACTAGTACAAACCGCCATGCTCATATCCATTCCCTGGTGACCAGTAACAAGTAAACAGATCACGGGAGGACAGAACCACATGGTAGTGCTAGGTGGTTCACGGCACTCTCTAAACATGGAAGGGGCACCTCTCGATTCATTTTAGGAAACTAGCAGAGGCTTCGTGTTCAAACCTGATGAGAAAACGATAAAGGAAAATCACACGCCAGTTTCACCTCTAAATCAAGCTTTAAAAGAATCCTAAACAAGATGGCAGCAAATGAAATCTAGCAAAAAAATTAAAAACAAACCCAAAAAGCCACCACCATGACCAATCTAGATTATCCAAGGAATGCAAAGATGGTTTAAGAACAATCTATTCATGTAACACATCACTTAGAAGAATGGAAATATGAAACAAACTCCACATGATTATCTCCCCCTGACAAATGCATTCAATTCAACAAACATCTACTGAGTATGTTCCAGGCATCATTCTGGGGTCATGGACCAGAGCTCACTTCTTCCCTCATCTCACATGGCTTACTTCTAGTGGGGAAAAGAAAATATTTAGAATCACTGAATTAAACTACTCAGAGTACATTAACAAAAATCTTAAATCAGTAACAAAAACACATCCCAACTGCCAAAAGGCACTTGAATCAGAAAGCTAAAAAAGCCAATAAATGTTAAAAGATATGCAACTTCATTTCCAAATAAGAGAAATGCAGATTAGTGAATGATCACCTCACATTTGCCAAACTGGAAAAACTACAAATACATGGAGATATCAAAGTTCTGGGTCCAGAACAACTAAAAAGAGTAAAGCCTCCTAACAGGACTGAAACCGGTACATTTAGAAAAATGATGGCGCACTATTTAAGGGTGCTGAAGCTGCACATGACTTACGACCCATTGATTCCACTGTATGTATGTTATTTTTACACACACACAACAGGAAACGTGTACAAACACGTTCACTGTTTGTCCAAATATCCAGAATGATCACCATGTAGCACATAGTCACACACCATGATAATAAAGTGCACCTTATGCAGTAACATGTGTGAATCCTAGAGACACGTGACTTGAATGAAAACAAGCAAATAATTCCATATACAGTTCAAAAAATGTATAACTAAGGATATAGCATGGTAATACTATAAGGCAAGTAAGGAATTAACATAGACAGATCACAATAAATTGTGGAAAATTCTGAAAGAGATGGGAATACCAGAGCACCTGACCTGCCTCTTGAGAAACCTATATGCAGGTCAGGAAGCAACAGTTAGAACGGGACATGGAACAACAGACTGGTTCCAAATAGGAAAAGGAGTACGTCAAGGCTGTATATTGTCACCCTGCTTATTTAACTTATATGCAGAGTACATCATGAGAAACGCTGGGCTGGAAGAAACACAAGCTGGAATCAAGATTGCCGGGAGAAATATCAATAACCTCAGATATGCAGATGACACCACCCTTATGGTAGAAAGTGAAGAGGAACTAAAAAGCCTCTTGAGGAAAGTGAAAGTGGAGAGTGAAAAAGTTGGCTTAAAGCTCAACATTCAGAAAACTAAGATCCTGGCATCCGGTCCCATCACTTCATGGGAACTAGATGGGGAAACAGTGGAAACAGTGTCAGACTTTATTTTTTGGGGCTCCAAAATCACTGCAGATGGTGAGGGCAGCCATGAAATTAAAAGACGCATACTCCTTGGAAGGAAAGTTATGACCAAACTAGATAGCATATTCAAAAGCAGAGACATTCCTTTGCCAACAAAGGTCCGTCTAGTCAAGGCTATGGTTTTTCCTGTGGTCATGTATGGATGTGAGAGTTGGACTGTGAAGAAGGCTGAGCACCGAAGAATTGATGCTTTTGAACTGTGGTGTTGGAGAAGACTCTTGAGAGTCCCTTGGACTGCAAGGACATCCAACCAGTCCATCCTGAAGGAGATCAGCCCTGGGATTTCTTTGGAAAGACTAATGCTAAAGCTGAAATTCCAGTACTTTGGCCACCTCATGCGAAGAGTTGACTCATTGGAAAAGACTCTGATGCTGGAGGGATTGGGGGCAGGAGGAGAAGGGAACGACAGAGGATGAGATGGCTGGATGGCATCACTGACTCGATGGATGTGAGTCTCAGTAAACCCCGGGAGTTGGTGATGGACAGGGAGGCCTGGCGTGCTGCGATTCATGGGGTCGCAAAGAGTCAGACACGACTGAGAGACTGAACTGAACTGAACTGAACTGAATTTAAACAGTGTTTTTTCTAAGGGGTTGGGGAGGAGATGGCATTGGGGAAAGGCACATAGGGGACTGCAAAACGCTGGCTTCAAACCTCATACCTTGTCTGCTTAGTAAATACTCTGCAAGTATAAAAGTATTACATGTTGAGTAAATACCATAACTGTCAATATTTGCAAAACAGCTGTGGCAGGCAGCCTCTAAAGTGGCCAACATCTCTGATACTCATGCCCTGCTTCTGGGTGTGGGCTGGACTAGACTCACTGCTGATAACAGAGTATGACCAAAGCAGGGGATGAGTAACTAAAAATCTCTGGCTCCCGTCTTGCTTGCTTCCATGTTATGAGCTGCCCTATGGGAAGTGCATGCGGCAAAAGCTGACTTTGTGGAACACAGACAGCCCAGGCCTGAGGCCGCCTCTGCCCACACCCCGGGATACCACTGTCCCTGCTGACGGCTGCATCTGGACCCCTGACCCACAGGGACGTGAGATAACATCTGTCTGCAGTGTTAAACTGAAAAATTTGGGGGCAATTTGTTACACGACAAGAGATCATTTGCACCATTGCTGGTAACACAGCAAAGTGATTAAAACATTCCGATGCATGATCTGACAGTATAGAACTTTCCAAATAAAATCATTTATAGATTCTGAGTTAGAATACATCATCTGACGTAGTCTGAAGAACAATCGTTTCTCTTAAGGACTATTTTGGTTGGTTCTTTCCTCTCTTTCAAATTAATTCCAAGGTTTATGCTGCAATGCTATTTTTATAACAAGAAACTGTTAAAACGTTAAATTACAGAGTCAGGGAAAAGGCTAAGCAATTTACAATGTAACGCACAATTGTGTAGAAACTAATGATGACCAGACTGTTGACGCCAAAGCTACTTAGAAACATTAGCTGAAATACCGGCACATAAAATACACATAAACGGTACATAAATAGACATAATGCAGATTAGCGTTACTAACTGACAATTCTTGGAAGCCATGTTGTGTCATACACAAAGAACCACATTCCAGTTTATAAACCTTGGTAATTCATAACTTTTCAGCCTCATTTTTCACATAAGATTCTAATTTTAGTTGGAAAAAAACAAGAAGTTAACATGTGATACAGTATTATTAAAGTAAGATTTTGTTCAAATTTCACACACACAAAAAAAGAAAATAGAAATCATAAAAATGCAAGTCCCCTCAAGTTTTAGGTCATAATAATAGCAGCTATCCTGCACTGACAGCCTGTCATATACCCAGCACTGTCCTATACTCTTCACTTATATCTGCTCATTAAATATTTCCCCAACAACTTTGAAATAAAACTGACATATCACAAAATGCACAAATTTTAAGTTCACAATTCAATGATTTTTAGTAAATGTATACACTTGAGTAACTAGCACCATGATCCATTTTTAGAGCATTTCCATTATCTCAAACAAGCTGCTTTGTGCCATTTGCAATTAACCCCACTCCAACTCCTAGTTTGAGGCAAGGACTGATCTGCTTTCTGTCTCCAGAGACTTGCCTTTTCTGGACATTTCATGCTGAGGTCATTAAACAAGATGTAGTCTTTTGCATCTGGCTTCTTTTACTAAGCATGGGACTAAGAGAGTTTTCTTCATTTTTTCTGTGAAGAGTCAGATCTTATCTCAGAAAGTGGCCACAGAAAACAGGAATGCCAGTTTGCTGACCCCTAACTTAGACTGCACAAACAGAACACATTTCACTTAAACACTCACTGGTTGCTGGACATGTGGATTCTTTCCAGTTCTGTGCTATTATGAAAAAAACTGCTGTGGAATTTGCATATATATCTTCGTGTGGACATTATATCCATTGCTCTTGAGCATATTCCTTGAAGTGTAACTAACTGCTGGATCACGTAGTTTATAAACTAAAAAATTTAACATTTTCAGTTCAGTTCAATTCAGTCCTGTCTGACTATTTGCCACCCCATGGTCACAAAGCCTGCAGGACGCCAGGCCTCCCTGTCCATCACCAACTCCCAGAGCTTGCTCAAACTCATGTCCATCGAGTTGGTGATGCCATCCAACCACCTCATCCTCTGTCATCCCCTTCTCCTCCTGCCTTCAATCTTTCCCATCATCAGGGTCTTTTCCAATGAGTCAGCTCTTCTCATCTGGTGGCCAAAGTATTGGAGTTTCAGCTTCAACATCAGTCCTTCCAATGAATATTCAGGACTGATTTCCTTTAGGATGGACTGGTTTGATCTCCCTGCAGTCCAAGGGACTCTCAAGAGTCTTCTCCAACACTACAGTTCAAAAGCATCAATTCTTTAGCATTCAGCTTTCTTATGATCCAGCTCTCACATCCAAACGTGACCACTAGAAAAATCACAGTTTTCACTGTATGGACCTTTGTCAGCAAAGTAATGTCTGCCTTTTTTAATATGCTGTCTAGGTTGGTCACAGCTTTTCTTCCAAGGAGCGTCTTTTAATTTCATGGCTGCAGTCACCATCTGCAATGATTTTGGAACCCAAGAAAATAAAGTCTGTGACTGTTTCCCCATCTATTTGCCTTGAAGTGATGGGACCTGATGCCGTGATCTTACTTCTCTGAATGTTGAGTTTTAAGCCAGCTTTTTCACTCTCCTCTTTCACTTTCATCAAGAGGCTCTTCAGTTCCTCTTCATTTTCTGCCATAAGGGTGGTGCCATCTGCATATCTGAGGTTATTGATATTTCTCCCTGCAATCTTGATTCCAGCTCAACTTTTTAGGAAAGTTGAAAACTGCTTTTCAACCCAACACACCATCTGACATTTCCAACAGCAGTGTTTGAACTTTCTAGTTTCTCTGGATCTGTCAATACTTGGATAGTATCTGGTTTTTATTACAGCCATTATGAACTGAATGTAGGTCTGCCCCAAAATGCACAGGTTGAAGCCCTAACCTCCAGTGTGATGGTATCTGGAGGTGGGACCTTTGGCAAGCAATCAGAATTAGATCATGTCCTGAGCAGGACTCCATGGCATGATCTGAGGGTTTAGGGTAAAAGGAAGAGAGGGCCGGTCTCTGTCTCCCTCTCCTTCCCCCAGTCCCCACGTGAGGACACAGCAAGAAGGTAGCCCTCTGCAAGTCAAGAGAGAAACCGAATCTGTTGGCACCATGATCTTACGCTTCCCAGCCTCTACAACAGTGAGAAATACATGTTTAAGTCACCCAGTCTGCAGTATTTTCTTACAGAGCCTGAGTTGAGATAATCATTCTAGTGGGTGTGCAGCAGTATCTCACTGGGGATTTAATCTGCATTTCCATAATCATTAACAATGTTGAACATCCTTTTATGTGCTTACAAGCAATTTAGAAATCGTTACTGATGAAAGTATGCTCAAATACTTTGCTCATTTTTAACTCTTTGTCTAATTACTGATTGGTAAGAATTGTTATTATATTCTGTATACAAGCCTTATACGACATACAGTTTGCAAATATTGTATCTGTGACTTCATTTTTTTAAACTGTCTTTTGAAAGCTACATTTTTAATTTTGATAAAGTAGAATTTATCAAGTTTTCTCTTACTTGCACCTCATAAATTTTGATATGCAGTATTTTTATTCTCATTCAGTTTAAGCTGAGGAGGGAAGAAGTGGTTAGAAGGAAGGGTATAGACCTAGTCTAAAATATCACACACTAACCACTGTCCTTAGCAGTCTGCAAGCATAAACAGTCCTCTGGTTGATTTCCAAAGCACTGAAGTTGTTCTTTTGTCGATTCTGTATTGGTTTTGGGGGAGAGGCTCTGTCAACCTTCTTACTTGGCCATGTGTGAAGCCACAATCCCAACCAGATCATTCACTCTTAACAACACAGAAGTACAAATTATCCCTTCTCACATACACAGTGCTTTGGACTGTTTCTGTCTCCCCAAAATTCATGCACTGAATCTAACCCCAGCGTGTTGGTGTTTGAAGGCGGGAGGTAATTAGGTCATGAGAGTGGCACCCTCGTGAACGGGATCGGTGCGTGACAGAAGGCCTATGAGAGAGCCTGCTCTCTCTCTGCTGTGTCAGGACACAACAGGAAGACCAGCATCTGCAAACAGGAAGCAAGTCCTCACCAGACTCCACACTGTCAGCACCTTGATCTTAGGTTTGCCAGCTTCCAGAACTGACAGAAATAAACGTCTGTTGCTAAGCCACCTAGTCTGCAACGCTTTTGTTATAGCAACCCCAACTGATTAAGACAGTACTAAAAAGTGGTCACATTATGGATAAATGTTTTGTTTTGTTTTTTTTGGCTACACCTGCGACTAGTAGGATCTCAGATCCCCGAGAGGATCAAACCCGGGGCCATGGTAGTGAAAGCCTGGAATCTTAACCACTAGGCCACCAGGGAAGTCCCAGATTCTGGATACATTTTGAAAGCCAAGCACAAGAGAACATTATACATATTTGATACAACTTGTGAAAAAATAAAGTCAAAGATGGTTTCTGGACTGAAGTAACTCAGTAGTCAAGGCTATGGTTTTTCCAGTGGTCATGTATGGATATGAGAGTTGGACTATAAAGAAAGCTGAGCGCCAAAGAATTGATGCTTTTGAACTGTGGTGTTGGAGAAGACTCTTGATAGTCTCTTAGACTGTAAGGAGATCCAACCAGTCCATCCTAAAGGAGATCAGTCCTGGGTGTTCATTGGAAGGACTGATGTTGAAGCTGAAATGCCAATACTCTGGCCACCTGATGCAAAGAGCTGACTCCTTGGAAAAGACCCTGAGGCTGGGAAAGATTGAAGGCAGGAAGAGAAGGGGACAACAGAAGATGAGATGGCTGGATGGCATCACCAACTCAATGGACATGAGTTTGAGTAAACTCTGGGAGTCGGTGATGGACAGGGAAGCCTGGCGTGCTGCAGTCCACAGGGTCTCAAGAGTCGGACATGACTGAGCAACTGAACTGATTGAACTCAGTTGCTATTCACTGACCACCAGGAAATTTATCGAATATTAACAGCTTGAGGATCAGCTGCTCTAGAAATGTTAATTTTGAGATGTGAACTTTTTGGTAGAAACTGTCAAGTGGACCACTGGACACGGATATGAAGTTCAAGAGAGGTCTGCAGGGCAGTGACACCTGCTCAGCACTCACACGTCTCACACTCCCAGCATGGTGCAGAGGCACTGCTCCAGCCTCATCACACACACGGAGAAGCCAGAGAGAAGTGAAGGGACCTCAAGGTACCACGGCACGATTCACAGATTAGACAGCAAGTTCAGAGTAACTGTATAAACTCCAGCTACAAGTGTTCAGCAACTAACCAACTGGGAGAGAGGAGAAATGGTGTGTGTGTGCTAAGTCACTTGAGTCATATCCGACTCTTTGCAACCCTGCAGACTGTAGCCCGCCAGGCTCCTCTGACCATGGGATTCTCCAGGCAAAGATACTGGAGTGGGTTGCCATGCCCTCCTGCAGGGGATCTTCCTGACCCAGGGATCGAACCCGTGTCTCTTACGTCTGCTGCATTGGCAGGCAGGGTCTTTACCACTAGTGCCACATGGGAAACTCTCTTAGGTGCTCCAGAATGCCTGCCACAAGAACAGTTTTGAAACAGGATTGAAGGAGCAGGGTACAACCTTTTAAAAGAATGACATGGCCTGAGAATACAACATAAAATGATTAGAACTAAACAGGTCCAAGATGACAGATGAGTCCACTTCCACTACACCTGAGTCTCAGTGTATGCTCACTGTAACCCATCAGCAGACCAAGTGACACACCCACAGGCACCGAGACGGTTCTAAGGCTGACCATAGCACTAAAAAATTGGGTGGTGGCTCAATCCTGGAAATCTCTGGCCATTCCCCAAACAGCTAGACTACCTGTCCCACTACTCATTATCCTAGGAAGTTACCCACCCCTATAAAACACCATCCCATGCCCTGGGGCTGCCCTCACCTGCTGAGATGGTACACGCTGTCTGTGGAGTGTGTTTCTCTCGAAATAAATCCACTTCTTACCTCTCCCTGTGGCTCTCACTGAGTTCTTTCCATGACGAGACACCAAGACCCTGAGTTTCATTAAGTCCTGAGACCAGGAATATCATGATCTCAACTAGAAGATCATGGGTACAAGCCCCAGGCTGGGTCTTGGTTGGGGTCAAGCCTGGATGTGTGGGTTCAAGTTCAAATCTGAGGTGCATGGTTTCAGTTTGAATCCTTCTTGGTCAATCTTATTGATACCAGTTCTATAATTTAACTCACCTAAATATGCATACACTTGGCAAACTCTATTTCCACTACAGAATTCCTTAACAGAAAAAAGTGAGAATTTATTATATAATCTATGTGGGATTGTTTGAAAAAGAACACCCATAAAATGGAAAACAATGCAGTATACATACATCCACGCCCTACACACATATACACAAGAGCCTCCTAGCAGCAGCACTGCTGCTGCTGCTGCTGCTAAGTTGCTTCAGTCGTGTCTGACTCTGTGTGACCCCATAGACGGAAGCCCACCAGGCTCCCCCGTCCCTGGGATTCTCCAGGCAAGAACACTGGAGTGGGTTGCCATTTCCTTCTCCAATGCATGAAAGTGAAAAGTGAAAGCGAAGTCGCTCAGTCGTGTCCGACTCAGCGACCCCATGGACTGCAGCCTACCAGGCTCCTCCATCCATGGGATTTTCCAGGCAGGAGTACTGGAGTGGGGTGCCATCGCCTTCTCTGCAGCAGCACTGGGAACGGCCAAATGCTAAACAAGCCAGCTGATCACCAGTAGGAGCGTGGATAAACCACGATACACGGCTACAGTGAAGCATTATACAGCAGTAGGAATAAACAAGGCACTGTTACCTGCAACAATATGGATGATTTTCAAATGTAACGCTGAGCACTAAGGAGGCCAAATAGGAAACAACACACAGGATATGATTCAGTTTTTATGTACACAAGAGACAGCCCAAAAATCAGCGTCAAGAGGAGATAGTGTCACCAGAAGCAAGTGACAGGACAACCACAGACAAGCCCGCACCACAGCCCTGAACACCCCGGCTCTTGGTTTGGGCTTTCCCTGTGTCTAAACTGCCCTGCACTCACAGCAAAATCAAAACACGCGTGAAGATAAATGATTAAGTAAAAGGAAAATTCACTTAAAAGAAGCTAAAGGGAAGTAGATGGTCAAAGAATTAAAACTAAAAATTTCAACAACAGTCAGAGAAGAGAGATAAACATTTACAATAAATTATAATAAATAAAAAGAAAGAATTTAAAGATAAAAATTAATCTGATGCCAAACAGAACTCAGATAAAAGGCTAAACATATACAGAGGAGTTAATAAGAAGCTCAAATGTGAACCTAAAACAGAACTGAGAGCCAAAGACTCAGGCAAGAGAAACTTTAAAAGAAAATATCAAAATGACTAATACAATTATGTAAAGTTTAAAAATAAAATAAAATTAAAAAAAAAAAAGAAAAGAAAATATCAAAGAAGTTTGAAGGCAAAGATGAATAAACAAAAATACTCAAAAGGAAAAGAAAAATGAGACAATGTTTCTGGGGTGGGCACAACATCCTCTGATGAGACAGTCTTCTTCTGAGTACAGGGTCACCACGAGTACAGGTTAAAGGGGCAGAAGTAGGCAATTCACCAGCTTCCCGGGTGGCACTAGTGGTAAATAACCTGCCTGACAATCAGGAGACATAAGAGATGCAGGTTCAATCCCTGGGTCAGGAAGATCCCCTGGAGGAGGGCATGACAACCCACTCCAGTATCCTTGCCTGGAGAATTCCATGGACAGAGGAGCCTGGCGGGCTACAGTCCACAGGGTTGCAAAGCGTCGGACATGACTGAAGTGTCTAAGCATGCACGCGTGCACACACACACGCACGCACACACACACATGCACACAAGCTAGTCTACCCTCTCAGCCTTCTGTGAGCTCCAGGAAGCTGTGTCTTTGTAGGCAGCTTCAGTTAACACAGCCTGGTAATAACCAATCAGCAGCTGAGGTATCTGCAGCAGCATTCACTTCCACAAAGTTTCCAGAAAAAAACACCCAAAGTTCTATTAATACAACAGAAGTTTCTTTAAACATGTGGTTTCAGGACCTCAAGATCAGCACAGATCAGCAGGATATCTGCACATGAAATCATCTTCATGACAATGTAAGATGCTATTTCCCTTTCCCCTGGCAGTTACTACATTCTTCACCCTCTAGCACTCACCAGCGTGGGGCACTTGTAATCAGGAAAGTACCCTTAAGCAGAAATACTTCTGAGATGTCCACCCATGAGTGCTCATCTGGTCTAAGTTCTGTTTAAGGAAGTACACATTCAGCGTCCTTGTGAGAACCACTAGTGCTATTTCAGCTGTGAGCTGCACTAGGCACTTCTTCTCAAATAGTATCATTTTCGCTTGAAAGAACAAAGGACAGAAAAGCAATAGTAATCCAGATTGGAGTATTAGGCGACTCTCTCAGAAATGAACAAAGTGAACCTATCACTTCAAAGAAAGTAAGTGACAGTATTTGTTACTAGTGATAAAACTTGAGGTCTCAAGAGAGAATCAGAAATTTGGGGGAAACTTGAATCCAGCACCTCGAGCCTTCCATCCTTCCCATACGTAAGTGCTTCTCTGATAAGAAGAGTGGTGATGTTAACAGAATGCCAACGTAAATCAGAGTCTCTCTGGATGTAATCTAGTATTCCATATTATTTAAAAGGCCTCCAGGTGATGTTTGAAGCTGCCCCAGAAGTTCCATGCTAAGCATTCCCATAGGTAACAAACATCCCCAGAAGAGTTTATTAAAAGACAGCTCACTTAACAGTAAGCAGCTCCAGCTTAGGAAACATTATAATAATACTATAATAATGCCCATTCTGGACTAATCATTCACTAACAAGGTGATCTGTAACATCCTGAGGTATCAATTTCTTTATCAGTAAATTGTAGAAAATACCTCCACAAAATGACATTCCTGAAGATCAACGAAAACGTTAAATGTGAAAGCCTTGCACAATACCTGGCAAGGTCAGGCAACAAAAATGTGTTGGTATGTTAGAAGAGATTAGATGAACTACAGAATCTCACAGCAGGGAACGGATAAAATAGCGCTTTGGATTCTCTGGAGTCTGTGTGGCACTCAGGGTGCAGGAGAAGCGAAGTAATGGGCAGTTAGGTACTATTGAGCATTTCTAGGAAACAGCCGGGCTTGAGGACAGTTACCATCTCAGAAGCTATGATTCTTAGCTGTAGGTCATCATCCGAGTCAAAGACCTACCAATCATAGCTAAAATGAATTAAGTAACATAATGACAACAACCATTAATATTATTAAATCCTCTTGCTTCGATTCCACAGTCATCAGGAAATCTTTTTTTTTCATAATTTGGCTTCTCATGCAAAATTCTTTCCTAGATCAGTGACTCTCCTATCTCAAAGTAGTCTCTCACTACAATCCAAATTATACAGAGAATCAAACCCTAAATCCCTAAGTCATCTTGTTTATAAAGATTAATTTTTCCCCATGTATTTAAAATGACACTAGAGACACATTATCCTTAGGAGGATTAAGAAAAATTATCACAAATCATTTTCTGTAGACTTAATTCTCTCTATAAAACAAACGGGAAAGATTGCCGAATTAACACTCCAGTGTAGAAGTCTTTGTACCCTTGACTATGATGGATCAACACAGTAGCCTCTAGGTTCAATGATAAGATAGGGTTCATAAACCTGGACTGCACCTAGATAAAATCAGGCTTATCTTGTCACATTTTGCAGCACAAATGCAGTTTAGTGTCACAAAGAGACAGGCCCCACCCATAGAACTGTTTTGATGAGGGGATTTATATCCTGTCAAACTAGAATCAAGATTGCCAGGAGAAATCTCAACAACCTCTGATATTCAGATGACTGGCAACCCACTCCAGTATTCTTGCCTAGAGAATCCCAAGGATAGAGGAGTCCGGTGCGCTGCAGTCTATGAGGTCGCACAGAGTTGGACACGACTGAAGTGACTTAGCAGCAGCAGCACCCTTATGACAGAAAGCAAAGAGGAACTAAAAAGCCTCTTGATGAAGGTGAAAGAGGAGAGTGAAAAAAGCTGGATTAAAACTCAATATTCAGAAAACTAAGATCATGTCATCCAGTCCCATTACTTCATGGCAAACAGATGGGGAAACAGTGGTAACAGTGGCTGACTTTATTTTCTTAGGCTCCAAAATCACTGCAGATGGTGACTGCAGCCATAAAATTAAAAGATGCTTGCTCCTTGAAAGAAAAGCCATGACAAACCTAGACTATGTATTAAAAAGCAGAGATATCACTTTGCTGACAAAGGTCCATATAGTCAAAGTTTTTCCAGTAGCCATTTATGGACATGAGAGTTGGACCATAAAGAAGACTGAGAGCTGAAAAATTGATGCTTTAGAACTGCGATGCTAGAGAAGACTCTTGAGAGTCCCTTGGACTTCAAGGAGATCAAACCAGTCCATCCTAAAGGAAATCAACCCTGAATATTCACTAGAAGGACTGATGCTGAAGCTGAAACTCCAATACTTTGGCCACTGATGAGAAGAACTGACTCACTGAAAAAGACCTGATGCTGGGAAAGATTGAAGGCAGGAGGAGAAGGGGACGACAGAGGATGAGATGGTTGGATGGCACCACCAACTCAATGGACATGAGTTTGAATAACTCTGGGAGATGGTGAAGGACAGGGAAACCTGGTGTGCTGCAGTCCATGGGGTCGCAAAGAGTCGGACACAACTGAATGACTGAACATGCACACAGTAAATTTGTAACGAAAAGCAATAGACTGCTTAATATACCAGCATTTCAAGTGTTCACTTACTAGGTCAAATATGAAGTTTATGATACATATTTAATGTATTCATAAGAAATAATGAATTCTTTATCAAAACACCATAAAAATATTTCTAAAATCTATACCAAAGAAAAAGAATTTCATAGGTCCTGCAGATTTTAGGTAGGTAAGGGACAAAGTTAGAGCCAAAGCAGCTAAATTAAAATCCTATGACATCCTTGAAAAACTCATCCTATCAACACAAACTTCTACGGATGTTTTTTCAGTATTCTACAAAAAATTTTTTTCAACCTCTTGACTCACTGCTAACTGAAAAAAAAGGACATCCCTTTTCTAATTCAGCACTTAAACATTTTTTAAAAGCACATTTATATGTTTTCAAAGAAAACACTTGGGAAACATTTAAGTGGTTATTATAAATAGCTTCCCTAATCCAACACTACAGAAGGAAGAGAGGAAACAAAGGAGGAAGGGCCCAGGTCTCCATGCTGTGCTGTGCTTAGTCACTCAGTTGCATGGGACTCTTCGCAACCCCATGGACTGCAGCCCGCCAGGCTCCTCTGTCCATGGGGATCCTCCAGTCAAGAATACTGGAGTGGGTAGCTGAAATCCCTTCTCCAGGGGATCTTCCCGACCAAGAAATCAGACTGGGGTCCCCTTCATCGCAGGTGAATTCTTAACCAGCTGAGCTACCAGGGAAGCCCTCAATCCCCCATGACTCCCAGATTAATAGGCTCTGTAGAGTATAGAAAAGGTGATGCTGCAAACTCCCAGACAGTACACTCTACTACTGCCAATACTTAGAAGAAATTTCTGGAATACAGATACTCAAAATCAACACTTCAAGTGGGAAAGTGGTAAAGAAGGTGAGCAAACAATGGTATCTATCAGAGGCAGAGAGCTGAGACTTAACATGACTAAACGTCTACAGAGAAGGGCGGCAGGTGAACCTTAATGAAGCAAAGTATCTTACAGAAGCTTCAAGATGACGAGGTGAATTCTATACTACTTATTTCTGGTGCTGAAACACTCATCTCAAGTGCAATCTCAAAATTTAAAGTTTATATGTAGCTTTATTCTACACTTTGGTGACCAGCCCAGACAGGAAATGAAATGGAAATTTACTCACTATAGTAACCATACAGTACAGTGTCCTCGATCTGTCTGCTGACGTTCGCGTTGGCCCAGTCCTAGGACAAAAAGGAAACAACAGAAATATTAATGAAACATCTAATTGCTTAACAGTTATACTTAAGTCTTAATATGATCGAGTATCACTTTAAAATGTATCATTGACACCGACAGGTATGGTCTGTGCCTTCAAGAAGTGACAGACGAGTAAAAAGACAACTGCATTAGCAGGTAAATGTGAGCAAGCGTGAGCAGGTGGTTCTGAGGAAGTTCATGAGATGGAAGTCGACTGACTGTCAGAGGTGGCTTCCCAGGGCAACTAAACAGGGTCTGAAAAACACAGCGGGAAGGAGGGAAGACAGTGAAGGCACACACATGGAGAGTCTGAAAAGCCTGCAAAGAAGCAAAATACAGACTCATTAGAGCTTCTGGAAAGGGAAGGGAAAACAGGTGAGCGAGGGAGAGGAGGGGCAGGTGTGAGGGCTTCTGAGTCACCTTAAGTAGGCCGGGCTCTGTCGGAGGCAAGGGGAAGCAGAGGCACACTGCTATACAGAGCGACAGGGACGATGTGGAATGAGAAACAAGGTATTCAGCATAACATGCATTTTTAAAATACCTAAGAGTAAACTAAACTCCTTTGCATTCAACCCAATTATTTTTTAATTAGTAATTTTAGAAAATTAATTCAAATTAATCTCAAATTTTTTAAAAACTACATTAATTAGAACTGAGATATAATAGCAAGTCTTTTTGAATACCCTAATTTTATGCATATAAAAAATTAAACCTGGAGAGTCTATGTGACTTGCTATTAAGTAACAAGGCTCATTTTAGTATTCAGGTCAATTCTGTTCCATCAATACTTTAAGAATCCCACTTACAAGTCTTTTAAGGCAGAGTGGTAACATTCAATTATCCTAAAATAATTTAGGTTTTTCTTTTTTATCCCTTTTTCACTTATAAACACCTACAGCAAGGATCTATGAATTTCTAATTGAAAAATGCCTAAAAGAACAGAAGTGTGGAAAACTCAAATTTAGCACTACAGACACAAACCCTGGCACACAGTGCACAATAAAAATACTATTTCTCCAATAGCAATGAAGACTGTGAAAAACTTAAGAATAGGCTAAACTTTAAAATTATGTTACCTGAATAAAGAAACAAGTAACTACAGAATATGAAGAAGATCCAAATGAAAAGTCAGTGTTTCCACATGAAAAGGCTGTAAATACCAAATCCATGAAACCATACACTGCCAATCAAAATCCCAACAGCAGGGACAATGCTCTGACATGGTGGTTCCAAAAGTCGTCTGGAAAACATACAAAGAGCTAAGAAAATTTTTGTAAAAGACCAACAAGGAGGAATTTAGCCAATTACTAAACCTTATTAATAAACCATGAAAATCTATTATTAATATCATAGTGACCTTCCATTTACCTAAATGGCAAGATTTAAAACATTAAAAATATCCAGCAATGGCAAACGTGGAGGAAAAGCCATCTACACACAGTAATTAGTAAGAAAGACAGTCCATGATATAGATCATCCATGATATAGATCATTTTTGCTGGAATCTGTCCTAAAAAGATTCACACAAATCAGGACAGATATGCACAGGGATGTTTTGAAACAAGTAGTCCTGCCCACTTAACAACCTCAAGACCTCCGGAGGGATGCCTGGCAGCTTGCAAGCCCAGGCCCCGCACCGCCCACAGCAGGTGGGCTGTCCTCCCCTCAGTCACTCGGCGGACCAAGGGGCCCAGAGGCACGGGGTGCCCAGCCCCTGTGGTGTCCCCGGCCTGCAGACAGCGGGTATTCCAGCTCGTGTTGGGGGGACCCACATCCACGGTGTTGATCTACCTGAGGCTACTCTTCCGCCTGCCCCACAGGCAGAGGTGCCTCTGCTGAAGCACCCACACTACGGGAAAGCTCACCACTTCACAGAATGGGAAGCGTGTAAGACTGTGTGGACCTGCTGACCCTTATTCCCATAAATTACAGCCTCCACCAATCAATGGTGATTGATTTTTCTTCACCCGACAATATTCAGGGTGGTCCAATGGTTAAGAATCTGTTTTGCCATGCAGGGGACAAGGGTTCAATCCCTGATCAGGGCACTAAGATCCAACACGCCTCCACGCAAGTTAGGCCATGCGCCACAACTAGAAAGTCTGTGCACCCCAACAGAAAGATCAATAAACAACAGGATAATGTTGTTTAAAATGCTAAAAAACAATAAGAAGCCACAAAAAATGAGACAATCTAATCACCTGGGGAGAAACAATAAAATGTATTATTGTACCTTTATAATGTGGAATACCATATGGACATTAAAATCTCTAAAATGTATATAAACTGGTATATATGGATATCCATGAACTATTTCTGAATGGGGCTAAAAAGAACAAGTTGCAATCAATAACACTCACAATCTTTGACTAAAAAATGTAATCAAAGAAACACCAAATATATACTACAGAAAAATAAAAATAAAGTTAAGCAGTGCTCACTGCACAAGACTGGAAAAAGCACTGTGGTAAATTCTAACCAATGACGAGAAATTTTTTCTTCAGGTATCCAAATGAATGAATACAACCAAAACTTCAGCTACCAAAAGCTGTGTTTCTTAAGTGATTATTTATATATCAAAACAAATTTTTAAAGATTTTTGAAACTTGACGATTTTTTGAAACAGAGGATAATTACAGCTATTCCTCGGCAAGATTCCAACCAACGAGGTATTAATGTACCCACTGACAGTCACATAAAAGTTAAACTTAAAAACTGAAGAAGACAATAACCTCAGAAGAAGACACAAGTAGAAATACTGGAGGTAGTTTAAAATCAATGGGCTTCCCTGGTAAAGAATCTGCCTGCTAATGCAGGAGACGCAGGTTGGATCCTTGGGTTGGGAAGATCCCCTGAAGAAGGAAATGGCAACCACTCCAGTATTCTTACCTGGGAAATCCCATGGATGAAGGGGCCTGGTGGGCTACAGTCCATGGGGTGGTAAGAGTCAGACACAACTTAGCACTAAACAACAACGATTTAAACTCAAAAGTTCACTGACATTTAGTGTCTTTTACCCTCAAGGGTTCTTTCCTTTAACCAAATCTTGCAGCAGTTAGAGAATATTACTGTTACTATTTTAAAGCAAAAATATGTGTAAAATATACAACATCACTCAAGTACTATTTGTATATTTGGCTTTTATATACAATCTTGCCTCCAAGGTATCTGATTCACTGTCAAAAGAGCCCCATTTATGAAACTTCCACATTTTGAAAATTGCTTAGTTATGCCCTTGATACATTTTACAAACTTCTGCCTCCCAAAGTAGAGACCAAAAAAAAAAACTTCAGAAGACCCAAAGGAATGTGAGAGAAACAAGAACTAATACTACACAGAGAATACACAAGAAGAACATTTTAGAGAAAAAAGGAAAAGGAGATACAGTCCATGAAGCGAAAAGGTAGTGATTTGTATACATAAAGCTCCTTTTCCATCCTTCCAGGAGACCTTTTGAAATGCTCAGTCCAACCCAAAGCTACACTTAAGTACCCTTAACTTTACCAGATAACCTCCCTTTAGACCTGTGGCTCTCACTCATGGATGACTCTCCCTGAGAGGACACCTGGCAGTGTCTTGGAGACAGTGGGGCTGGGGAGAGGGCTGGGGGAGAGACAGCATGCTACTGGCATCCGAAGGTGGAGGTTAGGCTCTGCTAAATGGCTGCAACACACAGGACCGCCCCTTACAGGAAATGAAGCACTCAGCACAGAAGCCAATGCTTAAGAAACCCGGACCTGAAGTTCTCTAAAATAATCTGAGGACCAAAAACAAGAGCTACTCAGTTCAGTCCCAAATGGAGACCCTGTTCCACCTGTACTCAGACGCTAGCGCTTCCTTCTGCTGAGTGCCCATGCTATTTACAGCCAAGCCTTTCACGCTGAGGCCCGCAACCCTCTGCTTCTGCAAGGACACAACACCGGGCCTGCAACAATACCCTCCCCTGACAAACATCTCTCCCACTCTACTGAATCCTTCAGTGTATGCATTCCAGTAGTTTCCATCAAACACCACAGTCACCACAAATAAAAACACCCCTCCCTCAACCCACCTCCTACACCCCTGGAGGACGGAGCTTCCTGAAAAGCTGCCAGCATCCCGTCACTGCTCCCTCACCTTCCTGCCCACACTTAGCTCACTCCCACCTGACCACCCACTGCTCCAAAGAGATTACTCTTCACCAAAGGCGAGGGGTCACTCCCTTGCCGCTCTCCCTCCACTTCTCAGCATTGCTCTTGAAGCACATCCGCTGAGAAGCACCCCTCTTCCATTTTCCTTCCCCCCACCAGGCTGCAGCCCCACCCCGTGGGTGGCCTCCACATAATAATACAGCTCTGCCATCCCTGGCCCAGCCCTGGTGTCAAGCCTTCTCTGACACTCACTCTCCCCAGCTACGGGTCTGTCCACAGCTCTAAATACCATCCACAGGCTGATGACTTTCAGACAGCACAAAGGTTTCCCTGGAGCTTAACTCGCCACTTGACTGCACCACCTAAATATATATGATAGGCACCTGGAAGGTAACCTGTCCAGAATGCAGCTCTTTTTCTAACATCCCCTCAGCAGAGACATTATTTTGCTAACAAAGGTCCGTCTAGTCAAGGCTATGGTTTTTCCAGTAGTCATGTATGGATGTGACAGTTGGACCATAAAGAAAGCTGGGCACCAAAGAATTGATGCTTTTAAACTGTGGTGTTGGAGAAGACTCTTGAGAATCGCTTGGACAGCAAGGAGATCCAACCAGTCCATCCCAAAGGAAATCAGTCCTGACTATTCATTGGAAGGACTGATGCTGAAGCTGAAACTCCAATACTTCGGCCACCTGATGTGAAGAACTGACTCATTGGAAAAGACCCTGATGCTGGGAAAGATTGAAGGCAGGAGAACAAGGGGACGGCAGAGGATGAGATGGTTGGACGGCATCACTGACTTGATGGACAAGAGTTTGAGCAAGCTCCAGGATTTGTTGATGCACAGGGAGGCCTGGTGTGTTGCAGTCCTTGGTGTTGCAAGGAGTTGGACACGACCGAGCGACTGAACTGAACTCACTTGCCCACATGCATACACAGGCCTTATTATTCCCCAGGCATCCCTATTGCTCTAAAGTGTCCTAGGCATCACTGCTCAGTTTTCTTTTTCCTTCACCCCCATATCTAATGCATCAGCAAAGCCACGCAGTCTACCTCCAAAATACATGCCGACTTTAATCACTTTTCTTCACCAACACCACTCTAATCCCAAGTTAACTTTATTTTTGAAAACCTTAACTTCCCACTGCACTGAGAAGAAAATCTAAACCCATCGACATGAACTAAAGGGAAAAACAATAGGTCCCCACCTTCCTCTTGACCTCAGCTGGTACCACAGCACAACCCAACACCACCCCTCAGTCCAGCAGACCAGATGCATGTCTCCCCGAGGGCCGATGTCCTGCTGCGGCGTCTCCATGAAGGCCACCTCACTTGGGTCTCACCTTAAGGACCCTCTGCAGCAGTCTGGCCTTCCCCTCCTCCCACCTCAACACCCACTGCTGAGTGGACGCTCACATTGGTCTGCTCTGCATCCTCACAGAACTGAGCACTAGGAAGCGAGCTGGTCTGGCCTCAGAGAACGTACACGGCCTGAGAGCAGTGGACTCACTGGTTTTCAGCATCAGTCTCCAGCACCCACAACTGTCAGGTCTGTATTAAATACTTAGCAAATACTAAGTGCATGAATACATTTAAGGTGTAGTAAGAACACAAAGTTCTAAGGTACAATTATCTGCATCTGAGAGGAGGAATGAGGCAATAGGAGAGCGTTCAACATAAACACCTGATAATCTCAGGCCATAAAGAGATTATCACTGATGGACGGAAGGAAGAAATGAATATTTTAGCTACCAAAACAAATATTTTTATATTAACTAATTTTAATTAGTTAATATAATTAGTTAACACATCTTAACTAATTTTATACACTGTATAAAATAAAGAATATTTGCTCATGTTAATGGCTGTTTCTGATTTTTTTTTTTTAGTAGTACACTTTAGCTCAGTGGTAAAGAATCTGCCTGCAATGCAGGAAACACAGGAGCTGTGGGTTTGATCCCTGGGTCGGGAAAGAAGAGGAGGAAATGGCAACCCACTCCAGTATTCTTGCCTGGAGAAGTCCATGCACAGAGGAACCTGGAGGGCCAAGTCCATGAGGTCACAAAGAGTCGGACATGACTGAGCATGCACACTTTGTATGTTTCATGAGCCAAAGTTATTGGCCAACTACACAAGGCACTATAATAGAACACTTTCAGCTATTCTTTACAGTTTTGTGGTTTTTAATCTGTGAAGTTAATTATTACACAGAAAACTAGAAACAATGAAATTATCTGGCAAAAAACATTCATAGTGCCAGGAGCTGAAAAAAGAGGTCAATGGAAACACTTCAGACTTTATCACAATATACCCTTGACCAAAGGAAGGCAGAAATAACTAGTAAGGTAAAGTAGACAAAACAGAGAAAGTGTAGTTGACTGCCTGCCTGGTGTCCTCAGCTCTTAAGCCCAATGTCAGCAGGCCTTGACATCTCAAGTTTCCAAACTGTACCTCATAAGCAGGTTCCTAATCAGTTTAGAGGCTTCAACATCCAAGGTGGAAACTGAGAAACTCAGATGACAGACATATTCATTTAGGAGTAAGAAATGCACTTTGTAAAACTTAGGCCACAACATAATTCATCATGGAAAACAACAACCTACACATTCTAATAAGGACGAAAGAGATTAAAGGTGCTGTGGCACACTTTTATCCTGAGACACCTAAATTCACAGCTCCGGCATGAAGTCTGAAACTAGTTCTTAAATACTAATGTTTAAATACTCTTGTCTTTTACTAAGCATCTCAAGAGAATTCATTAATAATTTTTTGGAGAAAATACTCTTTAAAGTTTACCAGACTTAGTTCTTTGAAAGTCTCTTGAGTTCTCATTTAACTATTAGCACAGGCCAGCTTCAAATGACAACTCTTAGGAAATTCACTAGTCCCCCAGCCAGTGCTCCAAAACAAAGAAAAGACAAAAAGGGAAACAAAGAATATTTTAAAACATCAATATATATACATCAAAGTATTGGGGAAAAACTGGTATATTATCTAAGCTTTTGGCTGGCTAAAAATAAACATAACTAGACAGAAACAACTATTAATAAGTAAATGAAAAGTAGAAAAAAAATGAGTCAATTCCTAGGCAGGTTGATAAGAAGTCTGGGGTCCCTGAGGAGGAGAAAGGGGTCCAGGGTTCTCAAAGTAGAAATAGGGGTCTGGAATTCTCAAGGAGGAAGAAAGGAGAAACATCTGTTTTTTCCTCTATACTTCTTAATCTTAGTCACATAAAGTATTTTTTTTTTTTCTTTAAGCCCAGAACTGATGATTACACAACAAACAACTCAGTTTAAACTCTGTACTAAGGATTATAGAACAACAATGTATCCTGCTTGAGGAAAGTTTCTCCTTCCTAAAAACCTTCTGGCTAATCCTGTTCTTTTAAAATGTAAATTGTGGGAGTGGGTCTAGTAAGATCTTTACAACCTTGGACATTCTTTTGATTTATTGTAATAACCAATTAAAAACGTATAGCTCCCTTGCTAACACGAGCAAGGGGGGCACTCTCATCCTCCTTCTGAGGTCTGTGTCAGAACCTTTCTCTGTCCCTTTTCATACCTTAATAAAACTGCTACACAAAAGCTCTTGAGTGATCAAGCCTGGTCCCTGGTCCTGAAGCTAAATCTTCTTCTTCGGAGATCATGAATCCGACACTGTTCACCGTAAGCCATCACCTTGGGGGCTGGTCCGGGATCTTCAGGCCAAAGTAAGAACACTGAGAGCTGTCTCTGCTTTCTCAGTAAACAGGTTTTCTGCTTTACTAACTCTATGGTGTGCTTGTGTGAATGGATGATACGCCCTGCATGAAGCGAGCATTGAGCCCTGCTCTGCAGTTTCACAGTGTCTTGTAATGACTGAGGGTAGCCCCCAAAAGGGGAATCTCATCAGGGGTTTATATTTATACTGACCTGCCAATGCCAAGAGACACCCAACGTCCCTGCGAGAGGAGCAGCCAGAAATGGGCGAAGCATGTGGACAGAACTTTCCTTTCTCAGTCATCTTTTCCTGGTCTCTTTGACCATTTCCTAAGTGTGTGGGGAATTAGAGCTACTAACATAATCTGTCTGATCAGACTTTCAAGGGACTTGTGATCCATGCTGTTACTATGTACTTTTACTTAGACCCCAAGTATGTAAGCGCCTAGCCTTGCTAGGAGCCGAAAGTTCCAAGAGCACGTTTGGGAGCAAGGTGGAGCTCCAGCTCCAGGAACGTCTCTCAGTCTCTCAGGCACTCTCTTGGCTGCCGACCTCAGGAGCCAGGGACCTGAAAGTGAGTCTCTGTCATGGCTGTGTCTCCTATCTACGTGGAGAGAAGCCCTGCTGGTGACCATGAGGCTTTCAAGGACATAGATCGGGAATTGCAAGATGTGGTTAGATTGGAATTACAATGGGCTTCTTTTGTGGTAATGTCAGCTCTTAGCAGACCAGAGAAGGCTCTCTGATGACTTTTGTCTCAACTCCCTAGATACTCCTTTTGTGCAATCTGTAGACATGAACTGGAAGGATTAGCCCTAGTGGCTTGAGGATAAAAAACACTTTTTCCTCGCTGGCTGACCCTTTTCCTATCACATATGCTGGCGTGGTGACACTCAGGAGGGACATCTTGGTTGCTGTTTGTCCCTTTATGACTCACCGCTTCTACTGCGGTCAGCACTGTACTCAGGAATGTGCCTGGGCACACTTAAGACGGAGGCTTCCCCTGGTAGTACTAGCTTGGGAAACATTCCGGGAAGTCAAATGTCTTGGTGGTAAGAAACTGGAAATCAGTCTGGGATGCTATCAGGCCTACCCCTGGGGCACCTCTACCCCGCCTCAGGGGGACAACCAGGAGGGACGAGTAAGATGCCTGCGTTGGTAAGGGACAGACTAAGTCCGACCAGGGAAGGAAAACCTTGGTGAAGAGTCTGTCTACACCCCCATTTAGAGCAGGAAGGGACACTTCTAGTGGAAAGAAGCCACGGTTGTGGATGCGGCTTTTTTCTCTCTCACAGATGGGAGCTAACAGTTCCAGAACCACTCATTTACAATGTATTTTAAAAAACTGGGACAAGTTTGATACCCAGAGTTTAAAGAGACATGCCTGATCTTCTTCTGTGATACTGAATGGCCATAGTATCCTTTAGAAGATGGGGAAACGCTGGCCTGTTAAAAGGTCTCTCAATTACGATACTGTTTCACAACTAGACCAGTTCTGTAGAAAACAAGAGAAATGGGCAGAAGTGCCATACGTGTTGCTCTTTGTCTCTCTCGAGACATGCCAGACTTATGTCCTAAGGGTGCAGATTTGGGTGTGAAACCTTCAGCTCCCTCCTGTCCTCCTACTTTGCCCCTGTATCTGGGGCTCCCAACTGAACTACTCTCAAGCCTCAAGGCTGAGGATCAGGGCACCCTTCCAGGAGGGGCTGCCTCAGTCTAGGTAGAATTTCAAACAGTCCCAATGCGGTCCAGACTATTCAGAGGGTATGTCTTAGGACTGACGCTCACTCCTGACTTGAGAGCTTGAGTTCTGGGGGAAGCTACTGCTTTTGGAAATAAATGGCTTGAACATGAGACAAGGGGGAAAAGCGAACATGAAATAGCCGTCATCCCTACTGGGAGTCAAGCAGTTCCCACAACTGTGCCAGACTGAGGCTATAACACGGCTAAAGGAAGGTAGGATCAGAGTCTTTGCAAGAAGTAACCTTCAAGGACTCAAGCAAGCGCACACTAAGACTAAACTATGCTAAGCTGGCTGACATAGAACAGGAAGAGAAGGAAACTCCTAGTAATTCCTAGATAGAGTATGGGAGGCTCTCCATAAGTTTACTGACATTGATCCTGAAAGTGCAGAGGGAGGAATGATCTTAAAAGATTTATCACTCATTCAGCTCCAGATATCCACCATAAGTTACAAAAACAGGCATTTGGACCAAATCAGTCTTTAAAAATTTTAAACTGTTGCAGCTGGCTCAGATGGTATATTATGGTAGAGAATAAGAGGAAAATACGAGTCAAAAAAAAAAAAAAAAAAAAAAAAAAGACCAGGGAAAGACTGAATCCCCAGCATGACTGTTAGACCCTCTCTGAAACAGCCTGAGAAGAATGCCAAGAGGGACCCAGGTAAAAAGGGATGGGCTTGCTATTACTGTGGAAACGAGGGGCACCTCAAGCAGGATTGCCCTCAGGCCTCTAAGCCACCCCAGCTCCATGTCCAGTCTGCAAGGGACCACAATGGAGGAAAGACTACCCCAGAGGCATAGGTTTCAGGGGTCGGACTTGCAAGACAATCAGGACTGAAGGTGCCCAGGGGTCCCCACACAAGCTCCCGTCCTAATTACACCTGAGGAACCCCGGGTATTAATAACTGTGGGGGCCAACACATCAATCTCTTTTGGACACTGGGGCAACTTTCTGCTCACTAAAGCCCCTGGTCCACTTTCCTCCCGATCCACTATCGTAATGGGGCTGTTTGGACAAGCCAAACGCTATTATTTCAGTCATCCTTTAAGCTGCAACTGGGACTCTGTGCTATTTCTCACATTTCTGATCGTGCCAGAGCTTCCCCCACCCCTTCTGGGGAGGGATATACTAAACAAGGTCCAGGCCTCTGTTTTCATGAATATGGAGCCTGCTCTTATAACTGAAGAAAATGTGAATCCTAAAAAAAAAAAGAAAAGAAAAGAAAATGTAAATCCTAAAGTGTGGGCTGATGGAAAAACTGTGGGTCAAGCACAAAATGCTATTCCTGTCACTATCAAACTCAAAGACTCTCACCTATTTCCACATCAAAAGCAGTATCCATTAAAACCTGAGGTTAAGGAAGGGTTAAAACCCATCATTGAAAATTTAGAGGAACAAGGACTATTAATCCCCTGTAACAGTCCATGCAGCACTCCTATTTTGGGTGTAAAAAAAAGTCAAACGATAAATGGAGACTTGTTCAAGATATACAAATAGTAAGTGCCTAATCCTGATACTTCATTGTCTGAAATTTCTGACTGAACCAAATATTTTTCAGTCATTGATCTTAAGTTTGCTTTCTAGAATTGAATCTATACTAAATCATCCTCTACCATGACTTTAAGATGATTCAGAGGATTCTTGGGCATTATAGGCTATTGCCTCCTTTAGATTCTGGGTTATGGGGAACTTGCCCAGCCTTTATATACACTTATAACTGAGACTCAGCAGGCCCAAACCGACAAGCTGGTTTGGTCCCCAGAGACTTAAAGGGCTTTTAAGGCTCTTCAAACTACTCTCTCGCAGGCTCCCGCTTTGAGTTTGCCCACAGAATCCGAGTTCAGTTTGTTTGTTACTGAAAAAAGGTGGCCACATTGCTTAAGGGTAATTGCTACTACTGTTTTGCTAATGCCTAAAGCTCCTAAGTTTACTAATGGGTGAAATCTTAATGTACTGACTTCTCATGATGTAAGTGGGATCTTAGACTCCAAAGTTCAGAGCAACAATGGCTCCATCTTTAAAGCTGCTGTGACTCAAGGAGTGTCGAAAGCTCTAGGAATAGAGCATCACTTACACTGTTCCTAGAGACCCCAATCTTTAGGAAAGGTTGAAAAGACTAATAAGAGGCATCCTGGTAAGCTAACTCAGGAAACACAAGATAGTTGGTTTAGTTTTACCCATACCTTTAATAATAAGGGTATGGACTGCCCCCACAAAATGGGATTACCTCAATGACAGACTGGTTTTGCACAGAGATACTGTCACAGATCCTAAAGCCTTAGAACTAACTATGTGACTCAGCTTTCAGCCTTTTCAACAGACATTATTGGGAGGTTAACTCCTGACCCAGCCTTTAAGTCAAACAAGCTGGTGTTTGAGCCAGGAACGGACATGGGTCTGAGAATCTATGTGGGCTTACTCCTGCTGACTCCAAAAGTCCTGAGTCTGCAATCTGACCCTCAAGACAACGCCTTCCTGTCCTGGGCTTGTTCCTACACTGCATTCCATAATACTGGAATCATAATTGCTGGGTCTGTGGAGCGCTCCCCCTTCTCATCAATTAAAGACTTCCCAGGGTGGGTTTCTCCACTTCAAGGAAAAGACTTTCTTCAACTCTGTGATGACATCCAGCAATCCTAAGATGGACTGGTACAACGTATTGTACCTTAACTATGGCCATAATGTAACTTTTAATTTTGATTAGGTTTTAACTTGGGTTAATGACTATTTTGCCTTACATCTGTAACTGTAAAATGTGGTTTGTTTCTAACCGTCTTAAAGCTTTTAAGTTACAAATGGCTGTCCAGGCTCCTATGAGTGCCATAGCCTCCTCCAACTATTACTTGAGGCCCCCAGATCAGAGACCCTCCATATGAGGGTTTAGCAGAATATGTTGCTTCAACAATTTAGGGACTATGCCCCTCAACAGCAGGAAGTAGTTATGCAATGAAAACAACGCCGCTTTCCCTTGGCAACATAATTCTCCTAAAAGAAAAGGAGGGAATGAAAGGAGGGAATTCCTAGGCAGGCTGATAAGAAGTCTGGGGTCCCCGAGGAGGAGAAAGGAGTCTAGGGATCTCAAACTGGAAATAGGGGTCTGGAATTCTCAAGGAAGAGAAAAGGACAAACATCTTTTGTCTACATTCCTCAGTCACATAAAACATTTTTTTCTTTAAGCCCAGAACTGATGATTACATAACAAACAACTCACTTTAAACTCTGTACCAAGGATTATAAAACAACAATGTATCCTGCTTGAGGACAGTTTCTCTTCCTGAAAACCTGGCTAATCCTGTTATCTTAAAATGTAAGTTATAGGAGTGGGTCTAGTAAGATCTTTACCACCTTGAAACATTCTTTTTATTGTAATAACCAATTTAAAAAGTATATAACTTCCTTGCTAACACTAGCGGGGCGGGGGCACTCTCATCCCCCTTCTGAGGTCTGTGTCAGAAGTTTTCTCTGTCCCTTTTCACACTTTAATAAAACTCTGCTACACAAAAGCTCTTGAGTGATCAAGCCTGGTTCCTGGTCCAGAAGCTAAATCTTCTTTGGAGATCACGAATCCAACACCATTCACCGTAAGCTATCACAAAGGCCATACAATTGCTGAATGAATCCCTCGATAAAGAAAAAGTTTTTAAAGAAGAGAGGAAAAACCTTAACACAGAATTTTTCCCTTCTAATTACTGATGCCACATTTAGATTTTTGTTGTCGTTTGGTCACTAAGTCATGTCTGACTCTGCGACTCCGTGAACTGCAGCACTGGCTTCCCTGTCCCTCACTCTCTCCCAGAGTTTGCTCAAACTCATGCCCATTGAGGTCAGTGATGCTAACCATCTCATCCTCTGTCACCCGCTTCTTTTGCCTTCAATCTTCTCCAGTATCAGGGTTTTTTCCAATGAGTTGACTCTTCACATCAAGTGGCCAAAGTACTGGAGCTTCAGTATCAGCATCATCAGTCCTTCTGAATGAATATTCAGGGTTGATTTTCTTTAGGATTGACTAGTTTGATCTCCTTGCTGTCCAAAGGACTCTCAAGAGTCTTCTCCAGCACCATAATTTGAAACTATCACTTATTTAGTGCTCAGATTACCTCATGGTCCAACTCTCACATCTGTACATAACTACTGGAAAAACCATAGCTTTGACTATAGACCTTTGTCAACAGTGATATCTCTGCTTTTTAATATGCTGTTTAGCTTTGTCCTTCCAAGGAGCAAGTGTCTTTTAATTTTATGGCTGCATTCACCATCCAAATTGATTTTGGAGCCCAAGAAAATAAAATCTGTCACTATGTTCACTTTTTCCCCATCTATTTGCCAAGAAGTGATGGGACTGGATGCCATGATCTTAGTTTTTTGAATGTTGAGTTTTAAGCCATTTTGTTCACTTTCTTCTTTCACCCTCATAAGAGGCTCTTTAGCTCCTCTTCACTTTCTGCCATTAGAGTAGTATCATCTGTATTATCTGAGGTTGTTGATATTTCTCCTGGTAATCTTTATTCCACCTTGTGGTTCATCCAGCCCAGCATTTCACATAATGTATTCTGCAGAGACGTTAAATAAGCAGGGTGACAATATACATACGGCCTTGTCATACTCCTTTCGCAATTCTGAACCAGTCCATTGTTTCATGTCTGTTCTTAACTGTTGTTTCTTGCCCTGCATGCAGGTTTCTCAGGAGACAAGTCGATTTAACAAACATAAAATAAGCACACTAACTACAGCTATACATTTTCTTCTCTAATGAAGCATTTAATAGAATAAATGTCATAAGTCTTAATGGGAAATACTTTTGTTTCTTTAGGCAGGTGAAAAGTCTTAAACAAGTATAATGTAATCTCACAAATTAAAAATAAATAAAACAGAAAACTAGTATCCAAAAAGTGATTACTAAACTAAGTATGGTCCCAGAACAACTACATGATCTAAGGGGAAGCTCATAATTTCATTAAAATACTTTAGAAATTTCCAGATGAAAATGTAATTCCACAAAATCTAAACAAACCAAATATTCTAAATTTAAAAATTAAGAAAACTCTCCTGCTCAAACAATAATTATACACTGCAATAGGAAATCCCAGTAACAGCATATTCAAACCCCAGACCTGAGATGGGTTATGTCACCTCTCTGAACCTTGGCTTCCTGCCCATCTCTATGAAAACAGAGATAACACTATCTACCTCATTGGGTTGTTGGGACATTAAGATATGTAAACCGTTTAGGAGAGGGTCTGACGCACACTAAGTACTCTATGGACACTAGTTACTATCTCTCTACAGCATTCAGCACATACTAAGAGCTCAATTAATACTTGCTAAATGAATGACTAACCTATAGAAAAGAAATGCAGTTTTCACAGCAATTAGAATCTAGCCAAACCTAATTCAAAAAAATTACAAAATTATTTAAGTCCAGTTGGCCCAATTCAGGAAGTTATTTTGGAATCATGCATTACTGAGATAATTAAAATAACATTTCATTCAAATATTTAAGTACCTACTATGTGTCAGACACTGGGCACCTAGAAACAAACAAGATACAGTTTCTATCTCAGAGTTTACACTAAATAAGAAATGTACAAGTAATCTGACTAATTGAAAAGGAACTCATAAGCCTTCCAGTCTAACACCATGCATTTTAAATATAAGGACCATGAAGTCCAAAAAGTTCAGTTTGGCCAAAGACACAAACTAGGTAGTGAGGAGCCAAGACTAGAACTCGGGTCTGATCGTCTGTAGCCTGCATCGCAGTGACTCAGAGTCTTCAACATGACATAGAGATGAAGACCATAATCTGCCACTAACAAAGGTCGTTCTAAATTATCTTAATTAGATAATGGAAATCCAGTCAGACTTCAAGGGAGCTACTACAGGCACAAAAATAAAACCTTTTGTGATCAATTGGCAAATTTTTTGATTAACAAAAGGACTTCTTAGATGGTTGTAAATCAGTGAAAAGTCTCTTCCACATTAGTTGTCACATCTTCAGCCTCTGTGTGCATTTCCATTCTCACTTACTCCCAGAGACAACAATAAAACACAGCACACACTGCACTGCTACACATTCAATTAAATACTTAATTGCCAAGAATATGAAAGGACAAAATAATTACCTTAAATGTACCATTTTGATTTTTCATGTAAGAAACCAAAAATATATCCACTGGAAGAAGTGCTGATGTGATCAGTGCAATGGCCAGAGAAAAAATGGCAGTTATGGTGGAGACAACTTCACTTTCCCGCTGACTCTGATATTTGCGAACATATATCCAGCAGAACGCCAAAATAGCCTGAAACAGACAGAAAGAAAGGTTTTGTTACTGCCCTATCTATGCTCTAATACTGATTTTAGAATGTGTTTTAAAGTTCCCAGTGGGAAACTTTATGTCAAGTAAAGATGCTTTCAGGTGTGCATGGAGAAGTCCCCTACCCCTTATAAACTTAGTCAGGATTTATCATTTTCAAAGCCAAGTTCATTAAAGCAGTACATCATCACTGGGGTGCCAAGACACCAAAAAAACAAGCAAAGGTTGTTGATAACAGTGCTCAGTTACATACTTCCTCGCAAACACAGTATGACCATTAATGGTTGACACATTACAGTTATAACCAGCTCTGAATACTTTTCCCTATACATTTTCCCAAGCTAAAGGAGATGTAACTGAAAGTTGTTTCCCATTGTTCATTGCAGCACTATTTACAATAGCCGGAACATGGAAGCAACCTAGATGTCCATCAACTGATGAATGGATAAAGAAGTTGTTGTCCATATATACAATGGAATATTACTCAGCCATAAAAAGGAATGCCTTTTGAGTCAGTTCTAATGAAGTGAATGAACTTAGAACCTATTATACAGAGTGAAGTAAATCAGAAAGAGAAAGATAAATATCATATTCTAACACATATACATGGAATCTAGAAAAATGGTACTGAAGAATTTACTTACAGGGCCGTAATGGAGAAACAGACATAGAGAATAGATTTGTGGACATAAGGAGAGGGGAGGAGAGGGTGAGATGTATGGAAAGAGTAACATGGAAACTTATATTATGATATAGATTGCCAATGGGAATTTGCTATATGGCTAAGAAACTCAAACAGGGGTTCTGTATCAACCTAGCAGGGTGGGATGGGGAGGGAGATAGGAGGGAGGTTCAAAAGGGAGGGGATACATGTATATCTATGGCTGATTCATGTTGAGGTTTGACAGAAAACAACAAAATCTGTAAAGCAAGTATCCTTCAATTAAAAAAAAAATTAATTAAAAAAAAAGTTGTTCTATCCTGTTCTTACTACATAAGCATCACAAAACACCACCCAAACTGAAATTAACTTCTGTCCCTTTGTGACAGTTCAAGAGTATCATTCAGCTAAAGGTTAACTGTCAACAATCACCATGCAATCAACGTATTATACTGTAATTCACATTTTAAAGGGTATTAAACAAAGAAGTTGGAGAAGGCAATGGCACCTCACTCCAGTACTCTTGCCTGGAAAATCCCATGGACGGAGGAGCCTGGTGGGCTGCAGTCCATGGGGTTGCAAAGAGTTGGACACAACTGAGCGACTTCACTTTCTTTCTATAGTTCCTGCTGGAGAAGGAAATGGCAAGCCACTCCAGTGTTCTTGCCTGGAGAATCCCATGGATGGAGGGGCCTGGTGGGCTGCAGTCTATCGGGTTGCAAACAGTGAGACACAACTAAGCAACTAACACACACAAAGAAGAATGAACACTGAAAATGGATGCATGTGCATTACAAGGAAATTTCCAGGGGAAAAAGTACACTCAGAGGTACTGAGGTTGACATCTGTAATCCATCAGGTCTTCTTAATAGTCACCAACATTGTTCTAGAAATTAACACAGAGTAAAGGACTTTACTCTAGCATCAGAATTCTCTGGAGGGCCACTATAGCAGTTTCAAATTCAATAGGTCTGGAGAGGGTCCAGAAAACCTGTATTTGTAACAAGTTCCCAGAAAGGCTGATGCTGGTCCAGAGACTACACTTCGAAAATCTCTGCTTTACTCAATCATAGGGGATGGCAGCCAGATCCTAAATGGGTGATTCTCAACCTTGGCTGTGTCAGAATCCCCTTGGTAAAAACTTAAAATGTCTTTACGCCCCACCCCCACCCCCCACCTCCAAATCACTTTCATCAGAGACTGAGGCTTCTCCAGGCATCGGCACTGAGGATCCCAATCTGAGGCAAACTTGAGAACCAAGGTTTTAAGTAAGCTCTATAAAAGCTCTGGGACACAAGCTTTGTTCTGTCCTTTCATGCTTTTCAACAGATTTAACTTTTGGTGCAGACAAGGTACGGGTTCCCTAGAGAAAGAGATCCAGGCATGGCTTTCTTGACATATGAGAAGCCATTTTTGGCATAAGCTACTTTGTGATCTAAGCCTGGCCACAATGCTTGACCTTGGACAGATCTCAATAATTAAAAATCTAGAGGGAACAAAATGATGCAGAAACAAACAACTCTATCAAGCAAGAGAAGTAACTACAGCAAAGATAGTACATCAGTTGTAAACACTTCCAGGTCTGTTTTAAAGATTGTGCTGAAGTGTTCAACTACAAGATCAACTGGAACCTAAGGAATGACGCTGATCTTTTCTGACCCTCCTTGGATTCTGTCTACCACCCAAGCCCCTTCATGAATATGTATGACCCTTAGCTTTAAACTTCCCCAATCTTGCTGATGAGGACTGGCTTAGCAAAGACCCCCAGTGTTCTCCCTTCTCCTGATCTTTGGTTTGGTTGTGTCTGCTGGCTCAACACTCATCAATAGGCAAACAAACCTAGTTTTTCATGTAACATTATTTCCCTTTTGGGTATCATACTTCAGGAGCCAGAAATGAACTAAGAACACCACCTAACTAGTTATAGTTCCTAAATTCTCCTGACACAATCAACAGAAAAGAACAGTTCCATCACTGCAGAAAAACCTCCTTTGCCCCTCCATAATTAACCCCTCTCTCCACTTCCCTGGTGGCTCAGTTGGTAAAGAATCTGACTGCAATACAGAAGATCTGGGTTCGATCCCTGGGTTGGGAAGATCCCCTGAAGGAGGTCATGGCAACCCATTCCAGTATTCTTGCTTGGAGAACCCCCTTGGACAGAGGAGCCTGGTGGGCTATAGTCCATGGGGTCACAAAGAGTCAGACACGATGGAGTGACTAAGCGCACCACTCCTTAGCCCTTGAGAACCACTATCTATCATCTATGCCCACAGATTCTGCTTCTACTAGAATGTCAGTGTACTTACATAGTATGTCTTTTGAGTCTGGCTTCTTTTACTTAACTTAATGAATTTGAAATCCATCCAAATTGTTGCATGTAATTTCTTTACATTACTAACGTTTCAGCTGGTGTCAGAATAGCAGGAAAAAATAAAGTGAAAAGAAAAATGTGCATTCAGAACATGGATGTTGCAGAGAAAGAAATAGAAGGAAATGTAGGGAGGGAAGGAGGAAAAAAGGTTGGAAAAAGACCTTTATTCAAATTCTTAACAATTTACTAATTTCATTTTGTTTTAGAAAATATTCTTTTATAAAATGTTACTTATATTAATATTTCATGGGTTTGTTTCTAAATTGACAAATATAGCTTTCCCCAAATTATTCTGGAAGTCACTGGAAGATGAGCCTTTCTATCCTTAGCAGCAGCTAAAACAAAAAACAGAATAAACTTTTTGCTGGACTTGAAGAAGATCTGCACTTATACAAAGTTTGAAGCAGCAGGTATTACTGCAGAGGAAGGAGCTTGCCAATAACAGGCAGTCGAGCAGGAAAAGGGAAACCTGGGCAAACAGTTCAGCCCGAGGATCCCAAACTTTTAGGGGTTTGGGGAAACTTTATTAAAACAGACCCCAAAGAGCTTTTTGTTTTCAGGTTAAATCTATCAATAGTTACTACATTATAAAATAAACCAACTATCCTCATCTGTAACATAAGAATATTTCTTTCATAGCAGGTTATAGGAACTGAATGTAAAGAGTTTAGCACAGTGCCTGGGCTAGTAATTGCTCAACAAAGAGCAGCAATTATTATTAAATGTCATATGAAATAACATTTTAGAGAATTTCATGAAAGAAACTAATATATAATTCTGCTAACAGTCATAAGGAAAGATTTAGAGCAGTCCCCAACCGCTCCCAAGTGATTCTGACTTAACTGGTTTGGGCATTTGGGCTTTTAATACTCCCCAGGTGTCTGTAATGAGCAGTCAAGGTGGAGAAGTACCTGGGCACAGGCAGGAGTGAGAATCAAGGAACACATGCCGCTTGAGATCTTGTCAAACTGCAGATTCTGATTCTGCAGGGCCGGGGCCCCATATTTGTATTTCTAACAAGTTCCCAGACGATCCCCTCACTGGGAGTAACAAAAGTAAACTTGCTTTACAGAAACGGAGACTCAACCTTATACAGTAATGGGAAATGCAATTTGAAAGATGGTGTAAGCCAAATTATTGACAATCCTGTGGGGGTGGGGACTAGGGTAAAGGGCTCAGATTTGATATAGTAAATGTGCACAGTTAAATTATAGGCTTGGAGCAGCCAAGTCCAACCTTTCCTTATGTGACAGAAGAAAATGAAGCCCATCCTGTTTGCCCAAGATTACAAAAGCTGTCGATTTCAGTGTTTTGAATCTTTAACAGGTGATTAGCAGCAGTTCTCAAAATGTTAAGTCCCCAGACCCCCGGCAGTCCCACAACTCTTTCTGGGGATCTGCAAATTGAAAACTGTTCTCACAATACTACTACATTGATATTTGCACTCGTGGTGCATAAGTTACGGTGGGAAAAGTCGCTCCGTCCTGTCAGACTCTTTGCCACCCCATGGACTATATATAGTCCATGGAATTCTCCAGGCCAGAATACTGGACTGGGCAGCCTTTCCCTTCTTCAGGGGATCTTCCCAACAGGGATGGAACCCAGGTCTCCCACATTGCAGGTGGATTCTTTACCAGCTGAGCCACCAGGGAAACCCAACTGCTGGCCAATTAAGCACAAATCAAAACAATGGAACCAAACAGGCCAGGAGTGACTATTTTTTTAACTACCACACACTCACAGAAGGAAAAAAAGACTATTTAACTTAAAACTACAATCGACAAAGCAGTAAATGTCAACTTCATTAAACTTTAACCCGTGACTTTTTTAATAATCCATGGAAGAAAATGTGAATGTGCTCAAGTAGAGATGGCTGTCTCCAGGAAAAGTATCCTATGTTAAGAGCTGAAAGCCAAAGGAGGCACAATTTCCAAGAAACAACATTTTCACTTGAAAGCGCAAATGACTATGTATCCAAGACCGTGAGCTTGGCAATTTCTCAATACTTATTTCTGAGACATTTCTTCTGACAAGATCAGTGGTGATATTGACGGATGTGATATTTGATTTATGTAATGAAATATATCCGTATTTTGAAGATCTGCTTAGCTCGGTGAACCAGTTATTTTCTAAATGACCAAATGCATCATGTTATAAAACCACCTATAGGGGAAAGAACAGAAGTTCATTGATAGGGTTTCAAATCCCATATTTCATCCTAAGAAGCTTCTACTTACTGAGTTTTGATGTAATATTATAAAGAACAATGTCACTATGACCTAAAAGATACTCTGCTTCCAACTACATATCACTAAAATCTCATGGTAACCTCTCTAAAGGTTGGATGCAGAAGCAGACATGAGAATCCAGTTCTCATCTAATAATCCACAAATTACAGAGATTTGCAGAAAATTAAACAATGGCCCTCATTACTAATTTAGTCCTATTCTAACATCTAATTTCAAACCATTAATTCTATTTTCATTTTATTTTGTTCCTGCTGTAATATCACCAACTTAAATGCTTTCCCTTCCTTTTCTATCCAAAGTTTGCCTCTATTCCACTTTCTCCCAAAATTGTTCTTTATTGTCTCAAGTCCTATTTAATTTATAAAATCATACTTTGGTTTTCAGTACTTAATAGACCTGTTTCAAGAATTCTTATTTTCCCACCTATCTTCAGGCCCTCTTAAAGGTCACATTTTGTCTTATTTGCATCCTCCTACAATTTATAGCATAACTGTTGTATCTGAAATGTTTATTTGTTGATAATTGCCAAGTTATTATCCCTGAACTTTGATACAGGTTATGTGCTCCTTTGTTTTCCTCTAAACTATCAGGAAGAAAGAAATTTACTTTTCCTTCTTCTTTTGCCTGGTCTAACAATTAAATTGACATGAGCTAAATCAACAGGAGAAGATCAAATATTTAATAACATGTATCCTGTACTCCAGTACTCTTGCCTGGAAAATCCCATGGACGGAGGGGCCTGGTAGGCTGCAGTCCATGGGGTCGCTAGGAGTCGGACACGACTGAGGGACTTCACTTTCACTTTTCACTTTCATGCAATGGAGAAGGAAATGCCAACCCACTCCAGTGTTCTTGCCTGGAGAATCCCAGGGACAGGGGACCTGGTGGGCTGCTGTCTATGGGGCTGCACAAAGTCGGACACGACTGAAGCGACTTAGCACCAGCAGCAGCATACTGTACAGGCCAGGCTTCAGCAATACGTGAACCGTGAACTTCCAGATGTTCAAGCTGGTTTTAGGAAAGGCAGAGGAACCAGAGATCAAATTGCCAATATCCGCTGGATCATCGAAAAAGCAAGAGAGTTCCAGAAAAACACTGACTTCTGCTTTATTAACTATGCCAAAGCCTTTGACTGTGTGGATCATAATAAACTGGAAATTCTTCAAGAGATGGAATTCCAGACCACCTGACCTGCCTCTTGAGAAACCTGTATGCGGGTCAGGAAGCAACAATTAGAACTGGACATGGAACAACAGACTGGTTCCAAGTAAGAAAAGGAGTACGTCAAGGCTGTATATTGTCACCCTGTTTATTTAACTTATATGCAGAGTACATTATGAGAAACTCTGGGCTGGAAGAAGCACAAGCTGGAATCAAGATTACCAGGAGAAATATCAATAACCGCAGATATGCAGATGACACCACCCTTATGGCAGAAAGTGAAGAGGAACTAAAAAGCCTCTTGATGAAAGTGGAAGAGGAGAGTGAAAAAGTTGGCTTAAAGCTAAACATTCTTAAAACTAAGATCATGGCATCTGGTCCCATCACTTCATGGGCAATAGATGGGGAAACAGTGGAAACAGTGGCTGACTATTTTTGGGGGCTCGAAAATCACTACAGATAATGACTGCAGCCATGAAATTAAAAGACGCTTACTCCTGGGAAGGAAAGTTATGACCAACCTAGATAGCATATTCAAAAGCAGAGACATTACTTTGCCAACAAAGGTCCATCTAGTCAAGGCTATAGTTTTTCCAGTGGTCATATATGGATGTGAGAGTTGGACTGTGAAGAAAGCTGAGTGCCGAAGAATTGATGCTTTTGAAGTGTGGTATTGGACAAGACTCTTGAGAGTCCCTTGGACTGCAAGGAGATCCAACCAGTCCATCCTAAAGGAAACCAGTCCTGGGTGTTCATTGGAAGGACTGATTCTGAGGCTGAAACTCCAATACTTTGGCCACCTCATGCGAAGAGTTGACTCACTGGAAAAGACTCTGATGCTAGGAGGGATTGGGGGCAGGAGGAGAAGGAGACAACAGAGTTTGAGATGGCTGGATGGCATCACCGACTCAATGCACATGAATTTGGTTGAACTCCGGCAGTTGGTGATGGACAGGGAGGCCTGGCGTGCTGCGATGCATGGGGTCGCAAAGAGTCGGACACAACTGAGCGACTGAACTGAACTGATAACTGTAAAGGGGAGATACCCAAGAAAACTTAACAAAATGGCCAAAGCCCTCACTTTAAATACCACCTTCAGCTATAGACAGAGGATGCTGCAAGTGATGGCTTGGGACCTGAACTGGAAGGACAGCACTTCACATGCAAGTAGAAAGCTAAAGTTTAGTAAAACAAACTTTTTACTTTTGCTGGGCCAGGCAGGGACAAAGGACACAGAGGGACTCTCGGCGCTCTAGGCCCACCAAACCCAGCCCACATTCTTTACAGGTATCTCTGGTGATAAATCTTATATTGGAGACAGGGCCCTGATCCAGATTCTTCCAGCGGCTAAGGCAGATTTTTCTAAAAAGAAGTATTTCCTGAGTCTTCCATTTCTTACAAATAACCAGTCTAAACTAATCCCCATGCCAGCGAGACATTTTGGGGTGCCAAATTTTGTTCCCCTACAAAGTCAAGTGAATACAATAGTCCGGAAAAGCCCAAGTACAGGCTTTGGAAACCAAAGCCAACTTTCAGGTCTTTCCCTTTCTCCAAGCAGAAAAAAGCATGTTCCAAGGTGAAGGCATTATTACTTTCTGGGCAGGTGATAAAGGCTACAAAAGAAGCCTTTTCAAGTTTTCACACACTGCAGGAAGGAGGTAGTTTCTGTTGCAACATCTACAAGAAAAAACATACTATACAGATTGCAGACACGGTAACAGAACCTAGAAAGTAAAATGAGGCAAATTCTGATTTCAACAAGTAAACTGGATTTTTCTCTTTTCTTTTTGGTTTGATTTTGTTGTTTTCCTACTGCCAAGTGGCATTAATACTTCGGGACACTGAAGAAACAACAGGTTGGGCTGAAGACTACCAGAGTGAGTGAGACCGGGGAGGGGAACGAAGAGAAATAAACTGAACTCCCAATTAAAAGAGTTTTAACATGGGTCACGGAAATAAAAGCTAGGCCACCTGGCCCACGTTTGGCTGCCTGGATAAGCAGGAGTCAGGCGGCTGCGATGGAGGCACCCTGAGGTCAGACAGGTGGGCACACAGACCCTGACCCTGGAAGTAAACAGGGCCCCAACTCAGCGGCACAGGTGTCTCAGCCATCAAAGACCAGGAAGGAAGGCAAAAGCCGGCGTCAGAACGCACGTCACCAAGGCAGTATCGTACAATGGGGGAGAGAAGGCTGCGGACCCCACGGCCCTAAAGGCAGGGACACGGTGGAGCCGCTCCGAGCGCAGAGCCGGCTCGCGGGCCGACGACGCGGCGCCCGCGGGACGCGCGCAGACGGGAGCTGCCTGCCTCCGGGGCCTGTCCTCTCGGCGCCCCGCTCCCCCGTGCGCAGGGGCCTCTGTTCGGGCCCAGGTCTGGGGCACTGGCTGCGCCACGGGGACCACCCCGCGCCCGCAGTCGGCGGCCGGCGCGCCCCTCCCGCGGCCCGCCCCCACCCGGCGCCTCCGCGGCGGCCGCCGGAGCTGGAGGGGCGGGACGAGGAAGTCGGGGCCCCGGCGGCCAGCGGCGGGGCCGCCCCCGTCCCCCGGCCAGACCCGGCCAGACCCCGGGTCATGCCAAGCGCCTCCCCTACCAGGAGGAGGAGGCCGAAGATGCACCAGCCGATCACCAGCTCGGCAGACGCCGCGCCCGCCGCCACCGCCATCTTCGCTTCCGGCCGGGACAGCCCCGGTGAACGGGGGACAAGAGAGGGGAGGGAGGGAGGAACCGGCGCAGTACGCGGCGCGCGCGCACCCTAAAGGTTAAAGGGGCGGAGGGGCGGAGCGCTGGTTGCCTAGGAGACCCGCTGGGAGCGGCCCCTGGCGACAGCGGCCGGGGGCGGGGCGCGTCCGGGCGCCGTGACGTCACGCAAGGCCGGCAGCGGGGCGGTGCTGGGTTCTGAAGAGCGCAGTCTCCCGGCGACGTCACGTAACTGGCTGCTGACCGGAAATGCCCAGGCACCCATGGGCTAAGCAGCAGGTGTGTCAACAGAGGCAAGTCGCCTCAGGGGCTTGCGCTGCCATCGTAAGGGAAGAAGCTCCCTAGTCTCCTTTGAGCCACCAGGGAAGTCCCTTCCTTGGCCAAAGAGCCGCTCAATTAGCAGAAGGCCTCCCCAGGTTGTAGGAATGGCAGACTTTCCCAGCTGCCCAAATGACTTTCTGATTTGCTGGCACCTGGGCCCAGCCTGAGTAGCTGCTGAGGTGGACGCTGCCTTATGATGGGATGTTATGGTCTTTGTATGGTGGCTTAGACGGTAAAGAATCGGTCTGCAATTTGGGAGACCTGGGTTCCATCCCTGGGTTGGGAAGATCCCCTGGAGGAGGGCATAGCAACGCGCTCCAGTGTTCTTACCTGGAGAGTCCAATTCACAGAGAAACCTGGCAGGCTATACAGTCCGTGGGGTCGCAAAGAGTCGGATGACTGAGTGACTAAGCACACTTAAATCTCTACATGCCTGTGAATTTCCGTGATAACTTCATACCCTAATGGCACTTGACTTTCTGAACATATTATATGAAATCACAGCTTCTAGTGATGCTTGTCGGAGAAAGCAATGGCACCCCACTCCAGTACTTTTGCCTGGAAAATCCCATGGACGGAGGAGCCTGGTAGGCTGCAGTCCATGGGGTCTTTAAGAGTCCGACACGACTGAGCGACTTCACTTTCACTCTTCACTTTCATACATTGGAGAAGGAAATAGCAACCCACTCCAGTGTTCTTGCTTTGAGAATCCCAGGGACGGGGGAGCCTGGTGGGCTGCCATCTATGGGGTCGGACAGAGTCGGACACGACTCAAGCGACTTAGCAGCAGTGATGCTTGTAAGTGAATGAGATAATCCACACAGACCCAAAGTGAAGCACAGGGAATGGTCCTGAGATGGCCTGCCTGGGTCCACTGGAGTGTAGGTACATTGTTAACCAGTGAAATGAGCAAAACATACTTGTAATTTAACCACAACTCTATGTATGAATCTCACATCTCTTTACAATGTATTATGTGGTGATGTTATCCCCTACCCAAGATCTGTTTTGGGCTGCAATCCTGCTGAATGGAAGGAGTGCAGTGTCTCCCCTCCTGGATGATATGAGGGAAGAAGAAAACAGAGAAGATAGTTTTACTGCAACACGTAACATCAAAGGTGGCTTCCTGCTCTCTGAACTTGCCCATGTTTGAATGTGACTCTCCTGCGGGCCATTCACTTTTCCAGAGACCGCCCTCGTGGTTTCCTAAAAGTGAATTGTAGAGACATCTCTACTCTAGGAGGCCACTTGGAAATCCCTGCACCAGCTGCAGGAAACACTATGGTCACTTAAAATCTGCTTCTCCCTGCTAAGCTCGCCTATTACTCTACTGAAGGCCCACTAGCTTGGAGGAGAGACTTAAGACAATGCCAGGCCAGATCTCGTCAAGAAATTAGAGATACCAAGGGAATATTTCATGCAAAGATGGGCACAATAAAGGACAGAAATAGTATGGACCTAACAGAAGCAGGAGCCTGGTAGGCTGCAGTGCATGGGGTCGCTAAGAGTCAGACATGACTGAGCGACTTCACTTTCACTTTTCACTTTCATGTATTGGAGAAGGAAATGGCAACCCACTCCAGTGTTCTTGCCTGGAGAATCCCAGGGACAGGGGAGCCTGGTGGGCTGCCGTCTATGGGGTCGCACAGAGTTGGACATGACTGAAGTGACTTAGCAGCAGCAGCAATGAAGCAGAAGATATTAAGAAGAGGTGGCAAAAATACACAGAAGAACTATACAAAAAAAGGTCTTGATGACCCAAATAACCACGATGGTGTGATCACTCACCTAGAACCAGACATCCTGGAATGTGAAGTCAAGTGAACCTTACGAAATATCATTACAAACAAAGCTACTGGAAGTGATGGAATTCCAGTTGAGCTCTTTCAAATCATAAAAGATGATGCTATAAAGTGCTGCATTCAATATGCTAGCAAATATGGAAAACTTAGCAGTGGCCACAGAACTGAAAAAGGTCAGTTTTCATTCCAATCCCAAAGAAAGACCAAAGAATGTTCAAACTACCACATAATTGCACTCATTTCACACACTAGTAAAATAATGCTCAAAATTTTCCAAGCCAGATATCAACAGTATGTGAACTGTGAACTTCCAGATGTTCAAGCTGGATTTAGAAAAGGCAGAGATTTCAGAGATCAAATTGCCAACATCCGTTGCATCATCAAAAAAGAAGAGTGTTTCAGAAAAACATCTACTTCTGCTTTATTGACTATGCCAAAGCCTTTGTTTGGCTGTGTGGATCATAATAAACTGTGGAAAATTCTTCAAGAGGTGAGAATACCAGACCACCTTACCTGCCTCCTGAGAAATCTGTATGCCAGTCAAGAAGCTATGGTTAGAACTGGACATGGAACAACAGACTGGTTCCAAATTGGGAAAGGAGTACATCAAGGCTATATATTGTCACCCTGCTATTTAACTTATATGTGGAGTACATCATGAGAAATGCATTTAAAAATGAGTTTTTTATGGAAGTTCCATACTGTTCTCCACAGTGGCTGTGCAATTTACGTTCCCACCAACAGTCTAGGAAGGTTCCCTTCTCTCCACACCCTCTCCAACATTTAAAGTTTGTGAATTTTTTGATGATAGCTATTCTGACTGGTGTGAAGTGATAGCTCATTGTAGTTTTGATTTGCTACAATTATTTTTCTAATAATTAGTGATGTTGATCATCTTTTCATGTGTTCATTTCAGCATTATTTAAAATAGCCAAGGCATACCTAAATGTCCATTGACAGAGAAATGGATAAAGAAGATGTAGTACATATATACAATGGAATACTACTCAGCCATTAAAAACAATGAAACAATGCCAGTTGCAGCAACATGGATGGACCTTGTCATACTGAATGAAGTAAGGCAGAGAAAGAAAAATATCATTCTGGTATCGCTTACATGTGGAATCTTACATGTGACAAATTGAGAGAGTATCATTGACATATATACACTGTGTGTTCAGTCGTGTCCAACTCTTTTACCATGTATAAAATAGACAGCTGGTGGGAAGCTGCTGTGTAGCACAGGGAGTTCAGCTCAATGATCTATGATGACCTAGAGAGCTGGAATGGAAGGATGGGACATGGGATGGAGTTTCAAGAGGGAGATGTATGATATGTATAGCTGATTCCTAGGCGGTGCTAGTGGTAAAGAACCTGCCTTGCCAATGCAGGAAGCATAAGAGATGAGAGTTCTGTCACTGGGTCAGGAAGATCCCCTGGAGGAGGGCATGGCAACCCACTCCAGTTTTCTTGCCTGGAGAATCCCATGGACAGAGGAGCCTGGTGGACTCTAGTCCATGGGGTCACAAAGAGTTGGACACGACTGAAGCATCTGAGCTCTGAACACTTTAAGTTAATGGATGCTCAAGAAAGTAGGTTTGCTTAGCAACAAAATCATGCAACAAAAACCTGAGATAAGCCCCAAAACAAACAAACAAAAAAATCAGTGGTAACATGAAACCTATATCTTGCTCAGTGAGTTAATGATCAGTAACTTAATGATCCTTAGGATATGTTGTCTGCACACATTAAAAAAATGTAGTTTGTGGACCTACCTTGACCATGTAGGGGCAAGAAAATTCCCCTGCCCAACTTGGAGGAGGAGCTGATGATGGAAGCATGACATCTACTGAAGAGAGACCAAAATATTCTTCTCCCCTCCCTACTTTTCCTTTGGTTGTAACACTGTAGGCCAGTAAGTTTTGGGGGCATGGCATTTCTCACCCATCTGTGTGTAAGCCTCACAAGCATCCTGTTGAATCATTCTTATCTATCAGTTTGCCTCTTACCGAATTCTTTTCTGCACTGAGACATAAAGCATTGTGGTACCAGAGCTCTTTTGGAGCCCTTGAAACTACACCAAATGGTTTCACCACAGAGCCCACATCCCCTCTACACATGACTTGCACCAATAGCCTTTGAGAACTCAAGCCATTCCCAGTGTAGCTGCATTGTCCTAGTTCTACTACTAAAACAATCAGCCCTTCCTGGATATCCTGGAGGGAGTCAGCATACACTTGAGAGTCCACTGACGTTTCCCCGTGCCTGAGTTGGGTACCAGTTCGCTTTTAGATGGAAGGACCATACTTCAGATTTTCCAAGTAGGTTCGCTGAGGCCTCTCCTACAAGGCTAGGGACTAGATGGCAACATCTCACTCTTAACATTTCATGCACACACACACACCATTTCTTGGTGTTAGAGGTGGGAACTCATAGCACCAATTCTCACAGAAGAATTCTCTTCAATTTCTCTTCTCCTACTCCAGTCTATTTGTCAATATTTTATTTGGCTGAAAGGCCCAAGAATTTAGAATAAATTCTTCTTACATCCCTTTTTAATTCTACATGTAAAGGAGAATTTATGGTTGGGAGGGAATCAAAGAATTGAAGATCATAATCTCCCCAACACTTTATGTGATATTGTTGATTTTTTTCAATTCTAGAATGAATCTTTTTTAATAGCTGATGTACCTTAAGATTGAATGAAGCTCATTTAATGAACTGGGTTCACTCTTTTGCTGACTCTGAATGTCTAGGTATTGGAGTTGTATTGGGAAGTTGTTTGATTTTCAAATTAGAAAAGCCTTATGGACTTGTGATGCTGATGAGAGAGTGATTCGGTACAAGGATAGTAGTGGTTTGAATCAGGAAGATTGGGAGAGAGGAAAAAGAGAAGGTGACACACGAGCAGGTAGAAATATGCACATCAACCCATCTCTACATTCATCCACCTGGTGGGGATGTACTATTAATTCATACGACTAGACCATTAAGGACTGAAAACAGTCTCCTGAATGATGTTCTTAAATCTAGGAAGCCTTTCATTACAAACCAGAGTTCTTTAAAAATAATTATCATCTTTATTGATTACTGAAAATTACAGAAGGAATAGGGCTTCCCAGGTAGCACTAGTGATAAAGAACCCGCCTGCAGATGTAGGAGATGTAAGAGACCTAGGTTGGATCCCTGGGTCGGGAAGACCCTCTGGAAAAGGGCACAACAACCCACTCCAGTATTCTTGCCTGGAGAATCCCTTGGACAGAGGAGCCTGGCAGGCTACAGTCCACAGGGTCGCAAAGAGCTGGACACGACTGAAGCGACTTAGCATGCAGGCACATAGAAGGAGTACATGCTCATTAATAAATTTCTACACATGAATAACTTAGAAACTGAAAAATCTCCTCATAAATGAATGCAATCTTCACCACCCCAAGATTCTTGTCTTTAAGAGTTTAAAGGCTTTTTGTGTGCTCATTCTAATATATTCCATGAGGATGTAAAAACCCAATAGACAGTCCTTTACTGAGGCTATAGAATGAATATTTGATGTGTGTTCCCCATTCCATATATTAAATTCTAAAGCCCAAGGTGATGGCATTTGGAAGTAGGGCTTGTGAGAGGTGCTCCGGTGATAAGGGCTGAGACCTCAAGATGGTTAATGCCTGATGCCAGAGAGCTCTTAATCCCTGTCTGCTGCATGCAGTTCAATGAGAACATATTCATGAGTGTCTACTCAGACATTGGGTCTGTCAGCTCTTTGATCTTGGACTTTCCAGCCTCTGGTACTGTGAGAAAAAAATTCTGCTGTCTCTAAACCACCTGTTGTATGGTATTTTTGTTAAAGCAGGCCAAACAGACTAAGACACCTGGGGTTACCATAGAAGCCCTTGACTTACCTGCAAGTCATGAGAAGGAACCAGGATTTCAGTGGACTCTGTTCCATTTTGAGGTCAACAAAATGGCCATGTACAGACCACACCCAGGGGGTCTAATAAGAGGAGTTGTTGCAGAAAGCTGTAGGCCTATCCAAACCTGGATCTTCTTGACTAAATGAAGAGAGGCAGAGGCCTTTGGAGGAAAGCAGTTTGTGTAAGGGAGCAACTCTCTTCCCTTCATTCCTCTGTCTCTCAGCTTTTGAGTAGTCTTACCCTAAAGCCAATGGGAAGAGGTTACACAAGAGAGTCACCCATCAGGTTGGAGGGTGTGACCTAAACTTGGGGAAAGGCCCAGCACGGCTGCAGGTGTGGGGGTGGCTGATTCACAGAGTGCCTGGTGCTGAGCTGGCATAAAGGCTCGCTAAGGACTATCTCAGTGCAGAAAGGGCATGGTTTAGCACCTCCCCACTGCCCACCACCCCACACTAGTTCATTAAACTCACCCTGCAGGTTTTATTGGATGCCCTTGAGATCTACCCTTTCCATGTGCTTATTCCTGTGAAAGGCTGAAGAGAGATGCAATAACCTCCCTTGGAGGACGCCTTCCAGAGGATTCCCTTGGCTGGACCAAGAACATGTGGACAGTGGGAATTTGGGGTGTGATCCAAGCGAGAAACCAGACTGGCAGTGATGACCTATAGAAAGGTTATCTTGACAGCAAAACCAAGCAAAGACAGAAGGAAAGAAGAAAAGTACAATGAATATAGATACCAAAACTCTCAGCAAAAGAGTTCAAGAAGCAAAGACTATCACTCCTCTCTGCCAATACCCAGAGCACTCAAGAGGCTCCCCTCCAGGAGCTGGCAGTGGTGGGGGAGGGGAGGTTTCTGAAATGGGGGACATGAGAATGGTTTCTCATTCATTCCCCTTATGAAGTCCTTTCAGAAAACCAAAGGTAGGATTAGGGTCAGGTGACAAGTACTGTGAACAACAAGGTCCTACTGTACAGCACAGGAAATGATAGTCAATGTTGTATAGTAAACCATAACAAAAGAATCTGAATATAAATATATATATATATATATGTACATACAAATGAGTCACTTTGCTGTACACCAGAAACTAAGCATTGTCAATCAACTATATTAAAATTAGAAAAAATTTTAATGGTAAAAACAAAACAAAAACAAGCCCTTCCAAATAAGGCACTTTATGCATGCTCAGTTGCTCAGTCGTGTCCTACTCTTTGTGACCCTTTGAACTGTAGCCCACCAGGCTGTTCTGTCCATGGAATTTTCCAGACAAGACTACTGGAGTGGGTTGCCATTTTCTTCCCCAGGGGATCCCCTCAGGGATTGAACCTACATCTCTGTGTCTTCTGCATTGGCAGGCGGATTCTTTACCAGTAGAATCACCTGGGAAACCCATATTTCAATTTAAAAAAAATTAATGGTAAAAACAAAACAAAAACAAGTACTGTGATGTCAAATTTACAAAAATAGTCTTACATAGGAACTAGTGGAAAGGAAAAAGAAAATTGAAAGTTTTGATTAAAAGGAAAGAACAAGCTAGAAGAAAATTTTATGTCAATGATACGTAACAAAAGAAGTAGGATATAGAGGTTTAAGTGGGCCTAGAACTGGAGAGCAGAAGGTGGATGAGTCAGAAACACGTGAGGGTCAGGGCCATGGAGGGGTCAGCCATCTAAAAGAGCCCCATAGCAATAACTTCTGAAATGAGGCCCAGAAAACAGTCAGTCGACCTGCAAAATGGTAGGTTGCTATGGCTTACACCCTGAAATTACATTTAGATAATAGCAAAATCTAATTATTGATCCAGATTAACTATGTATTATACCACTGGATTTTAACATGTTATGTTTCAGAAATAGCTGACTTTTATACATCACTTAATTTTTTTTTTTACCTTGACAGAAATTTGAAATATCAGATTGCCCTTCCAAATAAGGCCCTTTCTATGTGTTCAGTTGTGTCCAACTCTGTGTGACCCTTTGGACTGTAGCCCACCAGGCTGCTTTGTCCATGGAATTTTCCAGGCAAGAAAACCAGAGTGGATTAACCATTTCCTACTACAGGGGCTCTTCCCAACCCAGGGATCAAACCTGTGTCTCTTGCATCTCCTGTATTGGCAGTCAGATTCATTACCACTGGGGCCACTTGGGAAGCCCCAAAATAAGACACTTGAAAAGCTTCAAAATTTGTCTTTCTGTCATTTTGTTTGTGCTTCCCTCACCAACTAATAATCCTCCTTCAGATTTACAAATGCTTCTTTAGCAATTTTAATACCTTCAGTCAGGTTACAGTTAAGACTTGCTGGCCTCAGATCCTAGGGTCTGTCCTGCTGCATTATGTGTTGATTTAGAATTTCTGTCTGTTTTGCTCTGTGTCCTGCTTACACTTAATCTTCTGTCCAAAGGATGTAACAATGATCCGTGGTGAACATTACCGTGTGCCTGAGGAAGTTTGAGCAAGTCTTTTCTTCTGAAATCTACATCATCACCCCGCCCCCCACACACGCACCAATCCGTCCACTGTCAACCAACTTAATGGGTCTTCACAACCCTAAGAAGTTCTTCTTCTCTTTGTGGAAGAGCTTACAATGTGTTTATAAGGTAATTGGCACATATGGTTGGGAGCCCATTTGGTTCTGCTAGCACGTTTGCTCATTTGTATGTAACTCAGTGGAGAGGCCAGAAGTTTTTACACAAGAGCCAATCCATGAAAAACTAAATGTCTGAGCACTCCATTTTTTCATTGAAAATCAAAATAGCTTTTATCTGAGTCCCAAAATAGAAGTTATATTAAAAAATGTAGTTCACCTATTTTGTTGTGTAGAAAACTGACAATAAAATGACACTGAAATATTAATATCTGAGTGCAGACACAGAAGCAACTTTCCAATTTCTCATCCTAAAATTAAACTGCATGCAGTATCATCATGTGAATTGTAAAATTTGCATTTCCATATTCTTGCAATTATAAACTCTTAATGGATACTGTTTATATAATTCTCCTAATGGAACAAATTTCCCACATGAGCTAGTGACACAAGTTAGTTTTCTTCTTAAGCTTTTTCTTCTGGCTATGCAAGAAATGATTTATTCATAGTCTAGACATGTTAAATTATCATTTAAAACCTTCAAGTGTTTTTCATTGCGTCAGTTCCTAAATCTGGTGTTTATGTACTTCAAGGTATAAAAAATAAATGTGATTATACAACTTAAACATAAAGTAATGTCAAAATCACTTTATGAGTAGAAATTACAATAGAAACTGATTTTTAAATGTATGATATTTAAAAATGATCCAGAACACTCTCAATAACTTTAACAAAGGAAGCATTTTTTTTTTCATTTGTAACATATGTATTTCTCTTTTTGCTAACAATAAGGCTCCTTTCCTGACTCCAATAGCTATTCTTTTTCATCATTGGAGTACGTTTGCTTCATTTCTGGGCAGAGGTTCTCAGATTATATTTGAAACCAATGTATAACTGTTAGTGTTTAATTCCCATATATTAATGATTTATTGTTTATAAGATTTTGCAAGGCCAATTGGTCCTTGTAGTGTAGCCCATTATGGGGCTAAAGTAGCCTAGATGTACTATAGACCTAGATCATAAAGTAGATCTAGATCTAACCATACCTGAAGTCTGCATGTGTGCTCAGTTGCTTCAGTTGTGTCCAACTCTTTGCGACTTTATGGACTGTAGCCCACTAGACTCCTCTATTCATGGGATTCTCCAGGCAAGAATACTGGAGTGGGTTGCAATGCCCTCCTCCAGGGGATCTTTCTGACAGGGACTGAACCCACACCTCCTGCATTTCAGGCAAATTCTTTATGGCTGAGCCATCTAGGAAGGTCACATGAAATATAATGTGAAACAATTTAAAATTGATCTTTAAGTTTTTAAACAATTAATAGACTAAAGAGATTTATCTTTATATTTTCATTTGTTTCCAGATATATATTATATCTTTTCTATTGTCTTTTTAATGATATAGAGAGTTTCAACCATTATCATAAAATTCTTTTAAAAATATTGTGATTAAAATTAAGAAAGGGGAACAAGATGGTAGAGGAACAGGTGGAAGTGAAGTACATCTTTCTCCACAGATACATCAGGAATACACCTTCAGACATAGAAGTAGGAGTCCCTGGAGACACAGAGTGGACAGGAGTATCTGACCACCAGAAAAAGAATTTACAGAAACAGGCAAAACTTGGTAGGACAAAGGAACTGGGGGGGGGGGGGGGTGCAGGGCAGAAGTGTTAGTAGGAGTGGACCTGAGCTCACTGGGTGGGGGAACTGAAGCAGGGGTCTGATTGCCACATTGGGACAATTGTCTGGGTCAGAGGAGAAACATTTGAGGCTGAAAGTGAAGCAGCTGACCTTTGACAGCCTAAATGGAATGAAAATCAGACAGTCCTTGCTGCAGCCATACATACCCTAGACAGGGATGCAGGTCTCCTAGAAGACACAGCAGCTGGGAGCTAGAGTGTAGGGTTTGTGGAGCAATCCCAGGATGAGGGCTGCTGTTGACAGAGCCTGAGGGCAGAGAGATGGACCAAGGGGACAGGAGGAGGAGATTGTGGTGGGAAATGCCTGTGGAAAATGCCAGGCAGCCATGGAAGCAAGGCGATACTGCTGAGTCATGTGCAGGGGGTGGAGCCATCACCATAGCCTCTCTTTCCCCACAAGCCAGCATTGGCAGCTGAACAATAGACAGGCTGGCCCATCGAAGCACCTGATGCTCAGAATAGCAGAGTAGGACCCCACCCAGGGTGCCCCTATGAATACCTGGCACACTGAAAACCAAAGTAGGACCCCAGCCAGAGGAGCACCTTTATGTGCCTGATATGCCCAAAAAACAGAGAAGGACCCCAGCCAAGGGAGCCCTCTTGAATGCCTGACCAGGTGGAATAACAGAGAAAGACAAGCCAAAGAGGCCTTTGCTCACCAGCTGCCAGAGGCTCAAAAAAAGACTCTGATAGGGCCATAAGTCCTGTGGCAGAGGCAGTCCATGTCCCTGTGACCCAAGCAGCTGTACCACCTTCACTCTCAACCCTCACTGGGGCAGAGCTGCCACTGGCAATAAAAAGGTCTTGTATCTATGCATGCGGGATGGCTTATTTGCAACCCTGTGGACTGTGGCCTGTCAGGCTTCTCTGTTAGTGGGGTTTTCCAGGCAAGAATACTGGAGTGGACTGCCATACCCTTCTAGAGCACCATATTTCCTGCTGCCCTAGCTGCCAACCCCCCTGAGTACCTGGTGCTGCCAGGGCCCCTGCAACCCAAGCAGCTGTACCACCTCTACACATGGCCTTCACTGGGGCAGACTCAAGTCCTCCAGGGCAGACTCAGGAGCAAACCCCAGTGGATGACCCACATGCAGAGGTGGAGCTAAAACCACAATTGAAACCCAGGGGGCTGTGTGGCTAAGGAAAAAGACCCAAAACCTTCCCACCAGTCATACAAGCTGCAGCTTAAATCCACATAATCAACTAGTCAGACTCTGTGTCTATGGAATATATAAAAGGTCATTGAGAGCTCCCACAAAAGAAAACGCACTAGTTCTGACAGCTGTGGACAATGGAGGCAAAAACATACAGGAATAGGACCATATTAGAATCTGAGCTGCCCCCACAGCAGATCCAGAGACCACACAGGGTTGGAGGGCATTCTAAGGAGGAGAAGTGGACTGTGATTACCTGTGAGGGAAAGGATACTAACAGCAGAGTCTCAAGAAAAAACATTTATTACTCTTATGTTTTGACTTGTTCTGCAGTTTCTTTTGGATATTTTTCTTTTTCCTTTTTCTCCTTTTTCTCTCCCCTCTGTTGCAGTAATCTATTTTATTAGCACTATGAAATCTATTTAAACTTTTGAGTTCTCAAACACACATTTTATGGCTATTATAAACCTCTGCCTCTATATTGGCCTTTTGCAGGTCTGTAGAGTTTTCTTTGGAGAAGGAAATGGCAACCCACTCCAGTGTTCTTGCCTGGAGAATCCCAGGGATGGGGGAGCCTGATGGGCTGCCGTCTATGGGGTCACACAGAGTCGGACACGACTGAAGTGACTTAGCAGCAGCAGCAGAGTTTTCCTTTGTTTCTCCCCTCTTCTTTAATTTTAGTTTTTAAATTTTTTAAACTTACTATTACTTTTACTACACTTATTCTTTTGTTTCCTTTCCTACTTTTCTTCCCCCCTTGCAGTTAAATCTCTATTATATATAAATCTTCATCTACCTCTATTTAACTTTGCAATTTCATTCTTTCTTTTCTTTCTTTCCTTCATTTTTCTCACAATATTTGTTAGTTTTGCTTTCCTTGCTTTATTCCCCAGTTGGCACCTTGCTTTAGTTTTGTTTTCCATTTTGTGCTTTTGTTAGTTTTGTTCTTAACTGGTGGATATCATTTTTGGTTTCCTTTGTTTGCTGGGTCGATCTATTGTACTTTATTTTTGTTGGACTATTTTGATTATGCTTATGGGTGTACATGTGTATATTCCATTATTTTAATTATTATTTGCCTGATTTTGTCTGCCATTTGTCTTGGCTTTGTCTTTGATTTCTCATTTTTGTGTATTTGTTTTAATCCCATTTAATGCCATAACAAACCACCTTGGAATCTCTTTCCTAGCCAGAGAGAGCAAGCCCTTAGCCTTTGAAGTATGAGTGCTGACTCTAAGACCCTAGACTATCAGAGAACTCCTAACCCTTGGGAGTATCCAAATAGTGAGAACTCCCACAAAGGCAACCATTAGAACTCAAGACACAATATCACCCAGCCACCAGTAGCACCCTGTGCAGGATACCTCATCCAAACAACAAAAAGACAAAAGTACAAACTCAGTCATCAGCAAACAGGATTACCACCTCACTCAGCCTTGCCCATCAGAGGAAAAAAAAAAACAAAACAAAACACCTCAACTCCTCCCACTAGAGCACAAGCACAAATCTCACCCTACACGAAGATTACACAAAGCACTAGACCAAAATTACAAGGGCAGAAACCAAAAGGAACAGGGGTCCCAGAAGAAGAAGAGAAAAAGAAAGGGTATGAGAAAATTTTTGAAGAGATTATAGTTGAAAATTTCCACAAGATGGAAAAGGAAATGATCAATTAAGTCCAAGAGGCACAAAGAGTTCCATACAGGATAAACCCAAGGAAAAACACACCAAGACACAGACTAATCAAACTAACAAAGATTAAACACAAAGACTATTAAAAGCAGCAAGGGAAAAGAAACAAGTAACATACAAGGGAAACCCCATACATTTAATGGCTGATCTTTTAGCAGAAACTCTGTAGGCCAGAAGGGAATGGCAAGATATATTTAAAGTACTGAAAAGGGAAAATCTACAACCAAGATTACATTACACAGCAAGGATCTCATTCAAAATTGATGGAAAGATCAAAAGCTTTACAGACAAGCAAAAGTTAAGAGAATTCAGTACCACCAAACCAGCTTTACAACAAATGTTAAAGTGAATTATACAGTCAGGAAATACAACAGAAGAAAAAGACCTACAAAAATAAACCCAAACAATTAAGAAAATGGAAATAGGAATATATATATATATATATATATATATATATATATATATCTCAATAATTACCTTAAATGTAAATGGATTAATTACTCCAACCAAAAGACACAGACTGGGTGAATGGATACAAAAACAAGACCCATATGTATGCTGTCTACAAGAAACCCACTTTGGATGTAAAGACACACATAGACTGAAAGTGAGAGGGTGGAAAAATATATTACATGCAAATGGAAAGCAAAAGAAAGCTGGAGTATCAATCCTTTATCAGACAAAATAGACCTTAAAATAAAGAACATTACAAGAGATAAGGAAAGACACTACATGATGATCAAGGGATCAATCCAAGAGGAAGAACAATTGTAAATATCTATGTACCCAACATGGGAGCACCTCAGTACATAAGACAGACACTAACAGACATAAAAGGAGAGATTGACAGTAACACAATAATAGTAGGAGATATAATAATAGTAGGAGTTAAACACCCCACTCACACCAATGGACAGATCATCAAAACAGAAAATTCATAAGGAAGCACGAGTCTTAAATGATACATTAAATGAGATGGATCTCATTGATATCTTCAAGACATTCCATGAAATGCAGAAGAATACAGCTTCTTCTCAAGTGCACATACAACATTCTCCAGGAGAGGCCACAGGTTGGGTCACAAATCAAACCTAAGTAAATTTAAGAAAATCAAAATTATATCAAGCATCTTTCTGACCACAATGCTATGAGACTACATATCAATTACAAGAAAAAAAAATGTGAAGAACACAAACACATGGAGATTAAACAATACATTTCTAAATAATCAACAGGTTACTGAAGAAATAAAAAAATTCCTAGAAACAAATGACAATGAAAACACAACAATTCAAAACCTATGGAATGCAGCAAAAGCAGTTCTAAGAGAAACAGAAATGTAAGAGGGTAGTTTATAGCAATACAATCCTACCTCAAGAAACAAGAAGAACATCAAATTGACAATGTAAATTTACACCTAAAACAAATGGAAAAAGAAGAACAAAAAAAAAAACACCCTAAAATTAGGAGAAGGAAACAAATCATATACATCAGAGCAGAAATAAATGAAAAAGAAATGAAAGAAATAATAGTAAAGATAAATAAAACTAAAAGCTGGTTCTTTGAGAAGATAAACAAAATTGACAAGCCTTTAGCCAGACTCATCAAATTAAAAAAGGGGAGGAGGGATCAAGTCAACAAAATTAGAAATGAAAAAAATCCTCAACAAAATTCTAATAACAGAATTCAACAACACATTAAAAAGTTCATACACAGTGATCAACTTGGTTTATTCCAGGGATGCAAGGATTCTTCAATATATGCAAACCAATCAATGTGATACACAAGATTAACAAATTGAATGACAAAGCCATATGATAATCTCAATAGATGAGGAAAAAGTCTTTGACAAAATTCAGCACTCACTGATGATCAAAACTCTTCAAAAAATGGGCATAGAAAGAACCTAATTCAACATTTAAAAGGCCATATATAATAAGAACAAAACAAACATTATTCTCAGTGGTAAAAACTGAAAGCATTCCCCCTAAGATCAGGAACAAGACAAGGGTGTCCACTCTCACTTCTATTATTCAACATAGTTTTGGAAGTACTAGCTATGGCAGTTGGAGAAGGCAATGGCAACCCACTCCAGTACTCTTGCCTGGAAGGTCCCAAGGGTGGAGGAGCATGGTGGGCTGCAGTCCACGGGGTCGCAGAGTCAGACACAACTGAGCAACTTCACTTTCACTTTTCGCTTTTCACTTTCATGCATTGGAGAAGGAAATGGCAACCCACTCCAGTGTTCTTGCCTGGAGAATCTTAGGGACGGGGGAACCTGGTGGGCTGCCATCTATGGGGTCGCACAGAGTCGGACACAACTGAAGTAACTTAGCAGCAGCAGCAGCAGCTATGGCAATTAGAGAAGAAAAAGATATAAAAGGAATTCAGATGGGAAAAGAAGATGTAAAGCTCTCAATGTCTGCAGATGACATGTTACTACACATAGAAAACCCTAAAGATACTTTGAGAAGACTACTAGTGCTAATAAGTGAATTTAGCAAAGTCACAGGATGTAAAATTAATACACAGAAATCACTTGCATTCCTATATAATAACAATGAAAAATCAGAAAGAGGAATTAAGGAATCAATCCAATTCACCATTGCAATAAAAAGAATAAAATATCTAGGAATAAACCTACCTAAGGAGACAAAAAAGAACTGTATACAGAAAATTATAAGACACTGATGAAAGAAATCAAAGGTGACTTAAACAGATGGAGAAATATTCCATGTTCCTGGGTAGGAAGAATCAATATTGTGAAAATGACTGTACTACCAAATGAAATCTACAGATTCAATCCAATATCTTTCAAATTACCAACGGCATTTTTCACAGAATTAGAACAACAAATTTCACAATTTATATGGAAACAAAAAGACCCTGAATAGCCAAAGCCGTCTTGAGAAAGAAGAATGGAGCTGGAGGAATGAACCTTCTTGACTTCAGATTATACTACAAAGCTACAGTCCTCAAAACAGTATGGAGCAGACACATAAACAGAAATATAGACTAATGGAACAAGACAGACAACCTAGAGATAAATCCACACACCTATGAGTACCTTATTTTTGACAAAGGAGGCAAGAACATACAAGGGGGCAAAGAAATCCTCTTTGATAAGTGGTGCTGGGAAAACTGGACAGTTACATGTAAAAGAATGAAATTAAAACACTTCCTAACAAAGATAAACTCCAAATGGATTAACAACCTAAATATAAGTCCAGAAACTATAAAGCTCATAGAGGAAAACATAGGCAGAACTCTTAGTGACATCAATCAAGCAAGATCCTTTATGGCCCATCTCCTGGAGTAATGAAAATAAAAGCAAAAGTAAACAAGTGGGACCTTAAAAGCTTTTGCACAGCAATGGAAACTATAAGCAAGGTGAAAAGACAACCCTCAGAATGGGAGGAAATAATAGCAAAGGAAACAACTGACGAAAGATTAATTTCCAAAATATACAAGCAGTTCATACAACTCAGCCACAAAAACAATAAACCAAATCAAAAAATAGGAAAAAGACCTAAACAGACATTTCTCCAAAGAAGACATACAGATGGCTAGCAAACACATGAAAAGATGATCAACATTACTCATTATTCAGTTCAGTTCAGTTCAGTCGCTCAGTCGTGTCCGACTCTTTGCGACCCCATGAATTGCAGCACACCAGCCCTCCCTGTCCATCACCAACTCCTGGAGTTCACTCAAACTCATGTCCACCGAGTCAGTAATGCCATCCAGCCATCTCATCCTCTGTTGTCCCCTTCTCCTCCTGCCCCTACAAATAAAAACTACAATGAGATATCACCTCACACCAGTCAGAATGTGTTATATGTGTGTTAGTCTCTCAGTCGTTTCCGGCTCTTTGCGACCACACAGACTGTAGCCCACCAGACTTCTCTGTCCATGAAATTCTCCAGGCAAGAATACTGGAGTGGATTGCCATTCCCTTCTCCAGAGGAACTTCCCAACCCAGGGATTGAGCCCTGGTCTCCTACATTGCAGGCAGATTCTTTACCTTTTGAGCTACAGGGAAGTCTGTACCAGTCAGAATGGCCATCATCAAAATGTCTACAAACAATAAATGCTGCAGAGGGTGTGGAGAAAAGGGAATGCTCTTGCACTGTTGTGGGAATGCAAATTGATACAGCCATTATGGAAGATGGTACAGAGATTCCATATAAAACTAGGAATAAAACCACTGTTTTATTTATTTATTTTATTTATGACCCAGCAATCCCACTCCTAGGCATATGCCCTGAGCAAACAAAATTGAAAAAGACACATGTACTCCATTGTTCATTGCAGCAATATTTACAATAGCTAGAACATGGAAGCAACCCCATGTCCACTGACAGACGAATGGATAAAGAAGCTGTGGTACATGTATAAAATGGAGAAATGTCTGTTTAGGTCTTTTTCTTATTTTTTGATTTGGTTTATTGTTTTTGTGGTTGAGTTGTATGAACTGCTTGTATATTTTGGAAATTAATCTTTTGTCAGGTGTTTCTTTTGCTTATAGTTTTTTTGCTTGTCTGTAAAGCTTTTGATCTCTCCATCAGTTTTGAATGAGATCATTGCTGGGTAGAGTATCTTGGTTATAGATTTTCCCCTTTTAGTACTTTAAATATATCCTGCCATTCCTTTCTGGCCTGCAGAGTTTCTGCTGAAAGATCAGCTATTAAATATATGGGGTTTCCCTTGTATGTTACTTGTTTCTTTTCCCTTGCTGCTTTTAATATTTTTTTTCTCTGTGTTTAATCTTTGTTAGTTTGATTAGTCTGTGTCTTGGTATGTTTTTCCTTGGGTTTATACTGTATGGAACTCTTTGTGCCTCTTGGACTTGACTGACCATTTCCTTTTCCATATTGGGGAAATTTTCAACTATAATCTCTTTAAAATTTTTTCTCATATCCTTTCTTTTTCTTTTCTTCTGGGACCCCTATAATTCGAATGTTGTTGCGTTTAGTATTGTCCCAGAGGCCTCTGAGATTATCCTCAGTTCTTTTCATTCTTTTTACTTTATTCTGCTCTTCAGCACTTATTTCCACCATTTTATCTTCCAGCTCACTGATTCATTCTTCTGCTTCAGATATTTTGGTATTGATTCCTTCTAGAGTATTTTTAATTTCAGTAATTGTGTTGTTTATCTCTGTATGTTTATTCTTTAATTTTTCTAGGTCTTTGTTAATTGATTCTTGCATTTTTTCCATTCTGTTTTCAAGATTTTTGGTCATCTTTACTATTATTTTTCTCAATTCTTTTTCAGGTAGTTTGCCTATTTTCTCTTCATTTATTCTGACTTCTGTGTTTCTAGTTTGTTCCTTCATTTGTGCAGTATTTCTCTGCCTTTCATTATTACTTTTTAACTTATTATGTTTTAAGATCTCCTTTTCCCAGGCTTCAAGGTTGTATTCTTTCTTCTTTTTGGTTTCTGCCCTCCTAAGTTTGGTGCAATGGTTTATGTAAGCTTTGTATAGGGTGAGATTTATGCTGAGCTTTTTGTTTGTTTTTCCTCTGATGGGCAAGGCTGAGTGAGTTGGTAACCCTGTCTGCTGATGATTGGGTTTGTATTTTTGTTTTGTTTGATGTTCGGATGAGGCTTCCTGCACAGGGTGCTACTGGCGGTTGGGTGATGCCAGGTCTTGTATTCAAGTGGTTTCTTATGTGGGAGTTCTCACTATCTGATACTCCCTAGGGTTAGTTCTCTGGTAGTCTAGGGTCATGGAGTCAGTGCTCCCACTCCCAAGACTCGGGGTTTGACCTCGAGTTTTGTGTGATTCTATATATTCTTTTCTGTTGGTCAGGTACTCCTGTCTGCTCTCAGCTGGTGTTCTTGAAAGAGGAAACAGACAGAACAGGCTCCATCTTGAAAGCAGGACTCCAACTTGGGCCGGACTGTGGACTTTGAGCTATATGCCCAGTATCTATGGAAACGACATACCAACTGGAAAACCAGGCCCCCTGAATGGAAGAGCCCCAGGGCTCGTACCTAGACTCTCTGTTGCCTAAAAGAATACCCTAATTATCTGTGCAACCGAATAGAATCATAAATTCTATTATGCTTATTGGGGTATGACCACAGGCCTATTGATAATTGTCCAGTGTTAACTACCTAGGCTTAAGGCATATGAATCACGGGTTAACTTTGATTGTATCTTTCTTTTCCTTTGTTCAGACTAGTTTCAGGGAATTTGGGGAGGTGGGTTTGGGCACATACACTTAGGGTATATAAGGTTTTCAGAAAACCTGGTCAGGGTCCTTGGCTAAGAGGAGACTCTGCCTTGGGCCCGCTGATGTAATAAACTGCACTCCACTATCTGCATTGTCCTTCTGAGTGAGTTTGTTTTCCAGAATGTGTGGCTACAACATTTGGTGCATTGGCCAGGAAACTCCTCACTTTGAAGAGACAAGTCCCATTTGGGACTACTCCAAGGCCTTGCGGCTCAAATCTTCTAGAGGGGTGAAGGCGCCTCGCTCTTCTGCAAGGATTTTGCTTCTCAATGTGCAGACCTTTCATGTTAGCAGTTAGTGGATGGCAGCTGGGGAACTGAGTGCTCAGGTGAGGAGGAACCCATCCGGTAGGGTGGAAGAGGGGGCCTGATCACTCCCCTGGGAGGGATTAGAAGGAGCAGACCCACAGGAGCCTGGAATAGGCAGGTGGCAATGATTGCTTGGTACACAGGTTGACAAGCACGTTAGGGCTTAGGAAGGAAATTTGTGAGGTCATTTAGGAGGTGGTGTCCATGCTGTCTTGGGGAAAATTATTACCAAGCAATTGCCAGGGGATTTTTAGTAAAAGAAACTTGGTTCTTGTGTGCTCATATTCTGCCCTCCCCAAGGAAGTGTCCCATCTGCTGTGAAATTCTTGACCCCCTCGAAATTGTCAGGCTAGAAGGAGGGGGATATGTAAGTGAGTATGAATTGGCTTTTCTGGAGATGGTCTGGGATGTGGGATATTTAACCCATCTGTATTTTCATCCGCACCTGATCAAGCCCACCAAGGCAGAATGGACTTTGAAAGTTAAGGGAGAAACAGTCTTCAATCACGTGGTGTTCTGGTTCAGCTGTGCTGACCGGAAAGTGAAGACACACTGATCCCCCTTCTCCCTTTGGGATCTGGCAGGTAAGGCTCTTCTCACCCCAATTAGGGAGGAGGCAAAATGGTAATTTAAGTGTCATCGAATGGAAGTATCAGAAGTACATAGAGTACTGAGAACTTCGTAGACAGAACAAAAAGGAAAAGTAGAAGAAGGTCTGATAAGGTAAGCAGATGGGGGGAAGTGAATCTAAGGCAACTGTATTGGAGGGCATGATTAAAAATTTAAAGAAGGGATTTGGAGGAGACTATTGCCTCTTGAGAAATCTGTATGCAGGTCAGGATGCAACAGTTAGAACTGGACATGGAACAATAGACTGGTTCCAAATAGGAAAAGGAGTACGTCAAGGCTGTATATTGTCACCCTGCTTATTTAACTTATATGCAGAGTACATCATGAGAAACACTGGATTGGAAGAAGCATAAACTGGAATCAAGATTGCTGGGAGAAATATCAATAACCTCAGATCTGCAGATGACAACACCCTTATGGCAGAAAGTGAAGAGGAACTAAAAAGCCTCTTGAGGAAAGTGAAAGAGGAGAGTGAAAAAGTGGGCTTAAAGCTCAACATTCTTAAAACTAAGATCATGGCATCTGGTCCCATCACTTCATGGGAAATAGATGGGGAAACAGTGGAAACAGTGTCAGACTTTATTTTGGGGGGCTCTAAAGTCACTGCAGATGGTGACTGCAGCCATAAAATTAAAAGACACTTACTCCTTGGAAGGAAAGTTATAAGCAACCTAGATAGCATATTCAAAAGCAGAGACATTCCTTTGCCAACAAAGGTCCGTCTAGTCAAGGCTATGGTTTTTCCAGTGGTCATGTATGGATGTGAGAGTTGGACTGTGAAGAAGGCTGAGTGCCGAAGAATTGATGCTTTTGAACTGTGGTGTTGGAGAAGACTCTTGAGAGTCCCTTGGACTGCAAGGAAATCCAACCAGTCCATTCTGAAGGAGATCAGCCGTGGGATTTCTTTGGAAGGAATGATGCTAAAGCTGAAGCTCCAGTACTTTGGCCACCTTATGCGAAGAGTTGACTCATTGGAAAAGACTCTGATGCTGGGAAGGATTGGGGGCAGGAGGAGAAGGGGACGACAGAGGATGAGATGGCTGGATGGCATCACTGACTCGATGGGCGTGAGTCTGAGTGAACTCCAGGAGCTGGTGATGGACAGGGAGGCCTGGAGTGCTGCAATTCATGGGGTCACAAAGAGTTGGACACGACTGAGCGACTGAACTGAGGTGAACTGAACTGATGGGGTGAAGATGAAGCCGAATCGCCTCCACATACTCTGTGAGGTCGAATGGCGCCCTATGGCAGTAGTATGGCCACCAGAGAACACCATGAACTTAAAAATAGTGGAAACAGCCTATACGGTAGTCACAGGAGAGCCAGGACACCTGGATCAATATCCATATATTGACTCATGGCTAGGGTTAGCTCAAGACCCTCCTACTTGGACAAGGTTCTGTATCCAGAAGGGAAAGTGGAAAATATTAAGAGCACAAAAATTGACAGATGATAAAAAAGGAAATACTACAGGATTTGGACGGGGATGACCTGACCCTTCCCCCATATTGGATAATGATGTGCCTGCCTCCCGGTGCTCCACCAGGACCGGAGGCCGCCTTAATGCCCAATACAAAGCCAGGTGAAGTTCCTGCAGCAGCCACTGCTCTTCCACCAGCTCTCCCAGAGTTCATAGAGCTGCCGTTTCGGCAGGCTCCAGTCCCAGCAATGGAGACCTCTGGTCAATGTCCCCAGAATCCCACCTCAGCTGGACCTCCTAGATTGTAATCACCTCTGCTGGTGAGTACTGATGGGAAGGGGGAAGAAAACACAGCAATTAGACAGAGGCTGCTCTCTGCCAAGGAACAGGGGGAAAGAACCCCACTACAGATGCCCCTCAGAGAGCTACAACAGCCTCCAGTTCAGGATGCATGGGACAATACTATCAGCCCCCTGTAGCCTGTTATTACCAGCCATTTTCCTCTACGGATATATTAAACTGGCAGAAACATGCTCCACCATACTTGGCGGAGCCACAAGCCATGATTAGGCTAATGGAGACTATTTTTCAAACCCACCGCCCTACATAGGTTGACATAATCCAACTACTAGTCTCCCTCTTCAGCACTGAGGACAGACACAGGATCCTAACTGAGGCCAGAAAATGGTTAAGAGTAATGGCAACTGAGGGTACTGCAAACCCACAGCGGTGGGCAGAACTAGCCACCCTGGATGAGAGGCCCAATTGGGACTGTAACACAGAGAAAGGGAGGGGCCACCTGGAGAGATATTGGACAGCTATTTTACAAGGTCTCAAGAGGGGCTGGAAAAAGCTATGAGTATCGCAAAACCCTCCGAAGTGATTCAAAGGGAAAGTGAATCACCCTCTGAGTTCTGCGAAAAATTGTGTGAGGCCTATAGACTTTATACGCCAATAGACCCAGCGAGAGGCTCCTGGGTCTTAGATGGTGATAAATGCAGCCTTTGTGTCTCTAGCCTACCCTGAAAATGTCAGATGGGGGGACACCAAGTGACTCATGAATTTTTATACATCCCTGAATGCCCAGTACCTTTGTTAGGAACAGACTTGCTGTCTAAATTGGGGGCACAAGTGACCTTTCCCCCCACGAAATACCCACTGTTCGAGTGGGCTCAACCACTCTTCCTCTTCTTCTCAGTATTTACTCTTCCTCTCAGTAACCCCTCAAGATGAATGGAGGTTGCATAATCTCCCAGAAAGGAAACCAGACAGGCTAAACAGTCAAGAGAGAGAGTTAACTCAATTCCCTGAGGTCTGGGGGGAAGACACCCACCCCCCCCACCCCGCCCCCCACCTCAGGCTTGCAAAACAAGTCCCACTGGTAATAGAACTCAAACCGGGTACAATTATGCCAGCACCCGCCTTGGGCCTGCCAGACCTTGCTAAGCTGTTTACTCTTTACGTGACTGAAAAGGACAAGGTAGCTATGGGAGTGTTGTCCCAGATTATGGGGACATGGGACAGACCAGTGACTTATGTCTAATCAGCTGGACAATGTTGCCACTGGGTGGCTGGGATGCTTATGGGCAGTTGCTGCAGTTGCCTTACTGGTCTGGGAAGCAACCAAGCTGACTTTGGGCCAAGATTTGTTCGTATAAGTCCCGCATGAGGTCAACACTCTCCTGCAAGGGGACCCCCATAAATGGCTGTCAACATCCCTGATTACTCAATACCAGGGACTGTTATGTGAGAACCCCCATGTTACTACTGAGCCTCATCAGGCCCTGAATCTGGCCACTCTCTTTCTTGTGGGAGAAGGTAGGCCTTCACATGATTGCAAGGAAATATGCCAGCAGCCCTGACTTGAGAGAACAGCCAATACCGCACCCAGATTTGGTCCTGTACACCAATGGCACCAGCCTGGTGAAACAAGGACAATGACTGTCGGGATATGCAGTAGTCATGGAAGAAACCATGATCGAGGCTAGCTCTCTGCCATCACACTTGTCCGCTCAACAGGCTGAACTATATGCTCTAATCCAGGCCCTCCAGCTGTCAAAAGGTAAGAAGACAAACATTTACACAGACTCCAGATATGCTTTTGCTACACTACAGGGCTCTGTATAAGGAGAGAGGCCTTTGACAGCTAGTGAAAAAGATATTAAAAATAAGGAGGAAATTAAGACCCTATTAGATGCTGCCTGGGAACCAGAAAGAGTTGCAGTCATACACTGCTGAGGACGTCAAAAAGAGGATACCCCCCTGGGCTCAGGGAACAGACTGGCAGATAAGACTGCTAAACAAGCAGCCGAGGGCTTGGGGGTGACAAGTGAAGCCTCTATTAAAGCTCTCATATTGGTGGAGCTACCTGAGCTAATGCTAGACTCTCCAAAATACACTGAAGCCTAAAATCAACTAGCCAAAGCAGAAGGGGCCATCAAGACTGAAAAGGGATGGTGGGAATTGCCAAGTGGCAAATTATTGGTACTGGAAGAGCTGGCACCCACTCTGGTAAGCCAAAGACACCAAGCGACCCATCTAGGCCATGATAAACTGGAAGAGCTAATTTGAAAATATTTCTTGGTTCCCCACCTCTCTTCCCCATGCAGGACAAAATCTCAGAACTGCACTGTCTGCTCACAGGTCAATGCTGCCTCTCGGCACAGACAGAAACCTCCAGAGATTCAGGTAAAAAGCACGCTGCCCTTTGAACACCTGGAAGTGGACTTCACTGAAATAAAACCTGACCGACACTACCATTACCCGCTGGTCATAGTATGTACGTTCTCGGGATGGGTAGAAGCTTTTCCTACCTGGACTGAAAGAGCAACAAAAGTAGCCCAGTGCCTGCTTAGGGAGATAGTTCCCAGATTTGGATTTCCTACCAGCATTGGATTGGACAATGGCCCGGCTTTCGTAGCTGATTTAGTATAACAAGTAAGCAAAAGTTTAAACATCAAGTGCAATTTACATACAGCATATAGGCCCCAGAGTTCTGGGCTGGTGGAAGGAACCAACCAGACACTTAAAGAGACACTCTCCAAGTGGATCTTAGAGACTGACTGTTCCTGGGTGGACTTGTTTCTGACGGCTTTGCCCAGACTCAGGATGACCCCACAGTCCCATGGCTCTTCTTCGTACAAAATTGTGTATGGGAGGCCCCCTCCCATAATAAAACAGGTGTCAACAAATTTGCCTCAGGTAAGGGGGGATAGGATTTCACAGCAGATGGAACAACTGGGTAAGGTAATAAATCAGGTAACAAAGTTTGTACAAGAAAGGGTTCCATTCCCCCTTGGGGAACAGATTCATGAATTTGTGTCCGGGGATCACGTGTGGTCAAGGACTGGAAACATGACTCCTTGGCCCCACATTGGAAGGGTACATATACTGTTGTTCTAACCAGCCCTACTGCAGTTAAAGTTGCAGGTGTCACTCCCTGGATCCATCACATGAGGGTGAAGAGAGCATACCACACAGACCTGGAGGACGCCGAGGGCACTACACAAAAGGACCCTACTGATCCCCGTGAAACCAAGATCATCTTAAAGAATAAAGAGAGGTGAAGCTCTACAATCCACTGCTGCTACAAAGACTTGCTGGTATCATCTTGAGACTAACCATAGTTTCAGTACAAAGAGGGACCTGTGCTATAATTAAAGTTGAACCTTGTGTATATGTTCCTGATTTATCTGGCTATATATCAGCCACCCTAGATGACATGAAAGGTCAGGTAAAAGTTATGTCTGGTGATAATCTTCCTTTTTGGACTTTGGTCCTATCTTGGGTGAAGGGTGATTGGTGGAAAACTATATTTACCATTGTTATAGTTGCCTTGTGTTGTTGGAAGAGGGTGTTTGCTATGACCAGTGTGTTCTCTTGGCAAAATTCTATTAGCCTTTGCCCTACTTCATTCCGTATTCCAAGGCCAAATTTGCCTGTTACTCCAGGTGTTTCTTGACTTCCTACTTTTGCATTCCAGTCCCCTATAATGAAAAGGACATCTTTTATTGAGTGTTAGTTCTAAAAGGTCTTGTAGGTCTTCATAGAACCATTCAACTTCAGTTTCTTCAGCATTACTGGTTGGGGCATAGACTTGGATTACTGTGATATTGAATGTTTTGCCTTGGAAATGAACAGAGATCATTCTGTCGTTTTTGAGATTGCATCCAAGTACTGCATTTTGGACTCTTTTGTAGACCATGATAACTACTCCATTTCTTCTAAGGGATTCCTGCCTGCAGTAGTAGATATAATGGTCATCTGAGTTAAATTCACCCATTGCAGTCCATTTTAGTTAACTGACTCCTAGAATGTCGACATTCGCTCTTGCCATCTCCCGTTTGACCACTTCCAATTTGCCTTGATTCATGGACATAATGTTCCAGGTTCCTATGCAATATTGCTCTTTACAGCAACAACACAAGAGAAGACTCTACACATGGACATCACCAGATGGTGAACACTGAAATCAGATTGATTATATTCTTTGCAGCCAAAAATTGAGAAGCTCTATACAGTCAGCAAAAACAAGACCGGGAACTGACTGTGGTTCAGATCATGAACTCCTTATTGTCAAATTCAGACTTAAATTGAAGAAAGTAGGGAAAACCACTAGACCATTCAGGTATGACCTAAATCAAATCCCTTATGATTATACAGTGGAAGTGAGAAATAGATTTAAGGGCCTAGATGTGATAGATAGAGTGCCTGATGAACTATGGACTGAGGTTCGTGACATTGTACAGGAGACAGGGATCAAGACCATCCCTATGGAAAAGAAATGCAAAAAAGCAAAATGGCTGTCTGGGGAGGCCTTACAAATAGCTGTGAAAAGAAGAGACGTGAAAAGCAAAGGAGAAAAGGAAAGACATACACATTTGAATGCAGAGTTCCAAAGAATAGCAAAAAGAGATAAGAAAGCCTTCCTCAGTGATCAATGCAAAGAAATAGAGGAAAACAAGAGAATGGGAAAGACTAGAGATCTCTTCAAGAAAATTAGAGACACCAAGGGGACATTTCATGCAAAGATGGGCTCGATAAAAGACAGAAATGGTATGACCTAACAGAAGCAGAAGATATTAAGAAGAGGTGGCAAGAATACACAGAAGAACTGTACAAAAAAGACCTTCATGACCCAGATAATCACTATGGTGTGATCACTCACCTAGAGCCAGACATCCTGGAATGTGAAGTCAAGTGGGCCTTAGAAAGCATCACTACGAACAAAGTTAGTGGAGGTGATGGAATCTCAGTTGAGCTATTTCAAATCCTAAAAGATGATGCTGTGAAAGTGCTGCACTCAATATGCCAGCACATTTGGAAAACTCGACAGTGGCCACAGGACTGGAAAAGGTCAGTTTTCATTCCAATCCCAAAGAAAGGTAATGCCAAAGAATGCTCATACTACTGCACAATTGCACTCATCTCACACACTAGTAAAGTAATGCTCAAAATTCTCCAAGCCAGGCTTCAGCAATACATGAACCATGAACTTCCAGATGTTCAAGCTGGTTTTAGAAAAGGCAGAGGAACCAGAGATCAAATGGCCAACATCCACTGGGTCATCAAAAAAGCAAGAGAGTTCCAGAAAAACATCTGCTGCTGCTAAGTTGCGTCAGTCGTGTCTGACTCTGTGGGACCCCGTAGACGGCAGCCCGACAGGCTCCTCTGTCCCTGGAATTCTCCAGGCAAGAATACTGGAGTGGGTTGCCATTGCCTTCTCCAATGCATGAAAGTGAAAAGTGAAAGTGAAGTCACTCCGTCGTGTCTGACTCTTAGCGACCCCATGGACTGTAGCCTACCAGGCTCCTCCGTCCATGGGATTTTCCAGGCAAGAGTACTGGAGTGGGGTGCCATTGCCTTTTCCTAGAAAAACATCTACTTCTGCTTTATTGACTATGCCAAAGTCTTTGACTGTGTGGATCACAATAAACTGTGGAAAATTCTTCAAGAGATGGGAATACCAGAGCACCTGACCTGCCTCTTGAGAAATCTGTATGCAGGTAAGGAAGCAACAGTTAGAACTGGACATGGGACAACAGACTGGTTCAAAGTAGGAAAAGGAGTACATCAAGGCTATATATTGTCACCCTGCTTATTTAACTTATATGCAGAGTATATCACGAGAAACGCTGGGCTGGAAGAAGCACAAGCTGGAATCAAGACTGCCTGGAGAAATATCAATAACCTCAGATATGCACATGACACCACCCTTATGGCAGAAAGTGAAGAGGAACTAAAAAGCCTCTTGTTTAAAGTGAAGGAGGAGAGTGAAAAAGTTGGCTTAAAGCTCAACATTCAGAAAAGCAAGATCCTGGCATCTGGTCCCATCACTTCATGGGAAATAGATGGGGAAATAGTGGAAACAGTGCAGACTTTATTCTTTTGGGCTCCAAAATCACTGCAGATGGTGAGTGCATCCATAAAATTAAAAGAGGCTTACTCCTTGGAAGGAAAGTTATGACCAACCTAGATAGCATATTGAAAAGCAGAGACATTACTTTGCCAACAAAGGTCCACCTAGTCAAGGCTATGGTTTTTCTAGTGGTCAAGTATGGATGTGAGAGTTGGACTATGAAGAAAGCTGAGCACTGAAGAGTTGATGCTTTTGAACTGTGGTGTTGGAGAAGACTCTTGAGAGTCCCTTGAACTGCAAGGAGATCCAACCAGTCCATTCTGAAGGAGATCAGTCCTGGATGTTCATTGGAATGACTGATGCTAAAGCTGAAACTCAAATACTTTGGCCACCTCATGCGAAGAGTTGACTCATTGAAAAAGACCCTGATGCTGGAAGGGATTGGGGGCAGGAGGATAAGGGGATGACAGAGGATAAGATGGCTGGATGGCATCATCGACTTGATGGACATGAGTCTGAGTGAACTCCAGGAGTTGGTGATGGACAGGGAGGCCTGGCATGCTGTGATTCATGGGGTCGCAAAGAGTCAGACACGACTGAGCAACTGAACTGAACTGAACTGATAGTTGCCTTGATAGTTCTGCTTTGTGGACCTGTTATTTTGCTATTATGAACTTTGTAACCCAAAGGTTCATGTTGTTCTCCCAAATTGGAGGTCAGAGAGTCAGGGTGCAATATATCCCCATGAATGATGCTTATACTATGAGTTAAGAGCATCAAGGCGGGGGTGGGGGGGTGGGGAGGGGATGAAGAAGGAAACAGACAAAATAGGCTCCATTTTGAAAGCAGGAGTCCATCTTGGGCCGGACTGTGGACTTTGAGCTATATGCCCAGTATCTATGGAAACAACATACCAACTGGAAAACCAGGCCCCCTGAATGGAAGAGCCCCAGGGCTCGTACCTAGACTCTCTGTTGCCTAAAAGAATACCCTAATTATCTGTGCAACCGAATAGAATCATAAATTCTATTATGCTTATTGGGGTATGACCACAGGCCTATTGATAATTGTCCAGTGTTAACTACCTAGGCTTAAGGCATATGAATCACGGGTTAACTTTGATTGTACCTTTCTTTTCCTTTGTTCAGACTAGTTTCAGGGAATTTGGGGAGGTGGGTTTGGGCACGTACACTTAGGGTGTATAAGGTTTTCAGAAAACCTGGTCAGGGTCCTTGGCTAAGAGGAGACTCTGCCTTGGGCCCACTGATGTAATAAACTGCACTCCACTATCTGCATTGTCCTTCTGAGTGAGTTTGTTTCCCAGAACGCATGGCCACAACATTCTGTCTGAATTTCTGTGTCAGAAGGTGTATTCCTGATGTATCCATGGAGAGAGGTGCACTCCACATCCACCTAATCGTCTGCCATCTTGTTCTCCAGGCTAGGATTTAAAGGATGAAAAAGAATTTTTCAAATAGCCTACAAGAAGAGTAAGCAAATATTCCATCAAGGGGATAGAATGCATAAAGGCGAGAGGATAAGGTACCCTGTTAAGGTTGCTTAAGCAATGGGGATGGGAGTGAGGGGAATTAGCTTATTTAGAGACTAGGTCTTGAATGGATATATGTTTCCTACTGGGAAGCTTGGGCTTCATCCTGTTCCTGGTGAGAACAGTGAAGTATTATAAGTGGAAGAGAAATAGAATAAATCTTGCATTTAAAAAAGTTCCCTTTAGGACAATCTGAATGCTTGGGTTTGAGGGGGAAACCTTGAAGCAGGGATTTATTTCAGTTAAGATGCTATTGCTACACCTCAAAGCAAGAGATGATGAAAGCTAACTAAGGCTGTCAACTTGAAAGGAGGAATTAAATTTATGAGTAAAGATTCATTTTCAAATGTGGTGTCAAAGTGTAGAGTGAGCAGGAAAGGGGAAGATTTATTGCAAGGCATTGGTTTATGAAATTGTGAGAGCTGGCCAGGCAAGTCTGAAATGCTATAAAGCAGGCCTTCAGAAGGCAGATTGGAAACTCTCAGACAGGAACTGACATTGACAATCTACAGAGAGAATTTCTTCTTTCTCAGGGAAACCTCAATTATGCTCTTAGTGTTACCCAAAAACTGGCTTCACCTGTTGTTGGGTTCTGAGCTAATAGACGCAATCAAGCCAATGATCAGGAGAAGGAAAGATTTATTACTTGGACCAAGTAAGGAGAACACTGAGGATCTTTCCCAAAGCAGTGTCTCCCTGAACTGCAAAATTGAGGGTGTTTTAAGTGAAGGGTACATGCATATTCATAAAGGGGCTTAAGCAAAAAGAGAATTCAGCAAAGGATTGTGGCAAAGATTGACAGAGTCCAAGCTTGACTTGACTGAAGTCAGGAGGGTCAATATCACCCTCCCATCCTCCACCTGGATGGGAGTCTTAGTTCCTGCAGAAGTCAAAGATATATTATTATGTACTATATTCCTTGAGGAGGAACTAGGACTCTGCTTTATGACTGTACTCTTGTTTGGCTTCCTTTTCTCTGTTCCTATATTCCTTTGTTATTCCTATATTCCCTAAGGTTGAGATCTGTTCAAAGGCAAGCACTCTCCCTGGCTTAGATCACAAAATGGTTTAGGCCAAAATGATTTCTCTTTGTCAAGAAAATCATTCCTGATTCTCCTTCTCCAGGGATCCCCCAATTTATCTGCTTACATTAGGGCCTTTCAGCTGACTAGATCAGACCTATCCAGATTATAGAAAATAATATCCTCTACTTAGTCAACTGATTTTAGATATTAATCACATATACAAAATGCCTCCTCAGCAACATCTAGTTAGCATTTGCTTGAATAATTAAGGACTCTAGCCTAGATAAGTTGACTCATAAAACTGATCATTATATATCTTTTTTTTTTTTTTTTTTTTTACAATTCTGAGTTACAAGATGTGGAGGGTGGCTGCGACACTAATTGAGATACAGAACACACGAGGAAGAGCCCGCCGGAAACAACAATGATAGGAAAACTGACCGTGTTTCATAGATGCCAAGATGCACTTTTTCTTTTCATTTTAATGTTTCTGAAATTAGGATACGTTTCATAATTGATGAAATTTTACCACTATAATTGACTTTTTTCTTATAATTTATAATATGATGGTGTGTTCTATAGTTGATAGCTTATGGTTGATAGCTAGTTTTAGCAAGTGAGCTATATACTTTTTTAATTGGTTGTTACAATAAATCAAAAGAATGTTGAGGTGTGACAGAAAACAGCAAAATTCTGTAAAGCAATTATTCTTCAATAAAAAAATAGATTAATTAAAAAAAGAATGTCTCAAGGTTGTAAAGATCTTACTAGACTCACTCCCACAATTTACATTTTAAGATAACAGGATTAGAACTAACAATAGAAAAATCTTACCAGGCCCACTCCCATAATATACATTTTAAGATAGCTGGATTAGTCAGAAGGTTTTCCAGAAGGAGAAACTGTTCTTAAGCAGGATACATTATTGTTCTATAATCCTTAGTACAGAGTTTAAAGTCACCTATATTCAACTGAATGTTGAAGCAATGCAAATGGATAAAATCCTTAGGGAAAGCAGGTGGAGTGAGAATAGTCCGTTGAACAGTCAATCCTAAAGAACACCCAAACTTAAGGGAGGAACAAAGGGAAGGAAATTAGAGAAAAAGGAAAGGAAAGTCACAGAAGCAAAGGGAGCAGACAACTTTAACTATAGGGCAAAGATGATCAACGTCAAATGTAATGAGAGGACCAGTAAGTACCCACTGAGTAACTAATGACTTCCAGTATGACTTCAGTGGGGTGGGAAGAAGGAAGTCAGGTGCACTGGATTGAGGAATCAGAGAGAAGTAGGATGGCAGGGGTCACAGATGCTGCTGCTGATCAGGATGCTGTAGCAACAGTTGCTAATCAGGAAATAGAGAGGATTCAGAGACAAGGAAGGAGTGGCCAAGAAACAGTAGAGCAGCACTGGGGATACAATCGTGCCTCAAGGGATGCACACAGCAATATCTTTGAGCTGTTTTATAGAAATAAAATCCCAAACAAATGGAAGGTGTTAGCATTCTTCATTTCAAAGAAGGTCACTTTGATAATGCCAAGAAATTCATCATTCTTTAAGGAAACTTAGCTAAGGAGGAATGGACTGATAAAAGAAACTAAATAGAGGGAACAAGGTCAAAGGTGGTTTCCTTGGAAGTGACTCAGACTTTAACCTGTTTCTAGGATCAATAGTAAGGATGTGGGCCTTGGCTAACACATCAAGCTAAGTTTGGTTATCAGATCATTTGACTGACAGCTTGAACTCTAACAAAGTGTGCTCAAAGGTGAGAGAGAGGAAGCCAGTCAATTAGGCAGAGCTCACCCAAGAGAGGTGATTCAACACTTTAATGACTAGACTATTTACAAAGATGTGAGCAGGATACAGGGAAAGTAAATCTAAGGTTGGCAGAAGCAGTGACTCCTCAAAGAACAAGGACAAGAAGTTATTGGAATCTGGAAAGACTGGTAAACTTTGGAGAGAGATGCCATAGTTCCCTAGGGAGAGAGCTGTGGGTGTGAATTCTCTGATCTCCCCTCCTTCTGCCCTCTTACCTCTCACGGGGCCTCCTTTTGAATGAATTTAGCAGGAAGACAGGGGATGGTCTATTTGATGAAAAGCTTAGTAATCAGCCTCCTGGAGCACAGAGCAGAGTGGAGAAGGGTGATGAGTGGATTTCATGGAGCAAATGGAAGGTACTCAGCAGAAGAGAGCTGTTTCTGAATAGGAGACAACCTGGGTCGATGTTACTCCCCATGAAGACAAAGAGATTCTGTGATGTATTCTAGCAGTACTGACAAAAAAGTGCTATTCTAATTTTTGCCTAGTTAATGAGAAACTGATATTTGTATCAGTTTGTATTAGCCCCAATATTTTTGTCTTAATTCAATTCTGTTGCTCATGTGGTATTGTATATAATGAAAACAACCAATAGCATATGGTTTTGAAAAGATTCTAATTCTCTGCTGCAGAAATAAATTACTGACATAATGTTTTATTTTTATATTAAAATACAGCTTCCCATTAAGAGGATGCTTCTCCTTTCAAAAATCTGAACAAATTTTTGTTTTAAAAAAAATTACTGAAACTGGTTAGATTTAGCCCTGAAAAAAAAAATTCAGTGTTAAAACTTCCTGTAGGTCTTGCAGACCAAGTGACTTCAATAATATTGATTCCATACCTATTTCATTTTTAGTATCATTATAGACAACTTTAGCTAGCAGACAATTTAAGGATTTTATCAGATCAGTTCAGTTCAGTTGCTCAGTTGTGTCCAACTCTTTGCAACCCCATGAATCACAGCATGCCAGGCCTCCCTGTCCATCACCAACTCCCGGAGTTTACCCAAACTCCTGTCCATTGAGTCGGTTACACAATCCAACCATCTCATCCTCTGTCGTCCCCTTCTCCTCCTGCCTTCAATCCTTCTCAACATCAGGGTCTTTTCAAATGAGTCAGCTCTGCATCAGGTGGCCAAAATATTGGAGTTTCAGCTTCAACATCAGTCCTTCCAGTGAATACCCAGGACTGATTTCATTAAGGATGGACTGGTTGGATCTCCTTGCAGTCCAAGGGACTCTCAAGAGTCTTCTCCAACACCACACTTCAAAAGCATCAATTCTTCTGTGCTCAGCTTTCTTTACAGTCCAACTCTCACAACCATACATAACTACTGGAAAAACCATAGCCTTGACTAGACAGACCTTTGTTGACAAAGTAATCTCTCTGCTTTTTAATATGCTATCTAGGTTGGTCATAAATTTCCTTCCAAGGAGTAAGCGTCTTTTAATTTCATGGCTGCAATCACAACCTGCAGTGATTTTGGACCCCAAAAGAGTAAAGTCTGACACTGTTTCCACTATTTCCCCATCTATTGGCCATGAAGTGATGGAACCAGGTGCCATGATCTTAGTTTTCTGAATGTTGAGCTTTAAGGCAACTTTTTCACCCTCCTCATTCATTTTCATCAAGAGGCTCTTTAGTTCTTCTTCCCTTTCTGCCATAAGGGTGGTGTCATTTGCATATTGATATTTCTCCCGGCAATCTTGATTCCAGCTTGTGCTTCTTCCAGCCCAGCGTTTCTCATGATGTACACTGCATATAAGTTAAATAAGCAGGGTGACAATACACAGCCTTGATGTACTCCTTTTCCTATTTGGAACCAGTCTGTTGTTCCATGTCCAGTTCTAACTGTTGCTTCCTGACCTGTATATAGGTTTCTCAAGAGGCAGGTCAGGTGCTCTGGTATTCCCATCTCTTGAAGAATTTTCCACAGTTTATTGTGATCCACACAGTCAATGGCTTTGGCATAGTCAATAAAGCAGAAAGAGATGTTTTTCTGGAACTCTCTTGCTTTTTCCATGATCCAGCGGATGTTGGCAATTTAATCTCTGGTTCCTCTGCCTTTTCTAAAACCAGATTGAACATGGAAGTTCATGGTTCACATATTGCTGGAGCCTGGCTTGGAGAATTTTGAGCATTACTTTACTAGCGTGTGAGATGAGTGCAATTGTGGGGTAGTTTGAGCATTCTTTGGCATTGCCTTTCTTTGGGATTGGAATGAAAACTGACTTTTTCCAGTCCTGTGGCCACTGCTGAGCTTTCCAAATGTGCTGGCATATTAAGTGCATCACTTTCACAGCATCATCTTTCAGGATTTGAAATAACTCATCTGGAATTCCATCACCTCTATTAGCTTTGTTCATAGTGATACTTCCTAAGGCCCACTTGACTTCACATTCCAGGATGTCTGGCTCTAGGTGAGTGATCACATCATCGTGATTATCTGGGTTGTGAGGATCTTTTTTGTATAGTTCTTCTGTGTATTCTTGCCACCTCTTCTTAATATCTTCTGCTTCTGTTAGGTCCATACCATTTCTGTCCTTTATCGAGCCCATCTTTGCATGAAATGTCCCCTTGGTATCTCTAATTTTCTTGAAGAGATCTCTAGTCTTTCCTATTTTATTTTATCAGATAAGCCAATGCAGTTTCTACAAATATGAGACCTTAGAGAAACAGTACTTAGAACTAACAGATTTCAAATTTGCATTTTTAAAATTACTTTCATCAACATACATGTCCACATGCACACTTTCTGGATCAATAACTCATTATTATTCAGAGATTTTTCTCATATTAACATGGAAGGCAAAGTTGGTAATAAATTTGTAGATAATCCTCAGGAAATTTTCCTTTCATAACTTTCAAATGATATGTCAGGGGAGTGTGTAGTTTTCTCAGTTCTGTCTCACCATTGCAAAGATTTGAAACGGTGGACTAGTGTTATAGCTGAGTTACAGCTCAGAGTTTTATCTCGCAAGCAAAGGAAAGTACACCCTCAAGAGGTGAGGGCAGGCGACCCCAAAGGAAAGGTCTTGGCTTCCTCTTTTTTTTTTTTTTTTGGCTTCCTCTTTTTATATGTTTTGTCTCCTCCCCCCTGAGTCTGCCCTATGCAAATTGGGCTAGCCAAGAAAGAGGCATGTTTGTTTCATCTGAAGTTCTTACTTCAGTCCATGGATTTTCTTTTGTTCCATTTTCCAAGGCTTTTCTCTTTCTTTGTCTTTTAGCCACTGCCATTTTGGACTCCTTTTTCCTTTTTCCTATTCTAACTACCTAACATTCTCCCCTTCAAGAGATGGGAGGCCCAATTCTTTGTGAATAGGGTGTCAAGGTCTCTCTGGCTACTTCCTGCTGATCTGGGATTGCGAGGGGCATTGGGCCTCCCCCTCTTGCTATTCTCAAGCCTCAGAGTCCTTATAGTGGTGTCCATCTAAGCACATGTGATATTTTCCATGGTCAGGTGTAGTTTTATATATCCTTGTTGAACTAGCATGGCATTTTGTAGCTTGTTGACTTGGGCAGAGACAAGATGGGTTAAATAATTGATAATACATGAAGCATCATAAGCAGTATCAATATGGTGATAACAGGGGTTAGTTGGGGCATTAGCCAACTATTCCCCTTTGCCAGGAGAAGGAACCCCCAAGGAGAGATTGTAGCCACCCTGAGGACTCTCCACCTCATTCTTTGAGATCCTGTAGAATATGAAAGTTTTTCTTGAGGATCGTGAGACTTTCTTTAACTTAGCTGGAAGTATTTACCCAGAAACAACACATCTCATTCAAGATGGCTCAAGTCCCTCCTTTTTCAGGGATCAGGAGATCTATCTCCTGTCTATTTTGGTGTACAACCTCTGCCAAGCTGTGTTGGCTCTTTAGAGCTGTCCTGAGAAATCTTATCCCCAGAAACTTAATTTTGGGGGTGTTCATTAGAATGGCACTCATTTGTAGTCCTGGCTAGGTATCTGAGATCTCCCAGGGGCTCACAGTGTATTAAGTGTCCTCTTCTGTTTTCTTCCAGGGCTTGACTCATGAGTAGTGAATCCAGGAATCATGCCCTGGTACCTTGACTGCTGTGGAGGTAGAAAGTATTACAGGGTAGGGCCCTTCCGTGTGGGCTGGAGTTGAGCTTTTGGGGACCCATCTTTCCAGACTTTAATTAGGACTTGAGTCCCTGAGGCATATAGGGGTGGCTCTTTAGAACCTTTTGGGTCCTGGTTGACACCCCACAAGCATATTTCTTGTTGGAACTGCCCAACGGCCATGTATAAGACCAAAGGATCTGAGCCTCTGGATCTAGGAAGAGGTTGTTGACATAAGCAAAGGTCTCGCATATAGCATCTCGGTAAAGACTAAGACCAACCTATTCCTCAGGAGCAATATGGGTGTGGAGAAGAGCTATTGGTAAAGCCTCCTTCCATCCCAGGGAGGTCTCCTGGGTTATCTTTTCTATTGCTGATTTTAAGAATTTGTTGACTCTTCCTAATTTCCTGAAGACTGAGGTCTCCAGGCTCAATGGAGGTAATAAGTAATACTCAATGCCTGCAGTGCTGGATACCTGGGTTTGATCCCTAGGTTGGAAAGGTCCCCTGGAGAAGGGAAATTCTACCCAATCCAGTATTTTGGCGAATTCCATGGACTGTATAGTCCATGGGGTTGCAAAGAATCAGACACAACTGAGCAAACTTCACTTTCACTTTCTTTCAATGCTTTAGAGACCTCTTGGGTGACCTTAGAAATAAATGATATTCCATTATCACTGGGTAATGACCTGGGCAGGCCAAATCTCAGAATGATTTCATGGAGCAGTTTTTTTTTTTTTTTTTTTTTTTTTTAACCACCTCCTCGGCTTTCTCAGTCTGAGTGGGAAAACCTTCAATCCACCCTGTGAATGTATCTATCATGACTAGTAGGTGTTTATACCCTTGAGAAACTGGCATCCTGGTGAAGTCCATGGTAGCTCCCCATACTGTTGAATAGACTGGGTGAGCTGGGGTCTTCGAGAGCCTTGGGGACTGTTTAACTGGCAAGTGGGACAAGAGGACACCACTTTCCTTATAGTTGTCTGGAGGCCTGTTCCTCTGAAGGATCTCTCTAGTAATCTTTGGAGGGCCTTCTCCCCTAAATGAGTGGTAACATGTAAAGAGTTAACCAACTTTCACTGGAGGTTCCCAGGCAGAAAAAGGAGTCCCTCCTTTTGGAACCTACCCCATATGATCTTCTTGAAAGCCCTCACTCTTAGCTTTAAGAGTCTCACCTTCAGTATATGAAGGAGTTTCTGGCAAATTAGTTTGTGGAACTAAGGTGGCAACCCCTATTAGGTCATTGTTCTGTAATGCTGCTCTATTAGCTGCCTGATCAGCTGTTTCGTTCCCTCGTGCCACTTCCGTGCTCCCTTTTTGGTGTCCTTTACAGTGGGAGACTGAAACCTCAGGGGGCAGATGGACAGCCTCCAAGAGCCTAAGGATTTGATCACCATACATTATTGGGGACCCTCGGGTGGTCAAGTGGCCTCTTTCTCTCCAAATAGCAGCATGAACATGTAGCATCAGAAAGGCATACTTGGAGTCAGTGTAAATGACTACTCTTTTTCCTTTTCCCAGCTCTAAAGCTCAAGTCAGGGCTATGCACTCAGCCAATTGGGCTGAAGTACCTGGTGACAAACGCCTAGCCTCAGTGGTCTCGAAATTGAAGACTACTGTATATCCAGCTCTTCTTTTTCCATCTAAGCCAAAGCTGTTTCCATCAGTGTACCAAATTTCCTCAGGATTGGTCAGAGGATCTTCTGACAACCCTCTCTGGATTTTATCCAACGATCCAAAGTTTCTAGGCAAGAATGAAAGGGTAGAGAGCCCTCAGGGGTAGACAGGAGGGTAGCTGGGTTAAGAAAGTCACAAGGGGATATAGTCACATCTGGATTTTCCATCAGCACTGCTTGATATCTGAGGATCCTTTGATCAGACATTCATAAATGGCATCTCACATTCAGGAGTTTTTTCACTTGGTGGCTGGTAAAAATAGTTAATTTGCCCCCAAAAGAGAGTTTTAAAGCATCTTCTATCAGGACTGCAATAGCTGCAAGATTTCGAAGGCAGGGAAAGATCTCTTCCCAATAAAGGAATAGGGCACTCAGGGATCACCAGAAACTTGTGGGAAAATATTTGTCCACCCCAGCAACAAAGAAGTGCTTGGGTGAATCTTTTTGTAATTGTTTTTCCTGTAGCACCCAAAATGTTACATGTTTGGGAGGAGAAGGCTCTGGAGTAGGAGGTCAGGACAGAGTTGACACAGTCCCTGTGTCAACCAAGAAATTCTCAGACCCACCTGCCACATCCAGTTGCACCCTTGGCTCCAGCCCCATGATGGTTATCTGTGACAGGTGGGCTGGATGAAGTGGGCCCCTTTAGTCCTGTTGAACCATCATGAGGGAAGGCTTGGAGCTTGACCTTGAGGCTCTCGGGTCCAGAGGACAGAGTGCTGACCAATGTCCCAAATGATGGCATTTGCAGCAAGCTGTTTTAGGAGACTTGCCAGTTTGGGAACTCTCTGGCCCAATATCCCACCTGTCTACAGGTTAGGCATTTGCCTCGTGCCTGTCCTTCAAGGACTCAGGGTTTGCCATAGGGCTTCCCTGGAGGGTAGCCAGAATCTGGGTATGCCTTGTCTCTTTCCTTCTCATCCTTTCCTGGGCCTTGGCCTCCTTCTCCTATTCTTTTTTATAAAAGATATTGATGGCTGTCTGGACTATGTCATCTAAAGAGGCAGCAGGGTCCTGCTACTGTAGCTGTTGTAACTTTATCCTGATGTCTGATGCACATTGGGACAGGAATTTGTCCTTTAAAGTCACCTGTCCCTCATAAGAGTTTAAGTCCAGATTGGTTAACTTTTGGAGGGCCTCTTTTAGCCTTTCCAGAAAGGCAATGTTGTTCTCATTGGGCTCCCAGGTTATTGCTGAGACTGGGCACAGTCCCACAGTAATAGGTTTCCTTCTATTTCCATGGGTGGACTTTCTTAGGGGTGAGTCTTTCTGAAGCTTATCCTACCCAGTACTGTTGCAACCTGAGAGCTCAATGTCCCCGGGTCAGGGTGCAGATCGCCAGGCAGGTTGAAGCATGACAACCTCCTGGAGATCAAATCCCTGGGCAGGTCGAGGCATGTCGGCCTCCTGGGACCCTTGGACTGGCGGATCCCCGAGCAGGTTGAGGAATGACAACCTCCTGAGAACCAAATCCCTAGGCAGGTCGACTTCCTGGGATCCCCAGGCTGGAGTTGGGCATACCCAAGTTCTCCAGAATGACTAGTCCTGGGTAGGATTAAGGGGTTTTAATCTTAACTCATTGCTGGTTTGTCCACCAAAGATGGGAATAGATACCATGTTGTAAAGCAATCCAAACCTGTGCCCTGAGACCGGGAACCTGGCAAAAAGCCATAAGCCTTATCCTCTTGAGGTAATATAAGTCACTGAGTTCCTCCCCTAGTCCTCCATAAGAGAAGTTCAGGGTATTTCCAATGGTAAACATTTCATTGTCAAAGAACTGCTGTAGGTAATAACAGAAGGAATGACAAAAGAGTGGGTTATCTGCTCCTGTTAAGTGTCTTTTAATAAGCTGGGTGGAGTGATGTTGCCTATAGAGGGGGCAGGGTTGTAGGTTGTAGGAGTTAGTAAGTGGCAACAGACCAGATGTTCCATAAAAGTGGAATGGAGATTTGATCCAGGGATATGTTTGTAGCTTTAGGATAAGGGTGGTAAGGGCTTTGGTCCAAATGGCCTGCAGGGCCAACTCCCAAAGTGGCAAACATTGTCTCTGGAAGCCCAGTTGCCCTTGAAGGGATGCCACCAACAGATGGACTTCTAGCAGGCTTTGTGTGCCTGTCACCCACTCTAGCAGGTCCAATGAGAGGTTCTGTTGTCACACATGTTGTGGAAAACATGGAAGATGAAGGCCTGAATTTCTAGAGGGATTGGATATTATACAGTATTTACCTCCCAAAGGTCAGCTATTTTCTCTTTGTCCCTCCAGAAGATTGTAGATGCAACATTGTGGCCCTGGATGGGGCTCAGGAAAAGAGCATGAAATAGGAGGGAAGGGGGCAGGGCACAAGTTTTGAAAGAATGAGATAGCCCGAGGGCATAACATAAGCCAATTAAAATCAAATGGGTCCAAGATAGCAGACAAATCAGATTCAACTAAACCTTGATCCTCAACCTGCAAGCTAAATGGCACACCCAGAGGGAGTCAGTGATTCCCCAACTGTTGGAATGATCCTCCCACTTATTAGCATATGAAATTGTCCAACCCATAAAAACTACCAACACCACATTTCATGGCTGCTGTACTTACACTGTGCTATGGCCTACACTCCTGGAGTGTGCTTTTCTCTGAATCTAAACAAATCTACCTCTTATCTATCACTGTGTCTCTCACTGAATTCTTTCTTCAATGAAACATCAAGAACTTGAGCTTCATTAAGTCTTGAAACCAGGCACCATGGATTTTGGCTGGGTTTGAGTCCCTGCCAGACATGACTGAGTAACTAAGCATAGCACAGAGTCCCTGCCACATGGGTTTGACTCCCAATCTTAGGTAAACAGTTTCAAACACAACTTTTAGAAATGGAAAGATGACGACCTGCCCAATACTTTGTTAACAGTGGCAGAGATGGAGAGAGGAGCTGAAGGACGGGAGGAAAAATCTGTGGGAAGTGTGGGTCAAGGAACCCCTTTCATAACTTGCCAGAAAATCTGCTATATACCTGACCTGTGCCCATAATTTTCATTGGCCTGATCCTTGGCACAAAGGAGGTTAAGGACAGAACCCTCATCCACTTGGTCAACAGCTACTAAGGCCCAGAGGGTATTGGAGCCTTTGAGATACATTGGGGAGTGGCCCCTGCCAGAGTTCCTCAGTTGTACCCACTGCCACTTGCCTGTTCGTGGGGGGTTTGAGGAAACAAGAAATGAGAGATTGTAAAGGAATTAAAATTTTGTTAGTCATATGTCCTTCCAGCCATTGGGGTGAGAACCTCCTACCTCATCCAGAGGTCTTCTGGAATCTGTGACTGAGCCATGTGAGCTTTCTGCTGAGTTTGTTTTTGCTATCCCAGTTTCAGCATGCTAGGCTTCTTGTCACTTCCATTGTGCTGGGTTTCCTTTGCGTCTGGCTTCCACAGTGTGAGCTTTTGCCAAGTTGGGCTTCTGTTGTGCTTGGTTTCTTCCTCACTGGGGCTGAGCTGATGTTGCTTCATCCAGGTTACATCCAGGTCATGGCAGCAGATATGTTGGGGAAGTGTGTAATTTCCTCGGTTCTGTCTTGCCATAGCAAAGATTTGAAATGGTGTACCAGAGTTACAGCTCAGTTTTATTCGGCCAAGCAAAGGAAAGTACACCCTTGAGGCATGAGGGCAGGCTGACCCCAAAGGCAAGGCGTCAATCCATCTTGGCTTCCTCTTTTTATATGTTTTGTCTCCTCTCCCCTGAGCCTGCCCTATGCAAATTGGGCTAGCCAAGAAGGTGGCATGTTTTGTTTCACCTGAAGTTCTCACTATGGTCCAAGGATTTTCTTTTGTTCCATTTTTGTGGGCTTTTCCCTTTCTTTGTCTTTAGCCACCACCATTTTGGACTCCTTTTTCCTATTCTAGCTACCTAACAAAACTTAAAAAAAAAAAAAAACCCACTACTCTTTCTTTGCTAAGCCTTAAAAACCAACTAGCATCTGGCCAATTCAAGAATATGCTTAGTTTTGAAGGGAATATGGAGGTTTGTAGAATATAAGGAATTGTCATGTTTTCCATTTACAACTAATTTTTTCCTCAAGTAAGATTGCAAATTCAAATTTTCACAACTTTTTTTTTTGAGAATCATTGAGTCTTTACCTTTTTTAAATCTACCCACATCTGTTTATTCTTATCTAAGTATCTTGTAACTGGAACTGAACAGGACCCTGTGGGACTCCTAGGCATGGAAGCCTTTCTGTATTCCCTCCCTTATTTCTTTTTGTAGAGAACAGATTCCAGCCTCCATGAATTTCCCTGATTTCTGAAGGGCAGGTTTGAACAGTTGCTAACCAGGAAAGGAAGTGGATGTGGAGACAAAGGAAGAGGACCAAGAAACAATAATGCAGCTTTGGGGCAGGATCCTCAGAGGATATACATAATAAAATCTTTGAGTTCTTTTGCAGAGCTATACCCCCCAACAAACAGAAGGTGTCAGCATTCTTCATTCCAGAGAAGATCATAGTTTGATAACTTCAAGAAGCTTATCAGGAGACCACCTGAGGCCAGGTTATAGGATTGTAGGCCCTGCAGACATCCTGATCCTTACAGCAACCCCACCCTTGAACCATTGCTGTAAAACTCCTCACCAGATTCTCCCTGGGTGGGACACACAGTTTTGAGGGGCATGAGCCCACTATGTCCCCCTTTGCCTGGCAAAACAATAAAGTTATTCTTTTCTGCTTCACCCAAAACTCTGTTTCCAAGATTCAATTCAGCACCGAGTTTTTGGCATTATTACCTCTGTGGTTCCAGGGATACTCATAATCCAGTCTTATGGACTCACCTTTAAAGAATTACCAGTTGGGCATAAAAGTCTAATGAGAAGCAAGTGAAATCTTTACTTAGTCCCTTGACAAATCACCAAAGGATAATTAGGATAATCCTAATTCTTTGATGTCCTCTTTAGACCTTACTCTCATTTTCAATCACATGTCGGTAGGGAGAGAGTTACAGCAGTGCTAATGAAGCTTAAACTTCAATGACCCACTTGCACAGGCATGTCCCACAGTCCCTGGAAGAAGCCTTGGTAGTGGTTCATATGATCTTGGTTTTTCGGTAAAATTTTTGAAAAATAATGTGTTTTCATTGTCATCTTTTGACACCACTGTCTCTTTCCATCTAGTCTTTCTCTCCATCACACTCACCTGACATGAGTGCTGGTCAAAGACATTCTGAGGATCCAGTTCTGGGTGAGTGGGGTTAGAGTTCCATTTAGTTTGGGTTTAACAGAATGTATTTGTGTGGTTCATAGTTATCCTTGCACGTCATCAAATTATAGCTAGGCATACAAGTGTAGCAATGGCTTCCAGGAACCCTCTCATTGCACACAATTCCAATCGTGATGTGATAAGAAATACATTTTTTTTCTTTTTTTTTTTGGTCCCTGATTTCTGGCACAGTGCTCCTTTTAAAAACCATTGGAATTTTCTGAGTAATAGGGCTGTCTTTTGTTATTCATAAAGAGCTCCTTTTCATTACTCCTAAGTTGATACTTATGAAGTAACTTTGGGGAGGGTTTCTAGATAGCCCCAGAATGGGATTGGTCACAAAAAGACCCTGAGATTGGAGGGTTAGAACTTTCAGCGCCACTTATAGATTTCTGGAAGATCAGATGGGATTGAAAGTTAAGTTCTGAAAAAAGTTCTTAAACCATATTTGTGAGCTTCCTGGTTGGTGAACACATCCAGGTGCTGGGAGGGTGCTGTGCCCAGAGAGGGTGTGGAAGCACCTGTGGACTCACCTACCCCTCTTTCATTCAGCTGCTGCTGAGTAGTGCTCATTATTATCAACTGCAAACATAAGTCAAGTGCTAGTCTGAGTTCTATGAGCCATTCTAGCAAATTATGAAGTGAAGTGAAGTGAAGTCGTTCAGTCGTGTCTGACTCTTTGCAACCCCATGGACTGTAGCTTATCAGGCTCCTCCATCCATGTGATTTTCCAGGCAAGAGTGCTGGAGTGGATTGCCATTTCCTTCTCCAGAGGATCTTCCCGACCCAGGAATCAAACTCGGGTCTCCTGCATTGCAGGCAGATGCTTTATCATCTAAGCTACCAGGGAAGCCTAGCAAATTATGGAGCCTAGCAAATTATCAAGGGAGTTGTCGGAAACCCAGACTTAGAGTCAGTCACTCAGAAGTACAGGTGGCCCATTGGCATTGAAATGGGACTGAGCCCCTTAATTGATGAGATCTGATGCCAATTCCAGGTAGATGGTGTCAAAGTTGAACTGAATTGTTGGACAGCTGGTTGGAGTCAGGAGGATTGGAGAGTTGGTTGCAGGTGTTAGTAAGTACCACACAAGTTAATGACACAAACACACAAAGGCAAAGACCAGAGTTCTGTGTTGCGATAGGAAAAAAATTCTGCCTAGCACCAGAAGTTTCTGAGTAGTGGGGGAGACACAGTTTTGAAAGTATGAAGCCAGAATTAAGTCTGGGATGTGTTTGTTTGTTTGTTTTGGGATTTATTGAGCTGTGACATTTGTCAGCTATTAAATTTTCTTTTCCTTTTCCCCCTCATTTTAATGAAAATTAATATTTGAGTTTTTAGGGAGCAAAATTTGCTGCCCCAAAATCTCTCTCTTTGTCAAGCAGAGCTGAAAACAATCCAGGCTCAAAATACTCAGGAGGAATTTGTGACCTCCCCCAGTGGCCTAAAAGAATTTGGATAGAGGGCCTGTTCTTAGGTAGAGCTGTCACCAGAGATCTCTGCAAAAACTATGGGCTGGACTCCAAGACCAGAGTCCACTCTGTCACCCATTGTCCATGGTGGCTCAGAAAAAGCACTTGTTTACTAAACATGTGCTTTCCCATCTGCATGTGAGAATTGCCTTCTTCTCCTTTGAAGTCCCAAAGTGGACTCCCATGCCCTGCAGCATCCTCCTTTATCTTTAACTGAAGATGGTGTTTAAGAAAAGGGCTTCAGGGGCCTCACTGGTGGCTCAGTAAAGACTCCACCTGCCAATGCAGGAGACTCAGGTTCAACCCCTGGTCCAGGAGGATCTCACATTCTGGGGAGCAACTATGCCCATGTGCCACAGCTATTGAGCCTGTGCTCTGAAGCCTAAGAGTCACAGCTGCTGAGCCTCTGTATTGCAACTGCTGAAGCCCAAGAGCCCTAAAGCCCATACTCTGCAACAAAATAAGCCACTGCAATGAGAAACCAGTTTACAATTGGAAAGTGGTCCCCACTTACTGCAACTAGAGAAAGCCCACACACCAACCAAGACTTAGCACAACCAAAAATAAATAAATTAATTACTTAATAAAATAATATTAAAAAAGCTAAAGCCATTTCATAAACTTAGTTTCCCTGGGTCTCTCCCATATCTTTGTGTTATTAAACTTTTCCTTTTTTTTCCATGCAGCTTGCTAGATCTCAGTTCCTCAACCAGGGACTGAACCAGGGCCATGGGAATGAAAGCACTAAGATAAAGTCTGATGCTGTAAAGCATAGTAACCTGGAATGTTAGGTCCATGAATCAAGGCAAATTGCAAGTGGTCAGACAGGAGATGGCAAGAGCGAACATCGACATTTTAGGAATCAGTGAACTAAAATGGATGGGAATGAGCTAATTTAATTCAGATGACCATTATACATACTACTGTGGGCAAGAATCCCTTAGAAGAAATGGAATAGCCATCATAATCAACAAAAGAGTCTGAAATGCAGTACTTAGAAGCAATCTCAAAAATGAAAGAATCATCTCTGTTAGTTTCCAAGACAAACCATTCAATATCACAGTAATCCAAGTCTATGCCCCAACCACCAATGCTGAAGAAGCTGAACAGTTCTATGAAGACCTACATGATCTTCTAGAACAAACAAAAAGATGTCCAAAAAAGATGTCCTTTTCATCATAAGGGACTGGAATGCAAAAGAAGGAAGTCAAGAAACACTTGGAGTAACAGGCAAATTTGGCCTGGGAGTACAGAATTAAGCAGGGCAAAGGCTAACAGAGTTTTCCCAAGAGAATGCACTGGTCATACCGAACACCCTCTTCCAACAACACAAGAGAAGACTCTACACATGGACATGACCAGATGCTCAATACTGAAATCAAATTGATTATATTTTTTCAGCCAAAGATAGAGAAGCTCTATACAGTAAGCAAAAAGAAGACGGGGAGCTGACTGTGGCTCAGATCATGAACTCCTTATTGCCAAATTCAGACTTAAATTGAAGAAAGTAGTGAAAACCACTAGCCCCCTCAGGGATGACCTAAATCAAATCCCTTGCGATTGATTATACAGTGGAAGTGACAAATAGATTCAAGGGATTAGGTCTGATAGAGTGCCTGAAGATCTATGGATGGAGGTTTGTGACATTGTACAGGAGGCAGTGATCAGCAACATCCCCATGGAAAAGAAATGCAAAAAGGCAAAATGGTTGTCTGAAGAGGCCTTACAAATAGCTAAGAAAAGAAGAGAAGCAAAAGTCAAAGGAGAAAAGGAAAGATATACCCATTTGAATGCAGAGTTCCAAAGAATAGGAAGAAGAGATCAGAAAGCCTTCTTCAGTGATCAGTGCAAAGAAATAGAGGAAAACAAAAGAATGGGAAAGACTACAGATCTCTTCAAGAAAATTAGAGATACCAAGGGAACATTTCATGCAAAGATGGGCTTGATAAAGGACAGAAATGGTATGGACCTAACAGAAGCAGAAGATACTAAGAAGAGGTGGCAAGAATCCACACAAGAACTATACAAAAAAGATTTTCATGACCCAGATAACCACAATGGTGTGATCACTCACCTAGTGTCAGACATCCTGGAATGCAAAGTCAAGTGGGCCTTAGGAAGCATCACTTCAAACAAAGCTAGTGGAGGTGATGGAAATCCAGTTGAGCTATTTCAAATTCTAAAAGATGATGCTGTGAAAGTGCTGCACTCAATATGCCAGCAAATTTGGAAAACCCAGCAGTGGCCACAGGACTGGAAAAGGTCAGTTTTCATTCCAGTCCCTAAGAAAGGCAATGCCAAAGAATATTTAAACTACTGCATAATTGCACTCATCTCACACACTAGCAAAGTAATGTTCAAAATTCTCCAAGCCAGGCTTCAACAGTACATGAACTGTGAACTTCCAGATGTTCAAGCTGGATTGATGAAGGGCAGAGGAACCAGGGATCAAATTGCCAATATCCATTGGATCATTGAAAAAGCAAGAGAATTCCAGAAAAACATCAAATTCTGCTTTATTGACTATGCCAAAGCTTTTCACTGTGTCAATGATAACAAACTGTGGAAAATTCTTCAAGAGATGGGAATACCAGACCAACTTACCTGCCTCCTCAGAAATCTGTATGCAGTTCAAGAAGCAGCAGTTAGAACTGAACATGGAACAAAAGACTAGTTCCAAATCGGGAAAGGAGTATGTCAAGGCTGAATATTGTCACCCTGCTTATTTAACTCATATGCAGAGTACATCATGAGAAATGCTGGGCTGGATAAAGCACAAGCTGGAATCAAGATTGCCGGGAGAATATCAATAACCTCAGATATGCAGATGACACCACCCTTATGGCAGAAAGTGAAGAAGAACTAAAGAGCCTCTTGATGAAAGTGAAAGAGGAGAGCGAAAAAGTTGGCTTAAACAACATTCAGAAAACTAAGATTATGGCATCCGGTCTCATCACTTCATGGGAAATAGATGGGCAAACAATGGAAACACTGAGAGACTTTATTTTGGGGGGCTCCAAAGTCACTGCAGATGGTAACTGCAGCCATGAAATTAAAAGACGCTTACTCCTTGGAAGAAAAGCTATGACCAACGTAGACAGCACATTAAAAAGCAGAGACATTACTTTACCAACAAAGGTCCATCTAATCAAAGCTATGGTTTTTCCAGTAGCCATGTATGGATGTGACTTGGACTAAAAATAAAGCTGAGTATTGAAGTATTGATGCTTTTGGACTGTGGTGTTGGTAAGACTCTTGAGTGTCCCTTGGACAGCAAGGTGATCCAACGAGTCCATCCTAAAGGAAATCAGTCCTGACTATTCATTGGAAGGACTGATGCTGAAGCTGAAACTACAATACTTTGGCCAGCTGATGGGAAGAACTGACTCATTAGAAAAGACCCTGATGCTGGGGAAGATTGAAGATGGGAGGTGAAGGGGACAACAGAGGATGAGATTGTTGGATGGCATCACAGAGTCAATGCACATGAGTTTGAGTAAGCACCAGGAGTTGGTGATGGACAGGGAGGCCTGGCATGCTGCAGTCCATGGGGTCGCAAAGAGTCAGGCACAACTGAATGAATGAACACAACTGAACTGAAGACCAATAGGGAACTCCCATGGTATTAGTCTGTTGTTTGATTTTCTACTGTTAATCTGTCTAATGTCAATGTAATTTTTAGACCAGTCAGAAGAACCTAGAACGGTAGAGAAAATTCCTTCCTCCTTGGCAAGTCTAACTTTGTATTCATAATTTTGTATTCTTTAAAAGGACCCTCTCCTCCAAAGTTGAAACTTTCAACTTCCTGGATCTGCCTTGCAGGTAAGAAAAGATCTTCTCCTCTGGATTCCAAAAGCTCAGCCTCTGTACTCTGGGGTCAAATCAAATCTTGGAGACAGAATTTTGGGTGAAGTAAAAGAAAATAGCTTTATTGCTTTGCCAGGCAAAGAGAGACATAGTGGGCTTGTGCCTCTCAAAATTGTGTTCCCGACCCAGCAGGATCTGATGAGGTGTTTTATAGCAATGGTTTAAGGGTGGAGTTGCTTATAAGATTAGATTATGTGCAGAGACTGTAATGGGCTTCCCAGGTGGTGCTAGTGGTAAAGAACCCACCTGCCAGTGCAGGATATAAAAGATATAAAAGATACAGGTTCGATCCCTGGGTCAGGAAGATCCCCTGGAGGACCTACTCTAGTATTCTTGCTTGGAGAACCCCATGGATAGAGAAGCCTGGTGGGAGTCCATAGGGTTGCAAAGAGTTGGACACAACTAAAGCAACTTACCACACACACACACACCACCCCCACAGCCTTTAATCTCACCTCAGGTTATCCTGACGCGTTTCTCTGGTTCCTTTAGTCTGACTTTGGGTGGTCTTCTCTGGTATGAAGAATGCTGACATCTTCCATTTTCTGGGTTTTAATTCTATTGTCCTGTGCATCTCTTGAGGCAGAACCTGGACTCTGCCCCAAGGCTGCACTATTGTTTCTTGGCTGCGCCTCCCACATCTCTGCATCCCCTCCCTTCCCTGATTAGCAACTGTTTGAACCTGCCTTTTGGGACTCAGGAAAGAGGAGGCTGAAATCTGTTCCCTACAAACAAGGAACAGGGGACACAGAAAGGCTTCCATGCCCAGGAGCCCCACAGGGCCCTTCTCAGTTTCATTCTCTGCCTCTCTCTCTGTCTCCTCCCCAGAAAACTTACCTGACACCCATACTGGCTGGCTTTCTGTGCTAAGTTCCACCCCCTCTTTAATGGTGCCTCTCCCCCACATCTCCCATCTCCATACTGTATTTCTAAGTGCACTGGTTCCACTTCACTAACCTGCTAAATGTCTGGGTTTGTTCCCCCCTTCCCCTCTTCTGACTGCTCTTTTCTTGAGAAGTAGATGTCTGCTTTGAAATTAAATGTGAATAAAATTACCCATCTTTTACATGATTAAGCCATGTTTTCCAAACTTAAATAATAAATGGATAGATCTCTTTTTAAAAGGGAAATTTCTTACGGAGATCCAACGTCAACAAGTTATTTTCATTATGCTAACGCTTAAACTTATAGAATGTATATAGATTTTAAAACAAATCTAGACTGGCGATTCGTTTCTTATATGATATTATACAGGATGCTTGGGGCTGGTGCACTGGGATGACCCAGAGGGATGGTATGGGGAGGGAGGTGGGAGGGAGGTTCAGGATTGGGAACACGTGTACACCCGTGGCAGATTCATGTTGATGTATGGCAAAACCAATACAATATTGTAAAGTAATTAGCCTCTAATTAAAATAAATAAATTTAAAAATAAATAAATAAAAAATAATAAAAAAGAAAAAACAAATCTAGAAATAAAAATCAAGCAAAACTTATGAAGAAAATGAAATCCATGTTAATAGCATATTTATGTGAGACTTGATAGTGTTTTTCTGAAACAAAATCACCTAGTATTGAGCTTAATAGTAAGAAAATGCAGTCTGGTGTATACAATTAACCTATTTTTGCATTTTTATTTCAGTATTCAAATCTAGAAAATGTCTATATCCAGAACTATTTAGTACAAAATGGTATTAATGGTATTAATTTAAGTCTTTGTTTGCTAATTAAATATAATCTGGCTTCATGCTTAACTAAAATCCCTGCTAGTAAGCAATTTAGAGTTAAGTCTCTTGATAATTGTATGAATTTTCTTCTTCACTTGCAAATAACGCGAGAGTCGGGACCAATGAAGTACACGTTAAATGGTTTTGTAATACAATTACAAAAGTTGGGAATAGAAAAAGTTCAGTTCAGTTCAATCACTCAGTCATATCCAACTCTTAGCCACCTCATGGACTGCAGCACGCCAGGCTTCCCTGTCCGTTACAAACTCCAGAACTCACTCAAACTCATGTCCATTCAGTTGGTGATGCCAATCAACTGTCTCATCCTCTATCATTCCCTTCTCCTCCTGCCTTCAATCTTTTCCAGCATCAGGGTCTTTACTATGAGTCAGCTCTTCACAACAGGTGGCCAAAATATTGGAGCTTCAGTTTCAGTTTCCTCAGAGTATATGTCTACTAGTGGGATTGCTGGTTCATATGCTGGTTTTATTCCTAGTTTTTAAAGAACTCTCCATACTATCTTCCATAGTGGCATGTATCAGTTGACATTCCCACCAGCAAGAGTATTCCCTTTTCTCCACACCCTCTCCAGAATTTACTGTCTGTAGAGTTTTTGATGATGACCACTCTGATGGGTGTGAGGTGGTATCTCATTGTAGTTTTGATTTGCATTTCTCTATTAATGAGTGATGTTGAGCATCTTTTCATGTTCTTGTTAACCATCTGTATGTCTTCCTTGGAGAAATGTCTGTTTAGGTCTTTTCCCCACTTTTTGATTGGATTGTTTCTTTTTCTGGTATTGAGTTGTATGAGCTGCTTGTATATTTTGGAATTTAATCCTTTGTCAGTTGTTTGCTATTATTTTCTCCCATTCTGAGGGTTGTCTTTTTACCTTGTTTGTAATTTCCTTTGCTATGCAAAAGCTTTTACGTTTCTTTCAGTTCAGTTCAGTCACTCAGTTGTGTTCGACTCTTTGTGACCCCATGAATCACAGCACACCAGGCCTCCCTGTCCATCACCAACTCCCGGAGTTCACTCAAACTCATGTCCATAGAGTCAATGATGCCATCCAGCCATCTCATCCTCTGTCGTCCCCTTCTCCCCCTGCCCCCAATCCCTCCCAGCATCAGAGTCTTTTCCAATGAGTCAACTTTTTGCATGAGGTGGCCAAAGTACTGGAGTTTCAACTTCAGCATCATTCCTTCCAAAGAACACCCAGGACTGATCTCCTCTAGAATGGACTGGTTGGATCTCCTTGCAGTCCAAGGGACTCTCAAGAGTCTTCTCCAGCACCACAGTTCAAAAACATCAGTTCTTCGGCACCCAGCCTTCTTCACAGTCCAACTCTCGCATCCATACATGACCACAGGAAAAACCATAGCCTTGACTAGACGGACCTTTGTTGGCAAAGTAATGTCTCTGCTTTTGAATATGCTGTCTAGGTTGGTCATAGCTTTCCTTCCAAGGAGTAAGCGTCTTTTAATTTCATGGCTGCAGTCACCATCTGCAGTGATTTTGGAGCCCCCCAAAAATAAAGTCTGACACTGTTTCCACTGTTTCCCCATCTAGTTCCCATGAAGTGTTTGGACCAGATGCCATGATCTTCATTTTCTGAATGTTGAGCTTTAAGCCAACTTTTTCACTCTCCTCTCTCACTTTCATCAAGAGGCTTTTTAGTTCCTCTTCATGTTCTGCCATAAGGGTGGTGTCATCTGCATATCTGAGTTTATTGAGATTTCTCCCGGCAATCTTGATTCCAGCTTGTGCTTCCTCCAGCCCTGCATTTCTCATGATATACTCTGCATATGTTAAATAAGCAGGCTGACAATATTCAGCCTTGACATACTCCTTTTCCTATTTGGAACCAGTCTGTTGTTCCATGTCCAGTTCTAACTGTTGCTTCCTGACCTGCATATAGGTTTCTCAAAAGGCAGGTCAGGTGGTCTGGTATTCCCATCTCTTTCAGAATTTTCCACAGTCTATATGTTTCTTTAGGTCCCACTTATTTTCTTTTGTTGTTGTTTTTCTTTCCTTTATTCTAGGAGGTGGGTCATCTTGCTTTGATTTATGTCACCGAGTGTTCTGCCTATGTTTTCCTCTAAGAGTTTAATAGTTTCTGGTCTTATATATATGTCTTTAACCCATTTTGAGTTTATCTTTGTGTGGGGGGTTAAGAAGTGTTCTAATTTAATTCTGTTGCATATAGCTGTCCAGTTTTCCCAGCAACATTTATTGAAGAGCCTGTCTTTGACCCACTATATATGCTTGTGCCTTTACCAAAAATAAGGTGCCCATAAGTGCATGGTTTTATCTGTGGGCTCTCTATCTTCTTCCATTGATCTATATTTCTGTTTTTGTGCCAGTACCATACTGTCTTTATTACTGTAGCTTTATAGTACATGTGTAGTAGAATGTACTGTACATTCAGCTCCATTCTGCTTTCTCAAGACTTATTTGACTATTCGGGGTCTCATGTGTTTCCATATGAATTGTGAAAAATTTTTTCTAGTTCTGTGAAAAATGCCATTGGTAATTTGATAGGGATCACATTGAATCTATAGACTGCATTTGGTAGTATAGTCATTTTCACAATATTGATTCTTCCTACCCAGGAACATGGAATATCTCTCCATCTGTTAATGTTGTCTTTGATTTCTTTCATCAGTGCCTTATAATTTTCCATATACAGTTCTTTTTTCTCCCTAGATAGATTTATTCCTAGATATTTTATTCTTTTTGTTGCAGTGGTGAATGGGATAGATTCCTTATTTTCTGTTTCTGATTTTTCACCATTAGTATACAGGAATGTAAGTGCGAGTGTGTTGACTTTGTATCTTGCAACTTTGCTGAACTCACTGGTTACCTGTAGTCATTTCCTGATAGTATCTTTAGGGTATTCTATGTATAGTATCATGTCATCTGCAAACAGTGAGAGTTTTACTTCTTTTCTGATCTGGATTCCTTTTATTTCTTTTCCTTCTCTAATTGCCATAGCTAGGACTTCCAAAACTATATTCAATAATAGTGGTGAGAGTGGACCTCCTTGTCTTGTTCCTGATCTTAGAGAGAATGCTTTTAGTTTTCAACATTTAGAATAAAGTTTGCTGTGGGCTTATCATACATGGCTTTTACTATGTTGAGGTAAGTTCCTTCTTTTTAAAGAAATTTTATAATCAATGTGTGCTGAATTTTGCCATAGGTTTTTTTTCTGCATCTATTGGGATTACCATATGATTTTTATCTTTCAATTTGTAAATAAGGTGTATCACATTGATTCATTTGTGTATATTGAAGAATCCTTGCCTCCCTGGAATAAACCCGACTTGATCATGGTGTATGAGCTTATTAATATGTTGTTGAATTGTGTTTGCTAGAATTTTATTGAGGATTTTTGCATCTATGTTAGTGATACTGCCTATAAATTTCTTTTTTTGTTGTTTTGTCTTTACCTGGTTTTGGTATCAGGGTGATTATGGCCTTGTAAAATGAGTTTAGAAGTGTTCCTTCCTCTGAAATTTTTGGGAAGAGTTTCAGAAAAATAGGCATTAGCTCTTCTCTAAATGTTTGATAGAATTCCCCTGTGAAGCCATCTGCTGCTCCTGCTGCTGCTGCTAAGTCACTTCAGTCATGTCCGACTCTGTGTGACCCCATAGACGGCAGCCCACCAGGCTCCCCCGTCCCTGGGATTCTCCAGGCAAGAACACTGGAGTGGGTTGCCATTTCCTTCTCCAATGCATGAACGTGAAAAGTCAAAGTGAAGTCGCTCAGTCGTGTCCAACTCTTAGCGACCTTGTGGACTGCAGCCTACCATGCTCCTCTGTCCATGGAATTTTCCAGGCAAGAGTACTGGAGTGGAGTGCCATTGCCTTCTCTGGTGAAGCCATCTAGCCCTGGGCTTTTGTTTTGGGGAGTTTTTTTTTTTTAATCACAGTTTCTATTTCAGTATTTATAATTGTCTTGTTCATAATTTCTATTTTTTCCTGGTTTAGTCTTGGGAGGTTGAACTTTTCTAAGAATCTGTCCATTTCCTCTAGGTTGTCCATTTTATTGCCATATAGTTGTTCATAATATTCTCTTATGATCCTTTGTGTTTCTGTGTTGTCTGTTGTAACCTCTCCCTTTTCATTTCTAATTTTGTTGATTTGATTTTGTCCCCTTTTTTCTTGATGAGTCTGGCTAGTGGTTTGTCAATTTTGTTTATCTTCTCAAAGAACCAGATTTTAGTTTGATTAATCCTAACTATTGTTTCCTTCATTTGCTTTTCATTCATTTCTGCTCTGAGCTTTATGATTTCTTTCCTTCTGTTGACCTTGGGGTTTTTTGTTCTTCTTTTTCCAGCTGCTTTAGATACAGTGTTAGATTGTTTATTTGATGCTTTTCTTGTTTCTTGATGTTGAATTGCATTGTTATAAATTTCTCTCTTAGAACTGCTTTTGCTGAATCCCATAGGTTTTTGGTTGTCATGTTTTCATTGTCATTTGTTTGTAGGAATCTTTAGATTTCCCTTCTTATTTCTTCAGTAATGTCTGTTATTTAGTTTTATTTACAATTGCACTCATCTCACATGCTAGTAAAGTAATGCTCAAAATTCTCCAAGCCAGGCTTCAGCAATACGTGAACCGTGAACTTCCAGATGTTCAAGTTGGTTTTAGAAAAGGCAGAGGAACCAGAGATCAAATTGCCAACATCCTCTGGATCATTGAAAAAGCAAGAGAGTTCCAGAAAAACATCTATTTCTGCTTTATTGACTATGCCAAAGTCTTTGACTGTGTGGATCACAATAAACTATGGAAAATTTTGAAGAGATGGGAATACCAGACCACCTGACTTGCCTCTTGAGAAACTTATATTCAGGTCAGGAAGCAACAGTTAGAACTGGACATGGAACAACAGACTGGTCCCAAATAGGAAAAGGAGTACGTCAAGGCTGTATATTGTCGCCCTGCTTATTTAACTTATATGTAGAGTACATCATGAGAAACGCTGGGCTGGAGGAAGCACAAGCTGGAATCAAGATTGCCGGGAGAAATCTCAATAAACTCAGATATGCAGATGACACCACCCTTATGGCAGAACATGAAGAGGAACTAAAAAGCCTCTTGATGAAAGTGAGAGAGGAGAGTGAAAAAGTGGGCTTAAAGCTCAACGTTCAGAAAACTAAGATCATGGCATCCGGTCCCATCACTTCATGGGAAATAGATGGGGAAACAGTGGAAACAGTGTCAGACTTTATTTTTCTGGGCTCCAAAATCACTACAGATGGTGACTGCAGCCATGAAATTAAAAGACACTTACTCCTTGGAAGGAAAGTTATGACCAACCTAGATAGCATATTCAAAAGCAGAGACATTACTTTGCCAACAAAGGTTCATCTAGTCAAGGCTATGGTTTTTCCTGTGGTCATATATGGATGTGAGAGTTGGACTGTGAAGAAGGCTGAGCGCCGAAGAATTGATGCTTTTGAACTGTGGTGTTGAAGACGACTCTTAAGAGTCCCTTGGACTGCAAGGAGATCCAACCAGTCCATTCTGAAGGAGATCAGACCTGGGATTTCTTTGGAAGGAATGATGCTAAAGCTGAAACTCCAGTATTTTGGCCACCTTATGTGAAGAGCTGACTCATTGGAAAAGACTCTGATGCTGGGAGGGATTGGGGGCAGGAGGAGAAGGGGACGACAGAGGATGAGATGGCTGGATGGCATCACCGACTCGATGGACATGAGTTTGAGTGAACTCTGGGAGTTGGTGATGGACAGGGAGGCCTGGCATGCTGCAATTCATGGGGTCACAAAGAGTCGGACACGACTGAGTAACTGAACTGAACTGAACTGAATCTCCATGTGTTGTGTTTTTTTCAGTTCTTTTCCTGTAGGTGATATCTGGTCTCATAGCATTGTGGTCAGAGAAGATCCTTGATATGATTTCAGTTTTCTTAGACTTATTCAGGCTTGATTTGTGACCCAAGATGTGGTCTATCCTGAAGAGTGTTCCACGTGCACTCAAGAAGATAGTGCATTCTTCTGTATTTGGATGGAAGGTCCTGAAGATATCAATTAGGGCCGTTTGGTCTAATGTTTCATTTAAGGTTTGTGTTTCCTTATTGATTCTCTGAGTTGATGATCTGTCTATTGGTGTAAGTGGAGTTAAAGTCCCCTACAGTTATTGTGTTACTATAGATTTCCCCTCTTATTCCTGTTAGTGTCTGCCTTATGTATCGAATGCTGGGTGCATAAATATTCACAATTGTTATATTGTCTTCTTAAATTGATCCCTTGATCATTATATAGGGTCCTTCTTTGTCTCTTTTAATATTCTTTATTTTAAAGTCTATGTTGTCTAAAATAAGGCTTGCCACTCTGGCTTTCTTTTGGTTTCCATTTGCATGGAATATCTTTTTCCATCCTTTTACTTTCAGTCTGTATGGGTCTCTAGGTCTAAAGTGGGTATCTTTTAGGCAGCATATACATGGGCCTTGTTTTTGTATCCATTCAGTCAGTCTGTGTCAGTCTGTATCTTTTGGTTGGTGCATTTAATTCTTTTACATTTAAGGTAATTATTTAGATATATGTTTATTGGCATTTTCTTAATTGTTTTGGGTTTGTTTTTGCAGGTCTCTCATTTCTTTTGTGTTTATTGGCTATGTAAGTCCCTTTATTGTTTGTTGTAAGGCTGGTTCAGCGGTTCTAAATTCCCTTAAGTTTTTCTTGTCTGTAAAGTTTTTGGTTTCTCCATCAATTTTGAATATAATCTTTTCAGAGTATAGTAATCTTGGTTGTAGATTTTTCTCTTTCAGTACTTTAAATATATCCTGCCATTCCCTTCTGACCTGCAGAGTTTCAGCTGAAAGATCTGCTGTTAATTGTATGGGTTTTTCCCTTATATGTTACTTGTTGCTTTTCCTTGCTGCTTTTAATATTCTTTCTTTGTGCTTAATCTCTGTTAACTTGCTTAATATACATCTTGATGTGATTCTCCTTGGGTTTATCCTGTAAGGGACTCTCTGTGCTTCTTGGACTTGATTGACTGCTTCCTTTCACATGTTGGGGAAGCTTCCAACTATATTTTCTTCAAAAATTTTGTCTGTGCCTTTCTTTTTTCCTACTTCCTCTCAGACCCCTATAATGCAAATGTTGGTGCATTTAATATTGTCCCAAAGGTCTCTGAGGCTATCCTCAATTCTTTTCATTCATTTCCCTTTATTCTGCTCTTCAGCAGTTATTTCCACCATTCTTTCTTCCAGCTCACCTATCCATTCTTCTGCCTCCATTATTCTGCTATTAGTTCCTTCTGGATTATTTTTAATTTCAGTAATTGTGTTATTCATGTCTGTTTAGTGTAGTAGTGTTAATCACTCAGTTGTGCCCAACTCTTTGTGACCCCATGGACTGTAGCCTGCCAGGCTCCTCTGTCCATGAAATTCTCCAGGGAAGAATACTGGAATGGGTTGCCATTTCCTGCTCCATCATCTCTGTTTACTTATTCTTTATTTCTTCTATGTCCTTGGTGATTGTATTAACTGTGTTAGATGTTTCTTGCATTTTGTCCATTCTATTTTCAAGTCTTTGGAGCATCTTTACTATCATTATTCTGAATTCTCTTTCAGGTAGATTACTTATTTCCTCTTGGTTTATTTAGTCTTGTGAGTTTCAACCTTGGTCTTTCATTTGTGCTGTAGTAGAGAAAATTTATTATCAGCAGTGGCAAGTAAGGTAAAGGATCAAAAACTTCCATAGCAGGGGAACTAATGCTAAGAACTGGCTAGATACTGAATAATTATCTGTACTCCTGAAGTCCATGAAATCCAGCCCCACCAAGGAAGATTTCAGTTCTTCCTGTGAGGCCTGGTTTGGAGTACTTCCTAGATTCCCAGGAGATCAGAACACGTGATGGAGATTTCTCTATTTCTTTTTTCCACATGGAGCCTTTTAATAAATTCCACATGACATAAGATATTCTGAGGAAACTTCTGTCTTTGCAACAACAAAGACGCCTAATGAATGCAACCTTTTTATAATTGCACAACACTGTCACATATGCACTTACTTACTTAAAACGATCTATTTATTTATCAATTTCCCCTACTTGAGTCTCTAGGCCTGGGGCCTTTTTATCAACATGCTCAGTGTTGGCACATAGGAAGTCATCCATAAATTCTTACCAAATGAGTGAATGAAACAGCCACTCTCAATAATGACAAACACATAAACTAGTCTTTAATCACCTCTATGTATTGTCTATTTTATTTGTGCAAAATACGGTGGACTGGTATGGCAGCTACATGACACATGCATATAAACAGACACACATTTTAATAAGAGGAGTAGTGCTGCTTCTGGCAACTTCAGAAAGTCAGGACAGAAAGCAGATGTTTGTCCCATGAGAGTCACTGAGGACAGAGTCACTGAGCCTCTCCCTCACGTATACAACAGGAATGACAGACTCACTAGTGATGGGCCATGGGAAAGGTGCCCCGGAAATGTATATCATTTCTTCAGTATTGCCCATCTCTGAAGTCTTGGTTACTGGGGAAAAGAACCCAAAGCCTTCTAGAAGGCAAGCTAATCAGCCCCACACTTACCTGCTGAGACATGATGCTGGGGAACTCAACTGTGGTTTCCATTAGATCTGGCGGTTCCAGGAACAGCAAGAAACTTTTGAAGTAAAATCATTTTGGGAAAATTTGGCCCCTGGAATAACATAACCTAAGTAGGTCTCCAAGCTATATGTGAGGATTTACGTTGACTAGATGGGAAAGGTATCTCCTGACTGCCACAGTGGGTGGCCTTTGGAGAATAAGGGCTGATCAAGGGAAAGTTAATGAAAAGAAGCAGCCACCGTGGTTCCCCATATGAGCATCATTGTGGCCCTATGCACAAACTTGGACCAGAAAAGCATCCTTGAGGCATCCGGCAGGACTCAGGAGCCAGTTCCCACTGCAGGACCCTACTTCAGTCACACACCCATCTGCTCCGCTTTGCCTTTTCTGGGAATACTCCAGCTGCCAATTTTTTTTTTTTTTTTTTAAATTCTCTGAGACATATGCTTGGGGTCATAACTTTCAGGCACATTTGCCTAACCTCCATGTTTTTATCCAGTGGCACTAAGGAACAGGTTGGGAGCATCCAGATTCCAAACTCCAAGGCATTCCAATCATTGCCTTTTATTTGGATATTTTATCATATCATTCTACTTTTGAGCACGGCACAAGTGATGTGTGCTTCCAAACATGTCCAAAAGCAACTGCTTCACATCAAATATTCAGGTTTTCCTTAATAATATGTAATAACAGTCTCTAGTGCTGTGTGTTTTTTGCCACAGGAGAGATTTACTATTACCAAGTAACCTTAACATTGGATTTAACACTACATTTCAGAGATCAGTTAGATAGTAATTAAAAATATTATTTTGTAGTTCAATAGCATTTTTTATGAATTAAAGACACTTCCTGCTTCATGACAGCATGATCTCTTCAACAACTGTTTTCATTGAAATACCATTGACATACAGTATTACATGAGTTTCATGTGTATTACACAGTAATTTGATTTTTAAAACCTTTTTATTTTGTACTGGAGTAAAGTTGATGAACAATGTTGTGTTAGTTTCAAGTGTACAACAAAGTGATTCAGTTATACATATACATGTACCTACTTTTTTTCAAATTCTTTCCCCATTTAGGTTGTTACATAATATTGAGCAGAGTTCCTATGGTATACCATGGGTCTCTGTTGGTTATCCATTTTAAATACAGCAGTGTGAACATGTCAATCCAAAACTTCCTAACTATTCCTCCTCCTAATCCTTCCCCCCTAGAAACAATAAGTTAGTCTTCTAAGTCTATGAGTCTATTTCTGTTTTGTAAATAAGTTCGTTTGTGTCATTAAAAATTTTTATTGGAATATAATTGTTTCTTACAGCTTTGTGTTAGTTTCCACTGTGCCTGCCTGCATAGAGTGGCTCAGTTGTGTCGGACTCTGTGCAACCCTATGGACTGTAGCACCCCCACCCCCGCCATGCTCCTCTGTCCATGGCATCTTCCAGGCAAGAATACTGGAGTGGGTTGCCATGCCCTCCAGGGGATCGACCCGACCCAGGGATCAAACTTCGTCTCTTACATCTCCTGCATTGGCAGGTGGATTCTATACCACTAGCACCACTTGGGAAGCCCCCAAAAGTGTCAGTTGCTCAGTCATGTTAGTTACTCTGTCGGGTCCAATTCTTTGAGACCCCATGGACTATAGCCCACCAGGCCCCTCTGTCCATGGAATTCTCCAGCCAAGAATACTGGAGTGGGTAACCATTCCCTTTTCCAAAACAAGCACATGCATACATACTAAGTCACTTCAGTCAAGTTGGACTTTTTGCAACCAGATGGACCATAGCCCACCAGGCCTCTCTGTCCATGGGATTCTCCAGGCAAGAAAAGTGGAGTGGGTTGCCATGCCCTCCTCCAGGGGATCTTCCTGACCTGGTGATAGAACTCTCATCTCTATGTTTCCTGCATTGTCACGCAAGTTCTTTACCACTAGCGCTGCCTAGGAATCAGCTGTACATATCATACATCTCCCTCTTGAACCTCCATCCCATGTCCCACCCTTCCATTCCAGCTGTCTAGGTCATTGTAGAGCACTGAGCTGAACTCCCTATGCTACACAGCAGCTTCCCACCAGCTGTCTATTTTATGCATGGTAAAAGAGTTGGACACGACTGAACACACACTGTATATATGTTGATGCTACTCTCTCAATTTGTCACATGTAAGATTCCACATGTAAACAATACCAGAATGATATTTGTCTTTCTCTAACTTACTTCACTCAGTATGACGGTCTCAAGGTCCATCCATGTTGCTGAAACATTGGCATTGTTTTATTGTTTTTAATGACTGAGTATTATTCCATTGAATATATGTACTACATCTTGTTTATCCATTTCTCTGTCAATGGGCATTTAGGTATGCCTTGGCTATTTTAAATAGTGCTGAAATGAACATTGGGGTGCATGAAAAGATGATCAACATCGCTAATTATTAGAAAAATGCAAATCAAAACTACAATGAGCTATCACCTCACACCAGTCACAATGGCTATCATCAAAAAATTCACGAACTGTAACTGTTGGAGAGGATATGGAGAGAAGGGAACCCTCCTAGACTGTTGGTGGGAATGTAAATTGGACAGCCACTGTGGAGAATGCTATGTAGCTTGCTTAAAAAACTAAAAAGGGAATTCCCAGGTGGCTCAGTGGTTAAGACTCCTCACTTCCAATGCAGGGACGCAGATTTGATCCCTGGTCAGGGAGCTAAAATCCTGACCAAAAAGTCATGGGGCCAAAAAGTTTAAAAAATAAAACTGGGTCTTTAAAAAACTTGTAAAAACAATTAAAAATAGAGTTATCATATGATCTTGCAATCCTACTCCTGGGCATATATCTAGAAAAAAGCATGGTCTGAAAGCATGGTAATCTGACTTTGATTTCATTTGCATATATTATTAAATTATCATGTCTAGTAACCACCTGCCCCATGTAAAGTAATTACAATATAATTGACCTATTCATTATGCTGTATGTTACATCCCCATGGCTTATTTATTTTAAAAATCGGAAGTTTGTGCCTCTTAATCTGCCTTCACACAATGCTCACTGCCTTACCCGCTGGAAAGCACCCACTTGTTTTGTGTGTTTATGAGTCTGTTTTTATTTTGCTTTGTTCATTTTGGTTTTTAGATTCCACATATAAGTGAGATATATGGTGCTTGTCTTACTCTGTCAAACTAATGTCACTTAGAAAAATACCCTCTAGATTCATTCAGGTTGTTGCAAATTACAAGATTTCATTTTTTATGACTGAGTCATGTTCTACATATCTATATCTACCTATCTATGTATATACCGCATTTCTGTATCCATTCATCTTATAATGGACACTTAGGATGTTACGCATTTTGGCTATTCTAAATGATACTGCTATGATTCAGATCAGTTGCTAAGTCGTATCCGACTCTTTGTGACCCCATGAATCGCAGCACACCAGGCCTCCCTGTCCATCACCAACTCCCAGAGTTCACTCAGACTCACGTCCATCGAGTCAGTGATGCCATCCAGCCATCTCATCCTCTGTCGTCCCCTTCTCCTCCTGCCCCCAATCCCTCCCAGCATCAGAGTCTTTTCCAATGAGTCAACTCTTCGCATGAGGTGGCCAAAGTACTGGAGTTTCAGCTTTAGCATCATTCCTTCCAAAGAATTCCCAGGGCTGATCTCCTTCAGAATGGACTGGTTGGATCTCCTTGCAGTCCAAGGGACTCTCAAGAGTCTTCTCCAGCACCACAGTTCAAAAGCATCAATTCTTCGGTGCTCAGCCTTCTTCACAGTCCAACTCTGCTATGACTATATCTTCTCAAATTAGTATTTTTCTTTTCTCCAGGTAAATACCCAGAAGTGGAATCATTGGATCATATAGCAGTTTTATTTTCATTTCTTGAGGAACCTCCATACTGTATTACCTACTGGCTGCACCAAGTTACAGCACCAGGACTAACAGTGCACGTGGGTTCCCTTTTCTCCACATAATTGCCCACACCTAACTTTTCTTATCTTTTTTACAATAGTCATTCTGATGGATATGAGGTAGTTTATCATTGTGGCTTTGTTTGGCATTTCCCTGATGATTAGTGATGTTGAGCATCTTTTGATGTGTCTACTGACCATCTGTATGTCTACTTTGGGAAAATGTCTGTTTGGGTTCTTTGACCATTTTTTAAATTGGGTTTTTTGGTAATATTTTAGATATTAACTCCTTTTGGATATATTATTTGCAAATATCTTCTCCCATTCATTAGGTTGCCTTTTCATTTTGTTGTTAGTTTATTTCACTGTGCAAAAGATTTTTTACTTTAATGTAGTTTGTTTCCCTTGCCTGAGGAGACATATCCAAAAAATTTTTTGCTAGGACACATGTCAAATCACATTGCTGATGTTTTTTTCTAAGAGTTTTAGGTTTCAGGTTTCTAAACTTTTTACAAGTTTATTTTTGTAAATAGTGTATGAATGTAGTCCAGTTTGATTCTTTTCCATAATAACTGTGCAGTTTTCCCAGGGCCATTGTTTAAAGAGGCTCTCTTTTCTGCATTGTACATTCTTGCTTCTTTTGTCATAGATTAATTGACCATGTGAAGGTGGGTTTAGTTCTGGGCTCTCTATTTTGTTTCACTGACTTATTTGTCTGTTTTTGTTCCAGTATAATACTGTTTTGTTTACTATAGTTTTGTAATACAGTTCAAAATCAGGGAGTATGATTCCTTCAGCTGTCTTCTTCTCTATCAAGATTGCTTTGGTTATTTAGGATCTTTTGTGTTTCCATATGAATTGTAGAATTATTTTTGCTAGCTCTTTGGAAAATGTCATAGGTATTTTGATAGGAATTGCATTGAATGGACATTGCCTTGGGTAGTATGATCAATTTAACAGTATTAGTTCTTCCAATCCATGAGCACAGTATATCTTTCCATTTATTTGAAGTAAAAGTGAAAGAGTTAGTGGCTCAGTCATGACCGACACTTTGTGACACCATGGACTGTAGCCCACCAGGCTCTCTGTCCATGGAATTCTTCAGGCAAGAATACTGGAGTGGTAGCCATTTCCTTCTCCAGCAGATCTTCCTGACCCATGGATCAAACCCAGGTCTCCTGCATTGCAGGCATATTCTTTACTTTCTGAGCCACCAGGGAAACCCCCATTTATTTGGGTCATATTCAGTTTCTTTCATCAATGTCTTATAGTTTTCAGAGTACAAGTCTTTTACCTCCTTGGATAGATTTATTCTGAGGTATTTTAGTCTTTTTGATGAAATTATAAATGGGATTATTTCCTTAATTTCTCTTTCAGAGAGTTATTAGTGTATAGAAATGCAACAGATTTCTGTATACTAATTTACCATCCTACAACTTTACTGAATTCATTTACTAGTTCTAATAGATTTTTGGTGGCATATTTAAGATTTTCTGTGAATAGAGTCCTGTCATCTGTAAACACTAACAATTTTACTTCTTCCTTTATGATTTGGATTCCTTTTATTTCTTTTTCTTCTCTGATCACTGTAGCTAGAACTTCCAAAATTATGTTGAATGAAGGTGATGAGAGTGGGCCTCCTTGTCTTGTTCCTGATCTTAGAGGAAATGTTCTCAGCTTTCACCATTGAGTATGATGTGACTATGGGATTATCATATATGGCTTTTATTATGTTGAGGTTTTTTTTTTAATCACTACAGGCACTTTGATGAGAGTTTTTAAAATACGAATGTTGAATTTTTAATCACTTTTTCCTGTATCTGTTGAGATAATCATATGCTCTTCATTCTTTAATTTATTAATGTGGTATATTATACTGATTTGCAGATATTTAACAATCCCTGCATCCTTGGATAAATGCTACTTGATTATGGAATATGGTTCTTTTAATGTATTATATAATTTGATTTGCTAATATTTTGCAGAAGATATTTGTATCTAAGGTCACCAGTGATATTGATCTATATATATTTTTTGTTTCTTTCTTCTTTTGCCTTCTTTGCTTGTAATTGAGTGACTATTTTAATGATAGGTTTGGATTCTTTTTGTGTGTGTATCTATTATAGGTTTTTGGTTTGAAACTATCATGATATTCTTATATGACAACCTATCAACAGTTGACCCTTGAACAACATTGGTTTGAACTGCACAGGTCCACATATACATAGATTTTTTTTTTTTAACAATAAACATAAAGTTGACATTCTGTATTTGCAGATGCAGAACCTGTGGATACTGAGGACCAATTGTAAATAACTTGATTATCTGTGAATCTTGGTAATACAGTGGGTCCTGGAACCTATACCCTCATGGTACCTAGGGACAGATATATGCATGTGATTATTTTAAGTTGATGATCTCTTAAGTTTGAAAGCATTCTAGCAATTCTTCACTTTAATCCTTCTTCAAAGTTTAATGTTTTGGCTATCACATTTTACACATTTTTGTTTTGTGTATCCTTAATTCTTTATTGTGGTTATAGATGATTTAAGTATTTCTGCCTTTCAACCTTTTTATTAGCTTTATACATATTTCGTTAACCTTTACTGCATGTTTTCCCTTACCAGTGAGATTTTTTTTTGTCTCATGATTTTTATGGCCTTTTCTTTTTTGCTTAGAGTACTCCCTTTAACATTTTGTGTAAAACTTGTTTAGTGGTATTGAATTGTTTTAGCTTTTGCTTTTTTGTAAAACTCTCTTTGCTTAAAATATTTTAATAAATAAATATTCTTAGTTGTAGCTGTTTTCCTTTTATCACTTTGAATATATCACTCCCTTCTGTACTGAAAAATTTCTGCTGAAAATCATCCACTAGTTTTGTAGGAATTCCCTTATACATAACTAGATTCTTTTCTCTTCCTACTTTTAAGAGTTTCTTTAATTTTTTCCATTAGTTATGATGTGTCTTACTGTGGACCTCTTTGAGTTCATCTTTTTTGAAACTCTCTGTGCTTCCTAGATGTAATCTTTTTCTCCTTTCCCAGGTTCAGTCAGTTCAGTTCAGTCACTCAGTCATGTTTGACTCTTTGGGATCCCATGGACTGCAGCACGCCAGGCTTCCCTGTGCATCACCAACTCCTAGAGCTTGCTCAAACCCATGTCCATCAAGTCAGTGATGGCATCCAGCCATCTAATCCTCTATCATCCCCTTCTCCTCCCGTCTTCAATCTTTCCCAGCATCAGGGTCTTTTCCAGTGAGTTAGTTCTTCACATCAGGTGGCCAAAGTATTGGAGCTTCAGCTTCAGCATCAGTTTTTCCAATGAATATTCAGGACTGATTTCCTTTAGGATGGACTGGTTGGATCTCCTTGCTGTCCAAGGGACTCTCAAGAGTGTTCTCCAACACTACACTTCAAAAGCATCAATTCCTCAGTGCTCAGCTTTCTTTATAGCCCAAATCTCACATCCATACATGACTACTGGAAAAACCACAGCTTTGACTAGATGGACCTTTGTTGTTAAAGTAATGTCTCTGCTTTTTAATATGCTGTCTAGGTTGGTCATAGCTTTTCTTCCAAGGAGTAAGCATCTTTTAATTTCATGGCTGCAGTCACCATCTGCAGTGATTTTGGACCTACCCAAAAAAGAAAGTGATTTGTAAGTTATACTCATTTCCTTTTTCTTTTTTTTTTTCTTTTTTCCTGCTCAGGTTGGGTGCTTTCCACTACTCTGTCTTTTGGTTCATTGATCAGTTCCTCTGTTATTATCTAATCTACTCTCAGTTCCTCATGGTGCACTTTTAATTTTAGTTATCTTGTTTTTCAGCTCTGTTTGGCTCTTAATATTTTCTCTTTGTTGAAATTCTCACTATGTTCATTCATTCTTCTCACATGTTTGCTGATCATTTTTAAGATCATGACTTTTTTTTGCCTATGCCACACAGCTTGTGGGATCTTAGTTTCCTGACCAGGATTTGAACCCAGTACCCTGGCAATTGAAGTGCCAAGTCTTAACCACTGGACCGCGAGGGGACTCCCAGTGGTCATTACCTTGAACTCTGTATCAGGTAGATTGCTTATCTCTACTTTGTTTGTTTTCTGAGGTTTTTTTCTTGTTCCTTCATTTGGAACATATTCATCTGTCTTCTCATTTTGTCTAATTCTCTGTGTTTATTTCTATGTACTAGGTAAGATCTGCTACTTTTCCCATCTTGGAGAAATAGGCCTTATGTAGGAGAGGTCCCATGGGGCCCAGTCAGCACACTCCCTTCTGGTCACCAGCTGTATAAGTTCTAGGGGTTCCCCACATGGGCTGTGTCTCCTCTTATGTTGTGGCAGTGCTGACTACTGTAGATGGCAGGTGGCAGGTGGGGCTGGCCTCTGGCTTGGTTACCTACAAGGATATGCCACATTCCATGACCTTGGGCTTGCTAGAGTGCGGGACTCAATCCCAGCATGGCTGGTTGCATGGGCTGTGGGTCCATAGGGCTCTTGCCTGCCTTTAGGTGGTTGGGACCTGGTCTCCATGTGGCTTCCTCAATGGGCTGGTGCTGTCCCAGGAGCGGCGAGGGTAAGCCCTGGTGCTTTTAGTTTAGACTGAGAATTCCAAAATAATGCTTGCCAGAGCTGCTATTATTGTGGTAGAACGAGCTCCCAACAGTGGTTGCTGCCAGTGTCTCTGTCCCTAGAGGGAGTTCCAGCTATCTCATGATTCTTCAGGAGGCTCTCTGAGCAAGTGGGTCTGACCTAGGCTCGTTTCAAACTACTGGGTCTGCACTGGGATTGGAGCTTGTGAGATTTTGCATGCACCCTATAAGAGTGGAATCTCTGTTTCCCACAGCCCTCTGACTCTCCTGAACACAAGCTCTGGTTTTCAAAGCCAGATGTTCAAGCAGTTCATCTCCCAGTCAGGACCTTGGACTGGGGAGAGTGATATGGGGCTCGGACCTCTTCTTCCTTGAGGAGAACCTCTGCATTTGTGATATTCCTCTTATTATGTTTCCCCAACCCAGGGGTGAGGCCTTACCAGGTGGCGCAGTGGTAAACAATCCACCTGCCAATGCAGAAGATGCAAGAGATGTGGGTTCGATCCCTGGGTTGGGAAGATTCCCTGGAGTAGGAAATGGCAACCCAATTCAGTATTCTTGCCTGTAAAATTCTGTGGGTAGAGGAGCCTGGCGGCTACAGTCCATGGGGTAGCAGAGTCGGTCAAGACTGAACACAGATGCACACGCAACTTGGAGTGTGGGTCCTGACTAGACCACGTCATTGCCCCATCTCCTTTTTTACACTTTTAGTTGTGAAAAATGTTTTCCGCTAATCTTCAAATAATTCTCATCAAGAATTATTCTGTAGTAGCTGTAATTTCCATGTGCCTGTGGGGGAAGGTGAGCTCAGAATCTTCCTGCTCTACCATACTGACCACATCCCTTCAACTCCTAATTATTGATATCAGTTTTAACACATATATTAAGTATATGTTTTGATCATTTTGGAGGGAGTAAGTTCCTTATTACCATTATACTTTGGACTAGTTGCATAATTTTCAGGACCCAGGGAAAAATGAAAAGAAAGGATTCCTTGTTCTAAAAGCGGGATAAAAGTATAGTTAAATAGGGGGGAGGAGCCAAGATGGTGGAGGAGTAGGACGGGGAGAACACTTTCTCCCCCACAAATTCATCAAAAGAGCATTTAAACGTCGAGTAAATTCCACAAAACAACTTCTGAATGCTGGCAGAGGACATCAAGCACCCAAAAAAGCAACCCAACTCTTCGAAAGGAGGTAGGAAAAAATATAAAAGACAAAAAAAGAGACAAAAGAGGAAGGGATGGAGTTCCATCCCGGGAAGGGAGTCTTAAAAAGAGAGAAGTTTCCCAACACCAGGAAACCTTCTCACTGCCGAATCTGTGCCTAGCTTTGGAAGCTCAGAGGGCAACATAAAAGGGAGAAAAAAAAAAAAAAATTAAAAATCGCAGATTGTGAGCCCTACAGTAACTCCCCCAGTGGAGAAGCAGCACAGACGCCTGCACACGGCATTAGCAAGCGGGGGTTGGGCAGGGAAGCGTGGCGCGGGCTGTGTCCCTTAGAGTAAGAATCGGGCCCGAATGTCCTGAGCTCTATCTGAGCGAAATAATTTGGGCTAGCAAACCAGACTGTGGGATATCTACCACGCGAAAAGCCAGCCCTAACCTAAGACACCGCCAGGCCCGCGCACGGAACAAAGGACTGAACAGAGATAGCCAGCTGCAGACCTTCCCCTTCCGGTGACAGGCAGCCAGAGCCGGAAGGGGGCAATCTCAGCCCCAGAGAGACACTATCTATAAAACTGTAAGCAGGCTTCTTTGCTAACTAAAACTTCTTGGGGGTCTGGACGGTCAACATCTGCCTGAGAAGGTGCGCCGGTTTTACACCCAGATAACTGAGTGGCAGGGAGGCGATAAGTCGCAGCATTGGTGCCCGCCAAACACCTCATCACCTGAGCTACTCGGATCTGGGAAGAGCACAAAACGCAGGTCCAACCGAGTCTGCGCCTCTGAGGACTACCCGAGTGCCTGAACCTGAGCGGCTTGGACCTGGGAGCTCAGCCCAGGGCCGGCCTCTGATTGTTCCCGGCGGAACAACCTAGAGCCCGAGCAGTGTGGGCAGGGAGGCTACACGCGCCGTGAGCGGGGGCAGACCCAGTGTGGCTGAGGCACTGCGAGCGCACGCCAGTGTTATCTGTTTGCAGCATCCCTCCCTCCCACCCCACAGCGTGGCTGAACAAGTGAGCCTTAAAAAAAAAAAAAAAAAAAAATAGTGTCCTCAACCATCCCCTTTGTGTCAGGGTGGAAACCAGACACTGAAGAGACCAGCAAACAGAGGAAGCTATAACAGAGGGAAACGCCTTGGAAGCTACAGGCCATAGATTAAAACCCTGTGGTTACTACGGACTCCATAGGAAGGGGCCTATAGATCTTGAGAAATATAAGTCGGACCAAGGAACTAGCCAAAAATGAACTGAACCCACAATACTCACAACAAAACCAGAGAAAGACCTAGATATATTTTTACTATTTTTACGATCAATCTTTCTTTCTTTCTTCTTTTTTCTTTTAATTCTTTTTTAAAAAAAATTTTAAATCCTCTATTGTCCTTTAATTTTCACTTTTATAACTATTACTTTGCAAAAAAAAAAAAGACCCTATTTTTTTTCTTCTTCAGCAAACTTCATATATATTTTTTATAATTTTTTGACCGTGTTTTGTTTTTTTTTTTTCTTTTTCTTCTTTTCTTTAACATTGTATTTTTGAAATTCCAAACTCTACTCTAGATTTTTAATTTTAGCCTTTTGGTATATGTTATCAATTTTGTACCTATAATTTTTTTTGTAATTTCTGTGACTTTTTTTTCCCTCTGTTTCTTTCTCTTCTTCTTTTATATAACATTGTATATCTGCAATTCCAAACTCTACTCAAGATTTTTAATTTATGCTTTTTGGTATTTGATATCAATTTTGTACCTGTATTTTCTTTATAATTTTTGCAACATTGTTTTTGTTGGTTTGTTTGTTTTCTCTCTTTATTTTTCTTCTTCTTCTTTTTTTTAACATTGTATTTTTGAAATTCCAAACTCTACTCTAGATTTTTAATTTTAGCCTTTTGGTATATGTTATCAATTTTGTACCTATAGTTTTTTTATAATTTCTGTGACTTCTTTTTTCTCTTTTTTTCCCCTCTGTTTCTTTCTCTTCTTCCTTTATATAACATCATATATCTGCAATTCCAAACTCTACTCAAGATTTTTAATTTATGCTTTTTGGTATTTGATATCAATTTTGTACCTGTATTTTCTTTATAATTTTTGCAACATTGTTTTTGTTGGTTTGTTTGTTTTCTCTCTTTATTTTTCTTCTTTTTTTTTTTTTTAACATTGTATTTTTGAAATTCCAAACTCTACACTAGATTTTTAATTTTTGCTTTTTGGTATTAGTTATCAGTTTTGTACCTGTAGTTTCTTTATAATTTTTGCGACCTTGTTTGTTTTTCTTTGTTCGTTTTTTCTCTTTCTTTTCCTTCTTCTTTTCATTAACATTGCATTTTTGAAATTCCAAACTCTACTCTAGATTTTTAATTTTTGCTTTTATGTATTTGTTACCAATTTTGTACCTTTAAGAACCCAATCCTCAGGACCCATTTTTCACTAGGGAATGAGATTACTGGCTTGACTGCTCTCTCTCCCTTTGGACTCTCCGTTTTCTCCACCAGGTCGCCTGTATCTCCTCCCTAACCCCTCTCTACTCTACCCAACTCTATGAATTTCTGTGTGTTCCAGATGGTGGAGAACACTTAGGGAACTGATTACTGGCTGAATCTGTCTCCCTCCTTTTCATTTCCCCCTTTTATCCTTCTGGCCACCTCTGTCTCCTGCCTCTTTCTTCTCTTCTCTGTATAACTCTGTGAACATCTCTGAGCGGTCCAGTTGTGGAGTGCACATAAGGAAGTGACTACTGGCTAGCCCACTCTCTCCACTATTGATTCCACCTCATCTCATTTGGGTCACCTCTAACTCCCTCCTCCCTCTTCTCTTCTCCATGTAACGCTGTGAACCTCTCTGAGTGACCCTCACAGTAGAGAAACTTTTCATCTTTAATGTAGATGTTTTATCAATGGTGCTGTATAGAAGGAGAAGTTTTGAAACTACTGTAAAAATAAGACCGATAACCGGAAGTAGGAGGCTTAAGTCCAAACCCTGACTCCAGGGAACTCCTGACTCCAAGGAACATTAATTGACAGGAGCTCATCAAATGCCTCCATACCGACACTGAAACCAAGCACCACACAAGGGCCAACAAGTTCCAGGGCAAGACATACCAAGCAAATTCTCCAGCAACAAAGAAACACAGCCCTGAGCCTCAAGATACAGGCTGCCCAAAGTCACCCCCAAACCATAGACATCTCATAACTCATTACTGGACATTTCATTACACTCCAGAGAGAAGAAATACAGCTCCATCCACCAGAACATCGACACAAGCTTCCCTAACCAGGAAACCTTGACAAGCCACCTGTACAAACCCACACACAGCGAGGAAATGCCACAATAAAGAGAATTCCACAAACTGCCAGAATACAGAAAGGGCACCCCAAACTCAGCAATTTAAACAAGATGAAGAGACAGAAGAATACCCAGCAGGTAAAGGAACAGGATAAATGCCCACCAAACCAAACAAAAGGGGAAGAGAAAGGGAATCTACCTGATAAAGAATTCCGAATAATGATAGTGAAATTGATCCAAGATCTTGAAATTAAAATGGAATCACAGATAAATAGCCTGGAGGCAAGGATTGAGAAGATGCAAGAAAGGTTTAACAAGGACTTAGAAGAAATAAAAAAGAGTCAATATATAATGAATAATGCAATAAGTGAAATTAAAAACACGCTGGAGGCAACCAATAGTAGAATAACAGAGGCAGAAGATAGGATTAGTGAATTAGAAGATAGAATGGTAGAAATAAATGAATCAGAGAGGATAAAAGAAAAACGAATTAAAAGAAATGAGGACAATCTCAGAGACCTCCAGGACAATATTAAACGCTACAACATTCGAATCATAGGGGTCCCAGGAGAAGAAGACAAAAAGAAAGACCATGAGAAAATACTTGAGGAGATAATAGTTGAAAACTTCCCTAAAATGGGGAAGGAAATAATCACCCAAGTCCAAGAAACCCAGAGAGTCCCAAACAGGATAAACCCAAGGTGAAACACCCCAAGACACATAGTAATCAAATTAACAAAGATCAAACACAAAGAACAAATATTAAAAGCAGCAAGGGAAAAACAACAAATAACACACAAGGGAATACCCATAAGGATAACAGCTGACCTTTCAATAGAAACTCTTCAAGCCAGGAGGGGATGGCAAGACATACTTAAAATGATGAAAGAAAATAACCTACAGCCCAGATTATTGTACCCAGCAAGGATCTCATTCAAGTATGAAGGAGAAATCAAAAGCTTTTCAGACAAGCAAAAGCTGAGAGAATTCTGCACCACCAAACCAGCTCTCCAACAAATACAACAAATACAAAGGATATTCCCTAGACAGGAAACACAAAAACGGTGTTTTGAACCCAAAACAATAAAGTAAATGGCAATGGGATCATACTTATCAGTAATTACCTTAAACGTAAATGGGTTGAATGCCCCAACCAAAAGACAAAGACTGGCTGAATGGATACAAAAACAAGACCCCTACATATGTTGTCTACAAGAGACCCACCTCAAAACAGGGGACACATACAGACTGAAAGTGAAGGGCTGGAAAAAGATTTTCCATGCAAATAGGGACCAAAAGAAAGCAGGAGTAGCAATACTCATATCAGATAAAATAGACTTTAAAACAAAGGCTGTGAAAAAAGACAAAGATGGTCACTACATAATGATCAAAGGATCAATCCAAGAAGATATAACAATTATAAATATATATGCACCCAACACGGGAGCACCGCAGTATGTAAGACAAATGCTAACAAGTATGAAAGGAGAAATTAACAATAACACAATAATAGTGGGAGACTTTAATACCCCACTCACACCTATGGATAGATCAACTAAACAGACAATTAACAAGGAAACACAAACTTTAAATGATACAATAGACCAGTTAGACCTAATTGATATCTATAGGACATTTCATCCCAAAACAATGAATTTCACCTTTTTCTCAAGCGCACATGGAACCTTCTCCAGGATAGATCACATCCTGGGCCATAAATCTAGCCTTGGTAAATTCAAAAAAATAGAAATCATTCCAAGCATCTTTTCTGACCACAATGCAGTAAGATTAGATCTCAATTACAAGAGAAAAACTATTAAAAATTCCAACATATGGAGGCTGAACAACATGCTGCTGAATAACCAACAAATCACAGAAGAAATCAAAAAAGAAATCAAAATTTGCATAGAAACGAATGAAAATGAAAACACAACAACCCAAAACCTGTGGGACACGGTAAAAGCAGTCCTAAGGGGAAAGTTCATAGCAATACAGGCACACCTCAAGAAACAAGAAAAAGTCAAATAAATAACCTAACTCTACACCTAAAGCAACTAGAAAAGGAAGAAATGAAGAACCCCAGGGTTAGTAGAAGGAAAGAAATCTTAAAACTTAGAGCAGAAATAAATGCAAAAGAAACCAAAGAGATCATAGCAAAAATCAACAAAACCAAAAGCTGGTTTTTTGAAAGGATAAATAAAATTGACAAACCATTAGCCAGACTCATCAAGAAACAAAGGGAGAAAAATCAAATCAATAAAATTAGAAATGAAAATGGAGAGATCACAACAGACAACACAGAAATACAAAGGATCATAAGAGACTACTATCAACAATTATATGCCAATAAAATGGACAACATGGAAGAAATAGACAAATTCTTAGAAAAGTACAACTTTCCAAAACTCGACCAGGAAGAAATAGAAAATCTTAACAGACCCATCACAAGCACGGAAATTGAAACTGTAATCAAAAATCTTCCAGCAAACAAAAGCCCAGGTCCAGATGGCTTCACAGCTGAATTATACCAAAAATTTAGAGAGGAGCTAACACCTATCCTGCTCAAACTCTTCCAGAAAATTACAGAGGATGGTAAACTTCCAAACTCATTCTATGAGGCCACCATCACCCTAATACCAAAACCTGACAAAGATCCCACAAAAAAAGAAAACTACAGGCCAATATCACTGATGAACATAGATGCAAAAATCCTTAACAAAATTCTAGCAATCAGAATCCAACAACACATTAAAAAGATCATACACCATGACCAAGTGGGCTTTATCCCAGGGATGCAAGGATTCTTCAATATCTGCAAATCAATCAATATAATACACCACATTAACAAATTGAAAAATAAAAACCAGATGCAGAGAAAGCCTTTGACAAAATTCAACATCCATTTATGATCAAAACTCTCCAGAAAGCAGGAATAGAAGGAACATACCTCAACATAATAAAAGCTATATAAGACAAGCCCACAGCAAACATTATCCTCAATGGTGAAAAATTTAAAGCATTTCCTCTAAAGTCAGGAACAAGACAAAGGTATCCACTTTCACCATTACTATTCAACATAGTTTTGGAAGTTTTGGCCACAGCAATCAGAGCAGAAAAAGAAATAAAAGGAATCCAAATTGGAAAACAAGAAGTAAAGCTCTCACTGTTTGCAGATGACATGATCCTCTACATAGAAAATCCTAAAGACTCCACCAGAAAATTACTAGAACTAATCAATGACTATAGTAAAGTTGCAGGATATAAAATCAACACAGAGAAATCACTTGCATTCCTATACACTAATAATGAGAAAACAGAAAGAGAAATTAAGGAAACAATTCCATTCACCATTGCAACGGAAATAATAAAATACTTAGGAATATATCTACCTAAAGAAACTAAAGATCTATATATAGAAAACTATAAAACACTGGTGAAAGAAATCAAAGGGGACACTAACAGATGGAGAAATATACCATGTTCATGGATTGGAAGAATCAATATAGTGAAAATGAGTATACTACCCAAAGCAATCTATAGATTCAATGCAATCCCTATCAAGCTACCAACAGTATTCTTCACAGAGCTAGAACAAATAATTTCACAATTTGTATGGAAATACAAAAAACCTCAAATAGCCAAAGCGATCTTGAGAAAGAAGAATGGAACTGGAGAAATCAACCTACCTGACTTCAGGCTCTACTACAAAGCCACAGTTATCAAGACAGTATGGTACTGGCACAAAGACAGAAATATAGATCAATGGAACAAAATAGAAAGCCCAGAGATAAATCCACACACATATGGAGACCTTATCTTTGACAAAGGAGGCAAGAATATACAATGGATTAAAGATAATCTCTTTAACAAGTGGTGCTGGGAACTCTGGTCAACCACTTGTAAAAGAATGAAACTAGAACACTTTCTAACACCATACACAAAAATAAACTCAAAATGGATTAAAGATCTAAACGTAAGACCAGAAACTATAAAACTCCTAGAGGAGAACATAGGCAAAACACTCTCTGACATACATCACAGCAGGATCCTCTATGACCCACCCTCCCAGAATATTGGAAATAAAAGCAAAAATAAACAAATGGGACCTAATTAACCTTAAAAGCTTCTGCACATCAAAGGAAACTATTAGCAAGGTGAAAAGACAGCCTTCAGAATGGGAGAAGATAATAGCAAATGAAGCAACTGACAAACAACTAATCTCCAGAATATACAAGCAACTCCTACAGCTCAACTCCAGAAAAACAAATGACCCAATCAAAAAATGGGCCAAAGAACTAAATAGACATTTCTCCAAAGAAGACATACAGATGGCTAACAAACACATGAAAAGATGCTCAACATCACTCATGATCAGAGAAATGCAAATCAAAACCACTATGAGGTACCATTTCACACCAGTCAGAATGGCTGCGATCCAAAAGTCTACAAGTAATAAATGCTGGAGAGGGTGTGGAGAAAAGGGAGCCCTCTTATACTGTTTGTGGGAATGCAAACTAGTACAGCCACTATGGAGAACAGTGTGGAGATTCCTGAAAAAACTGGAAATAGAACTGCCTTATGATCCAGCAATCCCACTGCTGGGCATACACACTGAGGAAACCAGAAGGGAACAAGACACGAGTACCCCAATGTTCATCTCAGCACTGTTTATAATAGCCAGGACATGGAAGCAACCTAGATGTCCATCAGCAGATGAATGGATAAGAAAGCTGTGGTACATATACACAATGGAGTATTACTCAGCCATTAAAAAGAATACATTTGAATCAGTTCTAATGAGGTGGATGAAACTGGAGCCTATTATACAGAGTGAAGTAAGCCAGAAAGAAAAACACCAATACAGTATACTAACGCATATATATGGAATTTAGAAAGATGGTAACAATAACCCTGTGTATGAGACAGCAAAAGAGACACTGATGTATAGAACAGTCTTATGGACTCTGTGGGAGAGGGAGAGGGTGGGAAGATTTGGGAGAATGGCATTGAAACATGTAAAATGTCATGTATGAAATGAGTTGCCAGTCCAGGTTCGATGCACGATACTGGATGCTTGGGGCTGGTGCACTGGGACGACCCAGAGGGATGGTATGGGGAGGGAGGAGGGAGGAGGATTCAGGATGGGGAACACATGTATACCTGTGGCAGATTCATTTTGATATTTGGCAAAACTAATACAATTATGTAATGTTTAAAAATAAAATAAAATAAAAAAAAAGTATAGTTAAATATATCAAAATATGAAGATTTTTATATTTATTCCACTTCTCTCCTCTCCTAATTTATATGCTTTCATTTCCCCATTGGATGCTACTTTAAAAATTCAAAAATACAATTTTTGAGTTAAACTTCAAACAAATTGAAAGTATTCTGAATAATTTCAAAATAATGACAATAGATCTTTAAACCAAGCATGAGTTCATCCATATGATTACATTCCCATGAAGCTGACCCTGACTATATACTTTTGTAGCATTTTGCTTGTCCATATATCTTCCTGGCAGAAATTACAATTGTCTCTATATCAAAGATGATTAACAGATAAAATATATTGTAGTTCTCTGGGATCCTGTCCATCCAAACAGAAGTTCAAGGACAAGTACTTGTCCATGATGGTTTTCCTGTGCCAGCAGTACTTGGGAATCATCCCACTTTCTGCCAGTTATGTTCTGAAGAGCTGTGTCTCTGCACCGTGCACATATTGAAAACTTAATGCCCGCTGTGATAGTGTTAGGAGGAGGCTGCCTTTGGGAGGTGATTAAGTCCTGATGATGGAGCCCTCAAGAATGGAATACGTGATCTTATGAAAGTGATCCCACAGAAAGAAGCCCTGTGCACTATTGGTGGGATTATAAATTGGTTCAGCCACTAAGGGATATAGTGCAGAGGGTCCTCAGAAAATGATCCTCAGTACCATATAACCCAGCGGTTCCACTTCTGGGAATATATTAAAAGGAAAGAATACCAGCTCAAAGAGACATCTGCACCCTCATGTTCATAGCAGCCTTATTCACAGTAGCTAAGACCTGGAAGGGAATTCCTGGTGGCTAAAATGGTAAAGAATCCACCTGCCAGTGCAGGAGACCTGTGTCAGGTCCTTCAGTCAGGAAGATTCCCTGGACAAGGGAATGGCAACCCACTCTACTATTCTTGCCTGGAGAATTCCATAGACAGGTGGGCTACAGTCCATGGGGTTGCCAAAAGTCAGACACGACCGAGCAACTAACACACACAAGACATGGAGACAATCTAGGTGTCCATTGGTAGATGAATAGATAAAGAAGTGAGATTATACACACACAGACACACACACACACGTGGAAAAATGGAATAGTATTCAGCCATAAAATGAGGAAATTCTATAATTTGTAACAACATGAATGGACCTTGAAGGCATCATACAAAGTGAAATAAGACAGAAAAAGACAAATATGGTTTGATTTCACTTATATGTGGAATCTTGAAGAAATAAACTAATAGAAGAAGAAATCAGACATATTACCAGAAGCAGAGGGTGAGAGAGGAAGAACTGAAGGGAGGTTGTAAAAAGGCACAAATTTCCAGTTATAAGACAATTAAGAGCTAAGATTGTAATGTATAATATGATGACTGTAGTTAATGGTGCTGTATAATCTATAGGTGATTTAAGAGGCTAAATCCTAGGAGTTCTCACCACAGGGAAAACATTTTTATTCTTTTTTCTTTTCTCCTTTCTTTTCTTCTTGTTGTATCTCTATGAGATGAAGGATATCAGCTGAACCTATTGCAATTATCATTTTGCAATATATATATAAGTCAAGCCATCATGTTGTATGCCTTAAACTTATAGTGATGTATGTCAACTATTTCTCTATAAAAGTGTAAAAATCAAAAGATTTAACTGAGCAACTAACGCTTTCCAGAAACAAAGAGCAGAGATGGCACAGGTGTCTTTCCTGTGTGAGCAACAAGCTGTGGCTCTCCAGCATCTTCACTGGTAACATTTCCAACCACATCTCATCTATTTTGCTGCATATCGACACAGAGAAGCAATGTGTGCATTCCTCCATGTGTGTGCATGAATGTACACAAAGAAAGTGTCTCCATTTTCGGGGCTTCCCCTCCCTATTCATGTATAGCAGTCCTGGGTAAAAATTTGAATATAACACAGCAGAAACACCAGTTTTAGAATCAAATAGCATACAGCCCACTTGCAGTGGGCCCTTGCATATAAAACTAACATCTTCAGAGGCTCAGTTTATTGTTTGTGGTCTAGTGTAGTGTTGCCTTTGTTAGGCAGGAATTACACCTTCTAGTATCGGCAACCCACTCCAGTATTCTTGCCTGGAGAATCCCAGGGACAGAGGAGCTTGGTGGGCTACCATCTATCGGGTCACACAGAGTCGGACATGACTGAAGCGACTTAGCAGCAGCAGCAGCAGTATCCCATAACTTTCAGAGTTATGCGTCAGGCACATAAGACAGTTTGCATGAGATTTGGAGGGCAGAAGTGCAATGGCAACTGTACTTGTCATACTCTAAAATTCAGTGCAGGGCACCAAGCTCTGTGGCAACTGGCACCAATCTCGAGAGATTACATGATGTTCTAGAAATATACTGTAGGTATTCTGTCTGGAGTATCTCCATCTCAAGGTTGCATATTTGAATCTGAATTCATAACTTTATCTGAGAATCTTCCCCTTAATCTATTGAGTTACTGTTCATCCATTCACAAAAAATTCTATGGTGAATAACCTTATGCATACTCTGGTATAATTTTGTAGGAGTTAATTTTGCAGTAAATTCTCCAAATACGAATTTGGGGGTAAAAAAAATCCATATTCAGCTTTCCTTAAATAATACAAGTTTCCCTCCAGAGGGAATGTATCACCCATTAGCAATGAATGAGTGCTTTCTCAACAGAATGTGTTCAAGCTTTTTTGAATACTTACAAATCTAAGTAAGAAATATATCAATACCATTTTCACTAACATTTCTCTTACTATGATTGAGATTGAGCTTTCTTTTTATATGTTGAAAGCCATTTTAATTTCTCTGGAGATCTATTTGGGCTTTGTTTTGCTTGGTACCCATTTTCTATTGGTTTTGGTCTTTTTTCCCCTCCATTGATTTTTTAAATTGAGATATAATTTACATATAACATATTAATTTTCAGTGTACAGTATAATGACTTGATATTTAAGATACTGACCAAACTGTAGAAGGTGTCATACTTTTCTCTTCCCTGTGCTGTGCTTAGTCGCTCAGTAGCGTCCGACTCTTTGTGACCCCATGAACTGTCATCCCCCAAGCTCCCGTGTCCATAGGATTCTTCTGGCAAGAGTACTGGAGTGGGTTTCCATGTCCTCCTCCAGGGGATCTTCCCAACCCAGGGATGGAAGCCAGGCCACCCACACTGCAGGCAGACTCTTTACCAGCTGATCCCCCAGGGAAGCCCACAGGCTTACCTTTTCTTTTCTCAATCTGTTTTATTTGACCTTGCTTATTGTGATTTTTTTGCCAAGTAAATTTTACAAAATTTTATGTAGTTGAATTAGTTCCTTTTTTTAAAGTCAGAATTATAAGGGTATCACCACACTCTAGTTATAAAAGAATTCCCCCATATTTTCCTCTAGTATTTGTATAGATTTGGCTTTTTCATTTATTTCTCAGATCCCTTTATAGTTTTTTGTGATAGTGATGTGAGATATAAGTTCAATTTTATCTTTTTCCAAATAGCTATCAGTTATCCAATATCAATTATTAAAAAACCATTGTTTCCTTTGTGACTTGAGATGTCACCTTTTATCACATACCAAACTTTTATGTACCTGGGTCTATTTCTGCACTTACTATTCTGTCATATAGGTCACTATTCTAATCAGCATCACGCATGTAATCTGTGTAACATGCAATGGTAGCAACAGTGGTAGTTCCCACTTGTTACACATTGAATATTGTCTTCCCCAAATGTGTTTGTGGCAGCCCTAATCCCCAGGGCCTCAGAGTGTGACCTTATAGTGATACAGGGACTTTACAGAGGCATCAAGTTAAAACAAAGTCGTTAGCTGAGTCTCAATCCAACATAATGATCTCTTTATAGAAACAAGGAATTTGGCCACGGAGGCATGCACAGAGGAAAGACAATGAGAAGAGGCACAGGGGAGGACAGCCGTCTGTAATACAAGGAGACAGGCCTGCAACAAATCCTCCCTCGCAGCCTCAGAAAGAACGCATCCTGCTGACACCCTGAGTTTGGACTTCCAGCCTCGAGAACTGAGACAGTGCATTTCTATTTTGTGAGCCACCGGTCTTGTGCTACTTTGTTACAGCAGTTTTAGCAAATGAGTTCAGCCCCCACTGCCCTCCTTCTGCAGGATTATTCTAGATATTCTTGAATATTTAACTTTCTGTATAAACTTAAAAATTGAGAACTTAAAATTGACTTCAGAAAATAAAACTTGTTGGCAATTATATAGAAATATGATGCTTCTGTGTGTTTAAGTTTCAAATCTACTCGATATTCTAGGAATGTTTAAATTTTCTTATAGAGTTTTGTCTATTTCTTGTTGAGTTTACTTCTAAATATTTTTTATCCTTTTTGTCTTGATTGAAATTTGGGTTTTCTCTTACCTTGTATATTCTAACTGACTACTGTGTGTGCATTTTAAGGCTACTTGTTAATATTATACCTGTTTCATATAAATAATTTGAAAGTTTTCTCTATATTTTCTAAGTTCTAAAATAAGTATCCCTCAATTATTAATTTCAAAGATTTTATAAAATTCTCTTTTTGAAAAACAAACTATATATTTTGTGGTAGACTTTTTTTTTTTTTTTTTTTTTTTTTACAAAAACTTGATTTCAAGGTACATGCATGTCTAGCTAGTAGAGACTCCTAAAACAACTTTTCTAAGCCATGGAAAATAGCATGTTAAAGTTTTATGTATAAATTACTTTGAATGCTGGTCATTTTCATTTCCTAGAAAATTAAATAAAATTAAGTAATTCATACTTCAAAAATTATTTGGCTTCTGGTTCAAGATGGCAGAATAGAAGGATGTGTGCTCATCTCCTGTGAGAGCACGAAAATTGCAACTACCTGTTGAACAACTATCGACAGAAGGATGCTGGAACACAGCAAAAAGTGATACCCCACTTCAAAAGGCAAAGTGAGACGGTAGGAAGGGTGCAATCATGATAATATCAAATCCCACACCCACTGAGTGGATGACCCACAAACTGGAAAACAATAATACCAAAGAAGTTCTCCCACTGTTGTGAAGGTTCTCGACCCCCATCAGGCCTCCCAGCCTGGGGACCTGACAAAGGGACTGGAGATCCCCAGGGAATCTGGCCTTAAAGGCCAGCAGGATTTGATTATAGGACTTCCACAGGACTGGGGGAAATAAAGACCCCAATCTTAGAGGGCACAAACAAAATCTTGCATGCACCAAGACCCAGGGGAAAGCAGTGGTGACCCCATAGGAGACTGAACCAAAACAACTAAATGAAGTGGACACAGGCAACTTTTCAGAAAAAGAATTCAGAATAATGATAATGAAGACACTCCATGATCTCGGGAAAACAATGAAGAAGATGTAAGAAATGTTTGCCAAAGATCTAGGAGAACTGAAGAACAAACAAACAGATGAATAATACACTGGAGGAATAAATAGCAAAAACACTGAAGCAGAAGAAAGGGTAAATGACCCAGAGGACAGAATAGTGGAAATCACTGCCACAGAACAGAATGTAGAAAAAAGAATGAAAGAAATGAAGACAGCCTAAGAGACCTCTGCGACAACATTAAATGCATTTTAATGTTGCAAAAACATTTGCATTATTGGGGTCCCAGAAGGAGAAGAGAGAGAGAAAGGACCTGAAAAATTATTTAAAGAGATAATAGCTGAGAAATTCCTGAACATGGGAAAGGAAGTAGTCAACCAAGTGCAGGAAGCACAGAGCGTTCCAGGCAGGATAAACCCAAGGAGGAACACACAGAGACACAAAATCAAGCTGACACATAATCAAACTGACAAAAATTAAAGACAAAGGTAAAATATTAAAAACAACAAGGGGGAAATGACAAATAACATACAAGGAAACTCCCATCAGACTATCTTAGCTATTTCTCAACAGAAACTCTACAAGCCAGAAGGGAATGGCACTATATATTCAAAGTGATGAAAGGGAAGAAATTGCAACCAAGAATACTTTACCCAGCAAGACTCTCTTTCAGATTTGATGGAGAAATCAAAAGCTTTCCAGAAAAGCAAAAGTTGAGAGAATTCAGCAGCAACAAACCAGCTTTACAACAAATGCTAAAGGAATTTCTCTAGGCAGGAAACGCAAGTGAAGGGAAAGACCTACAAAAAATAAACCGCAAACAATCAAGAAAATGGGAATAGGATCATACATATTACTTAAATGTAAGTGGATTAAATGAACCAACCAAAAGGCATAGTCTGTCTTTGACATGTGTTTGTATACTCTTCTATTTACCACATCATTCTACCACATCAAATTGTATTTAATTACTTATAGTGCTAAACTGGGTCATGGTGGAGAGGTCTGACAGAAAGTGGTCCACTGGAGAAGGGAATGGCAAACCACTTCAGTATTCTTGCCTTGAGAACCCCATGAACAGTATGAAAAGGCAAAATGATAGGATACTGAAAGAGGAACTCCCCAGGTCAGTAGGTGTCCAATATGCTACTGGAGATCAGTGGAGAAATAACTCCAGGAAGAATGAAGGGATGGAGCCAAAGCAAAAACAATACCCAGGTGTGGATGTGACTGGTGATAGAAGCAAGGTCCGATGCTGTAAAGAGCAATATTGCATAGGAACCTGGAATGTCAGGTCCACGAATCAAGGCAAATTGGAAGTGGTCAAATGGGAGATGGCAAGAGTGAACGTTGACATTCTAGGAATCAGTGAACTAAAATGGATAGATGGGTGAATTTAACTCAGATGATTATTATATCTACTACCGTGGGCAGGAATCCCTCAGAAGAAATGGAGTAGCCATCGTGGTCAACAAAAGAGTCCAAAATGCAGTACTTGGCTGCAATCTCAAAAACGACAGAATGATCTCTGTTCGTTTCCAAGGCAAACCATTCAGTATCACAGTAATCCAAGTCTATGCCCCAACCAGTAACACTGAAGAAGCTGCAGTTGAACGGTTCTATGAAGACCGACAAGGCATTTTAGAACTAACACCCCCAAAAGATGTCCTTTTCATTATAGTGGACTGGAATGCAAAAGTAGGAAGTCAAGAAACACCTGGAGTAACAGGCAAATTTGGCCTTGGAATACAGAATGAAGCAGGACAAAGACTAATAGAGATTTGCCAAGAAAATGCTCTGGTCATAGCAAACACCTTCTTCCAACAACACAAGAGAAGACTCTACACATGGACATCACCAGATGGTAAACACCGAAATCAGATTGATCATATTCTTTGCAGCCAAAGATGGAGAAGCTCTATACAGCCAACAAAAACAAGACCAGGAGCTGACTGTGGCTCAGATCATGAACGCCTTATTGCCAAATTCAGACTTAAATAGAAGAAAGTAGGGAAAACCACTAGACCATTCAGGTATGACCTAAATCAAATGCCTTATGATTATACAGTGGAAGTGAGAAATAGATTTAAGGGCCTAGATCTGATAGATAGAGTGCCTGATGAACTATGGACTGAGGTTTGTGACACTGTACAGGAGACAGGGATGAAGACCATCCCCATGGAAAAGAAATACAAAAAAGCAAAATGGCTGTCTGGGGAGGCCTTACAAATAGCTGTGAAAAGAAGAGAAGTGAAAAGCAAAGGAGAAAAGGAAAGATATAAGCATCTGAATGCAGAGTTCCAAAGAATAGCAAGGAGAGATAAGAAAGCCTTCCTCAGCGATCAATGTAAAGAAATAGAGAAAAACAACAGAATGGGAAAGACTAGAGATCTCTTCAAGAAAATTAGAGATACCAAGGGAACATTTCATGCAAAGATGGGCTTGATAAAGGACAGAAATGGTATGGACCTAACAGAAGCAGAAGATATTAGAAAGAGGTGGCAAGAATACACAGAAGAACTGTACAAAAAAGGTCTTCATGACCCAGATAATCACGATGGTGTGATCACTCAATTAGAGCCAGACTTCCTGGAATGTGAAGTCAAGTGGGCCTTAGAAAGCATCACTATGAACAAAGCTAGTGGAGGTGATGGAATTCCAGTTGAGCTATTTCAAATCCTGAAAGATGATGCTGTGAAAGTGCTGCACTCAATATGCCAGCAAATTTGGAAAACTTGGCAGTGGCCACAGGACTGGAAAAGGTCAGTTTTCATTCCAATCCCAAAGAAAGGCAATGCCAAAGAATGCTCAAACTACCGCACAATTGCACTCATCTCACACACTAGTTAAGTAATGCTCAAAATTCTCCAAGCCAGGCTTCAGCAATACATGAACCATGAACTTCCAGATGTTCAAGCTGGTTTTAGGAAAGGCAGAGGAACTAGAGATCAAATTGCCAACATCCACTAGATCATGGAAAAAGCAAGAGAGTTCCAGAAAAACATCTATTTCTGCTTTATTGACTATGCCAAAGCCTTTGACTGTGTGGATCACAATAAACTGTGGAAAATTCTGAAAGAATGGGAATACCAGACCACCTGACCTGCCTCTTGAGAAACCTATATGCAGGTCAGGAAGCAACAGAACTGGACATGGAACAACAGACTGGTTCCAAATAGGAAAAGGAGTTCGTCAAGGCTGTATGTTGTCACCCTGTTTATTTAACTTATATGCAGAGTACATCATGAGAAACGCTGGACTGGAAGAAACACAAACTGGAATCTCAATAACCTCAGATATGCAGATGACACCACCCTTATGGCAGAAAGTGAAGAGGAACTAAAAAGCTTCTTGATGAAAGTGAAAGAGGAGAGTGAAAAAGTTGGCTTAAAGCTCAACATTCAGAAAACGAAGATCATGGCATCTGGTCCCATCACTTCATGGGAAATAGATGGGGAAACAGTGGAAATAGTATCAGACTTTATTTTTGGGGGCTCCAAAATCACTGCAGATGGTGACTGCAGCCATGAAATTAAAAGACACTTACTCCTTGGAAGAAAAGTTATGACCAACCTAGATAGCATATTCAAAAGCAGAGACATTACTTTGCTAACAAAGGTCCATCTAGTCAAGGCTATGGTTTTTCCTGTGGTCATGTATGGATGTGAGAGTTGGACTGTGAAGAAGGCTGAGCACCGAAGAATTGATGCTTTTGAACTGTGGTGTTGGAAAAGACTCTTGAGAGTCCCTTGGACTGCAAGGAGATCCAACCAGTCCATTCTGAAGGAGATCAGCCCTGGGATATTCTTTGGAAGGAATGATGCTGAAGCTGAAACTCCAGTACTTTGGCCACCTCATGTGAAGAGTTGACTCACTGGAAAAGACTCTGGTGCTGGGAAGGATTGGAGGCAGGAGGAGAAGGGGACGACAGAGGATGAGATGGCTGGATGGCATCACTGACTTGGTGGACGTGAGTCTGAGTGAACTCCGGGAGTTGGTCATGGACAGGGAGGCCTGGAGTGCTGTGATTCATGGGGTTGCAAAGAGTCGGACACAACTGAGCGACTGAACTGAACTGAACTGAAATGCTAAATTAATCATGTTCCCATTATGACTTGCAATTGTAATTATCTTTTGCTTTTTGTCTGGCTATTGATTATGAAAGCTGGTATACTTCTTTTACTACTTTGAAAAAAAGTTGTTTGCCAAAGTTTTGTGTAAAGTAGTCTAATTTTAAAAAATAGCCTTTCTTTCAGTGGTTAATGTCTCCTGGTTGTTTTTATTTTGTGTTCTTGATATTTGTTTAATTTGTTGAGTTTTGAACCAATATTTTGATTTGTTTTTCCATTTCATTAATTTCAGCTTTTATATTTTTATTTTTCTATAATCTGTATGAAGATTATAATATTTGCCTCAAATTGCTGTTTACCTTAAAAATTATTTGATATAGTATTTTTTATTGTTGTTTTAGGAATTCTGTAATTATATGTACATTTCACCTTTTCAACTCTCCAAAGATTGGAGAGTTTTCATTTTTATTGCTATCTATCATCTATAATACAGTGCCCAAATTTTAAGTTCTTATGTTGATGATTTGTCACTTGACTACTCCTTGTAACCATCACCCAGATTAGGCTGTAGAACATATATGTTACCTCAAAAAGCTTCCTACAGCCTCTGCCAATCAACAGCCATTCATTTCCACATCACTATGGTAATTATTAATCTGGCCTCTGTCACCACAGATTAATCTTGCCTATTTTTGACCTTAATATATAAAGACCCACATAGTATATATGGCCAATAACATACGAAAGGATGCTCTGAATCTTTAGTAATGAGGCAAATACAAATTAACCAGTAATTTAGAAACAACTCACACAACCCAATGGGAAGACATTTTAAAGGCTGAAAAATTCAGTACAACAAGAATGTGAGGCAACTGTTCTAGAGGTATCTTGGGAAACATGACCATTTTGGAAAATAATGCTATTATTATGTAAAGTTGCATGCCTACAAAGTCACTTCAGTCATGGCCCACTCTTTGGGACCCTATGGACTATAGACTGCCAGGCTCCTCTCTCCATGGGATTTTCCAGGCAAGAATGCTGGAGTGAGTTGCCATGCCCTCCCCCAGGGGATCTTCCTAACCCAGGGCTTGACCCTGTGTCTCTTATGTCTCCTGCATTGGCAGGCAAGGTCTTTACCACCAGCACCACCTGGGAAGCTCCATGTAAAGTTAAACCCACACATATCATACAACTGATATTTTAACTTTTAGTTTATACGTAAGAGAAATCCCTGCATGTGTTCACCAGAAGGCACATATCAGAATGTTGTAGCAGCACTATTTAATAATAACAAAAATGATGGAAACAACCCATATGTTTCTTCCCTCTAATAGATAAATAGTAGAGCATTTGAAATAATGAAATAATACAGTTGGTGATTAAAATAAACTACTGTTACACATTACTTTGATAAGATCTCAGAAATTAATGTTGAGCAAAAAAGCAATCAGAAAATACATACAGGTTAATTCTCTTAATATAATAGTTTAAAATGAATAAAATTATGCAATATCTATATTTCAAGGTTACAAACATAGTAAAGCTACCAAGAAAGCTGAAGATTGGTAAATACAGAAATAATGGTTTCCTCTGTTGTGGAAAAACAAAAGTGTTGTGAGTGGATAGCACAAGATTTTAAACCTCTGTTTCATAGTCTCAGTGATGTCTGAGTGCTCATTTTGCTATCACTCTTTAAAATGTACTCAGGCATTACACATACTCACCTATGTCTGATATATTTCATAAATACAAGATAGTTAAAAAAATATACAGTGTCTATTGAAGTAATGCAAACAACAACCTGAACTGTAAGTGACATTACCAGTTATGTTAGAGGAAATGTCATTTGTCAGATAAATGTAATTAAAGTGTCATAAATCTTGGTACTATTTGTGAAGGGAATTATAAATATTCTTGTAACACTTAGAGAAGTAATATATAATTGTAATATCTAGTAGAATCTTGAAAAGGCAAAAACAGTATACAATTTTCAAACTAGCAGTAAGAAAAAAAAAAGAAATGCTAAAAATAATGGAAAATAACAAGAGAAAAGAAACACGGAACAGAAAGCAAAAAAAAGTAGAAAATAAGATGGAAGACTAAAGCCCAACTCTTCTTTTTGGTACATAGGCCAAATGCTTCAGTGAAAGATAAATATTGTAGGGTTGGATTTTTATTTTTATTATTATTTTTTTTTGCATGCTGTGTGATTTGAAGGTTTTTAGTTCCCTGACCATGGATTGATCCTAGGACCACACGAATGAAGGTGCTGCATCCTAACCACCAGGGACTTCCCAGATTGAATTTTAAAAATTCTAGTTAAATTCTCCTTACAACAGATACACATAAAAACTAAAATTACAGAAAGGTTTAAAGTGAAAAATGAAGGAAAAAATCCATCAACAGACACATTTTTAAAGGAAAGACAAGTTATATATTTAATATGAAAAATATATATTTATATATAATATATTTAGTATAATTGATATTGTATATTAATATACAATACTAATTCTAAAGTATTTACTAAGGAAAGGAGACTAACCTCATAGTGGTAAATGTTTACTTTATAAACACGACATCAAATATTAAATGTGTGTGTGTATGTGTGTGCTTAGCTGCTCAGTTATGTCCAATTCTTTGCAACCCTATGGACTGTAGTTTGTCAGGCTCCTCTGTTCATGGGATTCTCCAGGCAAGAATACTAGAGTGGGTTGCCATTCCCTTCTCTCGGGGATCTTCCTGACAGAGATTGAACCTGCGTCTCCTGCACTGCAGACAAATTCTTTACCATCTGATCCAATTAAATGGGTATCTACTTAGTAGAATTTAAAATTTATAAGAATTGGTAGTTTCACAAGAAGCTATAGACTGTAAAATCATCAGATCTATCTAAGCAATTGTTATAAAATGCAAACAAAAAAATTAACGAGGATACAGAATTTTCAAGAATATAGCAAACACAGTTGACCAAATGGACACAAACAGAACATGATGAACAACAAACACAAAATATGTGTTTTTCTAAACACATAGGAAACACATTCACAAAATTGTGTCTTCTGGAACTTCTAGCTTTCCGTTCATCTCAAGATGTATTCAGTTTTACCTCACTGAAGGGGGTTATAAATGCTACCGTAAAGTTTTGCATGATAATTCCAACATTTAGAGCATCTTGGAGTTTCCATCTGTCAACTGTCTTTACCCTTGTGGCTCAGAGGGTAAAGAGTCTGCCTGCAATGTGAAAGACCTGGGTTTGATCCCCAGGTCAGGGAGATTCCCTGGAGAATGAAATGGCAACTCACTTCAGAATTTCTTGCCTGGAGAATTCCATGGACAGAGGAGCCTGACGGGCTACACTCCATGGGTCACAAAGAGTCAGATATGACTGAGTGAATACCACTTGGAGCACCAGGACTTTCCCTTGAAAAGGCATCATATTTTTGATATGTCAAGTAATTTTGAACTTTATCCTGAACATTTTGAACATTATGTATGAAACTCTGGATTCTGTTACAAATCTCTGAAGAATGTTGATTTTGTTTGTTGTTTTCACAGGTGATCAGTTTTGGCTCATGTTCTGTGTTATTTCTGGAGGACACTGAGAGGGTGCGATCCGTGGTTGACTCTTGAGTTGGACCCAGGTGATCAGAGGCTCCTCAACTTTGCCAGGTCCTTAGACTGTGTGTTCCACTCATCATTCCATATCAGAAGTCAGTTCAAGGATGCAGGCTTGGGATAGAAATGCAGTATTGAGACTCCCTGTGTGGTATAAATTAAGGACTCTATATACACTTCTATAATGCTGGCAGGCAGGTGCAGAAATCTACTGGTCTTGCAGTGTCCAGGAGAAGCCTTGGAAATAAGTTTCTTTGCTCAGTAAACCTACTACCTACCCATCTGGGTTGCTCTACCTGTTTCGTTTGGTCTCTCTTTGCCCTCTGTGTACAGGGGTCAGTTTCAGATGTCACCAGGAAGCTCCCAAGTTTGTGAACCGACATGAATGTGATGTTGGTCCAGTTGCAAAATTCTGGCCCCATGTCTGAGTCACTCAGAGGCTAGTCTGGGACGTGAGTGGTGGCTTAGCTTCTAATTGATCTAGCCAAGCTCTTGCTGCTCTGGCTGTGCTGTGTCACGCTCAGTTTGGGAGGGAGCCTGCAAATGACATCAGCTCTCTACTCTTTGGAATTTGTCCCTTGTTCTGTGGCTCACAGGGATACCTGTTTTTTCTGGCCAAAAAATTTGGATTCTCTCAGAGTGTTAGTCCCCCATGCTGTTGTGCAATCTGTGTGTAGCCTTGGTGCGAGGTTTCAAGAGAATAGAGACAAAAAAATAACCGAGATGTCCACCCTCTATTCTTTGTACAACAGGCACCCTTCTTGCCCTTCTCCCAGACCCTTTATCCAGATTCTCAGGATGTGGGTGCCCGCTGTCACCACAGGTATGAACTGCACAGTGACAGGAAGTTCTTCATGGTCACAGATTCCTAGTAACGGCAATTCAGTTCTGCAACAAGTGTGGTCTCAAAGGGGCAGGAGGTAAAGACTAGAGGGGGAAATAGAGATTTCCCCCATCCTCTGGGCTCACCAGTTTGCTGGGCCTGTGGGTGGAAGGACAGTTTCTCTTAAAGTTTTTGGTTTGGCTTTCACTTGATTCTGCCCATTCCTAGATCAAAAACAAGGAGATAAAAGAGGAAAGAAAGAAAGGGCAAAAGAAAGGAGGAAGTAAGGAAAAGAAGAAGGAAAGAAAGGAAGGAAGAGAGGAAAAAGAAAACAGAAAACTTGTCCACTGCTCCAACCACTCTTCTATTTTATCTGTCTTCGCCAAGCTGCTTGCTGCTCAGTAATCAGGTAGCTTCTTTAATTAATTTTGTCCAGCGTCTGGCTCTCATCCACGAGAGTGAGCGCGGTGGCTCCATCTGGGTGGCAGGCACCTGCCGCAGACTCTGCAATGACACCTGTTCTACAGACTGTGCTGAAGAACCCACACTCCCAAGGCCACTGAGCAACCACATCCAGCGCCTTTGGGAGCAGAGGTGGGGTGCAGATATAATGACACCCAAGAGCCAGGGCAGTGGCTGAGGAGGAGTCACCCTGACTGGCCCTGGGGGCTGATCACCTCCCCCTTAAGTGACTCATCAGCCAGCAAGGAGAGTTAGCGCAGCTGCTGCCAAGGCCTGGCTTCCAAGGTGACCTTGTTCTGCCAAGGCCACCGGCTCAGACAGGAGCCTCCACACTTACGTTCTCATGGAAAGGTCCCCTGCCCTCCTGCCCTACAGCTCTGTACAACAGCAGAGAGGAGAGTCTCCTCTGGACTGGTAGGCCTGGTGCCTGCAGGCTGCACTGCCACAGTCCTGGGATAAGGAGCTCAGTGGTCTGGGACCTCCACTATTTCTTTATCACATTTCCCCCTAACAAGCCCAGTTTTATGTCTGCACGCATGGTTTGGGCGGTGTATGTTTGTGATCCCTTTTCATAAACCATATTGAAAAGACAGCCATTTTTCCATCTTCTGTGAGGAACCTATACACTTTCTTTTTCCAATTTTGGTGCTCAGACTTTATAAATTAGATTTCAGAATGCTCCAAGTTCCTCCTCACATCTGCCCATCGTTCTTTCTGCTGCAGTTTATTTAATTGTTTCCTGAATTGCTCCAGTGGAAATCTTCACTCATTATCAGAGGATACATCTGCATCTTTCAGTCAAATCCCTTGATAGCTTTCTATCTGCAGGCTAAATTTCAGACACATTTCCCAAAATACTTTAATATAAAATATGAATTTCTTTTGGCATCTTTGCACTTCAGAACTCAATGTAATTAACTTATATGTGTAAATTTCTTTCAAATAAAGCTTTTTCTTTTCTAACATTGCATTGCTGTTGATCATTATGCATATTAAGGAACCACTAGGATCATAAACACACTGAACTATCAAAACACTTCTGAAGAGAACTTAAAAATGTCATTTCTTCTAATGGAATATTGATTTCCATGTCTCACACTTCACAGTCTTTTATGTTAATACAACAATGAAGGCCATTAACACTGCAATGTTTAATAAATACTAAATAATTTCAGATTTATTTTTAATATAAATCAAGTATATATGCCTAAATTATTATAGTCAAGGCAGGAAAGCCCAGGATACAAAAGCAAAGCAAAAGTTTAAATATCTATTTACCTCCTTGAAATGCAATGCAATGAATTTGTCACTTTTTGAATGTCACCTATGTGGAAGGATATTGCAAAGCAGCGCAGGGCATAGATAGGAACAGATGTAGGTTTTATTCTTAAGACCCTTTAGAGTATAAAGGTGAAAAGACAAGTATATAAATAATATTAGAGAGATTGCGACAAGCATCAATAGAAGTATAAAAATAAGAATCATCATTTAGATGGTTAGCATTATTTTCAGGGTCATTTTCTTCAACATTTTCTTCTTGCCTTTGAAGAAATTTTGATTTAGAGAAGTTGAGGAACTTGCCAAGAAAGAAGTCATGTATTTGTTGACCTCTAGTAAGTGTATCCATCGACCTACTCCCCTATCCTGAACCTGGCACGCGATATGTGTGCTTCTCAAAGAATGGGTAGGATTAGCAGGAAGAGTTTGGAAGGAAGAGGGCATTCAGAGAGGGCGAGGAGCACGGACAGAGGGGAAGAGGCACAGATGCTCTGTCAGTGTGAACAGTACATTTAGTCTGAATTTTGGACAACAGTTCTAAAACTTTAGAATATATAATAAGATTTTTAAACCTGAAGGCTCCAAGCCTGTAATCCTAGAGATTTAGGTTCAGTAAATAGACTGGATGCCAGAAATACAAATTTTGACAAAACATCCAGAGATTTGGTTGGGCACAAATACTGCAGGACACCCTCATTAATCTTTGGACTGAATGGTGGAGGATGAGGTCAAGAGGCAAGAGGAGGGGGTCCCCAAAAACAAAGCATTAATTTGAAAAGATACATGCACCCCAGCATTCACTGTAGCACTGTTTACAATAGCCAAGACATGGAAGCAACCTAAGAGTCCACTGAAAGGAACGAATAAAGAAAGCGTGGTGTATACACAATGGAATATTCCGCAGCCATAAAAAATCATGAAATTTTGCTATTTGCAGCAACATGGATAGACTTGGAGGATATTATGTTAAGTGAAATAAGTCAGACAGAGAAATACAAATATTGTATGATCTCACTTATATGTGGAATAGAAGAAAACTACAAAAACAAGTGATTGTAATAAAAAAGAAACAGACTTACAGATATAGAGAACAAACTAGTGTTTGTTCTTCCACCAGTGGGGATGGGTTAGGGGTAAAATAGGGACAGGGGAATAAGAGGTGCAAACTAGTCAGTGCTACAAGGATATATTGTACATGGGGAATACAGCAAATATTTTATAAAGACTGTAAATGGAAAGAACTTTTAAAACTTGTATAAAAAATTTAAAAATAAATTTAAATGATAGGCCAAATGGGGCTGTCAAGATGTCAGACAAGATTTTATACTGAATTTGTAAACTGAGAAGACATTCAGAGTTATCGGTAGGAAAGCGACTTGATTACCCCTATGATTTAAGAATCTGTGTTGTAACAATATGTATCGTGGATTCTAGGTGGAAGCCCAGTGGAAAACGATTGTAACAGTCTAAGCAAAATGGGCCTGAACTACAGAGTAGCTTTAGAATGAACATGAGGAATATGTGTGATATATATATATATACACACACACACACATAATTTTTAAAGTTAAATGTATTATTGTAGGCAACATAGGAACAAGGAAGTAAAGAAAAAAGAGCTGAGCTTTCATGATTAATGAATGGGAATATAGTATTAGTGATGGTACTTCTAACATTTCTTTTTTACCTTTTTTTCCTTTTATTTCTGAGAAGTGAGAGCATGGGAGTAAAGAATAATTTTTGGAAGTGTTAAGTTGGATGTTCTGTAAAGCTGACCAGGCAATTCAAACTGTAAATTTGGAGATTAGTAGAGGTCAGGGATAGAAAAGGGAGATGAGATTCACTCTCACAGAAGGGATGGTGGGAAACATGAGATTAGACAAACTCATCAAAGCAAAGGATTGGCCAGTAGGAAAAATGAGAGCAAAGGGCAGTTCCCTGGGGCAGGCCCACCTTTTAGGAGATTGGAAAGCAAGAGTAACAAAAATTTAGGAAAGCCCCACGCACCAAAATTTCTGCATCCCAGATGTACCTCTCAAGATGAATGCCCAGACATCAAAGCAAGAGGAACAGCTGGGTCACAAACCATCTGCAGACACAGAGAAGGTGCCATCAAAGTTCATTCTTATCAGAACCTGTAAAAAGAGAAAGCAGATGTCCCCAGGTGATCCTGTTTTCAGAAGAGGAATTTCAGGATCTTGGAAAAAGTGTTATCCATTATGTCACATCTAACAAGAACACGGGGTGCCATGAAATGCAGGCCAAGGCAAGATAAAAATCTCAACTGTATTTGATTCTCCCCCATCAAAGCCTATTGACAGAACTAACTGTGATGAAGAAGTAAAAATGATGAAATGGAAAAATATGAAGCTATTTGATGATCATATATACTTTATTTTTTTTTAATTTTATTTTATTTTTAAACTTTACAATATTGTATTGGTTTTGCCAAATATCAAAATGAATCCACCACAGGTATACATGTGTTCCCCATCCTGAACCGTCCTCCCTCCTCCCTCCTCCCTTCCCATACCATCCCTCTGGGTCGTCCCAGTGCACCAGCCCCAAGCATCCAGTATCGTGCATCGAACCTGGACTGGCAGAGCATTAACTCCATCTTAGGCCACCTGATCTAAGTTATATTTCCATTACAATTTTTAAAAATTAGTATCCTTAATATTTAAGGACACTTTATAATAAGAAAAAAGTTTCATATCCAATGTGTAACCTCTTTCCAAACAAGTTATGCTGTTAATATCTACACTTTTATGTCAATTATCATTTCATTATTTTTTCTTAAGGGCCTATCAAGAAAGGCTTGAATCAAACACTTTGTCTCAATTCCACGTTCACTATACATTTGGTTTTAAATCTATCTGCCACCAACCTAGATACACTATTTTTTTTCTGAGGAAAATGTATTATCTTGGCATGTCTTGTCTAACTGACTCACTAACTCATTTAGTATTTACTACACAACTTACCCAAAGTTCATAATTCCTCTATCTAATGAACATTTTTTCCCCTGGCAGCAAGGTCTACCTCTATTTTCTTCCACGATTTACTTTAAATATCTTTCTTATTGCAACTTGTTTTTTTGAGCAGTTCAACAGCAAAATTGAGGGGAAAGTACAGAGATTTCTCATAAACTGTCCTGCCCAACATGGATAGCCTCTCCCATTATCAACATCTACCATCAGGTGATTCATTTTTACAGTTTTAGAGTGAAGAACATGTATTGATACATTATTATCACTCAAAGCCCACAGTTCACATTTGAGTTCACGCTTGATGTTTTATATCCTATAGATTTGGACAAAGCTGCAATGGCATGTACACATTACTATGGTATCATGCAGAGAATTTCCACTGCCCTAAAAGTCCTCTGTGTTTTCCTATTCTTCTCTCCCCCAACTCCCCAATTCATGATCTTTTTACTATCTCTATAGTTTTGTCTTTTCCAAAATACCAGATAACTGGAGTCATACAGCTTTTAGCTTTCTGAGATTGGTTTCTGTCACTCAGTCATATGTATTTAAGGTTCCTCCATGTCTTTTCATGACTTGATGCTCATTTCCTTTGAGCTGATACTATTCCATTATCTTGATGTACCACAGTTTACCCGTTCACCTTCTGAGGGACATCTTGTTTGATAAAGCAGGTTTTTGTGTGGACAAAATTTTCAACTGCTTTGGGCAAATACAAGGAGGCATAATTTCTGGGTAGTGTATGGTAAGAGTATATTTGTAAGTTTTGTAAGACATTGCCAAAATGTCTTCCTAAGTGATTGTACCATTTGCATTCCTACCAGCAATGAGTAAGAGTTTCTGTTGCCCAATGTTCTTGTCAGCATTTGGTGGTGTTAATATTCTGAGATTTAGTATATTCTAAAGATTGGATGCAGGAGGAGAAGGGGACGACAGAGGGTGAAATGGTTGGATGGCATCACCGACTCAATGGACATGAGTTTGAGTAAACTCTGAGAGTTGGTGATGGATAAGGAGGCCTGGTGTGCTGCAGTCCATGGGGTTGCAGAGAGTCGGACACGACTGAGTGACTGAACTGAACTTATTCTAATCTATGTATAGTGGTATGCATGGTTGTTAGAATTTTTATTTCTTTGATGCCATATGATGTGAAGCATATTTCCATATGCTTATTTGTCTTCTGTATCTCTTCTTTGGTGAGATATCTGTTGAGGACTTTGGCCATTTTAAATTGAGTTTGTTTTTTTTTTTTTCCTGTTTTTGAGCTTTAAGAGCTCTTTCTATATTTTGAATAACGATTCTTTATGAGATATGTCTTTTACAAATGTTTTTCTCCCAGTATGTGGCCTGTCTTTCCATTCTCCTGATACTTCTGTTTTAAAATCTACTTTAAAAAATTTAAGTGACTTATCTATTTTTTTTTTTTTTTTGAAATTGAGACTATATTTACTCATCTCAGTTTCTTCTCTTCTCTAAAATATGATGATGAACTCTCCAAGCTTTATCTCTGAGGTAGTTTTTTTCAAAGCATGTTCTGCTTTCTTTTCTGCAGTCATCTCAATACCACCCAGTTTTAAAAATCAGTATCAATCTATATCCTGAAGAATCAGTTTTTACCCCTGAGGCAGTGAATTTTGTCATTTGGGAGTCTGAAGAGAGCCTTGTCTTCTTTATCAAGTATCTGATTGCACTGCCATAACTCCTGTGCTGTTCTGTGACTGTGCCATCAGTTACCTATGGTAATATTAAGTCTTTATATTCCCTGCTCAGCTTCTGTACAGGTCTAGATTACCAGGCTGGGTCCCAGTCTTCTTTTCTTGTATATTATCCCTTAATTATTTTAGTTCTCTTGTTTTTTTAAATAATACAGTCTCTTGAGACATCAGCTTGAACACAGCTAATTACTGTTAAGTCCTCCTACCCTAAGGAACATCAAGGGGTAGGATTCTGCTCACTTTTGAGTTGGACAAATATGAATATTCAAACTTCTTGCTACTTAACCCTGCGTCTGAAGTTAAATTGTCTGGTGTCTTGCTGGCTGGAGTCTTGCTGGTGCCAATTCTGAACACTTATTCCTCTCACTGGCCTTATCTTGGTTGTTAGGTTGGCTTCCTCCAGTGTTCAAATTCTGAATACTCAAATTCAGCTTTCTACTCACTGCTTGCTCCTAACTGCTCTGTCCCTCCCTGCATTTTCAGGGACTGAAACCTGCCTAACAAATGACTTAATTCACCTGTCTGGGCCTGGATATATAAACACCATAAAGTTTACATGCACTCTTACTTCTTCACCTATGCTTAATTGAATTATCATTCAAAGGTATCATTTAACTTTTCAATGTAAGGAGAAAATAATGCAAAATTCAAGTTAAAGGTTTTGTGAAAGGAGGTGACTTAGATGAATATTAATGCTTTATCCCACATCCCACTGTGAATTTCCTTGAGAGAAATACATGTCCAGGGGACTAAGTCAGACAAACGCATAAACTTGCTCCATAAATGTGGAGCAGAGTTATCCTTGGCTATCTGCTTTGACCTTGTCATTCTCTTTATGTAAAAACTTTATGGTGCCATTAGAAATAACTGTCCCTTCCCAGAGTCCTTGAATTCTTTAAGCCCTTCATTCCGCTCCAGGAGATTGACCACTTAATTTCCCAAAGCCTTGTCTTTGGTGGATATTTTATCACAATAACCTAGTAAATAATTTGATGTTCTGAGTTCCTGAAATTCCATCAATTAATCTAAGCTAGATTTTCACTGCTCTCAACTCCCCCCTCCTAGATTATGTTCTGCAAACATGCCTCCTCATTCACTCAATCAATCATTCAGCAAAGGAAACTAACTCAGCTTGATGGAAGCAGAAAATTCCCTTGTTAAATAGATACTGGGTAACTCACCCAGCTTTCTCAAGGCTTCACAACTAGAAATAATGACTAAATCACACCACAAAAATAGTCTGGTAAAAATACCCTTATTGGGCACTTAACTGGGAGAGACTAGCTCATATTTTCAGCTTTCACAGTGGGAAGAGGCTTTAGCCTCCTATCGTGGGAATTCCCCAAACATGGAAAAGGAATTCATGTGTTAGATGGCCAAAGAGAATAAAAATGTCCAGTACACTATCTTCAGCTTGTACTGTGGCAGATAAAAGAAACTGTAACTGGGCTAAATTCTTCAAAAGTATACATTCGTGCACATATTAATTTTGAATGACATATCCAATTCAGTAATTAATGGGAAGCTCTATTTGTTGTATACATTTATAACAGAATAAAATGAGAAACTGTGGTCTCTAGTTTTTAAATGATAGAGGAATGGATCAAAAATACCATAGAGACAACGTGGGAATTAGCTTGATCTCTTTGCCATTGTTGCTGCTAAGTCGCTTCAGTCGTGTCCGACTCTGTGCGACCCCATAGACGGCAGCTCACCAGGCTCCCCTATCCCTGGGATTCTCCAGGCAAGAACACTGGAGTTGGTTGCCATTTCCTTCTCCAATGCATGAAAGTGAAAAGTGAAAGTGAAGTCGCTCAGTCGTGTGCGACTCTTCGCGACCCAATAGACTGCAGTCCACCAGGGTTTTTCCGTGGGATTTTCCAGGCAAGAGTACTGGAGTGGGGTGCCACTGCCTTTGTTAGGTCAGCCTAAATTCTGGAATCACTGAGCATTCCAATAGTTGCAAGAGGGATATAAACCAACGAAGGATTATATTTCACTTGATAGATTTGACTTTGTCCGTTAACCTCAGTGTTTTGGGATTATTTTTTGTGCTTGATTGAACTGATTTTCATGACAAATATCATAGGGAAAATGTTTGATCAAATACTACAGCTCTATTCTTTACCAGTGTCTCAGCGGTAAAGAATCCACCTGCAGTGCAGGAAATGCAGGTTCAATCCCTGGGTTGGGAAAATCCCCTGAGAAGAAAATGGCAACCTGCTGCAATATTTTTGCCTGGAAAATCCCACGAATAGAGGAGCCTGGCAGGCCACAGTCCATAGTGTTGCAAAAGAGTCACACACAACTGAGTGACTAAACAACAATTCTAGGTAAAGAGAAAAAAATAAAGCCAGTAGGAAACTAATACTACAACTACAGGGTTGTTGTACTTCTCAGGAGAGGTGAGCCACATCCTGCCGAGCCAGCACGTTACCCATTCTGTCAGCTCTGTCCTGTTGCTCAGGTTGGCCACTGCATCACATACAATTCTATGCTAGCTATTTCTTTCTTCCCAATTTTACCTCTTCCTCTTCTCACTCTCTGGTTGCCTTCTGATATCAAATCAGCACTAAAGGACAAGATCCCATATAATTAAAGACTTGATTGGTGATACCATCATAAAATTCACACATTTATTATGGAACACCCTTAGTTTCATGGTATCATTAGCAATTAATTGAGGTTAAAGCATCTTCCTACAATGCGGGAGACTTGGGTTTGATCCCTGGGTCGGGAAGATCCCCTGGAGAAGGAAATGGCAACCCACTCCAGGATTCTTGCCTAGAGAATCCCATGGAAGGAGGAGCCTTGTGGGCTACAGTCTACAGGGTCGCAAAGAGTCGGACACGACTGAGCGACTTCACTTTCACTTTTCACTTTCATTAACAGATTATTGCTATCCCAGGAGAAATTTTGAATTAGAGAAAGACTCCTTACAGCAATAACCAGGGACATGATCCAACTTACAAAATACAAAGCAAAAGGAAGTTCCCAAAACATAAACCTTGGTTCAGGATTCTTTTTGGTCAGATGATTATGCATCATGGTCCAAGAGAAACAGTCTTAGGAAACTAACCAAAATCTGTGCCTTTGTGCATGTGGTTCGATTGATGGATCATTACTGTCTTATTACCAACTTCCATAAAGGTGAGAATATTTTTCCAAATTTCTTATATAAGACTTTTTTTAAAAAATCATATTTCTGCAGATTCTGAGAAACATACCCCTTTGGAGCACTCATTACACAGATATACTATAGTGTAGTCCATGTATTATTTTTGAAATTTCTATCTATATGAATAAAATTTTTAATTAATAATTTTTAGGCAGCTAGATGTTCAATGACAGTTCCTGAACTGCAGAAAAACATAAGATGAGAGCAATTCTATTTTGGAGAAAAAAATATTTGCAAATTAAATGTTATTTTCAAAAATTGGTTAATTCTTTGCAAAGTAACTATATGTCTGTGGTAGCATTAATAAGTGGTTAAAAATACTTTTCAGTTCAGTTCAGTCACTCAGTCGTGTCCTACTCTTTGCGACCCCATGAATCCCAGGACGCCAGGCCTCCCTGTCCATCACCAACTCCTGGAGTTCACTCAGACTCACGTCCATTGAGTCAGTGATGCCATCCAGCCATCTCATCCTCTGTCGCCCCCTTCTCCTCCTGCCCCCAATCCCTCCCAGCATCAGAGTCTTTTCCAACGAGTCAACACTTCACATGAGGTGGCCAAAGTACTGGAGTTTCAGCTTTAGCATCATTCCTTCCAAAGAAATCCCAGGGCTGATCTCCTTCAGAATGGACTGGTTGGATCTCCTTGCAGTCCAAGGGACTCTCAAGAGTCTTTTCCAACACCACAGTTCAAAAGCATCAATTCTTCGGCACTCAGCCTTCTTCACAGTCCAACTCCTTTAGTCCTTGACATTTCAAATATTTGTGCCGAGTATCAAAAGCAAATTTGAAAATAAAAATGTAACTATCTGCAAACTTCATTCAGAGGTCTGAAACATTCTGGTTTTATTTTGACAAACTTGATGACTCCACATTTTGTCCCTTAATAAACGAGTTTTTGTCTTATTAAGAAAGCCAGTGATTTGGCCATTTTCTTCTTATTTTCCCCCATGAATTTACTGCCTGCTCATCTGATAAGTATAATTTTTTTTTACCCCAAACTGTCTCAGTAATATTTGCTTTGGAATCCCAACATATTTGGGAGAAAATTGGAAATATTTTTTTCCATGGAAACTAAAAATATGATATGATCTTGAAGGGTTGACACTTAATTAAAGGTGATTATTTAAGAAAAACTGACCAAGTGTTGTATCCTCTTTAGAGCAAAGCACAGCTGGCTCAGGAGGCGTGAATCCAATTCACTGATGCTGGAGAAGCTACTTACCTCTCATCAGAGCCAGTTTCAGCTTCTGAGAAGCTTCAAAATTGCATAGCTTGAATACTGCGGCTCCATTTCTCCTGATATCCACTGAATACTAGTGTCAGATAGCTACATACTTCCCTGGCGAAACAAACATGCTTTTAACTACAATGACAAAAACTGATGTCTAGAGTTTTATTAATTATAGATAGAATAATTGAAGAATAGAAAAGATAAAGTTTAAAGTGGTCTCTCATGTAAAATAAATTGTTTTGTCAGAAAATCAATCCTTTTTCTTTGATGAGTGATTTATTAAACATTGCTTTAAGATACCACAATGCTATATGAATTCAAAATATTATGATTTCGAAGCACTGATTGCTACATTTTTCTTATGTCAATCTTTGTTTTTGAAAGATTTTTGTCAGATTGCTAATGATTATCCTCATTGTAGCTAATGAATAGTTTTAAAGCTTATGTAGAAGTATAGCATGGATATTATGGTGAGTTGTCAACACAAAGGGCATATTTTTATAAATGGAATTCATCTTCACCAAATCAATCTGTGTTCTCCTTCTTTAAAAAAAAGTCTTTCTTTATAAATACGTCATTGCATTTCTTTAAATTATTTCCAACTATTTACATATGCACAATAAACCTAACTGGAGGAGTATTTAAGTTGACCTTAAAGGGTAGTATATATTATTAGCTGAAATGAATAATGTAATTTCTAAGCCACAGAAAAATGAAGACACAGCGTTCTCTGTTTTAAAATATTTTCAGAGGGGCTCAACTTAATTTTCTATTCAAGATTAAAACAAACTTTTGAAATCAAAACTGTTCAGTGAAATCTTTTTCTTTTAATAAAATGTTGATTTTATTAAAAACTTGATTTTTTTCTAAAATATGCTTGAGTTCATTATAAATTACACTCACTGTAAATTAAAGCAACTGACCCATTAGCTCTGGAAAAAAAGCAGTTCATACTGGAAGCGCTGGCGTTGTCTAAAACATATGTCAATCTTTAATATTATGATCTGTTTTGTATCATATTTACCTATGGATCATTTAGTTTTTTGTTAGAAATCGTTTATTTTTTAGTACATCAATGAAGAGCTACTGCAAGACATGTTTATTTTTCTGAGGCAATAGGGAATTGAAGGCTGTAATTTAGAATTTTAATAATTAAAAGTCAAAACACCAAAATGTAAGTTTCTTTGTCCCCACCCCCCAGAGAGAAGACTGTTGAGAGTCCCTTGGACAGCAAGGAGATCAAATTAGTCAATCCTAAATAAAATCAACACTGAATATTCATTGGAAGGACTGATGCTGAAGCGGAAACTCCAATACTTTGGCCACCTGATGCGAAGAGCCTACTCACTGGAAAAAACCCTGATGTTGGGAAAGATTGAGGACAGGAGGAGAAGCGGCTCAATGGACATGAGGTTGAGCAAACCCAGGTGTAGTGAAGGACAGGGAAGCCTGCCATTCTGCAGTTCATGGGGTCGCAGTCAGGCATGACTGAGCCACTGCACAACAACCCACCAGAGAATTTATTTCACACAGCCTTGCTGCTAAGTCGCTTCAGTCGTGTCCGACTCTGTGCGACCCCGTAGACGGCAGCCCACCAGGCTCCCCCATCCCTGGGATTCTCCAGGCAAGAACACTGGAGTGGTTTGCCATTTCCTTCTCCATTTCCTTCACACAGCCTTAGGGAATCTGAAAATTCCGTTGCAGTTCTAGTAGCCAATACTAGATGGCGCTCTACAATTATCAGTGCTTCAGATCAATCTCCAGCCGTTTACTGTCATTGGAAGCAAGAGTTTCAGGATGAGTTTCAGATTTGACTCTCTCCTTTCCTTCTGGGATTTTTTAAACTTTAATTTTTTTAATCGAAGTGTTGCTGATTTATGATGTGTTAGTTTCTGGTGTTCAGCAAAGTGATTCAGTTATGCATATATATCTTTGTTTTCAGATTCTTTCCTCTTATTGGTTGTACAAAATATTGAGTATAGTTCCATCTGTACTCAGTCTTACTTAGGGAATAAGAGGCATACTTTACCTCCAGTTATTGACTTAGTTATTCTTTGCCCCACTTCCGAGTCTTAACACCTGTAAAATTATCAGATGTATTAGTGTTGATAAAGACATTAAGCCCTGCAGTAATATTTCAGGGAAAAATTCACATTGCACAGCTAGCCAAACTCTTGGCTAGAATTAACGTTCTTGTCTTTGTCCTCTCAAGACTAGCCACTTCCCTGACAAGTACTGAATTCGTTTGTGGGAAGAAGTTAGACAAGCCCAGATGAGACCTGTAGTTGCTGTTCCTGCATCATCATGGTGGTTTTGGCTCCTTTCTCTGAATAACGTCAGGGTCTCCTGTCCTCCACCCTGAGGATCTGTTGGAGAAGGAGCGGAGGAAGAGCAGGAGGAAACGACTAGAAATAGCTCACAGAGAAGCGTTTTCTGTGTGCCAAGCAAAAGCTGAGTACTTGAAGTGTGTTTCCTTACCTATTTTTTGAAGTAATCAAAGGAGATATGGATGAGTGATCTCTCAGAAATCTGGCACTCGGGTGAACAACTCCCCAAGGTCAATAAATGGCTTGCCAAGGATTATCAATGGGATTTTCTAACACTGTAAATAAGGCATCAAGAAGACTGACCATTGTCTCTTTCCTAGAGTCTGTCTAAAGTCAGTATGCCATAATTCCAGGTCAATACTGTATACGGTACAATCCTATTAGATAATTCAATAAAATAGTCAAGTCTATTGGGCTATGAATAGAAAGTGAAATGTCAAAGCTCAGATTGTCAGTCAGTGGTAATGCCAGGTAAGAATACAAGTCCCTTAAAAATTGATTTGTTTTAAGATAAAATTAAAGCACATGAAAATGGTCAACTCATATGTCTTTGCTGTTTGCCTTATTGATTATAACTGCTTCATAAACTATCTTGTTTCACAGTTTTACCAGTCAATGAACAATCAGTAATCTTTTATGACCATAAAATAATTTCTTGGGCACACAAATACAACTCTTCATTAATCTTTTTCTTTTTTATTGAAGTATAGTTGATTTCACTTCACTTCAGTTCAGTCACTCAGTCATGTCTGACTCTTTGCAACCCCATGGACTGCAGCACACCAGGCCTCCCTGTCCATCACCAACTCCCAGAGTTTACTCAAACTCATGTCCATTGAGTCAGTGATGCCACCCAACCACCTCATCCTCTGTCATCCCCTTCTCCTCCTGCCCTCAATCTTTCCCAGCATCAGGGTATTTTCAGATGAGTCAGTTTTTCATATCAGGTGGCCAAAGTATTGGAGTTTATTTACAATGTTGTTTTAATTTCAAGTGTATAGCCCAGTGAGTCAGTTACACACATGCACACATACATATGCCTATATGCCTGCAGTACAGGAGACCTGGGTTCGATTCCTGGGTTGGGAAGATCCCCTGGAGAAGGAAATGGCAACCCACTCTAGTATTCTTGCCTGGAGAATCCCATGGGCAGAGGAGCCTGGCAGGCTACAGTCCATGGGGTCACAAGAGTCAGACATGACTTAGTGACTAAACCACCACCAACCACACATACATATATTCTTATTCAGATTCCTTTTCCTTATAAGTTATTACAAAAGTATTATATATTACTGATATATATTATCAGTAATATATTATATATGTCATCAATAATGAGTATAGTTCCCTGTGCTATACAGTAGGTCCTTGATCTTCAATCAAACTTCAACAATTTTTTACAATTATGTTTATTATGCCATATACACTATTGTTGTTCAGTCACTCAGTTTTGTCCCACTCTTTGCGACCCCATGGACTGTAGCACACCAGGCATCCCTGTCCTTCACTGTCTCCCAGAGTTTGCTCAGACTCACGTCCATTGAGTTGATGATGCCATTCAACCCCCTCATCTTTTGTCATCCCCTTCTCCTCCCACCTTCAATCTTTCCCAGCATCAGGGTCTTTTCAAATGAGTCAGTTCTTCGCATCAGGTGCCAAAGATTGGAGCTTCAGTTTTAGCATCAGTCCTTCCAATGAATATTCAGGGTTGATTTCCTTCAGGACTGACTGGTTATGCACTATAAAAGGTATAAAGAAATAGAAGACATGATTCTTCCTATATGTTCTTTAAATTACTGGGTAAAGCATATATAAAGATTTATTCATTACACATTTATTTACTGATGGCTACACCCAAGATAGGTACTGCAGGTGGTCAGAGTCCTTGACAATGAGGACTGTAGGACAGGATCCTTGGACAGGTACCAGCACATCCAACCATGGAGGCATTTCTCTGAACACTGTCCTGGGGAAGTCCCTTTCCGGGGGCACAAATGCCACTGGCCTTGGGTAAGACTTTCACTTCCTGCCTGGCTTAGAAGAAACCCATATTTGGAAAGGGGCAATTTTAAGGGTCCCTTTAAATTGCCCCTTTCCAGATGTCAAGCTGTGTTTCCCTTCTTTCCTCAACCTATCAGCCATGTCTGCATGGCATGTCATGATTGCCATGTATTTGGAGACTTGAAAAAAGTGTTTATCAGCTAAGTGTAGACTTTTGTTGTTTATGTTGCATAATTGAAAGTCTTTACTTTCTCCAGTGATTTATGAATACTCTTCACTTTCTGATTACTCAGAAGTTTAGCAGCTAACCTCCATGTCCCCTCAGCTATGCCCAGTGAGACCTTTCTCATGGTTAATTATTAGACGAACTTACTTCCAAGCAACTTCCCTTTCTTACTTGTCAAATTTGACTCACTAAAATTAATTTTACAGTTGACATTTTGCAGTATTCCACTAGCTTTTCTCAACATTTGATTTTTGTCTTATCACACAAGTGGGAATGATGCTCATACTGAAATGAAAAGCTATGGTTATTGTGTAAGAAATGAAATGTTTACTATTTTGATTGTCTGTGGGAGGTGCAGCCTTGCTAACCTGATGGGTTTGGATTGGTTTTACATTCGTGTGTTACTGGGCTCATCTGGACTCTACTCCCAGAGTCACAGTGGGCCAGCAGGCTATCTAGGTCGGTCAGCATCACGTGTGGACATTTGATTTCTGACACCAAAACTCAACTATCCCGGTCAGTTTTTACTGTTACAGATGACGCATTTTATCGCCCAAAAAACTTCAGAACACCTCTGTGAGATTTTTTTTTTTCAATCAAAATTCTGTAAAGCAATTATCCTTCTGTGAGACTTTATTTTATTTTTTTAACCTCAAAATAACATATAAGGAAACCAAAAATCAAATGGATGAATGAACTTTTGCCAGGGTACATGGCCCGTAGGTCCCATGGAACTGGTATTCAGAATTATCCCTGACTCTAAATTGAGTACAAAGAGCTCATATTTCTTAGCACATACTATGCCAGGCAGGACTCTAAGTACTTTACATGTATTAACTAACTTGAACCTCGCAACAACCCTTTGAGGGAGGTACTATCTTTTTCCCCACTTCACAGATCAATAAACTGAGGCACAGAGAGGGTAAGTGACTTCTCAAATTCCCACAGTCACTAAGTGGCAGGACCTGGCTGCAAACGTGCGCTGAGCTCTTCTCTGCTGACTGTCTGTGTAGAACACAGTAGGTTTGATGACCACTTTGACATCTCACAGAGGTGTTAGGATTTAATAGAATAAACTATCTCACAGCTGTTTGTAAGAAATCGGGGACAAGAAGGAAGTGTGCTTCTGTTACATTGGTGAAGCACATTCCAGCCAGGTAAAGGTGCGTGTGATGTGGTTGTGTGTTCAACAGAGTCAGAATATGTGTGTCAGTAGCTTTCCCTTGTTTTACCACCTTCATATTTGGAATTTCCTCTGAGTGGTTAAGAAATCAAGATCAAAAAGTTAAGGTCAGGAAACATAACCTGGTTGTAGATCATAGGTCTACTTCATATTATTATCAGTTTATTCTGCCCCTGGCTTTGTTTTTGAATTATCACCTTCTTATCAAGACTGGCTTTATAAATGGCCTACTTGGAAATTTGAGAGGCTTATAGTGAAACTTAAAAAAAATTTTCCATTCAGATTCCACAAAATTTTACCAAGAGATTCATTTTTCTCTTCGTGTTAAATGTTTTTGGCATCATCTCCACTTGGGTGTCACAATGACTTTTGACAGTACTTTTACATCAAGTTTTTTAAGATATTTAATTCTGATTAACTCCATTCTCAGTTCCCAGGTGGGTCCCCCAGTGGAAAACTCACTTTTCTTTGCCCTGGGTGAACAGTTTATGTGCATTTATAACTCAAAGCTGCCTGGGTAACTGGGTGACTACCCAGTGAATCTGGTCAATATAAACAACCAAAGGAAATAAGAAAGGCTGAAGTAACTTTTAAAACTTAAAATTTTATTGCTCAGTCTTTCCAGATCCTTGTCTCTTCAGCCCTGTGATTCTCTATTGATGGAGCTTCATGGCTTTTAATAAATGACCTCAGAGAAAGTGGCTTCCCTGGTGGCTCAGCTGGTAAAGAATCGGCCTGCAATGCGGGAGACCTGGGTTCCATCCCTGGGTTGGGAAGGTCCCCGGAGAAGGGAAAGGCTACCCACTCCAGTATTCTGGCCTGGAGAATCCCATGGACTGTATAGTCCATGGGGTTGCAAAGTCAGACATGACTGAGCGACTTTCACTTTCTTCAGAGAAAGTGTCCCTCTTTCTCACTGTATTCTTGAAATACTGCTGTGCTGCCTATATATATAACCTGCCAACACAGATGTTGCTTGGCCATCGTGTTTAGGAACACTTCACTAACCCACCGAGTCTCACCAGGCTGGTGAAACCCTCCAGCCCCAAATCATAGCTGACCTCATTTTCTTGCACCTCCTGATGCTATTTGCCCTGAAATACTTAGGGCTGTATCTTGACAATAGGCATTTAATAGGATTTAGTTGTTACCGAGACACTGACCATGTATCATGCATATGGTGTATTTCCACCATAGAATTTATCCTCCAAATGCTGTAGGAAGGTTGGGCAAACTAGTAAAAAGAAAAGACCCTTAGAAATCTAGGACTATTAAAAAGTATAAATCCTAAGTAGATTTTCTTCCTAATCCGAGGAGTGTACCCTAAAGGATAAAGAATTACAGTCTTTGTAACTTTATCTACAGTCCTTGTAACTGTAACTGCTATTTCTATTCTTAGCTATACAACTGTATTACCATTTTTTCACTCTCACAAGACTATTTGCTCCAGTATCTTCTAGCTAATAAATTCCACATGTGTCTTGAGATGTAAAAGGCAGGAGAGTTTTTTTAAAGTTGGTTTATTTTGCTGACTTTTAGAGGTTTTTCTCTATCAAGGTCATTTAATATTTCCTTTTGTTTATCTTCATTATGGATTTATTTTGAACATTTTCTCATCCCCAGCACAAATCTCAAGCTCCCTTTGGCACGCTAAGTAACTTAGCTAAGAACTTAAAAAGAACTTAGCTGAGAGCTAAAAAGAACTTAACTGAGAGCTTAAAAAGAACATACATGATCAAAAGTATATTCACATTTGAAAAAAATTGCCCTATCTCCCAGGGAAGGTGATATGTAAATATACTTGACATAACCCTCAGGTTGCAAGGTGTCTCCTCACTGGGACAAAAGGTGGATTCTCAAATGGTTCTCAAATCATTAAGTTCTTCCTACTCCAATTATCGGAGAAGGCAATGGCACCCCACTCCAGTACTCTTGCCTGGAAAATCCCATGGATGGAGGAGCCTGGAAGGCTGCAGTCCATGGGGTCACTAAGAGTTGGACACGACTGAGCGATTTCACTTTTGCTTTTCCCTTTCATGCATTGGAGAAGGAAATGGCAACCCACTCCAGTGTTCTTGCCTGGAGAATCCCAGGGACGGGGGAGCCTGGTGGGCTGCCGTCTATAGGGTCGTACAGAGTCGGACGCGACTGAAGCGACTTAGCAGTAGCAGCAGCAACTCCAATTATGCTGGGTTACATAAATTTTTGCAGTGAAGGGGCAGGGATTCTCTCTCTGAGTACCTCTAAAGACTGCTTACAAGTTACAGCAAAACCTTAGCTCTCAGTGGTTTTCAAATGCTAGTGTGTATCAAGTCACCCAAAGAGTTTGTTAAACCACCTAGTGTTGAACACACACCCCAGAGCATTTGACTCAGTAAGTCTGAGGTGGGACAAGAGAATTTGCATCTCTAATGAGGCCCAGATGGTATTATCACTGCTGCCTTGGGGAACACACTTCAAGAACCACTGCTTTCATACATGCAAAGAAGGCTATTTATTTACCTGTTTGCCCTTGATCAAAATATATATATACATATCTAAATTACATATATATATGAATTATAATTATGTTATATATTTTCTTGATTTTTTTGCTTTTCTTGATGAGAAATCATGTTAAAAATGATAAAAAACAATTAATAGTGATATCTCATTGTGGTTTTTATTTGCATTTTCCCAATGATTAGTGATACTGACCATCTTTTCATGTATTTGTTGGCCATTTAGACCTGTGGTCCTTTTTCTTTGGAAAGATGTGTGTACAGTTCCCCTCTCCATTTTTTAAAATGTTTGTTTGCTTGTTTGTTTTTGTTATTGAGTTGTATGAGTTCTTTATATATTTTAAATATTAATCATTTATTAAAAAGCAGAGACATTACTTTGCCGACGGAGGTCTGTCTAGTCAAAGCTATGGTTTTTCCAGTAGTCATGTATGGATGTGAGAGTTGGGCCATAAAGAAAGCTGAGTGCCAAAGAATTGATGCTGTTGAACTGTGGTGTTGGAGAAGACTCTTGAGAATCCCTTGGACTACAAGGAGATCAAACAAGTCAATCTTAAAGGAAATCAGTCCTGAATACTCACTGGGAGGACTGATGCTGAAGCTGAAACTGCAGTACTTTAGCCACCTGATGCGAAGAACTGACTCCTTGGAAAAGACCTTGATGCTGGGAAAAATTGAAGGCAGGAGGAGAAGGGGATGACAGAGGATGAGATGGCTGGATGGCATCAGCAACTTGATGGACATGAGTTTGAACAAGCTTTAGGAGTTGGTGATGGACATGGAAGCCTGGCGTGCTGCAGTCCATGGGGTAGCAAAGAGTCAGACACCACTGAGCGACTAAACTCATTGGGTATATGGTTTGCAAATATTTCCTCCCATTCTACTGGTTACCTTTTAATTTTGTTATTTCTTTTGCTATAGCTTTTCAGTTTGATGTAGCCTAACTTATTGATTTCTGCTTTTGTTGCTTGTGTTTTTGGTGCCATATCTAAAAAATTATTGCCAGGACCAATATCAAGGAACTTCTTTAGATTTTCTTCTAGAAGTTTCGCAGTAACAGGTCTTAAGTTTTTAGTTGATTTCAAGTTAATTTTTGTGAATGATACAAGACAGAGGTCCAATTTCATTTTTATGCATGTGGTTAACCAGTTTTCCCAATACCACTTGCTGGAGAGAACTTTTCCCCACCGAGTATCCTTGGCTTACTTGTCAAATATTTGTTGATCATATATGTATGGGCCTTTATTTATTATTTATTAATAAAGTAAATTTATTTATAATAAATAAATTTATACATTATTTAATTATTATTTATTCTTTCTTTCTTTATTATTTATTATTTCTGGGCCTTTTATTCTGCTCCATGATCTACATGTCTATTTTTATGCCAGTATTGTACTGCTTTAATTGCTATAACACTGTACTTTGAAATCAGGAAATGTGATACCTCTGACTTTATTCTTCTTTCTCAGAATTACTTTGGCTAATCAAAGTCTTCTGTGATTCCATATACATTTTAGGATTTTTTCTATTTCTGTGAAAAATACCATTTGGATTTTGACAGGAATTGCACTGAATCTAGAAATGGCTTTGGGTAGATGAACAATATTATTTCTTCCAATTCATAAACGGGATGTCTTTCCATTTGTATATGTGTTCTTTTATTTCTTTCACTAATGTCTTCTGGTTTTCATTGTACAAATCTTTCAGTGCCTTAAACTTGTCCCTAAGTATTTTATTATTTTTGAAGCTTTTGTGAATGAGATTTTTTTAAAAATTCATTTTATATTTCATTGTTGGTGTATAGAAACACAACTTCTATGTTGATTTTAAATCATTCAACTTTACTGGATTTATTGATTAGTCCCAGTGAGTTTTTTCACTTGCACATGATCCTCATTATTCTTTTTCTCTTTCATAATTGTTGTGATGGTCACTGTCTTTTCTTTCATGCAGCCTATGGGTATGGAATGATTGCCATGCACATGTATTTCATAGGTGAAGAAACTGAGGCACAGAAGGATTCAGTAACATACCCAATTCCTACAACTAGTAAGTGACAGATATGAGATGTGAACCCAAGTGTCTAACCCTGGTGTTTGTCCTTAAACAATGTGCTCTATTACCATTGAATTTTCAAATGGCCTAACAATTAACAAATGGCCTTTGAAATAGCTAGAGATACACATTTAGCTGTTGAAATCACCAATTTTGAAAAGTATTTTTGAGATTAATGGTTAGATAAGATTACAGATTATTTGCAAAAAATTTGTAGTTGCAATCAGTTGCCAAAAGAATAAAACATGACAGTTCTTGCAAGGCTCGACCTCTGACAACTTTCCAGACTCATCTGCACTACAATTCACACTCCAGTTGAAGTCAGTCTGCTCATGAGCCCATGGAAAAACTATGTACTTTGTTCCTTCTCAGCCTTTGCTTATGCTGTATTTTAAGGCAGTTTAAAACATTTTTCCTAATGCTCTCCAAAGAGATAATTAAGCATTTCTTTTTTGAAGATTCACAGTATGTTAGTCAACATATCTTTCTGTTCTGAACCAGAAAACCCTTGTCACATTTGTCTATTCCTCTGGAACCTGGCAACCCATTCCAGTATTTTTGCCTGGGAAATTCCATTGATAGAGGAGCCTGGTGGGCTACAGTCCACAGGGACCTAAGAGTCAGACATGACTTAGCAGCTAAACCACTACCACTAGAAGCTGAGGGCAAAGTCGGAACTCACTCATACCATGCTCCTCCCCGTCTTGGTTGTGCCTGGCTCAGAACTGAATCAATGCAAGCTGAAGTGTATATCACTAAAGGATCCTCAACAATAAATAACTTGCCCGTTGACTTAGCACTCATACATGCATGTGGTCACTCAGCTATTTCAGTTTGGGGCTGAGACTTCAAAACCAGGCCCTCTGAATTCACATGAGACCTAAGATCTTTCCAACAAGGTCATTTTGGTGACACTGTGCTCTAAGACTCTCTATTGCATTTCCACCTATTTTTACTAGGATGAATTCTTTCCTGTTTCTTCTGTTTGTTTATTCTATTTCTATAATATAAGCAGGCTGCCACATTCAATCTGTCGTCTTCTCTCTCTCTCCCTTTTGCACCAGCCAAGCTCTGAATTACTTACATTTCAACCTGCTATTCACAGAACTACCTCATCTCCAACCTCAGTTTTTAAATATGTTGAAAGCATTCTTATCCTTGAACATCCCTGACTTTGAGGTCATGTACTTTGAACTTCTCCACATACCCTGAAAGTTCCTATTTCTCTTAGTCTTCTCACCACTCTTTTCTCAATTAGTCAGTAGCTCCATTAACAGGACATCCTCATAAGTTTTTTTTCCCTCATTTTAATTAAGAACCAGTGTTTAGAGATATTTCAGAATCACTGGCTACTAGTTAACCCAAAATATTTTCACATCTCCTGATTTTCTTTGATACATGAAAAAAAAATGAGATAAGGCAATTATTTCCAATAGATTTCTAAAGTTGGGCCTTAGAAATATTTTTTATATTCTTTCTCAGAGAGTCAATTTTTTTCTTTAGTATGTTTCTCTCTTTACGATATGTGTCTTTTTATGTCTTTCAATCCTAAAAGAAAATTGACAATGTTGTATTAATTCTCTCACTTGAATTTCTTCTCACATTTTTTTCTTGATTTCCTCACTCATTTATAATCATTTTCTATATTTTCATCTGTGAATAGCAGATGTGTGTAGGCTTAGCTATGCTAAAGCAAGAATTAGGTACCAAAATAGATTATTCATCCTATGTTGTTATATTTGATTTAGGCAAGTAGATAATGATTATTTTCAAGGCTCACGAGTCAGTATTTATCTGCATTTAAATTTAAAAATTTTGTATTACCGATAGATATATGGATTCAGTGTGTAGGATCTGTGAATAGTTGGAATTAGCAATATCAAAGGAAAAAGGAAAAATTAAAAAGGCTAAAAAATTATAAAATAAGCAAGAAAAAAGATTAAAGTTGATCATTCTTTAATAACTTAGAAACAGGTGTTGAATCCGTATCTCCCGCAATCACTGTGCATGCATGCTATGTCACTTCATTTTAGCTTTTAGGGACCTCATGGACTGTAGCCTTCCAGGCTCCTCTGTCCATGGGATTCTTCAGGCAAGAATTACTGGAGTGTCCTCCAGGGGATCTTCCCTACCCAGGAATTGAACCCGAGTCTCTTACATCTCCTGCATTGGCAGGTGAGTTCTTTACCATTAGTGCAACCAGGGAAGCCCATCTGCAATCAGTAGGGAAGATATAAAAACCTGAATGAGATCTGCCTTCCTAGAGCTCGTTTTTGTTGTTTAATCACTAAGTCATGTCTGACTCTTTGTGACTCCATGGACTGTAGTCTGCCAGGCCCCTCTGCCCATGGAATTTTCCAGGCAAGAATACTGGAGATTCATACCATTTCCTTATCAAGGGGACCTTCCCTGACCCAAGGATTGAACTCACATGTTTTGCCTTGCAGGCAGATTCTTTACCACTGAGACACCTGGGAAGCCCATTCCCAGAGCTCAAATCATATTAAATTTATTTATTATTGGCATCAGATAGATTTGGAAAACAGATACAGATAAACAGGATAGAAAAGATATTACGTTCAGGAAGTTTTATCCTCATACAGCTATGAGACATTAGAATAGGGTATGCATTTAGGGTTGTTTGCCCCCCAAAATATTTAGAATGTAGCTCTCTTAGAGAGTCATAGACCTTTAGGTCAGGAAAAGTTCAGATATTATCTAGTTCAACTCCCTATCACTTTACCATTTAGGAAACTGAGACCCAGGGAGCTGAGATGCTTTATCCAATGTTGGTGACGTGTAAGTGACAGAGGCAAGAATGGAAACTGGGACTCTACATTTTTTGTTTACCTTTCTATGTACCTATTCATTCCTTTGACAAATATTAAAATAGACGAGAATATAAAATATTGGGAACACAAAGTAAATAAATTATTTTTGTTCTCAAATTAGTTCATGTGCAATAAACTAAAAAGGATGGGATAGAGCTGAAGGTGGAACTAGCCAACTGAGAAATAAGTGGTGGAAGGCTGCTCAGAGGCAGTTGGCAAGGCCAAACTTGGTGCCTCTGAGGCTCACAGATCTGGACATTAACAGGGAAGTTCTGTCTCTAGTCTGTATCATGCATTTGCACAGTCAGTTCAACTTGAAAGCATATACTGAATTATGAAATTAAGACAATCTGGAGAGGAGATAAGATGGCAGAGAAGAAGGACTTGAGCTCCCCTCCTTTCACAAAAACACCAAAATCACAACTGTGAATGCTGTTGTTCAGTCACTAAATCATGTCTGATTTCTTTGTGACTCATGGACTGCAGCAAGCCAGGCTTCCCTGTCCTTCATTATCTCTTGGAGTTTTCTCAAAATCATGTCCACTGAGTCAGTGATGCCATGCCACCATCTCATCCTCTGTCGTCCCCTTCTCCTCCTGCCTTCAATCTTTCCCAACATCAGGGTCTTTTCCAATGAGTCAACTCTTTGCATCAGGTGGCCGAAGTATTGGAACTTCAGCTTCAGCATCAGTCCTTCCAAAGAATATTGAGGGTTGATTTTCTTTAGATTGACTGGTTTGATCTCCTTGCTGCCCAAGGGACTCTCAAGAGTCTTCTCCAGCACCAAAATTTGAAAGCATGAATTCTTCAGTGCTCAGCCTTCTTTATGGTCCAACTCTCACATCTGTACTTTGTCTATACTGAATAGAAAAACCATAGTTTTATCTATATTAAATAACCATAGACAAAAAAATATGAACCTACCAAAAAGTATATTCTACATACATACTTGGAGAAGGCAATGGCAACCCACTCCAGTACTCTTGCCTGGAAAAATCCCATGGACGGAGGAGCCTGGTGGGCTGTAGAGTCACTAAGAGTCAGACATGACTGAGTGACTTCACTCTCACTTTTCACTTTCCTGCATTGGCAGGAAATGGCAACCCACACCAGTGTTCTTGCCTGGAGAATCCCAGGGACTGTGGAGTCTCATGGGGTGCCGTCTATGGGGTCACACAGAGTCGGACATGACTGAAGTGACTTAGCAGCAGCAACATACATACTAAGAAGTCACAATGAGCTGGTAGGAAGGATGCATTCATAATATAATCATATTTCATATCCCCTGCATGGGCAATCCACTAATTATGTTACAAACATTCTCCCAGAGGAGTGAGTTCTGTGTTCTACATCAGGCTCCCCAATCTGGGGGTGCTGGCATGGGGAGAGGATCTCCCAGAGAATTTGGCTTTGAAGACTAGTGGGTTTCATCACAGGAGCTCCATAATAATTGGGAAACAAAGACTCCACTCTTGGATGGCACACACAGGGTTTTACATGCATTGAGCCACAGAGCAAAGCAGTGGTTCCATAGGAGTCTGGGCCATAGATATCTGCAGGTCTCGGAAAGTCTCCTGAGAAGATGGGGGTGAGTTTTGGCTTACTGTGGAAGCAAGGACCCTGGTGGTAGAAATATCTGCATGAGCCCTCCTGAGTGTCCTCATTTCCACACCTAATTTTCACACATTGCCCCACCTAATACCTGGCAGGCTCTAGTGCTGAAACACCTCAGGCTAAACCACCATGAACAGGGTGGGAACACAGCCCCACTCATTAACACATATGCTGCATAAAGTCATCTTGAGTGTGCAGCTGCCTCTAAACATACCCTTGATATGGCCTTGCCTATCAGAGGGATGAGAACCATTCCCATACACAGTGGGCAGGCGTCAGTCCCTCCCAGCAGGAAGCCTGCACAGGCTCCTGGAACAACTTCATCTACCAGAGGGCAGACACCAAAAGCAAAAGAAATTACAGATCTGCAGCCTGAGAAACAGTGACCACACAGAAAGTTAGACAAAGTGAGATGACAGAGAAACATGTTCCGAATGAAGAAATAAGATAAAACTCCAGAACAACTAAGTGAGGTGGAGATAGGCAATCTGCCTGAAAAAATTCAGAGTAATGATGATCCAAGAGCTTGGAAAAAGAATGGAGACACAGACCGAGATGAAGCAAACATTGCTTATCGAAGAACTAGAAGATTTAAAGAACAAAGAGATGAACAATACAATAACTACAGTGAAAAATCATTACTAGAATCATTAGCAGAAGAATGAATAAGTGACCTGGAAGAGAGATTGGTGGAAATAACTGCTGCAGAACAGAATAAAGAATAATGATCTACTCAGAATGGCTCTCATTCAGCTTTGGTGGAAAAGTCAAAAGCTTTAGAAACAAGTAATGCTAAAAGAACCCATCATCACCAAACTTGTTTTATAATAAATGCTAAGGGAACTTCTCTAGACAGAAAAGAGAAGGTCACAACTAGAAACAAGAAAATTAAAAATAGGAAAGCTCAGTAGTCAATGCACACATACAGGAAAGGTGAGAAAAGGAGGATACAAATGCAGAACACTGGAAATGCATTTGAAATTAAAAGACTAGCAATTTAAAACAATCTTATATATAAATACAGACTGCTAAGCCGAAGCTTCATGGTAACTGTAAGTCAAAAATCTATTAATGAAATAGATACATACACACACACAATGAAAAAGCAATCCAAACACTACTCTAAAGATAGTTACCAAATCACAAGAGAAAAAGAGGAAGGGAAGAAAAAAGACCTACAAAAACATATCCTAAACAATTAACAAAATGTCAATAAGAACATACATATTTATAATAACTTCAAATGTAAATGGATTAAATGCTCCAACCAAAAGACACAGACTGAATGGATACAAAAACAAGACCTATATATATGCTTTCTGCATGAGTCTCACGTCAGACCTAGGGACATATACAGACTGAGAGGTGATGGGAAAAGGTACTCAATGAAGATGAAAATCAAGTGTATACCTGTGGCGGATTCATGTTGATGTATGGCAAAACCAATACAATATTGTAAAGTAATTAATCTCCAATTAAAATAAATAAATTTATATAAAAAAACAAAACAAACAAAAAAGAAAGTTGAAGGAGCAATACTTATATCAGACAAAATAGACTTTAAATAAAGACTGTTACAAGAGACAAAGAAGGATATTACATAATGATCAAGGAGATCGATCCAAGGAAAGATATAACAATGATAATTACAAATATGTATACACCCAAAATAGGGGCAACCTCAATATATAAGACAAATGATAAGAGCAATAAAAAAGAAATAGACAGTAAAACAATAGTGGGAGACTTTAACACCACACTTACATTAATGGACAGACTATCCAGAAAGAAAATCAATAAGGGAAGACAGGCCCTAGATGACATACTAAAGCAGATGTACTTAATTGACACTTGTAGCTCATATGGTAAAGAATCCGCCCACAATGCAGGAGGCCAAGGTTTGAGCCTTGGGTCAGGAAGGTGCTCTGGAGACGAGAATGGCAGCACACTCCAGTATTCTTGCCTGGAAAATCCCATGGACAAAGGAGTCTGGTGGGCTACAGTTCATGGGATGACAAAGAGTCAGACGTGACTGAGCAACTAACACGACTATAGAACATTCCATCTGAAAGAAGCAGAATACACATTCTTCTCAAGTGCATATGCAACATTCTTCAGGATAGATTACAAGCTTTGCCACAAAGCAAATCTCGATAAATTTAAGAAAATTAAAATCATATCAAGCATCTTTTGACAACACCATGAAATTAGAAATCAAGTGAAATTAGAAATATAGGGGGGAAATCTGTAAAAAAACACAAACATGTGGAGGCTAAAAAATATGCTACAACCCAACCAATGGATCACTGAGGAAAGAAAAAAGAAAAAATATATATCTATAGACAAATGAAAATGAAAACACAATAATCCAAAAACCTTTGGGATGCAGCAAGCTATTCTCAGAGGGAAGTTTATAACAACACAATATTACCTCAAAAAATAAGAGAAATATCAAATAAACAATCTAACCTTATACAAAAAGCAACTAGAGGAATAACAGACAAAATCTGTAGTTGGTAAAGGGGAAAGAGCTCATACCAATGAAATTAGAAATGAAAAAAGAAGAAATTATATGCCAATATGATTGACAACCTAGAAGAAATGGACAAATTCTTAGAAAGCTACTATTTTCTAAGAACCAGGAAGAAATAGAAAATATGAACAGACAAATCACACATACTGAAATTGAAACTTTAATTAACAAACTTCCAACAAACAAAAGTCCAGGATCAGATGGTTTCACAGGTGAATTCTATTGAACATTTAGAAAAGAGTTAACACCTATCCTGCTGCTGCTGCTGCTGCTGCTGCTGCTGCTAAGTCACTTCAGTCCCGTCCGACTCTGTGTGACCCCATAGACGGCAGCCCAACAGGCTCCCCCATCCCTGGGATTCTCCAGGCAAGAACACTGGAGTGGGTTGCCATTTCCTTCTCCAATGCAGGAAAGTGAAAAGTAAAAGTGAAGTCACTCAGTCGTGTCCGACTCTTAGCGACCCCATGGACTGTAGCCCACCAGGCTCCTCCGTCCATGGGATTTTCCAGGCAAGAGTACTGGAGTGGGGTGCCATTTCCTTCTCCAACTATCCTTCTGAACCTATACCAAAAAATTGCAGAGGAAGGAACACTCTCAAAACTCATGCTATGAAGCCACCATCACCTTGATACCTCACCCAGACAAAGATACATCAAAAAGACATTACAGGCCAATATCACTGATGAACATAGATGTAAAAATCCTCAAGAAAATATTGGAAAACCAAATCCAACAATACACTAAATTAATCATATACCATGATCAAATGGGATTTATCCCAGGAATGCAACAATTTTTCAGTATCTGCAAATCAGTCAATGTGATATACCACATTAACAGATTGAAGTTAAAAACCATATGAACATCTCAATAGATGCATAAAAACCTTTTGACCAAATTCCACACTAATTTATGATAAAAACTCTCCAGGAAGTGGACACAGAGAGAATCTACCTCAACATAAGGCCATATGTGACAAACTCACAACTAATACCATAGTCAACTGTGAAAAACTGAAAGCATTTCCTCTAAGATCAGGAACAAGACAAGGATGACCACTCTCATCAGTTTTATTCAGCACAGTTTTGGAATCCACGTAAATCAGAGAAGAAAAAGAAATAGGGATGTAAACTGGATAAGAATGAGTAAAAATGTTATTGTTTGTGGATGATATAATACAAGTCATAGAAAACCCTGCAGATGCTACCTGAAAACTACTAGAGCTCACTGATGAGTTTGGTAAGGCTGCAGAATACAAAATAAACACACAAAATCCATTGCATTTCTATACACTAACTGTGAAAGATCAGAAGAAAAAAATCTGGAAAACAATCCCATTTACCATTGCAATAAAAACAGTAAAACACCTAGGATTAAACCTACTTACCTAAAGATGTAAAAGACCTGTACTCTGAAACCTGTAAGATGGTGATGAAAGAAAAATAATATTACAAAAAGATGGACAGATATACCATGTTCTTAGACTGGAAGAATCAATACTGTCAAAATGATTACACTCTCCAAGGCAATCAACAGATTAAATGAAACCCCTATCAAATTGCAAGTGGCATTCTTCACAGAACTAGAACAAAAAAATTTTTTTTTTAATTTGTATAGAGACACAAAAGACCCTGAATTGCCAAAGCAATCTTGAGAAAGAAAAGTGGATCTTGAGGAAACAGGCTCCCTGACTTCAAATTAAACTACAAAGCAACAATAAATAGAAAAGCTTTGTACTGGCACAAAAATGGAAATACAGATCAATAGAACAGTATAGAAACCTAAGATAAACCCATCAACCTATGGCCAAATAATCTATGACAAAGGAGCCAAGAATATACAATGGAGAAAAAACACTCTCTTCAATACATGGCACTGAGAAAATTGGACAGCTACATGAAAAGGAGATTAGAACATTCTCTAACATGATACACAAAAATAAATTTAAAATGGATTAAAGATCTAAATTTAAGACCAGATACTCTAACACTCTAGAGAAAACATAGGCAGAACACTCTCAGACATAAATTGCAGCAATATCTTTTTGGATCCATCTCCTAGAGTAATGGAAATAAAAACAAAAACAAACCAATGGGACCTAATTAAACTTAGAATCTTTTGCACAACAAAATAAACCATAAATAAAATGAAAAGACAACACACAGAATGGGAGAAAATATTTGCAAACCAAGCAACTGACAAAGGATTAATCTCCAAAATATACAAACTGCTCATGCAGCTTCAATTAAAAACAGAAACAACCCATTTTAAAAGTGGGCAGAAGATCTAAATTGACATATCTCCAAAGAAGATATATAGATGGCCAAAAAACACGTGAAAATATGTTTAACATTGTTAATTATTAGTGAAATGCAAATCAAAACTATAATGAGATATTACCTCACACTGGTCAGGATGACCATAATAAAAAAATCTACAAATAATAAATGCTGGAGAGGATGTGTATAAAACAGAACCTTCCTACACTGTTGATGGGAATATAAATTGCTACATCCATCATGGGGAACAGTATGGAGGTTCCTTTAAAAACTAAAAATAGGGCTAGCATCTGATCCAGCAATCCCAGTCTTGGGCCTATATCTGGAGAAAAACATGGTACAATAGGACACATGTGCCCCGATATTCATTGTAACACGGTGTACAATAGCTAAGACATGGAATCAACCTAAATGTCCATCAACAGATGACTGGATAAAGAAGATGTGGTATGTATATACAACAGAATATTATTCAACCATAAAAAAGAATGAAATAGTGTCATTTTCAGCAACATGGATGAAGCTAGAGATTATCATACCAATTACTTCAAGTCAGACAGAGAAAGTTAATTATCTGATGATATAACTTATATGTAGAATCTAAAAAGATGATACAAATGGACTTGTTTATAAAGCAGAAAAGACTCACAGACTTTGAAAATAAACTGATGGTTACTAAAGGGTAAATGTGGGAAGGAGGGATAAGTTAGTAGTTTGGGGTTGAAATGTACACACTACTATGCATTAAATAGATACACAACAAGAATGTACCTATACTGCAGGGAACTCCACTCAACATTCTGTAAAAAAAATATTGTTGTTGTTGTTCAGTCGCTAAGTCATGTCCAACTCTTTGCAACCCCATGGACCACAGCACGCCAGGCTTCCCTGTCCTTCCCTATCTCCCAGAATTTGCTTAAACTCATGTCCATTGAGTCAGTGATGCCATCTAACCATCTCATCCTCTGTCCTTCCCCTCCTGTCCTCAATCTTTCCCCAGAATAAGGGTCTTTTCCAATGAGTTGGCTCTTTGCACCATGTGGCCAAAGTATTGGAGCTTCAGCATCAGTCCTTCCAGTGATTATTGAGGGCTGATTTCCTTTAGGATCAATTGGTTTGATCTTCTTGCTGTACTCTTGGCTCTCAAGAGTCTTCTCTAGCACCACAGTTTGAAAGCATCAATTCTTTGGTGACTCACCTCCTCTAAGGTCCAATTCTCACATCCATACATGGATACTGGAAAAATCATAACTTTGACAAAAGGACTTTCTGTAAACAAAGTGATATCTCTGCTTTTGAATATGCTGACTACATTTGTCAAAGTTTTTCTTCTAAGGAGTAAGAGTCTTTTCATGGCTACAGTCACTGTCCACAATGATTATGGAGCCCAAGAATATAAAATCTGCCACTGTTTCCACTTTTCTCCCATCTATTTCCCATGAAGTGATGGGAATGGATGTCATGATCTTCATGTTTTCAATGTTGAGTTTTAAGTCACCTTTTCATTCTCCTCTTCATCAAGGGGCTCTTTTAATTCCTCTTAATTTTCTGCCATTAGAGTGGTGTCATCTGCATATCTGAGGTTATTGATATTTTACCCAGCAAACTTGATTCCAGCTTGTGATTCATCTAGTCTGGCAATTCACATGATGTACCATGCATATAAATTAAGTAAGCAGGGTGAGAATACACAGCCCTGACATACTCTTTTCCCAATTTTTAACCAGTTTTCCCTACAACCAGTCCCTCCCATTAGGAAGCTCTTACACAAGCCTCTTATCCTTATCCATCAGATGGCAGACAGAATAAGCAATAACTAAAATCCCATGGCCTCCAGAATGAAAAACACAATCACAGAAAGCTAACCAAAATGATCACACAGGTCATAGCATTGTGTAACTCAATGAAGCTATGAGCCATGTGGGGCAGGGTCACCCAAGATGGATGGATCATGGTGGAAAATTCTGACAAAACATAGTCCACTGGAGAAGGGAATGACAAATCATTTCAGTGTTCTTGCCATAAGAACACTATGAACTGTATGAAAAGGCAAAAAGATGTGATGCTGGAAGATGAGCCCCACAGGTGTTCAATATGCTACTGGGGAAAAGCAGAGAAGTAGCTCCAGAGAAAATGAAGGGGCTGGGCCAAAGTGGAAATTATGCTCAGGTGTGGATGTGTCTAGTGGTGAAAGTAAAGTCTGATGCTATAAAGAACAATATTGCATAAGAATCTGGAATGTTAAGTCCTTGAATCAAGGTAAATTGAACATGGTCAAGCAGGAGATGGCAAGAGTAAACATCAACATTTTAAGTCAATGAACTAAAATGAGTGGGAATGGGCTAGTCTTATTCAAATGACTATTATACTGTGGGCAAGAATCCCTTAGAAGAAATGGAGTAACCCTCATAGTCAACAAAAGAGTCTGAAATGCAGTTGCTGCTGCTGCTAAGTCGCTTCAGTCATGTCCGACTCTGTGCAAGCCCAACAGGCTCCCCTGTCCCTGGGATTCTCCAGGAAAGAACACTGGAGTGGGTTGCCATTTCCTTCTCCAATGCGTGAAAGTGAAAAGTGAAAGTGAAGTCGCTCAGTCGTGTCCGACTCTTCGCCACCCCATGGACTGCAGCCCACCAGGCTCCTCCGTCCATGGGATTTTCCAGGCAAGAGTACTGGAGTGGGGTGCCATTGCCTTCTCCGCTGAAATGCAGTACTTGGGTGCAATCTCAAAAATGACAGAATGATCTCTGTTTCCAAGGCAAACCATTCAAATATCACAATAATCCAAGTCTATGCCCCAACTACTAATGCTGAAGAAGCTGAAGTTAAACTGTTCTATGAAGACCTACAGGACCTTCTAGAACTAACACCAAAAAAAAAAAAAAGATGTCATTTTCATCATAGGGGAGTGGAATGCAAAAGTAGGAAGTCAAGAGATACCTGGAGTAATAGGCGAGTTTGGTCTTGGAGTACAAAATGAATCAGGGCAAATGTTAACAGAGTTTCGCCAAGAAAACGAACTGGTCACAGCAAACACCCTCTTCAAACAACACCAGAGATGACTACACATGGACATCACCAGATGGTCAATACTGAAATCAAATTGATTATATTCTTTGCAGCTGAAGATAGAGAAGCTCTATGCTGCTGCTGCTGCTGCTAAGTCACTTCAGTCGTGTCCGACTCTATGCGACCCCATAGACGGCAGCCCACCAGGCTCCTCTGTCCCTGGCATTCTCCAGGCAAGAACACTGGAGTGGGTTGCCATTTCCTTCTCCAATGCATTAAAGTGAAAAGTGAAAAGGAAGTTGCTCAGTCGTGTCCGACTCTTAGTGACCGCATGGACTACAGCCTACCAGGCTCCTCCATCCATGGGATTTTCCAGGCAAGAGTACTGGAGTGGGGTGCCATGGCCTTCTCTGAGAGAAGTTCTATACAGTCAGCAAAAACAAGACATGGAGTTGACTGTGACTCAGATCATGCCTTATTGCAAAATTCAGGCTTAAATTGAGGAAGTAGAGAAAACAACTAGATCCTCTAGGATAACCTAAATCAAATTCCTTATTATTATACAGTGAAGGTGATGAATAGATTCAAGGGATTAGAGCTGGTAGACTGAGTGCCTGAAGAAGTATGGACAGAGGTTTGTAACACTGTTCAGGAGGTAGTGACCAAAACCATCCCAAAGAAAAGTAAATGTAAGAAGGCAAAATGGTGGTGTGAGGAGTCTTTAAAAATAGCTGAGAAAAGAAAAGAAACAAAGGAGAAAGGGAAAGATATACCCAACTGATTGCAGAGTTCCAGAGAACAGCAAGGAGAGATAAGAAAGCCTTCTTTAGTGAACAGTGCAAAGAAGTAGAGGAAAACAATAGAAGGGGAAAGACTAGTGATCTCTTCAATAAAATTGGAGATACCAAGGGAACATTTCATACAAAGATGGTCATAATAAAGGACAGAAATGGTAAGAAACTAACAGAAGCAGAAGAGATTAAGAAGAGGTGTCGTGAATATACAGAACTATACAAAACGGGTCTTAATGACCTGGATAACCATGAAAGTGTAGCCACTCACCTAGAGCCAGATATCCTGGAGTGTGAAGTCGAGTGGGTATTAGGAAGCATTACTATGAACAAAGCTAGTAGAGGAGATGGAATTCCAGCTGAGCTTTTAAATTCCTATAAGGTGATGCTATTAAAGTGTTGCATTCAATATGTCAGGAAATTTGAATAAAACTCAGCAGTGGCTGCAGGACTGGAAAAGGTCAGTTTTCATTCCAATCCCAAAGAAGGGCAAGGCCAAAGCATGTTCAGACTACCATGAATTGTACTCATTTCCAGTATTCTTGCCTGGAAAATCCCATGGACAGAGGATCCTGTCAGGCTACGGTCCACAAGGCCACAAAGGTCGACACTGAGCACACGTGCTGGCAAGGTCGTACTCAAAATCCCTCAGGCCAGGCTTCAACATATGGGAACCGAGAACTCCCAGAGATACAAGCTGGATTTAGAAAAGGCAGAGGGACCAGATCTCAAACTGCCAACATCCTCCAGATCACAGAAAAAGCATGGAAAGTCCAGAAAAGCATCTACTTCTGCTTCATTGACTATGCTAAAGCCTATGACTGTGTTGCGGCTGCTGCTAAGTCGCCTCAGTTGTGTCCGACTCTGTGCGACCCCATAGAGGGCAGCCCACCAGGCTCCCCCGTCCCTGGGATTCTCCAGGCAAGAACACTGGAGTGGGCTGCCATTTCCTTCTCCAATGCATGAAAGTGAAAAGTGAAAGTGAAGTTGCTCAGTTGTGCCCGACTCTTAGCGACCCCATGGACTGGTGCCTACCAGGCCCCTCCATCCATGGGATTTTCCAGGCAAGAGTACTGGAGTGGGGTGCCATTGCCTTCTCCTATGACTGTGTGGATCACAACAAATCTATATGGAACAAGAACTTGAAAAAGAGTGAATTTATGTATATGTATAACTGAATCACTTTGTTGTATATCTGAAACTAGCACAACCTTGTACATCAACTATACCTCAAAATAAAATAAAAATTAAATTTAAAATAAATAAATAAATGATGTGATAACATTACAAAAGAAATTAAACATCACATGAAGAAGATGAATATGGAAGGGGGTAGTGGTATTGGTGAGGGGGGATTTCCAGCTCCCTGCTCTTAATACATTGACAGAGAGAGTCCTGTAATTAAAAGATTATGTCACATCAGGAAAATTTCTGTATATAAAAATTCTGTCAACATCTTAGACAAATAGATAATATTTTCACTTTACATTTCTGCTAAGAGTGCACCCAAAGAAACAAGCATTGCTTGAACTGTTTAGTTTCATTTAACATTTTGGCTTGGATATAAACCAATCAGGTAGATTTCTTTTTATTACAAGTTTAAAGATAGTGTTTAAAACACACAGAAATGTCCAATAAAAACAAAATGCTATATTTTACTATATTTTCTAAATTTTTCTTTTAAAGCTTAAAATGTGAGGTAGTAGTAATTTTGCTGCATCAATAGATTTTCATTTGTTAATCACAAAGTGGTTTATATCAGTTCAGTACAATTCAGTCACTCAGTCGTGTCCAACTTTTTGTGACCCCATGAACCGCAGCATGCCATGCCTCCCTGTCCATCACCAAATCCTGGAGTCCACCCAAACCCAAGTCCATCGAGTCGATGATGCCATCCAACCATCTCACCCTCTGTCGTCCCCTTCTCCTCCCTCCCTCAATCTTTCCCAGCATCAGGGTCTTTTCCAATGAGTCAGCTCTTCCCATCAGGTGGCCAAAATATTGGACTTTCAGCTGCCACATCAGTCCTTCCAATGAACACCCAGGACTAATCTCCTTTAGGATGGACTGGTTGGATCTCCTTGCAGTCCAAGGGATTCTCAAGAGTCTTCTCCAACACCACACTTCAAAAGCATCAATTCTTCGGCACTCAGCCTTCTTCACAGTCCAACTCTCACATCCATACATGACTGCTGGAAAAACCATAGCCTTGACTAGACGGACCTTTGTTGGCAAAGTAATGTCTCTGCTTTTGAATATGCTGTCTAGGTTGGTCATAACTTTCCTTCCAAGGAGTAAGCATCTTTTAATTTCATGGCTGAAATCACCATCTGCAGTGATTTTGGAGCCCAAAAAAATAAAGTCAACCACTGTTTCCCCATTTATTTGCCATGAAGTGATGGGACCAGATGCCATGATCTTAGTTTTCTGAATGTTGAGCTTTAAGCCAACTTTTTAACTCCCCTCTTTCACTTTCATCAAGAGGTTCTTTAGTTCTTCTTCATTTTCTGCCATAGGGTGGTGTCATCTGCATATCTGAGGCTATTGATATTTCTCCCGGCAATCTTGATTCCAGCTTGTGCTTCTTCCAGCCCAGCGTTTCTCATGATTATTCATGAAAAGAAAATTCCATGTTTGACAGCTAATTTTTATTAAAGAAAGGTATGAAGCTATTTATTGTTGATCACACTTTGCCCATTGAACTGCATGGAGTAAAAAAAAAAGCAGTATCTTTCTTTCTTAATGAATTCTGACATTCAATGTTTAGTCCAAATTTTTTTTCTCCTAATTTATTTATTTATTATTTTAATTGGAGGCTAATTACTTTACAATATTGTGGTGGTTTTTGCCATACATTCACATGAATCAGCCATGGGTGTACAGGTGTCCCCCATCCTGACCCTCCCTCCCACTTCCCTCCCATCCCATCCCTCAGGGTCATCCCAGTGCACCAACCCTGAGCACCCTGCCTCATGCCTCAAATATTTCTTGAAATAATAAAAGGCTGAGTTTCAAACTTGGTTTATTTTTATAATTTTACTAGGTTTCTCATATTTAAATTTTGATGATAGCATACTAGTCTCTATTTTATTAACATTTTGACTTATTTTGTTATCTTTTGAAAATATAAATAGCAATAAAGAGCTATGAAAATTTTTCTTTTTGTTCCTAATGAGAGTACTCAGAACTGTTTTGCACAAAGCAGACTTTGTAAGGTCAAGCATATCTAATTTTCAAAACAGAGTGGACATGGTTTAATATATTATGTACCTTTTATAATTACACGGTGAATGTGAAAAAAATTGGTAATGATATACTATATCCCTACCCCACTCCCCTCCCCACAAAGCAATCCCCAAAGGTAGAAAACATGACCTGTTTTTAAGATCGGTATAATTATTTCTGAACCCTAGCATTTTGCTGGTAGTTACATCTATGATCTTGATGTCCCACATGTCTTTATGATGGCTTATTGAAAATGAAAATCTTGACTATTACAGAATTTATAGAAACTCTAATCTAGACAAAGGTCATTTTTAAAATAATGGTTAAATGTTGTTGCTTCTGTTAAAAGTTAATAAGCTGGTCCATAATCTTCTAGGAATATATAAAAATGCTCTAGAATAATATTTAAAATAATTTGCAAGCAAATATTACTTGAAATAAGACTTTCAAGTCATCTGTCATATTTTAAACGTAACTTACATTTTACCATCATATTTAAAATATTGTAGTAAACGATTCTTGTTAATGTTGCAATTTCTATCCCTAGATTTTCATTTACATTTGAGGTAGCAAAAATATTGACTTTTGGCACTTGAAATGACATGCCTGGCAGAGGTTAATTTGTAATTTCTGGTGAAATTGTTGTTGCTTGCTTTTTGTTTGTAATAGTTATACATGCACAATTTGCAAGGCACTATTTTTCACAAAATTATGAGAGTATTTCTTGAGAGATAGTAAACAGGGACTCTATTTTTCTTACATGGATCAATGCATATAAGGTATTTCCTCATAAGTATAAACCCTAAAGCTTTTAACCATTATGCTATGATGCCTAAGCATCATAAGGATATAAAAAGCATGAGGAAAGAAAAATGTATTTTTATAGGCAATTAAAAATCTACAAACCTAATCATATTCATATAGATAGACAGATAGATGAAGATATACATTAACATATATAAAACAGAATTATTCCTTGCTTCTGGAGGTTTTACTTTTTTCCTCTTTGGTACTTTTACTAACACTGTGAGAAAGTATTCAGTATCTTCCCCACCAGTCCATAACCCACCTGCCAATGAGTAATGAGTGTTTAAAGATTTTATGCAATTTGAAATGGGGCTAGGTTCTTCATGTACTATGCACAGATTTTTAAAATACAATTGTACATATTACACATACACAGTTACACATATAGAAGCCAGGCCAGAACATCTTTTGTCTAGTAACTTAACATATGGTTTCCAGAATTGGGATAAATGTTCTTGCTTTACTTTTCATAAATTATTTTTTGAATGACAGTTCAGGGAGTGGATGTTGTATTTGCTCTCCCCCCCCCCCCCAAAAAAAAACCCCACAGGAAAGCAAAGTTATTTCAGAAATCTCGTTTTACAGCCATAGCCTGAAGCTGACATATTTTTATCTCAAGGATGAGAAAGGAAAAGCCCAGAAAGAATTTAATAGGATAAACAAACTAAAAGAGAGTCAAGCAGTCTCTTCTAAATTATCCACTCTTCTTCAGATGAGTGACTTTTTATTGCCAGTGTATCTTTCCCACATGACCATACCCAGCAATTAAAGGCAGTCCGACTCTCAGCCCTATTCTCTCACCCCACTTCCCATCATCTGGACCATCATCAGCACTTGTGGTTTCCTTGAATACATTAAATATGTTCCAAACTCAAGACTTCTACTCAAACTTTCCCTTCTGCCTCAATATCTCCAGTTTACCACTGCATCTCCACGATTCACTCCAGCCTTCTTTCAGGTTTCTTTTCAAATGTTACCTTTCCAGTGAGCCCTCTGACCCCTCTTTTTAAGATGTAACTCCTTCCTTGCCTTATTTTCCTCCATCACGTATATCACCATTTGACTTTCCATTCATTAGTCATAAATTTCTGAAGTAACTCTCCATCACTTCCTTAGGGATAGAAGTTGTATGAAAGAAGAAAATCATTTTTTTCATTTTTGTGTCTCGACAGTGCCTAGGACATGGTAGCACTCTGTAAATATTTGTTGGATCGATGAATGTTGAATACACAATAAGGAAGCATATTCAGAAGGCTCTCAGTTTTTTTAAACCATTAGGAGATAATAATTCACAGACATTAAATTCAGTTTTCCAGTTGGAACATAGCATTGGCACATGAAAAACTGTTATGTGTTCATCTCACCTAGAAGAATCGTTAAACACATCTGCAGGTGTTAAACCAGGAGTATTGATAGAAACATTTGGAGCTATCTCCATCTCAATTAACTTTCTCATCACAATTCATCTTACCTGCCCTGTTAGTGGTTGTTTCCCAAGAAGTAAAAACAGTGGGAGGAACTTAATAAATATTTATTGTATTAAAACATATATTTATTAGAATATATATGTGTGCATGAATCCATATGCATACATATTATGTATTACCCGACTGTATACAAAGCTTTCGGTCTTTAGAACCTCTTGATTCTTCATGAAGAAAGATTCTATTTTCTCTTTCATCTTCAACTAAAACACAAAGCCAAATGCTCCAACCTTGTAAATTACCAAAGTATTAACCAAAGCCAGCTGCAATTTACAAACACCCCTTTTTGCACAGAGTCGGACAGGACTGAAGCAACTTAGCAGCAGCAGCAGCGTTTTATAAGAGTCAGTTTGAGCCTGTGTTCTCCTTAAGTGTTGCGTTGCACTGCACCTGATCCCTCTCGGTCATGCATCCATTTTTTATAGTTCACAATCTAGCTTAATGAGGACTCCTAAGGTTCGGTAATGCCTTCAACATTCTCTGAAGCTTGCATGCACACACACACACACACACACACGTACATTCATTTTAAAAATCCATTATGCTTACACAGCATGAGGTGACATAATATAGGATTGAAGTTTTTTATTTTATTTATAAAAAATTACCTGTGATCCTAATTAATTCCTTTAAATGGGTGTCAATATAAAACTGTGAAGAAATGGGACAACACAAACATGGTACGATAGGAGACTCTGATTTTTATTTTTTTTAATTGGGGTATGGTTGCTTTATAATGCTGTGTTAGCAGAAGTGAGAAATAGATTTAAGGGACTAGATCTGATAGATAGAGTGCCTGATGAACTATGGAATGAGGTTCGTGACATTGTACAGGAGACAGGGATCAAGACCATTCCCATAGAAAAGAAATGCAAAAAAGCAAAATGGCTGTCTGGGGAGGCCTTACAAATAGCTGTGAAAAGAAGAGAAGTGAAAAGCAAAGGAGAAAAGGAAAGATATAAGCATCTGAATGCAAAGTTCCAAAGAATAGCAAGAAGAGAAAAGAAAGCCTTCTTCAGTGATCAATGCAAAGAAATAGAGGAAAACAACAGAATGGGAAAGACTAGGGATCTCTTCAAGAAAATCAGAGATACCAAAGGAACATTTCATGCAAAGATGAGCTCGATAAAGGACAGAAATGGTATGGACCTAACAGAAGCAGAAGATATTAAGAAGAAATGGCAAGAATACACAGAAGAACTGTACAAAAAAGATCGTCACGACCCAGATAATCACAATGGTGTGATCACTGACCTAGAGCCAGACTTCCTGGAATGTGAAGTCAAGTGGGCCTTAGAAAGCATCACTATGAACAAAGCTAGTGGAGGTGATGGAATTCCAGTTGAGCTATTCCAAATCCTGAAAGATGATGCTGTGAAAGTGCTGCCCTCAATATGCCAGCAAATTTGGAAAACTCAGCAGTGGCCACAGGACTGGAAAAGGTCAGTTTTCATTCCAGTCCCAAAGAAAGGCAATGCCAAAGAAAGCTCAAACTACTGCACAATTGCACTCATCTCACATGCTAGTAAAGTAATGCTCAAAATTCTCCAAGCCAGGCTTCAGCAATATGTGAACCATGAACTTCCTGATGTTCAAGCTGGTTTTAGAAAAGGCAGAGGAACCAGAGATCAAATTGCCAACATCCACTGGATCATGGAAAAAGCAAGAGAGTTCCAGAGAAACATCTATTTCTGCTTTATTGACTATGCCAAAGCCTTTGACTGTGTGGATCACAATCAACTGTGGAAAATTCTGAAAGAGATGGGAATACCAGACCACCTGATCTGCCTCTTGAGAAATCTGTATGCAGGTCAGGAAGCAACAGTTAGAACTGGACATGGAACAACAGACTGGTTCCAAATAGGAAAAGGAGTTCGTCAAGGCTGTATGTTGTCACCCTGTTTATTTAACTTATATGCAGAGTACATCATGAGAAACGCTGGACTGGAAGAAACACAAGCTGGAATCAAGATTGCCGGGAGAAATATCAATAACCTCAGATATGTAGATGACACCACCCTTATGGCAGAAAGTGAAGAGGAACTCAAAAGTCTCTTGATGAAAGTGAAAGTGGAGAGTGAAAAAGTTGGCTAAAAGCTCAACATTCAGAAAACGAAGATCATGGCATCCGGTCCCACCACTTCGTGGGAAATAGATGGGGAAACAGTGGAAACAGTGTCAGACTTTATTTTTCTGGGCTCCAAAATCACTACAGATGGTGACTGCAGCCATGAAATTAAAAGACACTTATTCCTTGGAAGGAAAGTTATGACCAACCTAGATAGCATATTCAAAAGCAGAGACACTACTTTGCCAACAAAGGTCCGTCTAGTCAAGGCTATGGTTTTTCCTGTGGTCATGTATGGATGTGAGAGTTGGACTGTGAAGAAGGCTGAGCGCCGAAGAATTGATGCTTTTGAACTGTGGTGTTGGAAAAGACTCTTGAGAGTCCCTTGGACTGCAAGGAGATCCAACCAGTCCATTCTGAAGGAGATCAGCCCTGGGATTTCTTTGGAAGGAATGATGCTAAAGCTGAAACTCCAGTACTTTGGCCACCTCATGGGAAGAGTTGACTCATTGAAAAAGACTGTGATGCTGGGAGGGATTGGGGGCAGGAGGAGAAGGGGATGACAGAGGATGAGATGGCTGGATGGCATCACTGACTCGATGGACGTGAGTCTGAGTGAACTCCAGGATTTGGTGATGGACAGGGAGGCCTGGCATGCTGTGATTCATGGGGTCGCAACGAATCGGACACGACTGAGTGACTGATCTGATTTGATCTGATACAATAAAGTGCATCAGCTATATGTGTACCTACATCCCTCCCTCTTGGACCTTCCTCCTACCTACCCCCATTCCACCCATCTAAGTCATCAGAGAGCTGAGCTCCCTGTGCTCTATGGTAGATTCCCACTAGCTATCTATTCTAAAGACTCAACTTTGCTTAGAACATAACACAAGTCACTCTCTGGTGAAAGGTGCTTACAGAAGCACGTTAACTTCTGCAAGCATCCCAAGAGTTATTTTAGAACGGGAAGATACACAGCTCAGGCCCTGGAGATAAGCTGGCCAATTAACGCGGCTCTTAGGAAAGCTTAAAGTGCTGCAGCGGCGATCAGGGGCCTTCACCGGGCCGTAGTTACTTGGGTCCCGGTCTGATTCTTAGAAATCCACCCTAAATATAAACATCTATATATAAAGGCCTGTCCCTCTGTTGATATTTTGTTTTGTTTGTTGAGCACACACCTAAGCTGCGGCTGTCTCACAGGCATTTATACCCATTGTCCTGTCATAATAGTCACAGAACCTCCTTTCACTCTTGAGAGCGTGCCTGCTTGGAAAGAAATGATCTGGTCCTCTTATTCAAACCCATCTGCGTCAAGTGAAAAGATTCCTTGTCTCTGGCAGTATCTATTCAAAGCCCCTTTGTAGACCACACCCTCGAGGAGATTCACTAAGAGGAAAGGCAGAGAAAGGCCTAAGAACTGATTTACTTTTGATTAAAGAGTACATCTTGCTGTTTGTAAACAATTTCAAAATTATGATTTCATGTGTGTATATAAATGATTTTAAAATGTGAATAATTTTACCTTAAATTAGACCCTGCTTATATGAACCGAATGTGACTTCAATATTAAAAAAAAAAAATTACATGAATACCAGTTTTTTAAACCAGCGTTATTTTTTCCTTCTCTTTTCCCAAGATAAACCCACAGCCTCCAAAATACCGAAGGATTATTAAACAAAGGAGGAAATATCAGGAAATCGAGACCTGCTGTTTTTTTCCCCACTGACCTCAGCGTGCCACGGGAGGGACCACGTCCTTCTAAGATCACTGAGGCTGCTGCACTGAGCCGTGGCCCAGGCTCATCCAGTCACACACACAACTTCTCTGCTTTATCAGGTTGCTGTCTGAATGCATGTGGGCGTTTACACATCTTAAAAAGAGAGGACCAAGGCTTAAATCACTGGATTATTAAAATAATGTGTTGCCAAGTCTTGCGTTAGGAAACCTAAACACTAGCTCAACACATAATTTTTAAGTTTGATTTATTTCACCACGCCCATAAAACGCATAAAATACAGTGTTTAATTTTCCCTTGCACTCTTTATATCTACAAGCATCTCTGCTGTGTGATGATAATTAGGGTCCACGAAATGAAAGCAGTCTGTTTCTGGGGCTCTCTCTCAGCACACCCTCCTCCTTCTCCCCTTATTCCCTCAGTTTCTCCAAAGAAGTTGGACAGGAATCATCCAGGTCAATAGCAACTCCCATCCAGGTTCAAGGAACAAAATAGCTACGAACGTTGTACCTTCTGTGGGAGAAATCTGGTTTCAAGGGCAGAATCTGCTGCTCCCATCTGTTGAATCTTAGAGATGACCACGTGGTTCTGGGTCATCCCTTCCCTCTCCTGACCCCCTCTCTCCTGTGACGTGAAGGGGCCTCACTTAGGAGGACTCGTATCTCTGGCACTCAAACACAAACTGCCACACACGGGGCTCATCTGTCATTTACCAGGAAGTTCTCCCTTCCCTCCTTTTCCTTAAAGAAAACAAGGCAACTTTGTATTTAGTTTGTATTGACTAAAATGAATATCAAAACATGGTTGGCCCAAGCTATGTTTAAAGTCTCTTGTGTTCACCTCTAAAATGTGCCTTGAATTCCTTTAATTCTTTCCTTCTAAAACTAGCCCCATCATCACAGCCACCATCCTCCTTTGCCTGGATACAACAGCTTGAGAACTGGTCTCCTCATTTTTACTCTCACCTTGCTGCACTCCCTTTCTCCATGGGTAAGCCAGATACCAACAATCAGGTGACGCTAGTGGTAAAGAATCTGCCTGCCAATGCAGGAGATGCACGAGACTCAAGTTCAATCCCTGGGTCAGGAAGACCCCCTGGAGAAGGAAATGGCAATCTGCTCCAGTATTCTGGCAGGGAAAAATTCCATGGACAGAGGAGCCTGGCCAGTTACAGTTCCTGAGGTCTCAGAGAGTCAGACAAGACTGAGCACTTGTCATTGGTCACCAGGGCCTAAAAGGTCCTGCAGGACTTGACCCTAGACCCCGACATTTCTAACCACTCCCTCCTTAGCTCACCCCTTCCAGGCAAGATCCACTGCAGAAGGGATAGGTTACCCACTCCAGTATTCTTGGGCTTCCCTTGTGGCTCAGCTGGTAAAGAATCTGCCTGCAATGCAGGAGACCTAGGTTCGATCCCTGGGTTGGGAAGATCCCCTGAAGAAGGGAAAGGCTATCCACTCCAGTATTCTGGCCCGGAGAATTCCATGGACTGTATAGTCCATTGGGTCGCAAAGAGGACTGAGCAAGTTTCACTTTCACCGTATAGTCCATGGGGTCACAAAGGGTCCGACACAACTGAGCGACTTTTCAGTTTCTAGGCAAGGAGCCCTTTTTAAGTTCATGAACCAACCCCAGCTCAGCCTGCCCAGAGTCTCTGCAACAGCTGCTCCTGCCGCTGATCTTTGCAGAGTTGACATTCAGGTCTCAGCTCTAATATCACCCTTTAGGGATGCTTCCAAAGATTATTGTACCTAGAGTTGTCCTTTGTACTCTCCCACAGTAACTTCTTTTTTTTTTTTTAATCACATTACCTCCATATTATTATAGAGAGAGCGGAAGTTTTAAAAATATGGCAAATTCCCAAGGCCAGGTACAAAAGGAGAAAGGCTGTGGTCCCTTAGCTTCCTGAGTCCTTCTCAGTTTGAAGAAGGCTCACTTGACTTGATAGCTTGTCACCAGCAAAGTCATAGGAGCTACAGAAGAAAGAGTGTTTCTTCTGGAAGAGAGGGAACAAAGGGCTGACAGACTGTTCTCCTCACTCTGTTGGGGGGATTGGTCTGTCTCCCTGGAGGTGTAGTCAGACTTTCTGAAGATGATCCCAAGGGAGAGAGGCTGGATTGGCCCCTGGGCTGGACAGGGCCTCCTGCAGAGCTGCACGGGCAGCTGGTTAGGGGCACTTCTAGGGGAACAGGAACCCATGGGAGGATGAGGGATGTATCACTGTGTGCTGAGTGAAGATGCTCTTTGTGTGTCTTCCTAACTATGAAAGATCACCAGGGGCTCCAGGGCTTTACTCTCTTATATTGGTGCTCCTGGCAATGTGACTTGGAAGCTTTTCCCATCAAGGGATGGAAGCTTGACCCTAACTCCTTTTGGCCAATAGAATGTGGTTGAAGTGATGAAGGCCAATTCTAGGCCTAAGCTCAAGAGATCCTGTAGTTTCCACTTGGTCCTGAATTCCTGTGACCTCCTGGATCAGCTAGCTCGTTGGGGGATGAGAAGGCATGTAGAGGAGAGATGACTTGTGCCAGCTGAATCACCAACTACCAGCAAATCTTCTTCGGATCTGCCTGATAATACCATTTGTGTCAGCTACCATGTGATTGTCATTTTAACAGAAACCACTTGTCATGGTCTTCGTAGACCGGGACCTGGGGACTGGAGTCAGCGAGAAGAGGGACACAGGGGACCCAAGTCTTGAGTGAAACAAGGGTACTTTATTTGCATAAATGCATGCTTATATATCTTCAATAAAATGATGACTCAGCCATTAAAAAGAATGAAATTTCACCAGTTGCAACAAAATGGATAGTCCTTTAAGTACAAGGTACCTGAAGAGAGTCAGTACTAGAGGGAGTCACTGAAGGGAATCCAAACAGGTGCCCTTTCCCATGATCTCAGTCCTGAGAACTCGTGCAGCTCTGCTCGTTCTTGTTTTCCAGGACCTGATAAGGAACAGAGAGTCCTTGAGAAATGGCACACAAAGGAAGAAAACATATTGGATCCCTTAAAATTGAACGTCCCCTTGAAGGGTTGTTGTTGAATCACGCGAATACACTGGGATTCTTGGCCCCCGGAGGAGAATTCAATCCGGGGCCAGAGACGAGGCTTGATCGCTCAGAGCTTTTGTGTAATAAAGTTTTATTAAAGTATAAAGGAGATAGAGAAAGCTTCTGACATAGGCATCAGAAGGGGGCAGAAAGAGTACCTGCTTGCTAGTGTTAACAATGAAGTTATATAATCCAAAGAATGTCTGGAGGTTGTAAAGACCTCATCAGACCTACCCCCATAATTTACATTTTAAGGTAACACTGTCCTCAGGCAGGATACATCCTTGTAAAGACCAGGTCTACTCCCATAATTTACATTTTAAGATAACAGAAGGTTTAATCCAAAGACTGTCCTTAGGCAGGATAAATTATTGTTATATAATCCTAAGGAATGTGGAGAAAGAAAAAAAGTTTGTCCTTTCTTCCTCCTTGAGAATTACAGACCCTTCTCTCCTTGGGGACCTCTAGACTCCTTATCAACCTGCCTAGGAACTGACTCTCACCCTGACAACCATTGGATGTTGATGGAGAAAACAGACCCTTCCTCTACTTCAGATGGCACCTGCCTCCTGGTGAACCAACATCTCCAGGGTTGGGGTCAAAATGCGGAACCAGCTGAGCCGTGACCTCAACTAGGGACAAGTTAGAACAAGCACATCTGTCTGGCAGCCCATGCAAGCAAGTCTTTAGATAAAAGAGAGTAGGTTTTAATACGGCTATCAAAACACTAAAATTTATTGTGAGGACTTTATAAAAATAAAGAATGGTTCTGCACAGGAAAAGAAAAAAATATCCTGTAGAGTTTAACACCTGAAGTTCTTAAAAATAAGTATGGATTTATGAACTATCATTATTTCCTTCACTAGCTATGTTTTATGACTTCTCATAATTACTTGAAAGGGACTTTATAAACATAGACGTTTATATTTAAGATGGATAAAATTGGGTTTATGGTAAAATAATTTGACAGCAAGAATGTTCTTGAGTATCAGAAAAGTAGGTAAATCTGTCACCTTTGATAGAGAACAGAGTCTAGTCAAATTTATCTTACCTTGCCTTAGTTCACTAGTACTTTGCCTAGCTCACTATCTTGGAATTTCTTTTTCAAGTCAACAGAGATGAAAGCATGTTGCAACACAGCATCTGAATGCATAAAATAGTTTTAGGACCAACTGTTTCATTCATGGTTTTATCTTAATTGCAATTGATTCCAGTCTTAAAACAGAGACGTGTAGGTTTACTTCAAGTCATTTTGTAAGGGGATTATGTTGTTGCCATGTACCTTTGAGGACCCTGCCTGGTCTTGCATTCCCTGTTAGCCATCTGTTAGGTAGCTCTTTAAGTTTTATAAACAGTTTGGAAAACTAAAATCATGGCATCCGGTCCCATCACTTCATGGCAGGTAGACGGGGAAACAATGGAAACAGTGAGACACTTAGTTTTTTTAGGCTCCAAAATCACTGCAGATGGTGACTGCAGCCATGAAATTAAAAGATGCTTACTCCTTGGAAGGAAAGTTATGACCAACCTAGACAGCATATTAAAAAGCAGAGACATTACTTTGCTGACAAAGGTCTGTCTGGTCAAGGCTATGGTTTTTCCAGTGGTCATGTAGGGATGTGAAAGTTGGACTGTGAAGAAAGCTGAGCACCAAAGAATTGATGCTTTTGAACTGTGGTGTTGGAGAAGACTCCTGTAAGTCCCTTGGACTGCAAGGAGATTCAACCAGTCCATCCTAAAGGAAATCAGTCCTAAATATTCATTGGAAGGACTGATGCTGAAGCTGAAACTCCAGTACTTTGGCCACCTGATGCAAAGAACTGACTCATTGGAAAGGACCCTGATGCTGGGAAAAACTGAAGGCAGGAGGAGAAGGGGATGACAGTGGATGAGATGGTTGGATGACATCACTGACTCAATGGACATGAGTTTGAGCAAGCTCTGGGAGTTGGTGATGGACAGGAAAACCTGGTGTGCTGCAGTCGATGGGGTCACAAAGAGTCAGGCATGACTGAACAACTGAACTGGCTGAACTAAACAGGCATTTTCAGAAAAAAAGTTGCCAGAGCACAGAGGCTGAGAGCTTGGGCTGTGGATTGAGACAGACTTAGGTACAAATCCTGGCTCTGTCAGGGCTTGGTTCAGAGTCTTAGTCATAAGCTGTAAAAACTGGGCAACAGGATTTTCAAAGGATTTAAAAAAAATAAAATATGTGAATCACTTCCTAGTACGTGGTGATATTTTAAGTGATTCCATGCGAATCATAAAATGAGCTAAATAAATTGAGTTGAAAATAAATGTTCTAGAAAGAGGTTACAGTGAAAATAATCACAATTTTATAGATATTAACTTGACATAATGTTCTAGCTAACTAATCATTTTATGATGTACCAAGTTTGATATTTTTTTCAGATGTTGTATATAGGATTAGCTATTTTAAAGCATTCAGGAGTTAGAATAAAGTTTAATTAGAGGTCATTTGCATGTTTTAAGAATAATAATGAGTGTTCTCATTTTCAATAATGAAAATTTCCCTGAGGTGTAGAAAAGGAGTGAAGAGGACATAGGATGAAGACATTTTCAACTAATAAGAACCTGTTGGGTTGATATGTTGCTGTACTCAGAGTCTCTGTGCTTGGAGTCTTTACACATGAAAACAAGTTATTCTGTAATTATTGCTATTTTTTAAGACATCCATTTTTTTAAAAAAATTATTCGTTTTTTAGTTGTGCTGGGTCGTTGTTGCTGCACACGGGCTTTCGCTAGTTGCGGCAAGTGGAGGATACTCTTTATTGAAGTTTGTGGGCTTCTTATTGCAGTGGCTTCTCTTGTGCGAAGCATGGGCTCCAGGTGCACAGGCTCAGCAGTTGTTTCAAGGCACAGGAAATCTTCCCGGACCAGGGACTGAACCCATGTCCCCTGCATTGGCAGGGAGCCTCCCAACCACTGTACCACCTGGGAAGTCCCTCCTACAATTATTTTGTCAATGTGGTAATTTAATTCTCTTAGACATAAGTACCAAATGAATCACCATTTTCCCATACCAACTTGGAGAGTCAGCCTATATCAATTTTCATTAGAAAATTGTATGCAGATGACACCACCCTTATGGCAGAAAGTGTAGAGGAACTAATAAGCCTCTTGATGAAAGTGAAAGAGGAGAGTGAAAAAGTTGCCTTAAAGCTCAACATTCAGAAAACTAAGATCATGGCATCCGGTCCCATCACTTCATGGGAAATAGATGGGGAAACAGTGGAAACAGTGTCAGAATTTATTTTGGGGGGCTCCAAAATCACTGCAGATGGTGACTGCAGCCATGAAATTAAAAGACACTTACTCCTTGGAAGGAAAGTTATGACCAACCTAGATAGCATATTCAAAAGCAGAGACACTACTTTGCCAACAAAGGTCCATCTAGTCAAGGCTATGGTTTTTCCAGTGGTCATGTATGGATGTGTGAGTTGGACTGTGAAGAAAGCTGAGCACCGAAGAATTGATGCTTTTGAACTGTGGTGTTGGAGAAGACTCTTGAGAGTCCCTTGGACCGCAAGGAGATCCAACCAGTCCATCCTAAAGGAGATCAGTCCTGGGTGTTCATTGGAAGGACTGATGCTAAAGCTGAAACTCCAATACTTTGGCCACCTCATGTGAAGAGTTGACTCAATGGAAAAGACCCTGATGCTGGGAGGGATTAGGGGAAGGAGGAGAAGGGAATGACAGAGGCTGAGATAGCTGGATGGCATCACCGAGTCGATGGAGATGAGTTTGAGTCAACTCTGGGAGTTGGTGATGGACAGGGAGGCCTGGTGTGCTGTGATTCATGGGGTCACAAAGAGTCAGATATGACTGAGCAACTGAACTGAACTGATGCTCTCAGTTACTTAACCTCCACAGGCCCCATTTCGACAAATAATTGAAGATTATACAAAGGAAAAATAATTTATTGTATCAAATGCTGTGGGTATTAGTAAAAAGAAGATACAGTCCCAGCCCTCAAGGAATTTACAATTAAGTCAGGACCAAATACAGAAAAGTGTCTGAAACGAAGTGTCAAGTAGACTGTAATTGTGTGTGTGTGTGCGTGTGTGTGTGTGTGTTCAGTTGTTCAGTTGTGTCTGACTCTTTGTGAACCTGTAGCCCACCAGGTCCCTCTGTTCATGAGATTTCTCAGGCAAGAATACCAGAGCAGGTTGCCATTTCCTCCTCCAGGAGATCTTTCTGACCCAGGGATTGATCCCAAAACTCTTCAGTCTCCTGTGTTGGCAGGCAGATTCTTCACCACTGCGCCACCTAGGAAGCCAGGGTGTCTTAAAAAGTGCAAATTGTACTCTGCTGTATAGGGGTAGGGGAGGGTCTGTTTGGTGGGAAGAGGTTAGGGAAGGAACTATATTATAGAACAACCTCAAATAAGCAGGATTCCAACAGCCCCCTGGCGTTTTGGTAGGCTGCCGTAACTAGAGACAGTGAGAAAGCATTGGCTATTCATTCTGTGGTCACAGGTCATTGATCAGGTTGGGCATCATGTGCATTTAAGGGAACTCAGGTAAGAAGGTGGAGGTTACACTGTTGATGGCCTTGAATTTCAGGGAAAGTTTCAGTAGGAAACAAGACAATTCACGTCCTTCATCTGAAAAGGAGAGAAATGAGCTTGTTCTCTGTTGGTTCTTTGTACAAATCTTTATTACAGAAATAGTTACATCCTTTCACATATAATTATTTATTACATCCTTTCACATATAATTATTTACTGACAATGCCTCTTCCAGCACTGGGATGCTGGGATGACTCGCCAGTATATTTACTGCAAAGGACAAAAAATGGATGTACAGTTGACCCTTGAACTACATGTGTGGGGGTGGAGTGTGGGGGGGTAAGGGGTGCTGAACCTCCTTTCTGCAGAAAATATGCATATAACTCTACAGTCAGTCTGCCAAATCTCTGGTTCTGTGACCACAAATTCAACCAACTATGGGATTCTGTAGTACTGTAGTATGTATTTGGTGAAAAAAATCCATGTGTAAGTAGACCCATGCAGTTAAAAACCCCATTGTTCAAGGGTCAACTGTATTTTGTTCACTGAAATCTTTTGACTCTGATGCTTCCACGTGAACATAGTTTCCCCTTCCTTTTAACTCCCCCACATTTTAGATCTGCTTTGCTCATTACATGCTATATTTTTATTTCATATTGTCATTATGTACATACACATCTTCCCTTTCTTACCCCAGTGTTCAACCCTAGGAGGTGGGGCTCATGTCCAACCTATCTTTGCATATCCTACAGTGCTTAGCTTAAAAGGGGTTCAAAAATACATGTTGAATGGATACATGGTTTAATTAATATTTGCTTCCTAGTCAAATCGCTAGGCTAAGTGTAAGAAAATTTCTCAGTTTTCTTAACCCCATTGCTTTGTTAATTTGTCGGCGATATATAAAACACCACTTTGTTCATGTTTTTTGTATTTTTTATTACAACAGTAATACAGGTTCACTGTAGAAAATTACAGATAAGCAAACGGAAGAAATCAGAATCTCCCATAATCCTAACCAAGAAGTAACCACAGCTACTGTTTCAGAGGAGTTTGTGAGGCAGAGTTGATGCGCATTTTTTAAAGCATTTAATACACGTGGCTAATTTGCCCTTTTGAAAGGGCAACTATATTGTGTCCCCACTTTTGGTGTTGAGAATACTAATCCTGTCAAAATGAGGGGAGCAAAAATCACTCCTTTATTGATGTACATTTCTTTTGCATAGTAATTTAGTTGAATAATTTTTCATGTGTTCACTGACCATTTGTATTTCCTTTCTGAATTGTCTCTTCATAATTTTTTTTTTTTTGCCCATTTTTTAATTGGGATTCTCTCTCTCTCTCTTTAAAAAAATTTTATTTTGAGAGCCGCGTGTGTATTAATAAACACTTTCTCCAGTCAGGTGTTTGTCTTTTAACATATTTCCTTTCAGCGTCACCGATCCCTAGGAAGAGGGTCTAATAAACCAAGTGAAAGTCAGACCCGTGATCACCTCTTCCTCTCATTTCTAAGTTGAGTCCATGTCAGGAGCTAAACATCTTCCAGGAACGGAAGCAAACATAGCAACCACCAGTGGAATATTATTTTCTCTATGAGGACATTTTCTGAAACAATGATAAAAATAGCATTGAAAAAATGTTAAATGCCCTATCTTTTGCTGTTTACTAAAAATTTTCAACTAATCCGACTACTTTCTTTTCACCCTTATTTGTATGATATGAATATTATACATAGTACTGGCTTTAAAAGGAATAGAAAGGGAAGTACAGACTCTTGGTGACAAGTTAGAGTTGGTAATTACAGCTGACAGTGACGTCTGTCCCTCCTCTACGGACACACTGAAGAATTCCATGGGGTCGGTAGGGGAGTCATGTATGGCTGGGGCACTCCATTCAATAGAAAATGAACACGCTTATGGTGTGCTAACTAAGAACTTAGCTGGGGGCAATACTGAAATTCTTCTTAGAAAATGGAAACCATAAAAGGGGAGAAAAGCGAAAGAAATTACAAAAGGGAAAAAGCAAAGCAACATGGCTGGGAGTATAGAAGTACACAGAAACGAAGAAAAGGAAAAAGAAATAGCCATGAGAAAACAGAAGTGATTGATAAGCAAGGCTTAGAAAACACATAATCTTTACATTTATTATGGGGCAATCATCAAAATGTAGTTCAGTGTTACACTGTTTAATTTATGTAGGTGGGGAATTAAAAATATGGAGCTTTTAAAAAAATGCATTTCAAATGAATTTAGCTCTCTTAAGGCATAAAAATACTGGTTAAACGTGTCTCCCATGGGCCATAAATGTTGAAAAGTTTGTTTTTGAAATCTTTAAAAAATTTTTTGTCACACATGCATACAGCTAAACTGGGTGTTAGAAACCCCGCAAGCTGTTTGCCGGAATTCAAAGTGCTGTCAGATTCTCCTATTATTTTCAGATGTTCCTTCACCAGCGGTAGCTTCAGAACCAAATGGGAAAACTGATAGTTTATAACTGTATTGGGGTTAGATAAATAAAAGGTGCCTGGTTAAGGGATCTTTTGACTTGAAGTCACTTTAAAATTCAGTGAAAAGAAGAATTGGATAAAGGACCTAAATCTAGGGATATGATAGTTTGTGATCACAAAATGCAGCCCAGAGTCAAACACTTGCCTGAAAAAAAAAAAAAAAAAACCCTAGGAGGATTTATTGACCTGGGGATGCTGGCATATCTAGGGACAAAGAAAGCAACAGATAATCATTTTTAATTGTATTTATTTTTCACTTTTTTCCAAACTCTTACTTAGTTCAATACTTTGAGTAGGAAAATGAGAAATTCCAGATAGAAGCAAAAATGTAAGTTTGTCTGGCTAGTTTTAAAACCTCTTAAAGGTTATGAAATTATTAAAATATTTATGAAAATAATGCTAACATGAAGATGATTTACTTGTACTAAAGAACAACTTAGAGGCAAATTTTCAAGCTTCCTGTTAAGTAGTCTTAAAGTCTTATTTAAAAAATAGTACTAATTAAATGTAAATGTAAAGTTAATAGTCTATGGGAGAAATAAAACCTGGATGCTTTTATTTCAATTAAAAAGTAAAGTACAATTGCTTTGGGAGAAAAAAATAGGCAAAGAGGGGTAATACTATTTAAAAACTTAGAAGACAGGTCACCACAAGTCTAAGACAGGTCTGGGACTCCTGCGTTTTCGGGTGGCCATCTGAGTAGCATGACTCATGCAACAGCCTCCCTCCTTGGCCTCTTTCCACAGTGAACCAGAAGCCAGTGATGAAAATCACAGGAAAGCAGAACCTCAGGAGAGTTCAAGTTCTGACATAGGAACATGTTTTGCATCATTAGGGATGCCAGACTAAAACTTGCAGCAGGGGTTTTGGTCAGGATGAGAGACAGGTTTAAAAACTACTAGGTGACTCTACATAGTTGCACTTCAATGAAATGGAAAGGAGCTATCTTCTAAAATTTTTTTTAACATTTAATTTTTTTTCCCCAGCCTGATTTAATTTCCTGACCTGTGAACCCAGACATTTACAAAACCTATTGCTATGGTTTTAAAATAACTTTTAACTTTAATGATTTTCACAATTATGGATCAATACTACAATTTATTCTGTCAACTGCAGCAATACTCAACATTAAACCAATTTATCTGTTTTCTAATGCCTGACTTTTCTGAATTCGATAGTGGTTTAACTTTTTCTTTCAAATACACATATATGTACATACAATACATATGTACACCTACTATATATATACACATATATATATACTCTATATATATACATATATATATACACTCTACATACATGCCCCTACACTAAATATGCTAAAAAGTGTCACCTTCACATGTTATAAGGGGCCCCAAAGAGTTCAGGATTTGTAGCGCCGATCTATAGAAAGATACAATATTAAAAATCACAAAATACTTCTGTGGAGTCTGAGACAAAACCAAACAACTCTGTATATCCAAGCATGATCGGAACAGCCTCTCTTGATTAACTTTATCTAAACTGATATAACAGCACAAAATGAAACAGAAATGATGTCCCTTCCCAGTTCATCTGTTAAAAAGCCAGTTATCTACCTTCGAGTGTCCGCCGCATACCATACTTGGATGACACTTCACAAAGTGAGAAACTCGAAGCCTTTGCAACCAGCCTTCTCTATGTGATGGGAAACAGCGGATAAAGCGGAAACCTGCAAGGCTCTGGGGCGACGTAGCTGTAATTAAGGAAAACCCGGGCCCGAGTTGGCGGAGTCCCGTCTTGCGGAGTCCTCGTCCTCGACGAGTGGGAGGGTCACCGGGGAGAGACTAATAAGGGCAGCGGCGCGCGCCCCGGCCCCACTCGCAGGGCGCTCAGTGCCGCGGTGCTCAGCCTCGCGCTCGCCCGCCCACCGGCCGGCGAGCCCCGCACGCGGCCAAGGTAAGTGCGCGGCGCCGCGACCCCGCGCCCGCCCGCTCCCCCGCGCGCACGCTCCCTCGCGGTTCTGCGTCTCCGCCGCACCCGTTTCCCCAGAAAATCTGAAAGCCGGGCTCCGCTCGTCGGTGGGTCAGGGTGCGTACGGAACGCACACCTGCCATTTCGCATTCCCGTAGGTAGCTGTAGCCCGGGAGGCCGCCCTGTGGGCACGACTGGGCCGCCTGAGCGCGCTGCGTAGATGCTGGTGGGTCGTGTTCGTGTGTGCCCACCCTGCAGGCTGCGGGCTTTATACTTTAGTTCTAGGTGCTTCTGCCGGATCTGTTTGTCTGTGGAGCAGAACTGAGAGCCCTGCTGATGCGGTCAAGACACCGAATACAGAAGGAAAAAAAAAAAATCTCCAGGGAGAAACGCAGAAAACAAATCCACTCAAAAGAAACCCGTGCCGTTAGAGCTTTTTGTTTGTTTGTTTGTTTGTTTGATCTCTGTCTAGAGACGTCCCCCGCCTAGAAAGCGAGGAGACAGTGAAGGGGCGTACACTGCGGGGCGCGGGGTTGCGGCGCCGGCTCCCCGCGCGGTTACCGGTCCTGCCCTGCGGCTGCTTCTACGAGCGCGACTCTCAAGGCTGCGGCGCGGCCGGGGCGCGGGGGGGGGGGGGGGGTGTCCCGGGGCTGGGCTCCCCGGGCCCGCTCCTCCCGGAGCGCTGGCCCGGCGCCCCGATGGTCGCGCAGCCCGCGGCTCCGGCCGGCCGCCCGCGCGCTGCGGAGTCGGAGAGAAGTTTGTTGGCTCGGAACCCAGCCGGCCGCGGCCGCGGGTAGCCCAGCTCATCCGGAGCGCGCGGCTTGGAAGCGAAAGCTGCCCCGAGAAGGTTACGGCGAAGGCGAGTCGGTGGGCCGACCGGCGGGGGGACGGGCCGGGATGCGGCAGCCCCGGAGGCACCGAGACGCGAACTGCGGGAGGATGCGAGGAGCCGGGTTCCGGAACCCAGCCGCAGGGGACGCGGGTTGCGGGAGACCCCGTATCCTGCAGATGCCTGGAGTGTTAAGGGCGCCATCCCGGGATTGCACCGGCGAGTCCTCTGGGACTGGGAACTGGGAGCTTAAAGGAATACATTGCGGTGCCTCCATTCCCGCTCACAGCCCCCCCGCCTTCCCCCGCCACCCCCATCCCAAGACTACCTGATTCCCTCTTTGGCCTGAAGGAGAAGGCTGCGGAGCAACCAGATGGGAGGATGGTTCGTACGCGGAAAAGGATTTTAAATCTGCCCAATAATAGAGATAGACCCTCTTCATCAGCCCCCTTCCCACCCATCCTTACAAACACACACACACACACACACACACACACACACACACACACGGACCGACCAAAGTTGCTTTTTCTGCCCAAAACGAGCGCTGCTGTTGTTCTTTAAGGGATTTAAATAACCTCTTAACTAAGTGAGTCTTTCAGCATCTCCTTTTGGTCCATAGGGAGAAAACGGGACCCTCCCGAAGTAGAGATCTTTGATACGTGCATCCAGAGCTGGAAGGGAGATGTTTAGGTCCTCAGATGCTGTGAAACACCCCTAAAAGTCCCTTTCTCAGGAATATCTCTCTTCTGAGTGGGAAAGACAGTGATCCTCAGAGGTGGAAAATTCATTCTCTCCCTGGGGGTATAGAAAATGGAGAAAGTTAACAGGTAGGTGCTTCTGTGAAAAGTGGCCAGGAATGTAAGTGGGGTTTCCTGAGAAAGGAGGGAGAAGGTGGACCATGGAGCAGGGGAGAGAGTCTGAACCTGGTAAGAAAAGGTCAGAGAAAGAGCAAAAAGGTAACAGAAAACCCAATGTGATTACTCTCACAGTTGGGACATTATCTCTGTGCCTGAATCATCATCATGGAAGGAAACCACCTAAGACAGATGGAAGCCCCTGCTAGTCTCTAGAAATGAAAAATTCCCATCTACTTTCAGGTCCTTCAGTTTAATTTTTTCCTGCTGCAATTTTAGTTCATTTATTTCCCCAGCAGACAGAAAGGCCTGAGGGGTACACAGAATGGACGTCTTAAAGGCAGGAGAAGATAAAGAGATAGAAACCATGGTTGTATGGCCAGTTGGGATCATAAGTACAAATTCAAGTGAAGAATGAAAAATTAGCAGGAGTAGAAACTAAATAGAGCTAGCAAGACGCTAATATAGAACCTGAAGAGGATGCTGGAAAAAAATATTTGGGGTGGGCCACCTTGGGGAGTATATGTTAAAGCAGCAGAGAATAAGGAGGCTTAGCAGAATAGAGCAGAGGACATTCCAATCAGAAGGAAAGGCATGCATGGAGGCTTAGAGGTGGGGGCCAGCCGTCATCTGCCTGGTAAGATGGAGAGTCCAAGCTGGAGCGAAACCTGAGATGAGGACAGCAGAGAGCCCCTGCCCAGGAGAGACTAAAGGGAGGCCGGAGAGGCCAGAGGCACACAGGGTGTGACTCTGCAGGCCGTGAGTGAGACAACCAGGTGAGGAAGCCGCACACTGCATTTGGAAATGGTACAAAGATGGCAGATGCAACAGTGATACTAAAAAAAAGAACAGAGTGGAACACCAGGCCTGTCTTATCCACGCAAGCCTCGGGAGGCCCACAGCTCCTCTGATCTCTCTCTGGGAGAAATAAAAGATGATCTTGAGAGGCGAGAGTAGTTGATCAGAATGTTGGTAGAGGCTTCCAAATGGAAACATCAAGAAAAGTTGATAGATAGGCAAAGTTGTGCTCAGTTGCTAGTCATGTCTGACTCTTTGCGACCTATGGATTGTAGTCCCCCAGGCTCTCGTTTCTGTGGAACTCTCCAGACAAGAATACTGGAGTGGGTTCCTGTTTCCTACCCCAGGGGATCTTCCCCAATCAGGGATCCAACCCGCATTTCTGGCATCTCCTGCATTGACAGGTGGATTCTTCACCACTGTACCACCTGGAAAGTCCCCCCCAAACATTAATATATTTATTTAAAATTTGAAATGGCATTGGGTCACTGATATATAAATACCTGTTTCAGGCAGAGCTAGAGAATTAAAATCGGACAAAATCTAGATTGGTCATGACAGTCAAATTGAGAATAGTATCTAGAAAGTTGATGGCAACAACTGTCGTTCAGAGAAGTGAGTCAATAAAAGAAACAGTTATTGAGGGTGGAGAGAGTTGCTTAAACCTTCTGTAGGGTAACCTAGGCCTGGAGATCCCCTGGAAAGTTGGCATTAGTTTTGAAGTGACAGGAGAAATCACAGAACTTTGAAAAAATGTGATAGAGTTGATCAGCTTTAAGAAATATAAACATTAGGAACTAGGGGCTATGTTTTCAGTAAAGGAAGACAAGTTTAAAGTATTTTTTTTTTTTTTTTTGTCTCACTGAAATCGTAAAATCTCACTGGTTAATAACTGAAATTATGTTCACTGAGCCTTCTTTTTAGTAGTTTTTTCTTTACTTCTCTGTAACTCTTCACTTTATCCATATATTGCTGTAATTGTTAAATCTCTATATGGATATATTTATTACTTGGTTTCAACCTTTCATTTGTTTAGTTTTAGCCCACATGTATTGCCTTAGACTATATTCATCCTACAAACTGATCAAATAAGGATCCATTAAATGCCAAGTTGAAACAAAATGCAGATATCAGATGCAATCTACTTTCTTCAAGGTATTCAGTACAGAGAGGAGATAGAATGTCCACAAGTTACCACAAAGGAGTGTAGCCCAAGCTGAATCGGGGCTGGGTCCTGAGTTCTGGTTGATCACAAGGTGATGAGCTCCAGGATGGGACTTGCAGACTTCAGAGAGGACATAGAGGGTGAAATACATGTGGAAGGCAGAGTAGATGGAGAAAAACTTGGAAGAACATTCCAGCATGTTCAGAAGCCTGGAACATTTGGGGAACTGGGAATAGTTTGATGGAATATAGTGTGTTGGAAGGAGGCAGCAGGACATGAGCCTGGTCGGATGAGCTGAGGCCCAGCTGTAACACAGCCCTGAGCGCCTACCTCCCTGAGAAGTAGGCGTGGAAAGCACTAGGAGACTTTCAGATGGCAGAGCTCAAAAGTCAGGTCTTTGTTTTAGAAATAGAAGTCTTGGGCAGTAGGGTGATGGGGCTCCGGGGAAAAGGCCTGGAAGAGAGGAGATTACTGAAGCCTATCATACTTTTCCAGAATCAAAATGGTGAGGATGTGAACTAAAGCAGCTGTTGGGAGGATGGGGAAGTTGGTATGCATTCAAAAAATGTCTCAAAAGTAGACTTTATAGACTTTGATAGAGATCTGATACAAGGGATGAAGAATTAATTCAAGATGATTTTGAAATTTCTTACTTGAATTCCTAGGTTAAAGATGATGCTTGTAATTAAAAATGTCAAGATGTTTCCCTCAAATGTAAGAAGGGCAGAAATGTTACCAGGGCTGCAAAAGACCTCTGCAAACTCATTTCAACTTCATGACTACACTCTGCAAACTCACTTCAATTTCATGAGTACATTCTGTAAACTCACTTCAATTTCATGACTACAGTCGATGGCAAAATTATGAAATAAGCTAGAATGAGTCCTAAGCTCTTAAGGATTTTTTGTGTGTATGTATGTGTGCTATTGTTTTATACAGTAGGTTATAGACTCTACTATAGCTTCACTAAAGATAGAGTCTAAAGATTGGTAAAAGAACAAATGTGTAACACCTGTTGCTTTTGCTTATTTACAAGATGTGTCTCTTCATAACAGTATGGCCAGATTTCCTTGGTGGAGTTATGTATAGGCACATTGGAGGATAGTCAAGAAGGTTTGATTTTAAATCAACCCACTCCGCACTCACATGGCATTTCTTTTTGTAATGAATGCTTTGAAAACAGGGGTTCTCGCAGTCATTTCACAAATCCAGCCATGGTTTCTTTTTCTTTTTTTGGCTGCTCTACAAGTATGGGCAGAAGGCAGAAATTGAACTCAAGCCTCCTGCAGGAAGTTCCCTTAACCAGTGGACTGCCAGGCAAGTCCAAAGCCTGCTTTTTTATTAAAAATATTCAAAATATTGTGTTGCTCATTTAGCAGCCTATGTAAAATGAATCAGTGTTCCCTTTCTACTTTCTCCTCTGTTTTTTTTCTTTCACTTGTCTTGGCTGTGTTATTTTCTATTTTGGTGTTAGATCTAATGCTTTAAACCTTTAGCAAAAACCAAATTTCAGAGATGTAAAACAAGTGTCATTAACTGTTAGATGGAAAAGCATCTAAAATTGGAATTGTGGTGTTGTGGAAGACTCTTGAGAGTCCCTTGAGCTGCAAGGAGAACAAATCAATCAATCCTGAAGGAAATCAACCCTGAATATTCACTGGAAGGACTAATGCTGAAGCTCCAATACTTTGGCTGCCATGTGTGAAGGGCTGACTCATTGGAAAAGACCCTGATGCTGGGAAAGACTAAAGGCAAAAGGAGAAGGGGGCAGCAGAGAATGAGATGGTTAAGATAGCATCACCAACTCAGTGGACATGAGTTTGAGCAAACTGTGGGAGATGGTGAAGGACAGGAGAGCCTGCTGTGCTGCAGTCCATGGGGTCACAAAGAGTCAGACATGTCTCAGCGACTGAACAATGACAACAACGGTAAAATTTTCATGTTCCATTGTAGGAAGTTTGGCTTTGGTTTCCTGTGAAGTGGTCCTTCACCATCTTATCCAGCAAGGTTCCTTTCGTCACTTGTCTACTTATTCTGTGTTCCTTTGCTTCCTACTGTCTGTTTCTCAAAGAGGACTTAAGAGTTTGTTTACTTGCAATCTCCCTGATCAGAGTGACCCAGGGACTGTTTGGCTCACTGCTGTATCCCCACAGGCACATAGTAGGGCGTCATCCTGTTGATGGGATGCAAGATTCAGATATCCCAGTGTTCCTCCTATCTTCTTTGTGCTCTCTGTACACAAATATGGATTAATAAGGAAGTTAAAAAATCTATGTCCTAGTTCAAACATTCTTGGGTTCGATAGTTACTTTCTAGGATTTCAAGACCTGGATTAAGGAAGTTTAAAGGATAGTGGCTTTTTAAAGTTCCCTAAACCCAACCAGTCTCTGCAAATATTTCTGGTTGGCAAAGGAGAGGGAGAACAAGGGATGTGGGTGGAGGTCACAGTCCAGCCTTCAGGCAGCCGCCATCTCTCTGCTATTAAGGCAGTGAGAAATCCGCTGCAGGCAGGGCTGTCTGGATGACGTGCGAGGGCTCCTGGTCTCCAGGAGTGTTGTCTGCCCAAGACGCCCTGTGCTAAGCACATGTACAGTGGTGACGTTGGTACTCTGCAGTGCTGGGAAGAAACTGAAGGGTCTGGCTAGAATCTTGATGGAGATGAGCTAAAATCTGAGAAGGAAGCATATAGGGATGTGATAGGTCTGCCTCACATCCTGATAGTAATCATCATGGTATATCAGCAGAGGGTTTCCAGTTAAGCAAACCTAGGCTTGAACTCAGGGAGCCTCACTATGACATTTAAAGTTTCATGTCTGTGCCAGGCAAGAAAATTCCTTCTCTGGACCCTACATTTTAGAAGGCTCTGACATGGCCTTGCTCTGTCTGTGCATTTGCTCTCAGGGGAAAGAGTCCACAGAGATCAGGGACCCCGCCCTTACCCAAAGCCAGAGCTTTTAGACCAGGCTCTAGGCACCTAAGATCCTGGCATCCCCTGACCAACTGGCCTTCAGTCCTCTTGCAGAATCTTGCAACCTCCTCCTCGGGTTCCCCTTCCCAGAGGCAGACTAAGCACTGGTATGAACACTCCTAGGCCAAAGGGGCAGTCAAGGAGAGGCGTCTGCAGGTGCCGTAGACAAAAGTCAGCTTTCTGGCAGGTTCTCACACGTGTGAATGAAGCCCCTCATGGTGCAGATCGAGCCAGGTTGTCATTAGTCGCTAACTCTTTGTGACCCCATGGACTGTAGCACGCCCGGCTTTTCTCCTTCACTGTCTCCCAGAGCTTGCTCAAACTCATGTCCATTGAGTCAGTGATGCCATTGAACCATCTCATCCTCTGTCGTCCCCTTCTCCTCCTGCCCTTAATCTTTCCCAGCATTAGGGTCTCTTCCAGTGAGTCAGCTCTTCTCATCAGGTGGCCAAAGTACTGGAGCTTTAACTTCAGCACCAGTCCTTGCAATGAATATTCAGTATTGATTTCCTGTAGGATGGACTGGTTTGATCTCCTTGCAGTCCAAGGGGCTCTCAAGAGTCTTCTCCAGTACCAGAGCCCAGCTTTTTTTATAGACCAACCCTCAACATCTGTATACGACTACTGGAAAAACCATAGCTTTGACTATACAGACCTTTGTCGGCAAAGTGATGTCTTTGCTTTTTAATACACTGTGTAGTTTTGTCGTAGCTTTTCTTCCAAGGAGCAAGCATCTTTTACTTTTGTGGCCACAGTCACTGTCTGCAGTGATTTTGGAGCCCAAGACAAGGAAATCTGACCCTGTTTCCACATTTTCCCCATCTATTTGTCATGAAGTGAATAGCGTGGAAGCAGGAATGGGGAACAATGCAACGGGAGCTTTGGTCCAGCCCAGAGGCCAACGCATCCTTGCAGAATGCTCTGTTCAATTCTAAATGCAGCCTTGACTTTTAGTCTTCATGAAATATGTGCTAAGAGGAAAGGAAGAAACACACATTTCTTATCAGTTTTATTAGCTTTAGTTTTGACTTTTAAACATTTAGACATATGGAATATAGATTTCTTGCCTTACACCCGCTAATGTTAAGAGCCAGCATGCCTGGCTCTCAACTTATTATGAGTATTAAATAAAATACCATATATAAAAGAAATTCTGCTTCAGAAAACGAGACCATGTGTCTGACCAGTAATCTCCATATCTTTCTTAAAATGCATCAAAAGCCATCTTTGTACAAGTTTGAAAAAAGTGATTTGGGGAAGTCACTCAATCAGTAAAGCATTATAATGAAGATTAAAGTTTAAATCTTACCTGGGAAGAGTAACACATTCAACTATGATAACATTGGCCTGGATGCATTTGTGAAACTATCTTGATAGTCAGCAGGCTGGGGTCTGAGGGGACAGCAGAGAAAACAGGCAAGTTTCAATGAGGAAGGCGACCTTTGGCTGGTGGCACAGCCCAGAAGTGAGAGATTCAGGAAAGGCCCCACAGGCGGGTGGAGGACAAGGACCAGTCTGAGGATTGGGGAGGAGCTGGGGGACAGGGCCAGGAAAACCTCAGAGGGGGCTGTGCCCTTGAGAACTGTATTGGAGTCGACCCTGGAATTCCCTGCAGCAGAGGGTTAAGATCTAGGAAATGTGTGTGTGTGTGTGTCTCAGTGTACAAGGATTCATTTTGAGACCTTGATAAAAAGTTTCTTCAAATCTTTCTGGCTGAGTGGAGTACATCTCTAATCAGGACCGGAATAACAGAAACCCCCAACAGCAAACACATTAAAAGCATACAAAAAGGAACAATGCACAGTATAATAACCCTTGAAATAGTGTAAGATTCTGAAATGCCTTAATAATTATAAAATATTCAGTTATTGTTACTAGAGATTCAAATGTTAAGTGTAATTCACTGTGTCTCAAGATTTGCAAGTTGGCAGTTTCCAGTACTTTTGAACTCAAAGAATATCTATTGAGGCTCTGCTTTTCTAGATACTATGCTCAGCACCAAGATACAGTGATGGACAAGACACATAGTCCCTGCCCTGAAGGAGTTTAGAGTAGAATGAGGGCAATAAACTTGGGTACAAACAGAAGAGTCTGAGCTCGAGAATAGCAGGGCCAGAACATCTATTGGTCAGGAAAGGGCTCTTCCGCATAGTAATATTTAAACTGAAAGATGCAGGATGAACAGGACCCAACACATTCCTGCATGAGGAAATAGCACGTGCAAAGGCCCTGAAGTTAGAAAAAGTCAAGGAATTTGAGGTACAGGACATCAGCTGGAGAGGTGGTTACTCGGGGCTTCCTTCTAGGCCATAGGAAGGCTTCTGGATTACATTCCAAGTTTGACTGCTATTATTTACCTGCTAAGTCGTGTCTGACTCTTTTGAGACCCCTTGAGCTGTCCATGGAATTCTCCAGGCAAGAACACTAGAGTGGGTTGCCATTTCCTTCTCCAGGGGATCTTCCCCATCCATGGATCAAGTCCACAGCTCCTGCTACATCTCCTGCATTGCAAGTGGATTCTTTACTCCTGCTCCACCAGGGAAGCCCTCCAAATTTGATGGTAAACCATGAAAGGGCTTGAGATGGGCAGTGACGTGATCTGACTTTGATGTTAAGGAACGCTCTCCAGTGCTATGTAGAGAGCAAACCTGGTCAGGAGCCTGTGGTGGAGGGGAATAGTGAGGAGGCTGGGGAAAAGTCTTCAGGGCAATCTGAGCCAGGCAAGCGGCGGAGGCGCAGACAGCAGTGTGTGGCTCTCAGAGGTGTTTGGAGTAGCACTGATGCCCCTTGTTGGATGGAGATGCGTGAGATGGCAGTAGGGAAGGCAGAAGAATGCTTAGGATTCTCGTTGGAGCGTCTTGATGAGGGTGAATTATAGAGGCGAGGAAGAGCATAGTCAAGAAGCAAGCATTTAGTTTGGTGTTGAGATATATATAGATGCTTGTGTGATGTCTGAGAGAGACTACTGAGTGGGTGGCTGGATGCACAATCCAAAGTTCAGAGAAGAAGGCTAGACTGAAGCTGTGAATTTTAGATTCATTATCTGACAGATACTACTTAAAGCAGAGAGAATCAGTAAGATGACCTAAGGAGACATTATAAAGAGAGAGGAGAGGAAGATACCACCATTCAAATACCCTCAGACTCCCACAGATACCATCATTAAGAAATCAGGTAGAAAAAAAAATCTGAGAAGGGGATTTAGATGGAATACCAGCAAAGGCGAAGGAGGGAGGCTGATGAGAAGGGAGGGTTTCAAGGAGGGAGGGGTCAGCTGGTGGAGTTAAGACACCGGGAGAAAAGGATTCTTCTTTCAAGTTTTTGGTGAACTTGGCCAGAAACATTTCAATAGAGTGGTGGAACGGCAATTCTTTAGTAACTAGAACATTTAGCCAACTAAATATAATGTCTATTCTTCAAACATTTTGAATAAGTGAGATTGAAATTAAGTACTGTTATCCTCCAAGTGACTCGAATATTTTGGGAAACCCCAAGATTGAACTCATATGCTTATGCCTATAGCTCTCTGCTTCTTTGTTCCTGAAACAGGGACCAAAGCTTCAATGAGCATAGATTTTTAAGATGCTTTGGCACTTCTCCATTCTTCAGTTATTGCTATCAATCTCAGGCTGAATAGATAGATATAATCATAAATTTTCACTTGTTATTTATGAATATGTGGAGTAAAACAATTATAATAGCAGAAACTTTTTTGAACACTTACTGTGTTCAGTGCCCTGTGATATGATTTCTCCATGTATTAAGTGATATAGTTGTAGAATTATTCTCAGTTTTCAGATGAATAAATGAAGTCTTGATGAAATTACATAGTGTCCATAACCAGGCAGAGCCTGGGCATGAAGTTTTAAACACTGTACTACACTGCTAATTTATCAACTCATAAAAATCACTTTGGTTAAAAATGCAAACAATCAAGCATATCTCTGAAGTTGAGATCAATATTTGTGAGCTCATTTATTTGAAATAGAACTGTTTTAACAGCTACCAACTGACTTGAATTAATAGCTGTGATAAGTTTGTAAAGTCATATGAGGATTATGACTGTAGATGGATGAAAGAGTTCAAAAGAAATAAGCATAAAACCAGCTGTTTGATTTTTAGAACCACACATGTGGTTTTCATATTGAAATTACTGCTTCTAGCTATTCATGCAGAAAAATCTAAATCTTGAATTAATTTTAAAATGCTAATCTAGGTATTTGGCACAGGCAGAATATCAAAAATGGTGGCTTTAGGGTTTTTTTTTTTTCCGAAAGAGTGTCTATTGACAACATCTAGCCTTTAGTGTCATGCATTCTTTTCTATTTGACTTGAATAAACTTTGAATTTGGAGAAGGCAATGGCACCCCACTCCAGTACTCTTGCCTGGAAAACCCATGGATGGAGGAGCCTGGTAGGCTGCAGTCCACGGGGTCACAAAGAGTCAGATACGACTGAGCGACTTCCCTTTCACTTTTCACTTTCCTGCATTGGAGAAGGAAATGACAACCCACTCCAGTGTTCTTGTCTGGAGAATCCCAGGGATGGTGGAGCCTGGTGGGCTGCCATCTATGGGGTCACACAGAGTCTGACACGACTAAAGTGACTTAGCAGCAGCAGCAAACTTTGAATTATGGCAAAAATGGTATAATATGATTTTTATATTTAAAACTCTTACAATAGCTATTCTAATAATACTGCAATTAAATATACTGAGAGGGCCATTATATTTTTACTTGCAGTCTGTTTCCATGTTTTTGTTGTTGTTCAGTCACTCTGTCGAGTCTGACTCTTTGAGACCGCTTGGACTAAAGCGTGCCAGGATTCCCTTTCCTTTACTATCTCCCAGAGTTTGCTTAAACTCAAGTCCATTGAGTCCATGATGCCATCCAACCATCTCATCCTCTGGCGTCCCCTTCTCCTGCCTTCAATCTTTCCCAGCATCAGGATCTTTTCCAATGAGTTGGCTCTTCCATCAAGTGGCCAAAGCAGGAGCTTCAGCTTCAGCATCAGTCCTTCCAATGATATTCAGGGTTGATTTCCTTTAGGACTGACTGGTTTGATCTCCTTGCTGTCAAGAGTCTTCTCTAGCACCAAAGTTCGAAGGCATCAGTTCTTTGGCGCTCAGCCTTTTTTATTGTCCAGCTCTCACATGCATACATGACTACTAGAAAAACCATAGCTTTGCTTATATGGACCTTTGTAAGCAAAGTAAGAAGAAGGCAATGGCAACCCACTCCAGTGTTCTTGCCTGGAGAATCCAATGGACAGAGGAGCCTGGTGGGCTACAGTCTATGGGGTTGCAAGAGTCAGACACAACTGGGTGACTAGACAATGACGACAAAGCAAAGTGATGTCTCTGCTTTTTAATACGCTGTCTAGGTTTGTCATTGCTTTTCTTCCAGGGAGCAAGTGTATTTTAATTTCATGGCTGCAGTCACCGTCTGCAGTGATTTTGGAGTGCAAGAAAATAACATCTGTCACTGTTTCCATTGTTTTCCCTATGCATGAAGGGATGGGATGGGATACTATGATCTTCATTTTTTGAATGATGAGTTTTAAGTCAGCTTTTTCACTCTCCTCTTTCACTTTCATCAAGAGACTCTTTAATTCCTCTTCGCTTTCTGCCATGAGAGTGGTGTCATCTGCATATCTGAGGTTATTGATATTTCTCTCTGCAATCTTGATTCCAGCCTGTGCTTCCTCCAGCCCGGCATTTCACATGGTGTGCTCTGCATAGAAGTTAAAGAAGAGTGGCAATAAGAGGCCCTGATGTACCCCTTTCCCAATTTTGAGCCAGTCTGTTGTTCCATGCCCGGTTCTAACATGTTTCCATGTTAGTTACTTCAATATAAAAAAATAACTTAAGTAACGTTTATGTTTTTCATTACAGGGATTTGTTTTATTAAAATTTTTATTGTGATATGTACAAAGTAGTAACCTACATCAGAAAGACAAACAATTATGAAAGGTAACAACTAAAGTTAAAAATGATGCCAAGTCAGGCTCAGATGAGGTAGGCATTACATATATCCTTTGTTTTTCTTTAAATAGAAGGAAAGATTACTATTCAGAAGAGAAAAAAAACTGTGAAAAATATAATTCTACTTTTAAAATATAAATCATATGACCAAAAGGACAGGCCAAGTGAAATTCACTCAGCTGTGTCCAACTCTTTGCAACCCCATCGACTGTAGAGTCTGTGGAATTCTCCAGGACAGAATACTGGAGTGAGTAGCCTTTTCCTTCTCCGGGGGATCTTCCCATCCCAGGGATTGAACCCAGGTCTCCTGCATTGCAGGCAGATTCTTTTCCAGTTGAGCCATAAAGGAAGCCCTAAAGGACAGGCAAGAAAAGAAAAAGAAAAAAAAAAAACAAAAACTGATAAATTAAACTACATGAAAAAAAAAAAAAAAACCTTCTCTGTAGTGAAGGACGCAATTAACAGAGTGAAAAGATAATCTACAACATGGAAGAAAATGTTTGCAAATCATTATGACTGATAAGGGGGCTTCTCTGGTGGCAATGCAGGAAATGTGGGTTCAATCCCTCAGTCGGGAAGATCCCCTAGAAGAGGGCATAGCAACCCACTCCAGTATTCTTGCTGGGAAAATCCCATGAGCAGAGGAGCCTGGCTGGCTACAGTCTATGGGGTCACAAAGAGTCGAACATGACTGAAGTGACTGAGCAAACATGCATGTCTGATAAGGGATTAATTTCCAAAATATACAAAGAATTTCTACAATGTAACAAAAACAAAAAACAAGAAAAACAGATTAAAAAATGGGCAAAGGATTTAGGTAGACGTTTATCTAAAGAAGATATACAAATATCAGATAAAAGATGTTCAAATCACTAATCCTTAGGAAAATGAAAATGAAAACCACAATGAGATACCATTTTACACCCATTAGGATGACTGCTATTTAAAAAAATAAAAAAAAGCAAAGAAACAAAGCAAAAAACCAGAAACTAATAATGTTAGCAAGGACTGGAGAAATTAGACCCTGGTTCACTGTTGGTGGAAATGTAAAATGTTGCAGCTGCTAAGGAAAACAGTATGGGAGTTCCTCAGAAAATTAGAATTATCATATGACCCTTTCTGAGTATGTACCCAAATTGAAAGCACGGACTTGAACAGATTTTTGCACATTCATGTTCATAGCGGGATTATTCACAATAGCTAAAAGATGGGAGCACCCAGTGTCTCTCAGTGGAGGAATGGATAAACAAACTGTGGTATGTACATAGAGTGGAATGTTATTCAGCCTTAAAAAGGAAGAAAATACTGACACATGCTATGACATGATTGAAATTTGAGGACATTACTCCAGGTGAAATAAAGTCACAAGAAGATAAGTACAGCATGATTCCCCATATATGTGATTTAGGGCAGTCAGATTAGTAGAGACAGAAAACAGAATGGCGGTTGCCAGGGGCTAGGGGTGGGAGAAATAATGAGCTATTGTTTCATAGATACAGAGTTTCAGTTTTGCAAGATGAAAAGTTATAGATGGTGGTGGTGAATATACAATGTGAAGTACTTAATGCCATTGAACTATACTCTTAAAAATGGTTACGATGGTAAATTTCAATATTTATATTTTACTAAGAGTAAAGTCTCCTCTGTCCTGGAATTCTCCAGGCAAGAATATTGGCATGGGTAGCCATTTCCTTCTCCAGGAGATCTTCCTGACTGAGGGATCAAACCCAGGTCTCCTGCACTGCAGTCAGATTCTTTATCATCTGAGCTGCCAGGGAAGCCCCCCTGCCGCCACCCCCAATAAAGATATATATATATATACAAATCATTGTATATGTGGTGTGGTTTTAAAAAGATTGCAAAGAAGAGAAATAAGAGGGTGTATGGACATTAATAAAAAGGAACTAATCTGAAAAATTTTCAAAGCTTTCTTATGCATAATAAAGTCTACATTAATATATAGTGTCTAATTATAAGAAAAACTATGACAAATGTAGACAGCATATTAAAAAGCAGAGACGTTACTTTGCCAACAAAGTGTATCTAGTCAAAGCTATGGCTTTTTCAGTATCACGTATGGATGTGAGAGCTGGACCTTAAAGAAGGCTGAGCACCGAAGAATTGATGCTTTTGAACTGTGGTGTCGGAGAAGCCTCTTGAGAGTCCCTTGGACCACAGGGAGATCAAACCAGTCAATCTTAAAGGAAATTAACCCTGAATATTCATTGGAAGGACTGATAGTGAAGCTGAAGCTTCAATACTTTGGCCACCTGATGCAAAGGGCTGACTCATTAGAAAAGACGCTGATGCTTGGAAAGATTGAAGGCAGGAGAAGAGGACATCAGAGGATGAGATGGTCGGATGGCATCACTGACTCAATGGGCATGAGTTTGAACAAGTTGCAGGAGATGGTGGTGGACAGGGAAGCCTGGCATGCTGCAGTCCATGGGGTGTCAAAGAGGCGGACACAACTGAGTGACTGAACAGCAACCGCAAATTATATATAATCAGATATCCAATTACATAATTATATATGATGTAAAAATCTCTTGTGTTCTCCTTGGTGCTGAGGATTTGCTGGGGATGATAATGAAAGGAACTGCATGCACCAGCTCTATTCAGATGTTCTGTTCTGTTGCAGATCTGTGGCCACTGGTTCCCATGGTTCTGAGGCGCCATGAAGCTCGCTGGCTCTTGGAGGCTTTGGCTCTGGGCGGCAACGTTCCTGCTTCCTGTTTCCGCTTCCGTGATGAGCAGGGACAAGCCAGGTACCCAGGTCGCCTTTGTGTCCAGTCTCCAAATGTTATTTGTAGTCTTTATTTTTTAAAAAATTATTAAAATAAATCTTATGGTTGAAGAGGACATAGATTAAATCTACAAATAAAAAATAGATAAGAATTTATTGTTTTCCCCATTGACCTTCAAGTCACACATTGAGAATGCCTAAATTTACATTTTTCAATATATGTATTAATCTAAATAGCTTTTATTTATCTCATTGATATTTATAAATATAAGTATGCATTTTGCATCCATGTGTCTATTTCTCCCTTTCACCTTTAAATAATGTTAGTTAAATTATTCAGATTATAATATGGAAACTCATTCCCAGTTAGTATTAAGGCATGTATCTAATGTTAATTAGAGAAAAGTGAAAACAGACTAAAATAGAAAAAGAAAGGTAGCTTAATTATATGTCAGTTTTGTAGTGTCTGAGATGAAGTGAACAGGAAAATAACAGTCTTGAGAGCACTTTTTGACCTGAATAGATAATTGTTGTTATTTAGTGGCTGCGTTGTGTCCGATTCTTTTGCAACCACATGGACTGTAGTCCACCAGGCTCTGCTTCCATGGGATTTCCCAGGCAAGAATACTGGAATGGGTTGCCATTTCCTTCTCCAGGGGATCTTCCCAACCGAGGAATCGAACCCACGACTCTTGCATTGACAGGTTAATTCTTTACCACTGAGCCATCAGGGAAGCCCTAATATTTACATGCAGTTGTTAAATTATCAACCTCATAAATATTTCCAAAGGACTTGAAGGCAATTTGAAACATTTATTTCCATCTCTGATTTTTAAACATGATCAAGTGGCTAATTTGGAAACCTTTTCTTGAACATTGAGTATGTGTAAGTTACTGAACTACATGCATTCTATATTATAAAGTTTAACTAGACCCACTGAAAGGCCATTTGTTAAACAAAAAGAAGCTTTGACTTGCTTTCTGTGCAAATGACCACACATGATGAATTCTGACAATAGTCATATATGATGATATGTCCTGAGAGTGTGAGTTGTCTTATGCTTATTTTTGAATATTTCTTTCAGAATTTTGGCTAACAAGGTATATACAGGTTTATAACACACCCTAGTAGAGACTTTTGAGACTTTTATAACAATCTCTTATAAAGGTATAACACATCTGAGTCTCTTGAACATTTTGTGAGTCTTTATGATTTTTCACTAATTTGGCAGGAGGTACATTTCATAAAATAATCTTCATGGGAGTTTGAATATGCTAACACCATACCAAAGATATCCTGTGGCTCTCATACGTTTTTGGGGTGGGGGAAACACTTTCTTTTATCAGAAAAATCAGGAATGACTCATGGCAAAAAGTAGTACATAGGGCAGGGAGTTTATTCTGATAATGTTGCGACTCTCCTCAATTTTTTTAATGTCTCTTCATTTTAAGAGACATAGCAGGTAATGCAAGTAATTACTTAATCAGAGGGGATAGGACTTTTTTGGCTAGAAAGGAGAGTGAATCAGTTTCCAGGCACATGCTAGTGTGTAATAAGTGTTCCTGATGATGATCTGAAGGATCTACACAAATGGTTTTCTAGTTTTAGTGTGAATAAGGATCATCTGGAGTATTGATTCCCTGGTCCCACTCCAGAGACACCTACGATGCAAGGCAGCCTGGGGCGGAATTCAGTAATTGACATTTTTAACCAGCTTCCCAGGTGAATCTAATGCCCCGTGTTTTAGGAAAATAAACACTCACCTTTTTGATAATTGTCTCTTTTTTCCTCAGCTGGTTATCTTGTACCAGGTTCCTTTTATTTTTTTATTTGTTTACTTATTAATTTACACTTTAATAACTCTTTTTGGAGGGGTAAGAACATTTAACATGAGCTCTACCCTGGTAAGACATTTCTTTATTTTTATAGCTGATGTAACCTTCCATTTATTTATTTTTAAAATGTATTATTACCTATTGATTTTTGACTATGCTGGGTTTTCGTTGCTGCAAAGGGTTTTCCTAGTCGTGGCTAGTGGGAACCATGCTGCAGTTGCAGCACAGGAGCCCCTCATTGCAGAGGTTTCTCTTGCTGCAGAGCTCAGGCTCCAGGGCGCACGGGCTTCAGTACTTGTGGCACGTGGGCTCCGTAGCTGCAGCTCATGGGCTCCAGAGCACAAACTCAGTAGTTGTAGCACATGGAGCTCTTGCTCCACGGCGTGTGGGATCTTCCTGGATCAGGGGTTGACCCCGTGTCTCCTGCATTGGCAGGCTGATTCTTTACCACTGAACCACCAGGGAGCCCCACACTTCTACATGTATAATAGAGTACTGTTCGCTGTGGATCTCCAGAAGGTAATCATCTTGCAGAACTGAAGCTCCGCCACCTTGGGATTTCCCTGAATGTGATACTCCTGTACTTTGCTATCCCAATTCTTTAATCAGGTTTACTGTATATGGGGAAATTGGAATGCATATGTTCTGGCTCAATTTACTCTACCACATTAATCTTTCTGAAAGAGTTTCCTGGGTGTGAATTCCAAGTTGATCAAAAGTCTAGTAAGCTTTATGTAACTTGAAGTATGGAGGGAAATGACTAAAGATGAAGAGTTGATTTTATTAGATTGTCTGGTAGGAGGTGCTCGTGAAACAACTCACCCTAAACCTGCCGTCGAAGTTACTTGATTGAAAGTATCATTTGCATTAATTGAAAACGTCAGCACAGCCTGTCATGAGGATTACTGGAGAGGATGACATTCCGAGCCTGGCCTGACAGGGGCTCTTCTCGTGTCTTGTGTGTCTGATTCACACGCAAGATTCCCTTTTTAGTTTCCTCATGTGCAGACCTGTGTGTGTGGTCACTAACCATTTACCGGAGGGAAGTGATTACAGCTAAAAATAAAATATAACGAATCTGAGGGAGAGGCTAGGATTTCAACTCTGGAGCCTGTGAAGTTGTCAACAGTCTGCTGTTAAACTTAAATATACGAAGGATAATTCGAGTCTTTTAATTGCTTTACTGAACTCAAGGGAGTAGTTAAAGGTTACTTGCAATCTTGGCCCAGTTGAGGTGGAATCGAGAATAATACAGAGAGATTCAATAACACCTTGAAAATTAAAATCCTGAAGCTATTCAGAATTACTGGTTTCATATTCTTTGGTCAGTGTTACCATTATGTTGAGATTATAAGGCATACTTGAGTGTTTTCACACAGCAGATAAACAATTTGAATGTGGCCATTTCAGCTCAGTTGTCAAAAAGCGGTGGGGAAGAAACTTGTATTAACAAATATATATTGCATGCATTAGCTCCAGACTGCCTTTAATCACTTTCTTAAAAATTTCCTCTATGATAGAAGCTTATGTATCATATGGTTCCTCTTTCTCCTCCACTCTCCTTAATCTAGGAGCTTCTCAGTTGGCTCTGTGATGTGCTGTGCTAAGTGACTTCAGCTGTGTCCAACTCCTTGCAACCTTATGGGCTGTAGCCTGCCAGGCTCCTCTGCCCATGGAATTCTCCAGGCAAGGATACTGGAATGGGTAGCTTTTCCCTTCTCCAGGGGATCTTCCCAACCCCGGGATCAAACCTGGGTCTCCCACATTGCAGGCGGATTCTTTACCCTCTGAGCCACCAGGCGCTAGTAGTAAAGAACCCACCCGCCAATGCAGGAGAAGTAGCAGACACTGGTTCTGTCCCTGCGTCAGGAAGATCCCCTGGAGGAGGAAATAGCAACCCACTCCAGTCTTCTTGCCTGGAGAATCCCAGGGACAGAGGAGCCTAGTGGGCTGCTGTCTATGGGGTCACACAGTCGGACACGACTGAAGTGACTTAGCAGCAGTAGCAGCAAAGTATAGTGTACAGGGGTCCTAAGGACAACTAGTAACAATCAAAAGAAAGGCCTCTGTCAATAGGAAGTCTGTCAGCCTTAAAAAAAAATGAAAAGCACCTGAAAGTTCTTATTTTGATACATTTTACCCACTCCAGTGTTCTTGCCTGGAGAATCCCAGGGACTGCGGAGCCTGGTGGGCTGCCGTCTATGGGGTCACACAGAGTCTGACACGACTGAAGCGACTTAGCAGCAGCAGGAGCAGGATGGAAAGAATATAAGCTAGTTCTATGTCTGTGGTAAACTGCCGTTCACCTCTTCAACTGTAATCCTGAGACAAATGTCGTGTTGTGAGTTTTGTCAGTAAAGGTAAAGAGAACAGCTTTCCTCAATACATGTTAGAAAACAAGAGTGACGCCTGTCAGAATGGCTGCCCCCAAAGAGACCACAAGTGACGAACGTTGGCGAGGGTGTGGGGAAAAGGGACCCTTTGTACACTGTTGGTGGGAATGTAACTTGTTGCAGTTGTTGTGGAAAACTGTGTGGAGGTTCCTCAAAAAACCAAGAACAGAGCTACCGCATGACCCAACAATTCCACACCTGGGTATATATGTGAAAAAAAACCCCACTAATTTGAAAAGATACATGCACCTCAATATTCATAGCAGCATTGTTTACAGTAGCCAAGATTTGGAAGTAGCCTAAGTGTCATCAATGGATAAAGAATAAAGGATAAAGCAGGTACACATACACAAGCACACACACACACACAATGGAACACTCAGCCATAGAAAGGAATGAAATTTTGCCATTTGCAGCAACATGGGTGGGCTTGGAGGGTATTATGCTAAATGGTATGTCCCATGGACTGTAGCCTGCCAGGCTCCTCTGTCCATGGGATTCTCCAGGCAGTAATACTGGAGCCGGTTTCCATTTCCTTCTCTGGGGAATCTTCCTGACCCAGGGATCAAACCTGCATCTTCTGCATTGGCAGGCAGATTCTTTACCACTGAGCCACCCGGGAAGCCAGACAGAGAAAGACGGAATCTAGAAAGCAAAATGAACTACCGAATGTAACAAAAAAGAAATGGACCCACAATGTAGAGGACAAACTAGTGGTTACCAGTGGAAGAGAGAGGGGGTAATATAGGGGTAGGAGATTAAAAGGTACAAGCTATTATGTATAAAATATGCTACAAATATAAGCATTGTCGCTTGGAATATAGCCAATATTTTATAATAACTATAAATGTAGTATAAGCTTTTAAAATTATACAACTGTGTTGTACACTTGAAACATATAACGTACATCAACTATACCTCAATAAAAAAGAACAGTGATAAACAGAACGCCTGTGAAACTAGACAGACTTAACTGTGATTATAGAGGTAATAATTCCATAATACTGAAGAAGGCAATGGCACCCTACTCCAGTTCTCTTGCCTGGAAAATTCCACGGATGGAGGAGCCTGGTAGGCTACAATCCATGGGGTCACAAAGAGTCGGACACGACTGAGCAACTTCACTTTCTTTCTTTCTATAGTTCCTTTGGAGAAGGAGGTGGTAACCCACTCCAGTGTTCTTGCCTGGAGAATCCCATGGACAGAGGGGCCTGGTGGGCTGCAATCTATGGGGTTGCAAAGAGTCGGACACGACTAAGCAACTAACACACACAATTCCATAATACAGTATGTGTATTCCTGAGGATATGAAGAAATAGAAAAAATAAAGCAGTCAAAACAGACAAGAGAGAGACATGTTGCAGTTTCTCAGGAGGCAGCTGATGCCCTCCTTCCCTTCTCGTGTCGCACACGTTGCTCCCATGTAATCCCTTCCATCCCTGTGCTATTTGAGAGGAGAAAGAAGGAATACAAACTGCCTTTCATGAATACCAAACTGACGACTTTAACATATAAGTGGGCATGGAAAGACCAGAGCAATGATAGGAAAAATATGTTTCGAAAGGCATGTGATCTAGTTTCTGGACTAGAACGCATACCAGTTGAATAGGAGGCCATGTCAGCAGGTGAGAACAAGGAGAAGGATTTAGAGATTAAGGGAACAAGTGATTTTTTTCAAGCACATGTTTCAAACTGAAAGCGAGGACAAAATACATTTCTACTAAATAAAGAGAATATCATAGGTACTCTGTTTGTTTGGAATGTGATTTTAAGAAGCATGTACAATACAGGGGGAAAAACAGGGAAATGAGTTTTATTTCATCACTGCCATCAAGTCACTGTGTAATCTGGAGGGAAGTCACATAACTTCTCTTAAATGACTTGTTCTCGGGTCCTCCGGTTTCTAATTTTTAAAGGAAGAGAAGGATAAAAATCTTTTTAAAATATATGTAATTTTTGTAGATAATCTCGATGAAATCAGATAATCTTTCCCAAATCTGACCTAGCCTTCCTGTCTGGTGCTTTAACCCCTTGCAGTATCCTTCCAACCCTATGAACTGCCCGGGTCCTTCAAGCTAAGTCAGGCAGAAAGGGGGTCTAACAGTCACCAACAGCATCTTAAGATAAATCTGTCAAAGACTTCTGCATTAACATTTGAAAAGGTCTGTTGATTAAGGGCCCCCAAGTTGTGCATCTTTTGTGGTGAATTTTTAGTAATTACTTTTGAAAGGTTACCATGAGCCTTTGAAACACTACCCCTACCTAAATTCTCCTGTCTATCTGATAGGATGCTTGGATATTTGGGTCTTCTCAGTAGTTCTTCAAGATACATGCACATTTACCCCAAAAGTATGATTTACTTTATATTAAAATGTGTCATTGCTTAAAGAAATTGACATATCCAATTTTTTATATCTACTTCTATTGTATTGCCTTTTTTATGCAATGACCCATGAGACCCATGCATTCAGCTTATTGTACCTTGAGTCTTACACCCAAGGAATTAACATTTAGTTGTTTTATTTTCAACAGAAATATAGTTGACTTACAATATTGTGTTAGTTTCAGGTGTACAGAAAAGTCATATATATATATATATATATATATATATATATACTGCATCGCTTCAGTCATGTCCGACTCTGAGTGACTCCATAGATGGCAGCCCAGCAGGCTCCCTCGTCCCTGGGATTCTCCAGGCAAGAACACTGGAGTGGGTTGCCATTTCCTTCTCCAATGCATGAAAGTGAAAAGTGGAAGTGAAGTCGCTCAGTCTTGTCCGACTCCTAGCGACCCCATGGACTGCAGCCTACCAGGCTCCTCTGTCCATGGGATTTTCCAGGCAAGGGTACTGGAGCGGGGTGCCATTGCCTTCATATATATATATATATATTCTTTTTCAGATTCTTTTCCATTATAGGTTATTATAAGATACTGAGTATAGTTCTCTGTGCTATATAGTAGGTCCTCGTTGTTTTTCCATTTTATATATAGTAGTATGTATATCTACACTCCGGTACTCTTGCTGGGAAAATCCCATGGACGGAGGAGCCTGGTAGGCTGCAATCCATGGGGTCGCTGAGTCGGACACGACTGAGCAACTTCCCCTTCACTTTTCACATTCATGCATTGGAGAAAGAAATGGCAACCCACTCCAGTGTCCTTGCCTGGAGAATCCCAGGGACGGCAGAGCCTGGTGGGCTGCTGTCTATGGGGTTGCACAGAGTCGCACACGACTGAAGTGACTTAGCAGCAGCAGCAGCAGTGTGTATATATGAATCCCAAACTTCTAATTTATCTCTCCCCAACTTTTCCTGTTGGTAACTGTAGAAGTTTGTTTTCTATGTTTGTGAGTCAATTCTATTTTGTAAATATGCTCATTTATATCATATTTTTAGATTCCACATATAAAATGATATCATGATATTTGTCTTTGTCTGACTTACTTCACTTAAATTAACATTTAGTTTTCATTTTTTTTGTTCAGCTTTTCATAACGGAGCACATATACTAGAGATATAAAGCTGTATTTGATTTTTATAAACTGAAGACTTTAGTGAAAAGCATTTTCATAAATATTATTGAAAATGTTCAATTTTATTTACTTCAAAGTGACAGGGGTATTATCTTGGCATCATCATATATTCATTAAGTCTGCAGAAGAATTTAAATAAGATATATACTGTTTCCAACTTGGCAATAAGCTAACATACCTTCCAGTCATTACCAATGCATCATAGTAGGAAGTTCCTTCCATAGTCTGGATGTGTGCTTGCCAATCATCTGTTGGAGTCTCCCTATATACATTGTGAAGAATTTAAACTTAACCTCATTTACAACAGTCATACAGTCATTCAAAGTCATTGTAAAAAATTTGATCACAATTTTGGTGTTTTGTTTTATAAAAATTATTTTAGCTTACAGTGCTTTCTCAAACACAAGCTGTTTTCCTCACTCTGTTGAGGTATTACTCACACAAAGGTCCACAAATCCTAGGTGCACAGTGCAGTGAAGTTTTGCATAATGTATTTATACATCTGTGAAACTGCCGCTCAGATCCAATTATAGAACTTTCCAGAACCCCAGAAGACTTTCCTGGATCCCATCCCAGCTGACACCCTACCAAGGTAACCAGTACTCTGATATAGTTAAGTCATACAATCTCTTGAACTTCATATAAATGAAATTCTAAAGTTTATATGACCAACCTAGATAGCATACTCAAAAGCAGAGACATTACTTTGCCAACAAAGGTCCGTCTAGTCAAGGCTATGGTTTTTCCAGTGGTCATATATGGATGTGAAAGTTGGACTGTGAAGAAAGCTGAGCACCGAAGAATTGATGCTTTTAAACTGTGGTGTTGGAGAAGACTCTTTAGAGTCCCTTGGACTGCAAGGAGATCCAACCAGTCCATTCTAGAGGAGATCAGTCCTTGGGTGTTCTTTGGAAGGAATGATGCTAAAGCTGAAACTCCAATACTTTGGCCACCTCATGCGAAGAGTTGACTCATTGGAAAAGAAAGACTCTGATGCTGGGAGGGATTGGGGGCAGGAGGAGAAGGGGATGACAGAGGATGAGATGGCTGGATGGCATCACTGACTCGATGGATATGAGTTTGGGTGAACTCCGGGAGTTGGTGATGGACAGGGAGGCCTGGCGTGCTGCAATTCATGGCGTCACAAAGAGTTGGACACGACTGAGCAACTGAACTGAACTGAAAGTTTGTATTCTTTGGAGAATGGCATTTTTTTCCACTTATTATATCTATGAAATTCATCCAGGTATTGCATATAACAGTGGTTCATTCATTTTTATTGCTACACTTTTTCATTGTATATACCACAATTTGTTTATTTATTCTTGTCAATGAACATTTGGTTGTTTCCAGTTTTAGATGCTTATGAGTAATGCTGCGAGGAATATTCCCTTCTTAAAGAGCCTTTTACATCATTTCTCTACACTCCTTTTTCTTGGGTTATTGTACCTTCCAGGTCTTTGAGTTCATGATTATTTAGCTTTAAGAAATGCTATGAATTTTCTTAAGTGGTTGTACTGATTTCCACTCCCATGAGCAGCAACACAGGGAATCTCTCCTGCTCCACATGCTCATTAGCACTTGTGCTGTTCTTTAATTTTTAGGCATTTAGTGGTCTCGCTGTGATTTTGCTTTGCATTTCCCTGATTACTAATGGTGTTGAGCACCTTTTCATGTGCAGGTTGGAAATATGAATATTCTCTTTTGTGAACTGCTTAGTTTTTTTTTTTTTTCACATTATCATGATAGGGTTTTCAAACTTTTCCCAGTCAAGTTGTGAAAATTCTTTTTATGTTCTGGATGTGATCCTTTGTTGGATATACATATTATAGTAGTCCCTGGATAGGCTTTTCACTCTTCTAACATTGTCTTTTGATTATTAAGATTTCAATGAAGGCCAATTTGTCAACCTTTTGTGCTTTCTGTGTCCCTTTCAATGAATATTTTCTACCCTCAGTTCATTAAGATTTTACATGTTTCTGTAGTCCTTTATTGCTTTACCTTTCACATTTATGTCTAAGAGAATCTCTAGTTAATTTCTGTGCCTGGTGTGAGGTAAGGGTTCAGTTTTGTTCTACACTGACGTTCCATTGGTCCAGAATCACTGATTGAAAAGACCATCCCTTTCCCATTTGAACTGCACTGGCCCTGTTGTGGTAAATCAGGATATCACGTGTGCACAGGTCTGTGTCTGCACTGTCTGTTCTACTGATTTGTTTATATGTGCACCAACACTACATTATAAAAGTCCCTGGTGTACAATGTTGTAGATCCTCTGGCTTCTTCTTCAGTTTTGTCTTAGCTGTTCTAGTTTTTCTGGAGTTCCACTTAAATTTGAGAATCAGCTTGTCAGTTTTCACATACACACTCACATAGGAATACACACACAACCTGCTGGGATTTTAATTGGTACTGAACTACACCTAGAGATAAGATTGAGAATTGACATCTTAACGACATTGAGTCTTTCAGTCTAAATACTTGGTTAGTCCATTAGGTTATTTAGGACTTTAATTTCTCTCTGCAACACTGTCTAGTTTTCAGTCCAGAGATCTTGATGGGATATTTAGTTTTTATAAAAATGATGATGAACTCAGATAAAAATGGATATGACTTCAATTTTCTTAAAAAAAAAAATGGGCAGCATTTACAAAATATCCAGTTTTGTTATTTTGTAGGGCTTGTAATCATGTTAAGATCTTTGAGACAGGAGTTTCCAAAGTAGCTAAATATTCTTTAAAATTATTCAGTGCTATATGTTTTAATTGTGTGTGTCACATCTTATACGTCTGATTAAGTGGTAGTACTATTTATAACTTGATTTATCCTTCTGGTTAGGTATATTAAGCTGAGGCCATGTCACCACCCTTGAAGTCAACGATGCATTTGTTAAGTGAAGGATTGAGAGGCTGAGCAGTTGACCAGGAGAATCAGTAGTTTCCACTTTCCATGGAGCAGGACACAGTTTGATTTTCAGCAGTTCATCTCTGTGTCATAAAAACTTTGAGGTCATTAAACCCAAACCTGAATTTCAGAAAACATGAATTTTTTGGAAAAATAAGGTTGTGATTGTAAGATGGCAAAATATTTCATCAATTTAGGTTAAGAATCGTCTAGTTGTACAGTTGGCATATTATAAAAACTGGCTGCAATTACTCCTGAAATGGCTATTAATTTCGTAGAATCTTGTTGTTCAGTTACTAAGTCATGTCTGATTCGAACTGCAGCACACCAAGCGTTCCTGTCCTTCACTGTCTCCCAGAGTTTGCTCAGACTCATGTTCATTGTCTTGATGTTGCCATCCAACCGTCTCATCCTCTGACGTCCCCTTCTCCTCCTGCCTTCAATCTTTCCCAGCCTTAGGGTCTTTTCCAGTGAGACTGCTCTTTGCATCATATGGTCAAAGTACTGGAGCTTCAGCTTCAGCATCAGTCCTAATGAATATTCAGGGTTGATTTCCTTTAGAACTGACTGATTTGATCTCCTTGCTGTCCAAGGGACTCTCAAGAGTCTTCTCTAGCACCACAGTTCGAAAGCATCAGTTCTTCAGTGCTCACCCTTCTTTACAGTCCAACTCTCACATCCATACATGACTACTGGAAAAACCATAGCTTTGACTATATAGACCTCTGTCAACAAAGCGATGTCTCTGCTTTTTACTAAACTGTCTAGGTTTCTCATAACTTTTCTTCCAAGGAGCAAGCATCTTTTAATATTGTGACTGCAGTCGCTGTCAGTCAGTTCAGTCACTCAGTCGTGTCTGACTCTTTGCGATCTCATGGACCATGGACTGCAGCAGGCCAGGCCTCCCTGTCCATCACCAACTCCCGGAGCTTACTCAAACTCGTGTCCATTGAGTCGGTGATGCCATCCAACCATCTCATCCTCCGTTGTCCCCGTCTCCTCTTGCCCTCAATCTTTCTCAGCATCAGGGTCTTTTCCAGTGAGTCAGTTCTTCGCATCTGGTGGCCAAAGTACTGGATTTTCAGCTTCAGCATCAGTCCTTCCAGTGAATATTCAGGAATGATTTCCTTTAGGATTGACTGGTTTGATCAACTTGCAGTCCAAGAGTTTTCTCCAACACCATAGTTCAAAAGCATCAATTCTTCGGCAATCAGCTTTCTTTACAGTCACTTTTGCAGTCACCATAGTCTGAATTAAATTTAAATATACCCCAGATAATAAGAAATTAGTGTATACATGTATAGTATTATATTAATATATCAGGATGCAATGAATGTGTAAATCCACTGTAAGTAGAAGCAAACTTGATCATTTCTTTGAACGTTATTAATTGCCTCAACACATAATTAGTATTTTCTCAATGATTTTTTGGAGAAGGCAATGGCAACCTGCTCCAGTTCTCTTGCCTGGAAAACCCCATGGACGGAGGAGCCTGGTAGGCTGCAGTCCATGGGGTCGCGAAGAGCCAGACACGACTGAGCGACTTCACTTTCACTTTTCACTTTCATGCATCGGAGAAGGAAATGGCAACCCACTCCAGTGTTCTTGCCTGGAGAATCCCAGGGATGGAGGAGCCTGGTGGGCTGCCATCTATAGGGCCGCACAGAGTCGGACATGACTGAAGTGACTTAGCGGCAGCAGCAGCAGCAGCAATGATTTTTATCTCATTTATTTTTCACTATAGACCACTTTAGTATAGCAGAAGTCTGCCTTTGCTATTTAGTTTTATTTTAATAACTTATTTCAGGCTGCTCTAACAAAAATACCATAGTGTTTGGAACTTAACCTACAGACATTTATTTATCACAGTTCTGGAGACTAAGTCTGAGATCAGTGTGACAACCTGGCTAAGTTCTTGTGAGAACCCTCTTCCTGAATTCCTCACAAGGTGGAAAGAACTCATATTTCTCCAGTTTTTGTAAAGGATATGAATCCCATCATGAGGGCTGCACCCCTATGACCTCATCCAAACTTAATCAAGTCCTAAAGGCCCCACTTCCAAATACCATCACACTGGGGATTAAGACCTCAGCATAGGAATTTGGGGAGGGACGCATTTAGTCCATTGCAGTCTCCTTCTGCTCTAAAGTTTAATATCACTAATACCAAAACCTGAATAGAAGTTGTGTTAAAATAGTAGTAGTTCACTTGTTCTAATATTAGAATATACTTTGAATATGAAAATTTAACAATATTAAAGCTAGCTAATTTCCTACTGTTAAGTATATTGTAGCAATTAGAATATTAGAGCAATAAAATTCTAACAATAGCTAAGACTAACAGGCATTGTCTCTATTCCAGACACTTCATGTATATAACCACATGTAATTCTCAAGAACACACAATTAAGTGGGTAATACTCTTATCCTCATTTAAAAGAAATTTAATAAAAGGATTTAATTTCTTTCCATTTTATCTTACATTTCTGATTGTATTAAATGATTCACATTTATTCAAAGAAAAATAATAGACACTGTACTGAAAATTCTCAAATTTTTTTTTTTTAATAGAAAACCAATGTCCTATACTGAGAACAGAGGGACGCCGGTTTACACAAGACAACAGAGATAAACTTGAAGTTTCAGGTAAGCATGATAATCTTGCACAAGGAAGCATTTTTGTGTGAAATTATAACCAAACATGTTGTGTATTGTAGGTGACTCCTTGACATTGTAATTTAAGATGATAAGGCCAATATCAATAAAATTAAGAGCAAAGCAGGCAGATAATATACAAAAATTTCTGAGAGCAGAATTCTACATTGTTTAACCTGACGACCAACAATTCAACCTCTTGGAGAACAAAAGTTATTTGAAATTATAGAAGTCGTATCTATTGTAGAAAATGTGAAATAAAGAAAATATATGAGAAAGAAGATCTCAGTACCCCAGTATGGTGACGGTGTTCATTTTGGAACATTCCTACTCTTCTTTCTCTTTCTTTTTCCCTTTAATCCTCCATTTTCTCTCTCCACCCTCCCTCCACTCTGACTCATGCACGCATAATCATAATCCATACACTGCATTTGAAATCCACGCATTTCCCCACACCAACATATATTTTTCTAAAGCATGATAGTTTTAAAAAGGCTGCTTAGATCTCAGTTGGATGGGTATGCTGCTGCTGCTGCTGCTGCTAAGTCACTTCAGTCGTGTCCAACTCTGTGCGACCCCATAGATGGCAGCCCACCGGGCCCCACCGTTATAGTGCTTTTTATTTAACTAGTTTTCTGTCTTTAGCTATCAGAGCTGGTACAATAAGCGACTCTGATTATTTATTTAGAATCATTCCTAGATCAAAGAAAATTAATATTTGAATCTCTTGAAATATATTTTGTCCTCTTATAGATTCATGTTGAGGTATGGCAAAACCAATACAATATTGTAAAGTAATTAACCTTCAATTAAAATAAATAAATTTATATTAAAAAAATTTATGATTTAACTCGAAATAATCAATCTTCAGATAATGACTACAAAAAATCCTATTTAAAAATGAGTATCTCTGTGAGTTTACTATGTTTAATAAAACTGCTGGATTAAATCATTTGTCACACTTCACAGGTTTTGACCTAGCAGAGCGATTTTCTCTGAAACATGTGTTTTGTGAAGGTGATAAAACCTGTTTCAAATTGGGAAGTTCACTTCTTATTAGAGACACCATGTAAGTAAAATAATAATTTTTATTTATGTTTTTTAATACTATATAAACTACTCTCTAAAGAGATTCCAAATAACTTGTTTAAAAATAAAAAGTTATCTTGACAGTATCACAATCATTTGAATGCTACAGTAAATGTGATGTTTTTATACTGTGGTTTTTAATAATCTGCAAACTGATCTTCTTCTGTGGTGTTAATTTACATGTATAGATAGAGGCATGATTATTATAAAATAGTAATTAAATCTATTTTTGAAGAAATATTATTTATGTTTAAATAGACTAACCAAAATTAGATTTTAAAATGTGAATTTGAAACATAAGACCAATGTAGACTTAGAGACAAAAGACTGATATTTATTATATTTATTTCCACATGCTTCATGCATAGGAATAAGCTCTATGATAAATTAAAAGAATTTACCCCTTATTCATTGCATATATTGTATAGAGTAAACAGTAGGATAAAAAAACTTTCTTTTTTTTTTGATCTTGATATTTATTTCAAAATGGATTTACCTAAGGCTTTTTTATTGTTTGTTATCTTTATTATACTTCTGATAAATGAGGCTAAAAAGAATCACTTTCCATTTGAATATTGCCAGTTGGTCAGCAATTATACAAGGCAAGCATTCACCGTATGGTTGACTATAGGTAACTGGAGGATGGATCCACAGTAAATCAGAAAGCCTGAGTATCAAGAAGGCAGATAGAACATATATGGTTCTGAGATTCAGCCTTTGAGTCCAAGATGAACATTGCAGTATATGACTACACTGCAATGAATCAAGCATAACATTCTGCTTGGTTTAGTATGCAACACAGATGTTTTTGTGTGAAAACACACATGGATGTTTCCACTTCCTGATGGGTATTCTAATATTTGAGTTACCAGGTAGAGTTGTTGAGAATCTCAGCTTTGAAATTCTCAAAGAGAAATAGCATTAATTATCTCATTGCCCATCCTCAGAGGTATCCTGTAAACCAGGTTCCTAACTCCTTGAGAAAATTTTCTTTTAAATTTTCTATTTTGTGATCCTTTAGATACTTTTAGTTTAATGATATGGTTCCTTAAAAGTAAACTGCTCATTAATTGTAAGAAATCAGAGGGCTAAGGAAGAGGGTAATTTGATATCAGGGGATGTAACAGTGATTGTCTGCTGGAGAACTTCAGCAGATGTCACTTTACAGACCTGTGCTATCGTGGGTGTCTTAAGCCTGCAAGTGGCTTCACACGCACACATTAAACCCTCAGGGCTTGACAGCTCCCTGTTTGGGTATTCATATGCAGTAAAGAAGAGTCTGTTTGTGTCTCATATATTTCATATATATTGCTTTAGATGTTTCTTAAACATAAATTTAATTAATGAATTTAAGAAAGGCAATAAATCCTTTTCCAAAAATTAAAATGCATGTTCTCTCTCACCTTCTGATGATTTAAACCCCTCTAATTCTGGCCAGGTGGCCAAAATATAGGAGTGACAATTTTAAGTAGCTACATTAGAAAACTTGTTGCCACATTTAGACAGTGCCATTCTCTTTTGAGTATGCTTGGTAATAAATACTATGTATGACTTGAAATTTATTTTTTGATTTTGGGCTCTAAATCACTGTGCAACTGCTGGGCAATTGATGTAAGTTAATTCTCCAGCTCTGCACTGGAGAACTCTGGTCTCTCCACTGCAGGAAACTGGAGGGGATCTGGTTAAGCTGACTAGTGAGTGTCAAGTAGCTTGGCTCATCTCCACTTACATTTTGCTCTGTGAGCCAAAGATGCTAGGATGCTTTTCTCACATGATGCCATCTTGATTTTTCAATGAGACTGGAGTAAAGTTGCAGCTATTTATATATTTGTAAATGAGCTGCCTTGCAGAATCAGCATGTGAAAAGGCAGATGCTAATTCACATGGAAATTGGGACTTTTTCTATGCCTGAGCTTGTTTTTTTTTTACTGTTCTGGCATCTTCCAGGCTTAGGAGGGGAGGTATCTTATGAACTGTTGGTCACTACCCAATGGACACTGTGCCTTTAGCCTGGCTTAACCTGGGGACCCAAAGGCAGCTCTTGCGAGGGTCCTTCAGGTAAACATTGTTGTCCCCAGAAAGGTCGCACGGGTGCGGGAACATCTGATGAACTGTGTTTGGTTTTCTTTTCAATTCATGTCCATCTTCAGTATTCCTTCGGATAGGAAATTTTAAGTATTGGGGGCTTGCTACCTAGTTTTCTAGAATCATCTTTCTGGAGAAAATTCCCTTAGCATTTTTTTTTTTTGTAACTTACAAGTTACATATCTCTGGTTATGTAGAAAAAATAATGATTTCTATACACATTGAGACCAATATTCCAGATGATCATGCTCTGATTATCTTTAAATTGTGTTTCAGCAATTATCAGGGAAAGTGGTGAAGTTTTGAGAGAAAATTTCATAAAACATGCATATGGTATGAAGCACCTTATTTATTTGGTTTAATATAATTCTTTCATTAGTTGCTTGTATATAAGCATGTTTTTAAATAAAAATGTCTTAGTAGTTGAATAAATAAATTTAAAATGTAACAGAAAAAGTGAATTTCCTGATTTATTATTGAATTCAAGGATGGTTAAGAGCCTTATCTCTCAGGTTTTGTGTCTGTACAGAATAATGTGTTGAGAAGGATTCTGAGGCCCTAAGTTCAGTATGTTGGAGTGTTCTGGCCCATTAGCAAAAAGAGGGGGGAAGGGAGGGTTCACATATGTCTCAAGTCCGTAGCTTCTCTAATTTAGGATGATACATGTGAGTTGGTGGCTTTTGCTACTGAAACAGTTCCCAAGAGTGGGGGAAAATGAAGTTATGTGTGAAAAAATAATCAGCACGGATTAGTAAGATTTTATGAACTTGGATAGTGTAGCTAGAAACAGTTGGAATAATTGACAGATATGGTCCTCTTTGCTTTTGTTATAAACAAATACATCTCCTGTGAAGAGGAGTTGTCTCTCTGTCTCTTTCATTAAACTGGTGGTTGCATTCTGGAAGCAAAGGTCTATTTAATTTCACAGCTTTACATGGAAAAAATGAGCTGGAGGAAGGTCTTCAAATTTGTGTTTTGTAATACATAATAATCCTCAGCAACTAGGAAACCCCACACTATATACATAGAAAATGTACAGAGTTTTTAAGAAGATTTTCAGGTTTTTTTTTTTTTTTTTAATGGTTCTGGCATCTTAAGCCTTAACAGTTCCCTTGGAAATATTCCTAAATATGGGAAAACTGTTATGTATATTGCAGAGCATCATCAGCCCCCAGTCTTTGCTACTATTGAATGGTTTACACTATGGGTATATCTTTTCTACACAAACCTTCACATTATGCTCAGACTTTTATTACTGTACTATATTAAATAACACTACAATGTACCAGAAGGTTGTTTCCTCTGTTTTTCTAACTAAAGAGGCCAGTTAAGACCCACCACTTACTCATCCATTGCCTCCTTCTTTATTCTTCATGTATCCATTCATTCAGTAAATGTTTATTGAGCCAAAAAAATCCATAAGATTGATGTTTTGAGTAGAAATCCAAGCTTGTTTTTAGAGATCTTGCTCTATACTTATAATTATGTTCCATCATTTTTTACCCATCTGTTTGCATTTGATATGCAGATATCACCCAATTTCTTCAGTGGCATTAGATTTTTTTGTTATTAAGTTCTGTGTTTTAACTCAAAACTTGTAACAATTATAAATAAAAGTTGTAGGCAATCCACTCCAGTACTCTTGCCTGGAAAATCCCATGGACGGAGGAGTCTGGTGGGCTGCAGTCCATGGGGTCGCTAGAGTAGGACACGACTGAGCGACTTCACTTTCACTTTTCATTTTCATGCATTGGAGAAGGAAATGGCAACCCACTCCAGTGTTCTTGCCTGGAGAATCCCAGGGACGGGGGAGCCTGGTGGGCTGCCGTCTATGGGGTCGCACAGAGTCGGACACGACTGAAGTGACTTAGCAGCAGCAGATTACAGTGGCCTGAGCACTTCCTTAGGCTCTGGGACTGCACTGGGGAAGGATGCAGGTGTAATCTTCCCTTCCCAGAGCCTGCTGGAAAGATACACAATGCCAAGAAAAGCTGTACTTTGTTCTTGCCTTGACCTGGGAAGAAACTGAGCTGTGTTCTCTCATTTGAGCATAGGCTGCCGGACTCAAAGCCCACAACTCCTCTCATAAAAGCTACATTTCCTTAAGCATCATACATAGGCTGATTTTCAGTATCTTCATTCCTTCCCTCAGAAGAGCCAGTTTTCCAACCATGTTTAATTTTTATTACTCCTTGGGACCTCTCCAAGTTCTCAAAACCAGTTGAATTCTAAATCTCAAAATTATGTTCAAAACTCTGATACTGAAGCTTCTCATTGCTGAAAATTTTGGGAGGATTACTTCATCATTTCATTAAACTATAGAAAATGAATATTTATGCATTCCTTGGATTTCATTTGGGGCGTTCTATATAGGAAGTTTCCCATGTAATGAAATGTGACTTAGTAAAAAGCTGTCCAGCTGTTTACATGAGATTGACTGACAGCTGCACATATGTCTGTTAACCAGTCCAAGCGCGTACTGCTCGCTGCACAGCAAGCCAATGAGGCGAGAGAAGATGCTGGACAAGTGTCCCAAAGAGCCATCTTCCTGAGGTGGAGTTCATGAAAGGGGAGGAGTGTTGCTGGTTGTTGCAAACTTCTTGGTGTTGGAATCCTTTGTTCTTACAGCATCCATAGGTCTGGTTTCATAGTGTTCCTATAAACCCTCAACAAGACAAATGCTATTCTCTGTTCTGCAACTTTTTATGTCTGTATGAATGGAAAAACACTATACCTTTAAAGGTTAGAGTCATGAAAATGGGCTATCGTGTATATTTCAGGCTATAGGTAACATTTTTTTTTAATAGATTCAGTTCAGTTCAGTTCAGTTCAGTCGCTCAGTCATGTCCAACTCTTTGCGACCCCATGAATCGCAGCACGCCAGGCCTCCCTGTCCATCACCAACTCCTGGAGTTCACCCAGACTCACGTCCATCGAGTCAGTGATGCCATCCAGCCATGTCATCCTCTGTCATCCCCTTCTCCTCCCGCCCCCAATCCCTCCCAGCATCAGAGTCTTTTCCAATGAGTCAATTCTTTGCATGAGGTGGCCAAAGTATTGGAGTTTCAGCTTTAGCATCATTCCTTCCAAAGAAATCCCAGGGCTGATCTCCTTCAGAATGGACTGGTTGGATGTCCTTGCAGTCCAAGGGACTCTCAAGAGTCTTCTCCACCACAGTTCAAAAGCATCAGTTCTTCAGCGCTCAGCTTTCTTCACAGTCCAACTCTCACATCCATACATGACCACTGGAAAAACCATAGCCTTGACTAGATGGACCTTTTTGTTGGCAAAGTAATGTCTCTGCTTTTCAATATGCTGTCTAGGTTGGTTTTAACTTTCCTTCCAAGGAGTAAGTGTCTTTTAATTTCATGGCTGCAGTCACCATCTGCAGTGATTTTGGAGCCCCAAAAATTAAAGTCTGACACTGTTTCCACTGTTTCCCCATCTATTTCCCATGAAGTGATGGGACCAGATGCCATGATCTTAGTTTTCTGAACGTTGAGCTTTAAGCCAACTTTTTCACTCTCCTCTTTCACTTTCATCAAGAGGCTCTTTAGTTCCTTTTCACTTTCTGCCATAAGGGTGGTGCCATCTGCATGTCTGAGGTTATTGATATTTCTCCCGGCAATCTTGATTCCAGCTTGTGCTTCATCCAGCCCAGCGTTTCTCATGATGTACTCTGCATATAAGTTAAATAAGCAGGATGACAATATACAGCCTTGACGTACTCCTTTTCCTATTTGGAACCAGTCTGTTGTTCCATGTCCAGTTCTAACTGTTGCTTCCTGACCTGCATACAAATTTATCAAGAGGCAGATCAGGTGGTCTGGTATTCCCATCTCTTTCAGAATTTTCCAGTTTATTGTGATCCACACAGTCAAAGGCTTTGGCATAGTCAACAAAGCAGAAATAGATGTTTTTCTGGAACTCTCTTGCTTTTTCCATGATCCAGCGGATGTTGGCAATTTGATCTCTGGTTCCTCTGCCTTTTCTAAAACCAGCTTGAACATCAGGAAGTTCATGGTTCACATATTGCTGAAGCCTGGCTTGGAGAATTTTGAGCATTACTTTACTAGCATGTGAGATGAGTGCAATTGTGCAGTAGTTTGAGCATTCTTTGGCATTGCCTTTATTTGGGACTGGAATGAAAACCGACCTTTTCCAGTCCTGTGGCCACTGCTGAGTTTTCCAAATTTGCTGGCATATTGAGGGCAGCACTTTCACAGCATCATCTTTCAGGATTTGGAATAGCTCAACTGGAATTCCATCACCTCCACTAGCTTTGTTCATAGTGATGCTTTCTAAGGCCCACTTGACTTCACATTCCAGGATGTCTGGCTCTAGGTCAGTGATCACACCATCATGATTATCTGGGTCATGAAGATCTTTTTTGTACAGTTCTTCTGTGTATTCTTGCCATCTTTTCTTAATATCTTTTGCTTCTGTTTGATCCATGCCATTTCTGTCCTTTATCGAGCCCATCTTTGCCTGAAATGTTCCCTTGGTATCTCGAATTTTCTTGAAGAGATCTCTAGTCTTTCCCATTCTCTTGTTTTCCTCTATTTCTTTGCATTGATCACTTAAGAAGGCTTTCTTATCTATTCTTGCTATTCTTTGGAACTCTGCATTCAGATGCTTATATCTTTCCTTTTCTCCTTTGCTTTTTGCTTCTCTTCTTTTCACAGCTATTTGTAAGGCCTCCCCAGACAGCCATTTTGCTTTTTTGCATTTCTTTTCCATGGGGATGGTCTTGATCCCTGTCTCCTGTACAATGTCACGAACCTCATTGCATAGTTCATCAGGCACTCTATCTATCAGATCTAGTCCCTTAAATCTATTTCTCACTTTCACTGTATAATCATAAGGGATTTGATTTAGGTCATACCTGAATGGTCTAGTGGTTTTCCCTACTTTCTTCCATTTAAGTCTGAATAAATTAACTTATAGCAAAAGCATTAGAACCTTTAACAAAGGTTAAAGTAAAAGAAACAGATCCAATATAGAGTCAGATTTGTTCTCTGTTATAATTTTTCTGTCACTGTATTTCCTAAACTATAGTTTGGCATACCAGAAATGTGCAGTGAGTCCTTAAATCATACATTCTTAAGACAAAGGAAAAAGCTGATAGGTTCACAATTAATAAATTTTTTAAAATCATACAACTTATCCAAATTTTATTTTATTTTTTATAATTTCTTTTATTGAAGTATAGTTGATTTACAATATTGGGTTAGTTTGTGCTATAAAACAAAATGATTCAGTAATACATATATATTAATAAATTCTTTTTCACATTGTTTTCCTTTATGAGTTGTCACAGGATATTAAATGTAGTTTCCTGTGCTATCTAGCAGGACTTTACTGCTTATCCATTCAATATATTATAGTTTATATCTGTTAATCCCAAACACCCAATACATCCCTCCCCTACTTCCTCTCCCTCTCTGCAACCACAAGTCTGTTCTCTATGTCTGTGAGCCTATTTTTCTGTTCATAGGTAAGTTCATTTGTGTCATCTTTTAGATTCTACATATAAGTGATATTGTATGGTATTTGTCTTTCTTTTTCTGACTTGCTTCATTGTAGTATGATAATCACTAGGTCCATTCATGTTACTGTAAATGGCATTATTTCATTCTTTTTAATGCAACTTAGGCAAATTTTATATATTAGATAGAAAATAATTTTAAGAGTATTATACAGATTTTAAGAATGCATGGAAATATTTACTTCTCTATCACAAGAGCCTCTTATCTTTTTCTAGAAAATTAAGGGGTATTCAGTTCAGTTCAGTTCAGTCGCTCAGTCGTGTCCGACTCTTTGCAACCCCATGAATTGCAGCACGCCAGGCCTCCCTGTCCATCACCAGCTCCCGGAGTCCACCCAAACCCATGTCCATTGAGTTGGTGATGTCATCCAGCCACGTCATCCTCTGTCATCCCCTTCTCCTCCTGTCCCCAATCCCTCCCAGCATCAGAGTCGTTTCCAATGAGTCAACTCTTCACATGAGGTGGCCAAAGTATTGGAGTTTCAGCTTTAGCATTAGTCCTTCCAAAGAACACCCAGGGCTGATCTCCTTTAGAATGGACTGGTCGGATCTCCTTGCAGTCCAAGGGACTCTCAAGAGTCTTCTCCAATACCACAGTTCAAAAGCATCAGTTCTTCAGTGCTCAGCTTTCTTCACAGTCCAACTTTCACATTCATACATGACCACAGGAAAAACCATAGCCTTGACTAGATGGACCTTTGTTGGCAAAGTAATGTCTCTGCTTCTGAATATGCTATCTAGGTTGGTCATAACTTTCCTTCCAAGGAGTAAGCATCTTTTAATTTCATGGCTGCAGTCACCATCTGCAGTGATTTTGGAGCCCCCCCAAAAATAAAATCTGACACTGTTCCCTCTGTTTCTCCATCTATTTCCCATGAAGTGATGGGACCAGATGCCATAATCTTAGTTTTCTGAATGTTGAGCTTTAAGGCAACTTTTTCACTCTCCTGTTTCACTTTCATCAAGAGGCTTTTTAGTTCCTCTTCACTTTCTGCCATAAGGGTGGTGTCATCTGTAAGGGGTATTAGTACATTCCATTAACAGCTTATGTTGAGATGGTTCCTTATTGGTTCACAACCACAGAAATTCCCCAGATGAAATATGAAATTGGCCCCTGTACTCAGGGGGCAAGGGGAAACTGCAGAAAAAGGCAAAGCAACCCAGATGGGTAGTTGGCAGGTTTACTGAGCAAGGCAACTTACGTGTGAGGCTTTTCTTGCATGCCAGAAGAACAGTAGATCTCTGAACAGCCACGGGCCAGAATCACAGTTTATGTAGAGCCTTCATGGGGCTCAGTCATGTACACTGTCCAGATGGTCTCAGCTATACATTACTCTCTCAAGGCTGTACCCTTGGAAGAACTTCTACCACGGAAACAGCAGGCAGAAAAGTACATTCCAAGGACAGGGGAGAGGGTTGCCTCTGGTGGTCCCTCTGGTTGCCCAGGACCAGCTCACAGGTCATCTGGTGGGCAAATCCTGTCAATGACCTCTTCCAACACTTCTAAAATATAATATAATATGAAATATCAGCTTTGTATGTCCATTTAACAGAAACATTTAATATTATCATCAATTTAAGTAAGCATTTTCCTCCTTCAGATTTTATGTAATTATATAATTGAATTTTATATAATTCAATATTTGGGGGCAAAATGAAAAAGTGTCAGTAATTGATCATATCTATATAGATTCTACCTGGGTTGAGAAAGGCAACCTTTCCATGGAGGAGAGCATGGAAACCCACTCCAGTATTCTTGCCTGGAGAATCCCAAGGACAGAGGAGTCTGGCAAGCACATATAGATTCTACAACATTCATATCTAATTTATTTTGTTTTATTTTATTTTGGAAACATCATTTACCATATCTACCATCTTGAAAGAAGTGAAAGAAAGTGTTATTAGTGACTCAGTCATGTCCAGCTCTTTACAACCCCATGGACTGTAGCCCACCAGGCTCCTCTGTGGAATTCTCCAGGCAAGAATGCTGGAGTGGGTAGCCATTCCCTTCTCCAGGGGGTCTTCTCTACCCAGGGACTGAACCCAGGTCTCCTGCATTGCAGGTGGATTCTTTACCATCTGGGCCACCAGGGACCCATCTATTGTATTAATGAATGTTTAAGTGGGATGACAGAGCCTGGTGGGCTGCCGTCTATGGGGTCACATAGAGTCAGACACGACTGAAGCGACTTAGCATAGCATAGCATGTCATTGCTGACTAGAGGTGTAATGTACAGCAGATCTCTAGAGTTTATCTTCTTTTCAATTATAGTTAATTACATGTAAATTATCTTAAATATCCTTATGCCACTTATCTTGAGAATAGTGAAGTGCCAGTTAAATCTACTACTTAGGAGTCATAATAATGCAGATATTAGCATACAGTAATAAAATTAAGGTGTCCTATTTTGGTAATTACTTGGGCCACTTTGACAGTCATTAATTAAATGTACTTGTATGGTTGGATTATATATTACATTTTTTACTTCACCTGTCTTTTTATCTTATGAATCAAATCTTATAAGGGACAACAGCAAAGAGACTTTGCTTGGGTGCAGGTTATATACATGTGTCTGTGGAATGTACACTGCAGGTTTCCAGAATACACAAAGGAAAGAAAGCATGGAGGCACATCCTTGAGTCATCTTTAATCTTATTTGCCCCATAAAAATGCTATGAGGATTAATTTGCTATTAATCTTTATTTTATTTATTTATTTTTTTAATTTATTTATTTATTTTTTTAAATTTTATTTTATTTTTAAACCTCAAACACTATATTAGTTTTGCCAAACATCAAAATGAATCCGCCACAGGTATACATGTGCTCCCCATCCTGAACCCTCCTCCCTCCTCCATCTTTAGTGGTGGCAAATATACTGCTTTTACAATGGCAATAAACCCAAAGTTAAGCATGACCTTAAATTTATGAGTTACCCAGAGCACTGATTGTAGTAATATATGATGTTTTGTTATATTAGTGCTTGAGAATAGCTTTAGAATTTTTTTATTGACAGGACTTCCTGTTTCATGAAATAACACTGGATAGTCTAATCCTCATTCTCAGACACAGAATCAGATAGGAAGATACAATTATGATTTCAGTGAGAAACTTTGAAATCTATGTCAATTCAAGAAAAATAATTTTGTCAACTAATAAGTCATTAATTTATTATGACTTCAGTTCTTCCAACTTAACCATAAAGGCTAATCAGAAAATAAGCATGGAAGTCATAAAGCTTCTTGTGTAATTTTATGTGACTCACACCAGTATGGTAATACCTTGTCCATGCCTTGGTTTAATTAGCACTTACATTTCCTAAAATACATTTTCCAGATTAGGTTAAAGTTTTTATCATTTTAAATGGAAAAGCAATATATTCAAATAATTGACTTTAATAATTTCTCTCACACTGGCTCTGTACTTTAGAAGCAATCACAGGTTCAGTGAAACTTTAAACTTATGTGGACACGTGTGATCATGCCATGTAGAATTAACATCTGGTTGGTTGACTATGAGACTGAATTGACCAGATGTTGTGTCAACAATTATTTCCCTTAACTGAACCATCTCAATTTGGGCTTTCCACCTTGGAATTTTTCTGCTTCAGCTGTCCTCTTCCAAGGGGAGCCTCCACTTTCCAAGGTTAACCCCCTTCACTTGTGCTCCTAATCTTCTCTTTGTCAACCTCCTTTAAGACTTTGATCCACACATGATCCTCTTTGCTCTTGTTTTTGATACCCTCTTCACGGGATCCTGTCCCCTTAATCTACAAATACATATTTAATTCTTCCTTGTTCTAGAAACATGTTCCCTTGACAGTCCCTATTCCTCCCAAACTGCCCAAAGGAAGAATGTAACTGACCACTTTCACTTGCTCACACACCCCGTAACCCATTCAGATATGACTAGGACTCCTGAATACTGAGGAAATGTCTCTTTCCGAGTCACTGGTGACCACTGTCCTGCACCCGATGCCGGTGACCTCAGTGTGGCTCAGACCTGCCTTTGTGGACTCATTTCTCTCTGTCACAGTTGTACACCATTTCTGCACAGTGGAATCCTGCACATTCTAGACAGTTGACCTTCTACACTGCCCTCACTGATGTTCTCAAGCAAGTCTCCTTAATGCTGAGCTCTCACTCTGGCTCAGATAATCTAAATGTTCCCAGGACTCATTACTGTGTGGGTTCAAATCATGTCAGAGTAAGATCAGTGCCTACATGGGTAGGAGTCCTACTTTTTACCTGCACAACAGCAGAACCTCAGCTCCCTCTTAAAGGCTGTGCTTATTATTTCTGGGAGCCCCATGAGTGTTGCGCATGCACTCATGCTCAGAAGGAAGTGCGTCTCTGTTCTTTGTGTGTGTGTGTGATTTATTGCTTTCTTATAATATCACAGTTACAATTTTAACCACTTTTCAGTGTGCAGTTCAGTGGCATTAAGTAACTTCATGTTGTGCAGGCATCACCACCGCCACTCCCAGAAGTTTTTCACCTTCCCAAACTGAAACCGTACCCATAAAACAATAACTCCTCATCATTCTTCCCCTAGCCCCTGACAACCATCATTCTACTTTCTGTCTCTTGACTCTTCTAGGGTTGTGGAATCCTATAGCACTGGTCCTTCGGGGTCTGGCTTATATCACTTAGTGTACTTCTGTTCCTGTGTCCTAATCTCCTTCTAAGTGCTTGTCACCTCTGCCTTTGCTCTGGTCCCCTCCATGAAAAGGCTTCTCCCTAGGACCCAGTCGACCTCCACTCATGACTGCTTATTATCAGCCTTCAAAGCCAAAGTTGCTCTGCAGTCTGTGGCTAAATGGGGCTTGTGTGTGCTTTGGAGGACGTGGCATGGGCTCTGTGACCCTTAGCTGTCCTGTGGATCCCAAGGCAGTGCTGCTTGCATACAGAGCCTCACAGTGAAATTTTGTTCGGCTGTGTGGCGAGGCTTGTGGGATCTTAGTTCCTGGACCAGGGACTGAACTCAGGCCACAGCAGTGAAAGCGCTGATTTATAACCACTGGATCCCCAGGGAATTCCCTCTCACAGTGTATTTAACAACTATAATTCAACTAACTCTTGGCAACCAACTCTGTGGAGCTCAAAAGCCCATTGATATGGATACTAGGCAATCCTCTCTAATATTTTCACAGACAATAGCTCTCTTCCCATTTATCCATGATAAGAATATGAAATTCCCTTTGCTTAAGAGAGCTGTGTAGGCAAAAGTATTCCATGATATGGTCCCCATTATTTCCAAGTTCATATTTGATGCCAGTGAAAGAAGAAATTCTAATGAAGTATTTCACTCAATTCCCAAATAATACTGAATACTCACTATGTGCCAAGCACTGAGGATTTAAGAATAAAAATCCTGGTTATTTCTGTCTGGGAATTACAGAATTGCAACAGTCTTTAGATATTAAGTATAGTGGATGCTGGAAGAACCAGAGAAGCCTTCGGGAAAGCTTCACAGGGGATATGAAAAGTAGAAGCTTGAGGATAAGCACAAATTTACCAAGTGGTAGTTGGAGGAGGTGTTGTGGTGGTTTTAAAGGTCAATATAATTTGCATACTGGTGAGAAATCCCACATGGTTAGTAAACATAGCGGGGAGACTGGGGTTGAAGGAGGCTGAAGGGTGCCTGAGGTGCTGTTCTGAAAGGCCTTCTGGGTCAGGCTAAGGGATTTGAACTTTACTCATATAAAAAAAGGAAAGGAAAGGTGAAAGATGTCTGGACTCTGAAGAGAAATCAATTATACCTCAACAAAGACATTTTTTCAAAACAGCGAAAGGGAAACAATAGTGTTCTAGAAAAAGCTAAGTATACACCACTGGAAAAATCACAGCTTCGGTAATGTCCTGGGGCTCCCAGGCTGATTCGAAAGCAGAACCCAAACCTCCAGACTCAGAAGGACACTTCACAGTTCAGAGGATCTTTTGAGGGGGTTGTTGGGTTTGACACGGGATTTGTTCTTTATTTTGCGGGGTGGGAGACCCTTAAAAAACACTTTCTGAAAGGTGGGTTCTCTGGTCCATCCTCAGTTTTTGTTACCTGCTGCTGCTACTGCTAAGTCACTTCAGTCGTGTCCGACTCTGTGTGACCCCATAGACGGCAGCCCACCAGGCTCCCCCGTCCCTGGGATTCTCCAGGCAAGAACACTGGAGTGGGTTGCCATTTCCTTCTCCAATGCATGAAAGTGAAAGGTGAAAGTGAAGTCGCTCAGTCGTGTCCGACCCTCAGTGACCCCATGGACTGCGGCCCACCAGGCTCCTCCATCCATGGGATTTTCCAGGCAGGAGTACTGGAGTGGGTGCCATTGCCTTCCCCGTTATCTTTGTTATCTGAATGTCATCTAAGAGGAGGGCTTGTTTTCAAGGGGAAGTCATTTACAATGCCACAATGAACAAGTGCTGACTGTAGCAGCCGTAATATTAGAGAGCCATCCAAGCTTTGTTTTCCCATTAACAACCTATCTGCCTGAATCCCCTTGGCAAACACAAAAAGGCTAAGATTTCAGAGTCTCTGTGGCTCTGAAACTCAAGCATCATCCCCCAGCTTGGAGAGAAGGCATTTCAGACAAACCCTCAGCCCCACGAGCCAGATTGCTTTAACGTGACAGGTGATGGTGGATGTCAGCTGGACAAGAAATGACTTACTATAAACTCCAAGCATCTCTCACTTCACTCTCAGGAAATGTAACTTGTATCAGATTTCTCTTCCTGGAAGATATTCAGCAAGTCAAAGGCTCCACTGATACTTGTAAATACGGAAGTTCTTCATAAACCCTGCCTCACGCCTATTTAGAATGGAAGAATTAATTTGGAAGCCAGTTCTTGATATTTAAAAATAGACTTTTTTCCATTTAGCCATTTCATTTTTAAAGCAAAAAAAAAAAAAAAAAAAGGTTGGTCTTACTAAATATGATCTGGAAAACTAACTTCAGCTCTACCAAAATAGACTTTTTAAAAAAGGGCTTTGCTTCGAGGCTTGTGCTATGAGCTAGTGGAATTGCCCCTGGAATCATTGCCTAACACTCCTTGTTATTTAGTTAGGTGAAAGAGCAAAAAAGAAACTGGTAGTCATGGGTTTTTCTTTCTCATCTTCTCTTATTCTGTAGTTTGGTTTTGTCCTTTATTTTCCTATACATGAAATAGAGATATTACTTGCCACATGACAAACTGAGATTCGTTTAGGAATACTGAACAAATATATCAAATTGAACTTGTACAATGAAATTGCCAGTTACTTAATATTCTAATACATAAAGAAATTTGTAAGTTTCATTATGGTCTTTATTCTTCTTGACAGAAACAACCAGGGTATAGTGAGAAAAAATAAGATCTACTCCCTAGTTCCATCTGTCCGTAAAACAACTTTATCAATAAATACTTACATGTACTTTACAATGGTACATTATTTAGTATTTTTAAAGATTTTTTTGATGTGGACCATTTTTAAAGTCTTTATTGAATCTGTTACAATATTTCTTGCTCTTTTTTTTTCTTTTTGTTTTTTTGGCCATGAGGCATGTGGATCTTAGCTCCCCAACCAGGAATCAAACCCACACCCCCTGCACTGAAAGGTGACCTCTTACCCACTTGACCACCAGGGAACTCCCTAGAATGCATTATTTTTTAAATTTAATGATTTTACCTGGCTTTTGCATGCTTGCAGTGCTCTCCATCTGGAAGGGAGTATGGAAAAGCACTTTATCCTCATAAAACAGTGCTTATTGGTGTCTCATGAACTGGACTTCCAGGACCACCCATTACTTGTTCAGTTGACATCCTTCTGTCCCTGAGAGACCAGATGCCTCTCCTTCCCTAAAGTAACTTTATGTACAGCTCTGTTAGTCATGGATTCCACAGCTCAAGGGATGAATGGAACGGAAGCTTCCACTGACTCTTGGGCCAGGGAAGCATTAATGGAGGGTCAGTGCTCAGGGTTCTCTTTCTTTCCATAATCTCTTGAAATAGTCATCACATTAAGGATCATTAATTTTACATCTCAGGGAATTCCATGTCTTTTTAGTTTGGTAACCATTCTAGTGATCTTCTTCCTAAGGTATTAAAATCCCAACATATTACTTCTCACCAGTAGGATAAACCATGGAGGCAGCTTTTATCAGAATACTTCATGCTTTTCTTCACATTACATGGTTTTTAGTATATACACTGTTCTCACATTTTTCAGTCTTTCCCCCAAATTGTACTCATTTTAAAGAAAATGCTTGGTGAAAAATCTTATATTTTTCTAATAAACGATCTCTAAGGAATACATTCTTGCCTGGAGAATCCCAGGGACGTGGGAGCCTGGTGGGCTGCCGTCTATGGGGTCGCACAGAGTTGGACACGACTGAAGCGACCTAGCAGTAGCAGCAGCAGCAAGGAATACAGAGAGAATATTCCTGATTGGTTATCGTCTTCTGTAGCATGCATGTCTTGCTAAAACCCAACAGACACTATCCCTATTTTAAAGATATTACTGTGTGGTTTATGATACTTCCTGATATGTGCTCAAAATATCATTAGAAGAAGGAGCTGTAATAATCTACCCCTCAGAACTACTGGTCACCTAGGATCTGCAACTGTCATGATGAATCCTTGTTCAGAGCCCAAAATATGATTTATTGTTGTTATTAATATTATAGTATGATGGTAAACATTTTAATTACTTACTCATTTCTTGACATTAATATTTTACATTTATTTACACTGACCCTGCCCCCACCCGATACTCAGAAAAATAATTTTTTCTCACTTATAGTCCTCAAACATTACTTTTAAGTCAGGTCAGTAACGATGAGGGAAACTTTATCTTTAGCCTAGAGGATGCAAGCAACATGATATACTGGAAAAATCCGACCTTGGAATTAGGAGTCCCAAGTTCAAGTCCCATCCTGACCTCTGTTATTTAACAGTGGTCGTTATTTCACTTCTGTGGCTTTAATTTCTCATTTGTCGAGTGAGATGGTTGCTCTAAGTCACTGTTCAGGTCCCTTTCAGCTTTACAAGTGGAGGACTACAGGAAATTGTCATTGTGATTTCTTTTTTTAAAAAAACAATTTAAAATAATTGTGTTTACTTATTTTTGGCTGTGCTGGGTCTTTGCTGCTGCATGGGCTTTTCCCTAGTTGCAGCGAGTGAGTGGGAGCTACTCTCTAGTTGGCGCACAGGCTTCTCATTGTGGAGGCTTCGCTTGTGGGGCTTGGGCTCTGGGTGCGCAGGCTTCAGTAATTGCAGCATGGCAAATGGGCTCAGTAATTGCGGTTTCCAAGCTCTAAAGTGCAGGCACAATAGTTGTGGTGCGTGGGCTTAGTTTCTCTGTGGCCTGTGGGATCTTGCTGGATTAGGGATTGGACCCGTGTCTCCTGGATTAGGGACTTAGGCACCAGGGAAGCCCTCATGTGTGGTTTCTTATTGTGTTTTTTCCGGGAATTGTTTTGTGTCACGTTTTTATTAACCTGCTTTAGGATTGCATAAGGTTTGTTTCTTCTTGCAGTCTTTTTCATGCTGAATCTCACACAGCCCAGTCTTATAAGGCCTTGCTTTTAAGGCATGGTGCAGAGTAACACAGACTTCATACTAAATAAAATGTTTGACACCTGTCAAGACCAGTCATAGGCATCACCATGGATTTTCCGTGAATGGAAATGGACACATTTTTATGAATGCTTCCTATATGCTAGGGGCTGGTCTAGATTCTTGATTTAGAGCAACAAGTCTGGCAGAGCCCCAGTTGTCATGAAAATCACATTCTAGTGGGTGGAGACAGGCAATACGTATGTAAACAAACAAACAAAAAAGTTGGATTGTTATAAGCCTATGAAGAAAATAAAACAAAGGTAAGTCTTATATTATATAGACCTTTCAGAGAAGGGACATTAGAGCTGAGATCTGAATAGTGAGGAGAAGCATCTTTGGGATGACTCCTGGGAACAACCATCCTAGGAAGGAATCAGGAAGTACAAAGGCCCAAGACCTCGATGAAAATGGTGCGTTCAGGAACAAAATTCAGATCACTGTCACTGGAGTGCAGGTGCCACCCCGACACTGGACTAGGAGGCGATGTGTCAGGGGAAGGCTAGGGTCAGAGCATTAGGCTTTGTGAGCTATGATCAGTGATGTGCATTTTATTCTAGGTACCATGGGGCCCTGCAGGGGGGTGATAAGGAAGGAAGGGACCTGGTCTGATTTCATTTTAAAAGCTCCTTCTAGCTACTGGGTGCTGGCTGTACGTCACAGGAGGAAAAAGAGGGAGAGCAATCAAGACATGTAGCAGGAGTCCAGGGCGAGAGGTGGTGGCTTGCAGTGGGAGTGAAGGTGAAGGTGGAGCTGGAGAGAAGTGGGCAGAGTCAGGATCCACTACGTGGTGGAACCACTTGCCAGTGACGTGCATGGGGTGGGGGGCATAAGGGAAAGGCAAAAATCAGGCATGTTTAGGTGTTTGCCTAGAGCCCCTGGGTGCATGGTCATGTGTTTTACTGAGATGGGCAACCCTCATAAAGGGATGTGTTTGGTAGAAAGCAAAGAGTTCATTTCAGTTATTTAATTAGAGATTCTTTTGATATCCAAGTAGAGATGACATGTAGGAGTTTAGGTGTGTGAGTTCACAGTACAGGTAAGGGGAATAGTCAAGGTTTATCTTGGTCACATCTACTCTTAGGCTTCACTCCTCTCTTTGGAACTTTCTTCCTAAACTCCTTTCACAGGACACTTTTGCTGCCCAGGGCATCTCATCTGGGTCTGGCTAACTTAGGGCATTTCCTGCTCTGGGATTTATTCCTCCTGCCTTGTGCCTGCCTTATTTAAACTTCTGTGCTTTATAACAATTCCTGTGGATCCTGGATCCATGCTTTCCAAGGAGAGAATTAATTATTAGATGGTTTGTTATTAATAGTAATGTGTCTGGTTTCTGGGGACTGTTTTAATGATAGCTTCTGTTTATAAAATGCATTTTCCAGAGAGAAAGAAAGCTCCCTCATAGTAGAGTATTAAGTGTTTTGGCTTCTCAGTGAAAGAGCTTCACAGTTAGGGAGAATGTCAGTGTCTCTGAGTTCATACCATGTATACAAAAGACAGGGTTTCCCAGGTGGTGCTAGTGGTAAAGAACCTGCCTTCCAATGCAAGAGACAAAAGAAATGAGCATTTGATCTCTGGGTTGGGAAGATCCTCTGGAGGAGGGCATGGCAATCCACTCTAGTATTCTTACCTGGAGAATCCCCATGGACAGAGGAGCCTAGCAGGCTACAGTCCATAGGATTGCAAAGAATCTGACATGACTAAAGCTACTTATCACAGCACATACAAAAGACAGTGAGTGAAGAATTCCATTGCATATATAATAACAAATACACACACACAGGGACTTCCCAGATGACTCAGTGGTAAAGAATTTGCCTGCCAATGCAGGAGATGTGGGTTGGATCCTTGTCCAGGGAGATCCTGTGAAGAAGGAAATGGCAACCCACTCCACCTTTCTTGCTTGGAGAACTTCATGGACAGAGGAGCTTGGTGAGCTGCAGTCCAGGGGTCACAAATAGTCAGACACAACTTGGTTACTAAACAATAATATACACACAAAGTGATTAAATGCTTCATCCTGTGCCAATATCGTTCCTGTAATACAAATGCCTTATACATCATCATTTTATTTGTATTTTCTAATGATTTTAAATGACAAACATAGACAGCATATTAAAAAGCAGAGACATTACTTTGCCAACAAAGGTCTGTCTAGTCAAAGCTATGGTTCTTCCAGTAGTCATGTATGGATGTGAGAATTGGACCTTATATAAAGAAAACTGAGCACTGAAGAATTGATGCTTTTGAACTGTGGTGTTGGAGAAGACTCTTGAGATTCCCTTGGACTGCAAGGAGATCCACCAGTCCATCCTAAAGGAGATCAGTCCTGAATATTCATTGGAAGGACTAATGTTGAAGCTGAAACTCCAATTCTTTGACCACCTGATGCGAAGAACTGATTCATGGGAAAGACCCTACTGCTGGGAAAGACTGAAGGCAGGAGGAGAAGGGGACGACAGAGGATGAGATGGCTGGATGGCATCACCGACTTGATGGACATGAGTTTGAGTAAGCTCTGGGAGTTGGTGATGGACAAGGAAGCCTGGTGCGCTGCAGTCCATGGGGTCATAAAGACTTGGACGTGACTGAGTGACTGAACTTAATGATTTTAAATAAACTCTGAACAAGAGAGGACTTTTCATTAGTCAAGTGGGAAGGAAGATCTAGAGAATGTAGTGTATGTGTTCTCAGCCGCTCAGTGTTGTCCAATTCTTTCTGACCCTATGGACTGTAGCCTGCCAGGCTCCTCTGTCCATGGGATATTCCAGGCAAGAAAACTGCAGTGGGAAGAAAACATTTCTTCCTCCAAGGGATCTTCCTGACCCAGGGACTGAAACCCCATCTCCTATGTCTCCTGCTTTGGCAGGCAGATTCTTTACCACTGAACTTCCTGGGAAGCTCCCTAGAGAATGTAGCTATCATGCTATTTAGACAAATATTATCCATTTTTAAAGTCCTATAAGTCCCTTATGATTAATAAGATGATAATTTTTTATCTAACTCCACAAATATGTTACTAGTACTTTGTAATCAAATATAAAACATATGGAGAAAGTCTTGGAAAAGGTGTATTTTTATCTGAAGTTTCTCACCTTCTATTACTACCTCAGTAACTTACTTATCATGAAAGCTATGAATTGGGATTTGTAGGTTTTATGACTCATATTTTACCTCCTATAGTAGCAAAAATAATGTTTGTTAGTGTTAATTCTTCCTCATCTCTATCCTTGAAGAATATAAGGTGAATTTGTAGGTTATTTACTGCTGCTGCTAAGTTGCTTCAGTCGCATCCTACTCTGTGCGACCCCATAGACAGCAGCCCACCAGGCTCCCCCGTCCCTGGGATTCTCCAGGCAAGAACACTGGAGTGGGTTGCCATTTCCTTCTCCAATGCATGAAAGTAAAAAGTAAAATTGAAGCCGCTCAGTCATGTCCGACCCTCAGCGACCCCATGGACTGCAGGCCAACCAGGCTCTTCCGTCCATGGGATTTTCCAGGCAAGAGTACTGGAGTGGGGTGCCATTGCCTTTATTGAAGGTTAGGATTATTTTTTCCTAAACTGAAAATAGTAGTATTTTGAAAAACAATGGTCACTCATATAATTTATGCTCACTGCAAAAATTGAGAAAGTAGAGAAGATACAAAGAAAAATAAAAATCTCTTAATTTTAATACCAAGAGGGAAGCATTGTAATGTAAATATCTTCATGAAATCAATTTTGAGGTCAAAGTCTCAGATCTGGACATTGCCTTCTGTCATAGCTGCTCATTATAAGGAGTCGCACTTCTGATCTTCCATCACTTCCCCTACAGTTTTATAGCATTTCCTCCAACATTATGATTGAACTGAAGGCTGCTATGCATAGAGAATATCAGAAGGCAGATGAAAACTAAATTTTAGAGTTTTTTTTAACAATCTAATAAACTGTAAGTTCAAAAGAGTCTAAAATATGCAAAATACAAAGGGTTTCAGAGACACTCCAGATTATATCTAGAACTCTCAGGAGCCAGTGTAAAAAGGACTTCAGAGGCAGTAAGTTTCTTGGGCATCTTTGGGTAATTTGAAATGCCTTTATTTTGGGTCTCTATGACTTTTACTTACTCATATTTTTTAAAAATTGATTTCAGATTGAACATTTGGTTAATTTGGTATACCTCTGCACCTGTCTATGAATATTTAAGTGACTTTCATTTATGTGAATAAAAGTAGAAAAGTAAAAATAAAAGATTAACTATATTTAAATTTCACTAAATTTTGAGCTCTTTAAAAATAGATCAATATTAATTTCTGTGGATGAATTATTCATTTACAACTTTAAACTAGATCCAATGTGTATAAAATGGAGGGAAGGTAGAAAATATTCCATTGAGAATTTTTAGCCTAATATACTTATGAATGACTTTGGCAAGCAAGGCTCAACAATATTTTTCTTAATGGACGTATCACTGAATAAGCAATGGATAGAATTTCTTATAGGAAATTACACTCCATTCAAAAATATTCAAGCATGGATATCTTAGACATTGCAAACTGTCATTATATCTCTGTGGTAACAGCCCAGTAATCCAATATGGCCTCATTTATAACAGAAACTTTGGCAAGATGCAGCAAAATTATTCTGTGTCACATTAAGTGTTTGTGCATGTGTGATATAAACAAAAAGCATTGCTTGTAGTCTTTAAGAGTTGATACATTTTGTAACGTATTATTTTTTAAATGCAAAAATGTTTCTTCAAAAATTACAGTCTTGGCAAGCAAAATCATACTTGGCCTTGAAAGCCAGAAAGGTAAATATAGTAATTATAAAGATTTTCATCCATTATAAACTTAGGCTAAGAAAAAATAAATTTTTCTCTAAACATAACTAAATTTATTTCAATGTATTATTTTAAAACTATATTTACTATAAACATTATTGATACTATTATTTTTTTATTATTTTTGTCAGAGAAGAAATCTTTCATAAAATATAAAACATTTCTAATTTTTGAGTTATATTTTAATTTTTTGAAATAATTATATTTAGTTTTATTTATGAAGTATTAAAGAATCATATCAAAATAGCTGCTTCATTTGCTGGATTGCTCACACCACTTATTTAACAAATGGTTATAGAGTGCCCTGTTGGTATTGTACTTAAGCTTTGTGGGTGATATAAAGATAGATTAAATGCTGTGTTTGCCTTCAAAGAATTGTAATCTCATGATGAAATGTGACAGGTACCTCTGTGACTATAATCCTGAGTAGAAAATGAGGGAAAAGGTGTTTTCATTATTTTTTCTTTGTCACAAGCCACTGCAAAACTAAGTGGCTTAAAAGAACAATTTATTATTTCTCGTGGTTTTGTGAGTTAGAAAAGGCCCAGGATTTATCTATGTGGTTCTGCCTCCTGAGCTGTTCACTCAGGTCACTGAGCACCATTAAGCTTGCTGTTGGTCTGCACTGGAAGTGCAAGAAGATTACTGATGATGTCAGCAGGAATGGTAAAGTAAGAAAAGCTCAGAAAATGTACTTATTCATTAAAACAATGAGGACATAGTATAAATGGTCAAAATCAATATTTCAGAACTCTGGAAATTAACCAAGGGCTTGCAACAATTAATGGGTTTTATTTAAGAAAGACACTGACTGTTAATAGAATAGCTTTGTGGCATTTTAAACTTGTCCTGTTCACATGGCTCTCCAACACAATAGTAGGCTTGAAAACCAACAGCTCTATAATCACGAGTGCAACCTAGCAGTTATTGAAGGGAGGAGAATGAGTTTAGAGGTCAATAAAACCCTATTTCTAGAGAGTTGTCATTATTTTACCTGACTAGTTGTTTCTTGGAAACCCCTACTCACAGTGTTTGTCTTTATTTGACCTTACTCAGCTTACACAGTAAGAACAGCCCTTTCCCCCTGACATTTGTTGAAAATAATCAATAACAATTGTTTAACATCGCAGCTTCCCAAGACAGCAATTACAATTGGGGCAAATGAGAAGATGACCAAAACATTTAAAAGGAAAAGTTGGGGGAAGAGATATCCATAGAAAGCATTAGAAAACTTCAGTGTATTTTTTCAAATCTATACCTGTGTGTGTGCAGAGGGATTTGTGGAAACCCAGGAAACATCTGAAAAGGCCCTACACTCCTTGCCCTGACCAAGTCTGAAACTCTGCACATGCAAATAAAGAAGGCTGATGAGGCTTCCATATTAAGGTATGGAAGCAGCCTAGGTGTCCATCAATAGATGAATGGGTAAGCTGCCTGCCTGAGCATTGAAGGCATTCTTCAACATGCACACACAGCACCTCAGCAGAGGCTTGAATGCTTATAGATCAAAGTCACTTAATTGTTTGATCATTAGCTCCACTAAACTAACTGAGCAGACTCCAGTGGTCACACATCACAAAGAATGCACAATTTACAAAATTAGTTCAGGAAAGTGACTAAGCAAACAAACAACCACAACCACCACTATGATAAAAATAACAAGTAGCAACAATAGCATAATACTGATGGATGGAGAATAATTTGATTCCCAGAGTTGCCACACTATATTATTTAATATTTCTACTATTCAATAAAAAATACGCAAAGAAAAAAATATGGTCTACACACAGAGAAAAGAGCAGTTAATAGAAACTGTTCCTAAGGAAACCTAGTTATTAGACTTATTTAGTAAAGACTTTAAATCAGCTACTTAAATATATTCAAATAACAAAAGGAAGCTGTCTAATGAACTAAAGGAAATTATAAAAATGGAGTCTCATCAAAAGGAGCAAAGGACATACAATAGAGAAAGGATAATCTCTTCAATAATTAATGCTGGGAAAACTGGACAGCCACATGCAAAAGACACACAAAAATCAATTCAAAGTGATTTAAAGACTTGAATATAAGACTTGAAACCATAAAATTCCTGGAAGAAAACATAGGCAGTATGCTCTTTAGCATCAGTATTAGCAATAAGTTTCTGGATGCGTTTCCTCAGGCAAGGGGAACAAAAACAAAAATAAACAAGTGGGATGGCATCAAACAAAACAAACAAAAAAAGACAACCTACCAAATTGAAGAAAGTATTTGCAAATCATATATCCAATGAGGGGTTGATATTCAAAAAATATAAAGAATTCATATAATTCAACAGCAAGAACAAAAAACACAATTTGATTTAAAAATTGTCAGAGAATTGAGCTGTAGGAGTTGCTTGTATATTTTTGAGATTAGTTGTTTGTCAGTTGCTTCATTTGCTATTATTTTTTCCCATTCTGAAGGCTGTCTTTTCACGTTGCTTATAGTTTCCTTTGTTGTGCAGAAGCTTTTAAGTTTAATTAGGTCCCATTTGTTTATTTTTGCTTTTATTTCCAATATTCTGGGAGGTGGGTCATAGAGGATCCTGCTGCGATATATGTCGGAGAGCGTTTTGCCTATGTTCTCCTCTAGGAGTTTTATAGTTTCTGGTCTTATGTTTAGATCTTTAATCCATTTTGAGTTTATTTTTGTGTATGGTGTTAGAAAGTGCTCTAGTTTCATTCTTTTACAAGTGGTTGACCAGTTTTCCCAGCACCACTTGTTAAAGAGATTATCTTTAATCCATTGTATATTCTTGCCTCCTTTGTCAAAGATAAGGTGTCCATATGTGTGTGGATTTATCTCTGGGCTTTCTATTTTGTTCCATTGATCTATATTTCTGTCTTTGTGCCAGTACCATACTGTCTTGATGACTGTGGCTTTGTAGTAGAGCCTGAAGTCAGGTAGGTTGATTCCTCCAGTTCCATTCTTCTTTCTCAAGATAGCTTTGGCTATTCGAGGTTTTTTGTATTTCCATACAAGTTGTGAAATTATTTGTTCTAGCTCTGTGAAGAATACTGTTGGTAGCTTGATAGGGATTGCATTGAACCTATAAATTGCTTTGGGTAGTATACTCATTTTCACTATATTGATTCTTCCAATCCATGAACATGGTGTATTTCTCCATCTATTAGTGTCCTCTTTATAAGCAAGGTGAAAAGATGGCCTTCAGAATGGGAGACAATAATAGCAAATGAAGCAACTGACAAACAACTAATCTCAAAAATATACAAGCAACTCCTACAGCTCAATTCCAGAAAAATAAACAACCCAATCAAACAATGGGCCAAAGAACTAAATAGACATTTCTCCAAAGAAGACATACAGATGGCTAACAAACACATGAAAAGATGCTCAACATCACTCATTATCAGAGAAATGCAAATCAAAACCACTATGAGGTACCATTTCACGCCAGTCAGAATGGCTGCGATACAAAAGTCTACAAGTAATAAATGCTGGAGAGGGTGTGGAGAAAAGGGAACCCTCTTACACTGTTGGTGGGAATGCAGACTAGTACAGCCACTATGGAGAACAGTGTGGAGATTCCTTAAAAAGCTGGAAATAGAACTGCCTTATGATCCAGCAATCCCACTGCTGGGCATACACACTGAGGAAACTAGAACTGAAAGACACATGTACCCCAATGTTCATCACAGCACTGTTTATAATAGCCAGGACATGGAAGCAACCTAGATGTCCATCAGCAGATGAATGGATAAGAAAGCAGTGGTACATATACACAATGGAGTATTACTCAGCCATTAAAAAGAATACATTTGAATCAGTTCTAAGGAGGTGGATGAAACTGGAGCCTATTATACAGAGTGAAGTAAGCCAGAAAGAAAAACACCAATACAGTATACTAACGCATATATATGGAATTTAGAAAGATGGTAACAATAACCCTGTATACAAGACAGCAAAAGAGACACTGATGTATAGAACAGTCTTTTGGACTCTGTGGGAGAGAGAGAAGGTGAGATGATTTTGGAGAATGGCATTGAAATATGTATAATATCATATATGAAACGAGTTGCCAGTCCAGGTTCGATGCACGATACTGGATGCTTGGGGCTGGTGCACTGGGATGACCCAGAGGGATGTTATGGGGAGGGAGGAGGGAGGAGGGTTCAGGATGGGGAACACATGTATCCCTTGGCGGATTCATTTTGATATATGGCAGAACCAATACAATATTGTAAAGTTTAAAAATAAAATAAAATAAATAAATAAAAAGCAAAACAAAAAAATTAAAAATAAAAATAAAAATTGTCAGAGAAGATGAATAGACACATTTCCAATGGCATACAGATGGCCCACAGGCACATGAAAAGATGTTCAACATCACTAATTATTTGGAAAATGCAAATCAAAACCACAGTGAGATATCACCTTTTGCCTGTTAGAATGGCTATTATCAAAAAGGTAAAAAATAATAAGTATTGGTGAGGATGTGGAGAAAAGGGAACCCTTACACACTGTTGGTAGGGATGTAATTTAGCGCAGCCACTGTGGAAAACAGTAAAGAGATTGCTAAAAAAGTTGATTTATCATATGATCCAGCTATTCCACTTTTGAGTATTTATCTAAAGAAAAAAAAGAATACTAATTTGAAAAACTATATGCACTTCTGTGTTTATTTTGGAGCATTACTTATGGTAGCCAAGATATGGAAGCAACCTAAGTGCTCATCAATGGATAAAGAAGATGTGGCACATGTTTATATATACAATGGAATACTGCTGCTGCTGCTGCTAAGTCGCTTCAGTCGTGTCCAACTCTGTGCGACCCCATAGATGGCAGCCCACCAGGCTCCGCCATTCCAGGGATTCTCCAGGCAAGAACACTGGAGTGGGTTGCCATTTCCTTCTCCAATGTATGAAAGTGAAAAGTGAAAAGTGAAAGTGAAGTCGCTCAGTCGTGTCCGACTCTAGTGACCCCATGGACTGCAGCCTACCAGGCTCCTACTCAGCCACAAAAAGATGAAATCTTGCCATCTGCAACAACATGGATGGATCTAGAGGATATTATGCTAAGTGAAACAAGTAAGATAAAGACAAATACTGTATGATTTCATTCATATGTGTACTATAAAAAAACAAACAAAAATAAAATGAACATACCAAACAAACAAACAAAAAAACATGTAAATACAGAAAACAGAGTAGTGGTTACTAAAGGGGAAGGGGCAGGGGGGTGAGTGAAGCAAGTGAGTGAAGGAGGGCAACTGTATGGTAATGGATGAAAACTAAATCTTCATAAATGAAGATGAAGCTAAGATATTTCTAGACTAAAACCTGAGAGAATTCATCACCTGAAAATCTGCCATACAAGAAATATTAAAGGAATTACTTCAGACTGAATGAAGGGAAACTAGACAGGAACTCAAATTCACACACACAAAAAAAGTTAACTGCATAGACTTTAAAAACGTATGCATTTTGTATACAAAACAAAATGTATTTTATTTGTTAACTTTTTCATTCCCAGCAGATTTAAAGTATAGTTGTATAAAAAACAAAAAATAAATAAAACAGTAATTATAAATCTAAGTTGATGGGCATATAAAGTCTAAGGATACAGTTTGCATGACAATAATAGCAGAAAAGAAGGAAGAGGAAACCAAATATTAGGGGCAATATTTCTGTATACTATTGAAATTAAGTTAGTTTTCATCTGAATGAGATGGTTGTAAATTTAAAATGTCAGTTGTAATTCTCAGGGCAACCACTGGAGAAATAACTAAAAAAAAAAAATACAGTAAACAATACAAAGGAATAAAAATGGCACACTGGAAAATATCTACACAAAAGAAGGCAGTAGTAGAAAAACAAAGAAACTAAAAAAAGGCATTAAAGATGTAGAAAACAAATAGGAAAATAACAAACACAAATCCTAGTTTAGCAGAAATTATATTAAATGTAAGTATGGCAAAACCAATACAATATTTTAAAGTAATTAGCCTCTAATTAAAATAAATAAATTTAGATTTTAAAAAAATAAAAAGGAAAAAAATATTAAACACAAGGCAAAGATTTGCAGGATGGATTAAAATAGAAAACATAATTTAACTATGTGCTATCAAGAAAAGATACACATCAGATTCAAAGTGAAACTAAAAAGGATTCATTAAAAGTAAATGGAAAAAAACATATATCATGAAAGCAGAAACTGAAAGATCTTTGAGTGGCTACACTATTTGTTTTTGTCCACTTGGGTTGCCATAACAAAATACTATGGACTAGGTAATTTAAACAATAGAAATATAGTTTTCACAGTTCTGGAGGCCAGAAATCCAAGAGTAGGGTACTAGATGGTTGGGTTCTGGTAAAGACTCACTTGATAGCTACCTTCTCTCTGTGTCTTCACGTGGTACAGAAAGAGAGAGAGAGAGAGAGAGAGAGAGACTGAGGGAGAGCTCTCTAGGTTCTTCTTATGAGGGCAGTAATCCCATCATTAGGACTCCACCTTCATGATCTCTATGAACCTAATTACTTCTCCAAGGCCCCATCTCCAGATACAATTTAATCGAGGGTTAGGGCTTCAACATTGTAATTTAGGGGTGACATAATACAGTCCATAGCACTAATATCAGACAAAATGAATTTAAGGAAAAGATATTAAACAGACAAGGAAAGGTGTTGTAATAATGATGAGATGTCACCTCAGACCTGTCAGAATGGCCAACCTCAAAAAAAAAAAAAAAAAAACCACAGATAAAAAATGTTGGCAAGGACATGGAAAAAAGTGAACTCCTGTACACTGTTGGTGGAAATGTAAATTGGTACAGTCCTTGTGGAAAACACTCTGGAGGCTTCTCATAAAACTATGATCCAGCAATTCTACTCCTGGGTATATAGCCAAAAAAACCAAACCACTAATTCAAAAAGATATGTGCACCCCAGTGTTCACAGTCACATTATTTACAATTATTAAGGTATGGAAGCAACCTAGGTGTCCATCAATAGATGAATGGGTAAAGAATATGTGGTGTATATATAAAATGGAATACTACTTAGACATAAAAAGAATGAAATAATGCTATTTACAACAAAATGGATGGACTTGGAGGGTATCCTGCTAAATTAAATAAGTCAGAGAAAGACAAATACTGTGTGATATCACTTATGCACTGAATCTAAGTAATACAACAAACTAGTGAATAAAACAAAAAAAGAAGCAGACTCACTGATAGAGAACAAACTAGTGGTTACCTATGGAAGAGTGAAGGGGGAAGAGCAACTTTGGGGTGGGGGGTTAAGAGGTACAAACTACTATATATAAAATAAGTTAGCCCAGAAAAAGGTTGAAAGCTGACACAACAGAGCACACTCACCACTCTAGCAGAGGTATACTCAGTGGCTCCTCTCATTGTGGGAGCACTCCAGTCATGCATACTCAGTACTGCAGATCAGAAATGCAGCTCAGAAACAGATCTGGGAGCTTCTAGTTCAACAGCCAACAAGCAGACCCTGCCCCTGATGGGGCAGTGATGACCACAGAGCAAAAAGGAGGTCCTGCTCAATGTCCCAAAGAAGACAGTGGCACCCCACTCCAGGCCTAGAAAATACCATGGACAGAAGAGCCTGGTAGGCTGCAGACCAGGGGGTCGCTAGAGTTGGACACGACTGAGTGACTTCACTTTCACTTTTCACTTTCATGCATTGGAGAAGGCAGTGGCAACCCACTCCAGTGTTCTTGCCTGGAGAATCCCAGGGATGGGAAGCCTGGTGGGCTGCCGTCTATGGGGTCGCACAGAGGCGGACACGACTAAAGCGACGCAGCAGCAGCAGCAGCTCAATATCCAGGGCAGGCTCTGCTCACTGTAACATCAGTCACACTTCCTATCAAGGACATAATGGTCAGCATACACTGAGGAAAGAGGTGTCAGGCATCCATACTAAAAACAGCTCTCACATCAAAAAATATTAAACCCAGGCAGGCTACACAGGGGTGTTCCCATGTAAAAAAGAGTACAAGATTAATCCCTCCAAGATTACAGTAGATAATTGTTTCTCCTAAGTTAATAGATAAGAGAAATATAAGTTAAATATTATTAACAGAATATTAACAGAAGCAGAGGAACTACTCCCAATTAAAAGATCAAGAACAATGAAACAGACCTCCTCAGTCTAATAATCACTGAGTTCAAAATGGAGATAATGAAAATGCCGAAGGAATTAAGAAAGGTTATCAATAGAAGTGCAGATGACTGTAAAAAGGAAATAGAAAGTATAAGGAGAATCCCAGAAAAATTAAAGAATTCATTTGAAGAGACAAAAACTGAACTAAAGACTATGAATAATATAACAAATAATACAGAAGGATGAATAAGTGATCTAGAATAATCTTCTAGATCAAGAAGACATAACAATGGAAATCAGCCAATTAGAAAAGCAGACAGAAAACCAAACCAAAAAAATTGAAAGCAATATCAGAGACTTATGAGATAATACAGAGCATGCCAATCTATACAAAATGAGGATCCCAGAAAGAGAGTAAAGAAAAAAGGAACTTGAAAATGTATTTGAAAAAATTGTGGTTGAAAACTTCCCAGACCTAAAGAAGGAAACAGATATCCAGAAACAAGAAGCACAGTGGGTCTTGAACAACATAAATCCAAACAGACCTACATCAAGACATATTACAATAAAAATGGCAAAAGTTAGAGAATTCTAAAGTCAGCAAGAGGAAAAACCAAGAGTCAATTATAAGGGACCCCCCCCCCCCACCACCACCACCAAATAAGGCTGTCAGCTGATTTCTCTACAGAAATGCTGCAGACCAGAAGGAAGTGACAAGATATAGTCAAAGTCCTGAAAGGGAAAAATGTGCAATCTAAGATACTCTACTGAGCAAGATTAATATTTAGAATAGAAGGAGAAAAAAAGAATTTCTCAGACAAGCAAAAACTAAAAGAATACAGCAATACTAAATCTACCCTAAAGGAAATATTGAAAAAAAGTCTTCTAAGAGTAGAAATGAAGTAAGAATACATAAGGAAGAGAAAATCACAACTACGGACTAAATCACTTAAGGCAGTATACAGATTTAAAAAACAACAAACAGAAACCAAAATAATTCTGGGAAAGTGATGATAACAAGAGTGAACAGTAAAAAGATGAACATGAGGATGCAAAAGAGGACTTCAAAATCACAAAATGTGTGGGAGGAAAGTAAGAAAACGTAGATATTTTTTCTAGAACATGTTTGGGCCTATATGACTACCAATCTAAAAGCAAGCAGATATAAGAAGGGATTAACATACTTGAAAAAGAGGATAGCCACAAATAACAAAAAATACAATAGATTCACAAAAGACAAAAAGAAGAGAACAAAGCATAATACAAAAGGAAAAAGAGAATAGAAATATAAAGTCAACGGGAAAAAAAGGTTTAAAATGGAAATAAATACACCATTGTTGTTTAGTCACTAAGTCATGTCTGACTCTTTTGTGACCCCATGGATTGTAGTCCACCAAGCACCTTTGTCCGCAGGATCCTCTCAGACAAGAATACTAGAGTGGGTTGCCATTTCCTTCTCCAGGAGATTTTCCTGACCCGGGGAACAAACTTGCATTTCTTGCCTTGCAGGCAGTTGTTTACTGCTGAGCCACATCTATCAATAATTACCTTAAACGTCAATGGACTAAATGCTCCATTCAAAAGACATGGAGTGGCAAATCAAATTAAAAAAAAAAAAAGAAAAGAAAAGAAAGAGCTTACAACATGCTGCCTACAAGAGACACACTTTATGGAAAAGGACACAGATAGATTAAAAGTGAGGGGAGGGAAAAGATATTTCATGCAAACAGGAATAACAAAAAATAGGGGTTACCATATTCATATAGATAAAATATATTACATCTAAAAAATGCAGAATACACATGCTCTTTTCAAGTGCTCATGAAAGATTCTTTAGGATTGACCACATACTAGGGCACAAACAAGCCTGAACAGATTTAAGAGTATAGAAATTATTTCAAGTATCTTTTCCGACCACAATTATATGAAACTAGAAATCAATTATGGAAAAAGAAATGAACAAAAAACCCCAATTACATGTAGATTAAACCACATGCTATTAAAAAACCAATGAGTCAATGATAAAGATCAGAGAAGAAAAATACCATGAGGCAAATGACATTGAAAACACAGCCATACAAATTCTATGGGATGCAGTAAAATCAGTTCTAGATGGAAGCTCATAAGGATACAGCTCTTCTTTAGGAAACAAGAAAAACCTCAAACAACCTAATCCACCACTTAAAAGAATTAGAAAAAGAACAAGCAAAACATAACATCTGCAGAAAGAAGGAGATAATAAAGATCAGAGAGGAATTAAAGTAGAGATTTAAAAAATAGAAAGTCGATAAAACTAAGAACTGGTTCTTTGAAAGGGCAAATAACATTGACAAACCTCTGGCCATTATCACCAAGAAGAAAAAAGAGAAGACCCAAATAAGAAATGAAAGAGGATAAATCACAACTGATACCTCAGAAATACTAAAAATACCTTAAGAGAATACTATGAACAATTACATGCCAAAAGATTTGACAACCCAGAAGAAATGGGCAACTTTCTAAAAACACAGAGGCCACCAAAGCTGAATCAAAAAGAAATGGATAATTTGAACAAACCAATCAATAGAAATGAAATAGTAACTGTAATAAGCATTGAAATATATACACTATCATATGTCAAATAGAAAGCCAGTAAGAATTTGCTGTATGACTCAGGGAACTCAAACTGGGGCTCTGTGACAACCTAGAGAGATGGGGTGGGTTGGGAGATGAGAGGAAGGTTCAAGAGGGAGGGGACATATGTATACCTATGGCTGAGTCATGTTGATGTATGGAAGAAACCAACCCAATATTGTAAAGCAATTATTCTTCAATTAAAAATAAATTTTAAAAAAGCTCCTGACAAACAAAATTCCAGTACCAGATGACTTCACTGTGGAATTCTACTAAATATACAAACAATAGCTTATACTGATTCTTCTCAAAATGCTCCAAAAAACTGAAGAGGAAGAACATTCCCAAAGACATTCTATGAAGTCACCATCACCCTGATACCAAAACCAGATAAAGACACTACTAAAAAGAAAGAAAATTATAGACTAATATCTTTGATGAATATAGATGCAAAAATATTAGCAAACTGAATCCAACAAAAAAGGTCATATACCAAGGCCAAGTTGGATTCATCTGAGTCACAAGGATGGTTCAATATATGCAAATCAATCAATGTGATACACCAGTCAACAAGAGAAAGGACAAAAACCACATGATCAAGATGCAGAAGAAGCATTCAATAAAATCCAACACCCATTCATGATAAAACACTTATGAAAGTGGGTATAGAAGTAATGTATTTCAACATAATAAAAGTTATTTATGACAAACCCATATTACCCAATGGTGAGAATCTGAATCCCTCCCTGCTAAAATCTGAAAGAAGACCAAGATGCCTACTCTCATGGCATCTCTTCAACATAGTATTGGAATTCTTAGCCACAGCAATCAGACAAGAAAAATAAAAGGTATTGAAATTGGTAGGGTAGAGGTAAAATTGTCATTATATACAGTTGACATGATAATATATATAGAAAACCCTAAAGATTCCAAATAAAAGCTATTAGAACTGATAAATGAATTTAGCAAGGTAGCAAGATACAAGATTAACAGGATTAACAGGATTTGGTTGCATTTCTTTACACTAACAATGAAATATCAGAAAGGGAATGTAAAAAAATAATGCCTTTTAAATCATACCCCTCCCCCAAAATAAAATACTTAAGAATAAACCTCACTAAGGAGGTGAAGAACTTATATGCTGAGAACTACAAAACATTAATAAAGGAAATTAAAGGTGATTTAAAGAAATGAAAAGATATCCCATGCTTTTAGATTGGAAGAATTGATATTGTTTAAATGACCATATTACACAAAGCAATCTACAGATTTAATGTGATCCCTATTAAATTACACATGATATTTTCACAGAAATAGATCAAGTAATCCCAAAATTTACATAGAATCATAAAAGACCAGAATTACCAAAGTAATCCTGAGGAAAAAGAACAAAGCAAGATGTATAACTCTCACAGACTTCAGACTATACTATAAGGTGATGGTAATCAAATAGTTTGGTACTGCACAGAAACAAACGTACCTATCAGTGGAACAGAATAGAGAGCAAAGAAATAAACCCATACACTTAGAGTGAACTGATCTTCAACAAAAGAGGCAAGAATATACAATGGTGAAAAGACAGTCTCTCCAGCAAGTGGTTTTGGGAAAGCTGGACAGCCACATGCAAATCAATAATGTCAGAACACCCCCTCACACCATTCACAAAAGTAAACTCAAAGTGGATTAAAGACCTACATAGAAGACAAGATACCATAAAACTCATAAATTGTACCAGTGTTTTCTTAGTTCAGTCTCCCAAGGCAATGGAAATAAAAGCAAAAATAAACAAATGAGATCTAATAAAATGTATAAGCTTTTACACAGCAAAGGAAAGCCCAAAAGGTAACCATAAGCAAAGTCAAAAAGACAACTTACAGACTGGCAGAAAATATTTGCTAATGATGTGATCAACAAGTGGTTAATTTATAGTATATATAAACAACTCATACAACTCAACAACAAAAAACAGACACAATCAAAAAATGAGCAAAAGACCTAAATAGATATTTCTCCAAAGACATACAGATGGCCAACAGACACAAGAAAAATGCTCAACATGCTAATTATTAGAGAAATGAAAATAAGTACAATGAAGTATCACCCAACATTGGTCAGAATGGCCATCATGAAAAGTCTACAAACAACAAATTCTGGAGGGGATGTGGTGAGAATATAAATTGATGCAGTCACTATGGAAAAGAGTATGAAGATTCCTCTAAAATCTAAAATAGAGTTGCCATAGGAACCCACATCCCATACCTGGACATACATCCATACAAATCTATAATTCAAAAATACATGCACTCCTATGTTCAAAGCATCATTAATTACATTAGCCAAGACATAGAAACAACCTAAGTGTCCAAATACAGGTGATACATCCTCGTTATCCATTCACACACACACACACAATGGAATACTTCTCAGCCATCAGTTCAGTTCAGTTACTCCGTCGTATCCGACTCTTTGTGACCCCATGAACCGCAGCACACCAGGCCTCCTTGTCCATCACCAACTCCCAGAGTTCACCCAAACCCATGTCCATCAAGTCGGTGATGCCATCCAATCATCTCATCCTCTGTCGTCCCCTTCTCCTCCTGCCTTGATCTTTTCCAATGAGTCAGTACTTCCCATGAGGTGGCCAAAGTATTGGAGCTTCAGCTTCAACATCAGTCCTTCCAATGAACACCTAGGACTGATTTCTTTTAGGAGGTACTGGTTGGAACTCCTTAAAGTCCAATGGACTCTCAAGAGTCTTCTCCATCACCACAGTTCAAAAGCATCAATTCTACAGTGCTTAGCTTTCTTCACAGTCCAACTCTCACATCCATACATGACCACTAGAAAAACCATAGCCTTGACTAGACAGACGTTTGTTGACAAAGTAATGTCTTTGCTTTTTAATATGCTGTCTAAGTAGGTCACAACTTTCCTTCCAAGGAGTAAACAACTTTTAATTTCATGGCTGCAATCACCATCCTCAGTGATTTTGGAGCCCAGAAAAATAAAGTCTGACACTGTTTCCACTGTTTCCCCATCTATTTGCTATGAAGTGATGGGACTGGATGCCATGATCTTAGTTTTCTGAATGTTGCACTTTTTCACTCTCCTCTTTCACTTTCATCAAGAGGCTCTTTAGTTCTTCTTCACTTTCTGCCATAAGTGTGGTGTCATCTGCATATCTGAGGTTATTGACATTTCAAGGCAATCTTGATTCCAGCTTGTGCTTCTTCCAGCCCAGTGTTTCTCATAATGTATTCTGCATATAAGTTAAATAAGCAGGGTGACAGTATACAGCCTTGACATATTCCTTTTCCTATTTGGAACCAGTCTGTTGTTCCATGTCCAGTTCTAACTGTTGCTTCCTGACCTGCATATAGGTTTCTCAAGAGGCAGGTCAGGTGGTCTGGTATTCCCATCGCTTTCAGAACTTTCCACAGTTTATTTTGATCCACATTGTCAAAGCCTTTGGTATAGTCAATAAAGCAGAAACATGTTTTTCTAGAACTCTCTTTTTCAATGATCCAGCGGATTTTGGCAATTTAATCTCTGGTTCCTCTGCCTTTTCTAAAACCAGATTGAACATCTGGAAGTTCAAGGTTCACGTATTGCTGTAGCCTGGCTTGGAGAATTTTGAGCATTACTTTACTAGCGTGTGAGATGAGTGCAATTGTGTGGTAATTTGAGCATTCTTCGGCATTGCCTTTCTTTGAGATTGGAATGAAAACTGACCTTTTCCAGTCCTGTGGCCACTGCTGAGTTTTCCAAATTTTCTGACATATTGAGTGCAGCACTTTCACAGCATTATCTTTCAGGATTTGAAATAGCTCAACTGGAATTCCATCACCTCCACTAGCTTTGTTTGTAGTGATGCTTCCTAAGACCCACTTGACTTCACATTCCAGGATGTCTGGCTCTAGGTGAGTGTGAGTTATCACACCACCATGATTATCTGAGTCATGAAGATCTTTTTTGTATAGTTCTTCTGTGTATTCTTGCCATCTCTTCTTAATATCTTCTGCTTCTGTTAGGTCCATACCATTTCTGTCCTTTATCAAGCTCATCTTTGCATGAAATGTTCCCTTGGTATCTCTAATTTTCTTGAAGAGATCGCTAGTCTTTCCAATTCTCTTGTTTTCCTCTATTTCTTTGCATTGATCACTGAGGAAGGCTTTCTTATCTCTCCTTGCTATTCTTTGGAACTCTGCATTCAAATGGGTATATCTTTCTTTTTCTCCTTTGCTTTTTGCTTCCTTTCTTTTCACATTTGTAAGGCCTCCCTTTACAGCCATTTTGCTTTTTTGCAATTCTTTTTTTTGGGGTTGGTCTTTATTCCTGTCTCCTGTACAATGTCACGAACCTCCATCCATAGTTCATCAGGCACTCTATCAGATCTAGTCCCCTAAATCTATTTCTCACTTCCACTGTATAGTCATAAGGGATTTGATTTAGGTCATACCTGAATGGTCTAGTGGTTTTCTCCACTATCGTCAATTTAAGGTCTGAATTTGGCAATAAGGAGTTCATGATCTGTGCCACAGTCAGCTTCCGGTCTTGTTTCTGCTGACTGTATAGAGCTTCTCCATCTTTGGCTGCAAAAAATATAATCAATCTGATTTCAGTGTTGACCATCTGGTGATGTCCATGTATAGAGTCTTCTCTTGTGTTATTGGAAGAGGGTGTTTGCTATCACCAGTACGTTCTCTTGACAGAACTCTATTAGCCTTTGCCCTGCTTCCTTCTGTACTCCAAGGCAAAATTTGCCTGTTACTCCAGGTGTTTCTTGACTTCCTACTTTTGCATTCCAGTCCCCTATAATGAAAAGAACATCTTTTTCAGGTGTTAGTTCTAGAAGGTCTTGTAGGTCTTCATAGAACTGTTCAACTTCAGCTTCTTCAGCGTTACTGGTCAGGGCATAGACTTGGATTACCATGATATTGAATGGTTTGCCTTGGAAATGAACCGAGATCATTCTGTCGTTGTTGAGATTGCATCCAGGTACTGCACATTTCGGACTCTTTTGTTGATTATGATGGCTACTCCATTTCTTCTAAGGGATTCCTGCCCACAGTAGTAGATATAATGGTCATCTGAGTTAAATTCACCCATTCCAGTCCATCTTAGTTCATTGATTCCTAGAATGTCGATGTTCACTCTTGTCACCTCCTGTTTGACCACTTGCAATTTGCCTTGATTCATGGACCTAACATTCCAGGTTCCTATGCAATATTTCTCTTTACAGCATCGAACCCTGCTTCCATCACCAGTCCCATTCACAACTGGGTGTTGTTTTTGCTTTGGCAGCAACGTGGATGGACCTATATAGATTATTACACTAAGTGAAGTAAATCATACTAATTGAGCAAACTCACAAGGTGGCAAAGTAGAAGGACATGTGCTAATTCTTCTGTGAAAACTCCAAAATGCAACCAACCACTGAACAACCATCGGCAGGAGAATGTTGAATTACACCAAAAAGAGATACTCCACATCCTAGGGCAAAGGAGAAACCCCTAATAAGATGTTAGGAGGGGCAAAATCACATTTAGAATCAAACCCCATACCCGCCAGAGACTCTTGGAGGGTTCAAACAAAAACCCTGTGTGCACCAAGAACCAGGGACACCACAGGAGACTGAGCCAGACCTGCCTTTGAGTGTTTGAGTGTCTCCTGCAGAGGAACAGGTCAGTAGTGGTCTGCTGTGGGGACAGGAGCTCTGGCTGAAGCAGACTTGGGAGGGGTAGCATGTGAGCCCCACCATAGAGCCACTGAGCAGACAACCCACAAACTGGAAAACAGTTATATCAAAGAAGTTCTCACACTGTTGCAAAAGTTCTAGGGCCCACAACAGATTTCACAACCTGGGGATCCTTCAAAGGGACAGAGAACCCCCAGGGAATTTGACTTTGAAGGCCAGTGGGATTTGATTAGAGAACTTCTACAGGACTGGGGAAACAGACTCTTGGAGGGCACAAACAAAACCTTGTGCACACCAGGACCCAGGAGAAAGGAGCAGTGACCCCTCAAGAGACTGAGCCAGGCTTGCCTGTGAGTGTCCAGGAGTCTCTGGCAGAGATGTGGGTCAACAGTGGTCTGCCATGGGGTCAGGGCACTTAATAACAGTCCTGGCATAAATCCTTTGGAAGGAGTTATGACTCCATAAGTCCTTTTGACTCCATTACCCCCACCATAGTTTGGCCTCAGGCCAAACTACAGGGAGAGAACACAGCCCCACCCTTCAATAGAAAATTGGATTAAAGATTTACTGAGCATGGACCCACCCATCAGAGCAAGACCCATATTCCCCCACAGCCAGTACCTCCCATCAGGAAGCTTCCACAAGCCTCTTACCCTTATCCATCAGAGGGTACACAGAATGGAAACCACAGTTACAGAAAACTAACGAAGCTGATCACATGGACACAGTCTTTTCTAACTCAATGAAACTATGAGCCATGCCATGTAGGGCCACCCAGGACGAATGAGTCATGGTGGAGAGTTCTGGCAAAATGTGGTCCACTGGAAAAGGGAATGGCAAACCACTTCAGTACTCTTGCTTGAGAACCCATGAACAGTATGAAAAGGCAAAAAGATAGGACACAGAAAGATGAAATCCTCAGGTTGGTAGGTACCCAATAAGCTACAGTGGGGAAATACTTCCAGAAAGAATGAAAAAGCTGAGCCAAAATGAAAACAGCACCCAGTTGTGGATGTGACTGGTGATGGAAGTAAAGTCCAATGCTGTAAGAACAATACTGCATAGGACCCTGGAATGTTAGGTCCATGAGTCAAGGTAAATCGGAAGTGGTCAAACAGGATAGGGCAAGAGTGAACATCAACATTTTAGGACTCGGCAAACTAAAATGGATGAGAATGGGCAAATTTAATTCAGATGACCATTGTATCTACCACTGGGGGCAAGAACCCCTAACAAGAAATGGAGTGACCCTCAAAGTCAACAAAAGAGTCCAAAATGCAGTACCTGGGTGCAATCTCAAAAACAACAGAATGATCTCTGTTCGTTTTCAAGGCAAACCACTGAGTATCATGGTAATCCAAGTCTATGCCCCAACTATTAATACTGAAGAAGCTGAAGTTGAACGGTTCTATGAAGACCTACAAGACCTTCTAGAACTAACACCAAAACAGATGTCCTTCTCATCATCAGGGACTGGAATGCAAAAGTAGGAGGTCAAGAGATACCTGGATTAACAGGCAAGTTTGGCCTTGGAGCAAAAAATGAAGCACGGCAAAGGCTAACAGAGTTTTGACAAGCGAATGCACTGGTCATAGCAAACACCCTCTTCCAACAACACAAGAGACAACTCTACACATGGACATCACCAGATGGTCAATACTGAAATCATATTGATTATATTCTTTGCAGCCAAAGATGGAGAAGCTCTATACAGTGAGCACAAACAAGACCAGGAGCTGACTGTGGCACAGATCATGAACTCCTTGTTGCCAAATTCAGACTTAAATTGAAGAAAGTAGGGAAAACCACTAGATCATTCAGGTATGACCTAAATCAAATTCCTTATGATTATATAGTGGAAGTGAGAAATAGATTCAAGGGATTAGAACTGATAGACAGAGTGCCTGAAGAACTATGAATGGAGGTTCATAACATTGTTGAGGAGGCAGTGATCAAAACCATCCCCATGAAAAAGAAATGCAAAAAGGCAAAATGGTTGTCTGAGGAGAGCTTACAAAGTGCTGAGAAAAGAAGAAAAGCAAAAGGCAAAGGAGAAAAGGAAAGATATGAATGCAGAGTTCCGAAGACTATTCAGGAGAGATTTAAAAAAATTTTTTTAAAAAGGCCTTCTAAGTGATCAGTGCAAGGAAAGAGGGGAAAATGATATAAAGGGAAAGACTAGGGATCTCTTCAAGAAACTTAGAGATACCAAGGGAATATTTCCTGCAAAGATGGGCACAATAAACAACAGAAATGGTATGGACCTAACAGAAGCATAAGGTATTAAGAAGAGTTGGCAAGAATACATAGAAGAACTATACAAAAAGATCTTCATGACCCAGATAATGAGAATAATGTGATTACTCACCTAGAGCCAGACATCCTGGAGTGTGAAGTCATGTGGGCCTTAGGAAGCCTTACTGCAAACAAAGCTAATAGAGGTGATGAAATTCCAGTTGAGCTCCTTCAAATCCTAAAAGATAATGCTGTGAAAGTGCTGCAGTCAATATGGCAGCAAATTTGGAAAACTCACCTGTGGCCATGGGATTGGAAAGGTCAGTTTTCATTTCAATCCCAAAGAAAGGCAATGCCAAAGAATATTCTAACTACCACATAATTGCACTCATCTCACATGCTAGCAAAGTAGTGCTCAAAATTGTCCAAGCTAGGCTTCAGCAGTACATGAACTGAGAAGCTACAGATGTTCCAGCTAGATTTAGAAAAGGTAGAAGAACCAGAGATCAAATTGCCAACATCCGCTGGATCATAGAAAGAGCAAGAGCATTCCAAAAAAGCATCTACTTCTGCTTCATTGACTACATTAAAATCCTTTGACTTTGTGGATCACAACAAACTGTGGAACATTCTTAAAGAGAATTCTGTATGTAGGTAAAGAAGCTACAGTTTGAACCAGACATGGAACAAGATTGGTTCCAAATTGGGAAAGAAATACATCAAGGCTGTATATTGTCACCCTGCTTATTTAACTCATATGCAGAGTACATCATGTGAAATGCCAGGCTGGATGAAGCACAAGCTGGAATCAAGATTGTCAGGAGAAATATCAATAACCTCAGATATGCAGATGACACCACTCTTATGGCAGAAAGCTAAGAGGAACTAAAGGGCCTCTTATGAAAGTGAAAGAGGAGAGTGAAAAACCTGGCTTAAAACTCATTCAAAAAACAAGGATCATGGCATCTGGTCCCATCTCATCATTGCAAATAGATGGGGAACAATAGAAACAGTGACAGACTTAATTTTCTTGGGCTTCAAAATTCACTGCAGATGGTGACTGCTGCCATGAAATTAAAATACTCTTGCTCCTTGAAAGAAAAGCTATGACCAACCTAGACAGTATATTAAAAAGCAGAAACATTACTTTACCAGCAAAGATCTGTCTAGTCAAAGCTATGGTTTTTCCAGTAGTCATGTATGGATGTGAGAGTTGGACTGTAAAGAAGGTTGAGCATCAAAAATCTGATGCTTTTGAACTGTGGTGTTGGAGAAGACTCTTGAGAGTCCCTTTTCTGGAAGAAGATTAAACCAGTCAATCCTAAAGGAAATCAGTTGAATATTCATTGAAAGGACTGATGCTGAAGCTCAAGCTTCAACACTTGGGCCACCTGATGTGAAGAACTGACTCATTGGAAAAGACCCAGATGCTGGAAAACATTGAAGGCAGGAGGAGAAGGGGATGATAGAGGATGAGGTGGCTGGATGGCATCATTGACTCAAGGGACATGAGTCTGAGCAAGCTCTGTTGGTGATGGACAGGGCAGTATGGCGTGCTACAGTCCATGGTGTTGCAAAGAGTAAGACACGACTGAGTGACTGAACTAAACTGAACTGAAGTGTAGTAAGTCAGATAGAGAACCACAAATACCTTATGATGTCAGTTACATGTAGAATCTAAAATATGACACAAATCAGTATATCTATGAAATAAAAACATAGGCACAGATCCAGAGAACAGACTTGTAGTGCCAAGGCAGATGAGTGGTAGGGGAGGGAAAGGTTGGGAGTTTTGGACTAGCAGATGCAACCTATTATATATAGGATGGATAAACAACAAGGTCCTAATGCATACCACAGGAAACTCTATTCAATATTTCATGATAAACCATAACAGAAAAGAATGTGAAAAAGAATAAATATATGTATAATACACATACATATTGTATCACACACACACACACACACACACATATGTAAGTGTGTCACTTTGCTGTACAGAAGATATTAACACCATATTGTAAGTCAAGAATACTTCAATAAAATAAAAAATAAAGATGGCAATGGAAAAAGTAAGCTATTATATAAGAATAAGTATAACACAGAGAATATAACCAATGTTTTATAATAGTAACCATAATAAGATTATACCCTTTAAAAATTGGAAATCCCCATATTGCACACCTGTAAGATATACTGTACATCAACTATATAAATTATACTGTACACCAAGTCAACTCACAGAACTGAAGAGAGAAATAAACAATTCAACAGTACTAGTTGGAGACTTCAATACCCCATTTTAAAAATCAATAGAACATTAGACAGGAGATTAGTAAGGAAATAGAAGCCTTGAGCAAATATACAAGCCAATTAGACCTAACAGACTGTAGAACATTCCACCCAACAACAGAACAATACACATTTTTCTCAACTGCACATGGAACTTTCTCCAGAGTAGGCCATATATTATGTTATAAAAAGCAAGGCTCAATGATTTAAAAGGACTGACTCCTTCCCATTGTTATAGGATTTTAAAAGCAATCCCATTCCTAATGATACTTTTTCCATTCATAACCTTGAGTTCTAATTTTGTCCAGGCACTGTATTTACCTACTGTCTTCCCATTTATATAATTTCCTTTTATTTTCTGTGAATGTTTTTCCTCTACTGATTTTAAAAACCAATTTGGGCAGGAAATTCCCTTTTACCATCTTTATAAGCCTCTGTGGGTATTCAAGAAACATTTATGCATATCCAAACTTTGCTAACTAGCAGTCATTGATTTGGTTTTGCACGATGTTGATCTGGACAGTGTTTATGAAAAATCCGAAATAGTTGCCAAAATTAAAACTCTAAGCTTTTCAGAAAAAAATCTGGGTTTTTGGCTTAAAAAAGTGGGCTGAACTGGTAACACTGGACCTGCTTCCCTATATGGTAAGAGCTGGCTGAAGCTAATTAGCAGCTCTTCCTGTGACTGGGCTGGGCTCTACATTTCCCTTAGTCTACATGTGTGTCCTCTACATGAGGACAGCTACCAATGCTGTTAGCAACTCACTTGCTCTATTAGCTTTTCCTATAGAATTCTTATGAAGAAAGTGAAAATTTCTTATATGCACACTTTTATTCATGATAGAAAATCTAAAGCTAGACTTTGAAGGGGCCATGTGTTATTTTTCGTTTTATTTTTGTTTTCAGATATTTAAATCTGAATTACATTCAGAAACTGATTCCTTTAATAATATTTATTGAGTGCCCACCTTGCCTACTATTCTAGATGCTGGTGAATAGGATAAACAAAGAACCTCGGGAAGCTTACATTCTAGTTTCCTGGCTGGGCCCTAAAGCCATGTGGTTGTGACTCTTGGTTTATATCAGCGAGGAAAGGATGTCTTCAGTGTTAAAACCTTCAGAAGGATGGAGGGTAGTGAGGATTGAGAAGAGACCAGTGGGTTAGGTGATTGGGAATGATTTAGTTCATAGGTGGGGGGCGAAGAGGGGTGGTTGGCTGATTTTATCAGTTTTACTCAAAGGACATTAAAGACAGATCAGCACAGAGACATCTGCCATCATGCTGATCAGAAGCTAGTAACAGAAACAGACACTTTTGAAGTCAACATTTTGGGTTTTTAAACATGGTGCCAGGTCTCTCCTTCTGTTCTCCTCACTCTGGGTGAGATTTATCAGTTGGGCAGCCGTGCTGACCAGAGCTGACCCTATAGAGTGCCCCCTTTTATTCTTCCCACTGTCTTGTAGTCTCTTCAGCAATCTTACTGGCTGCTTACTAGCGACAGCCCTGCAGTCTGTGTTGGAATAGGTGATGTGCAGGGAGCTAAAGGTCCCAGCCGCCCTTGGACACCCGTCAGTCACTATGTGGCGAAGGTGACTGGCACCATTAGTTAGATGTGAACAAGGCTACCTGGGCAGCAGCAGCGCACCAGTGACCCGCAGAACCACCAGCACATGGCCATGTACACAAAGACTGCATGCTCCTAATGACTTTCCATATCGGAAAGAACTCTGCATCAGAAGTCACAGGAAATGGCCTGCGGCCCCACTCCCTCGCCACTAGCCATCTGGGTGACAGTGTCCCTGGGTGAAGAGTGAGGAGTGGAACTCTGAGTCGTCTGGACTCCAACAGCGCTGGTCTGGGGGAGTACTCACCCTCGGTCTGCATGGAGGTGGGAGTGATGGGGGGCTGCAGTCCTGCCATGTGGGAGCTGGGGTGGGGAAGGAGGAGCTCAAGGACCACGCCCTGGGACACACTTCTCTGGGGCTAGACTCGGGACAGTGGCTCAGGACACTGTGCTCTGGGGCCGGACCCCACGTCCCAAGCATGCCGGGTCTGGAGTATGGAGGAAGGAGACAAGCTCCAGGATTGGGTCGCCGGGGCATCCCGCAGAACCACCCTGCGCCCTCTCCCTTGGAACCACTGTGGGCCCTGTCCCTCGGACGGTATGTAGCTCCATTCTGGCCAGTCCTCCCCGAGTGTGGTCTCAGCCCCAGGCAGCTTGGGAAAGACCCTGCTCTTCCACTCCCTCGATCAGTGCTCCCTCCTCGGTCCCCATCGAGCGTAAAAGGGCCTTCTCAGGATATTTCAGCCGGGCCTTCCACCTGGCCTTCAGCTGCCATGGCACCTCCAGCCCCTTCTGTGATGCCAGTGACATCTTCCTGCAGAATTCAGTTCACTGCAGCCACTGTGCTGGCTGGTGGGTCACTTGACCTCTCCTCCATCCAGGTGATGGTGACCATGGCCTCGCCCACAGCATTTTCAACTCGCCTTCTTCAAGAGTTACCCAAAGAAGCCTTCCCAAGGCCAAGATTCCGCCTAAAATCTTTTTCAGATCCCACCTGATGGCTGTTCCTCAAGTGGCTCAAAGGCGCTCGGGACTCGGGTGTGCAAAGAGAGTGCCCAGGGTTGTCAGTTTTCTCATTGGAGGAGATTTAGGCACAGGAATGGTGGAAACCAAAAGAGAAGGAGGTCATCTTTTTAGTGAGAGTATGGAGTGACAGATGGTGCTTCAATATTCCACACGCTCCAAAATGACCAGCTTGCCAATGTCTGGGTGAGGAGGATTTAATAAAGTTTAAAAGGGGGTTATCTTCTCATTATTTCATTGTTTTCCAACATCCCAATTAAAAGCAGAGAACAGAAAATAAAAACGAAACAAAACAAAACAAAAAAATCTGGCAAGCTTTCACAGCAGGGATATTCTAGAATTTCAAAGGAGACATTTCTGATGGGTTCTGTGAACAGTACAAATCCCAAAGTTATTCATTATGGATGGAAAATCCATTTGGAGATAAGTGCATCTGGTTCTTATATTAACTTCTTTTTAAAATTAGTTAATTTATTTTAATTGGAAGCTAATTACTTTACAAAATTGTGGTGGTTTCTGCCATACATTGACATGAATCAGCCATGGGTGTACATGTGTCCCCCATCCTGAACCCCCCTCCCACCTCCCTCCCCATCCCGTCCCTCAGGGTCATCCCAGAGCACCGGCCCTGAGCACCCTGTCTCATGCATTGAACCTGGACTGGCGATCTACTTCACATTTCAATGCTATTCTCCCAAATCATCCTACCCTTGCACTCTCTCACAGAGTCCGAAAGTCTGTTCTTTACATCTGTGTCTCTCTTGCCGTCTCGCATATAGGGTCATCATTACCATCTTTATGAATTCCATATATATGTGTTAATGTATTGGTGTTTTTCTTTCTGACTTTCACTCTGTATAATCGGCTCCAGTTTCATCCACCTCATTAGAACTGATTCAAATGCATTCTTTTTAATAGCTGAGTAATACTCCATTGTGTATATGTATCACAGCTTTCTTATCCATTCGTCTGCTGATGGACATCTAGGTTGCTTCCATGTCCTGGCTATTGTAAACAGTGCTATGATGAACACTGGAGTACATGTGTCTCTTTCGATTCTGGTTTCCTCAGTGTGTGTGCCCAGCAGTGGGATTGCTGGGTCCTTTGGCAGTTGAATGAACAGGCTGGTCTATCTTTGCCATTGGTGGCTGCAGCAGCTCCCAGCTCGTCTGGAGCTCGCCTCAGGAGGTCGCTGCCACTCGCTGGTCCACTGAGGAGAGTTCTTTGATTTGGCTGGAAAAATAGCAACCTGCTGATGGGTGAGGCTGTATCACATGATGGTCGTCGCGGAAGGAGTGGGCCGAGCATCCTCGTGAGAGCAGAAAGCGGTGCTTCCAGATTGCAGGACAGCTGACAACTGAGGCCTATGACAGTGTAGGTGTTCCCAGTACTCATTTAAGAGGTTTGATGGATATATACAGGTAATATTAATTGTTATAGTGAGGATGGAGAGAGCTTTGTCTATTTTACAGCAGGGAAGAGGATGAAGATATGCATATATTTATAAACCAAGATAAGAGGGGTATTGGTGAGGGAGAGGTGGGAGACATAAATGGAGTTTGAACATATGAAGTACAAAAATGGTTGTAGAATGGGAGATGAAGCAACAGAGAAAGAGGTGATACATTCTTGGAAGACAGGAAGCAGTGGAGTCTCAAGCACAGAGGGGAGGAAACTGCTAGGTGGGCGCTGTTGGCACATGGGCCAGGATACTTCCCCAGGCACCAGGAGAGGCTCAACCCAGAGAGGAATCAGAGAGCCTCTGTGGAGGCTGGAAAGGGTGTGTGTGTGTGTGTGTGCGCGCGCGCACACATGTGCATGTGCGTACGCACGTGATGAAAATGAGATCCTGGGTTACTTCCTCATTCATCATCCAGCCAGACAAGAGAGCCATATAGCCTCCGGGCTGGGGGTAAGCAGATTAGTGAAGAAGGTAAAACCAGAGTTTATATCTGTATCTGTCTATATACAGACCAACCTCCTTTTATTGTGTTTCACTTTCCTGTGCTTCACAGATATTGGTGATTTTTCTTTTTTTCCATATTGAAGGTTTGTGACATACGTGTGTTGTCAAATGATGGCTAGCATTTTTTCTTAGCAATAACATTTTATGTACATTTATAGATATAATAGAATACAGTATTGTGTAAATACAACTTTTACATACACTAGGCAACCAGAAAATTTGTGTGACTCACTTTACTGCGATATTCACTTCATTCCAGTAATCTGGAACTAAACCTGCAATATTCCTGAGGTATGTTGTGTACATGTATGAACATAATATGTGTGTACATGTATTTAACCAAGTAAGAACTTGAGGCCAGCATAGCTTTTTCATATTTTTTCCTGATTTCCTTACTACATGTGACTTTGTCTCTAACACAAAGTGTAAAACCAAAGTTCCAGAATTCTCCGTGCGTTTGGTTGTCAGTTTCAGTGGAGCTTGGTGTGATATTCCCAGTGTCTGACTCTTTGCAACCCCGTGGACCATAGCCCGCCAGGATCTTCTGTCCATGGAATTCTTCAGGCAAGAATACTGGAGTGGGTTGACATTACCTTCTCCAGGGGATTTTCCTGACTCAGGGATCAAACCTAGGTCTCCTGCACTGAAGGCACATTCTTTACCGACTGAGCCACCAGGGAAGTCCCAGTTAGTAGTTACTATCTCAATATATGACATTTTATCTATATAAACAACCTCTGGCCGTGTAAGCCTCAAGAGAATTTGTGTCTGCTACTCATGATTTTTTAAAAGAAAAGCAAGATTCCTGCCTTGCAGAGTGTTTATATACAATGTGGTTAAGTTTATATTTTTGAGATTAGTTGTTTGTCAGTTGCTTCATTTGCTATTATTTTTCTCCCATTCTGAAGGCTGTCTTTTCACCTTGCTTATAGTTTCTTTTGTTGTGCAGAAGCTTTTAATTTTAATTAGATCCCATTTGTTTATTTTTGCTTTTATTTCCAATATTCTGGGAGGTGGGTCATAGAGGATCCTGCTGTGATTTGCAGCTCAATTCCAGAAAAATAAACGACCCAATCAAAAAGTGGGCCAAAGAACTAAATAGACATTTCTCCAAAGAAGACATACAGATGGCTAACAAACACATGAAAAGATGCTCAACATCACTTATTATCAGAGAAATGCAAATCAAAACCACAATGAGGTACCATTTCATGCCAGTCAGAATGGCTGTGATCCAAAAGTCTACAAGCAATAAATGCTGGAGAGGGTGTGGAGAAAAGGGAACCCTCTTCCACTGTTGGTGGGAATGCAAACTAGTACAGCCACTATGGAGAACAGTGTGGAGATTCCTTAAAAAACTGGAAATAGAACTGCCTTATGATCCAGCAATCCCACTGCTGGGCATACACACTGAGGAAATCAGAAAGGAAAGAGACATGTGTACCCCAATGTTCATCGCAGCACTGTTTATAATAGCCAGGACATGGAAGCAACCTAGATGTCCATCAGCAGATGAATGGATAAGAAAGCTGTGGTACATATACACAATGGAGTATTACTCAGCCATTAAAAAGAATACATTTGAATCAGTTCTAATGAAGTGGATGAAACTGGAGCTGATTATACAGAGTGAAGTAAGCCAGAAAGAAAAACACCAATGCAGTATACTAATGCATATCTATGGAATTTAGAAAGATGGTAACAATAACCCTGTATGCGAGACAGCAAGAGACACAGATGTTTAGAACAGTCTTTTGGACTCTGTGAGAGAGGGAGGAGGGGGATGATTTGGGAGAATGGCATTGAAACATGTATAATATCATATAAGAAACAAATCGCCAGTCTAGGTTCAATACAGGATACAGGATGCTTGGGGCTGGTGCACTGGGATGATCCAGAGGGATGGTATAGGGAGGGAGGTGGGAGGGGGGTTCAGGATTTGGAACACGTGTACACCCATGGCGGATTCATGTTGATGTATGGCAAAACCAATACAATATTGTAAAGTAATTAGCCTCCAATTTAACAAATAAAAATAAATAAAAAAATAAAATCCAGACTTTGTAGAGGAAAAAAAAAAACAAAACAATGTGGTTAAGTTTAAAAGTCAACATGAAGGAATGTGTTTCTCCATGTTTTCCAATGAAAATCTAAATATAATGTGTGTTCACTGTGAATTTTTTCCCCAAAGTTTCTTCACGGATCCAGTGAGACCAGTATTTTGAAACAAGATTGAGGCAAAAGTATACTTGGACTGTCTTTAGGCTTCTCTCTGCTACCTAGGAAGAATTTGAGTATTTTTATTTCCTGTAAGAATGAAAAAATCAGCTAAAATGCCTTTATGATATTTAGTTTTAGTCTTAAATTGATACCTAAGAAATCAGAATTAGGAATTTATTTTGCAAGAGTTTAATGTGGTAAAACTTCTTTGGAATAATATACATGTAATTGTTAATAGTGCTCTTTAAAATCCCCTCTACTTCTCTCTACTAATAAAACCAGGAGATAGTATCTATTTTCTTTATAAGTGTCTGCTGTTTGCAAGACTGGTGAATTCTGAGATTCTATGGGAATATCTTGTTGAGTTAAGGAATATCACCCCATAGTACAATAGTCTGAAAGTTGCTCACTTTTACACACCTCAAGCTTTAGCAACACTTTATCAGGAAATTTATAAAAAGGAAAAGAACAGGATAAAAATTCTGTAGGTAACTGTAGGTGTGACTGCTTCTGTATTCATTAGGTAGATAACAGTAATGAGTTATAAATTCATTGAGAAAATACAGCTGAGATATTGAGTTGTAGAAACCTTCATACTGAGATATTCTGTCCTTGCCTCCTTCAGTTTCCACACAATGGTGCTTTGTTTTCCTCCCACAGTAAGGTATTTCCCAAAGGCCTTCCTGAGGAGTTCGCCATAGCTGCGATGTTTCGGGTGCGAAGGAGCTCAAAGAAGGAACGGTGGTTCTTGTGGCAGGTTTTAAACCAGCGCAACATGCCACAGGTAAGGACGGAAACAGAGAGGTATGCTGATGAGTGTTTTCTCTTGAAACTGTGAAAATAAATTTGGGAGCATACCTCATATCGGAGTATTCTTTTAGAGGAATCATCCACAGGAAATGCAAGTATTCTTAGAGTTCGGGGTAGGGGGTGGTGTCTCACTGAGATACATAATTGGAGAGCCTGGTGGGTGAGACAAGATTAGAGTTTTGTTTTGTTTTTTCTGGATTTCTGTTTTGTCTGAAGACACTCAAACTGACTGCCCTTTCTTTACAACTGCTTCATTGACACCAAGTGCATATCACTAACAACTTCTTCATCTCCTATCATTTCTGATATCTTCTATTATTAATTTAAAAGCTGTTAATTGTTTCATCTGACATCCCTAATGAATTAGGGAATGAGATATAAATATTGATTCCATCAATAGAAAATAATTGGACACATACTAGATGCTATTTAGTGACAAAATAAGAAATTGGCAAAGCATGATTCCTGTTCTCAGGGAGCCTAAGGTCTGGGGATGCCACACTGGAGCACGATCACAGGATAGTGGTGGGCGAGGACAGTTTGGAGTTGGGTGAGAACTGTGGGAGTGTGGAAGAGACAACTCCCCAAGATGGCCCATGAAAGGAGCAGGGATCTAGAAACACTTGTGAGAGAGGTTGGTCAGAAAGGAAGGGAGCAGGTACTCCAGGCAGTGAAGGTAAACATCACGGTTACTGATGGGCATCATCTATCTGTGTTTATTTCTGTACATAGCCATCAAAATGTTTTTGTTACCATATGTGAAATAGATTGCCACTCCAGGTTCCATGCATTATACAGGGTGCTCACAGCTGGTGCACTGGGATGACTCAGAGGGATGGGATGGGGAGGGAGGAGGGAGGGGGGTTCAGGATGGGGAACACATGTACACCCATGGCTGACTCATGTCAATGTATGGCAAAACCCACTACAATATTGTAAAGTAATTAGTGTCCAATTAAAATTAATTAATTAAAAAAAATTTTTTTAATGTTTTTCATTTTACTGATCTTTTATATCTGTTATTATAGTCAGAATTTTATGATGGAAATGTGACTTAAACAGGAAGAATATGCACTCTGTGAAAATGTATTTTCTCTGCACCATGCAAATCATCAAAGGTTAAAGAGGTTGATCTCAGTTTCCATGCTAAGGGAAGTGATCATCTCTTATTCTTTTTTAGATTTTTTAAAAATTTTTTATTATTATTATTATTTTTTACTTTACAATATTGTATTGGTTTTGCCATACATCAACATGCATCCGCTCCGGGTGTACATGTGTTCCCCATCCTGAACCCCCCTCCCACCTCCCTCCCCATACCATCCCTCTGGGTCATCCCAGTGCACCAACCCCAAGCTTCCTGTATCCTGCATCGAACCTGGACTGGCGATTCATTTCTTATATGATATTATACATGTTTTAATGCCATTCTCCCAAATCATCCCCCCCTCCCTCTCCCACAGAGTCCAAAAGACTGTTCTATACATCTGTGTCTCTTTTGCTGTCTCGCGTACAGGGTTGTCATTACCATCTTTCTAAATTTCATATATATGCGTTAGTATACTGTATTGGTGTTTTTCTTTCTGGCTTACTTCACTCTGTATAATAGGCTCCAGTTTTCATCCACCTCATTAGAACTGATTCAAATGTATTCATCTCTTATTCTTTTTAAATTAGTAACATTTAATTCTTGAATTACTTATACAGAGTTTTTACACACACACACACACACACACACACACACACACATACTCCTAGATGTCCTCTCACAAAAGGAGCATACTGCACTCACCAAATACCACATATTTAAATCATTTTTGTAGCTGGATGTTTACTGTTCTTTTATGTTAAGAAATCTGATGGACACAAATGTCATTTAGAACATTTTACTGAGTGCCCCAGTTCTACTAACTTGAAACTTGAGATTTTATTTGTATCTTTAATAATTTTTAAAACTGAATATCAAACATTTAAAGATAATTTGCATTTTTGCAGGTTTCTGTAATAGTTGATGGTGGAAGGAAGGTGGTGGAATTGATGTTCCAAGCTGCCGAGGGAGATGTGTTGAACTACATTTTTAAAAATCAAGAACTCCGTTCTTTGTTTGATCGTCAGTGGCATAAACTTGGCTTTGGTATACAATCCCAGGCCATTTCACTCTATGTGGATTGTAACTTAGTTGCAAGTCGACATTCTGACAGAAATGGTACAGTGGACCTCCGTGGAAGGACCGTTATTGCTGCCCGGGCTTCAGATGGCAAACCTGTGGATGTGAGTTGTGAACTAGTAACATTTATAAATTTAAAGAAAATGTCTTATTAAAACCTTTTTGCCGTTAATAGCTATATCTTTCTTTCTCAACACTGCTTAATTTGCTATCAGATGTGTGAAGCATAGCTATGTATTTCCAGTCATATTTTCACATATATTATTTTCTGTTTTCACTTATTTTTCTGTAGCCTGTAAAGTTGAAAGAACTAGGTAATGCCTTAAAAATAAAGTTATTAATGTTAAATTTTAGTAAAAATTGAAAATATTATACAAAACTAAGCTTGATCTGGGCTTCCCAGGTACTTCAGATGGTAAAGAATCTGCCTGCCATGCAGGAGACCTGGACTGTATCCCTGGGTTGGGAAGATCCCCTGAAGAAGGGAATGGCAACACTCTCCAGTATTCTTTCCTGGAGAATTCCATGGACAGAGGAGCCTGGTAGGCTACAGTCCATGGGGTTGCAAAGAGTCAAACATGACTGAGCGCCTAACACATACATACACATAAGTTTGATCTAAGTTCATATGCTTTGAATAGAAAGTCTGGAAAAAGATGAAGTTAAATGGTTCCAGATTATCTGAAGTTTACAATCAAGAACAATAGGCTCTTTATTCATCCTCAGATTCACAAGTGTTTGTATTGCAGACTATTTTTCATTAATTTATAATGGTTTTTCAGAGTTTTGTTGGATAAAAGGGGAGGGGAAGTATATCTAAATTTGATGACTTCATGTGTTCTTATGGGTGGAATGATGGAAAAACCCATACAAATAATCTGAGTGCAGACCACCAACAGGAATTGTTAACACAAAGCACTTCACAGTTAGGTTTTATTTCAAAAGTATGATTCTGTGCAAGTACATGTTTGGCTAGCATATTACTTTTAAAAGTTTCTGTGGAAGGCATCAGAGATAGATGACAGATAGATATATAGACAGATATTACATATATATATATATATATATATATATATACATCTCCAGTAAAATATTATTTTTAAACTGTCTTCTCTTAGATACAATGAACAAACCAGTGAGAATATCTTAACTAGGGTTCACTGATGATTATTAAAATAGGCTAGAGCAGAGGCCAGTTCTGGAGATAAGACATCTTGGCATCAGAGAGAGTGAGCTTGCTTGGGGATCAGAAAGATGGGGTTTTAAATTGTAGCTCATCCACTTAGTTTTTATGACCTAGAAATTTATCTTGTTCCTAAAATTTTTTCTAAGTCTCAGAATCCTCAGTTATAAAATAATATTGGTAAACTCACTAGTTATAATTTCATAGAGTGTGTGCCGTAATGCATAGTGTGTGGTCAGTTCTTTGTATATTCATTTATTTATTTAGGGTCTGACATGCCATTCAGTGGGCTTCCCTGGTGGCTCAGATGGTGAAGAATTCGCCTGCAAAGCAGGATACCTGGATTAGATCCCTGCGTTGGAAAGATCCCCTGGAGGAGGGCATAGCAACCCACTCCAGTATTCTTGCCTGGAGAATCCCATGGACAGAGGAGCTGGCAGACTACAGTGCATGGGGTCGCAGGGAGTCAGACACGAGTGAGCAACTAAGCACAGCACAGCACAACACATGCTGTTCAATCCTGGCATAAAAGACTGAAAAACAACAACAACAAAGCCTACCACTCTTCTCTCAAAGGTCTTAAAGACTAAGTCTGTATCAGTAAAGATGGAATAAGTCTATGTCAGTAAATGGTGGCTGCCAGTAGTAATCACAGTATTAATTGACTGCTATGGTCAACACCAAAATCAGATTGATTGTATTCTTTGCAGCCAAAGATGGAGAAGCTCTATACAGTCAGCACAAACAAGACTGGGAGCTGACTGTGGCTCAGATCATGAACTCCTTATTGCCAAATTCACACTCAAATTGAAGGAAGTGGGGAAAACCACTAGACCATTCAGGTATGACCTAAATCAAATCCCTTATGATTATACAGTGGAAGTCAGAAATAGATTTAAGGAACTAGATCTGATAGACAGAGTGCCTGATGAACTATGGACAGAGGTTCGTGACATTGTATAGGAGACAGGAATCAAGACCATCCCCAAGAAAAAGAAATGCAAAAAAGCAAAGTGACTGTCTGAGGAGGCCTTACAAATAGCTGTGAAAAGAAGGGAAGTGAAAAGCAAAGGAGAAAAGGAAAGATATACCCATTTAAATGCAGAGTTCCAAAGAATAGCAAGGAGAGATAAGAAAGCCTTCCTCAGTGATCAATGGAAAGAAATAGAGGAAAACAATAGAATGGGAAAGACTAGAGATCTCTTCAAGAAAATTAGAGATACCAAGGGAACATTTCATGCCAAGATAGGCTTGATAAAGGACAGAAATGGTATGGACCTAATAGAAGCAAAAGATATTAAGAAGAGGTGGCAAGAATACACAGAAGAACTGTACAAAAAAGATCTTCACGACCAAGATAATCACGATGGTGTGATCACTCACACTCACCTAGAGCCAGACATCCTAGAATGTGAAGTCAAGTGGGCCTTAGGAAGCATCCCTACAAACAAAGTTAGTGGAGGTGATGGAATTCCAGTTGAAATATTTCAAATCTGGAAAGATAATGCTGTGAAAGTGCTGCACTCAATATGCCAGCAATTTGGGAAAACTCAGCAGTGGCCACAGGACTGGAAAAGGTCAGTTTTTATTCCAATCCCAAAGAAAGGCAATACCAAAGAATGCTCAAACTACCACACAATTGCACTCATCTCACACGCTAGTAAAGTAATGCTCAAAATTCTCCAAGCCAGGCTTCAGCAATACGTGAACCGTGAACTTCCAGATGTTCAAGCTGGTTTTAGAAAAGGCATAGGAACCAGAGATCAAATTGCCAACATCTCCTGGATTATCGAAAAAGCAAGAGAGTCCCAGAAAAACATCTATTTCTGTTTTATTGACTATGCCAAAGCCTTTGACTTGTGTATCATAATAAACTGTGGGAAATTTTAAGAGACAGGAATACCAGACCACCCAACCTGCATCTTGAGAAATCTGTATGCAGGTCAGGAAGCAACAGTTAGAACTGGACATGGAACAACAGACTGGTTCCAAATAGGAAAAGGAGTACGTCAAGGCTGTATATTGTCACCCTGCTTATTTAACTTATATGTAGAGTACATCATGAGAAATGCTGGGCTGGAGGAAGCACAAGCTGCAATCAAGATTGGTGGGAGAAATATCAATAACCTCAGATATGCAGATGATACCACCCTTATGGCAGAAAGTGAAGAAGAACTAAAGAGCCTCTTGATGAAAGTGAAAGAGGAGAGTGAAAAAGTTGGCTTAAAACTCAACATTCAGAAAACTAAGATCATTGCATCCAGTCCCATCGCTTCATGGCAAATAGATGGGGAAACAGTGGCTGTTTATAGTTTTATATTTTTATTTTATATTTTATATAGTGGCTGACTATATTTTTCTGGGCTCTAACATCACTGTAGATGGTGATTGAAGCCATGAAATTAAAAGACTCTTACTCCTTGGAAGGAAAGTTATGACTAACCTAGACAGCATATTAAAAAGCAGAGACATTACTTTGTCAACAAAGGTCTGTCTAGTCAAGGCTATGGTTTTTCCAGTGGTCATATATGGATGTGAGAGATGGACTGTGAAGAAAGCTGAGCACCAAAGAATTGATGCTTTTGAACTATGGTGTTGGAGAAGACTCTTGAGAGTCCCTTGGACTGCAAGGAGGTCCAACCAGTCCATTCTGAAGGAGATCAGTCCTGGGTGTTCATTGAAAGGACTGAAGTTGAAGCTGAAACTCCAATACTTTGGCCATCTGATGTGAAGAGCAGACTCATTGGAAAAGACCCTGATGCTGGAAAAGATTGAGGGCAGGAGGAGAAGGGGACGACAGAGGATAAGATGGTTGGATGGCATCACCGACTCAATGGACATGGGTTTGGGTAAACTATGGGAGTTGGTGATGCACTGGGAGGCCTAGCGTGCTGTGGGACTTGGGGTTGCAAAGAGTCGGACACGACTGAGCAACTGAACTGAACTGAATGACAACAGTCCTAGGCAGACCTTTCAGAAAGGTCTCTCCAAAGTCAGAGGAGGAATTGGGTCTCAGCAGCTAAACCTGAGATGTGACTTCCAGCAGTGGGAGCAATGTAGATAGATAGGAAATGATCCTCAGGGAATTCTGAGGACAATAGTAGGGAGTGATGGTTGCTGTTGCTGGAAACACTGCTGTTGAGTGGAATCTGATCTCCTGCATGGCTAGTGAGGGCAAAGTGGGGAACTGCGGGAACCAAAGAGCTTTAGGATTAGGATATAAATGCCTAGCCTTTAAGGGAGAAGCTGTAATGAGAGAGGAACAAGTTATTGCAAGAGTGGGTTCTGGCTCAGACCTCTGCTCTGGAGATTGAGTATTGTGTTATGTGTTTCATTAACTTCTTACTCAAGGGAACAATCTGAGACTAAAGAATATCTGTGTGTCCTGATAAAAACACACAGTGTGAACATTGTCGCTTTACAATGGTTTTATGGTTTAATGTGGAATCTTAGTTCACTTAAGAATAATATTAAGCCATTATCACAATGATGGAGCTTTTAAAAGAGATATTCACTATTTAATTTGGACAAGTAAAATACATTTTATTTTTCAAAGATTGTTAATCCTACTAAAACTCTAAGTAGATGAATTATTTTTATCATCTCCATACAAACTCTGTGATTTATAAGATCTGTTGTAATGTGAAAATGCTTTGTTTATTCAGAATGTAACTTATTGATAATAAACTTCTAGTGATTGCGCTTTATTGCACGTGTACTACCCATGTGCTTTTGTGTAAAGAAATAGGTGACATAAATGATAAAAGTATGTTTTAAAATTCCCTGTGACAGAGTCAGTGTATTCTTATTCTAAAGTCAATGAAAGATTCTAATGTAACTAATGAATTAAAAAAGCATAATTAAACTAGTCTGATTGTAGTTTCAGTGTCATAGGTACTTTATTAGGTTCTAATCCATGAAAAATTGGTCATCTATCCTCAGTTAAGTAAAATAATTCATATGAAGGCCCTAGAACAGTGGATGACACATAATAGAATTTCAGTCTTTATTGACTATTCAGGTAACAGTGTTGATGATAAATTAGTTTTAGTTAAGGAAAATGTTAATGGAAGTCTCCTTATTCTTCATCCTATATAATGGGTATGTTGCTGCCTGATGTTTCATTAGACTATGTAAGACAGTGTATTTAAACTTTATAAATAAAAGCTTACTTCAGTAACCTTGGGAAAAGTTATAGAGAAGAAATCATTACGTTTCATTTTTCATTTCATCTCAGAATTTTGCATTGACTGCAAATCTTAATCTGCTCATGAATCCGAAAGGCGTCTGGCATTCTTAATGCTTTCTATGAGCTGAAATGATTCTGTTCATTTCAGTGTAGAGAATAGTTACGGCTTTTTTCCTCCTTTCTTGCTTTTTTGGTGTTGGGGTAGAGATTCAGAGCTAACCACAGATATTTGCTTTCTGTTATCATAGAATTAACTGTTATGTTATTACAGTTGGGTCTCACTGTAGAAAATAATGATCTCAAAGAAATACATAATCTACCTCTGTTACATTAGGATACAGAGAAAGAGGGGGAAGAGAAGAGGAGAGAGAGAAAGAGAAAGATGGGGAGGAGGAAGAGAAGGCAAGGGGGAAGAGGTTATTTATGGGCTATATTATATGTCAAATCATCATATGATTAATTATTAATAAATTATTAAATTTGAAACCACAGACTAATTTAAAACAGTGCCTCTGCCCATCTATCATATTGAAATTTTTTCAATAGTCTGTACCATTTGCCTTCTCTGATGTGGTTATTTGGCCTTGCCTTTACAGGAATGATTGCACTTCCTGAAACTACTTTTAATTTCATATCCAAATGCCAACAAATGTGAATTTGCTGAGCAAAGAGAAGAATCAATTATTTTTGCAAAAAGATTGTGAGTCTTGGTCAGGAGTATGCCATATAACATAAAATCCATAGGTATTAAACAGAATCCATGAAAAATAGATAAAACTAAATACCATTTTTTTCCCCACCTTGGGAAGTGAGCATCTGTTTTAGTCTCAAGTTGGAGGTCTGGAACTACAGATAAAGGCTTTTCCATCATGAGCTTATACCTTTTACTTTACTTTTTCTCCAGAATTTTTTTTTTTACTTTGAAATATTCCTCATTTTGTGAGCATACTTTATTGTAGTGCATTATCTCTAATTAAATACTTCTTTTTTCATGGTTTGAAACAAGGAGCAAAGAGTTGCAATTGCTCTTATTATGTGATTTTCTTTACATATAGATCTGTCTCAAAAACTGGGTCCATTACTGTTTCTCAAATGGTCCATAAAATCATGAATCCTAAATGAAATAAAACCCCAAATATCTGCCAGTGCTTTATTTGTATTAACTTATTTTCTTCTTTCCAGTTAACATCATTCTGAAATGCCCAAATGTAATTTTCAAACAACATTAATGATATGTCTTATTACTAATTTTTTAATAGATTGAACTTCACCAACTTCAGATCTACTGTAACTGGAACTTCATAGCCCAAGAAACATGTTGCAAGATATCAGACATTAAGGTAGGTTCATTTTCTGGTGTGTGAAGACCACAGAAGGCCAGTTGCCTGGGCTGTAGAGTCATGTGTAGAGCAGCCCAGAATGTGTGCTGTTGAAACCAGTTGAGCAAATAGTTCCGAGCCAGAGACCCCTCTCAAGGCCTTCCCATCATTTCTTGCCACCATTTTAATCCCAGTGTTTTATCCTGAACTTCAGGAATGGTATGGTCTTACTTTGGACTCAACATGAGTAAAAGAGAATCCATCCATGCCTTTATTTCTAAGCTATGTTCTGACGTGTTCTGACGGAAGGATCATCGTTCTCCAGTTATAGGGGTTTTACATCTGTGATCATGTTTTTCTTACTCACTTCTCTCTTCTAGCCTGCCACCCATTCTGGGCAGTTTTCCTTTGTGAGAGACTTTTTCCCACTGCATCTTCCCCTGCTCCTGTTTCTGCCTTTACTTCGTGCCTAGACTGTTGCATTGTCATGCCATCAGCCTTTCCCATCCCCAGTACAACCAGAATAAGTCTCCACATCACTGCTTTGTAGATTCATTTACATTCTTCCACTGAACATCTGTTATTCGAAAGCATTGATCTTTTGGGCATTGTGCTAAGGAACAAGGCTAGCTAACATGAATAAGGCGCATTCCCTGCCCTCTACTCATCCCTCTGCCCAAGCCTTTAGTCACTCTCTGTTCACAACAAGTTATACATTCAGTTTCTTAGCCTCTAATTCTTTTTTTTTTAATTCTTTATTTATTTATTTTATTTTTTAACTTTACAATATTGTATTGGTTTTGCCAAATATCGAAATGAATCCGCCACAGCTATACATGTGTTCCCCATCCTGAACCCTCCTCCCTCCTCCCTCCCCATACCATCCCTCTGGGTCGTCCCAGTGCACCAGCCCCAAGCATCCAGTATCGTGCATCAAACCTGGACTGGAGACTCGTTTCATATATGATATTATACATGTTTCACCTCTAATTCTTAATATCCTCCACCTAACTCTACAACTGTTGCTTTCTTGTACTAACCTTCCATGCAAAGAGTACTCAATTCAGTGCTTTAGGTATCTCTTATTGCAATGGCCATGTGTGCACCTTATATCATTAGATACAGTTGTATTTGTTTTTAATTTATTCAGCTACCTTTTAAATTCATTGACGGGATTATACTTTTGTATGCTTCTTTTATGATTCCTAGTGCTTTGTTTGTAAAAGGGGTCGAAACATTGTTTCTTGACTGTAGTTTGAAAGGGATTAATTCTAAGAAGTCTTTAACAGAAAGAACATATAAAAAGTAAAAGCAAAACGTGAAAATATTATTCTTTGTGTCAGATTTCCCAAAAGTTCCACACTTAAACCATTGAAAATAAAATTTTATTAATAATTTCATAATTAAAAACATTTTAAACTTTTATCACTCACTTTGGGTAGTAGAATAATAATGTGACCAACTGCTCAAAGCAAAGCTAAATCTCTAAAAATGGTATATTTTGCCTATGTAACTTGGTTTAATAAATCGTATCTCCAACCTAGTTCATGGCTCTCATTTCAATGAAAGCCAGCCAAATATCTTTCTATAAATATCTGAAAAGATAATTGAGAATGCCAATATACAGACTTGAAATACCTAGACTTCCTGGAGCCACACATTTAAATCTTGAAGATGTGAATTCTCCAAAAGTTTTTCTTTCATTAATTACACTTCATTTATGTGAGAGCTCTTTAAACTAATAATTTTCCTTGATTGAAAAGTAATATAATGATTTTTTTATTATTGTTTCATTTTCTTTTTAAAAAAATTTTTAATTGAAGGATAATTGCTTTACAGAATTTTGTGATTTTCTGTCATACATCAACAAGAATCAGCCATAGGTATACCCATGTCCCCTCCCTCCTGGACCGCCCTCCTGTCTCCCTCACCATCCCACCCTTCAGCCTGTTGCAGAGCCCCACTTGAGTTCCCTGAGTCACACAGCCAATTCCCATTGGCTATTCATTTTACATATGGTATTGTAAATTTCTATGTTACTCTCTCTATACATCTCCCCTTCTCCCTCCTCTCTTCCCATCATGTCCATAGGTCTATTCTCTGCCTGTTTCCCCATTGCTGCCCTAAAAATAAATTCATCAGTGCCATCTCTTCAGATTCCATATATACGTGTCAGTATCAGTTCAGTTCAGTCATTCAGTCGTGTCCGACGCTTTGCGACCCCATGAGCCGCAAGCACGCCAGGCCTCCCTGTCCATCACCAACTCCCAGAGTCCACCCAAACCCATGTCCATTGAGTCGGTGATGCCATCCAGCCATCTCATCCTCTATCATCCCCTTCTCCTCCTGCCCTCAATCTTTCCCCGCTTCAGGGTCTTTTCCAGTGAGTCAGATCTTTGTAACAGGTGGCCAAAGTATTGGAGTTTCAGCTTTAGCATCACTCCTTCCAGTGAACACCCAGGACAGATCTCCTTTAGGATGGACTGGCTGGATTTCCTTGCAGTACAAGGGACTCTCAAGAGTCTTCTCAAACACCACAGTTCAAAAGCATCAGTATACAATATTTATATTTCTCTTTCTGACTTACCTCACTCTATTTCGTCCACCTCATTAGAACAGGCTCTAGTTTAGTCCACCTCATTAGAACAGATTCAAATGTGTTCCTTTTTATGGCTGAGTACTATTGCATTGAATATATGTACCACAGCTTCTTTATCCACTCATCTGTCAATGGACATCTGGGTTGCTTCCATGTTCTAGCTATTGTAAATAGCACTGCAGTGAACACTGGGGTACATGTGTCTTTTTCAGTTTATATTTCCTCAGGGTATATGCCTAGAAGTGGGATTGCTGGGTCATATGGTAGTTTTATTCCTAGTTTTGTAAGGAGTCTCCATACCGTCTTTCATAGTGGCTGTATCAGTTTACATTCCCACCAGCAATGCAAGAGTGTTCCGTTTTCTCCACACCCTCTCCAGCATTTATTGTTTGTAGACTTTTTGATGATGGCCATTCTGACTGGTATGAAGTCTCATTGTAGTTTTGATTTGCATTTCTCTGATAATGACTGATGTTGAACATCTTTTCATGTGTTTGTTAGCCATCTGTATGTCTTCTTTGGAGAAATGTCTCTTGAGGTCCCTTTCCCACTCTTTGATTGGGTTGTTTACTTTTCTGGTATTGAGTTGTATGAGCTGCATGTATATTTTGGAAATTAATTCTTTATCAGTTGTTTTGTTTGCTATTATTTTCTACCATTCTGTGGATTGTCTTTTCACTTTGTATGTAGTTTCCTTTGCTGTGCAAAAGATTTTAAGTTTAATTAGGTCCCACTTGTTTTTATTTTCATTACTCTAGGAAGTGGGTCATAGAAGATCTTGCTTTATGTCATCGAGTGTTCTGCCTATGTTATCCTCTATGAGTTTAATAGTTTCTGGTCTTATATTTAGGTCTTCTAATCCATTTTGAGTTTATCTTTGTATATGGTGTTAAGTGGTGATCTAATTCCATTCTTTTGTATGTAGCTGTCCAGTTTTCCCGGCACCACTTATTAAAGAGGCTGTCTTTGTCCCATTGTATATTCCTGCCTCCTTGGTCAAAAATAAGGTACCCATAGGTGCACGGGTTTATCTCTGGGTTGTCTATCTTGTTCCATTGGTCTATATTTTCTGTTTTTGTGCCAGTACCATACTGTCTTGATGACTGTAGCTTTGTAGTATAACCTGAAGTCAGGAAGGTTGATTCCTCCAGCTCCATTCTTCTTTCTCAAGACTGCTTTGGCTATTTGGGGTCTTTTGTGTTTCCACATGAATTGTGAATTGTTTTGTTCTAGTTCTATGAAAAATACCAGTGGTAATTTGATAGATATTGCATTGAATCTGTAGATTGTATTTGGTAGTATAGTCATTTTCACAATATTGAGTCTTCCTACCCAGGAACATGGAACATCTCTCCATCTGTTTATGTTGTCTTTGATTTCTTTCATCAGAGTCTTATAGTTTTCTGTATACAAGTCTTTTGTTTCCTTAGGTAGGTTTATTCCTAGATATTTTATTCTTTTAGTTGCAATGGTGAATGGTCTTGATTCCTTAATTTCTCTTTCTGATTTTTCATGTAATGATGTTTTGATGTACCTAAATATTATATTCTTGACCAATAGTCACTCCAACTTGAATTATAAGAAAATTGTTTAAGGAAATAGGCAATACATTCAATGGTATGATTTGATAATTAAAAGCAGTGACATGACCCCACGCATGAAAAAAATCATGTTTTAAAAAGATTTAAAGTGTAGAAAATAAGGTAGGAATTCATCTCCAAGCTTGGAAAAAATAATACAAGACCTCTTCTTTTCCTGCTCACAAGTATTTATGGGTGACATTACCATTATGTTCATGTTAAACAGGAAATAGAACATGCTACATTTACATTTAATGGAAATGTATGTTTTGGAAAGCTAATTCAGTACATCTGCTATAATTCTGGCATCAACTATATATTTTTTTAATATTTGAACTTAAGAAATTTTAATGTACTTGCTTAAAAATCTAATTTTGTCCTGTAATTTCAACTCAGACATCCTTTCTGTTATTAATACTTTATAGCATATTTCAAAAGTGAGATTTATTCAGGATAATCTATAAATATATTTCCTTGCTGCTATTAATTAGATTTTCTTTTCTAAAGCAGTCAGGTTTCATGACTACAGACCGAGACAGAGAGAATGAAGAATAAATAAGGAGAGAAAGAGAAAATCAGCAACATTTGTTGAAAATAAATGAGAGAGATTATTAAAATGTTGAGGGCTAATTAACTGAAATCACAACCAGAGGTTTTATGAAGAAAGGGGACCTTACTTGTATGTCTTATGTTCCATGTTGGCACTTTTTGAAATGTGCGGGAAGCTTTATAGTGAAGCCTGAGACATGTTTTTAAAGTCATTTAAATCCCCAATGTAAAGTACTGAATCCATTATCCAGAGCATAATTGTGAGCTTTGACTGCATCTCGATTACCTTAACTGAACCCATGGGACACAGGGCAGGACCTGGCTGGAAAACTGTATCAAATCATATGAGATAAATGGACTGTTTTAGTGATAATCCTATGTATTTAATCCTAATGTAATTTTTAGATTATAGACTTGGAAATTTAATGTCAGTAACTAAATGCTATGCTAAGTCACTTCAGTCGTGTCCGACTCTGTGCGACCCCCTAGACGACAGCCCACCAGGCTCCCCCATCCCTGGGATTCTCCAGGCAAGAACACTGGAGTGGGCTGCCATTTCCTTCTCCAATGCATGAAAGTGAAAAGTGAAAGTGAAGTCGCTCAGTCGTGTACAACTCTTAGCGACCCCATGGATTGCAGCCTACCAGGCTCCTCCGTCCATGGGATTTTCCAAGCAAGAGTACTGGAGTGGGGTGCCATAGCTAATCATTAAATCTGCAGACAGTAAATTTGCTAGAACTAGTGATAAAGACAGGAAAGTATTTGTAGTTTTTCTGGAAACTATTTTTCTTATAGTGTTTACTGTGCTCAAAAGCATTAGAATGCTACCCATTTTTCAACTGTTTTTTGTTTGAAAAGCAATGTATGTTTACTATATAAAATTTGGAAAATATAGCCACATTCAAAGAAGAAAGTAAATATCAACTGTGATCTCACAGTGATAAATAACCACGGACAATATTTTAACTTTGTATCCTGACAATACTTTCCCAGGCATATATAACTCGTGGTATATAAAGTAATGTGTGAAGCCTTCCCCCTAAATTGCGAATTCAGAGATATGAAATTGTAAATTCATGAAATTGCAGATTCAGAGTTACAAACCGTGGTAAGGACTCTTGTAAATGATGTTGAGGGGAAGGAAACATTTATCTTCTTCAGATGCTCCATCTGGGTTTATTTTTTGATAGAAAAAAAGTTCATTGCTTTGAAACCAAATTTTACTTCGTGTGGCCCCACATGTTATGAACCCAGTGGAGAAGTGATAAAAATCATGACTTTGTTACAGGGAAGATTTTAATAACTTTATAGAACAATGGAATGGAATAAGATATACATATTTTGAGTAAATATATACCACCTTAGAGCATAAAAGAGTTTATATTTTACTTTTACATGTCTTTATCATCATCCTGTTGAAGTAAATGTTTTAAAAGTTCGAATTACATTCTTTTTTCCTAAACTTGTTTCCAGAACACACATATCAATGTTATTTGTGTAAAGCATTTTACTGTAACAATTCAGTTCTTATAAATGTTTGATGTGGCTGTACTTGTCATAAATTCACATATAATAGCTTTAGAATTTCTCACCAAACCTGGCATTTTAATACAATTCTAGTGTGTTGTCGTTGTGATAGATACTAGGAGGCTAGTGAAAGGGTAAAGTTGTTATGGACTTTCACACGCTGGTGTGAGCCTTTGGTTGTTAGAAGGAAGTTCTTGCAGGTAAACCCAACCATGCCTAGTTTGGTGGGAGTCAGTGCTGGGAATGTCACGGTGTTTGGAATTGACTCTGTATCCTAAAGCCTCTTTCTGGATTTCAGTGCCCAGAGCAGCCTGGCTTTGGAGGTACTGCAGCATCACCAGCACCTGCTCATGCCAGCAGAATGTCTGCATTTTTGCCAGCAAAGCAGGAACTCACAGACCAGTGCCAGTGCATGCCACACAAGGTATGCTCGTCTTCACCTGTGCCCACGGGAAAGCCACTCCACACTGTGAGCCAGGCCTATGCGTGGCCCTGGTGCACAGAACGCAGCTTGCCCTCTAGTGCAAGTTGAATCAGGCGCCTGGGCCCCTCAGTCCCTGGGTGAGTTAAAGAGAAAGGCTTGGGTTAGGATTCCCTGGATTTCAATCTGGATAGTTCTGAGCTTTCCTGAGTGGGAAGTAGAATGAAAGGAAAATAAAGGGAGGAACCACCTGTACGACAAGTTATGTATGAGGATGAAACACATGCAAGGAATAGGCTTCAGTCATGGATATTCTGGAGAAGAAAATGGCAACCACTCCAGTACTCTTGCCTGGAAAATCCTATGGACAGAGAAGCCTGGTAGGCTACAGTCCATGGGGTCGCAAAGAGTCAGACACAACTGAGCACTTCACTTTCATTTATGGGAATTCACAAGTTGAGGGAAACACAGAGCCTACCCTTCAATACATACCCAAAGGTATTCCACATACTGTGTTTCTGTCGTATGGAGACTGTATCTGTCCAGTACTCCAAATACCCACCCAGATTTCCCCTCTGCTGTGAGTTGTATGGTGAATGCAGAAGGGCTGTTATTGCTCAAAGAATTTGTTTCGCTTGCCCTTCCCTGGCCAGGAAGCCTGAGTCCACTGAGGGACATGAATGTCTTTTGTGGATGTTAATGGCATTGTGGGACCTGTCCTTGAAGTAGGCTGAGTGACCTCTGGACAGCTTCCCTCTATACCAGTACCCAAGGGTAGGAAAACTTGTCCTAGCTCCTAGAGGTCCGAGGTGCCGTGACTTCTTGCATGCTCAGGCTCAGGGCTTCCTGTCCTGGCTGGAGGAGTGGGGAGGAGTGTAAGTTAGAAATTTAGAGGAACCTTGCATTTCCTCTACCAACCAGTACTACAGTGTGAGCTCTGTGAGAAAGGCTATACGAGGTACAGGGGGTGTGGAGGAGAGCGCATATCCCAGCCCATGACAGGTCTCCAGGAGGAGATGATGCTGGCAGGTGTTTGGAAGAGGTGGGTAGTGAGCCTTTGATGAGGGGAAAAGAGACTCCCTGCAGAGGGGTCTGCATCAACTCCCAGGAGAGCACAGCTTTGTCTTACTATTGTCAGCTGATTTATAAACTATATGTATTTAGTTCAGTGTGACCGAATATGTGTTAACACAAAATTCATTTCTGCTCAGGGACAAGCAGGCTCACCTGGACAGAAAGGAGAGCAGGTAAGACCCCACCAAATGCTGCCAGGATGAAAGTGGATATGCTCAAAGGTGACTTCAAACTTGTTTCCATCTGATTTTTTCTGTGTCCCACACAAATGTGCATTTCTGTAAAAAGCTATTGAATATATTTAAGTGTGGATTATTGAAATACGGAAGACTGTATCAGCATGTAAATCTGTTTTTGCGTTCTTAATTAGGCTGGTCTATTCTCCTGCTATGCAGGAGATCTGGGTTCAATCTCTGGGTTGGGAAGATCCCCTGGAGAAGGAAATGGCAACCCACTCCAGTATTCTTGCCTTGAAAATCCCATGGATGGAGGATCCTGGTAGGCTACAGTCCTTGTGGTCGCCAAGAGTCCGAGCAATTTCACTTTCAAAATGTACCTGTAAACCACAAGCAAAATTGTGAAGCAAGAAAGTCTGTTTCTTAGCTGGGGTTTACCCTTGTTTAGTATTTTCTTCTTCAAATACTTGACAAACTCCTGTTTGCTGACAGGTCTCCACTGGAGATTTTTTATCACTTTATTCAAACAGCTTACCTTTGTTGAACACCTTTTCTGCATGAGGCCTAGTACTAGATGTTATAGGGAATAGAAAGAATAGGCTATGTTCTCTGTTAGCGAGGATTTTTACATCTGCAAGGAAATAGAAGACCTTACAAGGCCACACGTAATAGGTCCTATAGAGGATTACAGGGACCCTAAGGGAACAGTCATTGGGAAGATCCCCTGTAGAAGGAAATGGCAGCCCACTCCAGTATTCTTTCCTGGAAAATCCCATGGATGGCGGAGCCTGGTCACAAAGAGTCAGACACGACTGAGCAAAGGGAAGAAGAAGGTAACAGTCTGGGGACTGGAGAGAGAGTGTGCTGGAGGAGATGGTGACAGCCAGATGGGTGTGGATCTGATTCTAGACAGGATTCGTGCTTAGAGACTTACCTTCCCTTCTCCCCATCCTTCTCAGAATGCAACTGTCCTCTTCCCCACTCTCTGAGTCATGTCTTTTTTTAGCTAACTACTAGATAGATTAATTCCTGCTAAGGTTAGATATTGATTATGTTCTTACTGTTTTCCAAGGTAAAGCAGATTTAAGTTCTTTTCATGTCTTAACTTGGAAGTCCATGGTTTTAAATTATTTACATAATCTACATGGACTTCTTATTTTAAAAGATAAGAGACTGAAGTCTGTTAAATGACTGATCCATCAAAGTTGCACAGAAAGCTTCAACCAAACTATCCTCACCAGCACTTGTTATATCTTGTCTTTTTGATAATAGCCTTTCTAGCAGTTGTGAGATGTTATCTCATTGTGGTTTTGATTTGCATTTTCCTGATGATTAGTGATGTTGGCCTTCTGTATATCTTCTTTGGAAAAATGTCTATGCAGATTTTCTGCCCACTCTGAATAGGATTGTGTGCTTTTTTTCCTGTTAAGTTGTATGTCCTCTTTATGCATTTTGGGTATAAAATTATATATGCCTTACCAGATGTCTGATTTGCAAATAGTATTTCCATTCAGATTTCCTGTATAAGCAATATCATATCATATTTGTCTTTCACTATCTGGCTTACTTCACTTAGTATGGACCTAATCTCTTGGTCCATCCCTGTCGCTACAAATGTCATTATTGCATTCTTTTTTATGACTGAGTAATATTCCATTGTGTATACACACCACATCTTTTTTTAAACTTATTTTATATTGTAGTATAACTGATTAGCAATATTGCTGTAGTTTCAAGTGGACAGCAAAGGGATTCAGCCATGCATATACATTTATCCATTCTCCCCGAAACTTTCCATCCACCCAGGCTGCTACATAACATTGAGCAGATTTCCCTGTTCTATACAGTAAGACCTTCTTCTTTATCCATTCTTCTGTCAATGGACAAATTAGGTTGCTTCCATGTCTTAGCTGTTGTAAGTAGCCAACACTATATATTGAAGAGACTGTCCTTTCCTCAATGTATATTCTTGACTCCTTTGTCATAAATTAATTAACCATACATGTGTGGGTTTATTTTTGGGTTCGCTATTCTGTTCCATGGGCTTCCCTGGTGGCTCAGTGGTGAAGAATCTGCCTGCTATGCAGGTGTGATCCCTGGGTTTGAAAGAGCCCTTGGAGAAGGAAATGGCAGCCACTCCAGTATTCTTGCTGGGGAAATCCCATGGACAGAGGAATCTGGCAGGCTGTAGTCCATGTGTTCACAAAAGAGGTAGACATGACTTAGTAACTAAACAATAACAACATTCTGTTCCATTGATCTATATGTCTATTTTGTGCGAATACCATACTGTTTTAATTACTATAGCTTTATAATATGGTTTGAAAACAAGATCCATCTAAATACTACCTACAGTTCACTCACTTTAGATATAAATACACACACAAACTGAAAGTGAAGGGATGGAAAAAGGTATTCCATGCAAATAGAAATCAAAAGGTAGCTGAGGTAGCTATACTAATCAGACAAAATAGTCCTTAAAGAATGTCAAAAGAGACAAAGATGACTTTTATATAATGATAAAGTGATCATTCCAACAAGAGGATGTAACATTTGTAAATATTTATGCACCTAATATATATAAAGCTAAATATATTAAGAAAATATTACCATATATAAAGGGAGAAATAATAAGTAATACAATAATAGTAGGGAATTTTAATGCCCTACTACATCAATGGATAGCTCATCCAGACAGAAAATCAATAAGGAAACATTAGCCTTAAATGATAGATGAGCCAGATGAATTTAAGAGATATATAGAATATTCCCTCTTAAAGCAATAGAATATATTTTTCTCAAGTGTAAATGGAATATTTTCTAGAATAGATTGTATTTTAGGCCATGAAACAAGTCTTAATGAATTAAAAGGATTGAAATTATATCAAGCATATTTTTCTCACCACAGTGGTATGAAACTTGAAATTAATTACACGAAGAAAACTGGAAAATTCATAGATGTTGAGATTAAACAGCATGCTACTGAGTAATCAATGAATGAAAGAAAAAATAAAAAAGAAATTAAAAAGTACCTTGAGACAAATAAAACTGGAACTATAACATACCAAAACTTGTGGGATGCAGCAAAAGCAGTTCCAGGAAGGGAGTTCATAGTGATAGGTGCTTGCCTCAAGAAACAAAAAGAGGCTTAAATAAATAACCTGACTTTCTACCTTAACAAGCCAGAAAAAGAAAATGAATGAAGTTGAAGTTAGTATAAGGGAGCAAATAAAAATTAGAACAGAAATAAATGAAATAGAGAATAAAAATACAATTGAGAAAATCAATGAAGCTAAGAGCTGATTTTCTGAAGAGATAAAAAATTGACCTGCCTATTAGCTAGATTCACAAAGGAAAAGAGAGGACTCAAATAGAATAAAAAACGAAAGAGATCATGTCACAACTGATATCACAGAAATACAAATGATAATTATTAGCAGGTTTATTAAATGCCAAGCCTATAAAATATACAAAACTGTATGAGTTATAATGTATTAAATCATTTTCCATTTATGATACATTTAAAAAATACTAACATTTGTTTTAACTTCCAGACTGCCCAAAAGTCATAATGACAAGAGATTTTTGTGGCAAGGCAAAAACAGCTGGGATAAAATATATTGATAATCTAGAGAACAAGGCAAATAATTAAACAATATACTTACTTTATTGTTTCAGTGCATGCACCAGCATTTAATTAAGCCAGCATAACCCTTGCTGTGCAAATATGAACTCAGATGACCACAGCATGAATGTTATCAGCTTTCTTTGCACTTGTAATAAACATAGGTGTATTGTTTTCTTTTGAGGATTTGATTATGAGTAAATTTCTGTTCTTGTTGTACTTTCTGATTCTGCAGCTTTAATGTACAGTAAATAAAGATGGCTTTCCATCTGTGTTTGAGTCTTGTGTATAATTTTCATTATTAGAGTAGATGCTCAAATTAGTGCCTGCATAGTTTGAAGATCAGAAGTCATTTTTGCTCTTAGGCATATTGAATAGTCAATTTTTGAAATGATCAGAAGTAGAGTGTTACTGAGGCAACCAGATAGTATTCTCAAAGTTTTCCTTTTGGTCTGTTAAGACCAAGAAAGGATATTGAAGTTGGTGGGGCAGTGTATTAGCAGGAATACCACTTTGGAGCCTGAATCATTTGGGATTCAATCCTGTCTATCTCTTACTTGCTTTGAAACTGATGCTTTATAATGCTGAGTCAGCAGCTTATTATGGAGAGGAAATACTTAGTACTAGGAGAAGGCAATGGCAACCCACTCCAGTACTCTTACCTGGAAAATCCCATGGACGGAGACGCCTGGTGGGCTGCAGTGCATGGGGTCACGAAGAGTCTGACACGACTGAGCGACTTCACTTTCACTTTTCACTTTCATGCATTGGAGAAGGAAATGGCAACCCACTCCAGTGTTCTTGCCTGGAGAATCCCAGGGACGGGGGAGCCTGGTGGGCTGCCATCTATGGGGTCGCACAGAGTTGGACACGACTGAAGCGACTTAGCAGCAGTAGCAGCAGCAGGAACTGGCACAGAGTAGATACTTAATAAATGTATGTTTTCTCTGCTTTCCTATCTACAGTGTAATTGCTTACATGTTGAAAGACAGGTGGAGATAATCCTTTTACATTGAGTTTAGTTTCTTTTATGGCTTGATCAAGAGCAAACAAATCTCTGTGAAAGAGTCGCTTAGAATTTTCAATTGATTAAATGTTTTAGGTTATAAAAATTTTGAGCTGTTATTATATGGCTACTTATAATAAATATTAATAATTTAATGATAGTTATTTCTTCAAAAGATCAATGATTTAAGTCATTCATTCAAATCTGTGTTTGTTTTGTTCCCAATATTATTTGACAAGACTTTTCTTAAATATAGTGTGCTAGTTTTTCAAGAGATTCCTTACATTGTTATGCTTAGATGATGCTGGTTAGGAGCCATCCAGAGGTAACTGTAATTTAATTTTTTTCATTAACTATAAGGTATATATTACTAGTCTTTTGGTGCACTTTACTTTCGGCCCAAGGAGATGAAATGGAACAGGTTTTGAGAACACGGTTTCCAAATCTCTTTTCAAATTATGTACTACTGATTACAATGTTCCTAAAGGTGTTAAGTTTTGAGAATCCTTACTGTAATCTGTGTCTGCTTCATAAAGAGCAAATTTTACTTTTATTTATGCCAGTTCACTATGAGTTAGACTGTTCTGAATAGTCCTGTAAGTAAATCCTGTTTCATGTGGATCAAAACCCACCAGTGGCTTCCTGTTTCCCTCAAGGTAGTACTGAAGCTCTTTCCAGGGGCCACAGTGTTCCCCACAATGAGTCAAGCCCATCCTAACTGGACTAACCATCTCTCCTGCACTCCCCCGGTTCATGTCTGTTCCAGGGTCAATGTACCAGGCTACCTATACCTGGAATTTTCTTCTAGATTTTCACTTGGCTCTTTCTGTCACATCATTTAGGCTCTGTCTCATAAATCACTTTAAAATAGAAAGGTCTTTATGACATTGCTATGTAAAAAGCATCCTTTCATTCTACCTCTATGTTCTTTATCTTCATAGCACTTTTATTGTTACTTGCCATGTTATTATTATGCCTCTGTTTATTTCCCCACTAGAATATGAGTTCTGCAAGCACCATACATAGAACAGCACATAATAGGAGCTAAAAATATGTTGAATGAATGAATGAACGTTATACCACAAAGAAAGTCTAAGTCATCAACTCAGCTGTTTCTAGAACCTGTGAATTCTGTGCCCCGTTGCCCAGGGGCCCTTGCCAGGCAAGGTGAAGAGTCAGGTTGTAGAGAAAGAACTAGGCAAGCTAAATCATAAAGAACTGTTATATTATTCACTAATGTTCTATTATACTTTTTCCTTTAAAAACCAAAAGCTTTAGAAAAAACTTTTACATAGCCTTAGCTTGATATTGCCAACTAGATAGTGAAGAATCAGAAATATTTGGAAAAAATGCCCCAAGTTTTGGCTTGACTTAATGTTTATCTGTACTGCCTATTTTCTCCTCCACACTGTGAAGCTTCATTAGTCTGATTTACGGCTGCTTTTTTCTTCATAAAGCTGATGACCTGCTCTCATGGAGAAAGGTGATTTGAGATTCAACCACTGCTCATAAGACACGCAGCTGTGGTGAGCATTCTGTGTCAGGTCACCTAATCAAACCATTCTAACCATGCCCTCTCTCCAAGACTAAACTCTGGATGACATTACATGAAATAATAATTAATGCTTTTCTTTCATTTAGACTCAATTATTGTAATTTTATGAAATCTTTTAATTCCCTTTTCTTAGCAAGTATAGTTAGCAACCTAATTACTTAGCAACCGCTTTACTTTCTCCGTTTTTTAAGACCCTTGTTAATACCTTCACCCACTTCAGAGTTGATATGCCCTCAGTTTTATAAAAGAGCAGCTCACTTTCAATGTTCCTGAACCTAAGGGGAAGTATGATCTGAGGTCTATTTGGGGAATAATTTTCCAGTTTATTTTTGTATTATTATCTTCCCTATAAAGTTCGTTTCCCCCAAAGTATAGGCTTTATGAAATAATTGCTTTGCTGGTATAGTTTCAGAGAAAGTCAAAATAATTTAAGCTGAAATAAGTTAACTTACTTGACTCTATAATGAAAAACTTTAGTACTGATTTTTTTCTACTACCCCTACCCTCTAATCTCAGTCTATGAAAGTTTCCACTCTGACTTCTCTAGTCTGTTGACCCAGAGATTACTAGTGAATTTCCCTTTATTTCCAATCCAGCATTACTTATATGCCCCTTCCAAAGGACACACCACACCAATAATAAATAATTGAATCAAAATATGTTCATAACATTTAAAGAAGGAATATTTCCCCTTAGTAGTAACCTCAGAGAAGTAGAATTTAACATTTATGGTTTTGACTTTTTGTCTATGTCATTATGGAAGTAAAGAATATTTTTTCATCCTTTCTAATCCAATATTGAACGTATTAGATTAATTGGCAAGTTCTTTTTTTTTTTTTTGCAAGTTTACTGCATCTGATATAATCTCATCTAATCTGTAGGAACTCGAAGGTGACATTTTTTTGTGTACCTTAAATAAACATGTAATATCAGTGTAATAATGGTATTATATATTCATAAAATTCTGATGTATTTATTAATCTCCACTAAGCATTAGTGATAGAGAAATTCAAAGAGTTTACATTAGTTTCCACTGTCTCAAGGATAAGTTTATTAGACTGAATTTGTGAAAGAGCTATCAAAGCAATTAAAGGTAGCTCATCAGCTTCACTGAGCAAATTTTTCCAGGCAGGTGGAAGGGCGGGAAGCAGACAAATGGAGTAAACCAGCTTCGGGGATTTTCCTGGAGATGCAATGGAAGGTCAGGCACACTAAATATAAAAATATAGGTATCTTGGAGTCTGAAATTTCATAACTTACTTGATTTGAAAGCACCAGGTACTAGTTGAAGGAACAGAGAAAGAGTCTTCCCTACCTTTGATAAATGTAAAAGAAATAACAAAGCTAAATTGTTTATGTCTGTGTGGAGAAAGTTTGAGTTTTGATTAGTACTTTGATAATTATTGCTAACTTTCTATTGGTTTATTGTCAGCAGTGTAATTTAATAACTTGTGAAAAATATGAAGAAAGAACTTAAGGTATACTCTTTGGTGCAAGCAAAAGCAACTCATACTCTTTGGTGCACGCAAAAGCAGCTCATCTATGACAACCTGAGCAGTTAGTACACATTTGAAAAACTCAGAATGACTATTCCTAAATTTCAGTGTGCAGTTGGTCTTAAAGGTGAATTGGGTACTCCTGGAATTCCTGGGGAAAGGCTATGCTGATTTGCTACTTGATTAAACTTTGTGGCTGTTTTACTCAGTTGTATCACATAGGAAGGGAAAGTGCCCAGAAAAGTCTGGTATTTGGGAGGAGGTGGAAGTGAGTCAGCAAACGGTGGCCCTGCCGGAGGGCTGCCAAAAAATGCCTGCTGTGCAATTTTGTAAATCGGGTTCTACTGGAACATAGTCATGCTCATGTGTCCTCATAGAGGCTAAGGCTGCTTTTGTGGTACATAACGGCATTTGGTGATTGTAGCAGAGATTCTAAAATGTTTGCTGTCTGGTCCTTTGCAAAACAACAGTTGCTCCAGAACATTGGCCATTATTCTAAGAGACCCAAGGCTTCTTAATTTCACTATTTTATGTTTGGTATAGTATCTTTTCTGTGATTGTGGTTTTCATTCTGTCTACCCTCTGATGGATGAGGATAAGAGGTTGATGGAAACTTCCTGATTGGAGAGACTGACTGAGAGGGAAACTGGGTCTTGTTCTGATGGGCGGGGCCAGGCTCAGTAAATCTTTAATCCAATTTTCTGTTGATGGGCGGGACTGTGTTCCCTCCCTGTTTTTTGACCCATGGTGGAGGTATTGAAGATAACGGCCACCTCCTTCAAAAGGTCCCATGCACGCACTGCTGCATGCAGTGGCCCAGACCCTGCAGCAGGCCACCACTGACCCACACCTCCGCCAGAGACTCCTGGACACTCCTGGGCAAGTCTGAGTTAGTCTCCTGTGGGGTCACTGCTCCTTTCTTCTGGGTCCTGGTGTGCACAAGGTTCTGTTTGTGCCCTCCAAGACTCTGTTTCCCCAGTCCTGTGTAAGTTCTGGTGGCTCTATGGTGGGGTTAATGGCAACCTCCTCCAAGAGGGCTTATGCCATACCTGGATCTGCTGCACCCAGAGCCCCTGCCCCTGCAGCAGACCATTGCTGACCCGGACCTCCACAGGAGACAGACACTCAAAGGCAGGTCTGGCTCAGTGTCTGTGGAGTCTGCTGGTGCACAAAAGGTTCTGTTGAGCCCTCCGAGTGTCTCTGGTGGGTATGGGGTTTGATTCTAAATTCAATTTTGCCCCTCCTACCATCTTGCTGTGGCTTTTCCTTTGCCCCTGGATGTGGGGTATATTTTTTTGGTGGGATCCAACATTCTCCTGTAGATGGTTGTTCAGCAGTGAGGTGTAATTTTGGAGTTCTCGCAGGAGAAGACTGCATGTCCTTCTACTCCACAGTGTGCATGGGGAGAGCTCTCTGATGAGATGTAAAACCCTCAGGCCAACTGTGAACTCAAGTGTGTTTCCCAGGTTCCCTGGTCCTGGTTTGGCATCGGTGGCTCCAAGCCCTCAGCCATCCCCGAGCCGTGGCCTCTGGTTACACCTTATCACAGCCACCTGTCAGTCTCTCTGGCCCCTCTGGGTACACGGGGAAGGAGAAGGAGAAGTAGGGAGGGAAGGGGGGAGAAGGTGAGAGGAAGAAAGTGGGGAAAACCTCTAGACCATTCAGCTATGACCTAAATCAAATCCCTTATAATTACACAGTAGAAGTGAGAATTAGATCCAAAGGACTAGATCTGATAGACAGAGTGCCTGATGAACTATGGACAGAGGTTCGTGACACTGTACAGGAGGCAGTGATCAAGACCATCCCAAAGAAAAAAAATGCAAAAAGGCAAAATGGCTGCCTTGAAGAGGCCTTACAAATAGCTGAGAGAACAGAAGCTAAAGGCAAAGGAGAAAAGGAAAGACATACCCGTTTGAATGCAGAGTTCCAAAGAATAACAAGGAGAGATAAGAAACCTTCTCCAGTGATCAATGCAAAGAAATAGAGGAAAACAGTATAATGAGAAAGATCTCTTCAAAAACGTCAGAGATACCAAGGGAACGCTTCATGCAAAGATGGGCACAATAAAGGACAGAAATGGTATGGACCTACAAGAAGCAGAAGATATTAAGAAGATGTGGCAAGAACACACAGAAGAACTGTACAAAAAAGACCTCCATGACCCAGATAACCATGATGTTGGGATCACTCACCTAGAGTCAGACATCCTGGAAGACAAAGTCAAGTGGGCCTTAGGAAGCATCACTACAAACAAAGCTAGTGGAGGTGATGGAATTCCAGTTGAGCTATTTCAAATCCTAAAAGATGATGCTGTGAAAGTGATGCATTCAATATGCCAGCAAATTTGAAAAACTCAGCAGTGGTCACAGGACTGGAAAAGGTCAGTTTTCATTCCAATCCCAAAGAAAGGCAATGCCAAAGAATGTTCAAACTACCACACAATTGTACTCATCTAACACTAGCAAAGTTGCCGCAGTTCTGCTTATGGGGCAAGAAATTACAAATTTAAAGATTAAATTGTCTTTAAGGTGCCATGCTGAATTTAAATGGATGTGCGTTACCCCTCTACAAGTGAATGAGTCCATGCACTCTTGGGAACGCATTAGGAATCATATTTTAGGCGTCTGGAATCATTCAGATTTTAGTGTTGCTATTCTAAGTTACATCAGGATATTCAGAATATGAAGCAGGCGGAGTCTGACTTTTCCTCTCAATGGCTTTCTAATTCCCTTTTTGAAAATCTGGAGGGGTATCTTTCCCATGGATCCTTTTCTACAATAATGATTAATGTGGCCATGTGCTTATGCCTTTAGTTCTGATTTGTGTAATGGCCCTGTGCCTTTTCAGAATACTCAGCTAAAGTGTTTCTGCTCTATCTACTGAGTTTCATACCTATGCTCTAAAAAATAAAAAAGGGGGAGATGTCGGGAGCCACGTTAGGCATTACTGACAAAATGGAGGCACGGCCCCAGCCCCCTCCCCACATTCCGCAGGCACGGACATGGGATGAAGGAGTCAGGCCTTGTAATTCTGACTTGTTTTTTCCTCTCCTCGGCTGAGTTGACTGAAAAGGAATATTAAGGTGCTTATTGTTCTTGAGAGGAGCATGAGAAGGCCCAAAGCCTTCTGCAGCTGTGCTCAGAATAATTTATAAAGTTAATCATTGACATTGGTTTAAGGACTTTTACAAAAAAGTGTTCCAGGATGAGCACAGAGGCCACAGCTTGAGGCCATGCGAGGGATTGCTATCTGAAGCCTATTTGTGAGGAAAATGTTTATGGCAAAGGAGTTTACTGAATTTAGGGCTTAGAAATAATTAAAATAGTTAGAGGTTAAAGATTTAAGGAATGTTGTAAAGTTAGCATATTTTACTATAGCTTATAGAGGTTAGGAATTTTAGAGATACTACAGCTGCTGCTGCTGCTGCTAAGTCCTTAGGGGAAAACAGGATTTAGAAAGATAAGAAATAAATTGAGGAATGTAGCATGAGTTACAATGTAATCACAAGTTAACTATAGGACACATAAGAGGAAGTAGATAATAGATGGTAAAGCTGATTCAGAGAGAAGCGCTGAAGTAGGAACTCTGTTTGAAGAGCAACAATGATTTATGGAGATAATAAATCTGGGTGAGGGGGAAATGAAAATGTCAAACCTCTGACTTAATGTTTTTGTAAAAGTATAGGAGAGAATCTTAAACTTGAAATAAACAGGCAGTCCAAAAAACTGAGAGGCTGTCTGGTTCACCAACACCGTTCATCTCTTCAGGTTGAATCCCTGGCTGCTGAACTGGACTCTGGCACAAAGTAATGCTCAAAATCTTCCAAGTCAGGCTTCAACAATATGTGAACTGTGAACTTCCAAATGTTCAAGCTGGATTTAAAAAAAGGCATAGGAACCAGAGATCAAATTGCCAACATCTGATGGATCATCAAAAAAAGCAAGAGAATTCCAGAAAAAAAAAAAAAAAATCTACTTCTGTTTTACTGACTATGCCAAAGCCTTTGACTGTGTGGATCACAACAAACTGTGGAAAATTCTTAAAGAGATGGGAATACCAGACCATCTGACCTGCCTCATAAGACATCTGTATGCAGGTCAAGAAGCAACAGTTAGAACTGGACATGGAACAACAGACTGGTTCCAAATTGGGAAAGGAATACATCAAGGCTGTATATTGTCACCCTGCTTACTTAACTTACATGCAGAGCACATCATGCAAAATGCCAGGCTGGATGAAGCACAAGCTGGAATCAAGATTGCTGGGAGAAATATCAATAACCTCAGATATGCAGATGACACCACCCTATGGTGGAAAGCAAAGAACTAAAGAGCCTCTTGATAAAAGTGAAAGAGGAGAGTGAAAAAGCTGGCTTAAAACTCAACATTCAGAAAACTAATATCATCACATCTGGTCCCATCACTTCATGGCAAATGGATGGAGTAACCATGGAAATAGTGAGAGACTTTACTTTCTTGGGCTCCAAAATCACTGCTGATGGTGACTGCAGCCATGAAGTTAAAAGACGCTTGCTCCTTGGAAGAAAAGCTATGACCAACCTAGACAGCATATTAAAGGTCTGTCTAGTCAAAGCTATGGTTTTTCAAGTGGTCATGTATGGATGTGAGAGTTGGGCTATAAAGAAAGCTGAACACCAAAGAGTTGATGCTTTTGAACTGTGGTGTTGGAGAAGACTCTTGAGAGTCCCTTGGACAGCAAGGATATCCAGCCACTCAATCTTAAAGGAAATCAGTCCTGAATATTAATTGGAAGGACTGATGCTAAAGCTGAAACTCCAATACTTTGGCCACCTGATGCAAAGAACTGACTTATTGGAAAAGACCCTGATGCTGGGAAAGATTGAAGAAGGAGAAGGGGGCGACATGGAATGAAATGGTCGTATGGCATCACCAACTCAATGGACATGAATTTGAGTAGGCTTCGGCGGTTGGTGATGGACAGGGGAGCCTGGCGTGCTGCAGCGCATGGGGTCACAAAGAGTCAGACATGACTAAGGGACTTCACTTTCTTTCTTTTTCTTTGATTTACAAGGTTTTGTTAGTTTCAGGTGTGTAGCAAAATGATTCTGTTACACTGATATATATCTATATCTATGTAGATATATCTGTTTATATAGATAGATATAAATAAAATAAATCTACACTTTTCCAGCTTCTTTTCCTCTACAGGTTATTACAAGATATTGAATATAGCTCCCTGTGCTATATGTGGGCCCTTGTTTATCTGTTTTATGTCTAGTAGTATGTATATGTTAATCCCCAACTTCTTATTTATCCCTCCCCTCCTTTCCTCTTTGGAAACCATAAGTCTGTTTTCTATATCTGTGATTCTATTTCTGTTTTGGAAATAAGTTAATTTATATCATTTTTTTTTAGAATCCTCAAATAAGCAACCATATGATATAGTATCTTTTAATATGCATTTCACTGCAGACATAAACTAAACATTTAAAAATATAGTACATATGAGATAAGTAACAATACAAGAAATCTATTTCAATCCATGAGTAAAATGGCTTTTACATTGTCTTCCCTAATACTGTAAAGATGATTCTAAATGATGAATCTACTCACAAGAAGTTAGCATGCTTATTCAGCAAACTTGAAAAAAAATGCTATATTTGTAAATTAAACTGCAATTACCTTGTCTTGTTTTTCACTTAAATTGTTAAATTATTAGAGTTCGCATGTTTGATGCTAAGAAAATTCTCTTCTTCAGTAAATTAAGTTTAACATAGATTTCCATAGCTGTTCTAGCTGCACTAAGTACTGCCTCATTATCCAGATGGTTGTGACCCTGTGGTTATTAACTTAACATTGTCACTAGAGTGAAGCTGAAGTGCTAGGAGGTTCAGAAGTTACTTTCTGAGTCCTTCTTAAGCATGTTTCGGATGTCTGAATGCTTCTTTGTTTTTCTTAGGAATTATTCAGTCTAATATCCAAATTATTTACTCTTGTAAATGTCAAAATCTGTAAAACTGAACAAACTTTGTCAAACAGTGATACCTTGCTGCAAGGTATTTGGGCTTATTTGTGCTGCTATCATTAAACGAAGGCTCTTCAATAAGTAAAAGTTCCTTCAGACATCTGTTTAAAGGTCTAATTCCTTCAAAATGCAGTATCCTCCAGAGAACACTATGAAATTTCCTAACTCTTAAAAGAGATTGCTCCATCCACATTTGCTTTGTACGTTCATTTCACCAGTCTCTTCCTAAAATAACAATCAGATCGTTAAGATTTCAGATCATTGGGGTTTGAAAAATTACTTGAATATGCAAACTTTTTTTTTAAGCCAAGTAAAGAATCACTGGAGGACTTGGACTATAAAATAGACTATTAGACTTCTTTATTTTGGGGTGTAAAGTAAGATTTATATGTGTTTACATGATGAATGATGGGAAAGCAGATAAAATTCTCCTGTTGTACTCTAAAACATAATTTACTAAGATTGGTATTGAACACTGTTAATTGAATTCTGTGCACCAAGATGACATTTCTTGGATCCTATTTGCAGAAACTCCAAAACTTATAAAAGTAGATATAAGGTTGTCTGTGAAGGAAGCTCTCAACTCCTGAAAAGGTGCTCTCAGCAGACAGGGCTCAGTACTAGAGCTTCAGAGGCTCCACCCTGGCAGAAGTTGATCAAATCCATCGGAGTAAGAAAGCAGCAGACAAGGAAGTGGAGAATGCAAGTCAAGAAACTCTCCAGAAAAATACAGGGTTTCTTAGAAAAGAGAGGGCATTTTAGGCTGAGCGAAGGAACTGGAGCAAAATGTGGTGTTACAGAGACAAACACGACTCAGAATTCAATATGCTACTGCCTTTTTTAGAAGCCCAAATTTGTAGAGAACATTTCATGTGATGAGTCATCCTACACTCTACCTATAGTAAGAGTTCAATAGATACAAGAGAACATTCCAGCTGGAGATGATTCATTTGGACTTGGTATTTCTGGGAACAGGAATATTCAGCCCCAGGGGCCCATTTGGTCAAAAAGATGACAGGAGTGAGTCTCACAAGATCTGAGTGAAGACACCATCTGCAGGAAACTTAAAAGCTAGCGTGGTAGAGGAGTCGTGGCCGTGGTGCAGTTGTCCTGGCAAACCCGTTTTCATGTTTCCCACAGCGATTTGCTTGGCTTGAACTTACTTGAGTTGCTCTCAGAGAGCCTCACAGACAAGCAGAGAACCTGTGAAGCCTCCTGTGGGGCTAAACACGGTATCGGGCTGCGCTCAGCTCTTGGGTCCTGGTTTCCCGCATCTTCTGGGACCTTTGCAGTGTCTGTAGAATCACCAAGTTGTTGACCATAGCCTTTCTTCGAGGTCCCACTGATGGGGCTAGGTCTGCTTCTAACGTGTCATTCATTTAGCTGTTAAAGGGCTATAACACTCATCAGTGAAAAAATGTCACCTCAAGAGTGTTTTTCTCACTTCTGTAATCCACAGGTTACCATTTATTTAAAATATCTCTAATAAATATATGCAAAACGAAAAGAGCTCAATAAAGCTGCTATGTTATCTGATTGCATGATTCGTAAGTTTTAAATATTTGACTCCAATGAAAATATATCAATTTTTTTATTTTAAACTTTCAGAAATTTTAAATTATATTGTAAAGATGGGTACTTATGTCTGGGGTAAAATATTTCCATTGTTTTATAATGAAAATAACTTGATTCTAAGTTTCCAAAGAAAAATCCTTCCTAAAGTATCATGTAGCTTCAAAGGTGTGCTCCCACAGTCTTAACCCATCACCTGAAGTAACCACACAGCATCTCCAAGCTCATCTTGGACTCTGCTTCTCTGCGTTTGTGATTCTCTGGGGTTCTTGTCTTAGAAGTGCTTAAGAGTTCTGTTACAAGGCAAAATAAAACAAGGTGAATTGGTTCACTCGGAACAAGAACATATGCAAAGTGCCATAGAACATATATCTCAGGTATCATATTCTCAAAGTGAAGTTTATTTTAAGGTTTAATATTTAAACTAGACTTCCCTGGTGGCTCAGATGGTAAAGCATCTGTCTACAATGCGGGAGACCTGGGTTCCATCCCTGGGTCGGGAAGATCCCCTGGAGAAGGAAATGGCAATCCACTCCAGCTACTGTTGCCTGGAAAATCCCATGGACAGAGGAGCTTGGTAGGCTACAGTCCATGGGGTCGCAAAGAGTTGGACACGATTGAGCGAGCGACTTCACTTTCCTTTCACTTTAGTCATGTTAATGAATGGAAGCCCACCCTCAGCAGCACAGAGTAGAATTTGTATAATAACTGCACTTTACACTTACGTACAGTGTGATACATGTATTAAATTCAATGATTTGCATGTAAATCCCATTATCCTAAAATAAACCTATACTTTGAAGTTTGATAGCAGTAAATATTTTTAAATCAAGGCCCTGAACAAAGTATTAGTTTCTTGAGGTGGCATTTTTCTTCTGGGGCCTAGGAGAAAAATAGTATAGTGAACACTATATTATGAAATCAGTTGATGGATTATGGAATCATGAGGACTTTAAAGATAAGAACTATAATATTGTAAAGTAAAAAAATAATAATTAAAAATTTAAATTAAAAAAAGAACTATAATATTTAATTATGCTTTTTTGTAATTATAATATGTATCACCTTGCACAGATTTGCATAGATTTTCTAACCTGATAATATATGTGACCTTACTGCCAACACATGGCAGGAAAATAACTGTTCCCTTTACAATTATTCAGCTTAGCTAGGATTTTTATAAGAGATTTGGTAAGCTTCCCGTTCTGGGTTCATATAAGAAAATCTACTCTATGTAGCAAATGTTCTTAGATGTTAGTCACTAAGGACTTCTGGTAAGCTCACTTGGACAGAAACCTCTGTGAGTCAAAATGAGGACTTTGGATGGTCCAGTTTCCAGGAAGAGTGAGTGGTTTAATAAGATCACACAAGTGCGTACATACATATATAGAGCATGCACACACACATACGTGTACTCACAACTCACATCCTCATGATGTGCAGTGGGAAAATGAGATTTGGACACTGGGAGCAAATCCTGCCCTCTGTGTTACCTCCAGATTTCTCACTCAGAGTATGCTTGCCTTCATTACTTCATTATTGCAGATAAAAAACTGCTTCACTCCCTATTTCATGTATCAGATATGCTTTTTAAGGATAGTTTTTTAAAATATGAATAATTATAGAGCCTAATTTATGCTAAAACCAATTTTTTAATCTTCTGAATTATTTGGAATTTGTCTTAAAATGTTTATTTTTGAGGGAAAACTTTTAGAATGTTAATTTTACTTTTCATGGAGCAAGTGTGCAGTAAGTGATGGCCATCACTGTTCTACCATTCAGTTATTAAATACCCAGAGTTAGAAACATCTTGGGTTTGAATCCCAGCTCAAAGCCTTGCTCTGTGTAATTTAGGGCACATCGCTTATTGTTTCTAAGTTCTCTTTTTATGAAATAAAAATTATATTGTATCAATTTCCAGTTTTGTCTTAAAGATGAGCTGAAATAATTCATGAGAGTCCCAGCTCAGGACCTGATATATAAATATTTGGTAAACAATAGAAATAATTTTTTAAAAAAGCAGTTTGATTATTTTGTTATTCTAAACTCTAGCTTACTAAAAGACTAAATAAACTAGAACTCATTTGAGTGAATATATATTATTTATTCAAAATATATCAAGTGGAAAATTTAAAGTAAAAATTGCATATCTTAGATAACTTTGACTTCTTAAAACAAACTGGATATTAGGACTTGAATGAATTTTCAACCTAACTGAAAATTTCATGAGTACAAACTTTTACAATAATAATAGCAGCCATTAACTAAATGATTATATGTGTTAAATGTTTATTATGTGTCAAGAGACTTCTTTACATTATTTCATTAATTCCCCACTATATCTCTATGAGGTGTGATTTATTGTTATTGTTTCATAAATGGAGAAACTTCCCCAAATTTTCACCACTAACTCCGGGACTTGGTGATGGACAGGGAGGCCTGGCGTGTTGCAGTCCATGGGGTCGCAAAGAGTCAGACGCGACTGAGTGACTGAACTGAACTGAATAAATAGTGGAATCAGAATCTGAATCTCTACCCACATGAATCCATGGTTTTTGCATCTTTACCATGTTTTCTTCTCTGAAGTGCCCCTGAGCTGCTTACTTTTTTTTTTTTTTTTTTTTTTTTGCACACAGTTCCAAATTACATCTTAAATTTGTTTGCCTGCAGCCTAGAGAAGGAACTGCAAAGGGGGCTTTCCTCCTTCCTGTTCCAGGGAGAGCAGTATCCCTTGTCTTGAAGTCTGTGGGTTCCTTTTTTTTTTTAATTCTTTCTTTTTTCTTTTTTAAATTATGAAAGTATGACTTGGAAAATACAGAACAAAGTTACGTATAGTTCAACTGTATATTGCAATTACTTTTTAAGTAGATAAATTAAGATTTTAATTGGACAATATCAAACTCTCAAAAATTTATAGAATGGACAGAAAAGTAGGAGGATATAGTAGACCTGAAATGCACTATGAACCAATTCAACATAATTAAGATTTATACAATTTTCATACAACAGTAAGATACAAATTCTAAGTTCCCATAGACTAAGAGACACTGGAATATATTCAGGGGGACAAAGCAAGGTGCAAAAACTTCATGGTCTAAAGGTATTGAAATCACATAGAGTCTGTTCTGTTATTACCGTGGAATTGTTATTATAGAAATTCAATATCAAAAGATATTTGAAAAAAGCCCACATAATTTAAAGTGCAATGTGACATTTACCAAAAGAGATCTTTGACTTAGCCATTGAAAGCCTCAGTAAAGTTAAAAGACTGACGAAACACAGAGGGTGATTGCAGAGAAAAAAACATTTAAATGAAAAATTAACATCAAAATGAAAAATTAATATCAAGTATACTTTAGAAACCCCATGTATTTGGAAATTAAATGTGAAGTCTATAGACCCTTATTTTAGGCTCAATATTTTGATTTAGTAGGGAAAAAATGAAATTTAGTTTGCTTATTTAAAATACATTTGAACCAATAGTACATAAGTGTTCCTTTCTCTCTGCATCTTTGGCAACAGTTGTTATCTTTTGTCTTTTTTTATAAAAGTCATTCTAACATGTTAAATGATATTTCCTTGTGGTTTTGATTTGCATTTCTTTAAGTTAATGATCCTGAACACCTTTTCATGTACATGTTGGCCATTTGTAGACTTCTTTTGAGAAATGTCAATAATCTGCCTGTCATTAGAGATAACCCTCCCAACCTCAGAAAATTATGTCCACCTCTTGAAAATCATCACCATGTTTTTCACCAAATGAAAGGATTTTGTGTAGCTTTACCTTCTGAAATAAGTACTATGAAAACAATACAGTTTTATTTTGTTTGGTTTCCAAATTCAAAATTATATTTGAAATATTCTTTCAAGTTTGCCACTCTTGACTCTCTGGAGATCTTGTCTGTCCTGCACGTCCACCTCCAGGCAGGCCAGTCATGGGAACACTCTCCAGATTAATCTAATCTCAACATCTAACCAAAAAATTCTCTCTTTATGCTCTCCACCAAATATGCTTTTGACATCTAAATATGTATATTTTTTTATTCACTTGACCAAAAGGATTTAGATATTCATTTGATCAAAAATACAAGTGCTTCACTTAGTGTCATGACTTTATTAAAAAAAAAAATCACACTTCTAGAGGTAAAAAGTCACATGCACTAAGGCTCCAGAGTAGTGTATCTGATAAAGTGGTGAGAGTTGCCAAGTTGCAGTTCTTAAAAATAGCCAGACTAACTATCCTCATTGTGATCTGTTTTGTGTGACGGGTCTTTTCACCATAAACTCTGAAGCCCCCAGTATTTGTAGCAGGATGAGACTAAACCGGGGAAATCCATTGTTCCCTAACTGTCTTTGTATTTCTTTTCTGTTGGAAAATGAAATGACTCTGATCTTTGCATCTCAATTTTCCCTTAAAAAGACATTTTATGAGAAGACTGCAGCTTCAGGAAGAAAAGGCAGATGCTGTTACAATTTATAAAAGCACAGACAAGGGTGGTAGCTGTTGTGAATTATAATGAACTCTGCAGCAGCCCTGGTCCAGATGTAGCATTAATGTCTGAGAAACTCTGAAACTTACAGGAGTGTTTTGAGAAAACTACAGAATTTTTGTCATTTGGCTTTCTCCCTGTATTATCTGGTTTCACCCAGCTTGCCAGTGAAATTAAGAATTAAGACTAATTTCAGAGTTCTTCCCAAGTTAAAAAAGTTAAAATATCTATTTATATGTGACAACTTATTGTCTGAATTGCAAACTAAATAAGGAGAAAAAAAAAGTGCAACACAGCTTTATTCTAAAAATGGGATATTTCCGTTCTGTGAATTGTCAAGATTTATAAAACTGGTACAGGCTCTATGTTAGAGAAAATACCTCTTAACAGAGAATCGCATGTATACTCTTGTATTTCAGAGAATTCTGCAGTAAATGAAGGGGTAGTTAAATCTGGACATAGGATTGAACTTCTCATCATAAGCAATGTCTATTTATGGAAGAAAAATGACCACAAAGAAAACAGTTTTGTCACACTACTTGTTGGCTTCACTTACTAAAGTTACAAGAATGATACTTGAATTATCAGTGAAAAGTGACTGCCTTTGCCTAGCATAAGTCTCATTTAATTGTGTTATCTGCGGGCAGTCTATTGATACAGCTAGCACCAAAATAAACAGAAACCTGAGAAGGACAGAGGTAATAGAAGAACAGGAAAAAGAAAAAGAAACTTGCTCACTCTGCAGTTGATTTTATTTCTTAATGGTTTCTTATTCCCTCCTAATGCCTTCCACTCACACCCCAAGTGGAGCAGTTGGCAGAGAACACAACAGATGGATGACAGGCTCGACACATGCAGTCTCTCTGGCACCCAGGCACTCGACTTTTATTTGCTAAACAGTTAGCCAGATTTTAAGACGCTAGTCTGCTAATGTTCCTGTTTCGTTTAGTGCACCGTGAGAATCTAGCACACAAATATTAAAACATTGCCATAAAAAAGATCACACAGTCTCTGTTTCTCTGCGTGGTTTAGTGGCTAATTGTTTTATTCTTTTTAGAATTTATTTTGTTGAAGTATAGTTGATTTGCAATGTTGGGCTAATTGCTGCAAATTGATTCAGTTATACATGTAATATACATATATATATATACACACACATACATACATATACATCGTCTTTCATATTCTTTCACATTACGCTTTATCACAGGTACTGAATTCAGTTCCCTGTGCTGTACAGCAGGACCTGGTTGTGTGGCCCTCCTATATAACAGCTTGCATCTGCTGTCCTAGCCTCCCACTCCACCCCGCCCCCTGCCCTCCTGCACCCACATCTGTTCTCTACGTCTGTGAGTCTGGTTCTGTTTTGTAGAGATATTCCCGTGTGTCATTCTTTTAGATTCCACATAAAAGTGACATCACATGATACTTGTCTTCCTCTGTCTGACTTACTTCAATAGTATGATCATCTCTAGATTCACCTATGTTGCTGCAAATGACATTATTTCATATTTCAATTTATTTTATAACTGAGGCTTCCCTGGTGCCTCAGTGGTAAAGAATCTGGTTGCCAATTCTTTGAGACTATAAGAGATGTGGGTTCAATTCCTGGGTCAGACAGATACCCTGGAGAAGGAAGTGGCAACCCACTTCAGTATTCTTGCCTGGGAAATCTCATGGACAGAGGAGCCTTGTGGGCTACAGTCCAAGGGGTTGCAAAAGAGTCGTATAAATCTTAGAGACTAAACAACAACAAACACCAAAATACTCGATTCTCTATGGGCACCACATTTTTATCCATTCACCTGTCAGTGGCCATTTAGCTTGTCTCCATGTCTTGGCTATTGTGGCTAGTGCTGCTTGAACACAGGGATGCATGTGTCTTTTCTAATTGCAGTTTTATCCTCATTATTTATTCCTGGTGTAGGTTACTGAGATATGCACTAGTGGGTTTAGAGATGCACTTGGTATTTTCTATAGATGTCTACAAGCCCAGATATTAGGATTTTCTTAATGTGGATGGGTCTACATGAGATTTTAGCAGCTTGGTCAGGGACGTCATAGCACATGGAAGGTCCTTCCTGAGGCTGCTGGGTAAGAGAATAAGGTTCTAGAGGATAACCACAGACAGTCAGTATGTTTCTTTCCTCCCACCATCACTGCATTTTCACAGATTACTGAATTCAAAACACAAGAAAAATTGCATCTTTTCCATGAAGGCTTCTTGGCCACGAGGCAGAATTAGCAGCCCTGGACTCTGCTCACATAGCACTTTATTTATATTACCCACATAGTCTGTGTCCCAGTCCCCTGTGTGAGCTCCTGGAGAACAAGGGCTAGGGGTGCCCCTCATGCCTGTCACCCCATCACCCGGCCAGCACGTGGCATCTGCTTGGTTCTGCCTAATGCTTGTTGAGTTGTTCAGAACTCAGGGGGACTTAGCTCCAGGACAATAGATAAGAGAAACACAGGGTGATTGTCAGACAATCATTCTGAGGAGGATTGGAAAGGCCCCCAGATGCTGAAAGGCTTCAGTGAAAGTCTCTGTCTTTCACTGTCTGTGGAAGTGGGGTTTGGGGAAGCAGAAACAGAGGGGAGAGTGTGCAGCCCCAGAACTGGCTTCCCATCTCCCCAGGAGCAAGCAGGCTGTCCCTTTTCTCTCAAGCAGAAGTCTCCAGGTGATCTTGCTGTCTTGTCCTCTGTGTTAGGTTTGGAAATCTCCTGACTTTCTTACAACATTGCAAAGGTGTGTTCTTCCTCCAGACTTTCACAACTGTTTCCCTCAGGACTAAAGAAAAGTAGCTGGTGCCTTCAGTGCCTTCAGTGTGTTGAAGTAACTGATATGGAGTAGAACTATAAATTACCCAACCCGAGCACTACGGACCGGAAGTAGTTTGCAGTTACGGGTGTCTCACTGTCCCCAACAGGAGCTTACTGATGACGCTGTCCCCCTCGTTATGTCTTCAGTTGTCTTCCATGTGTTAGAATACTTGATTCAGATGTCCGCTGCTCCTCTCCAGATATTTCAGTGGATGATTCGCTTCGGTTGTCTTCTGTTTCCCTGGTACTTTTGTGACGCTTCAACATCACTTCAAGACTGCCTTCCAGCTGCTCTCACAAGAAAGTGAAGTATCCACACACTCATTGTTAACAGATCCACTGTAAGAAAGCCATTCTGCTGACATAAATCTGGAGCCCAGATTTTGTAATGAGGTCAGCAACATTGGCCAAAACTCAAATCCCTAACTTGGCTATAAATGGAAAGAGATGTTTACTTACCCAAACTATTTCAAAATTTTTTGTTTTTTTATTTGAATAATGTAGCTTAGATGGTACAGAGTCCGGCTGCAGTGCAGGAGACTTGGGATCCCTTGGTCAGGAAGATTCCCTGGAGAAGGGAATGGCTGGCTACCCACTCCAGTATTCTTGCCAGGAGAGTCCCATGGACAGAGAAACCTGGCAGGCTACAGTTCATGGGGTCACAAACAGTTGAATATGACTGACTTTCACTTTCTTTCTTTCTTTTTTTCCAGTGTAATTTGCACTCCAGTAATTTGAAAAAGGATTGTAAAAATATCCTCTTTGAAAGGAGAATTTAGCAGTTTTAGTTGATCACACATTTACTGTATATACAAGCAGTTTAGCCTTGAAAAAGCAAGTTATAGTAATGCAAGTATTGTCTAATATCCAGAACAACATTGTGTGTGTGTGTGTGTGTGTGAGTCCTAATCTCTACTCTGTGCACTTGAGATTATGTGTGGAATAAATAATGTGCTGAGTTCTCAGTGTCACATTTTAAAGGAGTGTGTGTGCCCAGGGGACAGTTACTATGACATTAAAGGACTCCAAACACTCATTTGAAAAATGATTGGCTTGCTGAATAAGCTTCATGCTGACAGAAAGGGATGTCGTGTGTAAGACCCATATGATATTTGTCCTGTGTGAAATAAGACCAGTGGCAGAAATTTGGGGCTCAGAAGACACTGTTTCAGTATCCACACATCAAACTATGTTGTTTTGTGCTCCACAATACGAATTAAAAGCAAACATGGCTGACTTTTAAAGAGCTTTCAGTAGGGTCAGTACCTTAATTCTTTGGTGAAACTGGTGGACACAAATGTATCAATTTACCCCTGACCCTGTGTGTAAGAATACTCCCCCTGCTTGTTTTCTCCTGTGTTCCTCTGCATATACTGTGTACACACATAGACTCAGGTTAAAAGTTTCTACTAACAGTAGATGTTGAGTTCACCTGTTACTAACTCCCCACGGTTATATTACTGTGATTAAGACATGTATTGACCATGTATTACCTTTGGTGGGCTGGCTTTCTCTTCTTTGAAAGATTCACAAAAATAAGTAATAATAGGATCTCATTCATTTTTTTATTAAGAATGTTTTAAATTTGCCTTATTCTGAACATTCATGTGAATATATCCCCATGTGTTAGCTGCATAAAGGATCCAACAAATACAAGAATTAAAAAAGTTTGAAGTTTTCAATCCTATGCAGTATATAGCTTTTTTAATTTAACAATTTAGCTTTTGAAATGAAGTCTTCACACATAGGAGGAAAAAATACTCCTCCCTGAAATAAAAGGACTCTGATTGGATGAAATATCTGAAAAAAACCATAGGAGGTGTATGTTTTATTTCCTAAAATATTTAGTTGAGTGGCAGGAATGTAAGAACCATATAAAAATTCAATCATGAAAGATTATGGTCTAAGTACAGCAGGACTGTTGTCGGAAAGGCAGAGGTCAGGTTGCTGCTGCTGCTGCTGCTAAGTCGCTTCAGTTGTGTCCGACTCTGTATAACCCTATAGTCACCAGCCCACCAGGCTCCCCCGTCCGTGGGATTCTCCAATCAAGAACACTGGAGTGGGTTGCCATATCCTTCTCCAATGCATGAAAGTGAAAAGTGAAAGTGAAGTTGCTCAGTCGTGTCCAACTCTTAGTGACCCCATGGATTGCAGCCTACCAGGCTCCTCCATCCATGGGATTTTCCAAGCAAGAGTACTGGAGTGGGGTGCCATTGCCTTCTCCGGAGGTCAGGTTAGTGATACACAAAATCAAAATCGGATTTACTTCTGGCTTCCTCCTTTATTGGTTTTCATGTTAGGATTCTGGCATTGGACTTGAGATATTTATTTCAGCTATTTCACTCAGCACTCAATTTAAGTAAATTTTCTATTAATGAATATGAATTAATTAGTGGGAAAAGGTGATGGGATTCCAATTGAGCTATTTTAAATCCTAAAAGATGATGCTATGAAAGTGCTGCACTCAATATGTTGAGTGCTGAAATTTGGAAGACTTAGCAGTGGCCACAGGACTGGAAAAGGTCAGTTTTCATTCCAGTCACAAAGAAAGGTAATGCCAAGAATGCTCAAACTACCACACAATTGCACTCATCTCACACACTAGTAAAGTAATGCTCAAAATCATCAAAGCCAGGCTTCAGCAATATGTGAACCGTGAACTTCCAGATATTCAAGCTGGTTTTAGAAACGGAAGAGGAACCAGAGATCAAATTGCCAACATCCGCTAGATCATCAAAAAAGAAAGAGTGTTTCATAAAAACATCTATTTCTGCTTTTATTGACTATGCCAAAGCCTTTGACTCTGTGGATCACAATAAACTGTGGAAAATTCTTCAAGAGATGGGAATACCAGACCATCTGACCTGCCTCTTGAGAAACCTGTATGCAGGTCAGGAAACAACAGTTAGAACTGGACATGGAACAACAGACTGGTTCCAAATAGGAAAAGGAGTAGGTCAAGGCTGTATATTGTCACCCAGCTTATTTAACTTATATGCAGAGTACATCATGAGAAATGCAGGGCTGGAGGAAGCACAAGCTGGAATCAAGATTGCCAGGAGAAATACCAATAACTTCTAATACCAATCATTTTTAATACCAATAACTTTTAAATACCAATAATTTTCCAAATTTCTTTGGCAGAAAGCAAAGAAGAACTAAAGAGCCTCTTGATGAAAGTGAAAGAGGAGAGTGAAAAAGTTGGCTTAAAGCTCAACATTCAGAAAACGAAGATCATGGCATCCGGTCCCATCACTTCATGGCAAATAGATGGGGAAACAGTGGAAACAGTGGCTGACTTTATTTTTCTGGGCTCCAAAATCACTGCAGATGGTGATTCAGATCAGATCAGATCAGTCGATCAGTCGTGTCCGACTCTTTACGACCCCATGAATCGCAGCACGACAGGCCTCCCTGTCCAACACCAACTCCCGGAGTTCACTGAGACTCACGTCCATCGAGTCAGTGATGCCATCCAGCCATTTCATCCTCTGTCGTCCCCTTCTCCTCTTGCCCCCAATCCCTCCCAGCATCAGAGTCTTTTCCAATGAGTCAGTTCTTCGCACAAGGTGGCCAAAGTACTGGAGTTTCAGCTTCAGCATCAGTCCTTGCAAAAAAATCCCAGGGCTGATCTCCTTCAGAATGGACTGGTTGGATCTCCTTGCGGTCCAAGGGACTCTCAAGAGTCTTCTCCAACACCACAGTTCAAAAGCATCAATTCTTCGGCACTCAGTCTTCTTCACAGTCCAACTCTCACATCCATACATGACCACAGGAAAAACCATAACCTTGACTAGACGGACCTTTGTTGGCAAAGTAATGTCTCTGCTTCTGAATATGCTGTCTAGGTTGGTCATAACTTTCCTTCCAAGGAGTAAACGTCTTTTAATTTCATGGCTGCAGTCACCATCTGCAGTGATTTTGGAGCCCAGAAAAATAAAGTCTGACACTGTTTCCACTGTTTCCCCATCTATTTCCCATGAACTGATGGGACCGGATGCCATGATCTTCATTTTCTGAATGTTGAGCTTTAAGCCAACTTTTTCACTCTTCACTTTCACTTTCATCAAGAGGCTTTTTAGTTCCTCTTCACTTTCTGCCATAAGGGTGGTGTCATCTACATATCTGAGGTTACTGATATTTCTCCTGGCAATCTTGATTCCAGCTTTTGTTTCTTCCAGTCCAGCGTTTCTCATGATGTACTTTGCATATAAGTTGAATAAGCTGGGTGACAATATACAGCCTTGACCTACTCCTTTTCCTATTTGGAATCAGTCTGTTGTTCCATGTCCAGTTCTAACTGTTGCTTCCTGACCTGCATACAAATTTCTCAAGAGGCAGATCAGGTGGTCTGGTATTCCCATCTCTTTCAGAATTTCCCACAGTTTATTGTGATCCACACAGTCAAAGGCTTTGGCATAGTCAGTAAAGCAGAAATAGATGTTTTTCTGGAACTTTCTTGCTTTTTCCATGATCCAGCGGATGTTTGCAATTTGATCTCTGGTTCCTCTGCCTTTTCTAAAACCAGCTTGAACATCTGGAAGTTCACGGTTCACATATTGCTGAAGCGTGGCTTGGAGAATTTTGAGCATTACTTTACTGGCGTGTGAGATGAGTGCAATTGTGTGGTAGTTTGAGCATTCTTTGGCATTGCCTTTCTCTGGGATTGGAATGAAAACTGACCTTTTCCAGTCCTGTGGCCACTGCTGAGTTTTCCAAATTTGCTGACATATTGAGTGCAGCATTTTCACAGCATAATCTTTCAGGATTTGGAATAGCTCAACTGGAATTCCATCACCTCCACTAGCTTTGTTCATAGTGATACTTTCTAAGGCCCACTTGACTTCACATTCCAGGATGTCTGGCTCTAGGTCAGTGATGATTGCAGATGGTGATTGCAGCCATGAAATTAAAAGGTGCTTACTCCTTGGAAGGAAAGTTATGACCAACCTAGACAGCATTTTTAAAAAGCAGAGACATTACTTTGCCGACAAAGGTTTGTCTAGTCAAGGCTGTGGTTTTTCCAATAGTCATGTATAGATGTGAGAGTTGGACTATAAAGAAAGCTGAGCACAGAATTGATGCTTTTGAACTGTGGTGTTGGAGAAGACTCTTAAGAGTCCCTTGGACTGCAAGGAGATCCAACCAGTCCATCCTAAAGGAGATCAGTCCTGAATATTCACTGAAAGGACTGATGCTGAAGCTGAAACTCCAATACGTTGGCCACCTGAATCAAAGAACTGACTCATTGGAAAAGACCCTGATGCTGGGAGGGATTGAAGGCAGGAGGAGAAGGGGACAACAGAGGATGAGATGGCTGGATGGCATCACCAACTCAATGGACATGAGTTTGGGTAATCTCCAGGAGTTGGTGATAGACAGGGAGGCCTGGCGTGCTCCGATTCATGGGGTCACAGTGTTGGACATGAGTGAATGACTGAACTGAACTGAACTGTGAAGTTGAAGACACGCTATGTATTGCAGTAATAACATAGTGGCAAGGCTCTCAGCAGCAATGTTAGATTTTTTTCCCCTGCTTTTTATTACTCATATTCATCTGTGGCCCATTTGGACCTTGAATTCCTAATAAGAAAAGAGCACAGGCCCTTTGATGGATAAACCTGAAGTAGAAGGTACATGCCACAGAAACAAGCTTTGAACATGATAGTAGCGACAAGAAGCATTGATTGTAATTTTCTTTCAATAATGGGCTAAAATACTGATGGGAAGCCAAAGAAACTTCTTAATCCTTCCTGTGCTGAGACTAGGAACACCAAGGGACAGCAAGAGTTTAGAAAAAACAGCTGTCAGCTCCTCCAGTAATTTCAGGCAGGCATTTATTGAATAGAATTCAATTTGATCCCAAGCTGCATGGGCACAAGAGTTTTGAAACTGTGATTCAGAGTTAGGAAGGCTGATTCTATTGACACAAATTAGGTTTTAGATAAAATATTGACAGGAGAAACATAGTCTGTTAATCTCTTAAACAAAATTTTGCTCTTTAAGACTATTATTTCCTTCAGCTGTTATGCTATGCTGTGCTTAGTCGCTCAGTCGTGGCTGACTCTTTGCGACGCCATGGACTGTAGCCTGCCAGGCACCTCTGTCCGTGGGGACTCTCCAGGCAGGAATACTGGAGTGGGTTGCCATATGCCATGCAATCCTCCAGGAGATCTTCTCAACCCAGGGATCAAACCAAGGTCTCCCACATTACAGGCGGATTCTTTACTTTCTGAGCCATCAGGGAAGCCCAAGAACAGTGGAGCGGGCAGCTTACCCCTCCTCCAGGGAAATCTTCCAGACCCAGGAATCACATGAGGTCTCCTGCATTGCAGGTGGATTCTTTACCAGCTGGGCCACCAGGGAAGGCCAGTTGTTATGCTACTTAATAATATTTTGGGATAGAGTCGAAAACAAATATGCTAACTTGTGCCTCAGGGACTGGAAAAATGCCAAATGGTTGTAAATGATTATAAGTTTCTATGACAGACCTCTCTGGTAACTTTAAGAAAATCTGTGAGAAGAAAATAAATATGTTTCTGAATACCAGAGTTGCACAGTTTAAGCATCAAAATTTTCCTGATATCTCAAAATCTTCCACATGTTACTGTGTCCTGTGAAGCCAACTCATTTCCTGGGAGAATGATCAGTGCTGTCGATTGGGGTATCATGGAGTTTATTTTATTTTATTTTTTAATTTTTAAAGTAGTTTTATTTACATTACCACTTTAATTATTCTATAATTTGTTTCGTGTATAGTGTTCCAATTAACCTAAATTTAAAGGGCTAATCATACTTTTTAAAAAATTTTTTTATTATTTTTATTTTTTAACTTTACAATATTGTATTGGCTTTGCCATATATCAACATGAATCCACCACAGGTATACACGTGTTCCCCATCCTGAATCCTCCTCTCTCCTCCCTCCCCATACCATCCCTCTGGGTCATCCCAGTGAACCAGCCCCAAGCATCCAGTATTGTGCATCGAACCTGGACTGGCGACTCATTTCATATATGATATTAAACATGTTTCAATGCCATTCTCCCAAATCATCCCACCCTCGCCCTCTCCCACAGAGTCCAAAAGACTGTTCTATACATCAGTGTCTCTTTTGCTGTATCGTATAGAGGGTTATTGTTACCATCTTTCTAAATTCCATATATCATGGAGTTTAGAATTATGTTTACAAAACAAATTTTTGGTCAGGAAAGATCAGAGGTCAGTTAACACTGGCCATAGGAAAACATTTTCATTATAACAGTCATAAGACCAACGTCCATCAAAAAGAGAAGCTTTCTTCCTTTTAAGGACTTTTGGTACCCAGTTGCCAGGTCATCCAGGTGTGACCCTAACCTGACATAACCCCAGAGGTGGGTCTTTAGGTGCCAGTTCTCACAGCATATGGCATATAAGCATGAGCGGTGAACAAAGAAAGCAGGGAGCTACTGGTACTACTCTCTTTTTTCCAAAAATATTTTTGGCAATGTGCCCTGGTCAGCGTGCTTTACTGGATTACATACCATATCTTGTTATCATGTGTAACTTGTAAAATGATATAAAACGTTATATTGAACCAACCCATGAAAATAATTGTGTTCCTCATGGACAAATGGGCATAGTTCTGTGATGAGTAACAGAAGCTGTTTCCATAGAATGCACCCTGGGGTCAAATCTGAATGTGCTTTGACTATCACTTTATTAAACAAAATGGGAAGTTTCTAATGTAATTGTGGGATGCCCGAGGTCTAAAACTATATACCTTTTTAAATAATATAAATATATTTATTACATAAATAAATACATTGTATTTTATTGCTGCTTCAACACTTCTTAAACTTACCCACAAAGTTTTGCCTTTGGTGTCCAGTATATTCTGTGATAATAGCAGTTTTACTGTGCAACACAGATAATTTAATTTAACTGAAGAAAAGCCTTCATCTTTAAAATTATGTGCATGTATATAGCAGTATGGGGCATCCCAGGTGGTTCAGTGAGGAAAGAATCTGCCTGCCAATTCAGGAGATGCAGGAGATGTGAGTTTGGCCCCTGAGTCAGGAAGAGCCCCTGGAGGAGGAAATGGCAACCCACTCCATTATTCTTGCCTGGAAAATCCCGTGGACAGAGGAGCCTGTCTGGCTACAGTCCATGGGGTCACAAAGTATTGGACACGAATTAGCAACTGAGCACACACGTAGAGCAGTACGCTGTGGCTAAAAATGATGGAACCTTTCCAGAAATGTACTAATTGATGAAATTATAAAGATCTTTCTAGGCTTAAACAGAATATATTATTGCTATTTTAAAATTTGAAGACATGCTTTTTTTCTTCATGTATTTGAATTTTATTTTAAAAATTCTAAGAAGTGATATCTAACTTCATTCTAGGTAATACTTTAAAAAAACTATTGTCTTAAAAATGTTTGCCGGAAATAAAGTGGTCAGTAGAATTGCTAGTTTGTTTTGAGCTTTCTAAACCTGGAAACTCGGGAGCCCAAGTCACTTCCTTGGAGCAGCTGAATTCCTGAGGCTCCACTGGGAATGTGCACTTCCACCCTGGATATCTCATTCTAGCTCATGTGCTGTTTGCAAAGCAGGCTTGTCGAAGAGATGGCCTGTGAATTCCAGTAATGGAAACTGATAGGCCTCTGCTAAAAACTTTCAGACCCAGCACAGGAACCAGATGAACTGGGAAGAACTGAAAATTCTCCCAAGTAACTGTTTCAAGTAAAACAGCATCAGCATGTCTTTAAAACTGATCTAAAGACAATCGGCAGGAATGAGCAAGAAAGTATATGCTCTTTATATGTGTGTGTGTGCGTGTGTGTGTGTATATACGCATATATATGTATATATATGTATACGTGTATCAGTTCAGTCGCTTAGTCGTGTCCGACTCTTTGCGACCTCATGAACCGCAGCACGCCAGGCCTCCCTGTCCATCACCAACTCCCGGAGTCCACCCAAACCCATGTCCATTGAGTCGGTGATGCCATCCAACCATCTCATCCTCTGTTGTCCCCTTCTCCTCCTGCCTTCAATCTTTCCCCGCTTCAGGGTCTTTTCAAATGAGTCACCTCTCTGCATCAGGTGGCCAAGTATTGGAGTTTCAGCTTCCACATCAGTCCTTCCGATGAACACCCAGGACTGATCTCCTTTAGGATGGACTGGTTGGATCTCCTTGCAGGTCAAGGGACTCTCAAGAGTCTTATCCATCACCACAGTTCAAAAGCATCAATTCTTCGGTGCTCAGCTTTCTTTATAGTCCAACTCTCACATCCATACATGACTACTGGAAAAACCATAGCCTTGACTAGATGGACCTTTGTTGGCAAAGTAATATCTCTGCTTTTTAATATGCTGTCTAGGTTGGTCATCGCTTTCCTTCCAAGGAGCAAGCATCTTTTAATTTCATGGCTGCAATCGCCATTTGCAGTGATTTTAGAGCCCAGAAAAATAAAGTCAACCACTGTTTCCACTGTTTCCCCATCTATTTCCCATGAAGTGATGGGACTGGATGCCATGATCTTAGTTTTCTGAATGTTGCACTTTAAGCCAACTTTTTCACTCTCCTCTTTCGCTTTCAAGAGGCTCTTTAGTTCTTCACTTTCTGCCATAAGGGTGGTGTCATATGCATATCTGAGGCTATACACATATGTATATATGTGTGTGTATATATATATAGTTGTTGCTGTTGTTATTAAGTCACTAAGTTGTATCCAACTCTTTGTGACCCCACGGACTGTAGCATGCCAGGCTCCTATGTCCTCTGCTATCTCCCTGAGTTTGCTCAAATTCATGTGCATTGAGTCGGTGGTGCTATATATATATATACACAAACATGTATATACACACACACACACACACCCACACACACACACACATAGATACACACACATAAGTTTTTAGATAAGAGGTCACCAGAACAAAATCTTTTCCATAAGACAATGAAAAGGGGCAGTTAGATGCATAGAAGTGAATTATGTGAACTCTAATTCCAGTTCTATCTCCTGATTGTATCATCATCTGTAAGAAGATGGTCATAACTGTGTTGTCAGAACAGTACTTGGCCCATAGAGAACCTGTGTCAGACTAGAACATTATGCCCAGAGATTTGAAAGAGAAAATAAAATGAAGGACACTAAGTAGCAAATGGGAATGCATGGGCCGTCGAATCAGAGACCTACGTTCAAATCTTAGGTGATGCTCCTAGTTAGGTGCAACCTGCCAGAGCCTCCGCGTTCTTATTTTCTGAATGAGAGCTGCAGTCCTGGAGTTGGCAGCTGAGGGGTGGATGCAAAGCCCCTGTACTCGCTGAACATTCAGCATTAGGCTGCCTTGCCCCACAACTCTAGAACAGATGGTTAGCAATGCAGAATTTCTTTATTCGTTTGTGTTTTGTGACTAATGAAATTTATTCTGTGTGTTTCTTTTAGGGTGAAAATGGTTTACGTGGCACTCCAGGCTTACCTGGTCTAAAGGTAAACAGTTTTTTTTTTTTTTAATGTTTCATGTTAGTTAAGAACTTTTAACATCTCAAAAGTTGAAGTTGCACATAATATAGTGAAGATATAGGAAATTTGGTGAGACTGAATTAGTCCCCTGACTTGACCACCACTTGATCTTTCTTCTCAAAGAGAACCCATGGTAGCCATCCCTTCTCAGAGGAGCTGCTCTAGGGCAGAGTTTTATGAGAGGGGCTTGGCCACATGCTTCTCTGGAGAATGGGTAGTGGTGCTTTCTGGGGCCTGGGAGTGTGATAGCTGCTCTGGGAATGTTTTCACCAAGAGTCTAAATTTTGGTGGTGTTTAGTCACTCAGTCGTGTCTGACTCTTTGGTGACCCCATGGACTGTAGCCTGCCAAGCTCCTTTGTTCATGGGATTTCCCAGGCAAGAATACTGGAGTGGGTTGCCATTTCCTTTTCCAGGGGATCTTCCTGACCCAGGGGTCAAACCCAGGTCTCCTGCGTTGGCAAGTGGATTCTTAACTGCTGAGCCCCCAGGGAAGCTAAATGAAGTCTAGAACAGGATTGACTGCTTTTGACTATTTGTGGTTACTTTTTTGTTATTTCCCAGATTGAGCTAAATGTAATAGTTACAATGGCATAAAATATGAAATATTGCAAAGATGTTGCAACTGATCTCCTCAAAAAATGTTTCAGAATGATAAATTTGTACATAATAAGGATTTTTGCATTGGCCAGATTCTTTGGGCCTAGAATCTTTCTTTTCACCAAGGTGAACTTCATTTCATCTTTTACTGTCCAAAGGCTGATTTCTTCTCCTGGGGAGAAATATGATTGGATCTGACCAGCATTATTGGAAACACAGAGACTGGCTTATTCCAGTTTTCTGAAGAGATGAGGGTCCACTTTGGGTGGGGCCAGCTGTCATGATACCACCCAGATAACCCACCACAGGGGAGAGCATTATTGATGCAATATTAAATGCCCACCAGTCATGTCATTTCTATGCTCTGGAGATGTTTCACAGACTTTAGCAACCGGAAGTCAGACGTTACTATAGCATCTAGGTTTTGCTCTGTAGCTAAAAAACTACCATAAAAAGATAGGCAGTTACCTATAGTTATAGCTTTTGAAGAAATCTTCCTTTACTTGCTTGATGAAAATACCAAGATTGATTTGGCAGAGAAGAAATAGCAAGCCTCTGCATTTCTTCCCAGCAGTTCTAGACAAAACCCAGTAATACAGCATGTGCTGCATCTGTGAGTCGAGTTGCTAGCCAAGGGATGTGTAGATTTATCTGCTGGGAAACAGTTTTGGACTTTCCAGCAGTTGTTTGTGGTGGCTGCTTCATGCTAGCATTGTGGCTGGGGTACTGGGCCATTTAGCAGCTTCGTGTCAGCTTGAATCAACAGATCAAGTTAAAGTCTATATTTTAGGAAAAATGGAAGAAAAAGCTAGACCACACATTCAGTGGCAAATGTACCCAAATCTAACTTGCTTTCTTTCCTGGTACCTTGGATAGATGAAGCAGAAAGTGAAAGTGTTAATGGCTAAGTCATGTCTGACACTTTGTGATCCCATGGACTGTAGCCCACCAGGCTCCTTTGTCCAAGGAATTCTCTAGGCAGGAATACTGGAGTAGGTAGCCATTCCTTCTCCAGGGGACCTTCCCTACCCAGGGATCAAACCTAGGTCTCCTGCATTGCAGGCAGATTCTTTACCATCTGGGACAGCAGATGAAGCAGAAGTAATTATTTAATCATGTATATATGTGTCCATATACATACATACATACATACATATGATTTTATATATAATATACATAGACTATATATACACATAGGAAAAAGCTGCATTTCTTTTCAATGTATGATGTAAATTATATTTTGAAGAATTGCAGGAAAAAAACAGGGGATAAAAAACCCTTCATCCCCTTATCTTGGTGCACTCAGGAAATGTTTACTGAGCACTTCTTGTAGGTGGAGGGGTGTGTATGACCCTCCCAACATTTCCTTGCTGGCTGTATTGTCATGAGTGTCTGACATACATTTGGCATTCGATGAATAGTCATTGATTTTATGAATGAAACATCAGTGCTCTAAATATCTGTACAGAGTTAAGTGGGAAAATAAGCTTGTCAGATCAGAGAGGTTTAGTTGAAGAACAGGGGGTTTCTACCTCTCAGAGTCAATATGGTGAGTGAGAGCCCACCCTGTTCTGTGCTGGAGAGGCAGGCCATCTGGGTGGGAAGGAGCCTGGCGCTGGCCTCAGAGCTGGAGCCAGAACTCTCGGCTCGTTCATCACACACCTCTCCCTGGAACGGTCTTCATGGAAGTCAGCTTGAGAAGGACATCCCTACCGGGTCTAGTGGCATCAACAGTGAGAGTAGTAATAGCAATAGTGACTGACAGTCTTTGCCAGGCACACTATTTGATGCATTCAATTGTCAAAAAACCTATGAGAAAGGTCTTATGGATGGAGAAATTCAGGCTTGTGAGTATCAAATTGCATTGGAAGTAGTGAAACTATAGAGTTTGTACCCTGGAAAATCATTCCTTCAGTGAGTAATTAAAATTTTGTGTAACTTTAATATTGGTTTTCAGCTTATATTTTAGAAACACTGTAATATATACAGTTATTGATTTTTCAAATTTAGAAACTATTACTTTTATTGTAATAATTACATGTGTTAAAAGTAGTGTACCTATTATTATACACATCGTATTCCTCTTCTGCAGGGAGAGCAAGGTTTTGAAGGCAGCAAAGGAGAAACTGGCGAGAAGGTAAAGATCACTTTTCATACTTAACTGTGAGAACAAGCTGTGTTCTTGAAAATATTCTGGACTAGAATATCTAATTTGATTTTGTGCTTTCCATAAAATCAGTTCAGTGATTTTATAGAAATTCTATAAAATATTTGTCTCACTTAGAGTAGACTTAGCAAATCAATGACTGTCAGACATCTTTCTAAACTTGTTTAGGTGGTAGTTATTTCTACACATTTCTAGTGAAATCATTCCACTGATATAGAAATGATTCAAATATTTACTGTGTTTTTGTGCCACGACAGCACTGATGGACGATGACATGTCCAAGTCTAAACAAATGCTTTATTTATATGCCATCAGCGGAATTTTCCCTGAGGAAATAAATAGGTAGAACTAAATAAATTGTAATAGACAGGATCCAACAGAAAATGGGTGGCACATTCAAAATAGAACAGTGTGAAAGAGTTGAATAAAGAGAATATTTAAAAGGCAGAAGCAATGTTTTGGAAAACCAAGACTGTGTGATATCACAGATCAGACATAGGGAACTCCTGAAATCCCCTCAGACTGCTGGTTACCAGACTCAGAGGTAAAGAGAAGTCACGTGGAAAGGGCTGCAGATTGGAGCCGAGGCAAGTTGTTAACCCCTCTGTTCAAGCAATCATTCTGAATCAATTCAAGCTGAAATCATTTGAATTTCGGTTCAAAGCAATTGGCTTTGAACTGAAAGCACGGAAGATAGAAGTGTCTTATTGTTGTTTAGTTGCCAAGTAGTGTCTGACTCTTTTGTAACTCTATGGACCATAGCCCACCAGGCTCCTCTGTCCATGGAATTTTCTTCTTTTTTTTTTTTAATATAAATTTATTTTAATTGGAGGCTAATTACTTTGCAATATGGTATTGGTTTTGCCATACATTGACATGAATCTGCCACGGGTGTACATGTGTTCCCCATCCTGAACCCCGCTCCCACCTCCCTCCCCATACCATCCCTCTAGGTCATCCCAGTGCACCAGCCCTAAGCACCCTGTATCACACACCAAACCTGGACTGGTGATCTGTTTCACATATGATAATATACGTGTTTCAATGCCATTCTCACAAATCATCCCACCCTCGCCCTCTCCCACAGAGTCCAAAAGACTGTTCTATACATCTGTGTCTCTTTTGCTATCTCTCATACAGGGTTATCCTTACCATCTTTCTAAATTCCATATATATGCGTTAGTATACTGTATTGGTGTTTTTCTTTCTGGCTTACTTATATAATAGGCTCCAGTTTCACCCACCTCATTAGAACTGATTCAAATGGATTCTTTTTAATGGCTGAGTAATATTCCATTGTGTATATGTACCACAGCTTTCTTATCCATTCGTCTGCTGATGGACATCTAGGTTGCTTCCATGTCCTGGCTATTATAAACAGTGCAGCAATGAACATTGGGGTACACGTGTCTCTTTCAATTCTGGTTTCCTTGGTGTGTATGCCCAGCAGTGGGATTGCTGGGTCATATGGCAGTTCTATTTCCAGTTTTCTAAGGAATCTCCACACTGTTCTCCATAGTGGCTGTACTAGTTTGCATTCCCACCAACAGTGTAAGAGGGGAATTTTCCAAGGAAGAACACTGGAGTGGGTTGTCATTTCCTATTCCAGGGGATCTTCCTGACCCAGGAATTGAAACTGCATCTCTTGCATTGGCAGGTGGCTTCTTTACCACTAAGCTACTATATAGGATAGAAGTGTCTTAGTTATCCAGAATTTCCCTTCACACAATCATTTGCATTCTTCTGCATTTCATATGTCTAGCTTTATCTTCAAATAGAACAAAAACAGCACCATTCTTTTGTTTCATAAAATGCCATGTAATTGGACGGCCAGAATGGAGGCTAGAAGGGGAAAAAGATCATCTCAAATTAGACTGGATGGCCTGTGTTGAGTTTTCTGGGCAGTGGTCAGTAACTTGCTTCTTCATTAGGTATTTATAGAGAGAATGAGCATCTATTATAAGATAAATTATGCATGTTATAAGCTATTTGGTAATTACGTTTCCTCACAGAACAGTGAGAGGGAGGCAGGACAGCCATACAATAAACCTATAACTGAGGAGTCCACTGAGTGATGATTAGTTTTTAAAAGAATCTTCCTTCTTAGGAGTCTCTTGAATATTTTTGCTTTAGAATAACGGTCATTGCAAGACCATGGCATTAAATGAATGCTTTATTTACATACATTCCTATTTTATTAACGGGACCTTACCTGTAGGAATAAATGAGAATGAGCAAGAAAAACAGATATATTCTCTGTAATTTAAAGTCACTGTCTCACTAAAATCTTGGTGGCTGTTTTGATATTTTACATATAGAGTTAGTATTGCTCAGTAATAAATAGTTTCTCACAGGTTATGAGTTACAGAAAAACAGTCAATACATTTGTCTTCAAAGATTTTCCTTCTAATTCTTTATGTCTGTTAACTGTTGCCTTCAGATAGTCCATCTCACCAGGAGCGAAAACACTTGTGGAGAATACGGTTGAGATATCAGAAAGAAAGAAAGCACCAAAGAGAAAAGACTATATCTTGAATGATAAGCACAATTCAAGTGGTTAATGGTCAAATGTAGGATTTACATAACAATCTTTACATTAGAAAATGTGTTCTGTTTTGATTATCATTTACCATTTGTGGGACGTTTTAGTTTTTTCAGTGTTAATGCTGTTTGATTATGATACATGACCACACATATTTTTCCCTAAGATAAATGATTGATATCAAGCCTTCGTTTCTAGATTAGTAACTTTTTGTTTCTGGATGAAACAGGAAAATTATGTGAGGCGCTCATTTCAGGGTGAAGCCAGAATGAGATTTTTGGATTGCTTATGTCCCAATTTGTTTTCTGAACAAAGACAATCCCATTTGAATCTCAGTTCTTTGTGGAAAACTGAGTATGCAGGGAAAATAAGACTCACCTTTCTTCCTTAGTTACTTTAATGTGGCCTTTACTGTGTTTATTTTTTTTTTCTATTTTATTTTATTTTTTTATTTTTTAACTTTACAATATTGTATTGGTTTTGCCATATATCAACATGAATCCGCCACAGGTATACACGTGTTCCCCATCCTGAACCCTCCTCCCTCCTCCCTCCCCATACCATCCCTCTAGGTCGTCCCAGTGCACCAGCCCCAAGCATCCAGTATCGTGCATCGAATCTGGACTGGCGACTTGTTTCATATATGATATTTAAAATTAGACTGTTATAAATGACATAATTCATTAGTTGCAAAGTGAAATAATTCAGGAAGTTATTGTTAGAGATACCGTATCTATCACAGCCACATGGCTTCTGACCAAAAAAGAAAAGTTTATCAACTAAAAGAAAATGCCACATAAAGGTTTTCAGGTGATATTTCTATAACCCAATATAATAAACCAAGTAGAGAAATCTGCTGCTTTTCTTTATGGCTAGAAAAGGAGCTTTCAGGGGTGTTTAATCCAAACCTGTCACATGGTTCCTCAATGTATTGAAGATGCTGCACTCAGTTCAGACACACACACACACACACACACACACACACACACACAGTGAAACTTGAACAAGTATAGAGGACCTCATTTGAAAGCATATTCCTGAGTCTGTTGCAGTTTATAACATGACAGAAACATAAATAATTCATTACCTGGACATGGACCAGACAAGTCAGTCCTGAAGTGAAAATTACTTGAGAGAATCATTCTTCCCCTCAAAGGTTAGTTTGTGGTACTGGTAGGACTCTCCCAGAAGACAGCCCTCTTCAGATTCACCATGTTTTGGTTTATCTTAGGAGTGACCTTGACTCACCACCCTGTTCCTGGTTAGAGCATCATCCAGGGATCCCTGGATCTCTGACAGCATGGCCCAGGAGTCAGGAAGGGAGAGGTCTATATTCAGGCTGAGGAACTGACCCCCAGCTGAGGTCCACATTGGAATTTCTCTGTTTCTGTCAGACTGGTCACAACCATCCCTTCTTTGAGAGATTTTCCTTAGGTTCCTTCAGTATTACCATAGATGTTATGTGGCTACTGCTAGCAATAAACTAAGAGAAGAGTTCACTCTTATTTTTTAAATGCATATTATTAAAGGATAGTTGATTCACAGTGTTGTGTTAATTTCTGCTGTATGGAAAAATAACTCAGATATAGATATATATATATTCTGTTTCATATGCTTTTCCATTATGGAAAATTCCACAGGACACTGTAGTTCCCTGTGCTATGTGGTAGGGTCTTACTGTTTATTCATCCTGTATGTAAAAGCTTGCATCTGCTAATCCCAACTGTTAATCCACCCCTCCCCCAGCCCCTCCCCTTGGTAGCAACAAGTCTGTTCTGTGTCTGTGACTGTTTCTGTTTTGTAGATAGGTTCATTTCTGTCATATTTTACATTCCACATGTCTTTCTCTTACTCTTATTTAGTTTTCTCTTAGATTTGCTTCACTTCGTATGATAATCTCCAGGTCCATCCATGCTGCTACAAATGTCATTACTTCATTCTTTTTTATGGCTGAATAATATTCCATTGTATATACGAACCATATCTTCCTTATCCATTCCTCTGTTGATGGAAATTTAGGTTACTTCCAGGCTTCTTGGCTTTTGTAAATAGTGCTGTGGTGAACATAGGGGTGCATATATCTTTTTTGAATTATATTAATAGTCTTTTCTGGATACATGCCCAGGAGCAAGATTGCTTTGGACTTCCTTCATAGCTCAGTCAGTAAAGAATCTGCCTGCAATGCAGGAAACCTGGGTTCAATTCCTGGGTTGAGAAGATCCCCTGGAGAAGGAAATGGCAACCCACTCCAGTATTCTTGCCTGGAGAATCCCATGGACAGAGGAGCCTGGTGGGCTACAGTCCACGGGGTTGCGAAGAGTTGGACATGACTGAGAGACTAAACTACCACCATGGTGGTTCTAGTTGTAATTTTTCGAGGAACCTCTATTCTGTGGTCCCTAGTGGCTAACCAAAGTATATTTCCACCAACAGTGCAGGAGGGTTCACTTTTCTCCACCCCCTCCCTAGCATTTATTGTTTGTAGGTTTTTTAAATGATGAGCTTTCTAACTGGTATGAGGTAGTGAAGAGTCTGCCAACTCTTTTGATGTAGCCAAATCATTTCTTGTTATATGGCCAGAAATAAAGGCAATAATTAGACTATGAATATTACTTTAGAAAAAGACCATTTGGCAGAGGTTCAGTGAGGTGATATTTATTCCTAAACTTGATCCCAGTGTTTACTTTAGATCTTTGTGAAAATAGGAATATTACTTGGCTGCATTTATGAAAGGAAAGAGTAAATAGAAAAGCAAATGCAAACATCTGCTTTAAAACAGAATTTAATATTTGTAAACAGTTGTTTCAGATCATGTAATTTAGTTTGCTTTTAAAATTATCACTTTTATATTGTCAATCAAGCCTTACTGCTGCTGCTGCTGCTAAGTCGCTTCAGTTGTGTCCGACTCTGTGCAACCCCATAGATGGCAGCCCACCAGGCTCCTCTGTCCATGGGATTCTCCAGGCAAGAACACTGGAGTGGGTTGCCATTTCCTCCTCCAATGCATGAAAGTGAAAAGTCAAAGTGAAGTCGCGCAGTCGTGTCCAACTCTTAGCGACCCCATGGACTGCAGCCTACCAGGCTCCTCCATCCATGGGATTTTCCAGGCAAGAGTACCGGAATGGGGTGCCATTGCCTTAAGTTTAAAAACTAATTTCTTCTGCATTAAACTTGATTCTGCTGTACTTTATTGTTAAATATCATTTAATTGTGAAAAACATGCAGTAGCAAGTGTTACTCATGTCACAGTGTTCCTGATATTTTCTAGCTAAAATATTGCCCATTTTGGTTTATTCAACAGTGATATTTAAGATAACATGGGTACATGTGTGTGTGCTAAATCACTTCAGTCATGTCCAACTCTTTGCAACCCTATGGACTATAGCCTTCTGGGCTCCTTGGTTCATGGGATTCTTTAGGCAAGATTTCTGAAGTGGTTAACCATGCTCTCCTCCAGAAAATCTTCCCGACCCAGGAGTCAAACCCACATCTCTTATGTCCCCTGCATTGGCAGGCGTGTTCTTTAGCACTAGCACCACCTGGGAAGCCCATCATGGGCACACACAGCAGCAGATTCTTACAAGGATCTCAGATGCTTCAGCAAGTGTGAAACTTTTCCATTTGATATTAAAGTTATTTGATCTCCTCAAGATCTTGTAAGTTTAGTGAAAAGGAAAAGAACCACCAAATTACTTTTGTCCACAGCTCCAGGAGATGTGACAGTGTACAACCGTTGACATATTCTGAAGCCCACAGTGTTTGTGATCCAGCAGGTTCTAACTCATTTTAAAAATTACAGGCAGCATCTTGATCAATGATCTTTTCTTTTACTCTGAGTTAAACTAATAACAATAACTGCAAAACTAACAAAAGCATACGATTCCTGCTTTAATTCATCTCTTAAAACTTTGGAAAACAGGTTGCTCTAAATTTCCAGTGACTTACTTGTGATTTTTCTTTTCTTTTTTTTTTTTTTATTTGGCATGCAATTTATTTATGATAAATAAAACAAACACAATTTTAAATTTGTAAAAGTGATACAGAAAATAGAATGTGACCTCTTTTCAGATTAAGACTTCATTGAAAACGTGGTGCTTCAGAACGCAGTCTGATGTTTATCCTTAAAGTGAATATACATCAATTCCCTACAGAAAGCAATTTCATCCTTCTTATCCTGAGAAAGCGTTGTTATTCCTTTAGCAGTATTTTTAGTTCCATCATCACATCTCATTAACTATTAAAGGAGATTACTTCATAGAAGGCTACCTAAGTATCACAGAAGAACGGCCACAAAGCCAAACGTATTTCAAGTTCAAAGAAAGGTAAACAGTTTATACATCAGCACTTCAGTGTTGCTCAGTCGTGGCCGACTCTTTGCGACCCCATGGACTACAGCACGCCAGGCTTTCTTGTCCATCACCAATTCCAGGAGCTTACTCAAACTCATGTCCATTGAGTCAGAGATTACAAGAATGTTGTCTAGGTCCTAAAGTACCTTAAAATATATTTATTTAAACTAGAAAATCACATTTAAATATTTATTACTCTGGTTTTATAGCTGTTGCAAATATTTTATCTGACAGAAATTCACTGGAAAAAGTCTCACTGTTGCCTGTTTTTAGTGAATTTATTTAACACATATTGTTGTATTATATTACCATTATGTAAGTAATATAATCTGTAATATTCTTTTGTAGAAAATGTGATATTCAAATAAATAAAATTATTAAAATGCCTATTGTAATGTACAGTTAAGTATGTTTTATTAATCCAGAATTTTCTGCATCCAATCATTTGTATTTCTTAATTTTCAGATGACATAGCTCAAATTTTCATAGGCCAGCCTAGAATAAAATATGCATTTAGACATAGTATTGATTTTATGAATGATGTTCAGCCTTTTGCCTTTGATGGGTGCTTCTAAAGATGTGATAGGAGAAATGGAAAATGCTTACTAGAAAATATCCTTCCTATCTATTTTATAACTCATGAACTCTTGGTTTCCACTCAAGTGAATATTGAAGAGCAACAGCACTGAATCCATTTCCTGTTATTCTGATGCTTTTTATTTTTAATATCAAAAATATATCCGTGACACACCATATATTGTCTCGATATATAAATGCTAGGCTAATGAGAAAGATACAACCAGTCAATCCTAAAGGAAGTCAGTCCTGAATATTCACTGGAAGGACTAATGCTGAAGCTAAAACTCCAATACTTTGGCCACCTTATGCGAAGAACTGACTTATTGGAAACGATCCTAATGCTGGGAAAGATTGAAGGCAGGAGAAGGGGACAACAGAGGATGAGATGGTTGGATGGCATCACGGATGCAATGGACATGAGTTTGAGCAGGCTCTGGGAGTTGGTGATGGACAGGGAGGCCTGGCGTGCTGCAGTCCATGGGGTCGCAGAGTCGAACACGACTGAGCAACTAAACTGAACTGAATGAGAATGATTGAGGGAAGGAGGAGAAGGGAGAGATAGAGGATGAGATGGTTGGATGGCATCATTGATTCAATGGACATGAGTTTGAGCAAACTTGGAGAGATAGTGAAGGACAGGGAAGTCTAGCATGCTGCAGTGCATGGGGTCGCAAAGTGTCAGACATGACTAGGTGATTAAACAACAATGAGAATGACGGGCATTTCTTTAGTAATATTTTATTGATTTATTTCTCATAGGTTGATTTAAATTTTATATTTAACTGATAAAAAAGTTAGAAGTTAACTAATTTTGTATTCAATTCAGTTCAGTTCAGTCGCTCAGTCGTGTCTGACTCTTTCCGACCCCATGAATCGCAGCATGCCAGGCCTCCCTGTCCAGCACCAACTCCCGGAGTCCAGCCACACTCATGTCCATCAAGTCAGTGATGCCATCCAGCCGTCACATCCTCTGTCGTCCCCTTCTCCTCCTGCCCCCAATGCCTCCCAGCATCAGAGTCTTTTCCAACGAGTCAACTCTTCGCATGAGGTGGCCAAAGTATTGGACTTTCAACCTCAGCATCAGTCCTTCCAATGGACACCCAGGACTGATCTCCTCTAGGATGGCCTGGTTGGATCTCCTTGCAGTCCAAGGGACTCTCAAGAGTCTTCTCCAGCACCACAGTTCAAACGCATCAATTCTTCGGTGCTCAGTCTTCTTCACAGTCCAACTCTCACATCCATACATGACCACAGGAAAAACCATAGCCTTGACTAGACGGACCTTTGTTGGCAAAATAATGTCTCTGCTTTTCAATATGCTGTCTAGGTTGGTCATAACTTTTCTTCCAAGGAGTAAGCGTCTTTTAATTTCATGGCTGCAGTCACCATATGCAATGATTTTGGAGCCCGAAAAACTAAAGTCTTTTCTGACACTGTTTCCCCATCTATTTGCCATGAAGTGATGGGACCAGATGCCATGATCTTAGTTTTCTGAATGTTGCACTTTAAGCCAACTTTTTCACTCTCCTCTTTCACTTTCATCAAGAGGCTTTTTAGTTCTTCTTCACTTTCTGCCATAAGGGTGGTGTCATCTGCATATCTGAGGTTATTGATATTTCTCCCGGCAATCTTGATTCCAGCTTGTGCTTCTTCCAGCCCAGCATTTCTCATGATGTACTCTGCATAGAAGTTAAATAAACAGGATGACAATATACAGCTTTGATGTACTCCGTTTCCTATTTGGAACTAGTCTGTTGTTCCATGTCTTCTAACTGTTGCTTCCTGACCTGCACATAGGTTTCTCAAGAGGCAGGTCAGGTGGTCTAGTATTCCCATCTCTTTCAGAATTTTCCACAGTTTATTGTGATCCACACAGTCAAAGGCTTTGCAATAGTCAATAAAGCAGAAATAGATGTTTTTCTGGAACTGTCTTTCTTTTTTGATGATCCAGCGGATGTTGGCAATTTGATCTCTGGTTCCTCTGCCTTTTCTAAAACCAGCTTGAACATTTTTATATTAGTACCACGAATAATTAATTTTTCCTGCCTATCAGTTCAGTTCAGTCTCTCAGTTATGTCCAACTCTCTGCAACCCCGTGGACTATAGCACACCAGGCCTCCCTGTGCAACACCAACTCCCAGAGTTTACTCTATCTCATGACCATTGAGTCTGTGATGCCATCCAACCATCTCATCCTCTGTTGTCCGCTTCTCCTCCTGCCTTCAATCTTTCCTAGCATCAGAGTCTTTTCCAATAAGTCAGTTCTTTCAGGTGGCCAGAGTACTGGAGTTTCAGCTTCAGCATCAGTCCTTCCAATGAATATTCAGGACTGATTTCCTTTAGGATGGACTGGTTGGATGTCCTTGCAGTCCAAGGGGCTCTCAAGAGTCTTCTCCAACACCACAGTTCAAAAGCATCAATTGTTCAGTGCTCAGCTTTCTTTTTAGTGCAACTCTTACATCCATACATGACTGCCTATAAATAACTAAAATACTGACTTCTGGCATTGAATATGATCTGGTTATAGTCAGTTAGTTAATCAATAGTAATCATTTACTACTAGAAACAACAATTATGTCTTCAACTAAATCAAGATATTTTATACTGGAAGATAATTTCACTTTACATTAGTTAATTTTCCATCCAGTTTTTGTTACCATAATTGCACACAGAACTTTAGAATTTGAAGGCCTAGCTGTAATATTTTTCCCATTTAAAAATTGTTGGAGTATGAAAAAAAGCCTGAATAAGTGGTTTTTCCTGTGGTCATGTATGGATGTGAGAGTTGGACTGTGAAGAAGACTGAGTGCCGAAGAATTGATGCTTTTGAACTGTGGTGTTGGAGAAGACTCTTGAGAGTCCCTTGGACTGCAAGGATATGCAACCAGTCCATTCTGAAGGAGATCAGCCCTGGGATTTCTTTGGAAGGAATGATGCTGAAGCTGAAACTCCAATACTTTGGCCACCTCATGCGAAGAGTTGACTCATTGGAAAAGACTCTGATGCTGGGAGGCATTGGGGGCAGGAGGAGAAGGGGACAACAGAGGATGAGATGGCTGGATGGCATACTGACTCGATGGATGTGAGTCTGGGTGAACTCTGGGAGTTGGTGATGGACAGGGAGGCCTGGCGTGCTGCGATTCATGGGGTCGCAAAGAGTCAGACACGACTGAGCGACTGAACTGAACTGATACAGTATGCATAAATTAGTCTCCAGAACCTTCCAGGATAGCATCTAGGTCATTTGACAGGGAACAAGCATTGTTAGTTTCTGTAGAACTGCTCCAGAGAGAACCTAGACTTAACAGTTCATTGTGGAACTGAAAGTGAGCTGTGGTGGGATAAATGGATTCACATTCCTGTGTCACATGTTCTAGCCCAGCTTTGCCCTGCCAGCTGTGTGGATCTGGACATGTCCCTTGCTGTCTTTACCTTAGTCTCCTTTTCTAGAAAATACAGTTCCTATCTTACAAGATTATTGTGGGAGTAAAGTAAGTAAATAAAAGGTGTTCAGGAAATATTTATATCCCCAATAGCCAAAAATGTGGAAAAAATGTCAAGATTGATATTTGAGAAAAATAGATTTGATATAATTATGGTCTAATTTTTTTATTTGCCTAGTACTATTTCCTATTCTAAGTAAGTAAACAAAAGACAAGAGGATATATTAGCTACCTAATATCCGTGTGTAACAAATCACTGCAAACTTTAGTAGCTTAACATGACATTCATTTGTTTAGCTCATGCTCCTTTGGTTTAGCAGTTTAGACTGGCTTAGCTCAGTGAGTTTGTTCCCAGCTGGTCTTGTTGAGGTTTGCTTGTGAGCTCTGCTTGGCTGGCAGGTTGGCTGAGGATGGCTGGTGTAGGTTGGGCTTTGATGGACAACATGAAACTCCAGATGGTCTCTCATCTTCCAGCAATTATCCTGGTCTTGTTCTCAAGGTTAAAGTGGATCAAAGAGAGCAGGCAAGAGCAGATAAGGCCTCTTGAGGCGCCTGGCTCAGAGACAGCATGCCATCACCTTTGCCACACTGTGTTGGCCAAAGCAAGTCCCAAATCCATCCCTGATTCAAGGGGTGGAAAAAAAGACACCACCCCTTGACAGCTGAAAAATCTCATGCAAAGGGTATGGATACTTAGAGTGATGAAAAATGGGGTCATTTTTGTAGTAAATTGAACACAAATGAAACAAAGATTCCTTGTCTGAGGATAACAGTTGAACTCTACCTCAGTGCAAAATGGGTGAATAGATAGTTACTGACTTCATTTACCTTCTTATTCTCCCCTGACTTGCAGTAGAATTCTTAAGTTATGTTTAGACAGTGGGACTTGGAGACTGTGTCAGAAGATATTTCCATATTTGAAATTGTACAGATGCTTTATGTATAATAGGAAAATATTATAGAAAATGAATTCATAATTAGAATGGAAATAGAGAGTTACAATGTATCAAATAACTAAGTCAAGGAATAACTTAGTTCAAATCAGTTCAGTTCAGTCGTTCACTCATGTCTGACTGTTGGCGACACCATGGACTGCAGTACACCAGGCTTCCCTGTCCATCACCAACTCCTGGAGCTTGCTCAAACTCATGTCCATTGAGTCGGTGATGCCATCCAACCATCTCATCCTCTGTCGTCCCATTGTCCTCCCACCTTCAATCTTTTCCAGCATCAGGGTCTTTTCCAATGAGTCTGTTGTTCCCATCAGGTGGCCAGAGTATTGGAGTTTCAGCTTTAGCATCAGTCCTTCCAATGACTATTCAGGAATGATTCCTTTAGGGTGGACTGGTTGGATCTCTTTGCAGTCCAAGGGACTCTTAAGAGTCTTCTCCAACACCACAGTTCAAAAGCATCAATTCTTCAGTGCTCAGCTTTCTATATAGTCCAACTCTCACATCCATACATGACTATTGGAAAAGCCATAGCCTTGACTAGACGGACCTTTGTTGGCAAAGTAATGTCTCTGCTTTTTAATATGCTGTCTAGGTTGGTCATCACTTTTCTTTCAAAGAGAAAGCATCTTTCAATGCAGTCACCATCTGCAGTGATTTTGGAGCCCCCAAAAATAAAGTCTGTCACTCTTTCCATTGTTTTGCCATCTATTTGCCATGAAGTGATGGGACCAGATGCCATGATCTTAATTTTCTGGATGTTGAGTTTTAAGCCAGCTTTTTCACTCTCCTCTTTCATGTTCATCAGAGGCTCTTTAGTTCTTCGCTTTCTGCCATATCTGAGGTTATTGATATTTCTCCTGGCAATCTTGATTCCAGCTTGTGCTTCATCCAGTCCAGCATTTCTCATGATGTGCTCTGCATATAAGTTAAATAAGTAGGGTGACAATATACAGCCTTGACGTACTCCTTTCCCAATTTGGAACCAGTCTATTGTTCCATATCCAGTTCTACCTGTTGCTTCCTGACCTGCATGCAGGTTTCTCAGGAGGCAGGTCAGGTGGTCTGGTATTCCCATCTCTTTAAGAATTTTCATTCTCTCTAAAAATGACTTAGTACTTTTTTGCATAGTCTCATGTGGTTATCAATTTTAGCTAAATACTGAAACCAGGACAACTGGAAAAAGCAGATCAGAGTTGAAATGTATTTGTAACATTTCACCATTAAAGCTTTCTTGGCAATTATGCCTAGTATTCAAACTAGTGCAAGAATGTAAAATATTGTTATTAATAAGTATAGTACTTGCTTATCATCACTTTAAACAACTGTCAACGTGTCTTCTCATTTCCTATAAATTTTTTCTTGGTTCCCATTGTAGAATCTAATGAACATGTTGGATGTTGGGCAATGGTTTCATTTACCCTGGTAACATGTAACATTTCTGCAACTTTTAGGAAGGGCTTACTTGTTTAATTTGACAGCTGACTTGAAAAATGAGCAGAACAGATGGAGCAGAGTAAAACTATAATTTCAAAATACACAGCAATTTATCTGTGGCCAATGCCAATTGGTATGAGAGCAACCATGCCAATTTTCAATTAGCCGTGGCAGCAGGCAGTGGGGAAGTGTAATGATAATCCCACAGCCAAGCTGGAGGCTTAACATTAGTCTCCACCGATCGCGTATCATTTTCTTCATTCTTTACAGGGCCAGTGAATAACTCTAGATTATGTCAAATATGTTGCTGTATATTTTAATAGCAGTTGTAGAAAAAGTATAATATCAAAAAAGCAAGATATGAAAAAGAGAAGAATAACCATCCGGGGCTTTCTATTTCATGACTATTAGTCTTTTAAAACTTTATTTTTAGTAACTGCTTAATATTTCACTGTTTGGATATATAATATTTTATTTGACCAATGCCTTGTTGGAAATATATTCTTCCTGTTTGTATTTTTTTAGATTGCTTCAGCTAGTACACGTAATGCAGAATCAGCATACTTTGACAAGCATCTTTAAGTATATCTCTTGTTCTTTCTTTAAATTGGATTTCTGGAATGGGAATTACTGAGTTGATGAATATGCAAAATTTTAAGATTCTTGGTACATGTACTCAAATTACTTTCGCCAGAGTTTTATTCAATCTGTTTACAAACTAGCCTTAAGTATTACATTTTTCAGTTTTTAATCAACAAACATTATTTCCCTTTAAATTTTTATTTCTTTAATGACATCAAATTAAGCATTTACACATACAACAATTCTACATCATATATATTATGAATATTGTTTTCATCGTAAGGTTTGCCTTTAGTATTTACTGTTAATTGATATACAGAAATTCTAATTTTTTTGGTTGATGGTGTTTCTTTTCTAATTCTTTAATTCCTTCTATGTTTTGATATCCCATGCTTTCAAGAAATCGATTAAATACTCACTCACATTTCCTTCTAGTTTTCCTTTTACACACTGTAACTCTTTCTTCTACCTAAAATGCATTTTGGTGACTTTACTGAGATGAAGATGAAACAAATTTTCCTTCAAAACCCGTCTGATAGTAATTTCCTTACACATTTGTTCATGATGCCTTCTTTTCCATATACTAATTCTTACATCTAAGATCATGTTAGGGGTATCTATCTCTTAACTGCTATATTTCTGCCACATTATTTTAACTTTTATGATGCATTTTAACACTGCAAACAAAGGAGCTTCCCATGTAGCCCAAGCAGTAAAGAATCTGCCTGCAGTGCAGGAGACGTGGGTTTGATCCCTGGGTCAGGAAGATCCCCTGGAAATAGCACATAGCAACCCGCTCCAGTATTCTTGCCTGGAGAATCCCCATGGACAGAGGAGCCTGGTGGGCTACAGTCCATGGGGTGTCATAGAGAGTCAGACACGACTGTGCAACTAACACACACACTGCAAACAGAGTTCCATTACTCTTCTTTTAAAATGTTTTCTTGTATATTTTCACCCATTTATAGTGCTACTTGCTACATGTTTAAATTTGGGTGGTTACCCACTCTTTGATTTCCTCATCCTTGAACAGAGAATGATAATGATACTTATTTTATTGGTGTCAAACTTAAATGATGTTATCATCAAAGGGTCCTAATCAGTGCCTGGCATAGAGTAAGATGTTGAAAAAGTGTTTACTTTTATTTTTGTCTTCTTTATGAATTTAATTTTGTTCTCATAGTTCCAAAATACATCTATTGGTAATTTTATTGGTTTTATTGTAACTATACACATTGCTTTGGGATAGAGCAGAGTGTGCTGAGCCTCAGGGGATTTGGTTTGAGTCAGGAACTAAAGAGCCATTAAGAACCAGGACACTTCTGCTTCCTCCACTTTCTTCTCTGGCTCCACAATCTCTCCTTTTGTGTGAAATTGCTCTGTTCTCCTGCTTGTCTTACAGCCTGACTCTGCTTGCTCATTGGTACACCTAGTATTAGATGGGAGAGTGGCAGCCTTGTTCCCCAGCTTGCACGCCTACATTAGCCCATGCTAATCACACACTACCGTCACTGGGTCTCATGCCCATATTCTGAGTATGGAGACTCTAGGTGATGCACCTCTGGTTCCGTCACTTGAGTCTGGAAAGCCCTGCAGCCAACTTAGCCAACTTACAGAGAGTGCACAGAATTTTCAAGAATGGGTGTGAGGTGAGAAGGGGGTAATACGCAGTCATAGGACTGAGTATTGCTGACCTAGGGGAAAGCTCTTGATTTTTGTATCTTTATTTACTCTCTAGTCACTTTACTCAATTCTCTTATTGATTCTAGTTGATAATTTTATCAACTCTATTAATTTTTCCACTGAAAGCAATGGGCTGTATGTGACAGTGTCATAGAGAATATGTATTTTGGCCTCTTTATTCTAATTGTTTTAATTCCCTTCATGTTTCATGTCTTTCCGTAGATTGGTGAAAAGGGCAGGGTACAAAGAGTACATGTATGGTGAATACTTAGGAGATTCTGCAGTAGCCAAGCAAGAGATAATTGCAGCTTGTAATTTTTCCAGAGGTGGAGAGAAGTAGACTGATTTCAAATATAACTTGGAGAGAGCTCCAGCTGATTTTGGTGATATGGGAATGAGAGAAGGTGGTGGTGGTAAGAGATTATTGTCACATTCTGGCCATTGTATGTTGGAAAATGAACAAATTTGGGTGGTGGTTTGTACCATGAGTTTGAGGTGTGTGATGCATCTAATCAAATCTTAGCCTGGCGTTCAGAAAAAAAAAAAATCTGTACTCCAGTTGAAAATGGGGGGTGATAGGCTGTAGAAATGGGATTGCATAAGGAAAGGAGTTAGAAGTAGAAATCCTATGCTTGTGAACCGAGAAGCTTAAACATCCAGAAGTTGAGTGGAGGGAGAAAAGCATAGGGAAGATTCATCTGGAGAAGTACACGGAAAATCAGTAAACTATGTTACCACATAGAAAAAAAGTGTTTAGATGTTCAAAATGTTGCTTAGCAGTCATATCGGATCACAATACAGCAAGTTCCCGACATAGGAACCTTTAAGTTGTACGCTTTCAAAGATGTGAACATGCATCCCGTCAGATGTGCGTGAAATTGCAGCTTACCCTCGGTCTCCTGTTGCTGAGGGCCCCTCAGCTCTACCCTCATCACATTCTCTCCACCCTCCAGTCAGTATCTCTTCTTACCTGTCCACTCAGTGCCAGCCTGTGTGCCAGCCACTGGGCTGTACTACCGTACTTTTCAAGCCACTGTACTGTAAGATTAAAGATGCTTTTTGTGTCTTTTGTTCTTTACATATTATTTGTGTGAAGTCTTATAAATCAACTACAGTACAGTACTATATAGCCAGTTGTGTTAGTTGGATACCTAGAATAACTTTGTTGGACTTACAAATGTATTGGACTTATGATCGTGCCCTCAGAATGGAACTCATTCATACATAGGGGACTGTACTGTATCTATAGCTAATATTTATTGAACATTTACTGTACATGGGCATTTTTCTTCCATGAGCTTCATAAGACTTATTGCCTCATTTAATCCTCCCAACAGCTCTCTGCTGTTATTATCCCCATTCTGCAGTTGAGAAAACAGAGGCAGAAAGTAGAGGAAACACCAGAGCTCTAGCTCACTGCTTCCCTAGATAAGCATGTGAAATCGTCCCTATAGGACACTGGTGACTTTGGAGGAAAAATAAGGACTGACTTCAAGCACAGTTTGTTGAAGAATAAGTCACAGGTGGAAAAGTGAAGAGAACATGCAGACAACCCTCTTGAGAATAGTCTGTGAAGGGGGCACAGCAGTAGCTGAGGGGTGTGGATTATGGAAGAAGAAACTTTAATGCACCAGGATCCAAAGAAAGCATGAGAACTTGAGAGGAAAATATGCTTGATGAAGATGGAACCCAAAAGAATAGTACGGACCAAGCTCACTCATACTGACAGCTGTAAATGTCTTACGTTTCATGAGGAATCACAGACTTATGCCAATAATAATATAATACCTAAGAAATTCCCGTAAAAATCAAGAAGAAAAAGGTAACACCACTATTATGTAACAGTGTTCTGAAATCTTCAGTAAATGTCAGTTTCCCTTCCAAATTATAGTTCTTCTCTGTCCATTTCTCTCCATAGCTCCCGATACCAACAAGCCGTGATCATTTTTTATCAGCCCCTGACTAATCTTCTCTTTTCACTCTGGCTCTCCTCTCATCCATCCTCTGATTATAGAGTCAGATCTTACAAGGCTACTCATGGGCCCTTTGTGCTTGAAATATTTAGTTGCTTCTCATTAAGTTAAAAATCCCAAATTCCTGTGGTTGCCTCTCATCGCCCATTCACTCCTCTTTTCTCCTTCTGCTCCAGCCACTGACCTGGTTTCAGTTCTTTGAACTCGCCAACCTTCCTTCTGCCTCAGAACTGTCCAACACTCTTTTACTTATCACATGTTAAAGTCGTTTTTCTCAGGGGGGGCTGTCTTGATGTTCCAGTGAAAACCAGCTCCTCTTGTTTAATTTTTCATTATACCTTGGATATTACACTTCACCCTTATACCACATAAATTTACTCACATAGGTTTGCTTTTTTTCCTTTCTATTTTCCCCAGTAGAACAGTAGCTTCATAAGAGAAAGACCATGTCTGGTTACATCTTTATCTCAGACAACCAACATAATGCTGAGTACATAGAAGAATTCAGCTGGTTAAGTCAGTGCTGGAGGAGATTAGCGTAGACAAGGCTTAGTGTTTCCTTTCAACCTTCTGAAGTATTTAATAATGGTTATTTTGATTTATTCAGCTCAGTATCAAACCTTACCTCTTCAGATTTCTATTGAATTTGTGAGGTGGATGTAAAAATTAGTTTCATATGTATGAAACTTAAAATTCTTTTTTTATGGTATTTGTCTTTCAAAGATGTCACATACGTGGAGTCTAAAGTATGACACAAATGAACTTATTGATGAAATTGAAACAGGCTCACAGATGTAAAGAACAGACTTGTGCTTGCCAAAGCGGTGGCTAGGGGAAGGGTTAGCTAGGAGATTAGGATTAGACAGCTGCAAACTGCTGTGTGTCGAATGGATAAACAACAAGGTCCTACTGTATAGGACAAATAACTATTTTCTGTGATGAACCATAATGGAAAAGAATATGAAAAAGTGTGTATATATATATATATATAAATATATATATGTCACATATATATATATGACATATATATAATGACTGAATCAGTTTGCTATACCCCAGAAACTAACAAAACATTGTAAATCAACTATACTTCAATAAAATAAATTAAAAAAAGAAATCGTGTTTCAAAAAAGTATATAAAACATGGCTATATTTCAGTTCAGTTCAGTTCAGTCGCTCAGTCGTGTCCGACTCTTTGTGACCCCATGAATCACAGCACGCCAGGCCTCCCTGTCCATCACCGACTCCCGGAGTTCACTTAGACTCACGTCCATCGAGTCAGTGATGCCATCCAGCCATCTCATCCTCTGTCGTCCCCTTCTCCTCTTGCCCCCAATCCCTCCCAGCATCAGAGTCTTTTCCAATGAGTCAGCTCTTCGCATGAGGTGGCCAAAGTACTGGAGTTTCAGCTTCAGCATCAGTCCTTGCAAAGAAATCCCAGGGCTGATCTCCTTCAGAATGGACTGGTTGGATCTCCTTGCAGTCCAAGGGACTCTCAAGAGTCTTCTCCAACACCACAGTTCAAAAGCATCAATTCTTTGGCACTCAGCCTTCTTCACAGTCCAACTCTCACATCCATAAATGACCACAGGAAAAACCATAGCCTTGACTAGACGAACCTTTGTTGGCAAAGTAATGTCTCTGCTTTTGAATATGCTATCTAGGTTGGTCATAACTTTCCTTCCAAGGAGTAGGCGTCTTTTAATTTCATGGCTGCAATCACCATCTGCAGTGATTTTGGAGCCCCCAAAAATAAAGTCTGACACTGTTTCCACTATTTCCCCATCTATTTCCCATGAAGTGATGGGACCAGATGCCATGAGCTTCGTTTTCTGAATGTTGAGCTTTAAGCCAACTTTTTCACTCTCCTCTTTCACTTTCATCAAGAAGCTTTTTAGTTCCTCTTCACTTTCTGCCATAAGGGTGGTGTCATCTGCATATCTGAGGTTATTGATATTTCTCCCAGCAATCTTGATTCCAGCTTGTGTTTCTTCCAGTCCAGCGTTTCTCATGATGTACTCTGCATATAAGTTAAATAAGCAGGGTGACAATATACAACCTTGACATACTCCTTTTCCTATTTGGAACCAGTCTGTTGTTCCATGTCCACTTCTAACTGTTGCTTCCTGACCTGCATACAGATTTCTCAAGAGGCATATCAGGTGGTCTGGTATTCCCATCTATATTTAGTAGTATACTAAAATGTGCAGAGAAGGAATCAGTTAACATAGGTCCATTTTTCACTCCTTGCCTTTGGCAGCCACTGTTTAGCTCCTTATTCTAAAATGACAAAATAATACAGCTTTTTTAATACCAGTGTCTTTTTAACTTCGTTGTGGTGTTAATGGTGGTCTGTTGAGTCTGGTGTCATAATTTTTATTTGCAATTACAGTGGAGTTCTGGAACTGTTAATAACAGTGACTTTAGGTTGGTTTTGCAAGGGAATTTATTCAATAACTATTTTGTGTAATTTAAGGACAAAGAAATATGGAAATTTGGGGCACATAATGAAAGATAAGTAGACAAGGCACAATCCTCATTTATATGATGATTAAGACAACTTGACTTTGGGTAGTTTTTTGCATTAAGAGGAGCTGAGTATTCTGAAGGGGTGGTTTACTGTTTGAAGTTTGCTTTTGTTTTGACCTTTATTCCAGTTATCCTGTTTCTTCACTCCCAGCTCCGGTGCTGGCTCAGGCATCCATTCCTCTGCTGTAGCCTTCCCCCTCCCTTGCTCAGGGTCACCCCTGCATAGATTCAGTCTCCTCCACTCTCCCAGGCTCCTTTTCCCACAACATCTCCAGACTTGCCGACTCTCGGGCTTTCTTTCCCACCTCTTCTGCTTTCATTTCATCCAAGCTTGAGTCTCTTTTCCAGTTCCTTTCTTTCCATTTTTATTTCAGGTAGCTCTGAGAAGGGAAGATAAATTTTAATATAAACATATAAATTCATGAACTGGTGACTTGAGTATTTTGTGGATTCAGTAACAAGGAAAAGATCTGCCATGTAGCTCTCCTCTCATATGAGAACATTCCTTAATCAAACTAGGTGTTAAATTAAGAGGAAGGTAAAGGTAACAGAGATTTTAGTATATAAGAAAGATGTGGTTTTTACAAATTAGAAAAATAAATGGACTTAAAAATTAATCTGGCGATTGCTTCTGCTTAATACAATCATCAAATATTCAAAATGTCTCACTGTTTGCACTGAATCTCAGTTAATAAATATACCTCATTAATTACATCTCTTTGTTGGAGGTGATCCCAGATGGTAGGGAAATAATTAATTCAATGTCACCAAATATTAGATGACAGGTGCATCATTTTTATTTAGAACCCAGTGGCATCTGAGCTTCTCTCACAGTCAATGTAAAAGCAATTTGCTGTATAGTCTTCACTGAACAAGTGTCCTGCCAGCCTGACGTAGCAGAATTCCACTGCGCAGAAAGCAGAGGTTTCAAGCAGCTGCTGTCTTAGAGGACATTGTACAAACAACTGCCTATGTGACAAATTATTGCCTGGGCTTATGATCATCTATTGCTTCTGAGTTTAATATCTTAAAGAATTTAGTCTTGGTTTTTATTTTGCTTGCTAATCCTCACAGTCTTTTTGTAAGACATAAAAGTAACTCCCATCACCTGTTCTAATAACAATAGAGGATGAATGAGAGAAGCTACAGAAAGCAATCAATACTGGCTTTGTCTTTTCTACGTTCTTCCTTGATGTTCTTCATGTTCTGCTGAAAATCATACCGTGAGATCAAAAATAATGACAAAACGGTAAAGCATGAATGCTTTGGGCAAGCATTTTGTGGAATGCTGTTTTAAGTCCTGCATTTGTCCCATCCTGGGGTGGACTCTGGCAATGCAGATGGCATCACCCGCTGGCTGGGTTCCAGGGCTCACGGGTAGTGGTCCTTCCTCCTATTTAAGGTGAACTTGTGTGTGTTCATGGAGCTGGGTCCTGGTGAAAACTGAGGGCCAAGTCCCCAAATAGCACTCAGTAGACAGAGGTCAAACCAAGGTCTCTTCCTTCTAGGGGAAACTCAGTAGGTCATCTCCTCTGACCCTCATTCTTTGTTTGGATTTTGACAGCTTCCAGGCTCTGCTCACTAATGGTAATAACAGACAATTCTAAGTTCTTTAAGTCAAAGGTATTCCCTGTTATTTTAATCAGTTTATCCCAGTTTGACCAATTTATGCCCTTAGCATTCTCAGATTGTTCTTCAAGAGACTGACAGGCTTTCAAAGAGTTGACACTGGTGCATGCCTTCTCCTGAACACTCTATGTCAGGATTTCAAGTTTTTCTTTCATACCTCATGGTTCCATAAGCCCTCATAGCCTTCCCCTTGTGTTGCTGTGGCTTATCAGGGTACTGTTGCTCTTCCGATGTGTGTGTGGAGTGGGTAATACAGGCTGTAAAATAGAGTGAAGGAACCTGGGTTTAGTGTGGGTGAGTCCTAACCCTGGCTCCAGCTCTAGCTGATTGCATGGCTGTTCAAGAATCCCAACTGCTAAAGAAGAGGAGGGGGCAAGATTACCTCTAAGAACCACAAATGTATAGAGCTAGAATGAACCTCAAAATATAAAAGATCTGTACTATTGTCAGGCAATAGGAATTGTGATATTGTACTATTGCTTGTATCAAAGTGTAAGCATTTATATGTGCTTTTATTTGGGGGTTTCCCCCTGATTTTCCTACTTTTAAACTTTAACTCTTGATTCTGACATCTATTTCAATAGTCACTTTTCAACTTTGTAATTTTTTAATTTCAGCCATTAATTTCACATATATAAATTCTGAGTTTTTGAGTAACTGATATAAATACCGAATAAGACGAGGCCTGGTGCACAGCTCTGTAGCACTCTCTTGGAGTACTCTTTCTATGACAACTAACCATAAATGGATATAAAATTAGTTTATTTAAACACTTACCTCACTGCAGTTTAACCCACATTTATCTGACATCCCAAGAAATTTTGTTAAATGTCTTACTGAATGAAATAAACCAATCTTTTTTTAAATTTAAATTTATTTATTTTAATTGAAGGCTAATTACTTTATAATATTGTATTGGTTTTGCCATACATCAACATGAATCTGCCATGGGTGTACACATGTTCCTCATCCTGAACCCGCCTCCCACCTCCCTCCCTGTACCATCCCTCTGGGTCTTCCCAGTGCACCAGCCCCAAGCTTCCTGTATCCTGCATCGAACCTGGACTGGCGATTCATTTCACATATGATATTATACATGTTTCAATGCCATTCTCCCAAATCATCCCATGCGCGCCGTTAGTTGGGGCAGGCCCAGGGTGGCTTAAGTCCAAATCCTGAAATAAACCAATCTTTTAACACTGAATAATTTTTGTTTCTCAGTTCAGTTCAATTGCTCAGTCATGTCTAACTCTTTGTGACTCCATGAACTGCTGCATGCCAGTCTTCCCTATGCTAAATCACTTCAGTCGTGTCCAACTCTGTGCGACCCCATAGACGGCAGCCCACCAGGCTCCCCCGTCCCTGGGATTCTCCAGGCAAGAACACTGGAATGGGTTGCCATTTCCTTCTCCAATGCATGAAAGTGAGAAGTGAAAGTGAAGTCGCTCAGTCGTGTCCAACTCTTAGTGACCCCATGGATTGCAGCCTACCAGGCTCCTCCGTCCATGGGATTTTCCAAGCAAGAGTACTGGAGTGGGGTACCATTGCCTTCTCTGTCAGTCTTACCTGTCCATCACCAACTCCTGGAGTTTATCCAAACTCACGTCCGTTGAGTTGGTGATGCCATCCAGCCATCTCATCCTCTGTCATCCCCTTCTCCTCCTGCCCCCAATCCTTCCCAGCATCAGGGTCTTTTCCAGTGAGACAGCTCTTCCCATCAGGTGGCCAAAGTATTAGAATTTCAGCTTCAGCATCAGTCCTTCCAGTGAATGTTCAGGACTTTAGGATGGACTGGTTGGATCTCCTTGCAGTCCAAGGGACTCTCAAGAGTCTTCTCCAGCACCACAGTTCAAAAGCATTAATTTTTCGGTGCTCAGCTTTCTTTATAGTCCACCTCTCACATCCATACATGACTACTGGAAAGACCATAGCTTTGACTAGACAGACCTTTGTTGGCAAAGTAATGTCTCTGCTTTTTAATATGCTATCTAGGTTGGTCATAACTTTTCTTCCAGGGAGCAAGCATCTTTTAATTTCATGGCTGCAGTAACCATCTGCAGTGATTTTGGAGCACCCCCCACCCCCCCAAAAAAAAGTTTGTTACTGTTTCCATTGTTTCGCCATCTATTTGCCATGAAGTGATGGGACCAGATGCCATGATCTTAGTTTTCTGAATGTTGAGTTTTAAGCCAACTTTTTCACTCTCCTCTTTCACTTTCATCAAGAGGCTCTTTAATTCTTCTTCACTTTCTGCCATAAGGGTGGTGTCATCTGCATATATGAGGTTGTTGATATTTCTCCCAGCAATCTTGATTCCAACTTGTGCTTCATCCACCGGCATTTTACATGATGTACTCTGCATAGAAGTTAAATAAGCAGGGTGACAATATGCAACCTTGACATACTCCTCTCCCAATTTGGAACCGGTCTGTTGTTCCATGTCCAGTTCTAACTGTTGCTTTTTGACCCGCATACAGATTTATCAGGAGGCAGATCAGGTGGTCTGTTATTCCCATCTCTTGAAGAATTTTCCACAGTTTGTTGTGATCCACACAGTCAAAGGCTTTGGTGGTGTCAATAAAGCAGAAATAGATGTTTTTCTGGAACTCTCTTGCTTTTTTAGTGATTCAGTGGATGTTGGCAATTTGATCTCTGGTTCCTCTGCCTTTTCTAAATCCATCTTGAACAGCTGGAAGTTTATGGTTCCTGGGTTTTGTTTCTAGATTATGATATATCTTCTGATAATCATCTTATTCTCTACTAAGAGCATAAAACCAATTTTGTTAATAACTAATTCCAGAATTTTGCCAAGAATCAATATTCATCTTACTCATTATTCATGGATATTTTTAAAATGAGGAAATATTGTTAGATCTAGATTTTTTCTTTTTCCCAGATTCTCAGAAATTCATATCAGTGGCTAATTTCCATGAGCTGTTAGTTATCTGTCCTTAATCTATCTTCTTGTACCTTAATGTCTGTCTTGGTCTCAAGGGTAGTTGTCTAAAATCAATAAATTAAAAAGCCTTCAATTTATTTTCAAAGTAATTTGATGGCAACAGGAACTCAACTTGATATTGGTTTCCTTCAAAACACGTGCTAGATTTTAGACCACATTTGTTTGTTCAGTTGTCCATTTACTTGATTGTATATTATCTACTGTATTCTGGACACTGTGTTCAGCACTAGTACAGCAGATAAAAGAGAACGCATATTCAGAGAGCATATGTGAAGTGTTGGATGGTCTGTATAGGATGCTGTGGAAGGAAGAGAAAAGAAAGAAAACTCTACCTGGCAGATGAATGTGAGCTGGGGAAGGTTCGTTAATGAGTCTTGATGCATAGGTAGGCGTTCTCCAGAACAAGGGAGAGGAAAATGGACTAGTCCACTTATAAAGAATAAGTGTACATCATGAGAAATGCTGGACTGGGGGAAGCACAAGCTGGAATCAAGATTGCAGGGAGAAATATCAATAACCTCAGATATGCAGATGACACCACCCTTATGGCAGAAAGTGAAGAAGAATTAAAGAGCCTCTTGATGAAAGTGAAAGAGCAGAGTGAAAAAGTTGGCTTAAAGCTCAGCATTCAGAAAATGAAGATCATGGCATCTGGTCCCATCACTTCATGGCAAATAGATGGGGAAACAGTGGAAACAGTGCCTGACTTTATTTTTTGGGGCTCCAAAATCACTGCAGATGGTGATTGCAGCCATGAAATTAAAAGATGCTTACTCCTTGGAAGGAAAGTTATGACCAACCTAGACAGCATATTAAAAAGTAGAGACATAACTTTACCAACAAAGGCCCATCTAGTCAAGGCTACGGTTTTTCCAGTAGTCATGTATAGATGTGAGAGTTGGACTATAAAGAAAGCTGAGCGCCAAAAAATTGATGCTTTTGAACTGTGGTGTTGGAAAAGACTCTTGAGAGTCCCTTGGACTGCAAGGAGATCCAACCAGTCCATCCTAAAGGAGATCAGTTCTGGGTGTTCTTTGGAAGGACTGATGTTGAAGCTGAAACTCCAATACTTCGGCCACCTGATGTGAAGAGCTTACTCATTGGAAAAGACCCTGATGCTGGGAAAGATTGAGGGCAGGTGGAGAATGGTACAACAGAGGATAAGATGACTGGATGGCATCACCGACTCAATGGACCTGGGTTTGGGTAGACTCCGGGAGTTGGTGATGGACAGGGAGGCCTAGAGTGCTGCAGTTCATGGGGTCGCAAAGAGTCGGACACGACTGAGCAACTGAACTGAACTGAACTGTAAGGGTAAGAGTGGGGCAAATAATATCAGTTGAATGGGGAGCCAGACAAAGTGTATTGTACCAAAAAAAAAAAAAGAGAGAGAGAGAGAGAAGAAAAGCAAGGACCTCCAGAAGGAAAAAAAAAAAGAAAAGAACTTAAGAAAAAAGAAAAACTGACCAAAGCACAGCTTTAGGCAGAGCACTCAAGCAGGAGAATTGTCAGCAGAGACTAGAAAGAGACTCCCTCTGAGCGGCCAGTTCAGCTCGCTGTCACCTGGTGGGAGCACTGCCTGATCCCACGCAGGCAGTCAGGACAGTGCGGAGCCTTGCTGTTCTGAGAGAACCCTTGCTCCAGAACACCCGTCTGAAGGCCAGTGTCCCTGTGAAAGACTCAGGCTGGATTTATTAAGACTAGTTCAGCCTTTTGCTTGGCATGTCCCAAGGATTTCTGAAGCTCTCTAATTTCTTTATTCTTGCCATTTATAGAAACTGACAGTTTTAGCCTAAGAGGAACAATAGATTTGACCTGTAGTCTAGGTTTATTCTGCTGTTTGTGGTTTTGAAGCTATTTAATCTAAGTTAGCTTATCCTTTATTCAATTAAAGAAAGAAAAGGTCATGAAATATAGCCACTTCTTTTATGAATCAAATGAGTTTTTAGCCTTTGAACATAAAGTCTAAGGGGTGAATTCCCACGCTAACAAATAGCCATGGTCATATTTATAGACAAACCCAATTACTGATCTAAATTTCAGTAATTACTAAGCAGATGTCGAGACTTTTCTTGTAATCTCCCTCCTAAAATTGTCACTAGACCCCTCAGGAATTCTCTGTGTGTCACTCTGATCACTGTGTGAGTCAGCAGTAGGTCTTGCTGCTGCCTTTCCCGCTTTTGGTTCTTGAGAAGAAGAGGAAGAACTTTCAGATCTAATGTGAGCTGGCTCCTGCAGATTTCTCTGTGTTCCCTTAGACTGATTGCTGGGAGTGAGAGACAGCCAGAGAGACAAAGGGGGAGAGTCAGTTATCCAATAGACGATCATTTTGTATGTTCATAGAATGTTTAGTAAAAATTATGATTCCTTAGGAGAAAAATTAGTTTAAAAGGCAGACATTTTGAAAGATACATTCCTGGATATAAACAATAATGAATTAGGAGATGAAGAAAAACACTCCTAAATATAACCCTTGAGCCAAAGAGTTAGTAAAAAGGATAATTCATAGAAATTAATGAACAAGAAAATACTTTATATCAAAATTATGGAGCATGAAAAAGCTATACTATGGGTGAAAATATACAATGCAAACATGTTTAAGTATAAAGGAGAAAATATAAAAATAAAGAGAATAAACTTTTATACAATAATGAGAGCAACAAATCAAAATAAAAGAGCAGAAGAGATTAATAAGTATAATCATTAAAATTGATAAAACAGAATTTTCATTGACATATAGTTGATTTACAATATTATGTTAGTTTCAGGTGTACCATATAGTGGTTCAGTATTTTTATACATTATATACTAGTAAAAAGTTATTAAAAGATAATAATTCCTTGTGTTATACAGTATTTCACTGTGCTTGTCTAATTTATACATAGTAATTTGTGTCTGTTAATCCCATACCCCTAACTTGTCCCTCCCCCTGCCCCTCTCCCTGCTGGTAACAGCCAGCTTGTTTTCTATATCTGTGAGTCTTGTGTTTTGCCATATATATTCATTTATATTATTTTTTTTTTTAGATTCCATGTGTAAGTGATATAATGTATAAGATGCAAATACTTATATCTCTGGCAACTTATTTCACTAAGTATAATGTCTTCTAGGACTGTCCATACTGCTGCAAATGGCAGGATTTAATTCCCAACAGGATTTTTTTTTTAAATTGCTAAAAGGATAAACAAATCCAAAATCCGGTTTAATAAAATGACCAATAAAATAAATAAATAAAATTAAGTTGGGAAATAGAAAATTTAAAAAAAGAAATGAGACAAATTGGAAATAAGAAAGAAAATTCATAAATATAAATTTGACGGTAGATACCATGTGGACTAAAAAAATTCTGAGAGACTACTATATGTAATTCTAAAGAAAGGATTTTTATGACCTGGAAAAATAGATGATTTTCTCCCCAAAATACAAAAAATATATCAAGAATAGTTGGAAATTATGACTTCACTAATTATGTGGAATAAACTGAAGAGATGATTTAAGATCTACCGTTGAAATAAGGACAAGGACTAATTTACTTCTTAGCAGGGTTTATTTAGCTCATGTTATTTAAACTATTTTAAACCAAAGAAAAGGTGGACAGAACTTACGAGGTCAGCACAATTTTAATAACAAGCCTAATAAAAAATATATAACTGGATTTTATTTATGAATATACTATAGATACATATTTTAAAAATAAAATGCTAGAAAATAGAATTCAACAATTCAGTAAAAGAAAGTTCAATACTAGAAAGTCAAGGGTGATTCAATTTAAGGGATTTTATCAACATACTACATGATATCAACCACATAAAGTGTAAAAATTATGTGATCATATAGATAGATACAGAATCTTTGGATAATACATAATAATGCAATAATCATTCATAATCAAATCTCCAAGTAAAATAGGAATTGATGGAATATTTTTACTGAACTCCAACAGCAAATATTATTCTTTAAAATGGGGAGAACTATATTAGAAATTAAACAAGCAAAGTTAAGATCAAAGGAATTAAATTGTCATCACCATTGTATCACAAGAAAATAAAATAATTTGTATGCTTTGGAAGGACTCTCCTGGTGGCTCAGATAATAAAAAAATCCGCCTGCAATGCAGGAGGCCTTGGTTTGATCCCTGGGTTGAAAAGATTCCCATTCCAGTATTCTTGCCTGGAGAATCCCCATGGACAGAGGAGCTTGGCAGGCTAGAGTCCATGGTGTCGAAAGAGTCGGACATGACTACTAAGCACAGCATGGCACACATGCTTTGGAAAAAAGAGATGAACCTCTACCTTTTTTGCTAAAGTCTGAATTGCATATGTAGAAAGCCCAAGAGACTTTGGTGGGAAAAAAATTTTCGATTTCTTAGAGATTTGGGTAATTGGTTAGATATCAGAGATATATTGAAAAAGCAATAGATTTTCTTTATCTTAGCCACAAACATTCACAAAGGTAAATAGGAAATATTCTATTAATATAAGTTGTAAAAGCAGTAAGACTTGGGGAATTTTGATTAAGAAAGGAATATGGTGTATACAAAGAAAATCAAAGCATATGAAAAAGATCTAATTTCCTTAAAAGTTTAAATATTAAAAGTTCAGTAATTCAAAGTCAGTATGTAAACTTGATGTAATACAAATAAAAATGCTGAGATGTTTTAAAGTTGGATTTGTTTTGAAATTGGATAAGATTGCTTAAAATTTATAGGGCCAAATAAATACCTAGAAATAGTAAAAAAGAAAAAAAAATTAAGAACAATAGTAAGGGTAGACTTGCTTGCCAGACATTGTAACATTCTATAAAGTTACCATAATAAAATAAATGTGGTAACATGTAGTAAAATATAGGTGGAACAAAACTGAGCATTTAGAAATTAACCTCTGATTTTATGAGAATTTAATAAATACTGTATTTCAGTTCAGTAGAAATGGATGGGTTGTTCCACAGATGTGCTGGTACCACTGACTCTACACATGAAAAATATCTTATACCCCATACAAAAATAAATTCCAGATGGACCAAATTCCAGATGGAACATTTTTATGGAAAAATCAAAAGAGTAAATATTTTGCATTTCTACAATCTAAGGGCAAGGATATATTTACCATGATTTTGAAGCCAAAAATTGTAAAGTAAATGACAAATATATTAGGTAAAAATTAAACATTTCAATGGTGAAGGACTGTAGTCAAGATCAATTAGAAAATAATTATTCTGGTAATGTTATAATGTAATTAAAAGGCAACCTGTTAACACATGTAATTTTTCAGAAAGTTTTTAAAAATGGATGAGAATGGATGAACAATTTCATTTTCAAAACTGAAGAAAATATATGAACAGGTTGTTGAGTAAAGAGAAAACTCAAAATATTAACAAACATATAAAAGGCTCAGATTCACTAGTAGTCAGTATGTAATTTAAAGCAATTTTGAGTTATGACTTTACATGATAGCCTGGCACCTGTTGCTGGATGTGATTCAAAGACAAAGGCATTCCCATACATTGCTAGTGGTATGTTTAGAGCTGCAGACTCTTTTGGAAAGCAATTTGGCAACATCTATTTTAAAAGACATTTAATGCTTAATCTTAAGACTCTGATCTAGGTAAAGTATACTGTATGTATGATGTTTATTGCAGTGTAATTTGTTGTGATAGAAAGGTGGAAACAGAGAATAATCATTAACAAGAAAACACTTGAACAAATTATGGTACATCTATATCAGAGAATATTATGGAACTATTGAAGAGAATATATTAGGACTGTACTGGGTAATCTAAATTGATTTATAGAAAGCAATGTTGGGGGAAAAAACAAGATGCAGAAAATGTGTATATTATAACCAATTTTAAGGCAAAAAGAGATATGACATTCATAGTGGGTGTGTAATCCCGTGTGTGTGTGTGTGTGTGTGTATCCAGCAATGATTATATGAGTTTGGATGAAAAGTTTGGAGGGTTACCTACAAAGTTGATAGCAAAGATCTAGCATTCAGAGAAGGAATAAAAACAAAAAAGTGTGGGAAAAGGAATGTTATTTATTGTTATACTTCATTATTTACATTGTATATGTATACTTTATATTTTAAAATATTTTATATCTAAAACATTTTGTATTTATAAATTTAATATATCATACTTACAAATTTTATACTCATAAAATATATGTATAAATATTTACCTATTATATAAATATACAGATACATATATTTTTGAGAATATGTCAAATATTTTATACATTTTTAAATCTAAAATATATTTTATGTGATCATGTTTAGGAATTTATGTAAAATTTCCATATGTTTTAGGTTATTTTTAAATTTCTTAAATTTTATTTATTTTTTAATTGAAGATAATTGCGTTAGAGAATTTTGTTGTTTTCTGTCAAGCCTCAACCTGAATCAACCATAGGTATACATATGACCCGTCCCTCTTGAACTTCCCTCCCATCTCCCTTCCCATCCCATACCCCTACGTTGATAGAGTCCATTTGAATTCCCTAAAACATACAGCAAATTCCCATTGGCTATCTATTTTACATATGGTAATGTAAGTTTTCATGTTACTCTCTCCATACATCTCACCCTCTCCTCCCCTCTCCCTGTGTCCATAAGTCTGTTTTCTATGTCTGTTTCTCTATTGTTGCCCTGAAAATAAATGATTCGGTACCATCTTTCTAGATCCCATATATATGCATTAGCATATAATATTTTTCTTTCTCTTTCTGACTTATTTCACTCTGTATGATAGGCTCTAGGTTCATTACCTCATTAGAACTGACTTGAATGTGTTTCTTTTTATGGCTGAGTAATACTCCATCCAACTTCTTTATCCATTCATCTGTCGATGGACATCTAAGTGGCTTCCGTGTTCTAGCTATTGTAAATAGTGCTACATGAACATTAGGGTACGTGTATGTTTTTCCATTTTTATTTCCTCAGGGTATATGACTAGGAGTGAGTTTGCTGGGTCATATGGTGATTTTATTCCTAGTTTTTTAAGGAATCTCCATCAGTTCAGTTCAGTTCAGTCGCTCAGTCGTGTCTGACTCTTTGCAACCCCATGAATCACAGCACGCCAGGCCTCCCTGTCCATTACCAACTCCCGGAGTTCACTCAGACTCACGTCCATCGAGTCAGTGATGCCATCCAGCCATCTCATCCTCTGTCGTCCCCTTCTCCTCCTGCCCCCAATCCCTCCCAGCATCAGAGTCTTTTCCAATGAGTCAACTCTTCGCATGAGGTGGCCAAAGTACTGGAGTTTCAGCTTTAGCATCATTCCTTCCAAAGAAATCCCAGGGCTGATCTCCTTTAGAATGGACTGGTTGGATCTCCTTGCAGTCCAAGGGACTCTCAAGAGTCTTCTCCAACACCACAGTTCAAACGCATCAATTCTTTGGTGCTCAGCCTTCTTCACAGTCCAACTCTCACATACATACATGACCACAGGAAAAACCATAGCCTTGACTAGATGGACCTTTGTTGGCAAAGTAATGTCTCTGCTTTTGAATATGCTATCTAGGTTGGACATAACTTTCCTTCCAAGGAGTAAGCATCTTTTAATTTCATGGCTGCAGTCACCATCTACAGTGATTTTGGAGCCCAAAAAAATAAAGTCTGACACCATCTTCCATAGTGGCTGTATCAATTTACATTCCTACCAACAGTGTAAGAGCATTCCCTTTTCTCCACACCCTCTTCAGCATTTATTGTTTGTAGACTGTTTGATGATGGTCATTCTGACTAGGGGCTTCCCTGATAGCTCAGTTGGTAAAGAACCTGCCTGCAACGCAGGAGACCCCAGTTCAATTCCTATGTTGGGAAGATGCCCTGGAGAAGGGAAAGGCTACCCACTCCAGTGTTCTGGCCTAGAGAGTTCCAGGGACTATACAATCCATGGGGTTGCAAAGAGTCAGACATGATTGAGCCACTTTCACTTTGACTTTGACTTGATTCTGACTAGTGTGAAGTGATAATCTTATTGTAGTTTTGATTTGCATTTTTCTAATAATGAGTGATGTTGAGCATCTTTTCATGTGTGTGCTAACCATCTGTATGTCTTCCTCGGAGAAATGTCTGTTTAGGTTTTTTTCCAACTCTTTGATTGGGTTGTTTGTTCTTCTGGTATTGAGTTGTATGAGCTGCTTGTGTAGATTGGAAATTAATCCTTTGTCAATTGTTTCATTTGCTGTTATTTTCTCCCATTCTGGGGGTTGTCTTTTCACCTTGCTTATAGTTTCCTGTGCTGTGCAAAAGCTTTAAAGTTTAATTAGGTCCCACTTGTTTACTTTTGTTTTTATTTCCATTACTCTAGGAGGTGGGTCATAGAGGATCTTGCTTTGATTTACGTCATCGAGTGTTCTGCCTATGTTTTCCTCTAAGAGTTGTATAGTTTCTGGTCCTACATTTAGGTCTTTAATCCATTTTGTGTTTACCCTTGTGTATGGTGTTAGGAAGTGTTCTAATTTCATTCTTTTACATGTAGCTGTCCAGTTTTTCCAGCACCACTTATTGAAAAGGATGTCTTTGCCCCACTGTATAGTCTTGCTTTCTTTGTCAAAATTAAAGTACCCGTAGGTGTGTGGATTTATTTCTGGACTTCCTATCTTGTTCCACTGGTCTATATTTCTGTTTTTATTCCAGTACCATACTGTCTTGATGACCTTAGCTTTGTAGTATAATCTGAAGTCAGGAAGGTTGATTCCTCCAGCTCCATTCTTCTTTCTTAAGACTGCTTTGGCTATTTGGGGTCTTTTATGTTTCCATATGGAGAAGGCAATGGCACCCCACTCCAGTACTCTTGTCTGGAAAATCCCATGGACAGAGGAGCCTGGTAGGCTGCAGTCCATGGGGTCGCTAAGAGTCGGACACGACTGCGCAACTTCACTTTCACTTTTCACTTTCATGCATTGGAGAAGGAAATGGCAACCCACTCCAGTGTTCTTGCCTGGAGAATCCCAGGGACGGCGGGGCCTGGTGGGCTGCCGTCTATGGGGTCGCACAGAGTTGGACACGACTGAAGTGACTTAGCAGCAGCAGCAGCAGCATGTTTCCATATGAACTGTGAATTTTTTGTTTCACTTCTATGAAAAATGCCATTGGTAATTTGATAGGGATCACATTGAATCTGTTGATTGCATTTGGTAGTATAATCATTTTCACAATATTGATTCTTCCTGCCCAGGAACATGGAACATCTCTCCATCTGTTTATGTCATCTTTGATGTCTTTCATCAGTGTCTTATACTTTTTCGTATACAGTTCTTTTGTGTCCCTAGGTAGGTTTATTCCTAGATATTTTATTCTTTTTGTTGCAACGGTGAATGGGATTGATTCCTTTGTTTCTTTCTCTGATTTTTCATTGTTAGTATATAGGAATGCAAGTGATTTCTGTGTATTGATTTTGTATTCTGAGACTTGCTAAATTCACTGATTATCCCTAGTAATTTTCTGATACTATCTTTATGGTTTTCTATGCATAGTGTCATGCCATCTGCAAACAGTGCAAAAATGCTGCTGCGATATTATGAGACCACCCCAAAACCTTTTCATAAGACATTGATAATTTTCTTCACTTTAAAGAAGGAGTTATTGCAAATACAATAACCAAATTAAGAGCTTCATTTAAGAGCTGGTTGCACTTGAGGGCAATTGATTGTTTTTTAGACTTAATTTGGACAAGTATCAATACAAAAAGTCTCTCTACCTGAGGAGTTAGGGTCAAAATATAAAATATACATCAAACATGCCTTTTTCTCCTGGGCATTTTAATACTTGAAAAAGAGTTTCTCACTATTGAAATTCTGACAGTACAAGGTTAAAACTTACATTTAACCTGAGTTTTATTGTGTGGGATGGTCTTGGATTCTTTAGCTTACTGATTCCACTTGTAACAGATTCTAACTTTCAGCAGAAGAGACTCCAAGTGAATCAGGGGAGAAGGACTAATGCCAAACATGGAGGCATTACAATCACTTCTTTACTGTTTCCTCTGAGTAGAAACACCCATCTGGACATCCAGTTCCATGGTCCAGTGTGAGTTCAGCGCTGTTAGAAAAGAAGATGAGGATGAGAGGAGACACAGAGACTTTGTAGTTAGGTCTGTTGGAGAGAGAGCTTAATCCAAAAAAGCCAGAACCACTGGAAAGTGAGCGAAGACGATGGGAAGTGGAGACCCACAGGGATCCTGGAACCTGTGTTCCTTTACCATCACTGAGCATATTCAAAAGTTCCTGAAACGTTTCTTTGTCCTCAGAATTATAATAATTTACCTTATTTCAAAAGTTTCATTTAAAAAATATCTTCAGGGAGTCTTCGAAAGTTCAGGTCATTTAAAATGCATATTATTAATTTTACCGAGTTAATAGCCATTATGGTCTAGCAGTAGGTATAGTATATATCAGGGGACATCTTAAATGCATATTATCATAAAATGTATATTTAAGGGCTTTCTACCTACATAAATTGAATTTAATAAACTGTAACAACTACAGTGGGACTATTAGGATCTTTGTAAAAACACAGTTCAGGGTCTTGTTAAAACATATTTTCTCTTGGTGTCATATTCTACTTAGGGAATTTGTTCTAGTAACCAAGAGCTTGAATGTGTTTGTCTTGCTGAGTTAAAAATAAAAATTGAAAAGTAAGATTTTTTTTCAGTGATACAGTGTAAGTCAAGAAGAAAGCAAATTTTGCAAGCAACTATATTGTTTTTAATTTCAAATCGTGTACAGAGAAAAGGGTCAATTGAAAATAATAGCTGTCAGTAAAAGTTTTATTATTATGTATAAAAAAAGTCTTCCTTCTGTGTGTCAGAAATGTGAAGGTATCTGTGTTTCAGGTTAATCTGAGATTATTAATTATTACTTATCATTGGGTATATTTAATGAAATCACTGAGTGTAAATTATATCCAGTGTTTTTCAGAATGTGATCCTCAGACCACCTATATCAGGGCCTCCTGGGTGCTTAAAATGCCTGCTTCTGAGTCCCAAGCTAGGTCTACTGGATCAGAAGTCTAGGCATATGCCTTGCAATTTACATTTTATTCAGTTCCCTCACAGATTCTTGCACATTAAGAAAAATTTGAGAGCAGCAGTTGTTTTAATCTACAAACCTATAATGTAGCCCAATCCTGGAGTCCTATCTGGACTGAACCCTGCTACCTGCACATGCATTCGGACCTCAGAGCGTATTCTATCACAGGATACATATATATCACAGGATACAATATAAATATTCTTCACAGGATACATATCATGTTGATTCTTAAAAATCAAAAGACACCACTCCAGAGGTGCCCACTCAAGCCCTAAGGATGTTCGGCGATGGCACTAACTCTCACCTACAGCATACCACTGTACCCACCAACATCAGACACAATGAGCAAAACCTCTGCTGTGCTGTCTCGCTCTGTCATCTTCCTCAGAAATCAAATTATATTGATAACAAATAACCCTATCTCTGTATTTTTTCACTATTTTCTCTTATTTTAGAAGTATAAGCAATAGCCTATCACCAGTGAAAATTGAATATTCTGTGGCCCAGCTACAGGGCTACATTGAAGGAAAATTCCTCATTTGCTACTGAGACGCATCAACTCTGATGGCTGCAATAAATTCGAAACAAATTTCACACTAGTGGCTTAAAGTCCTTAAAAGGATGCCCTGGTTACTGGTTTCACTCACAGTAAAGTGGTTGTAACACAGAAAATCATCTAGAGGTACTTCTGTGCTTGAGAAGCTTTCTAAAAGTTAGAGTCGTAAGCACAACCATTGGTATCAAAGCTCTTCAGTTCATAGGCTTCTAGGACCAGGACCAAACAAAATGCCTCCCGACTGTGCTTAACTGCCTTGGAGGGGAGGTGATGGTTCTTGATTGTGGAGAAGGATTCCCACCTGTGCTTACTTAGGAGCCCTCTGAATAATACTCTTCCTTCCCCTGCGGAGAACCCCTGTCAGAGTTGTTAACACCATAAAATTGCCCCATAAAATCTTGTGAAGTCATGGGCTTTCATAACCCAAGGTTGCAATAAATGGAAATGTGAAAAGTTTGAAGTTAAGTATGAACATCAAGTTCTGACATGGGAGGAATAAACCAGCTTCAAAAAATATATTATTTGGATCCCTTAAAGCTTTAAACTAAGTATCTGACATATAAATTCTGGGAAACATTCAGAAATGATTTGCTGTTGGCCTTGCTGTTAGAAACAGGCCTTTATTTTAGCTTTTAAAGATTTTAAACTTAAATTAGCAATTATTTAAATGTGCAAAAGCATAGAGTTCTTATAGTTTTCTCTCCTCATTCCTGTAGTTTCATTCTTAACTAACTGCAGCCTTATTTGTCAGTGGTTTGTTATGTTAGAGACAAGTGAAAACTTGTATCATTTCCTCTACTTTTCCTACTGGCTAGACTTGACCAGTGGAGAAGGTGATGGCACCCCACTCCAGTATTCTTGCCTGGAAAATCCCATAGACATAGGAGCCTAGTGGGCTGCAGTCCATGGGGTCGCCAAGAGTCGGACACGACTGGGTGACTTCACTTTCACTTTTCACTTTCATGCATTGGAGAAGGAAATGGCAACCCACTCCAGTGTTCTTGCCTGGAGAATCCCAGGGATGGGGGAGCCTGTTGGGCTGCTGTCTATGGGGTCGCACAGAGTTGGACACGACTGAAGTGACTTAGCAGCAGCAGCAGACTTGACCAGTATTCTTGCCTGGAGAATCCCATGGACAGAGGAACCTGGCAGACCATGGGATCGCAAAGAATTGGACATGACTAAGCAACTACTTGATGATGTGTGAGACTTGACCAACAATTCAGTAGTGAATCCTGACATGATCACTTTTTGAGTAGTAAAGGCCAAAAGATAAAGATGGCTTTGTATAGAGTAGAGTTGTATATCTGAATGATCTGGAAAGGGTTCTTTGTCCTGCACTACAGGTTTGGTTTTGGGATTGGCCTTTCCCTATTAGTTGGTTCCCAGATGAAACAGTAAGGAAAAAAAAAAAAAACAAAAAAACAAACACCCTCCCTATTGATAAATAAATGCTGTACTGGCATCATTTGGGAGATTAGAACTCTGCTTATGAAAAGACTCCTAGCACCTCTCATATCTCCTTATGAATCAAACAAGAGAGTTTGCTGAGCCCTATGCTAGATGATTTGGGAGAGTTGTAAAAAATATATGTTATGGAAACCATCTACGTGTCCATCAACAGATGAATGGATAAAGATGTAGTATATATAGTACACATATATACCATACACACACACACACACACACACAACGGAATACTCTTCAGCCATAAAAAAACAATGAAATTTTGCCATTTGCAGCAACATGGATGGACTTGGAGAGTATTGTGCTTAGTGAAAAAGTCAGACAGAGGAAAACACTATGTGATTTCACTTATATGTGGAATCTAAAAAAAAATCAACAAATTAGTGAATAAAAAAGGAGCATACACAGATGTAGAGCACAAACTAAGGGTTACCAGTCGGGAGAGGGGAAAGAACCAAAATTCAGGGGTAGGAAAAAAAATTGTTATGGAATTATATGAAATCATGTGTGTAAAACTTTTGAAAATTGTAAAATGGTGTAGAATTTAAAGTCTTTCTTTCCATAAAAAAATATTGAAGGAAAAATTCTGTGTGTTAGGAAACTCATAACACTGTTGGAAATTCAAACCAAACTACCTCCCTGTTTCCCTTTGGTAGACCTCAGTTTGTCATATCAGTTCAGCCGTCACCTCACAGGAGGATGATTCCCAAATCTATGCCCTGCACCTGAGTTCTCTCCTGGAGTTTGGTCTACTTTCCAAACAGACCTGTCCTCCTGGGTATCAGTGCCCCAGACAAAACCCTTCCACATCCCTCTCCGTCTGCTTCTTTTCCTGCACTTGCTCTTCTGTGCTTGCGGTAATGACCTTGCCATTCTCCTAAGCTTTGTGCAGGCCCAAACCTCTAGTTTTTGTTAACACTTTTCTCCTTATTCAGTGGCATCTCATTTCTCACAGCTGCCCTGCTTTCTCATTCCTGCACCGTTGCAGGAATGTGTCCTACAAGCCTCTCTCATTTCATCACCATAAAATACAGTGTCCACCGTCTGCTCAGAAAGTCATTGCCTCCACCATGGCTACCCAAGGACATCCTCACTCCCTAACTTACCTTTGCAACTTAATCCTCCCTGTCTTCTGACTTCATTTCATAGCACTGATCTTGTGCAGAATCCTGTGCTTCACCCAAACCTAGGAACCTACTAGTCTTCAGATCTCTGCCTTACTCTTACTTTGGCCTTGTTTTGAAAGAGCCTTCCCTCTTTTATTGTGATCTGGACCATGCCTAAAACATGCAAACTTGCCCAGAGATTAAGTACAGAGTTGAATATAGACTAAAATTGAAGAGCCTGAGCCCTAGAATGGAACTGCTAGAGGTCAAACCCTAGCTCTCCAAGATATTTTATCTTACTCTACTTCAGTTTCCTTACCTAGAATATGGGGAAAACAATAGTACTTACTGCTCTGGTGAAGATTAGTTACTCGAAGTTAAATCTCTGAGAATAGTGTCTCATGCATATAAGATCTTCTATAAATTCTAGACACCATTTGTGAATGGGTAGCTGTTATCTTCATTTGTAGAACTTTACCTTCTAAGCAAATTCTCATACAGGTATCAGAAAGTTTAATTATGAATATGTATGAGTATATAACTTATCTCTATAGTTGTCCAGTCAGCAATTCATGTCAAAGTCCCTGTTACCCCATGGACTGCCACATGCCAGGCCTCCCTGTCCGTCACCATCTCCCAGAGTTCGCCCAAACTCATGTCCACTGAGTCAGTGATGCCATCCAACCATCTCATCCTCTGTCATCACCTTCTCCTCCCACCTTCAATCTTTCCCCGCATCAGGGTCTTTTCCAGTGCATCAGTTCTTCATATCACGTGGCCAAGTTTGGAGTTTCAGCTTCAGCATCAGTCCTTCCAATGAATATTCAGGGTTGATTTTCTTCAGGATTTACTAGTTTGAGCTCCTTGCTTCTCCAGCACCACAATTCAAAAGCATCAATTCTTTGACACTCAGCCTTCATTATGGCCCAACTCTCACATGTGTACATGACTGCTGGAGAAACCATAGCTTTGACTATACAGATCTTTATTGGCAAAATGTTATCTCTTCTTTAATACACTGTCTAGGTTTGTCAGAGCTTTTCTTCCAAGGAGCAAGCATCTTTTAATTTTGTGGCTGCAGTCACTATTCGTGGGTGTGAAAAAATACACTTCACATATCTTTATGTAGAATATAGAACCAGTACTCAGGCATATTAAAGACATTATTAAGGACAATTTCAAACAATCACAAAAGTCAATAGCAGAGGATTATGAATCCCTCTATGTACATAGCTGGTTTTGACTCCTGGCTGATCTTGTCTCAGCTCTTTGTTATTGTGGGACGATCCCTATGTTTCATCTATTAACAGTTCAGTAAGTGTCTTCAAATCAGAGCTTTTAAAAAGCATAACCACTATACTACTTTCACACTTAAAATTTTAAACAATAATTTCTTAGCATCATTAGGTCATCATTTGTTGTTCAGATCTCCAAGGATGGAATAAAAGTCATAAGGTTTTTAAAAACAGTTTTCTTTAGTCAGGATCTAAATGATGACTCACACATTCCAGTTGGTTACCATGCTTTAAGGCGTCTATTAATCTGTCTTTTCCTCTCTGTGTGTCATTTTGTTTTCATTATATTATTTGTTAAAGAAGCAGAGCTGTTTGTACTGAAAAGTTTTCCAGTGGGGATTTGGTTACATCTCCGTGGTGTAATTTAATATGTTCCTCTCTCCTGTGTGTCTCCTTTAAATGGAGCCTTAGGTCAGCCTTAGGCATGCTGTTTGGGGCAAGACGAATTCAGAAGTGGTATGGCATTCTCCTATCAGAAGGGACCCAATCTCTGGAAATCCCTCTTTTTGTGGGGATAGCAGCCACTGATCATCAATACCTATACCATTAATTCATTTAGGGTTGCACGATGGTAATAGTTTAATTTCCTCATCCCCTCCACATTTATTGACTGGAATATTTCTATAGGGAGGAACTTCCCCTCATCTGCTCTCTGACTTCTCAGGGGTGTGGCTCACACAGGAAAGTCCTGCTAAATGCTTGATTCTTTTCATTCCTGTACCATTTTTCAAAACAATGAACTGATTCTCTAGTATCTTCCCGTGTTTACCACTGATTTTTTGTTTTGCTTTTCAGTTTTGTGAGCCTGTTTTTCTCTATTGTAGTCATCATGGAATCAGTTTGATTACTTCATTTTCTCTAGTTACATAGACTTAAAATACATAAGCCTTCAAGAATTTAATGGAAATAATATTGCTTATTATAGGGTTTGAGAATCTTAAGTATTGGTAGTTTAAGACATCCTGATCTTGTGTGTACAATCTTTCTTCAGTCAAGATTCAATGAGTAAAGTTAAATGACAAACTTTCTAAAAATAATATCAGCAAAAGTTATAAACAAAATATATTACAGAAAACACTGATATATTCTTTACCTCATATGGTAGATCATTTGTATTCTTCTTCTCTCTTAATGTCTCTCTCCCTCCCTCTTCATATCTATCAAATACACATATAATATATATATCTATAAAATGCATGTAACATATTTAATATAATATATTACATAACAATATACATAATATATTACATGTGAAATATATATAAGATTATGTTTTATAATGCAAATATAATTCTAATATAAAATATTAATATATAAAATATGTATATTATACATATTTATGTTATATAATCATGTTTACATATAGTTTTTTCCAAATGATTTGAAAATAAGTTATTTAAATCATGGCCTCTTAGCCCTGAATACTTGATTGTGTATTTTCTAAGAATAGACCTATTCTCTTGTATAACCACAGTACAATTATCAGCTTCATAAGTTTACATTAATTTATTACATGTTTTGATATTTAATGAAAAAGTAACATTTGTGGGCAGGTTGTAAGCACCTTTCACAGGCAGCAACTCAAGATCAAGCCAAGAGATAGAAGGTATTATTAGACTAAGTCTGTTCTGATCCCTGATTCTCTTCATTCAATCTATTGCCATAATTATTTAACTTTCCTAATGTCAGGCACCCTCTTCCACTAGTCTCAATCAGTCTTTCATCTTTTTAGGTGTCCTAACACATCTTAAGGCTTCCCAGGTGGCGCTAGTGGTAAAGAACCCGCCTGCCAGTGCAGGAGACATAAGAGATGAGGGTTCGATCCCTGAGTGGGGAAGATCCCCTGGAGGAGGGCATGGCAACCCACTCCAGTATTCTTGTCTGGCGAATCCCCATGGACAGAGGAGCCTGGTGGGCTACAGTCCATGGCGTTGCACAGAGTCAGACATGACTGAAGTGGCTTAGCACATATGCACATTTATAAGGAAACAAGCCTACAAAGGCTGTGATTTTACTGAGGTTAAGTTTTTGGCTCTTTACATCTTGCTAACTCTAATTAAAGTGAGACTTCATAGAAAAGTTTATAGAAGGTTTATTTTCAAAACAAGCAAGGAAGAGTTTCATCCTAGTCAGGCCAAGAGCTGGCAGCCGTGGGAAGAGTGAGTCATCGGGCTGGTTGAGATTTGCCCTTGATGACTGTGGAGAGTTTCCTTGTAGATCTGTCATTCTCCCTGGGTTCTCAGGAAGCAGCTGCGGTGGACTGAGCTGTCTCTCCTATTTGAATATAAGGTTTCAGCTCTTTTCCTCATCAGCAGAATGAAATGAAATGGAGAATTTTGCACAGGCCTGAAATATTATTACAGACATTGCTATAATGTGAATGTTTTCACACGAATGCACAGATGATTTGGTAGTTTTGAGAATTCATTCTACATGTACTCCAAATCAGCCTTCGAGACTGTCATTTAAAACGCCTTCATTTTACTCAGAATTCTTGCTGATGATACTTCATACAGGGGACATTTGGGAAGGCCTACTGTGTCCCTCTGCCTGCAGGCACCTGAGATGAGGCAGACAAACCCATGCTGCTGAGCGATGAGCACATCTCACATCCTGCCCAACCTCATGCCCTGCCCAGGCTCGGTCAGCCTGCTCACACATCACCTTAGGCCTGGCTTCCACAGAGATTCAGGATCATTCCTGCTGTTGTGGCTCCCTCCTTTGTAAAGTCTGGTTCATTCATATTCTTTCTCTCTTTCTCTCCCCTCGGTCAGAATAAAAATAACCTGTGTCTTTTTATTTGTCATTCTAATGTAGTCACCACAATTTTAGGCAAAGGAAGAGAGTGGGCTGTAACATACCAGCTTGTCAGCCTGGTACACTGGGACCATCTCTGCAGATGCATCAGTTTACTGTCATATGTTAGTTTCTGTAGAAGTTACAGCATCAGTTCTTTGAATGTTTCCTTTGTCCCTGTACTGTAGAATCAGTTTCTAAGAAGCTTGGAAATTCAGAGGCTACATTAGCAACCATAAAACGCCACTGCTTAATAGTAGATTTTCCAAAGGCTTAGCTTTCTAGAAGAGAATCTTGACCTCATGCAAGTATCAGTTTGCAATTGCAAACTGATTGCTAATTGCAATTTCACAGCAATTAGCCAGGTAACTGATCAGCCACAGCTAAGGAAGCTTGATAATGGTTGACTTAAGCTTATGTAAAACTATATGTTATGTTTATTTAACCAGAATTATGCCATTGTTTAGTGAGTAAATCAAAGCATAGACCACTTCCTCCTAACTTGAACTCCAAGGACTATCTAAGTTCTTTAAGTATCCTTACATTTTGTGTTTAAAGTTATTTGACAATCCAGTAATGGACTGCCAACTAGATCTGGGGAAATCATTAGTGACACATCAGTAAAAGTGTTTCTTGAAAGGATTTGCTCTTCTTATATGATATATGCAACAAATTAAGTTTACAATCTATAATTATCAATAGATCTGCATTTTTAGTTATTAAAGGAATTTGATATAAAGTGATTTTTTAAAAGTTATTGTGTTACATTAAGTTCTTTATCCTTCTTGGAGAGATAACATAATTAGGTTTATGTGACAAATGCAATTAGGTGAGCAGTCTTGGCTCCTATCCATTTAGATAAAAGAATTTCAAACAATTTGTGACATAACAAATAAGTTTATCAAGACAAACTCTTTGAGACTTCAAAGAGTAGGGGTATTTGTCTCTGAATACAAAGTTGTCTCAGGATTTATCTCTATTCATTCTATGGGTCTTAGGAAGTCATTATTTTAAAAGAACCTTGGGAATGTAACTCATAATGTAGCACTTTACATATACATTCTTTCCTAAGATCATTGCAAGAACACTGTTTAGGAAGGTTGAGAAGTTATTTGCTTCTCTTAGTTAAAGTTGATGCTTTTGAACTGTGGTGTTGGAGAAGACTCTAGAGAGTCCCTTGAACTGCAAAGAGGACTGCCCAAAGAAGGGCAGTGCCAAAGAATGTTCAAACTACCATACAGCTGAGTTCATTTCACATGCTAGAAAAGTTATGCTCAAAATCCTTGAAGCTAGGCTTCAGCAGTATGTGAACTGAGAACTTTCAGATGTACAAGCTAGATTTAGAAAAGGCCAAAGAACCAGAGGTCAAATTGCCAACATTCACTATATTGGAAAGCAAGGGGATTTCAGGAAAACATCTATTTTGACTTCATTGACTATGCTAAAGTCTTTGACTGTATGTATCACAACAAGCTGTGGAAATTCTTAAAGAGATGAGAATACCAGACCACCTTACCTGTCTCTGAGAAACTTTTATGCAGGTCAAGAAGCAACATTTAGAACTGAACATGGAACAACAGATTGGTTAAAAATTGGGAAAGGAGTATGTCAAGGCTGTATATTGTCACCCTGCTTATATAACTTGTATGAATATTACACCATACAAAATGCCGGGCTCGATGAATCACTAGCTGGAATCAAGATTAAGGGGAGAAATACGAAGGGAGAAAACCTCAGATATGCAGATGATACCACTCTCATGGCAGAAAGCAAAGAAGAACTAAAGAGCCTCTTGGTGAAGGTGAAAGAGGAGAATTCTGGCTTGAGGTCCCATCACTCCATGGCAAATAAAAGGGGAAAAAGTGAAAGCAATGATAGATTTTATTTTCTTGGGCTCCAAAATCACTGCTGATGGTGACTGTAGCCATGAAATTAAAAGATGCTTGCTCCTTGGAAGGAAAGCTATGGCAAATCTAGAAAGCATATTAAAAAGCAGACATCACTTTAATGACAAAGGTCTGTATAGTCAAAGCTATGGTTTTTCCAGCAGTATGTACATATGTGAGAGTTGGACCATAAAGAAGCCTGAGTGCTTAGGAATTGATGCTTTTGAATTGTGATGCTGGGTAAGACTCTTGAGAGTCCCTTGGACAGCAAAGAGATCAAACCAGTCAATCCTAAAGGAAATTCACCCAAATATTCATTGGAGGGGCTGATGTTGATGCTGAATCTCCAATACTTTGGCCACCTGATGCAAAGAGCCAACTCGTTAGAAAAGACCCTGATGTTGGGAAAGGTTGAAGGCAAAAAGAGAAGGGCGGGGCAGAGGATGAGATGGTTAGATCACATCACTGACACAATGGACATGAATCTGAGCTGACTCCAGGAGATAGTGAAGGACAGGAAAGCCTAGAATGCTGCAGTTCATGGAGAGGCAAAGAGGAGGACACAACTTAGCGACTGAATGACAACAAGGAGACCCTCATGATTAGATTCAGGCCTTTGACTTCCTAGCACCAAACTCACTTCACTAGATAACACCTGAAACTTTAAACTCTGGCTCAGCTGTTTTTGAGAATCTATCATGTTTCTAGCTGGAGACATAATTCAGTTCAGTCAGTTCAGTCGCTTAGTCGTGTCCGACTCTTTGTGACCCCATGGACTGCAGCACACCAGTCCTCCCTGTCCATCACCAACTCCCGGAGTTTACCCAAATGCAAGTCCACTGAGTCAGTGATGCCATCCAACCATCTCATCCTCTGTCGTCCCCTTCTCCTGCTCTCAATCTTTCCCAGCATCAGGGTCTTTTCAAAGGAGTCAGCTCTTCAGGTGGCCAAAGTATTGGAGTTTCAACCTTAACATCAGTCCTTCCAGTGAACACCCAGGACTGATTTCCTTTAGGATGGACTGGTTGGATCTCCTTGCATTCCAAGGGACTCTCAAGAGTCTTCTCCAACACCACAGTTCAAAAGCACCAATTCTTCAGCACTCAGCTTTCTTTACAGTCCAACTGTCACATCCATACATGACCACTGGAAAAACCATAGCCTTGACTAGATGGACCTTTGTTGGCAAAGTAATGTCTCTGCTTTTTAATATGCTGTTGAGACATAATTAGTCACATCTTTATCATCATCATTATCCCTAATAACAAACGACAAAACTGGTACCAATTACAAGCTATATTAAGATGCTAAGTCACAGATATTTTAAGTTAGAAACAAAGTTCTTATTTGGAAAATAAAAGTTCTATTTTGTAACTGATTTTCATTAACTAATCTATGCATATGTGGGTTAGTAACGCAGTTACCTTTAAATTGTGCAGGTTCACTTACATGAGTTTTTTCAACAGTAAATACTACAGTATTACATCATCTTTGGTTGGTTGAATCCATGGAGGTGGAAACTTGGATGTGGAGGATCAGCAGATATGGAGAGCCAACTATAAGTTATATGTGTATTTTCCATTGCTGAGAGGATCAGTGCCCCTGATTCCCTCACTGTTCAATAGTCAACTGTATACTACGGATGTATTCTTTTAGTTTTCAAATTTGAAACATTTAGGCAAAAGAATTTTGCTTAAAATGGTATTCCTTAACTTACTGATTCTTAATGGTGAATGGAAAACAATATATTTTAATGGTTTAAATTACTGAAAAATTAATTATGTTGCAAACTTATTTGAAAGCTTTAAACCTTAACAAGAAAGGTTGTTAAGGTTTCTTCACAAAAGAAATGTGTTTTAATTGTTTCTGATCTCCTACATTGAGTAGATTTATCTTCACTCCAATAGACCAGATAATAATGAATCAGATAGCTCCCATATTAAGTTTATTTTGTTAAAGGTTTAGACTGATACACATACAGAGTGACCTCTGAAACACTCTAGTTATTAGGGGTGCTGTCTGTGCAGCTGAAAATTCTGGTGTAACTTTATAGTCAGTCTTCTGTATTTGCAGTTCCTCAGTTACAGATTCAGCCAACCACAGATTTGTAGTACTATACATATTTACCATTGAAAAAAAAATTGTGTTTAAGTGGACCCCTGCAGTTTAAACCTTTGCTGTTCAAGGTTATGTTATATGAAACATAAAATTCATATATAGGGTGGAAGGATGGTTGGGAAACTCTATGCATATGTAGGAGAAATCCAAATAAGCCCAATAAAATCCAAAGATGACTTGAAAAAGGACTGCAGCTTTGACTGCATTCTCCAAACCATCCATCAGAAAAGGATGAGAGCCTCATGGGCTTGAGGTGCTAGAATACAACTCTATTCAGACCACTGAATGATGACTGAGCTATTTGGACAGTGGAGTGATCTCAGTGAGACAAGCCAGTTATGTAAGGAGAATCCCAGAAGGAAGAGAGATGGATAAACAAGCCAGAAGCAAGAGTCAAAAACTTCCCAATTTTGATGGAAAATATGAAGGTACAGACCCAAGAAGCTGAGTAAATCCAAAGTAGGATAAATACAAAAAGAACCACATCTGGACACATCATAGTCTAACTTTTGAAAAACAAAGATAAGCAGTAAATCTTGAAAGCACCAAGAAAGAACTCATGTATATGGAACCACAATAAAAATAATGGCTAATACCTCTTCAGAAAAAGTGTAGACCAGAAGGCAATAAAATGACATATTCAAAAATAAAATATCAAGAATTTTATATCCAGTGAAACTATATTTTAAATATAAAAGCAAAAGTAAAGATAACAAATAGCAAAAATTACTTATTTGCTAGCAAACACAACTAGAAGAGTTACTGAAGAAAGTCTTTGAAGTTTAAAACAAATGGTATCAGGACTTCCCTGGTGGCACAGTGAATGAGATTCCACCTGCCAGTACAGGGGACATGGGTTTGATCCCTGGTCCAGGAAGATTTCACATGCCTTGGAGCAACTAGGCCCACAAGCTGCGATGGCTGAGCCTGTGTGCCCCAGCTACTGCAGCCTGCATGCCCAGAGCCTGTGCTCTGCAACAAGAGAAGCCTCTGTGGCAAGAAGCCCACACACGACAACAAAACCCACTTGCTGCAACTAGAGAAAGCCTGTGCAAAGCAACAAAGACCCAGCACAGCCAAAAATAAATGAATAAACATTTTATGAAAAATAAAATAAGTGATACCAGATACCTGTGGACTTAAGTCCATAAGGAATGAAAAGGGTTAGAGTTTTAAAATAATTTTAGCAACTGTCTGAGATGCTTTACATCTAAGAAGGTGCATACTGAATCATGCTATTCATTTGCTTTAAAGTTTCAGAAGGTTTCAAACTTTCAGGAAAAATTGGAATGTCCCTTATCTTTTCTTTCTCAGGATGTTGGGTAAATTCTGCTTTTACAGTTCAGCAGTCTACTGCAGGGCTTGCTTTCAAGTTCTTTAATAAGAAAGTTGGATTTTCATTCAGCTGCCGTATTGCTTCAACTGAAAATTATAAATATATGGATAAATATAAAAGAGTTTGTGTATAGCTATTTCTACCTGTTTATATACTTTCCTATTAATTTTTAAAAGCATATTTTAAAGCAAAACTATAATACTGTACTGTTATGTTTATAACATATGGATATAACATATATGACAATAATGGTACACAGAAAGGGGGAGGAAATGGAGCAAATGTGCTATATAGTTCACTGAAATTAAGTCAAGATTAGCTAGAATAAATTGTGATAATTTAAATTTGCATATTGAAGAAGGCAATGGCAACCCACTCCAGTACTCTTGCCTGGAAAATCCCATGGACGGAGGAGCCTGGTAGGCTGTAGTCCATGGGGTCGCAAAGAGTCAGACACGACTGAGCGACTTCACTTTTCACTTTCATGCATTGGAGAAGGAAATGGCAACCCACTCCAGTGTTCTTGCCTGGAGAATCCCAGGAATGGGGGAACCTGGTGGGCTGCCGTCTATGGGGCCGCACAGAGTCGGACACGACTGAAGGGACTTAGCAGCAGCAGTGAATTTGCATATTATATGTTAGAACATAATTGCTTTACAGAATTTTGCTGTTTTCTGTCAAACCTCAATATGAATCAGCCATAGGTACACATATATCCCCTCCCTTTTGGAGCTCCCTACCATCTCCCTCCCTGCAGTATGTATACACAATGGAATATTACTCAGCCATAAAAAAGGAACACATTTGAGTCAGTTCTAATGAGGTGGATGAACCTAGAAAATATCATACAGAGTGAAGTGAGTCAGAAAGAGAAAGATAAATACCGTATTCTAACACATATATATGGAGTCTAGATAAATGGTACTGAAGACATTATTTATAGGACAGCAATGGAGAAACAGACATAGAGAATAGACTTATGGACATGGGGAGAGGGGAGGACAGGGTGAGATGTATGGAAAGAGTAACATGGACACTCACATTAGCATATGTAAAATAGAACAATCACTTTTTAAAAAAAATCTCAAAAAAGCTAAGTACTCATAAAACTAAAATATGTTAAAAATGCTTTTTTAGCAAGTTGAGGCAGTAAAGAAAGAACAAAGGAGTGAATAAATGAGATATTGAAGTCAAACACAAAACAGGGTCATTTTCCTAGCCCAGTATCACAAAAGATTTCTTCTATATTTTATTCTAGAAATTTTATAGTTTTGGGTTTTACATTTGAGTCTAAAATCCATTTGAGTTAATTCTCAGTAGGGTATAATATTATGGATCGGAGTTCATTTTTTGGACTTGGGTATTCACCATACCAATAATTACATTAAACATGATGTAAAAGTTATACAGAAATACAAGTGACTAGGAACAAAATAGACGTTCATGTCAAAAAGGAAGAATTTTAATCCACATCTTCCACATTATCTATTACACTTATCCATTTATTTATAAATAAGTTTGTTTATAAATTCTTAGATATGACACTAAAAGGGCAATCCATTACAGATAAAGTTGCTTGAGCTTATCAAAATTAAAACTGTCTCTGATTAGACTTTGCCAAGAGAATGAAAAAACAAACCACACACTGGATAAAATCTTTGCAAGTCACAGATAAGGTGAAGAGCATTTATCCAAAATATATGAATTATGCTAAACAATCCAGTTTTAAAATGAATAAATAATTTGAGTAGACCACTCAAAAAATAGAGATCACAAATAAACATGTGGAAAAATGCTCAAAATAGTCACTTTGGAAATGCAAAAACAACAAATTTTAAAAGACCATACAAATGGGTGTTATTTTAATTGTTTTGATGGTTTCATTGTTCTGTACATATGTCAAAACATCAAATTGCATATATTTATTATGTGCAGTATGTCAGTTATACATCAGTGAATATGTTAAATTTTTTTTAAGTTTAAAAAATGCCATTACAAAACTAAAAAGCAAACCACATTCTGGGAGCAAATATTGACTAATCATATCTGGTAAATGACATGCATATGTAATGTCAGTGTGTTATTCGCTCAGTTGTGTCCAGCACTTTGACACCCCATGGACTGTAGCCCACCAAGCTTTTCTGTCCATGGAATTCTCCAGGCAAGAATACTGGAGTGGGTAACCATTCCCTTCTCTAGGGGATCTTCCCAACCCAGAGATTGAACCTGGGTCTCCTGCAATGCAGGCAGATTCTTGACTATCTGAGCCAACAAAGTGACTTGGATAACCACGATGGTGTGCTCACTCACCTAGAGTCACACATCTTGGAGTATTAAGCCAAGTGGCCCTTAGGAACCATCACTATGAACAAAGCTAGTGTAGGTGATGGAATTCCAGCTGGGCTATTTAAAATTATAAAACTTGATACTGTTAAAGTGCGCCACTCAAAATGTCAGCAAATTTGGAAAACTCAGCAGTGGCCATAGGTCTAGAAAAGGCCAGTTTTCATTCCAATCCCAAAGAAAGGAAATGCCAAAGAGTGTTCAAACTACCATGCAATTGCATTCATTTCACATGCTAGCAAAGTTATGTTAAAAATCCTTGAAGCTAGGCTTCAGCAGTATGCGAATGAAGAACTTTCAGATGTACAAGCCAGATTTAGAAAAGGCTGAAGAACCAGAAGTCAAATTGTCAGCATTCATTATATCGTAGATAAAGCAAAGGAATTCCAGAAAAACATCTATTTTGGCTTCACTGACTACACTAAAGCCTTTGTGTGGGTTACAACAAACTGCAGAAAACTCTTAAAGAGATGGGAATACCAGACCACCTAGCCTGTCTCCCAAGAAACCTTTATGCAGGTCAAGAAGCAACAGCTAGAACCAGACATGGAACAATGGACTGGTTCAGAATTGGGAAAGGAGTATATCAAGGCTGTGTATTGTCACCCTGCGTATTTAACTTATATGAAGATTACAACATGCAAAATGCCAGGATAGATAAATCACAAGATGGAATCAAGATTGAGGGGAGAAATATCAACAACCTCAGATATGCAGGTGATACAGCTCTCATGGAAAAAAGCCAAGAGGAATTAAAGAGGGTGAAATTGATGAGGGTGAAAAAGGAGATTGAAAAAAGCTGACTTAAAACTCAACATTAAAAAAAACTAAGATCATTGCATCTGATCCCATCACTTCATGACAAATGGATGGGGGAAAATGTGGAAGCAATGACAGATTTTATTTTCTTGGGCTCCAAAATCACTGCGGATGGTGACTGCAGCCACAAAATTAAAAGATGCTTGCTCCTTGTAAGAAAAGCTATGACAAACCTACACAGCATATTAAAAAGCAGAGACATCACTTTGCGAACAAAGATCCATATAGTCAAAATTGTGGTTTCCAGTAGTCATGTATAGATGTGAGAGTTGGACAATAAAGAAACCTGAGCACTGAAGAATTGATGCCTTGGAATTGTGATGCTGGAGTAGACCCTTGAGAGTCCCTTGGACTGCAAGGAGATCAAGCCAGTCAATCCTAAAGGAAATTCACCCTGAATATTCATTGGAAAGACTGATGCTGAAGCTGAAGGTCTAATACTTTTGCCACTTGATGCAAAGAGACAACTCATTGGAAAATACCCTGATGCTGGGAAAGATTGGCAGCAGGAAGAAAAGGGTACAACAGAGGCTGAGATGGTTGGATGGCATTACCAATTCAATGGACATGAGTTTGAGTAAACTCCAGGAGGTGGTGAAGGACAGGAAAGCCTGCATGCTGCAGCCCATGGGGTTGCAAAGAGTCAACAAAACTTAGCAACTGAACAACAGATGTAATATTCAAAAAACTTTTAAAGCTCAATAATAAGAGAAACATTAAAAGTAAGCAAAATATTTGAATGGACACTTCATTGAAAAAGATAATATGAATGGGTAATAAGCACATGAAAAATCATTAATTATTGAGAAAATGCAACTGAAAACCAGTGTGATACCTCTATGCACTCACTAGAATGACTATAATTAAAAAGACTGAAAATACCAACTACTGGTGAGAAGCAGTAGTAATTTGACACCTTTACATTGATGAATGATACAGGCACTTTGGAAATTGGTTTGGAAATTTCCCAAAAGTTACACGTACACTTACAATGTGACCTGGCTATTACACACCTAGGCATTTGCCCAAGAGAAATAAAATCCATGTCCATACAAAGATGTTTATGCCATTGTCCACAGAAGAATTTTTTATTAGAATTACTGAAAAATGGGAAACTGGTGAGTGGATAAACTAAATGTGATATATGCATACAAAGAACACTACACAGAAGTAAGAAATGAACTACTTACCCATGTAGCAACAGAATTATACTGCATCAAAGAAGCCAGACTGAAAACAAAAAAGACTCCTTATTATGTTGTTCTATTATATGAAATTTCTAGGAAGCAGGCAAAACTGTAGACTAAAATCAAATCGGTGGTTGCCTCAGCTGCAGCTGTTAGGGGCAACTGACTACAAATGGGGACAAGAGAACTTTTCTACAATGCTGCTGCTAAGTCACTTCGGTCGTTTCCGACTCTGTGCGACCCCAGAGACGGCAGCCCACCAGGCTCCCCCGTCCCTGGGATTCTCCAGGCAAGAACACTGGAGTGGGTTGCCATTTCCTTCTCCAATGCATGAAAGTGAAAAGTGAAAGTGAAGTCGCTCAGTCGTGTCCAACTCTTAGCGACCCCATGGACTGCAGCCTACCAGGCTCCTCCTCCACCCATGGGATTTTCCAGGCAAGAGTACTAGAGTGGGTTGCCATTGCCTTCTTCATGAGTGCATTTTAATTCTGAATTGTGGTGAAATACATAAATTGCAGAAATATATAAATTTACAAAAACTCAATCAACTGTACCTATAAAGCATGTCAATATTATGGTATATAAATTATACCTTAGTAAAACTATTAAAAAGATATTTAGCCTGTAAGTAGAAATTTGAGGCTCATCAGCATCTAGATGACTCTAGCTATAAAAGTAGAGATGACACAGGAAAGTCTGCTGCAAAGGGAAACAGAAGAAACTGTTTTCTACAGATCCCTGTAGAATAGCAGTTTTTAGACGATGCAGCAAAAAAAGAAAATGTGGCTACAGACGTAGAATAACAATGAAAGGAATGTAGTGTCTCACAAGCAAATAAGCTTGTTAAAAATATATCAAATGCAGTGATGGATCAAAGGAGAAAAACGACTGAAAGGTATTCAGTGGTCACACAAGACCTTAGCATGAGTGGTTTTTGAGCGGCAGGGAGGTTCCAAGTCAGCTGGAGTGGCCTGCAAAGTGAGCGAGAGGTAACAGAATGAAGACAGGAAGTATGGGAGCCTGTTTCCAAGAGTTTATCTGGAAACGGAAGGAGCAGATGAAGCAGAAACTGGCAGGAGAGAGGGAATTGAGAGATTTTTGTTTTAACAGAAGATTCAATAGCATATTTCATTGGAACCAAGAAGGTGAAAGAATTCTTCCATGCTTTAGAATAGAGGAAAGGACAGTATAGATGTGAGTGAATTCATAGATTTCAAGACATTAAGGGGATGCTTGTGTGGCAGCCTCTGTAGGAAGCATGGTCACGGAAGAGAAAAAGCAAGAGTCTTCATACCAAGGGTTTGAAGGAAGCAGTAGTTTAAGGACCTAGAATGAGGCTAGTGATCATGGCTTTATGGTGGCACTTACCTGCCCAGTTGTGTGACTCTGTCTAGGATTAGTTAGCAGCCAAAGAACAAGAGCGAAGGAGGACAGTTGGACTCACTGAGGATGGCTCTGGCAGAGGGACAAGAACAAGTGTGTTCAGAGTGGTGGTAACAGCAATTGAAGTGCGAGATCACGGATGTGGGCAAAAATGAAGACATTATGGGCTAATAGACATTTTTCTCACTTTAGTTCTTAGAAGCAGGTAGTTTATTTAAGAGGGCTCTCAAGAAACAGGAGTAAGGGGATGGGGAGGATAAGTCAAGAAACAAGAAATAGATAATAAAAAAGGCACATTTTTAGCTGCTTATCATTGTAGGCAACTGGGCTGAGTCTTGCTGGGGACCCCTGAGGAGTTGACACATTAATATACTGACTCCTATTATGCTTTGGTAGAGGATTACTTCAAGGGGTCTTAAATCCTCCCACCCCCTTAAATGTTGACAGCATCTAGGAGCCCATATGAACTGAAGTCAGCTTCAGCTGAGAGCTGAGCCTAGAGCATGTGGTACAAGGTAAATTATAGCAAGTGAATGAAATCCCCATGAAATTAAAGTAACTGAGCAAATAACTTGGAATGATAGGAGGAGCTCTTCAGCTGTGTGAAAGTTACATTTGTCCTGTTAGCGGTTGATTCGTCATTAGTAAAAGGTGATGAGAACGTGCAACTTGCAGAGTTACTTCTAGAATTAACATGAGCCCTTTCTATGTAAAGTGCTTGGCACAGAGCCTGGCAAATAGTAAAGTACATAGAATGGAAGCTAGTGTAATATTGCTACTATCTATTAAAATATCAGTAACATTAATAACCATCTGCATTGTGGATAATAATAGATTAGTTCAAACTCTAGGGGAGCTTCACTACTTACCTGAATGCAATATTTTGCACTGCACTGCAATTTTGTTTCAAAGTACATTAAGTTTTGGTATAGTTTTTTTTTTAATTTTTTAATTGAGTTATAATTAATTTACAATATTGTGTTAGCTTCAGATATATAGCAAAGTGATTCAGTTATGGGAGAGTGTGTGTGTGTGTATTGAAGTAAAAGTTGCTCAGTTGTGTCCGACTCTTTGTGACCCCCTGATCTATACAGTCCATGGAATTCTCCAGGCCAGAATACTGGAGTGGGTAGCCTTTCCCTTCTCCAGGGGATCTTGCCAACCCAGGGATCGAAACCAGGTCTCCCACATTGCAGAAGGATTCTTTATCAGCTGAACCACCAGGAAAGCCCAGTGTGTGTGTGTGTGTGTGTGTGTGTGTGTGTGTGTGTGTGTGTGTGTGTATGTGTGTGTGTGTGTGTGTGGGCGGGTGGCGGTGGGGGCGGGGGGTGTATTCGGAAGCCCTTTGTGTGTATTTGGGTGCCCAAAAAGCCCTTCTGTGTGTATTTGGGTGCCCAAAAAGTTCCTTCAAATTTTAAATGAAAATAAAAGACCCATTTTTCATTTTCACCAAGAACTTTATTGATCAGTGTAGTCACTGCTTTGCTCCACTGCCTTCTTCCATTTTTCAGGCAACTTCATAATTCCATCTTCCCAAAACGTTTTATCTTTTTGAGCAGAAATCTGTTATAGATGTTTTACAGAAGCCTTTCCAGGGAAGTGAATATTTTCCATAAGAGAATTTTGTAAAGACTGAAATAAATGAACATTCAAAGGTGCAGTGTCTGTTGAATACAGTGGATGAGCCAGAACTTCCGCCAAGCTGTAACCATTTTTACTGCGCGTCAAAGAGACATGAGGTCTTGCATAATCCAGATGGAAGATTATGCATTTTCTGTTGACTAATTCTGGACGCTTTTTGTCAAGTGCTGCTTTTGGTTGGTTTAATTGGGAGCAGTAATTCTTGGAATTAAACTTGTAGTTTTCTGGAGGGAACCCATAATAGAGAACTCCCTTCTAATCCCATCTTATACACAACATCACCTTTTTTGGATGAAGACCAGCCTTTGGTGTCGTTGGTAGTGATTTATTTCACTTGCCCCGTAATCTCTTCAGTTCTACATTATTGTACAGTATCCAGTTTTCATTGCCCATCACAGTTTGTTTTAAAAGTGGAATATTTTCTTTATGTTTCAGCAGAGAACCAAATGGAGAAATATGATCAAGAATGTTTCTTTTCCCCATTTACTTATGTGGAACCCAAAATGAACAACATAACCAAGCTGGTGTAAATTACTTTCAGCATTTTATTTGGATATCTTGAGTATGCCAGCTGTCTCCCACATATGTGTGCATTGATTGTTCTCAGGTCTTGATATGTTCACTATCAGCTGCAATTGGTCTGCCTGACCTTGGAGCATCGTCCAGTGGGAAATTGCCAACATGAAACTTTACGAACCACATTTGACATATTTGTTCAGTCACAGCACCACCTCCATACACTGCACAATTTTTTTTTTTTTTGCATTTCAGTTGCATTCTTACCTTTCTTGAAATAATAAAGCACAGTATGCCAGAATATTGCTTTTTTCCTTCCATCATCAGTATTAAAATGACTACACAAATATTCACCAATTTTGGTAAGTTATTAAGGCACACTGATATAATAACTGTCACAATACAATCTAACAAAATTGTTTTGAATTAAGTTAAAGACAACTAAGTGCTACTTAGTTCAGTTCCTCAAACGTGTTCGACTCTTTGCGATCCCATGGACTGCAGCACACCAGCCTTCCCTGTCTTATCACCAACTCACAGAGCTTGCTCAAACTCATGTCCATTGAGTCGGTGATGCCATCCAACCATCTCATCCTCTGTTGTCCACTTCTCCTCATGCCTTCAATCTTTCCCAGCACCAGGGTCTTTTCCAATGAGTCAGTTCTTCCCATCAGGTGGCCAAAGTATTGGAGTTTCAGCTTCAGCATCAGTCCTTCCAATGAATAGTCAGGACTGATTTCCTTTAGGATGTTGGATCTCCTTGCAGTCCAAGGGACTCTCGTCTTTTCCAGCACCACAGTTCAAAAGCATCAATTCTTCGACGTTCAGCCTTCTTTATAGTCCAACTCTCACATCCATACATGACTACTGGAAAAACCACAGCTTTGACTAGACAGACCTTTGTTGGGAAAGTAATATCTCTGCTTTTTAATATGCTGTCTAGGCTCAGTTGATAAAGAATCCACCTGCAATTCAGGAGACCCCGATTCGATTCCTGGGTCAGGAACACCTGCTGGAGAAGGGATAGGCTTCAGTATTCTTGGGCTTCCCTTGTGGCTCAGCTGGTAAAGAATCAGCCTGCAATGCGGGAGACCTGGGTTCAATCCCTGGGTTGGCAAGATCCCCTGGAGAAGGGTAAGGCTACCCACTCCAGTATTCTGGCCTGGACAATGCCATGGACTATACAGTCCATGGGGTCACAAAGAGTTGGACATGACTGAACAACTTTCACTTCACTTCACTTCACTTTCTTCCAAGGAGCAAGTATCTTTCAATTTCATGGCTGCAGTCACCATCTGCAGTGATTTTGGAGCCTAAGAAAATAAAGTCTGTCACTGTTTCCATTGTTTCCCCATCTATTTGCAATGAAGTGATGGGACTAGATGCCATGATCTTAGTTTTCTGAATGTTGAGTTTTAAGCCAGCTTTTTCACTCTCCTCTTTCACTTTCATCAAGAGGCTCTTTACTTCCTCTTCACTTTCTGCCCTAAGGGTTGTGTTATCTGCATATCTGAGGTTATTGATATTACTCCTGGAAATCTTGATTCCAACTTGTGCTTCATCCAGCCCAGCATTTCTTATGATTTACTCTGCATGTAAGTTAAATAAGCAGGGTGACAATATACAGTCTTGTCATACTGCTTTCCCAATTTGGAACCAGTCCATTGTTCCATGTCCGGTTCTAACTGTTGCTTCTTGGCCTGCATACAGATTCCTCAGGAGGCATGTCAGGTGGTCTGGTATTTCCACCTCTTGAAGAATTTTCCACAGTTTGTTTTGATATACACAAAGGCTTTGGTGTAATCAATAAAGCAGAAGTAGATTTTTTTTCTGGAATTCTGTTGCTTTTTTGATGATCCAACGGATGTTGGAAATTTGATCTCTGGTTCCTCTGCCTTTTCTAAATCCAGCTTGTACCTCTGCAAATTCACAGTTCATATATTGTTGAAGCCTGGCTTGGAGAATTTTGAGTATTACTTTGCTAGCATGTGAGATGAGTGCAGTTTTGCAGTAGTTTGAACATTATTTGGCATTGCATCTTATGGAAAAACCAAATGAAATCTTTGGCCAACCCAATTTCATTTGGTTATATATATATTACATATTATATAGACTTTTTCAGTCTTTTCCAAGTTTTTACAAGGTATTGAATATCATTTTCTGTTCTATACAGTAGGTCCTTGTTGTTTGTCTTTTTGTATGTGGTGAGTTTGTACATGTTAATCCCAAAGTCCTAATTCATCCCTCCCTGTCCTTTTCATAAGTTTATTTTCTATAATAGTGAGTCTATTTCTGTTTTGTTCATAAGTTCATTTGCATCATTTTTAAATATTCCACATGTAGGTGATATATGATATTTGTCTTTGACTTAATTCACTTAATGTGATAATCTCTAGGCCCATCCATGTTGCTGCAAAAGGTATTAGTTCATAAATTTTGGTATAGTTTTGAATATAGTTTCATCAAAGAATGGGTATTGGAAAAATTTTCATGTAATCTAATTTTCATTTATCTTCTTTCCTTTGGTTGGGATCACATTTATGATTTGTCAGACTAGAATGATTTATTGTATTTTCAAAGAAATCTCCTGAAATGTTCTGTTGGTTTTGTTCTTTAATCTTTTCTGCTTTTGAACGTATCTAAACACTGAGAAAAAATATAAATGGAACTACTGTCTAACAACCTCTGGTGTCAAATAAATTTTCTTTAATTCTAGCTTATTAAAGCCATAGTTTTGTTTTCACTCATTTTCTTCTCAATGGAGGAAAAAAGGAACAGCTGGTTACTATTGTCAACTTTCTTTTGTTTGGGATTTATTAAGTATGCAATTCTTGAGTATCTTTTTTTTTTTCTGTCTGGATGTAGAACTCCCACTGCTTTCAAAGAATGATAGAATTTACAATAAAGAGCTCTAAATTTACAATAGTGAGCTCTAAAGCTCACTTAGTACCTGTTAAAATAGTCACAATTGTCATTTAGCATTTCTTTTGTATTCCTTGTGGGTAGTTGCCTGATGTGTCCTTTGCACAACTTCCGGTTGGTATATCATTGTTTTTCTTATGAATGATAAAACCTCTGTGTACTAATGATGTTAAACTTTAAACCATCATATGATGCTTTTCCCATTTTATCATTTACCCTTTAGTTTATAATATTTTTGCCTTACAAGGTTATAATTAATATTTTGTAAAATATATTATTTTTTATTATGAATGTCTTCTTTGTCTCTACATTTAGACACCTTACTCACCATGAGCTCTGAGCTATGTTTCACTTATATTTCCTTCTGATCCTTTAATATTTTTATTTTTAAGTGGGTTCTCTAACCCATGCAGAATTAACTTTAAAGCAAAATTGCACAGTTACTCCTAATCAAGTCCATGGTGTTTATTATAGCATATTGTTTCAGTCTGCTGTAACATTTCATATCATGAAACTGTTTTATATATACATGCCTATTCATAATACATATCAGTAGCTCTGAGGTGGAAACAATTTCACCATCCATGTGAAATTTGGAAATATCTGGAGACATTTTGTTTGTCAAGACTGAGAACAGAGAGGGTGTAGAAGAGACTGGCTACTGGCTAATAGTGAATAGAGGCCAGGATGATGCTAAACATCCTGTCACGTACAGGACAGCCCCCACAAGGAAGAATTGTCAATAATGCCAAGATTAAGAGCTTGATAAGAGAGAGGAGCGGAGAGAGACCTTTGCCAGTTACAAGCTCAGTAGTGATGTTACCTGGCTGATGCCTGTGGGAGGCATTGTCAGAGACTTTGCCTCCTGCTTTGCCCAAATCCCGATTTCTACATTGCATTTTCAGTTCTCCCTGGTCTGTTTTAAAATGAATGGGCTTAATAGTTTTAGAGCACAGGCTGTGGAGCCTGGGCTGAATTGGCATCCTACTCCTTTTAAGTTATATGACCTTGGGCAAGTTACTTAACCTCTCTGTTTTCAGTTCCTTTATCTGTAAAATGAGGGTAATACTTGTATCTTTATTCTAGATCGTCATAGAATTGCAGGATGCTTAAAGCAGTGCTTGGCACATAGTAAACATTATAGAAACATTGGTAGCAATGATAATAGTCAAGTAAATGACTTTTTTATGAACCTTATTTGATCACAGTGGCCCCCATGTATAACTATATGCTTAGTTTTTACATTAAAAATAATACTTTAAAAATTCATTGCCAATTTTTGCCACTGATTAATCTGAAGCGGCACATTTCTTCTTTAACTGTCTGCCATATCTCTTGTCCTCTTTCCATGCAATGTAAACCCCATCAGAATATCAACTCTGTTCTCTATGTTATTGTTCATATTATTATTATTATTTGACTTTTATTACTGTCAAGTTGAAGGTTTTCTCATAGACACTTACCTCTTTAGTATATAGAGTTGCTTATGTTTTCTATCAGAGCCTTTAATTTTGAATAAAGACTGTATTTATTTTTTAGTTGCCTCTGTAAGTTGATGATTATATCTATGGAATTATATTTGTCTTCTAGTGTCAAAAATTTCACTTTGTTAACTTGTACTGAACACATTTTATATCAATATGTAAACATGTGTTGTTTTGGATCCTCTTACTAAATATTTTCTTCTGGGTATTTCTGAAGCTCTTAATTCCTATTTTGTTTTCTGTCATACATGCCACTCTCTGGATTAGCATAGTCCAGTGGAATTTTCAATAGTGATGTAAATGTTTAAACCTGCACAGTCCAATATACCCTGCACTACTGAGCACTTGAAATGTGGCTAGGGTAACGGAAAAACTGAATTTTAAATTTTATTAAATAGCCATGTGTGGCCAGTGGCTACCATCCTGGAGAAACCACTCTACAGGCATCTCTTTACCCTCCATTTCCAGTTCAACATCTTCAGTTTCATTCTAACTTAACCCTATTTCACTGAATGACTAAATGTGTTCATGTGGCCTTTTGTTTGCCCTATATATAATATGGATTTCTTATATTCCAAGTGTAACCAAATTATTTTTTGCTTCATTTCCTGCATTTTTCAATAGGGTAATAATGCATAGTCTTAGATGATTGTTCAGTGGTCGAACATTTTTCCCTTCTTCCCTTCTTGGTCTTTGGCCTAATAATTAAATCAACAAAAGACAGATTAACAGGAGAAAAAGTTTTCGTTCAAGAGCCCTATAAAAACATGACACCTAAAGGTAAGCTGAGGCTTATCTGCCCTGGGAGCTAAGGAGGGCAATGGGCCGGGCTGCAGAGAGAAGGCAATTCACAGGTGGACCTGCCCTGGGAGCTAAGGAGTGCGATGGGCCAGGCTTCAGAGAGAAGGCAATTCACAGGCAGATGAGAAGGGCATGTGTGTGGTAATCAGCTGTTTGCCTGCCATGCAGTTAAGTCTTTGGATAAAAGGTGAGCTCTGGTAGTAGCTCCGTTTCTGGGCCAAGCCCCCTAGTAAATTCTTTGAGGCAATGAAGGGAGAGAATAAAGCTGTTCCTTAGAGTTATGGTGGCTTAATTGCCTTTAGCATGAAACAGTCCACATACCACATACAAGAGGCACATTTTGGGGTAGCGTGTGCTGTTGCTGCTTAATTGGAACTGCACCTGTGTATTTCTACTTGTAGACTATTTAAAATATTATATCTTAAAATCAAGTGCTTGCTTTTTTAATTGAAGTATAATTGATGTTTAGTATTACATTAGCTTCAGGTGTACAGCATAGTGATTCAGTATTTTTTTTTAATTTAATTTTATTTTTAAACTTTACATAACTGTATTAGATTTGCCAAATATCAAAATGAATCCGCCACAGGTATACATGTGTTCCCCATCCTGAACCCTCCTCCCTCCTCCCTCCCCATTCCATCCCTCTGGGTCGTCCCAGTATTTTTGTAGAGTATACTCCATTTAAGGTTACTACCAAATAACGGCTACATATTCCTTGCTGTATAATACATTGTTGTAATTTATTTATTCTGGGTATAGTAGTTTGTACCTCTTCATCTCGTATCTCTATCGTGCCCTTTTCCCGCTCCACTGATAACCATTAGTTTGCTGTCTGTCTTTATGAGCCTGTTTCTGTTGTGTTACATTCATTCGATTTATGTTTTAGAATCCACATGTGAGTGACAACATAGAGTGTTTGTCTTGTGTCTGACATATTTCACTAAGCATAGTGCCCTCCACATCTCCACATACTGTTGCAAATGGCAAAATGTCATTCTTTTTATGGCTGAGTAGTATTCCATTGTGTGTGTGGTCTCTGCGTGTGTGTACACCACATCTTCTTTATTCGTCTGTTCACGGACACTTAGATTGCTTCCATATCTTGGATGTTGTAAATAACAATGTGAACATTCAGGTGCATGATACATTCTCAAGATAGTGTTCTTGTTTTCTTTGGATATATACCCAGTAGTGGGATTTCTGGGTCATAGGTAGTTTTATTTTTAGTTCTTTTAAGAACCTCTATACTGTTTTTCACAGTGACTACACAAATTTGCATTCTCCCCAACAATGTAAAAGGGCTCCTTTTTCTACAAATCCTCACCAACATTTATCATTCGGGGTCTGTTAGATGACAACTTGGAGAAGGAAATGGCAAGCCACTCCAGTATTCTTGCCTGGAGAATCCCAGGGATGGGAAGCCTGGTGGGCTGCCGTCTATGGGGTCGCACAGAGTCAGATACGACTGAAGCGGCTTAGCAGCAGCAGCAGATGACAAGTATTCTCACAGGTATGAGGTGATATCTTATTGTATTTTTTACTGGCATTTTTCTGAAGATTACAGTATTAAGCATTCTTTTTCTTGACTGATGTGTATCTTTTTGTCTTCTTTGGAAAAATGTTCAGTCTTCTGGCCATTGTCAATTGAATTTTTTTTTTTTGATATTGAGTTATATGAACTGTTTATGTATTTTGGATATTAACCCATTATCAGTCATATCATTTGCTAAAATATTTTCCCATTCATTATGGTGTGTTTTTGTTTTTGTTGCTGTGCAAATGTTATGTTTAATTAGTTCCAATTAATTCTTTTTCTGCTTTTGTTTCCTTTGCCTTAGGAGACAGATCCATGCAAACTTTGCTATTATTTATGTCAGTGTTCTGTGTTTTCTTCTAGGAATTTCAGGGTTTCCAGACTTACATTTAGGCTTTTAACCCATTTTTCTTTCTTTTTTTTCTTTTTATTTTTTTACTTTACAATATTGTATTGGTTTTGCCATACATCAACATGAATCTGCCACAGATGTACATGTGTTCCCCATCCTGAACCCCCCTCTCACCTCCCTCCCCGTACCATCCCTCTGGGTCATCCCAGTGCACCAGCCCCAAGCATCCTGTCTCATGCATCAAACCTGGACTGGCAATTCGTTTCACATAGGATATTATACATGTTTCGATGCCATCCTCCAAAATCATCCCACCCTCGCCCTCTCCCACAGAGTTCAAAAGACTGTTCTATACATCTGTCTCTCTTTTGCTGTCTCGCATACAGGGTTATCGTTACCATTTTTCTAAATTCCATATATATGCATTAGTATACTGTATTAGTCTTTTTCTTTCTGGCTTACTTCACTCTGTATAATAATTTCCAGTTTCATCCACCTCATTAGAACTGATTCAAATGTATTCTTTTAATGGCTGAGTAATACTCCATTGTGTATATGTACCACAGCTTTCTTATCCATTCATCTGCTGATGGACATCTAGGTTGCTTCCATGTCCTGGCTATTGTAAACAGTGCTGTGATGAACATTGGGGTACACGTGTCTCTTTCCCTTCTGGTTTCCTCAGTGTGTATTAACCCATTTTTATGATAGTTCATTAGTGTATAGAAATGAGGCAGATTTCTATATATTAATGTTGTATCCTACAATTTTACTGAATTTATTGTGAGCTCTAGTAGATTTTTGGTGGTATTTTTAGGGTTTTCTTTGTATAGTATTTTTTTTTTAATTTATTTATTTTAATTGGAGGTTAATTACTTTACAATATTGTATTGGTTTTGCCATACATCAACATGAATCTGCCATGGGTGTACACATGTTCCCCATCCTGAACCCCCCTCCCACCACCCTCCCCATACCATCCCTCTGGGTCATCCCAGTGCACCAGCCCCAAACATCCTATATCCTGCGTTGAACCTAGACTGGCGATTCGTTTCTTATATGATATTATACGTGTTTCAATGCCATTTTCCCAAATCATCCCACCCTCTCCCTCTCCCACAGAGTCCAAAAGATTGTTCTATACATCTGTGTCTCTTTTGCTATCTCACATACAGGGTTATCATAACCATCTTTCTAAATTCCATATATATGCGTTAGTATACTGTATTGGTGTTTTTCTTTCTGGCTTACTTCACTCTGTATAATAGGCTCCAGTTTCATCCACCTCATTAGAACTGATTCAAATGTATTCTTTTTAATGGCTGAGTAATACTCCATTGTGTATATGTACCACAGCTTTCTTATCCATTCATCTGCTGATGGACATCTAGGTTGCTTCCATGTCCTGGCCATTATAAACAGTGCTGCAATGAACATTGGGGTACTTTACTTTGTATAGTATAGTATTATACTATACTATACAAAATACTGCAGCCATGAAATTAAAAGACGCTTACTCCTTGGAAGGAAAGTTATGACCAACCTAGATAGCATATTGAAAAGCAGAGACTATTACTTTGCCAACAAAGGTCCATCTAGTCAAGGCTATGGTTTTTCCAGTAGTCATGTATGGATGTGAGAGTTGGACTATAAAAAAAGCTGAGCGCCAAAGAATTGATGCTTTTGAACTGTGGTGTTGGAGAAGACTCTTGAGAGTCCCTTGGACTGCAAGGAGATCCAACCAGTCCATTCTGAAGGAGATCAGCCCTGAGACTTCTTTGGAAGGAATGATGCTAAAGCTGAAACTCCAGTACTTTGGCCACCTCATGCGAAGAGTTGACTCATTGGAAAGACTCTGATGCTGGGAGGGATTGGGGGCAGGAGGAGAAGGGGACGACAGAGGATGAGGTGGCTGGATGGCACCACTGACTCAATGGACATGAGTCTGAGTGAACTCCGGGAGTTGGTGATGGACAGGGAGGCCTGGCGTGCTGCGATTCATGGGGTCGCAAAGAGTTGGACATGACTGAGCGACTGAAATGAACTGAACTGATATAAAATACTATTCTATACAAAATACTTTGTATAGTATTTTGAGTTTATATGACAAAATGTCCTAACTTTATCCTTTTATATATCCAGTTTACTGAGCACCACTTATTGAAGAGACTGTCTTTTCTCCATTATATATTCCTGCCTCCTTTGTCAGAGATTAATGGAGCATAGGTATATGGATTTATTTCTGGGTTTTCTTTCCTGTTTCATTTCTCTATATGTCTGTTTTTTGCGCCAGTGCCATGCTGTTTTGATTATTGTAGATTTGCAGAATAGTCTGAAGTCAGGGAATGTGATACCTATAGATTTGTTTTGTTTTGTTTTCAAGATTTCTTTGTCAATTTGGGGTCATATCAGATTCTATATAAATTTGAGGGTTAGGTCTTCTAGTCTGGAAAATTTGGTCTTCTAGTCATAGGTATTAGTGTATAGAAATGCAGCAGATTTCTGTATATTAATTTTGTATCCTTCAATTTTACTGAATTCATTGATGAGCCCTAGTAGATTCCTGGTGGTGTCTTTAGAGTTTTCTATGTATAGTATCATATCATGTGCAAAAGTGATAGTTTTACTTCTTACTTTCTAATTTGGATGATTTTATTTATTTTTCTGTCTGATTGCTATGGATAGGACTTCTAATACTATTTGACCCTAAGTGCTGATAAAAGGCATCCTTGGCATGTTTCTAACCTTGGAGGAAATGTTTTTGGCTTTTCCCTATCGATTATGATGTGAGCTATGGAGCTATTATATATGGCTTTCATTATGTTGAAGTATGTTCCCTCACTACCCACTTTGTGGAGAGTTTTTGTCATAAATGCATGTTGAATTTTGAAAAATTTTTTCTGTATCTATTGTGATGATTATATGACTTCTATTTTTCACTTTGTTAATGTGGTGTATCATACTGACTTGCAAATATTGAACTATTCTTGTGTCCCTGGAGTAAATTCCACTTGATCATGATATATGATCCTTTTGATCTATTTTTGGATGCAGTTTGCTATTTTATTAATGATTTTAGCATAAGGGATATTAGTATATAGTTTTTTCTTTTTTGTGATATTTTTGTCTAGTGATGCTCGATTTGTAGAATGAGTTTGGAAGCTTTCCTTCCTCTAAATTTTTTAGAATAGTTTGAGAAGGATAGATATTAACTCTTCTCAAAATGGTTGGTAGAATTCACCTGTGAAGCTACTTGGTCCTGGACTTGAGTTTTGTTTTGTTACTGATTCAGTTTCATTACTGGCAATTAGTCTATTCATATTTAGTATTTCTTCCTGGTTGAGAGAGTACACATTTCTCAGAATTTGTCCATTTCTTCTAGCTTTTCCATCTTATTGGCATGTAGTTGTTCAGGGCAATCTTTTATTGTCCTTCATATTTCAGTGGTGTTGGTTGTAACCTCTCCTTTTCCATTTCTGATTTTATTGATTTAGACTCCCCTTCCCCATTTTGTAATGAGTATGGCCAAAGGTTTATCAATTTTGTTTATCTTTTCAAAGAACCAGCTGTGATATCATTGATATTTTCTATTATTTTATATTGTTTGTCTTTATTTCATTTATTTCCCTTCTGATCTATATGGTTGTTTTTTTTTTTTTCTACTAATTTTGGATTCTGGTCATTTTTCTTTTTCTAGTTCCTTTAGCTATAATATTAGATTGATTATTTGAGGTTTTTCTGATTTCCTGAGGTAGTCTTGCATATCACTATAAACTTCCCTCTTAGAACTGCTTTTGCTTCATCCCATAGGTTTTTGAATTATTGTGTTTTCATTTTTTTCAATTTATTTTTTCATTTATTCTCAGATTTATTCAGGGATTCATTGGTTGTTTAGTAGCATATTGTTTAGCCTCCATGTGTTTGTGGGGATTTTTTGAATTTTTTTCTTGTAGTTGATTTCTAATCTTAGACTACTCTGGTCAGAAAAGATGACTGATATAATTTCAATCTTCTTAAAATTGAGACTTGTTTTGTGGCCTAGAATGTGATTTATCCTGGAGAATGTTCCATGTGCACTTGAAAAATAATGTATATTCCTTTGTTTTTTACTGAAATGTTTGTATATTTAGCTCATCTGATCTAATATGTCACTTAAAGCCTCATTGATTTTCTGTGTGAATGATCTGCCCATTGATGTATGTGGGATAGTAATATCCCCCTACTATTATTGTGTTGGTTATAATTCTTCATTGTCTGTTAACACTTGTTTTATGTATAGAAGTGTTACTGTGTTGAGTTCATATATATTTACAATTGTTATATCTTTTTAGATTGAGCCCTTGGTCATTCTTTGTATCTTGTTTACAGTTTTAAAATCTATTGTGTCTGAAAAATTATTGCTACTCCAGCTTTCCTTTTTGTTAATTTAAGTGTAGTTGACTTACAATATTTTATTAGTTTCAGGTGTATAATATTCAGTATTTTTACAGGTGATATTCTCTTTAAAGCTATCACAAAATAATGGCTGTATTTCCCCATGCTGTACACTACATTCATGTTGCTTTTCCATTTTACCCATAGTGATTTGTATCTCTTGCAACTGGCTGGCGGAGCCAGATCCTGGGGTCTCTAGGTGCAGAGCCCAGGGGTTCCAGAGCTGCTTTGGGACCACTAGTAGAAGAGCCTGATTCCTGACATAGCTAGCTGCAAAGTCTGTGGTGTTCTGAAGCTTGTTTCAGCCTAGTGATGAGTGGTGTCAGGTCCCAGGGCAGCTGGCTGAGTGGCCCAAGGTGTCTCAAAGCTGATGATGGCCATCTGGCGAGTGGAGCTGAATCCCAGGGTGTCCTGTTACTGGCACCTGCCTACTGGTAGGTGAGGCTGGCACTGAGTCTAGAGCAGGCTGGATGGTAGGTCCAGGCCATAGGTTTCTGGCTACAGGACCCTGGACATCCCAGGTCCAGTGTGTGCACACTAGTGTGTGAACTGGATCCTCAGTTCCCTGGTAGGCAGGGATGTATCCAGGGGCATCTGTGTGGGCTCAGGTTAAGACCAAGGAGTCTTATTTTCCTTCCCCATCACCTGTCCCTCTCTACTTGGCCTTTTGACTTTATTTCCTCACTGCTTCTCTCTTTGGTTCTATAAAAAAACCTGGCATTCAGACCCCCAACAGATGGTTTATTGTGTGACATTAGTCTGCTGTCTTCTCAGTTTTCTGAATCAAGTCTTATTCCTTGCCTTGACAACAACAACAACAAAATCTAAGGAGTCTTAAGGCAGCCTGCTTCCTGATGAGCTCTGTCCTCACCCAGTTAGGTGCTTGTTCTAAGACATCCAGCACTGGCACCTACACATCATTGAGTTAGTGTGGGTCTGGGCTCTAGGGCTAATAAGCTAGAGAGGATTCCAAAGCTGTACTTACCAGCACCAGTGTCCACGTGGTAGAATGAGCTCCCCATAATTGCTGCTGCTGGTGTCTGTGTCACCAGGATGAGGTCTACCTGCCTCCTTATTCTCTGAGAGACTCCCGAAGATCAGCAGGTGGGTCTGCTCCAGGCTCCTTTCAAATTACTGCTTCTATCCTGGGTACTAAATCATGTGAGTCTTTGTGTGTGCCCTTTAAGTGCAGAGTCTCTATTTTCCACAGCCTTCTGGGTCTCCTGAAGGTGATCCCCTCCAGCCTTCAAAGCCAAATATTTTAGGGGCTCATCTTTCCAGTGCAGGACCCCAGGGCTGGGGATCCCAGTGTGGGGCTTGGATCCCTTGCCTCTTTGGAGAACTTCTGCAGTTGTATCTATTCTCCCCTTTGTGGGTTGCCCACCTCGGGGTATAAGATTTGACTGTACATCGTCTCCATTCTCCATTCCACCTACCTGTCATTGTGGTTCCTTCTTTATATCTTTAGTTGTAGAAGATAACTAAAACTTCTGTTAGTTTTCATTGGTAGATGTTGTATAAATAGTTGTGATTCTGGTGTATCTAGGAAAGCAGATAAGTTCAGGGTCTTCCTACTTCACCATCTTGGCCCAGGAAGAACTTGCTTTTCTTTTCTTGCAGATAAAAATAATAATTTTTATCGTCTTAAAAAGCAAAGAGCAAAAGAATATATAAAGAAGAGAATAAAAATCAGCCTGGTGGCACAAAGCAGAGATAACTATTAATACTACTGCTGCTACTACTATTACTACTTTACAGACAGAGAGTAATGTGCGATGCATTTAGGGCGGAATGAGTTCTTTCTACACACAGCATATTCTCTTATTTTTAAACACTTTACAAATTATACACATCACATCAGGTCAGATCAGATCAGTCGCTCAGTCATGTCCGACTCTTTGTGACCCCATGAATCGCAGCACACCAGGCCTCCCTGTCCATCACCAACTCCCGGAGTTCACTCAGACTCACGTCCATCGAGTCAGTGATGCCATCCAGCCATCTCATCCTCTGTCGTCCCCTTCTCCTCTAGCGCCCAATCCCTCCCAGCATCAGAGTCTTTTCCAATGAGTCAACTCTTCGCATGAGGTGGCCAAAGTACTGGAGTTTCAGCTTTAGCATCATTCCTTCCAAAGAAATCCCTGGGCTGATCTCCTTTAGAATGGACTGGTTGGATCTCCTTGCAGTCCAAGGGACTCTCAAGAGTCTTCTCCAACACCACAGTTCAAAAGCATCAATTCTTCAGCGCTCAGCCTTCTTGACAGTACAACTCTCACATCCATACATGACCACAGGAAAAACCATAGCCTTGACTAGACGGACCTTTGTTGGCAAAGTAATGTCTCTGCGTTTGAATATGCAATCTAGGTTGGTCATAACTTTCCTTCTAAGGAGTAAGCGTCTTTTAATTTCATGGCTGCAGTCACCATCTGCAGTGATTTTGGAGCCCAGAAAAATAAAGTCTGACACTGTTTCCCCTGTTTCCCCATCTATTTCCCATGAAGTGATGGGACTGGATGCCATGATCTTCGTTTTCTGAATGTTGAGCTTTAAGCCAACTTTTTCAATCTCCACTTTCACCTTCATCAAGAGGCTTTTGAGTTCCTCTTCACTTTCTGCCATAAGGGTGGTGTCATCTGCATATCCAAGGTTATTGATATTTCTCCTGGCAATCTTGATTCCAGCTTGTGTTTCTTCCAGTCCAGCGTTTCTCATGATGTACTCTGCATATAAGTTAAATAAACAGGGTGACAATATACAGCCTTGACAAACTCCTTTTCCTATTTGGAACCAGTCTGTTGTTCCATGTCCAGTTCTAACTGTTGCTTCCTGACCTGCATACAAATTTCTCAAGAGGCAGATCAGGTGGTCTGGTATTCCCATCTCTTGAAGAATTTTCCACAGTTTATTGTGATCCACACAGTCAAAGGCTTTGGCATAGTCAATAAAGCAGAAATAGATGTTTTTCTGGAATTCTCTTGCTTTTTCCATGATCCAGCGGATGTTTGCAATTTGATCTCTGGTTCCTCTGCCTTTTCTAAAACCAGCTTGAACATTAGGAAGTTCACGGTTCACATATTGCTGAAGCGTGGCTTGGAGAATTTTGAGCATTACTTTACTAGCGTGTGAGATGAATGCAATTGTGCAGTGGTTTGAGCATTCTTTGGCATTGCCTTTCTTTGGGATTGGAATGAAAACTGACCTTTCCCAGTCATACATGTTTATTTAAAAATTGGGAAACATTGAAGAATATGCTGAAGAAAATAAAATTGCCCATAGTCATAGAATGCATAGATTATTTACTTGTATTTTTCTGATTTGTTTGCTTTCATTAGTTCTTCTGAGACTCATAGGTAGATTTAGCCACAGGTAGATAGGTGGATGGTTAGGTAGACAGACTTTAAAAAAATTTTTTTTTTAATTATACCATAGATATGCAGCATGCATACTCAGGCGCTCAGTTGCATCTGACTCTTTGTGACCCTCTGGACTGTACCCTGCCAGGCTCTTCTGTCCATGGAATTTTCCAGGCAAAAACACTGGAGTGGGTTGCTATTTCCTCCAACAGGCAATTTCCCAACCCAGAGGTTGAACCCACATTTCTTGCATCTGCTGCCTTGGCAGGCGAATTCTTTACCACTGTGCCACCTGGGAAGCCCACCATAGATATGCAGGGTATACCAATAAAAGCATATACCTTTCAGATAGTAATCAACAAAAATACAGGCAACTATGAGATGTGTCATGAACAATGTTAGTGGCCATTATGAACACTTGTCGGAGAAGGCAATGGCAACCCACTCCAGTACTCTTGCCTGGAAAATCCCATGGACAGAGGAGCCTGGTAGGATGCAGTCCATGGGTCGCTAAGAGTTGGATATGACTGAGCGACTTCACTTTTACTTTTCACTTTCATGCACTGGAGAAGGAAATGGCAACCCACTCCAGTGTTCTTGCCTGGAGAATCCCAGGGACAGGGGAGCCTGGTGGGCTGCCGTCTCTGGGGTCGCACAGAGTTGGAAGCGACTGAAGTAACTTAGCATAGCATAGCATAGCATGAACACTTGTAGCTTTACAGTAATAAAAACAGGTATTCATTAACATTTATTCACTAAATTTGTTAAATAATCTTTTTCTATCATAAGAGCTTTCCTATAGTATAAACTAAAATTCATAAACATGATTGTAATGGTTGGAGCATATACCATTATATCTCTATGCTGTAATTTACCCAGTTCCCTATTACTGGACATTTAGAATGTTTCTCTTTTTACTACTATGAATAGCACTGCACTCTACATCTTAGTGCTTAAAACTTTTCATCTCTGTTTATTTTCTTGGGATTCATTCTTAGCAGTAAAATCACTGGTCCCAATGAAATGAACATATTTAAGACCCTTTTTATATATTACCAAATTGCCCTCCTGAAAGTTCTTTGTTGCTTATAGAAAAAAAAATAATAATCCTTGTTCTATTTATACACTTTAATCATTTTTATGCAGCTTTTATTTGAACCTTTAAACTTCTTTTTGGTTTTAGGACTCAGAATTGTTTTTTAATAAATGTTTCTTTCAAGGGATTAGAAAAGTAATCATGTTGTTATAAATACCAAAACAATGTAACTCTTTTATTTTCTCTTAGTATAGATCTTCAGATTTAACATTTTTCACGGTATAAATTGTTTCTTTCTAGGGTGAACCAGGAGAGAAAGGAGATCCAGGTTTGTCAGGCATTAATGGACAAGATGTAAGCCTAACTTTCTTTTTTCTAGCATAGTGTTTACATTTGGCCACTGAAATATGCTTATTGTCTAATGCTACTGAGTCTTGACTATCCTTGGAAGAACTAGCTACAATTATTCAATTATTGCAAAGTAGGAATCAAGGTAGTTGTTTTGTGTGTGTGTGTGTGTGTGTGTGTGTGTGTGTGTGGCTCAGTAGAGGCCCAGTTTTTTTTGTTTTTTTTTTTGTTTTGAAGGCCACAGACTTTATTGATTTAAAAAGCTTTACAAGGACAGTGACTGTTCTGCCAAAAAGAGGGAAAATAGCATAAAACAGACCAGGGAATAGCGGGGAGGGCTGTGTGATTGTTGGTCAATTTCTGGTGCTAAAGAAAATTGAAGGCCTTCTCCGGGAATGACTGAAGGACACATGTGGTGCCAATGCCAAGCAGGCCCGATATTTTTACTGCCGAAAGTGCCAGGTAGTTCCCTGGTTTTATACACCTCTTATTATACTCATTCTTCATGGTCCTTTCTTCCTTGATATTCTGGCTTCCATTTCTTCTCTCTTCCTTTCTCGGTCTTTTTTCTTTTTACATATATGCTGCTGTGACCTGTGTTATGACCCAGGCTCCACTTTGCATCTTACCCCCAGTCTCTGCCTGCTGACGGGTCTGTTGAGGTCATATCTCAGGGATGAAAAGAAAAAAAGGAGGGGACCCTGTGTATCTGTGTCACTCCCCCTCCATTGCACCTGTTCCCCAATCTCAGGGCTCCTGTCCTAGGTAACGTCAAGTCCTCCCACCTGCCCCCTCACCCCAAGGCAATTATCCCCTCGGAACTTCACTTGTATTCTCATGATGGAATTTAGAGGGTAGATTAAATCTTGATTTTCCTCTAAATGTAGATTACTCTCCTTTCAGGCCATAAGATTCACCATTTACTGTAGATATACTCCTTATTAAGGCAAGTATCCACAATGAGAATTATTTCTTTTCCCATGGTTTCCCTTCTTCACTTCATAAAAATGTTTTAAGAAAGTTCTGAAGGGCCATACTACTTACCTTTTGGACAGAGGAATAGGGAATAAGCTAGATTGGGTTCCCTAATGCCCAGATGTTGTAAAATCCATCTGGTCTGCAGCACAGAGGGAAGGGAGGCTCAACACTGTAATCCTGGGGCCTGTGAACAAAGACCTGGAGGGTTTGTTGTTATTGTTCAGTTCCCACTTCGTGTCTGTTCTTTGTGACCCTATGGCCTGCAGCAGGCCAGGCTTCCCTGTCCTTCACTGTCTCCCAAGAGACACTGTCTCGTGTCTATTGAGTCAGTGATGCCATCCAACCATCTCATCCTCTGTCATCTCCTTCTCCTTTTGCCTTCAGTCTTTCCCAGCATCAGGGTCTTTTCCAGTGAGTCAACTCTTCATATCAGGTGACCCCAATTGGAGCTTCAGCATCAGTCCTTCCAATGAATATTCAAGGTTGATTTCCTTTAAGATTGATTTGTTTAATCTCCCACTGTCCAAGGGACTCTCAAAGAGTCTTCTCCAGCACCACAATTCAAAAGCATCATTTCTTCAGTGTTCAGTCTTCTTTGTGGTCCAACTCTCACATCCATACATGACTCCTGGAAAAACCATACCTTTGACTATACAGACCTTTGTCAGCAAAGTGAAGTCTCTGCTTTTTAATCTTCTGTCTAGACTTGTCATAATTTTCCTTCCCCTGGAGGGGGAGGGGTCCAAAGAGAACTATCCCAGAAGCTAACCCGACTAATTGACCCAAGCTTGAGTCTCTGGACCCCACAGATTTCTTTCTCTTACTTCCTAAGAAGCCCTATTTGCACCTTTAATATGACATGCTTCTTGTTCCTATCTTCTTAAAAGGATTTTTCTCCACCAGAAAGAGGGAGTTAGCACCAGTGTCTTGGAGCAAGGGGAGTCTGCATCTCTCTGCCTCTTTACAGCACAGTAGGCTGCTGGATGGCCATTGGCCATTGGCCCCTGCAGGTAATAGAGCTACTAATTCCCCACTGCCCTGTCACTGGCGATACCTGGTGTAGTGGTCAGAGTTCTACGGTGGGAAGCAGAGCTGAATGTGTGCCCAGTTCTGTCACCTGTCGAGAAAATCACTTCTCAGAGCCTGTTGGGTTCTGAAGTCCCCATCACTGCAATGTCCTCTCATCTAATACAAAGAGATCATTAAGACTGGTTAGGATTAGAGTCTTGAAAAGTACGATGGAATTTGAAGCCTTCATTCGGGCTTTTGGGACTCCAGTTGCATGTAGGGAAAACACAGTGAGAGTCCATCCAGCTGGAGCTGGGCATGGACAGTGCTCTGTGTGTGGAGGTTTGCCCTCCCTCCTCTGAAGGGGGGCATGTGGATCATGCTGTGTTCACATGAAGATTCCTTTTGCAGTGTGTTCTACAAAATGGACAGAAATGAAGCTTTTGCCTGTGGCTCTGTTCTTTCTATCATGTTCTTTATGAGAACAAAGACCATTTCTTGGAATTGCTCAGTTCAGTTCAGTCACTCGGTCTTATCCGACTCTTTGTGACCGCATGAATCGCAGCACGCCAGGCCTCCCTGTCCATCACCAGCTCCCGGAGTTCTCTCAGACTCACGTCCATCGAGTCAGTGATGCCATCCAGATATCTCATCCTCTGTCATCCCCTTCTCCTCCTGTTAGTACTTAGTAAATGTTTGGAGTGAAAAAGGAGTAGTTGTTAGCTAAATTTTCATATTAAAAATTAAGATATTATTATAATAGCCTAAAATACAAGTAATTAGAACCTAAACCAGGGAAACAGATGGAAGAGAGGGCACAGTGATATTGCAGAGGTTGAATATATGCAATTTGGTGCTTGGCTGCAGCAAAAAATAGCCCAAGGTTTCGACCATTCATTATGGAAGGATGTTATCTTCTGATAAACATAGGAGTGTTGAGAGAGATTAACTCCACTTGCAAAAGGTAACCAAGCTACATGTATGGTGGCTCCCTGGAATACAGGAGCAAAACAAAGATTTCTAGACGTTTGTTAAGATAGCATTAGAGTAGAAATAGAGAAAGAATTTATCCAAACACTCAAAACTGAGAGGAGGTTTGAGCAAGTGAAGCCTGAAATATATTCATGTTAACTTAAGAGATTTGGAAATTTTTTTTATGGGATCTGAAAGTAAGGTGATTTGACTTTTCAGAATTAATCAGTTGTACACACATATTTTCATGCTTTCTACTTGTTCAGATCTAAAACAGTCTTGCTGAGAGAGCTCCTGGCCTTGTGGGCAGTGTGACCTTTCCTCTTTGACAATGATCTGGGAAGAGTCCTTCACATACCCCCACCCACAAGTGTGTTATTCCTTCAGCGCTATCACTGCCTCTTATAGGTCATTAGGTACATTATAAAGCACGACAAAGCATATTTGCTCACTTGGTTACTTAATTAACACATAGTTGATATCATTTTCTTTTCCTTAATTTTGCAAAAGGTATTCAAGAGTCATGACTAAGGAGGGATAAGAAAAAGTAATGACAGTTCTCTTTTTCCCTTCTATTACAAAACCACTTTGCTGTTGTTCAGTTACTCAGACATGTCCAGCTCTTTGCAGTCCCATGGCAAAGAGGTCCCATGGCAAAGCACCAGGCCTCCTGTCCTTCACTATCTCCCAGAGTTTGCTGAAACTCATGTCCATGGAGTTGGTGCTGCCATCCAACCATCTCATCCTCTGTCACCCCCTTCTCCTCCTGCCCTCAAGAGCATCAGGCTCTTTTCCAATGTATTGGCCCTTTGCATTCAGTGGCCAAAATATTGAAGCTTCAGCTTCAACACCAGTCTTTCCAATGAATACTCAGGGTTGATTTCCTTTAGGATTGACTGGTTTGATCTCTTTGATATCCAAGAGACACTCAAGAGCCTTTTCCAACTCCACAGTTCAAAAGAACCAATTCTTCAGTGCTCAGCTTTATAGTCCAACTCTCACATCCATACAAGACTGCTGGAAAAAGCATAGCTTTGACTATACAGACCTTTGTCAGCAAAGTGGTATCTCTGATATTTAATATACTATCTAGCTGTGCCCTAGCTTTTCTTCCAAGGAGCAAGTGTCCTTTAATTCCATAGCTGCAGTCACCATCCACAGTGATTTTGGAGCCAAAGAAAATAAATTCTGTCACTGTTTCCACTATTTGCCCATCTATTTGCCATGAAGTGGTGGGACTGGTTGCCATGTTTTTAGTTTTTTGAATGTTGAGTAGGGGTAAAGAATCATATGCTGTTATTTATTCCATTGGTGGTGGTGGTGGTGGTTTTAAATATTGCCACCATCGCCCTAATACCAAAACCTGACAAAGATCCCACAAAAAAAGAAAACTACAGGCCAATATCACTGATGAACATAGATGCAAAAATCCTTAACAAAATTCTAGCAATCAGAATCCAACAACACATTAAAAAGATCATATACCATGACCAAGTGGGCTTTATCCCAGGGATGCAAGCATTCTTCAATATCCACAAATCAATCAATGTAATACACCACATTAACAAATTGACAAATAAAAACCATATGATTATCTCAGTAGATGCAGAGAAAGCCTTTGACAAAATTCAACATCCATTTATGATAAAAACTCTCCAGAAAGCAGGAATAGAAGGAACATACCTCAACAAAATCAAAGCTGTATATGACAAACCCACAGCAAACATTATCCTCAATGGTGAAAAATTGAAAGCATTTCCTCTAAAGTCAGGAACAAGACAAGGGTGCCCACTTTCACCATTACTATTCAACATAGTTTTGGAAGTTTTGGCCACAGCAATCAGAGCAGAAAAAGAAATACAAGGAATCCAAATTGGAAAAGAAGAAGTAAAGCTCTCACTATTTGCAGATGACATGATCCTCTACATAGAAAACCCTAAAGACTCCACCAGAAAATTACTAGAACTAATCAATGACTATAGTAAAGTTGCAGGATATAAAATCAACACACAGAAATCACTTGCATTCCTATACACTAATAATGAGAAAACAGAAATAGAAATTAAGGAAACAATTCCATTCACCATTGCAACGGAAAGAATAAAATACTTAGGAATATATCTACCTGAAGAAACTAAAGACCTATATATAGAAAACTGTAAAACACTGGTGAAAGAAAACAGGACACTAACAGATGGAGAAATATACCATGTTCGTGGATTGGAAGAATCAATATAGTGAAAATGAGTATACTACCCAAAGCAATTTATAGATTCAATGCAATCCCTATTAAGCTACCAAAAGTATTCTTCACAGAGCTAGAACAAATAATTTCACAATTTGTATGGAAATACAAAAAACCTCGAATAGCCAAAGTGATCTTGAGAAAGAAGAATGGAACTGGAGGAATCAACCTACCTGACTTCAGGCTCTACTACAAAGCCACAGTTATCAAGACAGTATGGTACTGGCACAAAGACAGAAATATAGATCAATGGAACAAAATAGAAAGCCCAGAGATAAATCCACACACATATGGACACCTTATCTTTGACAAAGGAGGCAAGAATATACAATGGATTAAAGACAATCTCTTTAACAAGTGGTGCTGGGAAATCTGGTCAACCACTTGTAAAAGAATGAAACTAGAACACTTTCTAACACCATACACAAAAATAAACTCAAAATGGATTAAAGATCTCAATGTAAGACCAGAAACTATAAAACTCCTAGAGGAGAACATAGGCAAAACACTCTCTGACATACATCACAGCAGGATCCTCTATGACCCACCTCCCAGAATATTGGAAATAAAAACAAAAATAAACAAATGGGACTTAATTAACCTTAAAAGCTTCTGCACATCAAAGGAAACTATTAGCAAGGTGAAAAGACAGCCTTCAGCATGGGAGAAGATAATAGCAAATGAAGCAACTGACAAACAACTAATCTCAAAAATATACAAGCAACTCCTACAGCTCAACTCCAGAAAAACAAATGACCCAATCAAAAAATGGGCCAAAGAACTAAATAGACATTTCTCCAAAGAAGACATACAGATGGCTAGCAAACACATGAAAAGATGCTCAACATCACTCATTATCAGAGAAATGCAAATCAAAACCACTATGAGGTACCATTTCACACCAGTCAGAATGGCTGTGATCCAAAAGTCTACAAATAATAAATGCTGGAGAGGGTGTGGAGAAAAGGGAACCCTCTTATACTGTTGGTGGGAATGCAGACTAGTACAGCCACTATGGAGAACAGTGTGGAGATTCCTTAAAAAACTGGAAATAGAACTGCCTTATGATCCAGCAATCCCACTGCTGGGCATACACACTGAGGAAACCAGAAGGGATAGAGACATGTGTACCCCAATGTTCATCGCAGCACTGTTTATAATAGCCAGGACATGGAAGCAACCTAGATGTCCATCAGCAGATGAATGGATAAGAAAGCTGTGGTACATATACACAATGGAGTATTACTCAGCCATTAAAAAGAATATATTTGAATCAGTTCTAATGAGGTGGATGAAACTGGAGCCTATTATACAGAGTGAAGTAAGCCAGAAAGAAAAACACCAATACAGTATACTAACTCATATATATGGAATTTAGAAAGATGGTAACAATAACCCTGTGTACGAGACAGCAAAAGAGACACTGATGTATAGAACAGTCTTATGGACTCTGTGGGAGAGGGAGAGGGTGGGAAGATTTGGGAGAAAGGCATTGAAACATGTAAAATATCATGTATGAAACGAGTTGCCAGTCCAGGTTCGATGCACGATGCTGGATGCTTGGGGCTGGTGCACTGGGACGACCCAGAGTTGGTATGGACGATACCAGAGATGGTATGGGGAGGGAGGAGGGAGGAGGGTTCAGGATGGGGAACACATGTATACCTGTGGCGGATTCATTTTGATATTTGGCAAAACTAATACAATTATGTAAAGTTTAAAAATAAAATAAAATTAAAAAAAAATATTGTGCCATACTTCAAAAACTGGTTTCATGAGGAATTTTAAATTCAATCCTTACCTCAATTTTATGGCTACAAAATGCAGGAGCTAAGAGTATCCCTATCTTTAGAGTAAAGAAATAGAGCTTAGGAAAGTAAGAAATTTTCTTTTAGAAAATGGTAAAGTGAGTCTTTACCCCTGTTTGACCGAAAAGTCTATTTCCCCGCTAAGTCACACCACATTTCTCATTGTCTATTTTTCAATGCTAAAATAAACTGACTCCACAAACCAAAATCACTCAGCATTTAAGACAGTTCACTCTGCCTTCAATAAGTGTAGATACACATTCTTAGGGAATGAAAGGCATTAGAAGAGCTATCTCGGTCTGTACTGAAGTCAAGCCATGATGGAGATCATAATTTCAGGAATATTCTGTTGGAACACAGACTCAATACGTCAGCTCACTGCAGCTACTTAATACCTCAGAGAAAATTAAAAGAATTTAACATTCCCATGAAATGAATTCAGAGCCTTTTGATGGTCTTTATTCTTATATATTAAACATATGTTGATGTACCTTTTGGTAATAATTTCTTCTGTGCCAGCTTTCCCACATAGTGGACAAGCTCACTTTGGAAAATGTAAACCTCCTTTAAAGGGAAGTATGCAGCAGTTCAGCTTTCTTAATGGGACACTCTTGCATGTTGGTCAAGATGGTACTCTGCCTCATGGGACTGTCTTGCAAAAGCAGAATGTATAGCATCCTTCATGTTCAGCAGTAACAACTCTTAGTCATTAGGGCAAAAAATTGCTTTAATATCTTTCTCAGTGCATTCTTGACTGTGTGTATGTGAGAGAGAGAGAGAAATTTGATTGATCCTCATGGTACTGGGATATTGGGCTCATATTTACCTTATAGTTTAAATAATGCATATCAAACATTGAAATTGTCAAAATTTTGAGTTGCTAAAATTTAGCCTTCAAAATATAAGACCTTGACTTTTCACACATTCTAGTTTATAATTAAATGATTTTGACTGTGACCTACCATGAGATATGTTCAACATTGGCATCTGAGTACACACTTGAGGGAGCATCTCATAAAGTTAATGTGATCCTTGAAACCAACAATCTGGGCTCAAATTCCAGCTCTGCCACTGCCCACCTGGTGTACTAATTAGCACATTCTTCATTCTCTATGTGCCTATTTCTTCATTTGCACAATGGAATAATAATATTAAAAGCACTTAACTCAGTTTTTTGTTTTTTAGGATTAAAGGGGTCATCAAACATAAAGCATTTAAGTCAGAGTCTTGCATACAGAAGAGCTATATAAACATTTGCTATTATTAGAAACTGAGTTAGAAAACACATTTTATCTAATAGATATAGAGATAGATAGATCTTTTCATTTATTGTGGAGTTATATAATCTTGGAAAAGTGAATTTCAATCATTCAGTTTTGTCTCTTCCTCTGCAACTTTATTATTGTCTTTCAAACAACTCTTATCAGAATTATAGCATCTGATGTTTCTAAAATTGTCACATTAATCTCCTTACACCAATGCAATCTGTGTACTGAATACAAAAATGTTGGAATCACAAAGCTGCAATATTGGCTGCCGACAGCTGGTACCATTGCTAGGGAAAAAGCAGCAGTCAATAGAGGATGAGGAAAATGATGAATAGATGGGTAAATGTTTTTAACAAATACCATTACTTTGTATCAAATGATCTTTAAAGATGCTACATACTGTTAGTAAGCAGCTCTTGCCATGAAAATTAATTCATAGTCTACCTGCTTTTATAACTCTAGTTGTGATGCTGGCCTTCAGCTTTCATTGTGCATTTAAATTTTTTATTGAAATATGGTTGATTTGCAATGCTTTCTCAGTTTTAGGTATCCAGTAAAGTGATTCAGATATATATTATTTTTTAGATTCATTTCCATTATAGGTTATCACAAGATACTGAGTGGAGTTCCCCGTGCTATACAGTAGGCCCTTGTTGGTTATCTATTCATATATTTTAATCCCAAACTTTTAATTCATCCCTCCACCCCTTCTCCTTTGGTAACCATGTTTGTTTTCTATGTCTGCGAGTCTCTGAATCTGTCTGTTTTGTAAGTAAGTTCATCTTGCATTTGGATAAGAGTACCTGCCTCTCGTAACATATGGAGCCCACTACTGTGCTTTTGAATATCTTTATATACAAACATTTTATAGAGAACAGTGGTAATAGATGCCTGTCTTATTCATTATTAAATTCAGAGTCTGTTTCATTCGATTCTGTATGCTTTATGGTGAGTGCTATGTCTTTTTTCCTCCAATACTGAATAGCCATTGATAGCAACTCTAGTGTCACATGAGGAGAAAAATCACACTTGAGAAAAGCATGACTGATCTGCTTCTTAGAGTCTGGTATGATGCCATGACCTTAACAACATGCTGCATGAGCTCCATGGACGCACTTCAGTGGCCAATGACAAAAGTAGAGGCTTGATGAGTGCAGTACTTCCCAATTGCATTTTATTCTATGTGAGTTAAAGGACAGTTGTTACATGTCCATCAAACTGACTACAAAACTGGACAGAACAATTAAGTATCCCTTGGAATTCAGCTTGAAAAGCACAAGCAACATTAATCAAGTACCTTAGATGTGCCAAGTATTTTTAAACAGATGAGTGTCAGAACAACTTTTCAAGACAGATATTATCTTTTATTGAAGTACAGTTGATTCACAATGTTCTATTAATTACTGCTGTACAAAGTGATCAGTTATATGCATACATACATTCTTTTTTATATATATTCTTTTCCCTTATGGTTTATCATAAAAATATAGTTCTCTGTGTATATAGTAAAACCTTGTTTTTTATCCATTCTCTATATAAAAAGCTTATATCTGCTAACCCCCCCTCCTCCAGCCGCCTCTCCATTGGCCACCACCAGTCTGTCCTCTATGTCTGTGATTCTGTTTCATGGGTAGGTTTATTTGTGTCATATTTTAGGTTTCACATATAAGTGACATCATACGGTAGTGGTCTTTCTGTTTTGGACTTAACTACACTCAGTGTGACGATCTCTATATCCATCCATATTGCTGCACATGGCCTTATTTCATTCTTTTTTATGACTGAGGAGTCTTCCATTATATATATGTACCACATCTTATCCATTCATCTGTCGATGGACATTTAGATTGTTTCCATAAAGACAACTATTACTTATACCTATTTTATGGGGCTTCCCTGGTGGCTCAGACGGTAAACCGTCTGCCTGCAATGCAGGAGACCCAGGTTTTATAGGGAAACTTAAATAACTTACTTGAAAAAAATGCATGAATCCTTTATTGACTCTTCTGAACACTCCACATGTCTGAAGTCATGAGCATCTCCAGGAGAGTTAAGCATCTCCGGGACCTGCCCCCTTCACGCCTGCTGGCACATTTATCATAGCCCTCAGTGTTTACGTCTGCCTGTGGCTGGTTGCTTTATTACCACACCTTGTCCCTGACCATAGACAGCATATTAAAAAGCAGAGACATTACTTTGCCAACAAAGGTCCGTCTAGTCAAGGCTATGGTTTTTCCAGTGGTCATGTATGGATGTGAGGGTTGGACTATAAAGAAAGCTGAGCACCGAAGAATTGATGCTTTTGAACTGTGGTGTTGGAGAAGACTCTTGAGAGTCCCTTGGATTGCATGGAGATCCAACCAGTCCATTCTAAAGGAGATCAGTCCTGAATATTCATCATTGGAAGGACTGATGTTGAAGCTGAAGCTCCAATATTTTGGCCACCTGATGCAAAGAACTGACTCATTTGAAAAGACCCTGATGCCAGGAGGGATTGAGGGCAGGAGGAGAAGGGGATGACAGAGGATGAGATGGTTGGGTGGCATCACCGACTCAACGGACATGGGTTTGGGTGGACTCCGGGAGTTGATGATGGATGGGGAGGCCTGACGTACTGTGGTTCATGGGGTCATAACTGAACTGTCCCTGACCATAGATGATTGAACCAGAGATAGTTCAAGTACTTGCTTGATGCATCAACAAGTAAGTCCCTTCTCCAGAAGTTGCAATTACAGTTGGTCTGTCAGGTAGGAATGTTGAAAATATTTAATGTACTAGTTTATACTTCAAATAGTATTTTTGTAATGTGTAACATATATGATGATTATGAATTGTAGAATGTACTCAGAACTCAACATAATGCCATGCCCACTCCAGAGTTAATCATTTTCCTGAATATTGTTTCATAATAATTTCTTCCTACTCATCTGTTCATGGTAATACAGGGCTCTGTCTCACATGTGTATAGATGTTCCATAATATTTGTTGCAGAAATGAATATTCACTGTCTTTCTCAGCTATTTCTTTCTTCATGTCCTCCCCCCCCCACCCCGCTGATGATGTTCTACCAACATGAAGAGAAGAGATCCCTCTTTAGTATACTTCTCAGCTTAGTAAACAGCCCAGCCTCCTAGCCAGTTCTGAAGCCAAGTACAAACCAGCCTCAGTCCCTCCTTTCCCAGGGCCCACCTCCAGCATTTCTACAACTCCATTCCCACTTCTGGCCATCTTGTTCTCTTGTCTGCAAAGCTGTGAGAGCCCCTTTCTGCTTCTGCTCTTGCTGCCTGCAATCTATTTTCATGTTGTAGCCAGAACTCTCTTTTTTGGGAAACACCGTCAAACCCTAAATGCCTTCCCCTTGCTCTTAGATCAAAACCCTGCCTTCTCTCCACAGCCTACAGTTCTCTATGTGCCATGACCCCTGACTACCCTTGAGTTCACGTCCCACTCCTCACCTCCTCACTTGCTAATGACACTCCTTCCATCCGGGGGCTGTTGTGCTTGCTGGTCCCTTAACCTCCCCCAACACTGTTTCCCAGGACCGGTGCAAGGCTGGATCCTATACAACGCTCCCTCTACACAGAGCCCATTTCCAGCTGCTACCCTCACTGCCCTGCACTCAGCACACTCAGCCTGTGGACCTGGTCACTGTCAGTCACCCTCCTCGACACCATGAATTCCGCTGCAGCAGGAAATCTGACTTTGCTAAGGGAAAAATTATTCTGACACTTTCTAAAATGGTGAAAAAGTAGTGAAAGTGTTAGTCGCTCACTTGTATCTGACTCTTTGCAGCCCCATGGACTGTAGCCCGCCAGGCTCCTCTGTCCATGGAATTCCCTAAAAAAGAATATTGGAGTAGGTTGCCATTTCCTTTTGCAGGGGATCTTCCCAACCCAAGGATCGAACCTGGGTCTCCTGCATTGCAGGTAGATTGTTTACTCTCTGAGCCACCAGAGAAGCCCTAAAATGGTAAAGATGAGTTTTTAGTCAAGATTATCACAATACGAGTATTACAGTAGGGAAGAGAGATTGGCCTCAATTCTGAATACAGCAAGGATGAGTGGGGATTTATAGCCAAGGAATAGAGAGAGGTGGTCATTGAATGGAATATTGCCAAGAACAGACATCAAGGCTGGGGGATTCTCTCTAAATTAAGTTAACAAGATTCTTGCTAAAACTGGGCCAGACAGGCCATTGATGGACAGGGGCCAGGGTTGAGGCCTAGTCAAGGAGAGGACTCAGAGGAACCTGACTCAGATTTGCTTAATGAGAGTCTTTTTGAACTTCTTGTTCTTTTTTTAATGTCTCTAAATAACACTATCTAATATAAATAAAATATATAGTATATAATATTATGTGTATATAATAGATTTTAAATATAATTTCAAGACAAATATAAATATGCTATACTTTCTCATAGCCACATTTTAGAAAGTAAAAAGAAGCAGGTGAAAAGAATTTTAATAATATATCTTATTTAATCTCATATGTACATTATCTTTTCAATACATAAAAGTGAAAGTGAAATCACTCAGTCGTGTACAGCTTTTTGCGACCCCATGGGCTGTAGCCTACCAGGCTACTCTGTCCACAGGGATTCTCCAGGCAAGTGTATTGGAGTGGGTTGCCATTTCCTTCTCCAGGGGATCTTCCTGACCCAGGGATCGAACCGAGGTCTCCTGCCTTGCAGGCAGACGCTTTACCCTCTGAGCCACCAGGGAAGCCTTTTCAATACATAACCAACATGAAAATTACTAATGAGCTACTGTACATTCATTTCTTTGTACCAAATGTTGAAAACCCAATGGTGTTTTACACTCATGGCATATCCCCATTCAGACCAGCCACATTTCAAGGATGAGAAGCTGCATGTGGCCCTGGGCTACATATTGGGCGGTGCAGGTCTGATGATTGTAGTGGTGACTGCACCAAGGGTACCCAGTGAATGTCCACTGAATAAATGGACGCGTGAACTAAGAACAGACTTGATTCACAGAAATGGCCATTTGCTTTCTGCAAGTGTTCAGAATATGTTGGTGCCAAGTTTTACTCCAGAGGCATGTATAAACAGAGTATGTGTTGCTTGATATGGGAAGGAATGGATATTTCAAATAATAAGAGAATATCACATTTCAATTATAATTTAATTCTTCACTCATCTTTGTTTTATAAATACCCAGAGGTAATAAAGGAAGAAAGCATAGCTATGAATTTTATCCATGAAGGAGTTTATGCAACCACAAAAGTGTTTTTTCTTTTTTAACCAATTAGGTATTTTCATCTATTAAATGTTTTTCTTAAAGTATCAGATTGCAGTTTTCACAAGATAAAGTTTACAAGATTATTTTAAATATCTGGTTTTCTTTTGTTCCTTTAAATTCATCATCAGCTTCTATATTGGGTAGCTACAAGTGATAGCATTTGGCATTGTTTATTTGCTGTAAAATGTCAGAGCAGTAAGAGCTGGATTCCTCAATTGGGAACAGTAAGATGCCTGGATTTATTGTACATTGTGTGGCTTCAGAATATTTTTTCTGTTATTGTTCTTCCCTCATCCAGTGTGTTAAGAAAAAGTATTTTTCCTATTTACCACATAGGACATGGCTGTCTTTTCTTCCTGTTTACACTGAAAACATTCAGCTGTAGCACTGATCTCCAGTGAAATCTATTGTGGTGTTTCTGACAGCTGTCAAATTCTGAATCAGATCAGCCATATACCCACTAAAACACCCAACAGTCCAGAAGACTCATGAATATGTTTATCAGATATGCTGTGTCTTATATAGTTTTACTGCTGTCTTTATAAATCCAGGTAAAAAAAAAGAAATAAGAATTAGAGAAACAAACCAGGCTTTAAAACAAGAGAGAGACTGCATTTTAGCTCCAACTTTATGAGGGATGGGAAAACAATATATTCTTCATCCCTTTTCCCCTCCAATTAGATTTCTCCATAGAGACAAAAATGTTTTTGATTTAAACCTTGAATTTTAGGGGCAAGCTTTAAAAAAGCCAAATCAATGCTAAATCAGAGGTATTTACAAGATCGACAAATTTAAGCCAAAGTGGATACTTAAAAGCTCATATAGATCTTTAGATGATGCTCTCCCAGATGGTGAATTAATGTAATTTTAGCAGGAAGCAAAGTTGCGCTAATATGCAGTACTGTGGCCTCGCACTGACTTAATGTATCTGTACCCACCACAGCACAGATGTTGTATATCATTTTACTGCCAGTTTTTCTATACCACACACTGAAGAATGGGATATGGGAGTACAGCAAATTATGATTTTAAATTTTGACTAGTGACTTGTTAGAAATTGAAGCTTTCTGTGAACTGTGTATAGAAATCACATCGGGTGTGTTCTTTGTACAGGGTGTGAAAGGCGACTCGGGTCCTCGTGGTCCACCTGGCCCCAAAGGAGAAAAGGTACAGTATTTACCCAGTCTTTTCTCAAGAAAACCCTGAGAACCTATGCAGTGACTTTTCACTGATCTGTTTAACAGCCAAAATGTAATTTTGTTAAAATTAACCAAAGGCTATTATGTTTAAAAAAAAAAAAAAAAACTGAACAAGAAAAGCCTTTTGGTTCATTCAATTAGTTTGAAGAGACTAAATGCAGTATTGCTAGTCAACAGTAATTTGTGTTTATAAGATTTCCCCTTTTTCTCCCTCGCTCAGCACCATTAGGTATTCATTCCATCACAAATTCGCAGCTATGTCCTGCGCTGGGGAACTTTGCCAGTAGCACTGAGATGCTACCATGGTGAAGCAGGTGGCCTGTGTGGGGAAAGAGGTTAATTGTGCATCTCAGTCTTAATCTGAATGCCCCTCTTCCTGCCACAATTTCTCATGTCATTTTATAGTGGCCTATCAGCAGGGACCTTGAAAAGAAAAGTACGAGATAGTAAAAGCAAGAGTTGTTTTGAGCAGGTCATTGAGTGACTAGTTTGATGGCAGTTGTACATATGGGCATTTTGCACTGTATTTTGTTCTTCATTCCCAACATATTTAGAAATCTTTGTCCATCTCCAGTATTTACCTTTGCAATAAAGTTGGCTGCAAATTGCTCCCCAATGATTGATTTAAACTTCATCAATGTTCTTTAACAACTATTGGTTATTTTTCTTCAGTTGTTCCCAATATAATGATTACACAAGGCTAAGTCTTCACTTTTCAGGTGATTTTGTTAAATGAGAAAAGAGAATGTTGTAGAGATCCTCCCACATGAGAATACAGTATCCAGTGGCCCCTGCCACAGTGTTGGTTCCATAATGTCCACTTGAAGAGGGGTTATGGCAGCGATACTTGATTTTTTTTTCTTTATGCAATAACTTTATTTAATTCACCATCAGCACTCTAGGGTTCAATATATTTAACTGCAAAATGAGATTTGATGAGATGGAGGGTCTCTAATTGTCAAATTTAACATTCTAAGACTTACCTTTTGAAAAAGTGAAAATGTTAGTTGCTCTGTTGTGTCCAACTCTTTGCTACCCCGTGGACTGTAGCCCATGAGACTCCTCTGTCCATGGGATTCTCCAGGCAAGAATACTGAAGTGGGTTGCCATTGCCTTCTTCAGGGATCTTCCCAACCCAGAGATTGAACCAGGGTTTCCTGCATTGCAGGCGGATCCTTTACCTTCTGAGCCACCAGGAAAGCCCCCCCTTTTTTTATTGAGGTATAGTTTAATTTGCAATATTTTATTAGTTTCGTGTATACTAATCAGCATAGTGATTCATTTTGAATCAGCATAGTGATTCAAAAATTTTATAGCTTATATTCCATTTAAAGCTATTATAAGATATTGGCTATCTTCCCTGTGTTGTACAATATATCCTTGTAGCTTATTTACTTTGTGCATACTGGTTTGCACCTCTTAATTCCCTACCCCGTCTTGCCTCTCTCTGTGATGCTTGATCTTAATGACCAAGAGTTCCCATGAAATAAATACATACGGTGACACAATAAAGCATATAGGTGACATATTTATAAATTGAAAAATAATAAACATTTAGATTAACCATATTCTTTAGATTTTGAATAGTTTTTCAATATATCTACCTGGTAATTTGTATTCATGTAATGGTCAGCAAAGCAACGTTAGTATTTAAAATTTCATGACTATAGGCAAAGCCTCTTACAAGTGTTCGCAAGTGCAAGGCCAGTTCAGCAAAGCTTTAAAAGAGGCAATGGGGCTGCTGGAGGCATGAAATGGGGAGACCCACTTATTATTTTTGCTGACCCAGTTATTATTACTGTGCTAACTTTGTCAGAAATATAATCTGTCATTGTGACATTTCCCAGCTGCTCCATTGGCAAGTAACCATATTTGAAGAGATACTCTTTCTAATTTTGGATTAGTAGACAAAAGAATAGAAATTAGATTATTTTAGCTTTTCAAAACAAGTTCTGCTGCTGCAGAAAGCATGGGGATGCACAAGGTGATTTTTATATCATGATAGCTAAAAGCATGTAATAAATTTTTCATTGTGAAGACACTTTTATCAAGATAAAATTCTAGTTTTCTTTCCATCCAGATTTATCTAGATATTGCTTTGATCCATTCTTAAAATTTGTAAATATGTGGGCAAGAAGGGACTATTGGTAATTGCAGCTTTTCTTTCATCCTTTAGGGAGATATGGGACCGCCAGGACCACCAGCCCTAACTGTAAGTATTTTTGAAGTCAAAATTCATAACTGAAATATGTTACCCTGTTTACTGCTCACAGTACATCGTGACTATACCAGAATTTAAGCCATTGGATATTTTGAGAACTGAAAGTGACTTCAAAGTAGATCTAAGCAAACCTCCAGATTTTAAAGATGGAACTTCTACCCACAGCAGTGAAGGGCTTAACCTGAGGTCATGCAGCTAGCCACTGGAAAAGTCTGGAAGCAGTACTTAACCTAAGCAATTTTCTCCACCCTCCATATGGTTCATAATTTTTCCCCTTCAGGTTTGATTATACATTCTTAACATGACATTTAAAGTTAATGGAAGCAGAGACAGTTCTTCTTACTCTAAAAACTATAAAAGAATAAACTATAATCACCCAATGTGTAAAAATAGCTACCTGTTTAAACTGATTGTTACATTCTCAAAAACCCATTCAAGCCCATTGCTTTTTCCTATGTGAGTTGCTTCTAAGATTTGAAAATGATAAAATAGAGATAGTTCAGCGACAGATTTATGAGAAAAGTTTATAATGTCCACATAATGGCATTGCTCTCAATTAAATGGTTCATCATTTATTAAACATTTCATAAATACGTAATGCTTTCATATTTGGATACAATTTGCTGTTATAGATTTTCTTCATAGGCCATTAAGGTTTCTCATTTAAGTTAAAGATTTGGTCTGAGAATGACACTAAGCTTAATGGAAAATAAGAAAGATGTTTAACTAAGATCATGTGTAGCCTGAGGCCTCTCAAATTTTATGTTGATATTAGCTAATGACATAAATTAAGAATTTAAATCATCAGTTTCCTGAGACCATTGCTGATCATAGAAGACCAAGTTTAAAGAAATCTTCTAGCATCTGGATGAGGATCCTCCCATTTGGGCAGCACAGGACTTGCAAAGGCTATGTGGCTTTGATAACATTTATATTTATCTTTGTACTTGAAAGTATCATTCTGAACACTATATTAATACTGTCTTACACAAATAATCTTTGCAGTGCTCACTTAGAATGCAAATATTTCTTCATAAATGGAAAATCTAAGGAAACAAACAAATGACTTTCTTAGGAATAGCCAAATTCAATTTAGTGTGGAATTCTGTGCTTGAAGCTTTGATTTTCAAGATAGGAATAAAAACTATTTGAAAGGAGGTTTTAACTGCATATTATTCAATTTTTTATAATTTGTGGAGTTTATTTCTTAAATTATTTGGCAGTGATTTACTTCCCTTTCACTTTTTACTTTCATGCATGGGAGAAGTAAATGGCAACCCACTCCAGTGTTCTTGCCTGGAGAATCCCAGGGACGGGGGAGCCTGGTGGGCTTCCGTCTATGGGGTCGCACAGAGTCGGACACAACTGAAGTGACTTAGCAGCAGCAGCAGCATTTTATTTAAATCACGTTTATTTTTCTTCAACTGAGTTATGTGCTCAATCATTCTATGTAGTTATCTGATTACACAGTCATTTGCAACTTGTGTTTGAAGACTAAAATGCAATCTGTCTGTATCATTTCGCCTGATAAGCAAATTTGGCCCCTCAGCCAGAATATTATATTGGACTATGTCAATGTCAAGTGACAACTGACATCTTTCTGCCAAGTAACACCCTTTAGATGTCTCTTTGCACTATTCAGCGGCCAGACACTAAAGGAGTACAAGCTGATTTTCATACTTATCTAAAGATATGAGAGAGACTCCAAAGTGGGAGGTTAAGAGAGTGAATTAGAAGGATGTGGAGCTTACCATCTTCCAAAACACATTAAAAAGACATCTACATGTGGTCAAATTGTCATTGAAAACTAGCAGAAGACCTCTTACACAGCCAAAGCTGCAAGAAAGATCCCCACATAACTGGAGGATAACAAAAAGGCATTGGAACAGGACCAGTGCCCCTGGGAGGGAGCTGTGAAAGAAGAAAAGTCCATACAGATGACCCATCCCCTTGGGAACCCCCTTCACTGGCTGGGAGGTCCATTTGGCCAGACAGAGGATCTGGAGGGGCCTGGACTCTGCCCATGAGGAGTCTGCATGTGCTGGCTTGTTAGCTGTCGGGACAGAGAGAGACTGGCTCTGATGGCTGCCACCTCAATGCACTTTCCAACCTTATATGTCCTTCAGGTGGAGCTGCTAGTACATTGAGTGGACAGCTGCTGAAACTTGGGCTTCTGTGGATGGACCCTGGGAATGGACTCAGTCTAGATGTGCAGAAGCAGCCCAGAGGGCAGGAGTGTAGTCTAGACCTAACCTCCAGGCCAGGCTTACATTAGGTCAGGGACAAGCACAACAGAGAAAGGGATGTGACTTGAACTGCTTCTGAGCAGAACCGTGGATGCCTGCATAAATGGTGCATAGGTTCACAGTGACCAAGTGGGTCTCTGTTGCTTCAGCACTCACCTCCTTGGGACAGAGCACAAACTTAAGGGCCTTCTCAAATGCAACCTTCAGGGCTTCTACTGCAACAACTTGGGAGCAGAGCCTGTTGTTGGCACACACATGGCAGGGTGTGGATTTACCATTAGAAAGCCCACTGTTAGTCTGCTCATGGCAGGGCACAGCTCCACTGGCAGGCTTTGTGAGTACACACACCATGGGGAAGAGGCTGATATCTGAGCCCATAATCAGTGCTGTCAAAGCAGAGACATGTGGGATCAGGGAGTCCTGCAGCAGCAGACTTTGTTGGCATGCACATCAGGTGAGAGACATAATCCACAGAATCACATGTCTCCAGTGGACGAGCCCTAGGGAGAAGCTTGCAATGGTTCCTTTCCCAGCAGAAGTGCTCCAGTTCCACCCAGCTCATACAAAGCCTGAAGCTAGAATCTAGGGGGACAGGCCCTGGGAAAGCCCTACCACAGAGGCAGCTCAGGTCTCAGGTGGCAGCTCAGCCACTTCAATTTCTGCAGCCACAATGCCCTGATCCACAGGGCCAGCGTTATACTAGGTCAGGGACAAACACAACAGAGAAAGGAATGCAGCATGGGCTGCTTCTAAGCAGAACCTTGGATGCCTGCGAGGTGGTGCATACATCGCTGTGACCATATGAGCTTCTCTTGCTTCAGCACTCATCTCCTTGCTACAGAGCACAAACTCAAGAGCAGCAGAGCCTTCTCACACACAAACTTTAGGGCTTATGCTGCAACAACTGGGAAGTAAACCCAATCCCCAACAAGGCTGTGACAGTCACAGAGAGAAGAGGAGGCGCTGCCCAACATCCAGTGCAGGATCTCTACACAAAAGCAGTCATAACCTCTATCAAGGGGATAACGGCCAGCACACTCTGGGTGAAGATGTGACAGGCATCCCTAACAGAGACAGCTCTCAAGACAAAGATATTAGACTCACATAGTCTATATAGGGATGCTCCCACATAAAAACAGCCCTCAAGACCACAGTAGTAACTATTTCTTCTAAATTTGTAGAGTCACAGAAGTGTCAGTAAAATGAAGAAGCAAAGGAACTACTCTCAACAAACAGAACAAGCAAAATCCCTTAAAAATAATCAATGAAACAGACCTCTTCAGTATACTAGATCCTGAGTTGAAAAAAGTAATAAAAATGTTAAAGGAATCAAGAAAGATTTTCAATAGAAATGCAGGTCACTGTAACGAGGAACTGGAAACTATAAAGAGGAAACAATCAAAATTAGACAACTCAGTTGCTGAGAGAAAAACAGAACTGAAAGCAGACTAAATAATGCAGAAGAACAAATAAGTGATCTGGAAGATAGAATAATGGAAATAACACCATCAGAACAACAGATAGAAAGACAAAAGGAAGCAAACAATGAAAGCAGCATATGAGATCTGTGGAATCATTTCAAGCATGCCAACCTACACACAATAGGGATCCCAGAAGGGAAAAAAAGAAGATCAAAAATGTATTTGAAGACATTATGGCTGAACACTTTCCAAACCTAAAGAAGGAAACAGATATCCAGATATAGGAAGTAGAGAGAGTCTTGAACAAGATGAACCCAGTAGACCCACACCAAAATATACCATAATTAAAATGACAAAAGTTAAAGAGAATTCAAAAGTAAGGAAAAGAAAAACAAAAAGTCAGTTACAAGGGAGCCCCCACAGGTTGATTTCTCTACAGAAAATTTGCAAACCAGAATATACTTTTGGCAATATATATTCAGAGTTCTGAAAGGGGAAAACTTGCAACCTAGGATACTTCCCCCATTAAGATTATCACTTAGAATGAGAAACAAAGAATTTCTCAGACAAGCAAAAACTACAAGAATACAGCTTAAGTCTATCCTAAAAAACAATGAAAGATCTTCTCTAAATAGAAAAGAAGCAAGAATACGTAAGAAAGGATAAAACCACAATAGGATAGGCCAATTAAAAAAAAAATGACTAAACATCTTTTGAAGAAACTAGTACATAGATTTAAAACAATAAATATTTTATTAAAGCAACTATGACTACTGCTGCTGCTAAGTCACTTCAGTGGGGTCCGACTCTGTGTGACCTCATAGATGGCAGCCCACCAGGCTCCCCCATCCCTGGGATCCTCCAGGCAAGAACACTGGAGTGGGTTGCATTTCCTTCTCCAATGCATGAAAGTGAAAAGTGAAAGTGAAGTCGCTCAGTCGTATCCGACTCTCAGTGACCCCATGGACTGCAGCCTCCCAGGCTCCTCCATCCATAGGATTTTCCAGGCAAGAGTACTAGAGTGGGGTGCCATTGCCTTCTCCGAACTAGGACTACAGTTAACAGCCAAAAGATAAACATCATACTGTAAAATAGGATATAAAAAATCACAAAATGCAGAAGTAGGAAGTAAAGACTAGATTTTTTTTTTAGAATATGCCTGAACTTATACAACTATCAGTCTAATGCAAGCAGATATAATTCTGGGTTAATGTACTTGAAAGCCAGAATGACCACAAATCAAAAACATTCAACAGATTCACAAAACTCCAAAAGGAAAGAAACTCAAGTTAACTCAAGAGAAAACCATCAAACCACAAAAGGAAAGAAACAACGAGAACTGCAAAATCAACTAGAAAATAAGGTTTAAAATGACAACAAATACATCTTATAAGTAATTGCTTTAAATGTGAATGGACTAAATGCTCCAATCAAAAGACATTGACTCAAAGGTTGTATTAAAAAAAAAAAAAAAAAAACGAGTATATACAATATGTTGCTACAGGAGACTCACTTTAGGGTTAAAGATGCTATACTGATAAATGAGGGGGTGGGAAAAGATATCTCATGAGAATGAATGCAACAAAAAGCCAAAGATAGCAATACTCACATCAGACAAAATAGACTTTAAATCAAAGTGAATAACAAGGACAAAGAATGACATTAGATACTGATAAAGGGATCCATACAAGAAGATATTAGACTCATTAACATATTTGCCAACAAAGGTCTGTCTAGTCAAAGCTATGGTTTTTCCAGTAGTCATGTATGGATGTGAGAGTTGGACTATAAAGAAAGCTGAGCACCAAAGAATTGGTGCTTTTGAACTGTAGTGTTGGAGAAGACTCGTGAGAGTCCCTTGGACTGCAAGGAGATCCAACCAGTCCATCCTAAAGGAGATCAGCCTTGAATATTCATTGGAAGGACAAATGCTGAAGCTGAAACTCCAATACTTTGGCCACCTGATGCAAAGAACTGAGTCTTTGTAAAAGACGCTGATGTTGGGAAAGATTGAAGGCAGGAGGAGAAGGGAACAAAAGAGGATGAGATGGTTGGATGGCACCACCAACTCAATGAACTTGAGTTTGAGTAAGCCTGGGAGTTGGTGATGGACAGAGAGGCCTGGCATGCTGTAGTCCATGGGGTCGCAAAGAGTAGGACACAACCGAGTGACTGAACTGAACATATATGCCAATGTAGGAGCACCTAAATGTAAATAATGTAATACAAAGCAAATAATGTAATGTAAAGCAAATAATAACACACATAAAAGGAAAAGGCAACAGGAGTACAATGATAGTGGGATACTTAAACACTGCACTGACCTCAGAGACCTGTCTTCTAGACAGAAACTCAGTTAGGCAGCAGAGCTCCTAAATGACACAATAGAACAGCTGGACTTAATTGATATCTACAGGAAACGACATCCAAAAAACCCAGAATACACATTCTTTCCAAGTGTACGTGGGACATTCTCCCACATACTAAGACATAAAGCAGGTTTCAACAAATTTAAAAGGGTAGAGGTTATTTCAAACATCTTTTCTGACCACAGTGGTAGGAAACTAGAAATGAACCACAGAAAGAAAAGAAGAAGAAGAAGAAAAAAAAAAAAAAAACAGTATGGAGATTAAAAAACACACTATGAAAAAACCAATGGATCAACGATAAAATGAAACAGGAAATCAGTCAAGACAAACAACAGTGAAACCATAGTCTTACAAAATCTAGCAGATGTAGCAAAACCTGTACTAATGGGGAAATTCGTAGTGATACAGGCTGTCTTCAAGAAACAAGAAAACCTCAAATAAACAACCTAAACTGTCACCTGAAAGAATTATAAACAGAAGAACAAAAAAAGTCAATAGTTGAAGGAAATAATAAATATCAGAAGGATAAATAAATTGAGATAAAAATAATAGAAAATATCCATAAAACTAAGAGCTGGGTGTTTGTTTTAAACAAAATCAACAAATCTCTAGCCACGTTCACCATCAAGAAGAGAGATAGGACCCAAATAATCAAAAAAAGAAATGAAAGAGGAAAAAAAACTACAAATACCACAGAAAAACAAACAAAAATAACATTATGCTGTGAACAGTTATATGCCAACAAATTGGACAACCTATTAAGAAATAAACAAGTATCTAGAAACATACAACCTTCCAAAACTGTGTTAAGAAGAAACAAATCTTTGAAAAAGATTGACCACTAGAAGTGAAATAGAATTTGTAATGGAAAAAAAAGAACTTCCTACAAACAGAAGTCCAGGACCAGATGGGTCTCTGGGGAATTCCACCAAATATACAAATAAGAATTTGTATACAAATAAGCATCCTTCTTAAACTATTGCAAAAAAATTAAAGATGAGGGAACACTCTTGTAGTCATTCTATGAAGCCACCATCACTCTGATACCAAAATCAGAGAAAGACACTACAAAAAAAAGAAAATTATAGGGGAATACCTTTGATGAAGATAGATGCAAAAATCCTCAACAAAGTGTTAGCAAATCGAATCCAACAATACTTGAAAAGAATCATACACCATGATCAAGTTGGGCAAATACCAGAGTCGTAAGAGTGTTTCAACATGCTCAAATCAACCAGTGTGATATATCACATTAGAAAAGGAAGAGACGAAAACCACATGGTCATCTCAATAGACACAGGAAAGCATCTGATAAAATTCAGCATTCACTTTTGATAAAATCCTCTCACCATAGTGGGTATAAAGGGAACATATCTCAACATAATAAGAGCCATTTATGACAAACCCACAGCCAACACTGTACTTACCAGTGAAAAGAGGAAACTCTTCCTGTTACATTCTAAAACAAGCAAGAGAGCCCCTTCTCACTACTTATATTCACCATCGTTTTGGATGACTCGGTCACAGCAATCAGACAAGAAAAAGAAATAAAGCGTATCCAAATTGGAAGGGAAGAGGTTAAATAGTCATTATGCAGATGACATGATACTCTATATGCTGCTGCTGCTGCTGCTACTAACTCGCTTCAGTCGTGTCCGACTCTGCGAGCCCATAGACGGCAGCCCACCAAAGAGTAGCAAGGACAGATAAGAAAGCCTTCCTCAGTGATCAATGCAGAGAAACAGAGGAAAACAATAAAATGGGAAAGACTAGAGATCTCTTCAAGAAAATTAGAGATACCAAGGGAACATTTCATGCAAAGATGGGCACAATAAAGGATAGAAATGGTATGAAACTAACAGAAGCAGAAGACTTTAAGAAGAGGTGGCAATAATACACAGAACTATGTAAAAAAGATCGTAATGACCTAGATTATTATGATGGTGTGATCACTAACCTAGAGCCAGATATGTTGGAGTGCAAAGTCAAGTGGGTCTTAGGAAGCATCACTACGAACAAGCTAGTGGATGTGATGGAATTCCAGCTGAACTATTTCAAATCCTAAAAGATGATGCTGTGAAAGTGCTGCGCTCACTATGCCAGCAAATTTGGTAAACTCAGCAGTGGCCACAGGACTGGAAAAGGTCAATTTTCTTTCCATTCCTAAAGAAACGCAATGCCAAATAATGTTCACACTACCACACAATTGCACTCATTTCAACTGCTGGCAAAGTAATGCTGAAAATCCTCCAAGCCAGGCTTCAACAATACATGAACCGAGAAATTCCAGATGTTCAAGCTGGATTTAGAAAAGGCAGAGGAAGTAGAGATCAAATTGCCAACATCTGTTGGATCATAGAAAAACCAAGAGAATTCCAGAAGAACATCTACTTCTGCTTCATTGACTAGACTACAGCCTTTGACTGTGTGGATCACAACAAGCTGTGGAAAATTCTTCAAGAGATGGGAATATCAGAGCACCCTACCTGCCTCTGAGAAACTTGTATGCAGGTCAAGAAGCAATAGTTAGAACTGGATATGGAACCAAGTTCCAAATTGGGCAAGGAGTATGTCAAGGCTGTATATTGTCACCCTGCTTATTTAACTTCTATGCGGAGTACATCATGAGAAATGCTGGGTTGGATTAAGCACAAGCTGGAATCAAGATTTTTAGGAGAAATATCAATAAACTCAGATATGCAGATGCCTCCACCCTTATGGCAGAAAGTGAAGAGGAACTAAAGAGCCTCTTGATCAAAGCTAATGAGGAGAGTGAAAAAGCTGGCTTAAAACTCACGATTCAAAAAACTAAGATTGTGGCCTCCTCCCATCGCTTCATGGCAAATTGATGGGGAAACAGTGGAACAGTGGCAGACTTTATTTTCTTCGGCTTTAAAATCACTGCAGATGGTGACTTCAGTCATGAAATTAAAAGACGCTTACTCCTTGGAAGAAAAGCTATGACCAACCTAGACAGCATATTAAAAAGCAGAGAAGTTTCTTTATTGACAAAGGTCTGTCTAGGCAAAGCTATGGTTTTCCCAGTAGTCGTGTATGGATGTGAGAGTTGGACCATGAAGATGGCTGAGTGCCAAAGAATTGATGCTTTTAAGCTATGGTGTTTGGAAAAACTCTTGAGATTTCCTTGGACTGCAAGCAGATCAATCCAGTCAATCCTAGAAGAAATCAATCCTGAATATTCATTAGACAGATTGATGCTGAAGCTGAAGCTGCAATACTTTGGCCACCTGATGTAAAGACCCAACTCATTAGAAAAGACCCTGATGCTGGGAAAGATTGAAGGCAGAAGGAGAAGTGGAGGACAGAGGATGAGATGGTTGGATGGCATCACTGACTCGAATGATATGAGTTTGAGCAAACTCCAGTAGTTGGTGAAGGACAGGGAAGCCTGGGGTTCTGCAGTCCATGCGTTCAGAAAGAGTCAGACTTGACTGAGTGACTGAACAACAGCAATAGGAATAAGAGCAGTGTGCCTGCTCTTCCCATTCCTATTCAACATAATACTAGAAGTCTTAGCATGAGAAATTAAGGAAGGAGAATAAATAAAATACATCTAAATTAGAAAGGAAAAATGTAAAACTTTATTTGCGGATTTTATGATCTTTTATATAGAAAATTTCAAAGCCTCTAGCAACAAACTCTTAGAACTAGTAAACACATTCAGGAAAGCTGAAGGATATGTCAGTTTCATTTTTGTACACTAACAAAATACTGAAAAGGAAATAAAGCAATCTTGTTAACAATAGCATCAATAACATTCTAGGAATAAATTTAAACAAGGAAATAGTAAGATCTGTGTGTTGAAAACTACAGGACTTTGGTAAAAGACATTGAAGAAAACACAAATAAATAAATATATATGTTGTCTTCATGAGTTGGAAGAAATCATATTGTTAAAATATTCATACTCCCTAAAGCCATCTATAGATCTAGTGCAATCCCTATCCAAATTTTAATGGCATTTTTCACAGAAATAGAAAAAAACTCCTAGAACTCTTATGGAATCATGAAATATCCTGAAGAGCCAAAGCAGTCCTTATAAAGAAAAACAAGGCTGGAGGCATCACACTTCTTGACTTCTAACTGTATTACAAAGTTGTATTAATCAGAACAGTATGTTAACTGTTGTAAAAATAGGCACATACACCACTGGAACTTAACTGGGAGCCCAGAAATAAAACAATGCGTATACAGTCAACTCATACTCAATCAGGGAGCCAACAATACTCACTGGAGAAAACACAGTCTCTTCAACAGATGATTTGGGGGAAAACTGGATAATCACATGCCGAAGATTGAAGTGGTCCCTATCTTACACCACTCACAAAAATTAACTTGAAAGGATTTAAAGACTTACATATAAGAGCTGAAACTATGAAACTCCTAAAAGAAAACATAAGGAAAATCTACTTGACATTGGTCTTAGCAATAAATTTTGGCTATGATTCCATAAGTACCAGTAGCAAAAGCAAAAGTAAAAATGTGGGACTACATTAAACTCAAAAGTTTGTGTACTGCAAAAGAAACAATCAACAAAATAAAAAACCAACTATGGACTGGCAGAAATATTTCAAACCGTATATCTGACAAAGGCTTAATATACAAAATATATAAGAAACTCAAATAGCAAAATCCCAGATAGTCACATTGTAAAATGAGCAAAGGACCTGAATAGATATTTTTTGCAATGAAGACATTCAACTGACCAACAAGTACATGAAAGACGTTTTAGCATCACCAATCATCAGGGAAATGCAAATCTAAACCACAGTGAAGTATCCCCTCACACTTGTCAGAAGCAGTGTTATCATAAAGGCAAGAGATAACAAGTGTTGGCAAGGACATGGAGAAAAGGAAACCCTCGTGCACTGCTGGTGGGAATGCAAATCAGTGCAGACAGCATGAAAAACAGTATGGAGGTTCTTTTAAAAAATTAAAAATAAGACTATCATATGATTTAGCAGTCTGATTTCTGAGGATACATGCAAAAGAAAAGCAGTCAGTACAGTTGACCCTTGAACAACACAGATTTGAGTTGCACAGCCCCAGTTATATGCAGATTTACTACATGATCCATGGTTGGTGAAATCCAAGGATGTGGAACCATGGATACTGAGGATTGGCTGTAAAGTTGTGCACAGGTTATTTTTACTGTACTCCTAACCCCTATGTTGTTAAAGGGTCAATTGTACTTCAGGGGAATATCACATATCCATACTTACTGCAGTGTTCTTGATAATAGCAAGGACATGGAAACAACCTAACAGTGACTAGTGGATAAAGAACAGGGAGATACACACACATACATACACACACACATACACATACACACACAAATTTTTAGCCATAAAAAGAAGGAAATCCTGCCACATGTGACAGTATGGATGAGCCATTGGGCTGTTGTACTAAATGAAATAGGTCAGAAACACAAATGCTATACGTTCCTACTGGTATGCAGAAGGTGAAAAAGCTGAATTCATAGAAACAGATAGTAGAAGAGTGGTTGGGAGGAATGGAGAGTGGGGGAAACAGGGAAATGGTCAAAATGCACAAACTTCTAATTTCATGATAAGTGAGTTCTGGAAATCCACTTTACAACATGGTGGCTGTAGTTAATAGTGCTGTGTTATATACCTGAAAGTCACTGAAAGACTGGGTCTAAACATTATCACCACACATATAAAAGAAAGGTGTCTACGTGAGGTGATGGAGGTGTTAACTAACCTTATTGTGGTAATCATTTCACTATACATGTACGTATCTCGAATCATCAAGTGGTGCACCTTAAACTTACACAGTCTGATGTATCAATTATATCCCAATAAATCCAGGAAAAACATGAGTTACTGATGAATTTGCAATGTCTCTTCTGTTGATATTTATAACTTACAAAGAAGATATTTATTTCTGTAAGCTAAAACTAAAATTCAATAAGTAAAACTTATTATATTAATAATAACATCCAAATTTGTTTGATCAAAATACAGTTTATTCTGAGATCATAATTTGAATTTATATTTTAAAAGATTCTTGATAATTTTTTCTGAAATCATGAAGATTTTGACCTAATAATCTTTTATTAAAGGTAGATATTTTATGGTTTATTTACATTAGTTGAATTATGGTATTTTACACTAGCTTTTTATGTTTAAATATTAAATAGAAATCCTTTACATTTAAATATTCAGAAAGTAAATTTTCTTAATACTTTGTCATTTGTTGTTAAAGTCTTAACTTTGTGTAAATGTAGTGTATCTTCATATATATGACTTTTTAAAACTGTTGTGTATGTTTGTTTGTTTTTTTTGTGGTAAATCATCTCAGGTTTCTCTTCTTTTTTTTTTATCTTATTACTATGAGATTCTCCTCAGCTGGATAATATACTACTGCTTTTCCTTAAAGCCTGGCTAAAACCCCCGACAGGAGCTTTAGAAGCAGGGCAGCGTCTGTTCTGCAATGAGGCAGTCAGCTGACGCCACTCACCCTCCTGCTTTCTTCCTCTGGCCTTTACACCTGTGTCAGGAGTGACAGGCGAAGGAAGATGGGACAGCGCCCTCTCATATACTATATCCACGAATTTCAGTTCCCAGGAATGTGCCTGTGTGGCTCCGGCCTTGTCCCTTTGGGGAGTTATTAAATTCTCACCCAGATGGCAACAAATGTTGACACAGAAGCCAGAGGTTAGGTTAATCAACAGCAGAAATGTCTCAGGCATGCACACTAAATGGCACTTTAAATGCAGTCCTGGAGTCAGATAAATCCAGCTCATGTGAGTTTTAGTCACGGAGGGGACACAGACTTCACCCTATAACCACCTTAAATACCAAAAGTGACTGAGAGAGGATCTCAGCTGGTCTTTTGTAAATCAAATGACACAAATTAACAGATGGCCGTAGTGCACCAGAGATCATATCATGTTCACCTAATGAGAGCCTTGAAATAATGCTTTTTTCTAAACTAGTGTGCTGCGTTGTTTTGCGTGTGTGCTCAGTCATGTCTGATTCTTTGCAACCCCATAGACTGTAGTCCACCAGACTCCTCTGTCCCTGGAACTTTCCAGGGAAGGATCCAGGAGTGGGTTGCCATTTCCTCCTCCATGGGATCTTCCCGACCCAGGGATCAAGCTTGCATCTCCTGTGTCTCCTGCATTGCAGGCAGATTTTTAACCACTGAGCCACCAGGGACCCCCAAAGTAGTGTGTACAAGATATAAATCAGTTTAGGAGGTGGTATGGTCCCTTTTCCTCTCCTCCCTCCCTTTTACCTACTTCTACTTATTCGAATGCTAACTATGTATCAGTTACTATGCTAACTCTTGGGGACACAGAGATAACCCTTCACTGTCGCCGCCTTCACAGGACCTGTGTAGTTTAAGAAGAAGCTACCAGTTAGTTAAAGCTGATCATTTTATAAACTGGTCATTTGCAATTAGAATACAAACAGTGTACAAACATCAGTACAACTGTTTTTTCAAAAGAAATTTTTACTAGAATTTGTATGCTCTAATTTAAAAGTATTTACTTTGAATACATTTAAATCACAGCCTCAACAACTAAATGATGCTTTCTTATTAACATTCCTAAAGAATTATAGCTATCTCTTTTTAGGTAAATGAAGTAAAAGTTCTTGTTAAATGTCCGTAAAGCATATTTTCTCTTTCTGCTTTTATGAAAATAAATATATGCTCTATAGCATTTTACATATTTATATATACCTAAGAAATATGTAGTATAGCATAGTAATTGACAGGCAATTAAATTTCAGATTACTTTGAATTCTTTACATATCAAAATCCTTTATACAGTCTTTCTATGAATTGCCTGAATTTGAATTAATACTATTAGTCTAATAAAGTTGTATAACTCATATTTAATTCTTATTAACTAGCTGATATTGAGATTATTGAGATTTTTAGGGTACTGGTATGTCAGTAGAAAGAAGGCAGTTGAAATATATTTTAAAAATTAATCCTTTTTAAAATTTGTGGGCAAAAGACTTATGTAAATGAATTAGTTAATTAAAATAGAGGATGTTTCCGTATTATATAACTTTGTTTATTGACTCTATACAGAAATATAGGGGAGTTGCTGCTTAAGGCCCTAGAAAGATTTATGCTTAGCCTCAGAGAAGATTTATGTTTTACAAAAACTTACCATCAGCTCATTTGATAAGTTTTTCAAATTGTTTCCATCAACATTCTAAATTATGCCTCTTAAGACTCAGTAGTAAAACTTTCTTTCCTAAAAGTGCTATTCATTTGCAACTTAAGACTTTTATGAAAAAAAGCAATTTTATTTCAGGTTGAGATACTCAGCAACCTAGAAAAATGCATTAAAATGTATCTCAAATACCATTAGAAAATTATAAAATGGAGATATCTTATGAAAAATTATGTGCAGAAAACATGTACTTAAGTCACAAACCTGAACAGAAATTAGTTAAATTCCATTCTGTTTAAGCATTAGAAAAATTTTCAGTAGAAACTTTATATTGATCTATAAAGTAGAACCTTAAAATGGTCATTCTCTAAAAGAATTCTAATTATATTCATTCCAGTTACCCATTCCGTTGGTTGTAGCAAACCAAAAATTCAGGTGTTATAGCTTAGGAGTTACACAGACCCTTGATCCAGACTGACTGGTAGTGGCTTTGAACCTGGCCATGTTGCCTGACTTTTCTATGCCCACATTTGATCGTATAAAAATGGGATTATATTTCTTATTGCATAGTGTTGTAGTGATGATTAAATTAATTAGTACGTGTAAAATCTTTTGAATAATGACTGGCTCCTAGTGAGCATAAGTATTGTTCAACTTTTAGCAAGTGTTCTTACCATCATTACATTGCTATTCGGAGGCAAAAATATCAGTAAGAATGAGGCCTTTATGAAGGAATCACCAGGAAACGTTTAAAGAGAACTTTTGTATAATCATCCTTGTGGTTAGCATTCCTTTATCTGAGAAAACTAATAAACTGAATTGAGCTATTTTAATTTTTACCTCTAGTATAATCTCCATGAGGGCAGAACCTTGTCTACTTTATATGCAACTATAGCCCCAGAGACCAAAAATACTTGGTGCAGTGTATGGATCCAATAAATATTTCTTATTCATAGGAAAAGGAAACAAATATTTTTCACTGATGAACATACTATGAAAACAGTTCAGTTCAGTTTAGACGCTCAGTCGTGTCTGACCCATTATGACCCCATGGACTGCGGCACGCCAGGCCTCCCTGTCCATCGCCAACTCCGGGAGTCCACCCAAACCCATGTCCATTGAGTCAGTGATGCTATCCAACCATCTCATCCTCTGTTGCCCCCTTCTCCTCTCACCTTCAATCTTCCCCAAAATCAGGGTCTTTCAAATGAGTCAGCTCTTCGCATTAGGTAGCCAAAGTATTGGAGTTTTAGCTTCAACATCAGTCCTTCTAACGAACACTCAGGAATGATCTCCTTTAGGATGGACTGGTTGGATCTCCTTACAAGTCCAAGGGACTCTCAAAAGTCTTATTCAACCCCACAGTTCAAAAGCATCAATTCTTCGGCGCTCAGGTTTCTTCACAGTCCAACTCTAACATCCATACATGACCAATGGAAAAACGATAGCGTTGACTAGACAGAACTTTGTTGGCAAAGTAATGTCTCTGCTTTTTAATATGCTATCTAGGTTGGTCATAACTTTCCTTCCAAGGAATAACCGACTTTTTATTTCATGGCTGCAGTCAGCATCTGCAGTGATTTTGGAGGCCCCCCAAAATAAAGTCTGTCACTATTTCCACTGTTTCCCCATCTATTTGCCATGAAGTGATGGGACTGGATGCTATGATCTTTGTTTTCTGAATGTTGAGTTTTAAGCCAAGTTTTTCACTCTCCTCTTTCACCTTCACAAGCGGCTTTTTAGTTCTTCTTCACTTTTTGCCGTAAGGGTGGTGTCATCTGCATATCTGAGGTTATTGATATTTCTCCCGGCAATCTTAATTCCAGCTTGTGCTTCATCCAGCCCAGTGTTTCTCATGATGTACTCTGCATATAAGTTAACTAAGCAGGGTGACAATATACAGCCTTGATGTACTCCTTTTCCTGATTTGGAACTAGTCTGTTGTTCCATGTCCAGTTCTAACTGTTGCTTCCTGACATGCATACAGGTTTCTCAAGAGGCAGGTCAGGTGGTCTGGTATTCCCATCTCTCTCAGAATTTTCCACAGTTTATTGTGATCCACACAGTCAAAGGCTTTGGCATAGTCAATAAAGCAGAAATAGAAGTTCTTCTGGAACGCTTGCTTTTTTCATGATCCAATGGATGTTGGCAATTTGATCTCTGGTTCCTCTGCCTTTTTCTTGAACATCTGGAAGTTCATGGTTCATGTACTGTTGAAGCCTGGATTGGAGAATTTTTAGCATTATTTTGCTAGCATGTGAGGTGAGTGCAATTGTGCAGTCGTTTAAGCATTCTTTGGCATTGCCTTTCTTAGGAATTGGAATGAAAACTGACCTTTTCCAGTCCTGTGGCCACTGCTGAGTTATCCAAATTTTCTGGCATATTAAGTGCATCATGTTCACAGCATCATCTTTCAGGATTTGAAATAGCTTAACTGGAATTCTATCACCTCCAATAACTTTGTTCGTAGTGATGCTTCCTAAGGCCCACTTGACTTCACACTCTAGGATATCTGGCTCTAGGTGAGTGATCACCTCATCGTTATTATCTGGGTCATGAAGACCTTTTTTGTACAGTTCTTCCATGTTCTTGCCACCTCTTCTTAATATCTTCTGCGTCTGTTAGGTCCATACCATTTCTGTCCTTTATTGAACCCATCTTTACAAGAAATGTTCCCTTGGTATCTCTAATTTTCTTGATGAGATCTCTGGTCTTTCCCATTCTATTGTTTTCCTCTATTTCTTTGCACTGGTCACTGAGGAAAGCTTTCTTTATCTCTCCTTGCTATTCTTTGGAACTCTGTATTCAAATGGATATATATTTCCTTTTCTCCCTTGTTTTTTTGCTTCTCATCATTTCATAGCTATTTTTAGGGCCTCCTCAGACAGCCATTTTGCTTTTTGGCATTTCTTTTTCTTGGGGATGGTCTTGCTCCCTGTCTCCTGTATAATGTCAGGAAGCCCCATCCATTGTTCATCTGACACTCTATCAGATCTAGTCCCTTAAATCTATTTCCCACTTCCACTGTATAATAATAAGGGATTTGATTTCATTTATACCTGAATGGTCTAGCAGTTTTTCCTACTTTCTTCAATTTAAGTCTGAATTTGGCAATAAGGAGTACATGATCTGAGCCACAGTTAGCTCCTGGTCTTGGTTTTGCTAACTGTAGAGAGCTTCTCCATCTTCGGCTGCAAAGAATATAATCAATCTGATTTCAGCATTGACCATCTGTTGATGTCCATGTGTAAGAGTCTTCTCTTGTGTTGCTGGAAGAGGGTGTTTGCTATGACCAGTACATTCTCTTGGTAAAACTCTACTAGCCTTTGCCCTGCTTCATTCTGTACTCCAAGGCCAAATTTACCTGTTACTTCAGGTGTATCTTGGCTTCCTACTTTTGCATTCCGATCCCCTATAATGAAAAGGACATCTTTTTTGGGTGTTAGTTCCAAAAGGTCTTGTAGGTCTTCATAGAACCGTTCAACTTCAGCTTCTTCAGCATTACTGGTTGGGATATAGACTTGGATTACTATGATATTGAATGGTTTACCTTGGAAACGAACAGAGATCATTCTGTCATTTTTGAGATTGCGTCCAAGTACTGCATTTCAGCCTCTTTTGTTGACTATAATGGCTACTCCATTTCTTCTAAGGGATTCTTGCCTACAGTAATAGATATAATGGTCATCTGAGTTAAATTCACCCGTTCCAGCCCATTTTAGTTCACTGATGTTCACTCTTGCCATCTCCTGTTTGACCACTTGCAATTTGCCTTGATTCATGGACCTAACATTCCGGTGAAGTCGCTCAGTCGTGTCCAACTCTTTGTGACCTCATGGACTATAGCCTACCAGGCTCCTCCCTCCATGGGATTCTCCAGGCAAGAGTACTGGAGTGGGTTGCCATTTCCTTCTCCAGGGGATCTTCCCAACCCAGGGATCGAATCCAGGTCTCCCACATTCCAGGCAGACGCTTTAACCTCTGAGCCACCAGGGAAGCCCAACATTCCAGGTTCCTTTGCACTATTGTTCTGTACAGCATCAGACCTTGCCTCCATCACCAGTCCCATCCACAGCTGGGTGTTGTTTTTGCTTTGGCTCCATCTCTTCACTATTTCTGGAGTTATTTCTCCACTGATCTCCAGTAGCATATTGGGCACCTACTGATCTGGGGAGTTCCTCTTTCAGTGTCCTATCTTTTTACCTTTTCATACTGTTCATGGGGTTCTCAAGGCAAGAAAACTGAATTGGTTTGCCATTTCCTCTCCAGTGGACCACATTTTGTCACAACTCTCCACCATGACCCATGTGTCTTCGGTGGCCCCACAGGGCATGGCTCATAGTTTCTTTGTTTTAGGCGAGGCTGTGGTTTCCGTCTGTCTGCCCTCTGATGCCCTCTCTCAGTACCTTCCGTCTTACTGGGGTTTCTCTGACCTTGGCTGTGGGTATCTCCTCATGGCTGGTCCAGCAAAGCACAGCTGACACCCCTGATCTTGGACATGGGGTATCTCCTCACAGCCCCCACTTCTGACCTTGGACGTGGGGTATCTCTTTTCAGCTGCTCGCCACTCCAGTGCTGTGCAGCTAAAATGTTATGAAAACAAAATATCACCAAATCTTACAGTTAAAATGTCAATGATGTGCTGTTCTTAGTCACATCTGACACTTTGCAACCCCATGGACTGTAGCCCACCAGACTCCTTTGTCCATGGGAATTCTCCAGGCAAGAATACTGGAGTGGGTTGCCATGCCCTCCTCCAGGGGATCTTCCCAACCCAGGGTTTGAACCCAGGTCTCACATATTGAAGGCAGATTCTTTACCATCTGAGCCACTAGGGAAGCCCAAGAATACAGGAGTGTGTAGCCTATTGAACTGGGATCTCCTGCATTGCAGGCAGATTCTTTACCAGCTGAGCTACCAGAGAAGTCCTAAAATGTCAATAGGAGAAATTAAAATCACTGAACTTGAGCATCATAATGAAAAGTAGATGCTCTCCAGCTGAAGCTAATTAATTTAGGGCAGGGATTCTCTTTCTCCCACTTTGAAATTTTTCAACAATGGCAGTCCTGATGTCACTTATTGTCCCTGATTTGTTAAAAATCAGTTTGAGAATCATGTTGTTTGTGGGAAACTGGGATTATCTTCTCAGTTGAAGAATCCTACCTTTTGTTTACTATACTGTAGTCATAAACAGAAGCTTTATATTTTCTAATCCATTATCAAAGGCAGCTTTTGAGAAATAAAGAAACACTGGATATGGAGACTAGAAACCTAATCTATCCTGAAAGGTGGAACTATTTTTGTTTATTTGTTTGTTTATTTTACCTTGGACATGTCACTTACTAATATTAGGGGTTTTAAAATTTCCCCACTCTAAAATTCTGTTATTTCCTCTTTTGCATTTCCTAAGGGATGCTAATTTGTCTAGCTACACATGATCTAATATCTATCCCTTTGATAATGTTTTTTCTCTAAACTCCATTTTGTCACATTGTGTTAAAAGTATAAAGACTAAATATAAATAATAAAGTGAGGTATATCACAAGTGTGGAGAAAGGGTTTGACTTACCTGTCTCAAGAACTGTGAAGGGTATGAAATTTTACAATTTATCCTGCCATAGTTTCATGGGTCCTGGAAGAGCACATGAGACTCCTGGGTCAGAAACAAAGTTATTGTTCATAGACTCAGGCAGCACAAGCCTCAGGTTTCTGTGGGTTGCCCCTGCAGCCAAGCCTCAGGAGTAGATGCTAAACATCCTTAAAGAGATAGTTCAGAACTAAAAGGCAATTTGTACTTCCCTCACGAGATACACAGAAATATACAAGAGCCATGGAAAGACCCACCAGTTCCCAACAACACCCACCTCTCCTATCTCTGCTGTCTGAACTTTAAAAGGGAAATTTTCCCATGAGTGTGCCACTCATTCAGCCTCTCGGATTAACCTCACCAAAAGAGGCTGGAACCAAACTTTCAGCTTGTCTCATCTAGCATTTAGCAAGGGCCACTGTTAATAGGATGCCAAGAAATCTGAGGCGAACCATGAGTATTGACCTCACCATGTTCCCCAGAATCCCACACCCAAGCTGCTGAGCAAACCACCTGAAACATCCAACTCTGTTTTAGAAAACCAGATGATTTTATCGAGTTTCTGAATTGACCTTTCCCCTTGACTTGAAACATTAAACCAGGAACATCAGTAAGGACATCCACATTTTTAAGACAACTTACAGACACCCATTCTGTCTCTCACTTTAGCCAGGTGGGCTGCGGTAAGGGTGCTGAGTGATCCGTGTTATAAACCAAGTGGCCATTATCTTTTCGATCTAGGACCACATTCAGCCAACAACAGCATCTAGGTGACTGAGCTAGAATTAAATCTGAATTCTCTAGGTCGCCTTCTGGTTAGGCTGCCACCTGCAGGGTAAAAAGATAGTTCAGAACATAGAGCAATTAGTGATTACTCACAACACAGGCAGAAATGCAAAAGGTTTATGGAGAATTGTCTCTAAAACAAATCCTAGCAAACAATTGCTTTTTTGTTTACCACACTACTGCTAACTGTACTGCTGCCTCATTCAGCTTCTAACCAGTTCTAATACTCAAATGTCAGCTTTGCTGTTCTTAACTTCCCTTCAGTCTATGCTATTGGCTTTTAGTTACATTTTTTAAAATAGAATGTCATCCTGTTTCACAACCACTGTTAGTTTCCCAGTATAATATATTCTGGAAATTTTAATATCTTAATATATCAATAATGGGAGAAGGCAAATGGCACCCCACTCCAGTACTGTTGCCCGGAAAATCCCATGGATGGAGGAGCCTGGTAGGCTGCAGTCCATGGGGTCTCTAAGAGTCAGACACGACTGAGTGACTTCACTTTCACTTTTCACTTTCATGCATTGGAGAAGGAAATGGCAACCCACTCCAGTGTTCTTGCCTGGAGAATCCCAGGGACGGGTGAGCCTGGTAGGCTGCAGTCTATAGGGTCGCACAGAGTCAGACACGACTGAAGCGACTTAGCAGCAACAGCAGCATATCAATAATGCTGAGGTTCTTAAATACAAGATTGACCTGAAATGCAATCCATGGTTTAAGACTATGCATATGGAAATAAATCATATGTTCCAAATAATTCTTTGGAAGTGGAAGTAGAATATTATCAAGGTAGAATAGGGCTTGGGGGTCAGACACACTTGAGTTTAGACCTCAGGTCCCTCACTTATTTTCGGTATCTTCAGGAAGTTTGTTTTCTCATCTATTAAAAAGGAAAATTGTATTTCTTAAAGTTATTAGAATTAAATAAAATCTTGTAAAGTGGTTAAGAGGATTCCTGACATGATAGCAGGCACTCAATAGTGTCAGTTCCTATCTTGTTCCTATTTTGGATTGTGAGTGTGTGAACATCATCAAAGGGTTTGTTGAAATGATGATGAACCGTTGGATTAGAGCAGCAGTCCCCAAGTTTTTTGGCACCAGGGACATTTCCTGGACGACATTATTTTTCCCATGGACCAGGGTGAAGAGGATGGTTTCAAATGATTCAAACCCATTACATATATTGTGTACTTTATTATTATTACATCCGCTCCACCTCAGGTCTTCAGGTATTAGATCCCAGAGGTTGAGGACCTTTGCACTAGATCATCTGCCTTTTTGTTCTGTGCTGATAGGAGAGTCTTTTTCTTCCCTGTTCACGTTGGTTTTTACTCACTGTTGTTTGTTTGCTTGTTACAGCTTCTGTTAGTACACTGACTCAAATTATCTTGATTTGTTCACTTGATACACTAGTTATTGTTTTTCAGAAGCTTGAAAATAACTTTCTGAAGGCTCCATTTCATTGAAATATTAAGAAAACATCAATTATAATTTACTTTCATGCCAACTTTCTAGTGTTTGATTGGTAACTTGAAAATTAAAGGGTTTATTCCTGGCTTTCATAGATAACATTTTCATAAATAACATTCTGGTTATTTGGAAGATGCATCATTTTACCAACCCAGCAGATTGAAAAGTGACACAGGAACAGCATCCTGGAGGGTGTATGTGACACATTGAAACTAATCTTATGGATGTTATGTGCACTGAAGCAGAAGTACACAGACATGGCATTAATTCATTCACTCTATAAAATAAATGTGAGTATGTTAGGGTAAGGTTTGAATCCATTTCTAAAAGATTGTGTTTAAAACAATACTTACATATGGATTAATTTGTCCATTGAACTTCAATATAATTTCCACAGAAATGGAGTTAAGCTCTCAAATGTATTTAACGAAGTCTCAGGATTCTAATATTTATTCAAGGATTAGTCTTTTTGGTCAATATAAAAAACCATTAGCATGCATTTTCTCATTTAACATTCACAAAAAAATCAATAAACAGATAAGGCAACTACTTTACCCATTAGTGCATAAAACACCAAAATGCACCATATAGTTCATTCTTAATTCACAGAGAGTTCTCACTGATTTTGTGAATTAAGAATTATCTGTTCAATATTAAAGCAGCCAGCTTGGCATTCTTCAAGTGTTCTACAGAGTTAACTAGGCTTGTGTAATCTGTAAAGGCCATTTCTTTTGTTCTGCCATCAGTAAGTACAAGGGAATGGCAAACCACTTCAGTATTCTTGCCTTGAGAACCCCGTGAACAGTATGAAAAAACAAAAATATATGACCCTGAAAGATGAACTCCTGAGATTGGTAGGTGCCCAATATGCCACCAGAGAAGAGTGGAGAAATAATTCCAGAGAGAATGACGAGATGGAGCCAAAGCAAAAACACCCCCCAGTTGTGGAAGTGACTGGTGATGGAAGTAAAGTCTGATGCTATAAAGAGCAATATTGCATAGGAACCTGGAATGTTAGGTTCACGAGTCAAGGTAAATTGGAAGTGGTCAAACAGGAGATGGCAAGAGTGAACATTAACATTTTAGGAATCAGTGGACTAAAGTGGGCTGGAATAGGTGAATTTAATTCAGGTGACCATTATATCTACTACTGTGGGCAAGAATCTCTTAGAAGAAATGGAGTAGCCATCATAGTCAACAAAAGAATCTGAAATGCAGTACTTGGGCGCAGTCTCAAAAATGACAGAATGATCTCTGTTCCTTTCCAAGGCAAACCATTCAGGATCACAGTAATCCAAGTCTATGCCCCAGTCACTAATGCCAAAGAAGCTGACATTGAGTGGTTCTATGAGGACCTAAAAGACCTTCTAGAACTAACCAAAAAAAGATGTTCTTTTCATAATAAGGGACTGGAATACAAAAGTAGCAAGTCAAGAGATACCTGGAGTAACAAGCAAGTTTGACCTTGGAGTACAGCATGAAACAGGGTAAAAGCTAACAGAGTTTTGCCAAGAGAATGCACTGGTCATAGCAAACACCCTCTTCCAGCAACACAAAGGATGACTCTACACATGAAGACCACCAGATGGTCAATACCAAAATCAGATTGATTATATTCTTTGCAGTCAAAGATGGAGAAGCTCTCTATAGTCAGCAAAAACAAGACCAGGAGCTGACTGTGGCTCAGATCATGAACTCCCTGTTGCAAAATTCAGACTTAAATTGAAAAGAGTAGGGAAAACCACTAGACCATTCAACTATTACCTAAATCAAATCGCTTAAATATACAGTGCAAGTAACAAATAGATTCAAGGGTTTAGACCTGATAGTGCCTGAAGAACAGTGGACAGAAGTTTGTGACACTGTAAAAGGAGGCAGTGATAAAGACCATTCCAAGAAAAAGAAATGCAAAAAGGCAAAATGGGTGTTTGAGGAGGCCTTACAAATAGCTGAGAAAAGAAGAGAAGCTAAAGACAAAGTAGAAAAGGGAAGATATACCCATCAGAATGCAGAGTTCCAAAGAATAGGAAGGAGAGATAAGAAAGTCTTCCTCAGTGATCAACAAAAAAGGACAGAAATTGTATGGACCTAGCAGGAGCAGAAGATATTAAGAAAAGGTGGCAAAAATACACCGAAGAATTATACAGAAAAGATCTTAATGACCCAGATAACAACAACGGTGTGATCACTCACCTTGAGACAGACATCTTGGAATGCGAAGTCAAGTGGGCTTTAGGAAGCATCACTACGAACAAAGCTGGTGGAGGTGATGGAATTCTAGTTGAGCTTTTTCAAAGTTCAATGATGATGCCATGAAAGTGCTGCACTCAGTATGCCAGCAAATTTGGAAAACAGAGCAGTAGCCACAGGACTGGAAAAGGTCCGTTTTCATTCCAGTCCCAAAGAATGCTCAAAATACTGCACAATTGCACTCATCTCACATGCTAGCAAAGTAATGCTCAAAATCCTACAAGCCAGGCTTCATCAGTACATAACCAAGAATGTCCAGATGTTCAAGCTGGATTTAGAAATGGCAGAGAAATCAGAGATCAAATTGCCAACATCTGGTGGATCATCAAAAAAGCAAGAGAGTTCCAGAAAAACTTCTACTTCTGCTTTATTTACTATGCCAAAGCCTTTGACTGTATGGATCACAACAAACTGTGAAAAATTCTTTAAGAGATGGGAATACCAGACCACCTGACTTGCCTCCTGAGATATCTGTATGCAGGTCAGGAAGCAGCAGTTAGAACTGGACATGGAACAGCAAACTGGTTCCAATTTGGGAAAAGGAGTACATCAAGGCTATTTATCATCACCCTACTTATTTAACTTTTATGCAGAATACATCATGTGAAACGCTGGGCTGGATGAAGCACAAGCTGGAATAAAGATTGCTGAGAGAAATATCAATAACCTCAGATATGCAGATGACACCACCCTTATGGCAGTGTGTGAAGAGGAACTGAAGAGCCTCTTGATGAAAGTGAAAGAGGAGAGTGAAAAAAGCAGATTTAAAACTCAGTATTCAAAAAGCGAAGATCATAGCATCCCGTCTCATCACTTCATGGCAAATAGATAGGGAAACAATGGAAACAGTGACACACTTTATTTCTTCGGCTCCAAAATCACCGCAGATGGTGACTTCAGTCATGAAATTAAAAGACACTTGCTCCTTGGAAGAAAAGCTAACAGCATATTAAAAAAAAACAGAGATATTACTTTGCCAACAAAGGTCCATCTCTAGTCAAAGCTATGGTTTTTCCGGTAGTCATGTATGGATGTGAGAGTTGCACCATAAAGACAGCTTAGTGGTGAAGAATTGATGCTTTTGAACTGTGGTGTTGGAGAGGACTCTTGAGAGTCCCTTGGACTGCAAGGAGATCTAACCAGTCCATCCTAAAGGAAATCAGTCCTGAATATTCATTGGAAGGACTGATATTGACACTGAAACTCCAATACTTTGGCCACCTGATGCGAAAAACTGACTCATTGGAAAAGACCCTGATGCTGGGAAAGATTGAAGGCAGGAGGAGAAAGGGAAGACAGAGGATGAGATGGTGGGATGGCATCACCGTCTTGAAGGACATGCTGCTGCTGCTAAGTCTCTTCAGTCATGTCCGACTCTGTGTGACCCCATAGACAGCAGCTAACCAGGCTCCTCTGTCCCTGGGATTCTCCAGGCAACAATACTGGAGTGGGTTGCCATTTCCTTCTCCAATGTATGTATGCATGCTAAGTCTCTTCAGTCATGTCTGACTCTGTGTGACCCCATAGACAGCAGCCCACCAGGCTCCTCTGTCCATGGGATTCTCTAGGTAAGAATAGTGGAGTGGGTTGCCATTTCCTTCTCCAAATGAAGGACATGAGTTTGAGCAATCTACAGGAGTTGTGATGGACAGGGAAGCCTGGCATGCTGCAGTCCATGGGGTCAAAAAGAGTCAGACATGACTGAGTGACTGAATTAAACTGAATTGAAGTACAAACCTGAATCCTAAGACAAAGTGATGATTTTAAAAAGTGTGTTAACAGATTTCCTAGAAAAGGAAGAATAAGGTCACTCTTCAACATATTAAAAAACATCTTAATTCACTTATAATAGATCAATGTAAACTAAAATGACTCTGAAATACTAGTTTTCACCTGCAAATTTGGCACTTCTCTCAATTCCTTTGGATGTATACTCAGAAGTAGGGTTTCTGATTATATAGTAATTCTATTTTTAGTTTTTCCAGTAACCTTTATACTGTTTTTCATAGCAGCTGTACCATTTTACCTTCCCACCAACAGTGTACAAGTGTTCCAATTTTCCACATTTTTGTTAACATTTTTTTTCAGCAGTCGTCATTCTAGCAGGTGTGAGATGGTATCTCACTGTGGTTTTGGCTTGCATTTCCCTAATGATTAGTAGTGTTGAAGATCTTTTTCTATGTCTGTGCCAAGATATGGAAATAACCTAAATGTCCATGGATGGATAGATGGATAAAAATGTGATGCATATGTGGTGCTGGTGGTTTTAGTCACTAACTCATGTCCAAGTATTTGTGACCATATGGACTGTAGCCTGCCAGGTTCCTCTGTCCATGGGATTTCCCAGGCAAGAATACTGGAGTGGGTTGCCATTTCCTTCTCCAGGGGATCCTCCTTATCTGGGGATCAATCCCATGTCTCCTGCTTGGCAGGTGGCACTGAGCCACCTGGGAAGCCGGGTGTATATGTACAGTGGAATATTATTCAGCCTTAAAAAAGAAGGAAACCCTGCCCTATTCTAAAACATGAATGAACCTGAAAGACATTAACTGAGATAAGCCACTCAACAGAAGGACAAAGACTGTCTGATTCCACTTGTATCTGAAATAGTCAAACTCATAGAAACAGAGAGTAAAATGATGCTTGCCAGGAGATGGGAGGAGAGGAAATTAGGGAGCTGCTATAAAAAACAGAAAGTGAATGTTCAGTTCAGTTCAGTTCAGTTCAGTCACTCAGTCGTGTCTGACTCTTTACGACCCCATGAATTGCAGCACGCCAGGCCTCCCTGTCCATCACCAACTCCCGAGTTCACTCAGACTCATGTCCATCGAGTCAGTGATGCCATCCAGCCATCTCATCCTCTGTCATCCCCTTCTCCTCCTGCCCCCAATCCCTCCCAGCATCAGTATTTTCCAATGAGTCAACTCTTCACATGAGGTGGCCAAAGTACTGGAGTTTCAGCTTTAGCATCATTCCTTCCAAAGAACACCCAGGGCTGATCTCCTTTAGAATGGACTGGTTGGATCTCCTTGCAGTCCAAGGGGCTCTCAAGAGTCTTCTCCAACACCACAGTTCAAAAGCATCAATTCCTTGGCGCTCAGCTTTCTTCACAGTCCATCTCTCACATCCATACATGACTACAGGAAAAACCATAGCCTTGACTAGACAGACCTTTGTTGGCAAAGACCATCCCCATGGAAAAGAAATGCAAAAAAGCAAATGGCTGTCTGAGGAGGCCTTACAAATAGCTGTGAAAAGAAGAGAAGTGAAAAGCAAAAGAGAAAAGGAAAGATATAAGCATGTGAAGGCAGAGTTCCAAAGAATAGCAAGAAGAGATAAGAAAGCCTTCCTCAGCGATCAATGCAAAGAAATAGAGAAAAACAACAGAATGGGAAAGACTAGAGATCTCTTCAAGAAAATTAGAGATACCAAGGGAACATTTCATGCAAAGATGGGCTCGATAAAGGACAGAAATGGTATGGACCTAACAGAAGCAAAGATATTAAGAAGAGGTGGCAGGAATACACAGGAGAATTGTACAAAAAAGATCTTCACGACCAAGATAATCATGATGGTGTGATCACTGACCTAGAGTCAGACATCCTGGAATGTGAAGTCAAGTGGGCTTTAGAAAGCATCACTACAAACAAAGCTAGTGGAGGTGATGGAATTCCAGTTGAGCTCTTTCAAATCCTGAAAGATGATGCTGTAAAAGTGCTGCACTCAATATGCCAGCAAATTTGGAAGACTCAGCAGTGGCCACAGGACTGGAAAAGGTCAGTTTTCATTCCAATCCCTAAGAAAGGCAATGCCAAAGTGCATGTTATATAGGATTAATAAGCTCTAGAGATCTGCTGTATGCCTTTGTGCTCAAAGTTAGCAATACTCTGTTGTGCACTTAGAATTTTATTAAGAGGGTAGATCTCATAATAAAAATTCTTACCATAATAAAAAAATTGATTAGTAAAAGTCTAGGAGTTTAATAGTATAGTATATGTACACAAATGTAAAGAAACACACTCATATATTCTGAGAGAAGAATGCCAGCATGCAGTCTCTGTGGATGAAGATTTGATTCTGCCTACCAACATTTCAAATTTTCTCTGAACCAGAAAATATAGCTACAGAAATTCTCCCTCATTTATGAAATTATGCACATACAAGGGTAAAATTTCAGCAGTGTTTGAAATAGTAAAAGAAAGGAAGCAATCTAGATGCCCACCACAGGTGAAGGGTTAAAGGAGTTACAGTATTATTCTTATTGTAAAAATATAAAATGTTCACATTTTTATGACTGCATGAATAGTAGTATTTGCAGAGCCAAGTAGTATACTTTCCTTTCTTGAATTGTTTTATTGTTGTTTTCTGGTGTTTCTAGTTATCTGTTTCCCCTGCAGTTATCTTCCATACTTTGCAAATGCTCTCACCTGAGGGAGCCCCTTTCAGACCTCTTACTCATCCTTAGCTACAAGCTTTCTAGGCCAACTATGAAATTCTCATTCTGTGATTCCCTTAATTTTTTTTCCTGGGTTGATTCCAATGTTTCTTTGCCTTGTCATCTCCTATCTTCATTTTATTCTTTCATTTATGTGAACACATCCATGAGAAAATTATTAAGAAAATGTAAAAAGGAGGTGATTTTTCTGAGTTTTTACATGTCTAAAAATGTTTCTATTCTACTCACATTCTTGGTTGATAGTTTGTCTTGGTATAGAATTCGAGATTGAGAATTATTTCCATCAAAATTACAAAAGTTTTGCTCCATTGTCTTTTAGCATCAGTGATGTTGCTAAGAAATCTGATGTTTTATGAATTCTTTTTTCTTCCTAGTTTTCTAAGAAGAGAGAAAGCAAGAATTCTATTTTCTGATTACCTCACCATCCTTCTCCTGAAACTCTTCACTCAGGGAAACAGAGGGGGAAGACACTCTTTTCCATTCCCTTTCCAAATTGATAGAAGTACCCTTGTATCTGCTTCTTCCTCTGTGCCATGTGACTTATGGTTAAACTTTATGATCTATGGGAACATCTCCCAATAGATGTTGATGACATTTAGAAACACTCTTCTGCTGATAGAGTCTAATTTTCAGCCCCCATCTATGTCTATGTTGACTCTTCCATTGTCTTTACATTTATACTATTATTACCTTAGTCTTCCTGAGTAAAATTAATGCCTTTGGCAGAAAGGAGGGAGGTCAAAAGAAGTTAAAAAGTGAAAAATCTTCAATGTATATTTTAATATTTAGAATTTTTTCTTTGTTATACTATAGAACATGTTCCCCACTGGAAGTTTCGTTTCACCATCTTACTCAATTGCAGCTTACTTAACCTCATATTGTATAAACCATCTTCAGTTATCTGATTAAACTCCTAGATCTTTTATATAGTGTATGGATATCTCTGTATACTTATTTCTGTTTTAATCCTAAATTTACTATCTTATTTCCTTCAGCCTAGTCATTTATGTTGCATAGCCCAAATGCAAACATTATCGATACTGTTACATTTAGAATTTTATTTCTATCATGATGTCTATTCTTCAGAAGACATTGGAAGATATATGAAAACAGACTATGTACAGACTCTCCCTCTTTATGCAGTAGAACTATGTCTTCCTGTGGTCACTGAGCTATGCAACACCAGCCCGAGGTACAGATTGTTATGAGAATCAAACTAATCATTAAAACTAATCAATCATATTCTCCCTCACACAAATCATTAAAGCAGATAATACAAATGGATGACAGACCATGGCCCACTAATTTTTTACTTGTAAACAGAGCCTTGAGTTTAACTGAAATCAAGCTATTTCATGTAAGATTTTCATAGCCAAGAATAATTACAAATATGAAATTACTAAAATATGAAATTGCTTATGACTAATCAATAAAAGTGAGTCAAGAATAATTGCCAAATAGGAAACTACATTATTTTAGATGATAATAAGCATTTAAAATAACTCAATTGGATCTACTCCTTTGTAATTAATGGTTTATATGGATACTTTAATCTCTTCAGTTCCTGTTGTATTTTCAAAAAGCAAATACTTAATCCTTATCAGTGTGAGATAAATTAAAGAAAAAAGCTTATATTTCTTCTTCTGATGAAGGGCAAACTCCTCCAAATAGAAGTGTAGCATCTACTTTGCAGTACTACCACATAAGAATTTTAAATAACTTGGATTATTTTGGTACCAAGTGGGATTTGAGGATGAAGAATATAGGTTTCTAAATTGGAATTTCTGTAGCTATGGCAATTAATGTCCTCAGTAGAGCAGAAGTACCAGGAGAAGTGCAAAGAATCAGAATCTTAGCAGTCATTCATCCATTCAACACCATATTTAACACCATATTCAACAGTCCATATTGCTAGATAATATGCAGAGGGAAATGGAACTGAGGATATCTATATCTATCTATCTATCTATATCTATCTATCTATCTATCTATCTATATCTATATCTATATCTATATCTATATATAACACTTTTGAAATGGAGTGCCTCATCATAGAGGGAAGAGTCACTGTTAGAGAAAACTCTGTGGGACATACAGATACCCCACGGCATTCCAGAGTCAGAGACTAGGTTCTAGTATTTAATTTAGAATATTTCTAGTTTTTATTGGTTGAAACACTAGTGACTGAAGAAATGCTATTTCAGAATCTATATAATAATAAGAAATGTGATTTCTGAGTTCAGAAAACATAGAAAAAGATTAGTGTTAAAATTTACCCTGCAATCACAAGGAACAATAAGTCATTATGTCTCATGTCTAAACTGCTGCCAAAGCTTTCGAATGAAATAGTTAAGTTTTGAAAGCACAGCGAATGACCTCCATTTTTTAAATTGTTGAAGGGAAGATACAATTGTCCATCCAATTATGGAACCTGTTTACTGTGACTGAGAATGATGGAAACATTCCTGTTCACACAAATCCGCCATAAAGCTTTCTTTCTGGTGCCAGCTCTTATCCTTCTGTTGTCAGTGTTACTGAAAATGTCTGCAAGGCCTTTTTCAGTATATAGAAAAGGTTCTACTCTTTTTCTTTCAAAAGCATCTATTTCTTAGTGTGTGACAACTGCTTATGAGAAAATGATAGACTTTTTATGTGTCATATAGAATTCCCTTGCTGAATACTTACACACCCTAAGGGAAATTCTTTCTGGTGTTAGTCCTGATAATTCTGTAAAATAGTATAAAACTGGCTACTCCTTTCTCATCATAAACATTCTTAAATGCCGCTTCTCAGAACGTGTATGAAAATTGCTTTCCGTGACTATGGAGTTTATTATACTTTTACTTACTTGTTTTTGTGTTTTGTTCTGATACCTCCAACTTATGAAATTTGTTCCCATTATTCTCATATCAAAGGCATGAAATTTTCTATAAAGACAGATAACTGTTTTCCATCTTAATTTTGTACACACTCTTAGAAAGACAGAAAATGCCCTGGTAGTAGCCAAAGAATTTATACAGATTCTGCTTAATTTTGTGTTTCAAGCCTATGAAGCATATTCTAAAGTAATAATCATAACACTTAAAATACACCCAGTTGCATAACATTTTTGTTGAAGTGGGTTCTAGGGATCATATGTTCTGCAACATTTCTGGCAAGAGAGTACAAAGAATATTTTTAAATGAAACTTCCATTTTTTACTTTAGCTCCTTTTTTTGATTGAGAAGTTATGAATATATTTTGCCCTCATTTCACAAATGAAAATGTGTTAAAATGCAATTAATCTACCACATTAACTCTATGAAACATTGTCTGTATTTGTTAAACCCTTCAAAATTCTGCTGTGAACTAGTTAATTCTAAGTAATTTCTCAGTTAAATATTTACATGGGCTTTCATGTTGATAAGCTCTCGCCTGCCTTAAATAATCAGCAGATTGTCCAGTGTAGCACACCGTAAAAGCAACTCACTAGGACTTAAAATGGTTTAGCTGGTTGGGACTATTTTTTGCGTAGTTTTATCCTAGCTAAAAGGGGTAACAGCTTTAGGAATTCCTTTCCTTGTCTACATTTCTAATGTCCAGAGTTCTGTTTTAAAATGAATGCTTGTATGGGGATGTTTATATCATGAATATCCTAAATGCAGTCTTAAGTTTCTCTTTCAGAAAGGCAATAAATCTTTATGATTTTAAAATTTTAGGAATAACTAAGTTTAAAGTTCTTTTCATAAAGCCTAAGTAGATGGAAAAAGTAAAACAAAAAAAAAGGATAGAAATTATTCTTCACCAAATTAAACTGAAGAAGAAAATAATGCATAGATTAGATTATGCAAAGATTCTATATGCACAAAGATACTTAAGACATGATTCTCCAAATAGGAAAATGGTATAAACATGTAAAACATCAATAGTAGTCAAAGATTTAATAATCATAATAGAGACGATGTCACAAATAGTAGATGATTAATTCTTTTTTTTTAATTTGAGGTTTCACAGACTTCAGAGTTTTTTTTTTGTTTGTTTCTTGAAGTATAACATATATACAGAAGAGTATATATAACAAGTTGTAGTTCAAAATATTTTTTAATATATCCACAATTGAATATATCCACATTACCAACATACAGATCAAGAATAAGAGCAGTTGAACATACCCATGATACCAAAATCCAGATCAAGAATCAGAGCAAACGCTAATGGTTTTTTGATTCTATTACAGTAAGAGTAGATGATTAATTCTTAGATGAACTGTAAGGCAGTTTTACTCTTAGACATCAGAGAGTGGAATGATCACTTCAGATGAGAAATAGAGACAAGACTGAAAGTCCTCCAATGTGATATTTAAGTCCAAGGCAAAGTTTTGAAAATAAATATGATTATATGCAGACCAGGAATCTGTTTCCTACCACTGATGCTCAGTATTATTCTATCTCTGTTTAGTTCCTTATGATCTAGTTTTGTAAGTACTTACTAATTCTCTTCTGTAAGTATGGTAAAAGATAGAAAAAAGTGATTCTTTGCCCTCCAAAACTCATAGTCAACTAAGACGATGAGTAAAACATACATATAGTGGCATTTACAATGTTAGAGTAAGAAGGAATTATTGAAGGGTTCAGAGGCAAATGCTGAGCTCTGCCCAAGTTTAATTTGAGGAGCTTCAGCCTCGGTATAAGTTTTGCTAAAGTGATAGGTTAATCCATTGTTTGACTTTACTAAATACAAAGAATAGTTAGATGGAGAATTGCAAATAATGTTCAGTTCAGTTCAGTTGCTCAGTCCTGTCTGACTCTTTGCAACCCCATGAACCGCAGCACGCCAGACCTCCCTGTCCATCAGCAAGTTCCGGAGTTCATCCAAACTCATGTCCATTAAGTCAGTGATGGCATCCAACCATCTCATCCTCTGTCGTCCCCTTCTCCTCCTGCCCTTAATCTTTCCCAGCATCAGGGTCTTTTCCAATGAGTCAGCTCTTGGCATCAGGTGGCCAAAGTATTGGAGTTTCAGCTTCAGTATCAGTCCTTCCAATGAACACCCAGGACTTATCTCCTTTAAGATGGACTGGTTGGATCATCCTCAAATTTGAATTTCCTAATTCTGGAAAAAATATGATTTTTCTATACTTCGTTGACCTATGTTTTACTAATGATAATATTGATTTTCTTTGTAAATCAACTAATAATATTTAATAAAGTCAGATCAAAAATATTCTGAATATTAATGTAATAGAGCTAGGATTAAAATTTGGTCATGGATAATCCAAATAGAGAATTTGATTAAAAATAGCATTGGAGATGAAAAATAATTCCCCTTTTTCATCAAATTCCTTGCTGAGTCCTAGAGTTAGCAAAGGTCAGGAGTCGGGGAATACTCAGAATCATGACTGTCTGGGAGGCATGTTAGTGGGTTTATCTGTGAGTATACCATAAATTTTTTTAATCCATTGAATACATTCCAAGTCAAGTTTAATATTTTCATCTTATGTAGGCTTTTGCTATGTAATTTTTCTTAACTAGTAAAGGGAATGGAATTTTTATTACATGTGGCTCAGAATTAGCTGTACTATCTTGATGAATGTTCAGTATGTGTATGTTTTAGTAGCTCACATTTAAAAACACTGAAAGATCTGTCAACATTTGGATGTATATCAAAAATGTTATGTGTAAGTTTGACTATTCATGAAATTATAATAGTTTCCAAGTGTAAAGGGGAAGAGTTTTATCTGAAGCCAAGATTGTGTCAATCTCAAAAAAATGACACAAGCCCTTGTTATTATCTTGTAATTAATCTTTGGTATATTTTGATTTGAAAATTTGGTTTTCTTATCATGTCAGAAATTTACCATCCTAAAGTTGACCTAATTAGGCAGTTTTCTTTTGTTATCTATCATTTGGCAGGTGTTTGTGGTTAAACAAACAAACAAAAAAAAGAACTGATCACATTTTTCACTCCCTGGTTTTTCAGTTCAGTTCAGTTCAGTCGTTCAGTCGTGTCTGACTCTTTGCGACCCCATGAATTGCAGCACACCTCCCTGTCCATCACCAACTCCCGGTGTTCACCCAAACTCATGTCCATCGAGGCGGTGATGCCATCTAGGCATCTCATCCTCTGTCGTCCTCTTTTCCTCCTGTCCCCAACCCCTCCCAGCATCAGAGTCTTTTCCAGTGAGTCAACTCTTCGTATGAGGTGGCCAAAGTATTGAAGTTTCAGCTTTAGCATCAGTTCTTCCAAAGAACACCCAGGACTGATCTCCTTTAGAATGGACTGGTTTTATCTCCTTGCAGTCCAAAGACACCCTGGTTTTTATTCCTGCCTAAATCAATAAATACCGACCCCAGGTTGGTAGGTGCCCAATATGCTACTGGTGATCAGTGCAGAAATAACTCCAGAAAAAATGAAGAGATGCAGCCAAAGCTAAAACAACACCCAGTTGTGGATGCGTCTGGTGATAGAAGCAAGGTTCAATGCTGTAAAGAGCAATATTACATAGGAACCTGGAATGTTAAGTCCATGAATCAAGGCAAATTGCAAGTGGTCAAACAGGAGATGGCAAGAGTGAACATCGACATTCTAGGAATTTGTGAACTAAGATGGATTGGAATGGGTGAATTTAACTCAGATGATCATTATATCTACTACTGTGGGCAGAAATCCCTTAGAAGAAATGGAGTAGCCTTCGTAGTCAACAAAAGAGTCTGAAATGCAGGACAAGGATGCAATCTCCAAAATGACAGAATGATCTCTGTTCATTTCCAAGGCAAACCGTTCAATATCACAGTAATCCAAGTCTATGCCCCAACCAATAACACTGAAGAAGCTGAAATTGAACACTTCTATGAAGATCTACAAGACCTTCTAGAACTAACACCCCAAAAAGTGTCCTTTTCATTATAGGGGACTGGAATGCAAAAGTAGGAAATCAAGAAACACCTGGGGTAACAAGCAAATTTGGCCTTGGAGTACAGAATGAAGCAGGGCAAAGGCTAATAGAGTTCTGCCAAGAGAATGCACTGGTCATAGCAAACACCCTCTTCCAACAACACAAGAGAAGACTCTACACATGGACATCACCAGATGGTTGACACTGAAATCAGATTGATTATATTGTTTGCAGTCAAAGATAGAGAAGCTCTATACAGTCAGCATAAACAAGACCGGGAGCTGACTGTGGCTCAGATCATGAGCTCCTTATTGCCAAATTCAGACTGAAATTGAAGAAAGTGGAGAAAACCACTAGACCATTCAGGTCTGACCTAAATCAAATCCCTTATGACTATACAGTGGAAGTGAGAAATAGATTTAAGGGACTAGATCTGACAGACAGAGTGCCTGATGAACTATGGATGGAAGTTCGTGACATTGAACAGGAGACAGGAATCAAAACAATCCCCCCCAAAAAAATAAATGCAAAAAAGCAAAATGGCTGTCTGAGGAGGCCTTACAAATAGCTGTGAAAACAAGCGAAGTGACAAGCAAAGGAGAAAAGGAAAGATAGGCCCATTTGAATACAGAGTTCCAAAGAATAGCAAGGAGAGATAAGAAAGGCTTCCTCAGTGATCAATGCAAAGAAGTAGAGGAAAACAACAGAACAGTAAAGACTAGAGATCTCTTCAAGAAAATTAGAGATGCCAAGGGAACATTTCATGCAAGGATGGGCTCGATAAAGGCAGAAATGGTATGGACCTGACAGAAGCAGAAGATATTAAGAAGAGGTGGCAAGAATACACAGAAGAACTGTATAAAAAAGAGCTTATGACCCAGATAATCACGATGGTGTGATCACTCACCTAGAGCCAGACACCCTGGAATGTGAAGTCAAGTGGACCTTAGGAAGCATCACTATGAACAAAGCTAGTGGAGGTGATGGAATTCCAGTTGAGCTATTTCAAATCCTGAAAGATGATGCTGTGAAAGTGCTGCACTCAATATGCCAGCAAATTTGGAAGACTCAGCAGTGGCCACAGGACTGGAAAAGGTCAGTTTTCATTCCAATCGCAAAGAAAGGCAATGCCAAAGAATGTTCAAACTACCACACAATTGCACTCATCTCACACGCTAGTAAAGTAATGCTCAAAATTCTCCAAGCCAGGCTTCAGCAATACATGAACCGTGAACTTCTTGATGTTCAAGCTGGTTTTAGAAAAGGCAGAGGAACCAGAGATCAAATTGCCGACATCTGTTGGATCATAGAAAAAGCAAGAGAGTTCCAGAAAAACATCTATTTCTGCTTTATTGACTATGCCAAAGCCTTTGACTGTGTGGATCACAATAAACTGTGGAAAATTCTGAAAGAGATGGAAATACCAGACCACCTGACCTGCCTCTTGAGAAATCTGTATGCAGGTCAGGAAGCAACAGGTAGCAATCAGTCTGACATGGAACAACAGACTGGTTCCAAATAGGAAAAGGAGTACGTCAAGGCTGTATATTGTCACCCTGCTTATTTAACTTCTATGCAGAGTACATTATGAGAAATGCTGGGCTGGATGAAGCACAAGCTGGAATCAAGATTGCCAGGAGAAATATCAATAACCTCAGATATGCAGATGATACCACCCTTATGGCAGAAAGTGAAGAAGAACTAAAGAGCCTCTTGATGAAAGTGAAAGAGGAGAGTGAAAAAGTTGGCCTAAAGCTCAAAATTTAGAAAACTAAAATCATGGCATCCGGTCCCACCACTTCATGCCAAATAGATGGGGAAAGAGTGGAAACAGTGGCTGACTTTATTTTTCTGGGCTCCAAAATCACTGCAGATGGTGATTGCAGCCATGAAATTAAAAGACACTTACTCCTTGGATGGAAAGTTATGACCAACCTAGACAGCATATTAAAAAGCAGAGGCATTACTTTGTCAACAAAGGTCCGTCTAACCAGTGGTCATGTATGAATGTGAGAGTTGGACTATAAAAAAAGCTGAGCACCGAAGAATTGATGCTTTTGAACTGTGGTGTTGGAGAAGACTCTTGAGAGTCCCTTGGACTGCAAGGACATCCAACCAGTGCATCCTAAAGGAGATCAGCCCTGGGTGTTCATTGGAAGGACTGATGCTGAGACTGAAACTCCAATACTTTGGCCACCTCATGCAAAGAGCTGACACATTGGAAAAGACCTTGATGCTGGGAAAGACTGAGGACAGGAGGAGAAGGAGACGACAGAGGGTGAAATGGTTAGATGGCATCACCGACTCAATAGACATGGGTTTGGGTGGACTCCGGGAGTTGGTGATGGACAGGGATGCCTGGCATGCTGTGGTTCATGGGGTCGCAAAGAGATGGACACAACTGAGAGACTGAACTGAACTGAAATCAATAAAACATAGGCTCTACATATCCCTGTAACATTAATTTTTCCAAAAATAGGTAAAAGAACAAATACGTACATTTTATGAATGCTTGCTCAGTTGTTCAGTCGCGTCCAGCTCTTTGAGACCCCATAGATGGTAGGCTACCAGAATCCTTTGTTCATGGGAATTTTCCAGGCAAGAATACTGGAGTAGATTGCCATTTCCTTCTCCACATTTTATGAATACTATATGGAGGAAGACTCAGGAAGATTTGGGGAACACTGAGCATTCTTGATGGCTTGCCATGTGGATCAGCAGTAAAGAATTCACCTGCGGTGCAGGAGGCACAGGAGATGGGTTCGAGCACTGAGTCAGGAAGATCCCATGGAGGAAGATAGCAACCCATTCCAGTATTCTTGCCAGGAAAATCCCATGGACAGAGGAGCCTGGTGGGCTACAGTCCATAGGGTCACAAAGAATAGAACTTGACTCAGTGATTGATCACACATGCACAAGCATTGGTGATACATGTAGAAATTTTTGTATAAATGCTTTTTCAAAATTAGTTACAGGAATTTATACTAAATTCTGACAGTTTTAATCAAAGAAAAGCTATGAGTGAAAAATTAAAATATATTTGTGATATATTTATTCTAAATAAAATTGGATGGTATGAAGATTTAATTTCTATGAAAAAAACGAAAAATGTATACATAATAATACATAATAAATACATCCTCACAAGTAAAATTAAAATATATTTGTGATATTTTTATTCTAAATAAAATTGGATGGTATGAAGATTTAAATACTATGAAAAACCAAAAAATGTATACATAATAATACATAATAAATACATCCTCACAAGCACACCTGATGTTTTACTTTAAATGTAGTTATGACTTTTAAAGAAAATGGTTACATTATAAAAATGAATCTTAATTTTTAAAAATTAGATAATAATGCTTCTCCTGAAGGGATGAAGATGAATTCATATGTTCAAGTGTGTCTTTACTAGCGTTCTCATATTCCAAAGAGTTTAAGGCATTTAATATATAATAGATTAACCATTCAGTTCAGTTCAGTTCAGTCACTCAGTCGTGTCCGACTCTTGCGACCCCATGAGTCACAGCACACCAGGCCTCCCTGTCCATCACCAACTCCCGGAGTTCACTCAGACTCACGTCCATCGAGTCAGTGATGCCATCCAGCCATCTCATCCTCTGTCGTCCCCTTCTCCTCCTGCCCCCAATCCCTCCCAGCATCACAGTCTTTTCCAATGAGTCAACTCTTCACATGAGGTGGCCAAAGTACTGGAGTTTCAGCTTTAGCATCATCCCTTCCAAAGAACACCCAGGGCTGATCTCCTTCAGAATGGGCTGGTTGGATCTCCTTGCAGTCCAAGGGACTCTCAAGAGTCTTCTCCAACACCACAGTTCAAAAGCATCAATTCTTCGGCACTCAGCCTTCTTCACAATTCAACTCTCACATCCATACATGACCACAGGAAAAACCATAGCCTTGACTAGATGGACCTTTGTTGGCAAAGTAATGTCTCTGCTTTTGAATATGCTATCTAGGTTGGTCATAACTTTTCTTCCAAGGAGTAAGCGTCTTTTAATTTCATGGCTGCAGTCACCATCTGCAGTGATTTTGGAGCCCCAAAAAATAAAGTCTAACACTGTTTCCCCATCTATTTCCCATGAAGTGATGGGACCAAATGCCATGATCTTCATTTTCTGAATGTTGAACTTTAAGCCAACTTTTTCACTCTCCACTTTCACTTTCATCAAGAGGCTTTTTAGTTCCTCTTCACTTTCTGCCATAAGGGTGGTGTCATCTGCATATCTGAGGTTATTGATATTTCTTCCAGCAATCCTGATTCCAGCTTGTGCTTCTTCCAGCCCAGTGTTTCTCATGATGTACTCTGCATAGAAATTAAATAAGCAGGGTGACAATATACAGCCTTGACGTACTCCTTTTCCTATTTGGAACCAGTCTGTTGTTCCATGTCCAGTTCGAAATGTTGCTTCCTGACCTGCATATAGGTTTCTCAAGAGGCAGGTCAGATGGTCTGGTATTCCCATCTCTTTCAGAATTTCCCACAGTTTATTGTGATCCACACAGTCAAAGGCTTTGGCATAGTCAATAAAGCAGAAATAGATGTTTTTCTGGAACTCTCTTGCTTTTTCCATGATCCAGCAGATGTTGGCAATTTGATCTCTGGTTCCTCTGCCTTTTCTAAAACTAGCTTGAACATCTGGAAGCTCATGGTTCACTTAATGCTGAAAAGCCTGGCTTGGAGAATTTTGAGCATTACTTTACTAGCGTGTGAGATGAGTGCAACTGTGCGGTAGTTTGAGCATTCTTTGGCATTGCCTTTCTTTGGGATTGGAATGAAGATTAATCATACATATTCTAAAAACCCTTTGAAAATGCTGGCTCTACCCAAAAGGTTTTTTTTTTTTTTTAAACAGTGGATTGAATTCTCATTATGATTTTTTTTCAATCATTAACAGGTGCCTGGTATTGAATACGACAGTGATTCTACCATTGTCCTTACAGCCTGGTGAATCATTTCCTAAATAATTACTTAAATGGAATTATGATAAATAATTTAAAGGACAAGTACAGGCACCTTAAGACTGGTGCAATAAGGCATTCATCTCTTTATGTGGACAATCCAGGGAGGTCAGGCTGGCTTTTCTTGAGGTCAGTTTGTGTTCTGGAGGATGGAGGGGTCTGTGTCTAGTATCACCTAGAAAGCTCTTACAGGTGAGCAAGCAAGCAGGTGGTGGAGCAGAAGGATGGAGGAGAGTAATAGATGGATCAAATCCACCTATTTGGAGCTACATCAGTTGGACTTGGGGACTGGATGTGAAAGAGAAGTGAGAGAGGCAAGTATGGAAGGCAAGTTCTAGGTTCCCAACAAGAGCTCTAGCAGGATGGTGCGTGGGTCTACAGAGTTGAGGTGCTGGAAAAGGCCCCAGTTTTGGTGGGAGGGCCCTAAATGTGGTGTTGCTGTGCTAAATTCACATGCTGGGGAGAGCAGAGTGGGTGTACCAGGCAGGCATTTGGATGTGTGGACCTACAAGCTCAAATATAAATTGAATAAAACTTTTGTCATCACTGGCCTGGAGAATCCAAAGTCCAAGGTATAATACAAGATCATGGCAGGAGAACGGGGAGAAAATGGGCCTAAACCCTCACATTGAAAGGCGTTATAGGGAAGGAGGAAGCAGCCAGAGAGACTGAGAAGCCTCCAGAGGGGTAACAACTAACCATCAATCCCAAAGACTTTAAACAGCAGCGGTATCAACATTCTGGGTTTTGTGTTGAGAATTTATGTGTAATAGTAATTATCTGTGAGAATCGGGAGATTCAGATTAGTGCACCTGGGACTTCCTGCACATTTTGTAGAATTGAAAAAAAAAGGTTATTTTTTCTACCACTTGAATACTTTTCATGAGAAAGTATTAAATAATGTCTATGAGGCTAAAAATTAAGTGGTATGAATAGATAAATGTTGAAGCTGATGTCATAACCAGGTGTTTTTTCAGAGGAAAACTACAGAGCCACTCTCAACCAAAAATGCTGTTGCATTTATAGAGTTTAAATACATGAAGAGGCATTTTTTTCTGCCTGTAAATATTGTTACCATTTATTGATGGCAGCTTGATTAAAAAAAAAAAAAAAAAGACATGGTTCCAACCAAATGAGAGTCATCCCTGGAAGTGATCGCTGGTTAAGAGTCTTTCTTTTCTTTTGTCTTGTTAACTCTGAAGATAAACCAGTCAAAGAAGGACAGTTCACCATTATTAACGTGTTATATAGTCTAAGCTTGGAAGAGCTCAGATCACTTTAAAAGTTTTTGTATAATCAATAAAATTAGTATTAATTTTCACAGCATTCTTTGTAAGGCAGGCATGTTTGAAGCAATCTACTAATATGTGTCCCCCTTTTTTTTTTTTGTAGGGTTCCCTGGGGATACAAGGCCCCCAAGGTCCACCTGGAAAAGAGGGTCAGAGGGTAAGTTAACTCGGAACAACTGGCAGGCATACTAACTCAGAGGTTACTTATTTCTGAACACTTACAAAAATAAATTGGAATACAGCAGGCAAATGGGCAGTGGGAGAGTATCAACTATCTGAAAGCTGAAATTTGAGATTTTGACAGAGCTTTTACAATCCAGAAAATTCTATATATTTTCCAGATTGGCAGCACAAGTGTGGAAATACTGTTTGGGTGAAATGAATTAGCTGTAATTTGATCTGGAACACATGATCCTGTTTGGGGGGTTTTGAGTTAAGCTCATCTTTGCTGATTTAAGTTTAATGAGTTATCTTTGCAGAGTTTTAGCCTGTTCATGAATTCTGGAAAGATTGTGGATTTTAAGTGCATTCTTTAGCCAAATTAAATTATTGACATTAGTGATTCTTTGTAGTTAACTTTTCCTACCTTTGAGATATATATGTATCATGTAAACACATTGTACTTGCCGAGGGAGTATAGCAGTCACCTTCCAGTTCAGTTAGGCTTACTGGCTCCCAGTAAAAGGAAGCCCTGCAGTGAGACTTGGTCAGCCCTCCATGAACACTCTCTGCAGTGGGGTACCCCATTCCTATGGTTAACCGTTATTAACTATTTTCAAATCATGCTAAAGATTCCAAACATTTAGTATGTGCTTTCTTATATGAGTAGTATTTTTAACTTTTGTTACCTTATAGATGAGAATTGTGTGACTCATGGAGTGTAGATGCCTTGCCTAAAGTTATAGAACTAATGAAAAATCAAGCTTGGACTTGAATTTGGGCTTTCTGACTTTGGATTTCATGTTCTCTTTTACTGTCTCAGCATGTTAACCCCAGAACTCTTTCTTAGTCATTTAAATTTATTATTCCCTGTTCTGCCCCCTGGCAAATAAGTCTGTTGCCTCAGATATATGAGTCCTTCAAATATTTGAAGACCTATGGTATTTTTACCAAGGTTTGCCTTTTGTCAGATTGATAATAAAATCCACATTCTCTAAGCTCTTCCTCTTGTCTTGATTACTGACTACCTAACATGCCAATGGTCTTTCCCAGAAAACACTCATGAACCTTCTGAAGGTGTCAGTAATGGAACTGGAGGTATATATGGTATTTAGGGCAGAGTTAAGTGTGGCAAATATGCCCTGTGCCTATGACCACAGGCTTCTATTGCAACCTAAGATGAGCCAATGCTCCTGTGAATGGCGTCACACTTTGTTTTTCCTAACTCCTTCTACTACAGCAGCTCTCTTTTTTACAATTTGTTTTCCAGAGTTACAATTAAAGGTTTATTAGGAAAAAAATGAACTAGATGACATTGAAATTTGTTCAGTTAAAAAAATTCTGTGTTCAGTTCTTTTTCCCAGTGGCTATTTCAGTGAACATAATAGGGCTTAATAAGTTTGGACGATGAAAAAAAAAAACAGAAGAAAAATTTTGTGAATAATAGCTAACATTTATGGGCTACCTATTTCTAATTTCATTTGTTTCTCACAATAGCTCTGTGAGGTAGATTCTACTACAGTGCTCACAGGGAAGCGGAGTTTGTTCAGGAGCCTGAATAGAACACATTCCTATTAAGTGGATTATATGGATATTTTAAAACTATTTACAAAGTAGTCACATTTGGGTTCTACTCTCAACACCTATGTGTATAATTATAGTTTCCTCTTTTTAGCTCTCCAGCTCATTATCCAAGAGTTCATTACTCCACCTGATCAAAGTTTTAAATAGTCTAGAGAAAAAATTGAAGATTACTTCCCTAGATCTGTGCTTTTGAGGCTGTTTTAAGCATTTTACCCACTGGAGGCAGAGGACTAGATGAAATGACCTTGTGTAGTTAATGCCTAAGCTTCTTATTTTCTCACAGTCGTGGCCAAGATGATTGTTGCATCTAGGAACATATTTCTTAATTAACTTCTATCTTAAGCATCCAGGGTACATTTTGCTCATAGTAACTACCCCTTCATGGAAACTGAGTGATCAGTTATACCCCCTAGTTAATATACAAGAAACAAAATAATTAAGGAACACATAACAAAATATGTAAGGAACACATGCAACTCAGTAGCAAAACATGCAATAACCCAGTTTTCAACCGGACTTCTCAGAAGACAACATACGACATACAAATGACCAATGGCTATATGAAAAAGTGCTCAATGTAGCTAATCATTAAGGAAAACTAATCAAAACCGCAGTATCACCCCACACTTGCTAGAATGGCCAGTATCAGAAAGACAAGAGATAAGCATTGACAAAGTTATGGAGAAGAGGGGACCCAGGCTCCCTGCTGGTGGGAATGTAAATTGGTGTAGCCACCATGGAGAACAGTATGGAGGTTCCTCCAAAAAGTAGAACTACCTTATGAGCCACAGTGTCACTTGTGGGTGCATGTCTAAAGGAATGAAACCAGTATTTTGAAGAAATATACATACCCCCATGATATAGAAGCAACCTAAATATCTATTGACAGGTGAATGAATAAAGAAAATACAGTTAAATACACACATTCAGTGGAATATTATTTCAGCCTCAATAAAGAAGGAAATCTTGCCATTTGTAACAAAATGGATGAACCTGGAGGACATTATGCTAAATGAAATAAGCCAGTCATGGAAAGATAGATGCTCACTTATATGTGGAATCTTAAAATATAAAAATCCATAGAAACAGAGAGTAGAGTGGTGATTACTATAGGATGGGGGAGAGGGAAGATGTGGATCACAGGGTACAAAGTTTTAGGTATACAAGATGAAGAAGTTCTGGGGACCTAATGCACAGCAATGAGAGTGTAATTAATACTGTGTTGTATACTTGAAATTTGATGAAAGAGTAGGTCTTAGGGGTTTCCACCACAAAGAGGTAACTATTTGTGAGCAGATGGATCTGTTAATTAGCTTGATTATTGTAACTATTTCACGATGTGTTACGTATATCAGATCAAGTTGTATACCTTCAATATGTGCAGTTTTAATTTTCAACAATGACTCAATAAAGTAGAATGATAATAAAACTAAGAAACAGAGTTTTAATTTCAACTCCAGAAAGTAGCTTATAGTCCCTGGGTGGTTTGAGATGGAAATTATGGAGCTAAGTGGGTGAAGGTAGGCAGAGTGTCTGACTTCCTCCCTCGGAAGCAGCAGTTTTTTTGTGTTTTGTTTTTTTTTTAATTTGTGTGGTAAGAACACTTAACCATGAGGTCTACTGTCTTAACAAATTTCAATATACAATGAAATTGTACTTCTTTTTAAAAAATAAAGTATAGTTGATTTGCAATGTCAGGTTAATTATTGCTGTACAGCAAAGTGACTCAGTTATATAGGCATTCCTTTTTAATATTCTTTTCCATTATGGCTTATCATAGAATATTAAATATAGTTCCCTGTGCTATAGCGTAGGAGCTTGTCATTTATCCATTCTATATATAAAAGCTTGCATCTGCTAACCCCAACCTACCTCTCTATAGCTCCCCCAACCCCCTCCCCCTTGCAACCACAAGCCTGTTCTCTATATCCCTGAGTCTGCTTCTGTCTACAGTGAAACTGCACTTCCAACTTGGGCTGACATGTGGTCATTTCAGGGCACCGCCTCCTTTATTTTAATTGAAAACTTCTTCCCAGTCAGATCTTTGCCTGTCCTACAACTGTGCAGTGGCCTTTCTGAATCACAGAGTAAGAACTGATCCTTGTCATCATTAAATTTCACCTTCTGGGTTTTAGTTTCTAACACCATTCTGTTAGGTGTTTCTCAGTGAAATAGCTCTACTGCTGCTGCTACTAAGTCGCTTCAGTCGTGTCTGACTCTATGTGACCCCATAGACGGCAGCCCACCAGGCTCCCCCGTCCCTGGGATTCTCCAGGCAAGAACACTGGAGTGGGTTGCTATTTCCTTCTCCAGTGCATGAAAGTGAAAAGTGAAAGTGAAGTCGCTCAGTTGTGTCCGACTCTTAGCGACCCCATGGACTGCAGCCTACCAGGCTCTTCCATCCATGGGATTTTCCAGGCAAGAGTACCGGAGTAGGGTGCCATTGCCTTCTCCAATAGCTCTACACCACCTTAAATTTTGATAAGCCTACCCTCTGAGTCTTCATTCACATCACTAATGAATCCTGAGCAGGACAGGCCTGACTCCTTGTAACACCTTGTCTACCACTGATGTTCGTGTGGCGTGATACAAATCATGTACAAATACATTTGACCTCTCCTTCCTTCCCACCCACAATTTCTTAATCTGTCTTGTAAGATAATTATGAGAGTCTTTGTCAGACTAGCTGAAATGAAAAATATTCAAATGAGGTTCTTTAAAAATAATGATGCTTCAAATTGAAATTGTACCCTAGCAAAGCTTACATTTCAGAAGAAGGTGACTTAACCAGTAATTCAAGCTTATGTATTCTTCATGATAATTATGAAGGAACATATTCAAATTATAAAGTTCAACCACTATATTATGCAAATTTACTCCATTTATAAATATGTATAGTCCAGGTAATTTTATATTACTTTTTATTCTATCTTATCAAGAGTAACAGTGTCAGAAACTAAAGAAAGTAGTAGAATTTTACAGATAATGTTAGGCAAGCTTTATTATTATTACTATTGCTTTTTTACAAATGCCATGTAGTTAAAGGAAGACATTTAGGTCAGGTATTATTGATGTTATTCACATTTACAAATGATTATTTCCAAATGTGCTCAGTGATTTCATTCTGCTTTTCAGTTACTTGAAGGGGAAGCACATTAAAGAAACAAGTATTCTTAAATATTTTCATTTAGGCCCAACTTACTGCCACTATTTCTTCTCTGCTCAAGAGTTAAGCAGCACACAGCTCTTTCGGACACACAAATGTACATGTCTGTGTATGAGTATGTGTGTGTACATACTCACAAGCAGATGCACACACTGAAAGCTAAGACCAATAATATTTCCTTTTTCTGAAATTTGCAATAGAAAACAACAGAAAAATCTAGGAATTTAACATTCTTCTATTAACCTATTCTCAAGAAAATCCGTATTTTTTTTACAGGTGTTTGATCAGGAAGGAGTTGACTATCACTAAGTTTATTGAAATGAAATATATAATATGTGCAAGTTTATGTACCTTACTCCTTCCTAGGTATAATGTCTTTAAGGAAAGTGGAAGAAATCATTGATTTGTTAGTTTTTCTCAATGATTAAAAATAGAGTATCTTCTATTCTACAATATCAAACATGAGTGTCAAATGTAAACATACCTTAAAAAAATTATGTTTCTATAAAGCATCATAGAAAAATGTTAATAATACTACTGTTATTTCTATTAAGGCATAAGGACTCTGATAAATTCCTTTTATTTTTCTGTTTAACCCTTTATGTAGTTTTCTATATGCACAGTAAGAACATTATTTTTTCACAAGTACCACACCAAAAATTCTGTTTAAATTTTCATTAATTGACTTTATCTTCTTCACTGTCTTAGAAGCTACTAAATTTCAGATTCTGTGTTCATTTAATAAAACATAGTAGCAGTGTACTTCTTGTACTTAAAAGCTGCTGCTAACCTTAACAATGTTTGGTAGTGATGTATATCTGAGATTTGTGGTTTTCTATTTTTGTTTAACCTCCTTATTTCTTCTTTGAATCTTTTATAGGCCATTATTTTTTCCCTCTGTTATCTTTTTGAAGTCCTATAAGTAAAACATTTGACTGACACCTGTTTGGGTCTAACATCTTTTATAGATTAACACAGTTTTTAAAATTCAACTAATGTTGAATATTGACCCTAAGCCTCAGATGAAGGTTTATCAGGGAGTAGTAGAGAAGGGCATGCTGGGGACACTTGTCTGGAGACCAAGGAGATGTCCAGCCATGATGACAGAGAAGGCCCAGGAGGATGACCAGGATGCTGCAGGGCCAGGAAGTAAGCAGAAGAGAGTTTCAGGGTAAATAGAGGGTTCAGCAGCATTAAAATGGGGAGCAAAGTTGGGGGAGAGATACTGGTTAAAAGAAGAGGTGATTGGAGCTGGTGCCAACTGAGAGAGAAGGTTTGGTTGAATAAATGGGAGAGCATTGGAAACAAAACTTGCAAGAAAAGATAAGAGGTAATTAGGGTGTACATTGTGAGTAAGGAGAGGCAGCAATGGGGAATCTGGGGGTCGGGGGGAGAAAAGGTTAGGAACTGCATGGGAGCCCAAGGAGATGTCTTAGTGAAAAGGGGAATATTTCAGATGGCTGAGCACGTCTGTGAAAGTTTACAGGAAAGACCTCAAAAGAACTGGCATTTGTACAAATTCCCTTTAACATATAGATTCCTTATGCTTCCCTGGTGGCTTAGCTGGTAAAGAATCCACCTGCAATGTGGGAGCCCTGGGTTCGATCCCTGGGTTGGGAAGATCCCCTGGAGAAGGCAATGGCTACCCACTCTGGTATTCTGGCCTGGAGAATTCCATGGACGGATAGTCCAAGGGGTCACAAAGAGTGAGACGCAACTGAGAGACTTTCACTTTTATTTTTCTTAATAACATTTCCAAAACATAAAAAATAATTATCATTTTATGTGTCCTTGGATTTCTCCTTACAGTCACATTAAGTGCATGTCTGAACAACCTCTTGGTTTGAAACAACCAGGGCCTGTTGTTAGTCGCTCTAGGTCTCTGAAAGAACATTTATTGGTGAATCAGCTAAGGACTGCCCCAAACATGAGATTGTTTGGATGGACCTAGGTGATACCACACCCTTACTGTCTCTGCTGCTGGATCCTAATTTCAATCCTGAGTAGAGAATTTATATTTTAAATGCCATATAAGTCACCTTCTTGGAGAAGGAAATGGCAACCCACTCTAGTATTCTTGCCTGGAGAATCCCATGAAGAGAGGAGCCTGGTGGGCTACAGTCTATGGGGTCACAAAAAGTCAGACACAACTAAGGAGTATGTCAAGGCTGTATCTTGTCACCCTGCTTATTTAACTTACACGCAGAGTACATCATGAGAAACGCTGGGCTGGAGGAAGTACAAGCTGGAATCAAGATTGCGGGGAGAAATAGCAATAACCTCAGATATGCAGATGACACCACCCTTATGGCAGAAAGTGAAGAACTAAAGAGCCTCTTGATGAAAGTGAAAGAGGAGAGTGAAAAAGTTGGCTTAAAGGTCAACATTCAGAAAACGAAGATCATGGCGTCTGGTCCCATCACTTCATGACAAATATTGGGGAAACATTGGAAACAGTGACAGACTTCGCTTTTTGGGGCTCCAAAATCACTTCAGATGGTGACTGCAGCCATGAAATTAAAAGACACTTGCTCCTTGGAAGAAAAGGTATGACCAACCTAGACAGCATATTAAAAAGCAGAAACATTACTTTGCCAACAAAGGTCCATCTAGTCAAAACTTTGGTTTTTCCAGTGGTCATGTATGGATGTGTTGTTGTTTAGTCATAGTCATGTCTGATTCTTTTGTGACCCCATGGACTGCAGCCTGCTAGGCTCCCCTGTCCATGGGATTTCCCAGGCAAGAATACTGGAGTTGGTTGCCATTTCTTTCTCCAGGGGAACTTCCTGACCCAGAGACTGAACCCAGGTCTCTTGCATCCCCTGCATTGGCAGACGGATTCCTTACCACTGAACCACAAAAAAAGCCCTCGGATGTGAGAGCTGGACTATAAAGAAAGTTGAGCACTGAAGAATTGATGCTTTTGAACTGTGGTGTTGGAGAAGACTCTTGAGAGTCCTTGGACTGCACGGAGATCCAACCAGTCCATCCTAAAGAAGATCAGTCCTGGGTGTTCACTGGAAATACTGATGCTGAAGCTGAACCTCCAAAACTTTGGCCACCTGATGTGAAGAACTGACTCATTGGAAAAGATCCTGATGCTGGGAAAGACTAAAGGAAGGAAGAGAAGGGGACAACAGAAGATGAGATGGTTGGATGGCATCACCAACTCAATGGACATGTGTTTGAGCAAGCTCCAGGAGTTGGTGATGGACAGGTGAGCCTAGTGCATTGTAGTCCATGGGGCCGCAAAGAGTCGGACACGACTGAGAAACTGAACTGAAGTGACTAAAGCAAGTCACCTTCTGTCTTGCTCTCAGTTTAGCTTCTCTGCCTGTGCCTATCTAGTTTTTTTTTTTTTTTAATCCCCTCCAGGCAGCCATCCCTTTAATTCTCTCCTTTTAACCTTCTGCAGATTTTACTTTTTACTCTCCCTTGAAGTGCTTGCTCCAAGCCACCTTGCAGCCTGCATCTGGGGTCAAGGTTCCTTGTGTCCTAAATAGCATGGAGGATTCACCCTCCATATAAACACAAAGGGAAAGCATGTTTGTTTTTTTTTTGGCTTGTACCCATGTATAAATATGTAAACATACATGTGAATGACAACTGAGAGGTTTTGCATCCTGTAACTAGGGGTTCATGTTTATTGCACATGTTAAACTTCTGGCATTCAGATGACACGTTTTTCCATTTACTTCCTGTGGCGTTTCCTGAAGATTTCTCCTTAAGGATTACCTTGAGAGTTTTAGAGAGATACCCATCTTTGAGCCTGTCTTCCATCTAGATGGGAAACTGGGCAAGTGTGTACCCTGTGCAGGCTCAGAAAGCTATGCCTCTTTCCCCTAAAAGCTTCTGTGAATGCACAAAACTAACATGAGGCACAGAGGGTGGAATCCATCAAATCTCCACATGTCCCAGCACTCCTGTTTGCAGGGCTCCATAGATGACTTTGGGGAACTGTTACTATTGTTCCAGTACCTAATATTGCCAACTTTGCCTTTACCTGACTTTCTTTCCAGAAACTCACCTTCCTGGAGAAGGAAATGGCAACCCACTCCAGTGTTCTTGCCTAGAGAATCCCAGGGACAGAGGAGTCTGGTGGGCTGCCATCTGTGGGGTCGCACAGAGTCGGACACGACTGAAGCGACTTAGCAGCAGCAGCAGTTATCTGCAGTTTACCTGCAAGACTATCAAAATTAACACTTATAAAAGGTCAATAATTGAGAAAACATTTATTGAGTTAAATTAATATTGGTGAGAAAATATACTGTGATATGAACTCTACAATATAATAAATCATATGTTGGTTTATTTTGGTTTTTAATTGAAATGTAGTTGGTATTATATCAGTTTCCATTATACATTGTGGTGATTTGACATTTTAATAGCTCATAGTCCATTTAAGTTATTACAGAATAAAGGCTGTATTCCCCTGTACTGTATAATATATCCTTATTGCTTATTATTTTATTCATTATAGCTTGTATCCCTTAATCCTATATCCCAGTCTTGTGATTCCTCCCATCCTTCTCCTCACTGGTAACCACTAGTTTTTTCTCTGTACCTGTGAGTCTGTTTCTGTTTTGTTATATTCATTTGTTTCTTTTATATTTTGGATTCTGCATATAAGTGATAACATACAATATTTGGCTTTCTCTGTACTATTTATTTCACTAGGCATAATACTCTTCATCTACATTGCTGCAAATGGCAGAATTAAATTCATTTTATGGTTATAAATTCCAATTTATATGTGTAATATATATCACATCTACTTTATCTGTTCATCTGTTGATGGACACTTAGGTTGCTTCCATATCTTAGCCATTGTAAATAATCCTGTTATGAACATCACAGTGCACATATCTTTTCAAATTAGTGTTTTCATATTTTCTTTAACTATATATCCAGGAGTGAAATTGTGAGATCATATGGCAGCTCTGTTTTTAATATTTTGAGGAGCCTCAATACTGTTTTCCACAGTGACTGAACCAGTTTACCTACCCGCCATCAGTAGATAAGGCTTCCATTTTCTCTGCATTTTGCCAGCATTTGTTATTTTTTGGCTTTTTGATGATAGCTCTTCTAACAGGTGTGAGGTGGTATTTCTTTGCTTTTGCCTTTCTGTGATGATTACATCTTTGCATGTGCCTATTTGCCAACTCTATGTCTTCTTTAGAAAAATATCTATTCAGGTCTTCTGCCCATTTTTAAATTGGATTTTGTGGGGGGGGTGTTGACATTTAGTTGCATGAGCTGTATATCTATTTTGGATATTACCCCATTATCAGTCATATTATTTGCAAATATTTTCTCCATCCAGTAGGTTGCACTTTTGTCAATGGTTTTCTCTGATGTGCAAAAGCTTCTAAGTTTAATTAGGTCACATTTATTTTAGTATTTGTTTCCTTTCCTTAGGAGACAGATCAAAAAATGTATATTGCTATATTATGTCAAAGAGTATTCTACTGTTCTCTTCTAGAAGTTTTATGGTCTTCAGGCTTGAAGACTTACAATTAGATCTTTAATACATTTTGAGTTTATTTTTGTGTACTGTATATGAATAAGTTCTGTGTCATTTTTTACATGTAGATGTTCAGTTTTCCCAGCAACACTTACTGAAAAGACAATCTTTTCTCCATTGCATACTCTTGCCTCCTTTGTCATTGATTAATTGACCATGAGAGGGTGGGTTTATTTCTGGGCTGTCTGTTCTGTTCTATTGATCTGTGTGTGTGTTTTTGTACCAATACCATCATGCTGTTTTCATGACTGAAGCTTTGCAGTATAGTGTGAAGTCAGGGAACATAGTAATTCCGGGTTTGTACTTTTTTCTCAAAAGTGCTATAACAATTAAGGGTCTTTTGTGGGTCCATGTAAATTTTAGGGTTATCTGTTCTACTTCTGTGAAAAATATCATGGATATTTTGATAGGGATTATATTAAATCTGTAGATTTTGGGGATAGTATCAACATTTTAACAATATTAACTCTTTCAGTTAAAGAACATGAAATATCTTTCCATTTCTTGGTATCATTTTCTGCATCTATTGAGAGCATCATGTGATTTTATTCTTCAGTTTGTTAATATAGTGTGTCACATTGACTGATTTGTGAGTACTGAGCTATCATTGACTCATTGGAATAAATAACACTTGAGCATAGTGTATGATTCTTTTTTATATTTTGTGGAATTGATTTGCCAATGTTTTATTGAGAATTTTTTACATTTATAGTCATCACAGATATTGGCATGTGATTTTTTTTGTAGTGTCTTTGTCTGGTTTTGATATCAGAGTAATGCTGGGCTCATAGAATGAATCTGGGAGTGTTCCCTCCTCTTCAGTTTTCACAATGGTGGAAGGAGATGGCTGTTGCCTCCTCTTTATATGTTTGGTAGAATGCCCCTGTGAAGCCATCCAGTCCTGGACTTTTGTTTGCTGAGAGTTTCTTTTTTATTACAAATTCAGCTTTACTACTAATAATCAGTCTGTGCAGGAGACCCAGGTTTGATTATTGAGTTGGGAAGATCCCCTGGAGGAGGGCATGGCAACTCACTCCAGTATTCTTGCCTGGAGAATCCCATGGACAGAGGAGCCTGGGGTCCATAGGGTCTCAAAGAGTCGGACATGACTGAAGTGACTTAGCACTCAGTGATCAGTCTATTCATATTGTCTATTTCTTTCTTATTCAGTCTTTGAAGATTGTATTTTTCTAGAAATTTGTCCATTTCCTCTAAGTTGTCCAATTTGCTGGTACATAACTGTTTACAGTATTCTCAAGACTTTTTGTATCTCTATGATATCAGCTGTTTTTCTCTTCTTTTATTTATTTCATTTGAATCTTTTCTTTTTGATGAACCTGGTTAAAGTTTTATCAATTTTGCTTATCTTTAAAAAAAAAAAACAGTTCTTGGCTTCATAGATCTTTTCTATTGACTGTTGGTCTCTATTTTATTTATTTCCTCTTTGATCTTTGTTCTTTCCAGCTTTCTTCTGACTCTGAGTTTTGTTTGTTCTTCTTCTAATTCCTTTAGATAGTGGATTAGGTTATTTGAGACTTTTCCTATTTATTGAAGTAGGCCTGTATTGCATCCCATAGATTTTGGAGTCTTGTGTTTCCATTTTCATTTCCCTTGAGGTATTTTCCTATTTTCTCTTTTATTTCTTCATTGACACTTTGGTTTTTTACTAGCATGTTTGTTCTCTGCTTGTTTGTATTCCTCCCTTTTTGCTCCCTGTAATTGATTTCTAGTTTCATACCATTGTGGTTGCAAAATTATACTCCTTATAATTTCTATGCTTTCAATTTATTTAGATTTGTTTTGTAGCCTTGCATGTGATCCATCCTAGAGAAGTCTCATGTGCTCTTGAGAAGAATGTTTGCTCATCTGCTTTTGGGTAAAATGTCCTCTAGATATCTATAAATCCATTTGGCTTATTGTGGACCAAGGCTGCCATGTTGATTTTCTGTCTGGATGAGCTGCCTATTGATGTAAGTAGGCTATTAACGTCCTCTACTATTATTTTGTTTTTGTCAGTTTCTTCCTTTATGTCTGTTAATATTTGCTTTATATATTTAGTGCCCCTATTTTGGTTGCTTATATATTGACAAGTGATATCCTCTTCTTGTATTGATCCCTTTATCATTATACAGTGTCCTTGTTGTCTTTCATTATAGACTTTGCTCTAAAGTCTATTTTATCTGACATGAATATTGATATCCTTGCTTTCTTGTCATTTCTAATTGCATGAAATATCTTCTCCCATCTCCTCATTTTCAGTCTATATTTTTTCAGCTCTGAAGTAAGTCTCTTGTAAGCACCATATAGATGGGTCTTGCTTCCAATCTAACCAGCCACCCTGTGTGTTTATTGGAGTATTTAGTGCATTGACATTTAAAATGACTATTGATAGGTATGTACTTATTGCCATTCTGTTATTTGTTTTCTCATTGTTTTGTCATTTTCTCAGTTCTTTTCTTCTTCCTCTAGTTTCTTCTCTTCTGGTTTGATAATTGCCTTTAGTGGTATGCCTGTGTTCCAAGTTTTTGTATGTCTATTGTATGTTCCTTTTGTTTGTCTGTTTCATGGAGTTTTTAACCCTTGGTCTCACCCTAGGTGGAAAGGACAGGTAGAGACGATCCTTCCCACGCTTCACTTACTGTGGGCAGTGTCTCTCGGTGTTTTCCCCTGAGATTCCTCACCTTGTGTCTTCCCTGGGGCACTGGAGGGCAAGGAGGCCGGAGATGATGCTCCCTAAACTTTGCTAGCTGTGGGCAGCTCCTTCCAGCTGGTTTCACAGAATGTCTCACCCCGGTTAGAGATGATGAAAAGCCCCTTAGTCCATGCCTCTTGGGCTTCCCTTGCGCCTTCCTTCCCATCCCAGTTCTCTGTAGGATCTGAGAGTGGGATGGCAGGCATGCCAGGCCACTGGGATTTGCCTTCCTGGAACTACAGCAGGTGCAGACAGAGACAGTGGTGGAGGACTCAGGCCTGACATGGATTGTGGGGTTCAGGCCATGGGGTTCAGGGTGCAGGTATATTGTAGGTTCTTAATTTGTGGTCACTATGAGGTTTACATATGTTGACCTATAACTGTATCTATGTGTTTTTAACTGATAATCATTTAAGTTTAAACATATTCTAAAAGGCATTTTTTAATTCTCCTTTCTCATTTTTTACTTCCCTTTCCCATGTTTGTGTTAGTTACAGCTGACTTTAAAGTTTTTGTCTTTTAATGCTCATACTTGCCTCCTTAAGTGCTGATCCATGTGTGCTCTGCTCCTTCAGTCATATCTGACTCTTTGTAACCCCATGGACTGTAGCCCACCAGGTTCCTTTGTCCATGGAATTCTCCAGGCAAGAGTACTGGTATGGGTTGCCCTTTCCTTCTCTAGGGGACCTTCCTGGACCAGGGATCGAATCTGGGTCTCCCACATTGCAGGCAGATTCTTTACCATCTGAGCCACCAGGGAAGCCATAGCATTTACCATATGTTTACTAGTGGGATTTTCCTCTCTTCTAAATTCTTACTTCTTGTTGTAGTCTTTTCCACTTAGAGAAGACCTTCTAATGTTTCTTGTAGAGTCGGTTTAGTTTTGACCAAATTTTTTAGTGTTTTGCTCATCTTAGAAGTTTATCTCTCCTTTAATTCTGAATTTTCCTTTAATTCAGTCCATGGGGTTTCAAAGAGTCAGAAACGACTGAGCGATTGACCAAAAACAACAAAATTCTGAATGATAACCTTGCTGGGTAGGGTATTTTAGATTGTAGATTTTTCCCTTTCAAATCTTCAAATATATCATGCCACTCCCTTCTGGTTGGAAAGTTTCTGAAGAAAAATCAGCTGATAGTCTTAGGATTGCTCCCCACGGCTCTTTGTCTCTTTCTTGTTGCCTTTAAAATTCTATTTATCTGTAACTTTTGCCATTTTAATTGCGTAGATTGGTGTGAGTCTCTGGCTTCATCTTGTTTGTGCCTCTCTATGCTTCCCATATCTAAAAACTCTCTTTCCTTCTTCATCTTTGGGAAGTTTTTAGTCATCATGTCAGCAAATATATTTTTGACCCCTTTTTCTATCCCTCCTTTCCTTCTGGGACCCCTATAATGTGAATGTTAGTATGCTTGATGTTGTTACATAGATCTCTTAAACTGTGCTTTTTTAAACATATGTCTCTTTTTGCTCTTCTATTTGAGTGATCTTCATTATTCTGTCTTCCAGATAAGTTATGTGATCTTCCTTATCACCTAGTCTGTTATTCATTCCTTCTAGTGTGTTTTTCATTCAGTTATTGAATTATTTACTTCTGTCTGATTATTTATTGTATTTTCTAGTTCCTTGTTAGAATTCTTACTGTGTTCAATTATTATTTCCTTTAATTTAGTTAGCATTTTTATTGCTAATGCTTTGATTTATCTGGTAAGCTTTTATTTCTGTTTCATTATATATATGTACACATATGTGTGTATATATATGTGTATATATTACGGGTTTTATCTTCCTCTCTCAATTGAGACAAATCCCTGTAGCTTCTCATTTTGTCTCTCTCTATGAAATTAGGTGAAACAACTACCTATGATGGTCTTGGGGAAATGTCCTTATGTGGGAGTGTCCCTGTGTAGTCTGCAAGTACCCTGTGACTTTGGTGGGGCTGCTGGATTGATGTGGACAAAAGCTGTGTCTTGCCTCAGGGTACGATGACAGTCATTAGCTTGATAGGCGGAGGGGCTTCAGATGGTGGGGCTGGAGTCAGAACCAGGTTTGAACATGTGTGTCCTCTCTGCTCAGTGATCTTCATTACCCTATCGGGGGTGGAGTCAGGTCTCAAGCTGCTAGAGCAGGAGCCTTGAGGTTAGGTCCCTTCCAGGGTGCACTGTCTCCACTCCCAAGAACCAACAGCCTCACCCCAGAGGGAGCTGTGCTGGAAAAAGAGGAGGGGTGGGTACTCAGCATGGGTCAGGGTGGGGTCCGTGGTGGCCCCCCATGGTCAGAGACGCACTTGACTTCACCATCAACTGGTTCACATAATAAGATATGATTCAATATTTGTGAGATTTCTTAATAGTATTTTGGAGTTCTTGTCAGTTAGATGTCCTTCAAGATACAGAATAAGGATTTTAGAGAACTTTGAAAAAGACTGTAAGGAATGACGTTGGTAAAATTTGTACTTCACAATTTTCTCCTAGTATCCTGCCACCCAGATGTTCCTGCTCACTATAGCTTGATTTCCCCCAAAACTGCCTCAAATATAGTTGCTGCAGCAATGGAATAAGGCAGGAAGAAGAAGAAGAGGCTAATATATGTTAATGTCAAACAAATGTCTCCAAGGGAATAGTTGTCTGACCAGGAAAAGAATCCTCCACTTTTGCTCACACTTGGACTAGAATGAAAGAGAAATTGAAGGAACAAAATGTTGCGAGACCATGTCTAGCTCAGTCTAATTAGAATCAGGTGGAAAAGAGAGACACAGTAGAGATGTAACCCTGACTTTGTGAGACCAGGCAACCCCTTAGGTAAAGATCACATTTGTTAATGACGGTGAGCCTGTGGTCCACTGTGGTGAACTTCACTCTGATTAGGGAGTCTCTGCAGTGCCCTTGAAGCACAAGACCCAAAGTGCCCTAGAAAGGCTGCAACAAGAATGAGATTGTAATCAGTGGTTTTGTTCCAATGATTCTTGTATAGATCATTAAACAACCAGCTTAGGTTCTTATTTATTTAACTGAAGGGTCAGATGACACTATTGATTGTAGCAGCATGGCTTTATAAAATGACTCTGTTATTTGGATTGGTAAAGAGGAAAGGTTTCATGTATTCCCAATAGGATCTTGACCCAGAATGGCTTATTTATTTATGTGAGTGCTCCCAAGAGCTGGTCTCTACTGTGGAAGAAGACCACTATCTCAAGGGGACTCCTCCAAACTGGAGGCACTCAGACACTGAGGCATAGAAAAGCTAGGAGCCATTTCAGATAAACAGGTTGGTGGATGCATTTCAGGAACATTAAATTGTCACATTTTAGAGCTACAAGGCAAGTGGTTGTGTCATTCCAATCCACCAATAAAGGAAACTGAGGGTGGGAAATATTTGACAGTTTTCCAAGGCTGCAGGACTATTAATCTCATTATTCTGTATGATAAGAAAGTACCCACTGTCTGTTTTGTGGCCTCATGCCAAAATCCAGATTTGCATGTTGAGAATTTAACAAAAGCCACATTATTTCTCTTGATGAAAGTGAAAGAGGAGAGTGAAAATTGGCTTAAAGCTCAACATTCAGAAAAGAAAGATCATGGCATCCAGTCCCATCACTTCATGGCAAATAGATGGGGAAACAGTGGAAACAGTGGCTGACTTTATTTTTCTGGGATGGTGATGGCAGCCATAAAATTAAAAGACGCTTACTCCTTGGAAGGAAAGTTATGGCCAACCTAGACAGCATATTAAAAAGCAGAGACATTACTTTGCCAACAAAGGTCCAGCTAGTCAAGGCTATGGTTTTTCCAGTAGTCATACATGGATGTGAGAGCTGGACTATAAAGAAAGCTGAGCATGGAAGAATGGATGCTTTTGAACTGTGGTGTTGGAGAAGACTCTTGAGAGTCCCTTGGACTGCAAGGAGATCCAACCAGTCCATCCTAAAGGAGATCAGTCCTGGGTGTTCATTGAAAGGACTGATGTTGAAACTGAAACTCCAATACTTTGGCCACCTGATGCAGAGAGCTGACTCATTGGAAAAGACCCTGATGCTGGGAAAGATTGAGGACAGGAGAAGAAGGGGACGACAGAGGATGAGATGGTTGGATGGCATCACCAACACAATGGACATGGGTTTGGGTGGACTCCGGGAGTTGGTGATGGACAGGGAGGCCTGGCGTGCTGCGGTTCATGGGGTCGCAAAGAGTAGGAGACGACTGAACAACTGAACTGAGCTGAACTGAACATTATTTCTCTAATTAAGGCCACACATTAAAAGGGACAAATGTGAATAACTACAATTGGTCCTTTTGTGATCTCCACGCAAATGGTGTAAAGCCTGCACTTTCTGCTCCAAACCCTGCTTATCCTGCACCAAGAGTTGGGACAGCACTGCCTGGCCAGCAAGGGGTTAGGGGTGGGGTGGGAAGATTAGGGTGGAATCAGAGCAGCTCTTTTTCCAGCTGTAGGATTGGATTCATTTGTGACTTCAGGCAAATCACTCAAGATTCTAATCTAGTTCATCATGGTCTAGCCCTCAGGTAGATTATAGGATTAAGCTGGAAGCACTGAGTGAATTCTGGTGACCTGTGTTCTATGACAGTGACTCTTTGCAACTCCATGGACTGTAGCCTACCAGGCTCCGCCATCCATGGAATTTTCCATGCACAAGTACTGGAGTGGGTTGCCATTTCCTTCACCAGGGGATCTTCCCGACCCAGGGATCAAACCCAGGTCTCCCGCATTGCAGGCAGATGCTTTACCATCTGAGCTACTAGGGAAGCCCCGTGTTCTATGAAAGAGTCTTATAAATATTGCCTACTCAGCTACAGAAACACTCAAAGAGAATGGAAAAGAGGAGTAGGGGTGGTGGTGACATGCCACCTTTCTGCCAGGGCGGTGACATGCTAATGCTCGTGTGTACATCAGTATCTTTATTCAGAGCATCACGCTGAACCCCTTAGTAGCTCTTTATCACTCTTTGTTGGCACAGTGGTAAAGAATCTGCCTGCCAATGCAGGAAATGCAGGAAGCATGGTTTCAGTCCTCGGGTTGAGAAGATCCTCTTGATAGGAAATGGGAAATGGGAATTGGGAAATGGCAACCAGCTCCAGTATTCTTGCCTGGAAAATTCCATGGGCAGAGGTATGGTGGGCTACAGTACATAGGGTTGCAAAGAGTTGGGCATGACTGAGCAACTAAGCTCACACACATTAAATTAACTTGGGAAATATAAACATGCATGTTTTCAAAAATTCAAAACATTTGGAACATGAAACATTTTTATAGCCTAATGACTTAAAACCCAGAAAATTATGTTTATTTCTAATAAGTGTTACGAGGCTTTGACTTTGTAAAATTTCATAGTATCTTGAGATACTTTAGGTGATAGTACAGAATTCTCACTGAAAATTTAACTTTCTAGCACTTTAGTCTTTTGAGTATGTTACATTTCAATTCTCAGGGGAGAATAGAGCCATAGCAAAATAAATATGGTATAACAATTCTAATAAAAGTTAGAAATTTCTCTTTAAGGATTGTAAATTTGAAATTTTATGCAGAATAGCTCTTGAATTGCACGAAAATAGCTTAGAACCACTTTTCCTAATTTTCCTTTAAAAGTGGTAAACTTTTAATTGGATTTTTTCATGAATCATTGGAGAAGGCAATGGCAACCCACTCCAGTACTCTTGCCTGGAAAATCCCATGGACGGAGGATCCTGGTAGGCTGCAGTCCATGAAGTTGCAAAGAGTCGGACACGACTGAGCAACTTCACTTTCACGCATTGGAGAAGGAAATGGCAACCCACTCCAGTGTTCTTGCCTGGAGAACCCCAGGGACGGGGGAGCCTGGTGGGCTGCCGTCTATGGGGTCTCGCAGAGTTGGATATGACTGAAGCGACTTAGCAGCAGCAGCATGAATCATTATAGATACATTTGACACACATTTGACACTTTTTAATATGTTCAGCAGAAGCACATGCTTACATATATGTGTGTGTGAGTGTTATCTCTGTGCTTTTCATATTCATAAGTGTATGCATGTGCTCAGACCATTACACTATGTTCCTTGTCACTTGTGGTACTAAAGTCACTAAATAGTGGCATACATTGAATGCTAGCAAGAATTGTTACTTGTATTTGTATTGTCAGAGATGTTAGCAGTGTGTCCATGGAATAATGAAAAAGAGTATCTGAAAGTATATTTCATGTCTTGAATGCACATATAATTTATACACATTCAAGAGTAATAATAATACATTTTAACTCAATAATAATAATGTCTTATTAAAATTAACCCTAAAAATACAATGAAAAGACCTAAACACAAACATTCACACTCCTCTGCAGTACTGAAGTTTCTGCCATTTCAGCTCCCCACTGGCTACCCACTCCAGTATTCTTGGGCCTCCCTGGTGGCTCAGGCAGTAAAGAATCCACCCACAATGCAGGAGGCCTGGGTTTGATCCCTGGGTTGGGAAGATAACCTGGAGGAAGGCATGGCAACCCACTCCAGTATTCTTGCCTGGAGAATTCCCATGGACAGAGGAGCCTGGTAGGCTACAGTTCGTGGGGTTGCAAAGAGTCAGACATGACTGAAGCAACTTAGCACAGCACATATTTAAGAGTGAGTGTGCAGGTGAACGAGAGAGTTAAGAATATAGATAAATAGAAATAGAGGAAAGTTTTGAAGCAGGAGGAAGGTGGTCACCTGATGGGAAATGCTTTTGAGGCATGAAGGCAGATGAGAGCTAAGGAAATGCCATTGGTGACCTTGGATGAGGCTGGTCTCTAAGAGTAACTGTGCTGTGTGTGGGTAGGCATGACTTTTCATGCCTTGGGAAAAGGTCTTGGGAGTGTAGTGCGTATTGAAAAAGGGAGTATGGACTGAAAAAAAACACATACAACCTAAAAGTTGTGAGTTATGTTTTCTTGCGGTGGCCTTAAAACATAAGAACTCTATATGAGGACTATACCCTGGGAGACAGCTTCTCGGACAACTCTGAGGAACTGTTCCAAGAGATAAGGGAGGAACCAGGATATATAGGAGTCTGGGCTGAAAAAAATTAAAATGTAGTCAAATGTCAAAAATATTACTGCTAATTACAAAGAACAGACATCTAAAGTTAATTGGTTTTACTGCTTTTCTATGTATGGGACAATGCAAGAATCTGGGCTCATTAAAATTACTAAGATATGCATCTTAACTGTCTAGGACCAGTATCCAGCACAGAATGTTTCCTATTTTTCTCCATCCTGAAATCCCCTCAGAACACATTGTTGGAAGGGGAAGGGAGTGGCTACCATGGCTGATGGCTTGATGTCATGCAACGTTGATTGTTTATTGGAATAGAGGCAGCATTCTTTATCCACAGGATTGCTGTGCTTAGTCACTCAGTCGTGTCCAACTGTTTGTGACTCCATGAACTGTATGTAGCCCAACAGGCTCCTCTGGCCATGGGGATTCTTCAGGCAAGAATACTGGAATGATGCTGGTGGATTCTTTACCGACTGAGCTACCAGGGAAGCCCATCCACAGGATTATGGACTATTCTTTTCAGAAGCTGGGCTATAAAGAGAGGTGGTGTAAGATCACATTTGGAGAGGTCAAGGAAAAGATTATTTTTTATTTGAGTCCATTTGCAAACTGAGGCAAGGAAGTCAATAAATAGGGGGAAACTGAAGTTGCAAGCAACGTAGGTTATTATTCATAATAAGCAATCTAGAAGTACCAGAGGAGGTTGAAAGATAAGAAACAAGGTGAGAACATATGGGAAGAGAGGAGAGGTGTGGACACTTTGGGGACAAAGCAGAAATCAAGGCAGTGTGTGTCTCTTACAGAAAGGATTTTCCAGTGTAGATATAATTTCATGAGACTTCTGCTGTAAATAAGAGGCAAGGGTCTCAAGACTGTGCATTGTTTTCAGGCCACTAAAATGTACACCTACTACTTTCTTCTTTCATGAACAGCAAGCCCAATTCAGTCAAGTAAAAGCAGAGAGAAATATAAAAGTTAGAAGAAGCTGAACTGTAAAATAGGATAGGAGGCATAGGGCATTGGGAGAAGGAAATGTCTATTGTAATTTCAGAGTTTTGCTGGATTCCTCAAGTGACTGGTAAAATGCAGGCACCTCATTTTACTCCTGTCCCCACCTTTTTTCCTTTGTAAATTACCAGTGGTATCTTAGAAGAGCATTTCTGTTATCAGCCATTGATCTGAATTTATTCATTTTGTTTTATAACTAGAATACATTTGGCTAGAATACAGTCCTAACTCCTTGGAAAACTTTGCTTTATTGATATAATATAAATGATGACAGTGTAAAACATTACCAAAATTAAATTGTTCTTATCTTTATTGCTTTTGGAAATTTTAACTTTTTATATTCCTGTACACATTCTGGAGCCTGCCATTCATTTTTTTTTCTAAATGATATAAATTTCTGAAACATGCTAATTAAGTATAATTCCCAAGCTAGAATATTTCAAGGGAATGGTTTACCATCTAAGTATTTCTGCCTGTGTCTTTTTGTCAATAAATTCTTGTGGTTATAGTTATAAATGTCTGTATACTATACTGCTAACTTTCTATAGGCTTAAAATCTTTTTCACTGGGAGATGATGGAAATAAACATGGTATATTTCTCTGCAGTCGTTCCCATAGCAATAAAACCTTTCCAAAGTAAACCAAGGATGTCATAAAAATTATTAATTCAAAAGAAGTTATGCTTCTAATTTAATATTGAAAATGGTGCCCTACTCACTTTCTTTTTTTTTCCATCAAAATTGCAAGGCTAGAATGTGTCCTGTATACTTCTATTAGATAACAGTCCATGGGGTTGCTATGAGTCGGATACGACTGAGCTACTTCACTTTCACTTTTCACTTTCATGCATTGGAGAAGGAAATGGCAACCCACTCCAGTGTTCTTGCCTGGAGAATCCCAGGGACAGGGGAGCCTGGTGGGCTGCTGTCTCTGGGGTCACACAGAGTCAGACATGACTGAAGCGACTTAGCAGCAGCAGCAGCAGCAGTATTAGACAAGCCAGGGCTTCCCGGGTGGCTCTGTGGTAAAGAATCCGTCTCCCAACGCAGGAGCCACAGGAGATTCAGTTTCAATCCCTGGGTTGGGAAGATCCCCTGGAGGAAGAAATGGCAATGCACTCCAGTATTCGTGTCTGAAAAATCCCATGGTCAGAGGAGCCTGGCAGTCCATGGGGTCACAAAAGAGTTAAACATGACTGAGCACACACATATAAGAAGAACTAAAAACAAACCAAAAAAAAAATGAAATAGATGAATTCCCCACAGCATTCAGATAGTTGAAACTTTCATTTTAAATATTTTCTTCTTAAAACTTACACATTCGTAATTATCTGCCTTATGCTGCACCTCCATATTCCTTCTTTATATCTTGCTAGTCAATTTTAAATCTAACTACCTATAATGAGTTTTCTCAAAAACAATTGATTTGCTCTCTTTTTCTGCCACATCATTTCCAACAATTAGACATTTTCTAGCAATAACATAATTACAAAGTTGGACAAATCTATGAAACTTTCTCAGATCTTATTGCTGTTCATGTTCAGATTTTGAAAGTCTTCCCTTGAAAAACCAAATTAGAACACTCTTGGAAAACATTCTGACTTAGAATTGTTTCACTCAGTCATTTGATTCATTACAAAAATATCAACATCATCAATCAACATCATCACTTTCTAGAGACATCCGGATGAGCTAAACCAACACTGAGATAGATGGTTAATTTGATGGGGAAGAGTCAGTCAATGAAACAACACTGTCGTGGACCCTGTGCCCACAGCATCCCTAAGAGGATTGTATGATGGAGAAAGAGGAGAGGAGACAAAGTTAGAGAAAATTGACCCTCCTTTATCTGTGTTTTCTTCTAACCTGGCTCTGTGTTTGCTTTCTTTTAAAGCATAGACTACTGTCCACCTAATTAAAAGGATCTAAAAGAAAGCAGAAGAATGGAAATAGTTGCTCTTTCACAAGAGATAGGTGTTAATAAACCAGAGGTGCTGTGTAGCACAATGTTGCTCAAGTGTGGTAACTGAGTGTTACTGGACCATGATAAACAGAGAAATTGATAATATGTGTTAGAAAATTTTACAAGTTAACAATCATGTGACTTTTAGGTTTAGGGCTGTGGATGAGTGTTGTTGAACAAACACTGGGAGTTGTAAGAGTGCCAGCTGGCTGCAAGTCACAAACAGCAGGGCCACACTACCAACATGTGACATTTTTTTAAATATAAATTTATTTATTTTAATTGGAGGCTAATTACCTTACAATATTGTAACATGTAACATTTTAAAGTTAGCTTGTCAATTGTAATCAAATAAAAATTTGAGAAATTGTAATCATATACTTTCTAAATTATATTTTTTATTATTTTAAATTTTAATTAAGTTACAGAAGTAAAATTTACATCATTTATTTTTAATCATTAATGAAGATTAATAGTATAACAAGCTTCATAGGATTTTTTGAACATATGTTTTCAGTATGGAAACGAACTGCCTGATGTCCATGGAAGTGATTGCAAATAAATGAAGAGCAAAAGAATTGATACTGATTTTGCTAGGAAGTATGATCACTCATATACTGAATTCAGTTAATTGAAGGTGAAGTATTAAATCATAGCAAGTTATGTGCAGGCGTCAACTGGCTAATGAAGCAGTAAGATCATTGAAAGTAAGCAACTTCTTACACAGGAAACATAAGTAAATTCAAAACTAAAACAATTTTGAAAGCATGAACACAGACTTAAAAGGCAATTGAAGCAAGGTTCAGTATTTCATATTTAAACATAAGTGTTTTGGAGATGTCTTTTGAAGTCATACTTCAGATTTCTGAGGCTAGAAAATAGCATGCAGTTGTGGAGCCATTAGTGAAAGATGACATCAGAGATATTTGCTTGAAAATATTGAACACACGCGTGACACAAGTGAGTGAATATGTGGCAAAGATTCCGTTGCTTGACCTATTTCAAAAAACAAGCTAATACCAACTCAAAGAACAAACAGAACTAGCAAGGCATTTTTGCTGCATCTTGACAAATATACTGGCAATGCCCGTGTTGCAGTTCTTTTGGTAAATGTGCAATTGTAGATGATAGTAATATTAGGAAGAATTTTTTCTTCTTCTGCTTTGTCAACAAATATAACTAACTCTGAGCTGGAAAGAAAAAAAAAATAACCTATGAACATAGTCATTGAACTATGTAAAAGCCTTGTCAGCAAACATGGTTTGGAGTCCAGTTTTTGTACAGGAACATGTTCTGAGGGTGCAGCTGCAAGGGTAGGAAACAGTCTAGAGCAGTTTCCCAATTAGGGAGTTTGTGCCAAAATGTGAACTAATACCCTGCTTCCTTCACTAAGAAGTCTTGCTCGCAAAGGAATGTCAGCTGAACTAAACAAGAGGCTTAATGACATGGTAAAAATTGTGAATTTGTAAAGGTTAATATGCTAAACATGAGATTTGAAATTTTTGAGATAATATGGAAAATGGTCAAAACGATGATTATTGCATACTGAGGTACTTTGATGGTTATCAAGGAGAAAAACTTAGGAATGTTAACATTAGAGAATCAAATAATTGTTTCTGGCAGTTAAAAAACCAGTCACGAATTACCAAGGAAATGCCAGTCACAACCACAACCAAAATGAGATGTCACATCACAGCTGTTAGGATGGCTGTTATCAACAGTTAAAAGCTAACAAGTGTTGGAGATGTAGAGAAAAGGAAACCCTGATTCACTTATGGTGGGACTGTCTATTTGTGCAGTCCCAATGGAAAACAGAATGGAAATACTTCAGAAAACTAAAAACAGAAGTACCTTTTGATCCAGAAATTCCACTTTTGGGTATATATCCAAAGGAAATGAAAGCAGGATCTCAAAGAGATATATGCATGCATGTTCACTGCAGCATATTCATAATATCCAAGACGTGGAAATAATCTGCATGTCAATGAATTAAATGGATAAAGATTATATATATATATATATATATATATATATATAAAACACATACAGTGGAATATTATTCAGCCATGAGAAAGAAGAAAACTATGCTGTTTGAGACCACACAGATGGACTTGAAGGTATTGTGCTAAGTGAAATAAGTCAGACAGAGAAAAACAAATACTGTGTATCAGTTATATGAGAAATCTAAAACAGTCAAACTTATAGAAACAGACTAGAATGGTGATTACTGAGGACTGTGAGATGAGGAAAATTGAAAAAAAAAAAAAAGCAGAAACCAGTTGCTTTTCACCTTTTAAAAAAATGTAATTTGGACAGTCTGATGGGTAGATGTGCTTATTTGTCTCACATCTTCAGTATTTTTTAATAGTATCAGTGTTGTTTGGTCACTAAGTCATATCCGAATCTTCTGTGAGCCCATGGACCATAACCTTCTAGTTTCCTTTCCTTCCAGTTTTCCCGGGACTTCCCAGGCAAGAATACTGGAGTGGGTTGCCATTTCCTTCTCCAGGGGATCTTCTTGATCCAGGGTTGAACCTCCGTCTCCTGCATTGGCAGGCAGATTCCTTACCACTGAGCCACTAGGAAAGCCCAGTAGTATCAGTACTTCCATGCAAAGTAAGAATGCAATGTGTTTTTCAATAACTGAAAAAATTGAAGAGCAAAAACTGAAGTTTCTACAGATTGTCACAGTATGTTTCCTTAGTTTCACAATAGTTATCAAAGAAATTATGATTTTTATATTCTTCTGGGTTTGTTGAAGCCAGTTTGAAAGGTCTTAGTCCATTCCTTTCAACATGCCTCTGTTAAAGTGATTTCTATACTGAATGTCATTCAAACAAAACAAACTGAACTATAGATAAAAGGTGTGCCCTACAAGTGATACTGAGCCCAAACCCATACTGCTCACCACACAACAGCTCAATAAAGTGAGAGATGATTGGGGTAAGGAATAACAGCTTTATTCAGAAAGCCAGCAGACCAAGATCTTGAACTTAGTGTCCCAAAGAACCATTGTCCCCTAGTAAGAATTCAGGCTTCTTTTATACTAAAATGGGAGGGGTGTGGTGGGTTGCTGTATATGTCTTAGTGCAGGAATCCTTTGTTCCTGTAGCTGTCCATGTAGGTCTGGTCACCGTGTTCCTGTACACCTCCAAGGAGATAGATGTTATCCTCTGTTCTGCAGTTGTATATCTCTGTATGAATAGGAAAGTGTTATGCCCTTAAAGGTCAGGCCCTTGAGAATGGGCTGTCCTGTACATTTCAGGCAGTAGGCAACATTCTTCACTTGTAACAAAAACAATAGAATACAGAGGTTAAAGTAAAAGAAACAGACCTAATATGGAGTCAGATCTGTTCTTCCCTATTACAGTTCCTCACTATCCATATGACAATCCTGTAGGAAAAGGGGTGATTTACACAAGTAGTCTTGACATGTCAACAAACAAGAAGCAAGCTCATTTTCTTGTGTTAAAAAGTTTAAATCCAATATAATAGTGTTTGTTTGTTCAAACAGTATATATAGACATTTAATATGGGGAATCACTATTTTGCTCATAAATTTTCTTTCTGTTGTAATTGCAAAACAACAGAAAGTTCCAAATATAACAGTGAATCTTTTTTATTAGCAAATACACACATTTTCAACAATGTGGACAATTTTGTACTTTGCTCCTTCCTCCATCTGTTGTTGGTTTGATTATATTTACTAAAGTATAATCTTATGTCTATTGAATCCAGTGATAAACGTTGGGACTTACACTCTGTATGTCCTTATTTCTTTTTTCCTAGTAATTTAGGTTAACTGTAGTTTATAAAAGTACTGGTCTACAACAAAATGGAAATTTAAAAACCAGTTCTCTACCACACAGTAGTGAGTTACATTGATTATAGGCTAAAACAATAATAACAAACACTTTATTACCAGCAGAGAGAATTTATTTAAGTAATGCTAATTAAGCTTTTAAAAATAGTTTAACCTTGTGATAATTAAGAGAAATGTGCACATAGCCTGGTAAACTCTAGGAATTAACTATTAAAATGTACAATGAGTTCTCAGCTATGCGGTATATGCTAGCAGCCGTATTCTATATAAAGTACGGAGGGGTGACATGTTTAAGTGTCTGCTCTGCTTTATTCCTGCTGCCTAAGTTAATTCTCCTGGAATCTCTGTGCAGGTCAAGACAACTAGTAGGGCTAAAAGTGATTTAAACGAAGTCTTTCTGTAAATGGAGTCACTGAAAAAGTATTCTAAGAGAAGAGTGCTTTCCTCTCTTACTCTTTCTTTTCTGCCTGGGAAGAAGAAAAGGAAGTTATGGATAAAATATAAACACTTATCTTCCTTAATATATATATATAAACATTTATATATTTTTATTTACTTGGCTGTGCCATGTCAGTTGTGGAATGTGAGATATAGTTCCCTAATCAGGAATCAAATCCAGGCCTCCAACATTAGGAGACAGGAGTCTTAGCCACTGGACCACCAGGGAAGGCCCTGACTTACCTTTTTAATATCTGAGGATCGTTTACACAATGTGATGGATATAGGTGTATAGATAGGCAAACAAGAAGATATAGTTGAAGGTATCCAAGTAAGAGTCTGTGAAGAGAACCAATTTTCATGCCTATCTTAGGCTCAGGCTGACCACCTTCTTTGGGTAAGACGGTGCCTAAGTTTGACAAGGCTAAAGATGGCTTGGTCCCCAAACTGCCAGATTTTGGACCATCTTATCAGCTGTGGGTACTATATTACAGTGATAACAATAATATATGCAGTATTGTAGCAGTAAAAATAATATGTATGGCAATTCTATATTACCCTGATTACTCACAACATCCTTCTGTGTTAAGGATTAATCTCTCCACTTCTCAGATGAAGACACTGAGGCTTCGCAAAGTTAAAGTGATTTGTTCAGGGCCACAGAGCAAAACGCTTTTAGAGTCAAGTTTCAACCAAAGTCTGATGCCAAACTCTGGTCCCACAATAGCTGTTTTTTCAGATTGTATTTTCAAATTGTATCCATTAACAGGTCGGAAATCAGCTTCATGGATCACATTCGGTCTTTTTGTTTATTTTCCAGAATTAGACAGATGCTATGAAATATACAAAACAGTTTACTCACTCTCAGGGAAATTGGGTGATGTCTGAAGCTTGTCTGCCTGTTTCCTCTGCCCAGCACCAGCCCCCTCCATCTGGGCTGGCCTGATTCCCTCTTTCCCTACCCTGTCGCCACTCCTGCTCTCCCCCACTCCCGCTTATGCACATGAATGCTAATTGGTGAGTGGAGAGGCTTCTCCTGCTGTAGAGTGGCCTGGGTGATGGCAGCTAGCCAACGGAAGGACCATTCAACATTTGATTGGTTCATACTCCATATGGGGAAATAGTTCCCTGAACTTTTTATTAGTAAAATGTCAACCTCTGCATCAGTGAAAGCCCTCAGAGGCCACAGGTCCTGGAGTGATGCACATTTCTGGGTAAACCCTGGCTCTGTGACCCAGGGAATGGTACCCAGCCTCTCTGAGCCCCTGTCTCTTCAGTCATACAACCAAAATGATGCTAATGGCACCTATTCCAAAGTGATGATGAGAAAAATATATGATGATTAGAAAAATACTGCTGTCACACAGCAGGGGCTCAATGAATGTTATTTATGATGTCATACTTTCAACATTAATTTCCAAGTATTACAGCACAACAAAATCCGCTAGCACTGGAACCATGGGAACCATTTAGTGCTTCTTTGAGAATCCCAGAGACGTTTGTGGATTTTTCAGCTAACATAGTCGCCCTGAAGCAGGGCAGCAAGTCAATGGGTATTTAGGGGCTGAAATCCACTAACCAGCTGTGTGCCCAGTGTGAGACTGCGTCCAGCAGGAGGAAGGTGCCTTTTCCTCCTTTTCACAAGAGCATGGATCAGCTCACTGATGGCCCATCTTCTGGGTCATCAAAGTCAGCACTCATGTGTGGGAGCTGGAAGTGCCCTTCAGTGGCCTTTTCCAATAATAAAGTGCTAGATGAATAGTTTCACTGTAATTGGTCCCCCCCCCCCAATATTTGTACTTCTCATGGTGTTCAGAACAGTTGTGAGAGGTTCTTTGTCATCACACAGACACCACACCATCAAGCAGCACATCAGGGATAACTATTTATAGCATAGGTTGATAGAATATTGTTTGAAGTGTTTTATGGACTGCAGATGTTTCATAAGGATTCTTCATTCTTTCTCCTCCCATTCCTTGATGTTATGAAATATGACAGAGGCTTTTTAAAGGTCACCATTTATCTAACTTATTGAAAACGGATACTCTGATTCAAAGCTCTAAAGAAACTGATACTTGGGATCAGTAGAGCCAGATTTGATTTCAGCTTGCTCAGTTTACACTTTAAATCCCATTTAAAATATTTGCCATTATTGTGCTGTTACAGAGACCACTGTTTTGTGTAACTGGAAGTTTTTTTTTATCCCCAACTAGGTGTTTTAAAATTTAGCTGCATAAATTGAAATATTAGAAGTGAGTTATGCTCTTGCCACACTGACTGTATGTTAGTATTGAATTGAGGCTTTACAGGATAAAAATTTTCCAGCAGAGATAAGTAAAATGGTGCTGAATTCCTGGATTCCTTGGGCCATTGATTCTTTTCTTAGGTGAAAGACTTAAGCAACACTAAACCTCAACACAGAAAACCTGAAAAAAAAAGTGGAGATTGCCTTATAATAAACAGTATTGTACTTTTTGTACTTCTGTATTTTGATACTTTGAAAATATTTTTATTTGCAAATGTTATCTATATACACACACTCAAACATTTCCAACAAGGATAGATCTTAGAAACATAATATTGAGTACAAAAAATTTTGTTAAAGGATACATACAAAAAATAATTTTTACAAATTTCAAAATATTGGACACTACTTATTCATATACATAAGCATATGTGTGTATATGTGTGTGTGCTTATCAAGTACATGAACCAGAAGGGTAACAGCCAATTCCTGAGAGTTATTCCCATTAAATCTGTAACATTTGATTTACTTTTAGAAAGACTTGAAGAAAATATTGCAAAATACTACCAGTTGTTAATTCTGTGCTGTGCAGAAATAATTATTTGTTACATTGCTCTTTTTATATATGTGCATTTTTAAAATTTCTTAGCACAATAATTTCAAACTAATGGAGTTTTTGTCCTGTGTTCTCTACAACAACATTAACAACAATAATAATAAAAACACCACCAGATCCTAAAGAACTTTTGAGACATAATCCCACAGTTTTGGCATTGATCCTTGTCTAAAAGTACAGTAATGGATTAATGAATGAAATCATGCTGATTTCCTCATTAGTGCAGAATCTTCATTTGTCTGGTATCTTTTCAAAGCATTATGTTTAATTCCATTTTAATTGTTAGCTCAGACCAAAATCAGGACAAACATTTCTTGAGCACCTACTGTTTGCCAGGCATTAGTAGCCATTGAGAAGGCAATGGCACCCCACTCCAGTCCTCTTGCCTGGAAAATCCCATGGACGGAGGAGCCTGGTGGGCTGCAGTCCATGGGGTCGCTAAGAGTCAGACACGACTGAGAGACTTCATTTTCACTTTTCACTTTCATGCATTGGAGAAGGAAATGGCAACCCACTCCAGTGTTCTTGCCTGGAGAATCCCAGGGACGGGGGAACCTGGTGGGCTGCCGTCTATGGGGTCGCACAGAGTCGGACATGACTGAAGTGACTTAGCAGCAACAGCAGCAGCAGCAGCAGCCATTGAAGATAGCCAATGAAAAGAGTAGATTGAGACTCAGTAAAGTATGGCCCTCAGGCCAAATCTGATCCACATGTTTCTGTAAATAAAGTTTTATTGGGACACATCCATGCTCATTTGCTTACATATTGTGTATGGCTGCTCTACAACAACAGAGTACTATGCCAGAGTGAAGTATTTACCATCTTACCTTTCACAGGAAAACCTTGCCACCCCATGCAATAGACAAAAACTTCTCCCTCCATGGAGCTCACAGTCTATTGCAGGCAGACAATAAGAAAATAAATATCTTGAAATGATTGGTGATGAAACGTGCAGCTGAGAATAAGGAAGCAAAAGAAGGGGTGAGGGAGTGTTGCGGGGAGGTTGGAGAAAGCCAAGTCACAAAGATGACCTAAGAGCAAAGATCTAAGAGTAGGAGAGGGACAGACTGCGGCAATCTGGGGGAAGCAGCTGCTGCCGTGGCTTGAGGTAGAAATTTCAGGGAGTTGCAGGAAGCTGTGTCTGGCCACGTGTGAGAGGAGAGGATGTGGAGCCAAGCCCTGCAGGCTGCTATGAGGAGCTGGGCTCTTACTTTGAGTAAGGGCCTTGGTTTGTCCTTTGTAAAATCAAGAATATTAATTTCATTCAAAGACAGACAAAACTATGGATCCCACATTTTTAGGCAACACGCTATTTACAAGTGATAATTTCAACTCTAAGTCTCTGAGCCATCCTGTCAGTTCTGACCAGTGTTTGGAGACGAGAACAGGAAAGCTGATTTGGCTGGATATTATTACATTTGAAATACATTCCTGCACACGTGGCTTATCCAGTGAGTCAGCCACGCTGACATACTAGTCTCAGTGTGTTGTCTGTAAGGCTTTGATTTGGGCCAGGAGATGAACCTCAAAAGTACTAAATTTCAAAATGAGTATTCGGGATATATTTTTTCTTGTTATTTGCCAAGAATATAGTTGATCCACCAGCTGTATATCTGAATGTGCTTGACTACCTTCCCCTTGTTCCATGGAGTGTAGACCCTCCCTCTGGACAAGCTCGGATCGTCCTGTTCAGGAGGACGGATGGGCACCAGGGGAGAACTTGCTTGATGCCAGATACTGTCCCTGTGTTCAAGGTTACAGGCTGATTATGGGGAAAGATTACAGAAGGCTATTTTAAAACTTTGATATTTCTCTTAAAGTAAACATTTCTCAAGTATTCATATATTCCAGCCCATTGTTTTTAGGCAGGTATATTTTTAGTCCTTTTGAAAAAATGGTATAGATGATCTTATGGGAAAACAGAAGTAGAGACACAGACGAAGAGAATATATGTGTGGACAACAAAGAGGAAGGGAGGGGTGGGATGAACTAGGAGATTGGGATTGACATATATAAACTATTGGTGCTGTGTGTAAAATAGATAGCTAATAAGAACATAACTCAGGGAACTCTGCTCAGGGCTCTGTGATGACCTAAATGAAAGGAAACCCAAAAGAGAAGGGATATATGTGTACATAGGGCTGATTCACTTTGCTGTATAGAAGAGAAATCCAGAGACTAGCACAGCGCTGTAAAGCAACTATACTCCAGTAATAACTATATATATGTATGTATATATGTGTGTGTGTGTGTATATATATATATATATATATATATATATATATAGGCTACCCAGATGGCTCAATGGTAAAGAATCTGCCTGCCAATGCATGAGGCATGAGATCCCTGGGTTGGGAAGATACCCTGGAAAAGAAAATGGCAACCCACTCCAGTATTCTTACCTGGGAAATCCCATGGATAGAGGAGGCTGGTGGACTAAGTCCAGGGGGTTGCAAAAGAGTCAGACATGACTTAGTGACTAAACAACAATTATATACATATATATATTTCCCATATATATATGGGAATGATGTGATTGGCCCAGGTTTGCTTAGCTGATAAACACAAGAAAAGGTACTAATGGTGAAGTCTCTACCTTCTCAGTGCACTGTATACCTTTCCATGCTATTTTTGTTGTTTGTCAGTGATCAGTTATTTTGTCATAAATATATGTTAAAATTTATATTCACTTCCACCTATGCATAGAGAAACAGGACCACACCACAAAATTAAAGCATGCCAAAGGTAAGATTTGTGTCAATTTCCTCTTCAATCTCCGATATTCAGCATATAGTAAGCAGTTACTGTGTGGATCACAATAAACTGTGGGAAATTCTGAAAGAGATGGAAATACCAGACCACCTGACCTGCCTCTTGAGTAACCTATATGCAGGTCAGGAAGCACCAGTTAGAACTGGACATGGAACAACAGACTGGTTCCAAATAGGAAAAGGAGTACGTCAAGCCTGTATATTATCACCCTGCTTATTTAACTTCTATGCAGAGTACATCATGAGAAACGCTGGGCTGGAAGAAGCACAAGCTGGAATCAAGAATGCCGGGAGAAATATCAATAACCTCCGATATGCAGATGACACCACCCATATGGCAGAAAGTGAAGAGGAACTAAAAAGCCTCTTGATGAAAGTGAAAGAGGAGAGTGAAAAAGTTGGCTTAAAGCTCAACATTCAGAAAACGAAGATCATGGCCTCTGGTCCCATCGCTTCATTGGAAATAAATGGGGAAACAGTGGAAACAGTGTCAGACTTTATTTTTTGGGTCTCCAAAATCACTGCAAATGGTGATTGCAGCCATGAAATTAAAAGACACTTACTCCATGGAAGGAAAGTTTTAACCAACCTACACAGTATATTAAAAAGCAGAGACTTTGCCAACAAAGGTCCATCTAGTCAAGGCTATGGTTTTTCCAGTGGTCATGTATGGATGTGAGAGTTGGACTACGAAGAAAGCTGAGTGCTGAAGAATTGAAGCTTTTGAACTGTGGTGCTGGAGAAGACTCTTGAGAGTCCCTTGAACTTCAAGGAGATCCAACCAGTCCATCCTAAAGGAGATCAGTCCTGGGTGTTCATTGGAAGGACTGATGCTGAGGCTGAAACTCCAATACTTTGGCCACCTGATGTGCAAAGTTGACTCATTGGAAAAGACCCTGATGCTGGGAGGGATTGGGGGCAGGAGGAAAAGGGAAGGACAGAGGATGAGATGGCTGGATGGCATCACTGACTCAATGCACATGAGTTTGGGTGAACTCCGGGAGTTGGTGATGGACAGAGAGGCCTGGCATGCTGCGATTCATGGGGTCGCAAAGAGTCGGACATGACTGAGCAGCTGAACTGAACTGAAGCAGTTAAATGCAGCTGTGCTCATCGTTGATGAAGATTATCTGTTTACTGCATTTCTCCACTCATTGTGTTCTTCTGGCAGTTGATTTCTCATTATAGTTCCAAATAGATCTGTTATTTTGATTGCTTTCAACACTGGCTCTTGTAGTTTTAGCTATCGGTGTTTCTGAAGGACTTAAATTAAGGTTCTGTCTTTAGAAACTCAGACATCCCGATGAACGTGCAAATATTACCAAATAGTTTATGTTTAAAATCACATAAACACATGTTCAGATTTTTCTCTTTGCCTTTGACTATCTTGACATCAAATAGACCCCACCTCACATGCTCTCTCCTTTAAATGGACTTAACTCTTGTATCTTAAATCTGATTTTCTCCAAATAATCATCTGGTAAAAGTACTTTATTATATGTAAGAAAAAGATAATGACATAACTGCGTGCATGCTCAGTCGCTTCAGTCGTGTCTGACTCTCTGCGACCACATGGACTGTGGCCCGCCAGGCTCCTCTGTCTATGGGATTTCTCCAGGCAGGAATACAGGAGTGGGTTGCTGTTTCCTTCTCCAAATGACATAAGTACTTCAGTGTAAACTTTTTCCCCTAGCTGTTGATTTTTAAGCTGTGATCTAACATTGAGAGCTTTTTTTTTTTTTGCATATATATAAAAAGAGTAACGTAACAAATAATTATTGCTGCACAGCCTCCCAGAGTTCCCATTCATGAAGTCATTGGGACCTTTGGTCATTTGTTACTTTCAGACATCTTTGTAGCTTTGATTCTATATTTTAAAAGACGTGGCAAGCTATGGCATCCTTTCTCAATAGAGACTCTAAGTCATTAGTTAATCATAATATAAAAAAAGATTATAAATTGCTTTTGCATATCTCCATGTATATTAATTTAAACATCCTTTTTTTTTCCCCTGCAAAGTCTTTCACTTTAGTGAGGCCAACCAACTGATATATTGCTCATTAATCATACATATTAACGGGAGTAGTTAAAGCTTTAAAGTCTAACTCACCATTCTGTCCACGGGGACTAGTTCTTGTTTTCTAAACCTGATGACATAGTCTTCAGACACTGCTAATTAGGTCTTTCCCTTGAAAATTCATCCTGACATGTTTCAAGAACATTTTTTCCCTCGAGTACAAGTTCATTAAATTATTAATATCTTTATGTAAGTCTTGCAACACTACTTAAATAATACAGCGTTCTCTATTTCAAACCATGGTTCCCAGTGAAGGATAAAGTATATCTCACTTCCTCATATCTTTTTTTCAGTCAAACACAATGGCCTGGGGAAATATCAGAGAATAATAGATATTATGGTCAGTAATGTCAAAGAAAGGTAAAAAATCCTTTGTACCTGTAAGTGGAAATGGGTGTTAGTCAGAGTTCTCTAGAAAAAAGAAACATAATCAGCAGGATGCGTATACAGAGAGACAGAGACAGAGACTGATTTTAAGGAATTGGCTCACACAGTTGTCGAGTTCTGGTAAATCCAAAATGTGCGAGGCAGAGACCCAGTGAAGAGATGCAGTTCAAGTCCAAGGCCGTCTGCGGGCCGAGTCCCTTCCTGCCTCGGGGAGGCCAGTCTTTGATCCATTCAGGCTTTGCACTGATGGGCGATGCTCACCCACCTTACTGAGTGCAGTCTACTTTACTCAAAGACCACCATCTAAATCTTAATCTCATTTGAAAACCACCTTTACAAAAACATCTAGAAAAATGTTCGGCCAAATACCTGGGCACCCTGGCTCAGCCAATTTGAGGCATAAACCATCACAAAGTGCTATATAGATAATCAACTCCTGATTATCTACACAAATGGAAGGAAATGTTGCCCTAAACAATCTAAATCAGATAACCTACAAGCGGTTCTATTGAGCCTCTGAATTAAATGATGAGTTTGCAGCAGTTGTTCCTGTGTTATCTGCCCAGGCAAGTACTTAGGTCAGGCTCATTATGTGGCCCCCATTACAACAACTCCCAATGGTTTCCCACCACAATCAAAGTGCTAATCTGCTCTGCCAACCACCCATCGAGTGGCTTGTTGTTCTCCAGCCACCCCTGTTTCTTGCTGACTCTTCAATCACTTGTGCTCAGGGCTGCGTTCTCAATGTTGCCTCTGCTCCATGTCCCTTCTCAGCCCTTGCACGGCCCACAGACTCACTTGGTTCAGGTGTCTGCTGACCTCCCCTGATTTTTCTATCTGAAGCTGCACACATTCTAACTCTGTATCCCTTTGCCCTTGCTTTACTTTTTGTGATTCATATTGCTATTCAGGATTTATATCTCTACTCATGTAGTTACCAGATTTGCTCAGTACAGCACAGTTACCAGTACAGCACAGTGGTGATGACCACATATGACACAGCCAAGTTTCCTGGATGCAGGAAACATATGACCTCAGGCAACTTGCTCTGTCACTCAGTTATCTCATCTGTAAAACAGATACCTCAAAGATATTTTGAAGACTTTGAAGATTTAATGGATCAATTTGGTTCAGTCACTCAGTCGTGTCCAACGCTTTGTGACCCCATGGACTATGGCACACCACGCTTCCCTGTCTATCACCAACTCCCAGAGTTTGCTCATACTCATGTCCATTGAGTCTGTGATGCCATCCAATCATCTCATCCTCTGTCGTCCCCTTCTCCTCCTGCCCTCAATCTTTCCGAGCATCAGGGTCTTTTCCAATGAGTCAGCTCTTTGCATCAGGTGGCCAAAGTATTGGAGTTTCAGCTTCAATACCAGTCCTTCCAATGAACATCCAGGACTGATCTCCTTTAGAATGGACTGGTTGGATCTCCTTGCAGTCCAAGGGACTCCCAAGAGTCTTCTCCAACTCCACAGTTCAAAAGCATCAATTCTTCAGCGCTCAGCTTTCTTCACAGTCCAGCTCTCCCATCCATACATGACTACTGGAAAAACTATAGTCTTGACTAGCTGGACCTTTGTTGGCAAAGTAATGTCTCTGCTTTTTAATATGCCATCGAGGTTGGTCATAGCTTTTCTTCCAAGGAGCAAATATCTTCTAATTTCATGGCTTCAGTCACCATCTGCAGTGATTTTGGAACCCAAAAAAGCAAAGTCTGTCACTGTTTCCATTGCTTCCCATCTATTTGCCATGAGGTGATGGGACCAGATGCCATGATCTTAGTTTTCTGAATGTTAAGTATTAAGCCAGCTTTTCACTCTGCTCTTTCACTCTCATCAAGAGGCTCTTTAGTTCCTCTTCGCTTTCTGCCATAAGGGTGGTGTCATCTGCATATCTGAGGTTACTGATATTTCTCCTGGCAATCTTGATTCCAGCTTGTGCTTCATCCAGCCCAGCATTTCTCATGATGTACTCTGAATATAAGTTAAATAAGCAAGGTGACAATATACAGCCTTGACGTACTCCTTGCCCAATTTGAAAGCAATCTGTTGTTCCATGTCCAGTTCTAACTGTTACTTCTTGACCTGCATACAGATTTCTCAAGAGTCAAGTAAGGTGGTCTGGTATTACCATCTCTTAAAGAATTTTCCACAGTTTGTTGTGATCTACAGAGTCAAAGTCTTTGGTGTAATCACTAAAGCAGAAGTAGATATTTTTATAGAATTCTTTTGCTTTATCTATGATCCAATGGATGCTGGAAATTTGATCTCTGGTTCCTCTGCCTTTTCTAAATCCAGCTTGGACATTTGGAAGTTAACAGTTCACGTACTGTTAAAGCCTGACTTGGAGAATTTTGAGCATTAGTTTGCTAGTTTGTGAGATGAGTAAAGTTGTGCGGTAGTTTGAGCATTCTTTGGCATTGCCCTTCTTTGGGATTGGAATGAAAACTGACCTTTTCCAGTCCTGTGGCTGGATTTAATGGGTATATAGATGTAAACTGTTTTGAACAATGTCTGGCAGAGAGAAAAAACCTTGTATTATGTATTACTATCAGTGTTCCCACTAGAATAAAAGCTCCATGAAGACAGAATGGATTCGAGGTAATTCCAGAGCACAGAGAAGGATCTGGCCCACAGTAAGAACTCATTAAATGTTTGTTGAATGAATTAATGATTGAATCTGGGCACATGCCAGCTGAGAATGGAAAATAAGCTCTATTACAAAAATGCAGTGAAGAGGTGGCAGGGTGGTGGACTGCACTCCATGGGCCTATAAGGCCTGCACTTGCCCAGCTTAAAGACCAAAGAAAGAGCCAGAGTCAGCAACAGAGGCATTGGTGGTTTAATGGATGGGGAGCTTACATGTCTGAAGCAAGGTCCTGGGGCCATTACCAGTTATGGGGGAATTGATGTCTGAGAGTCAGACACAACTGAGTGATTGAACTGAACTGAACTGAACTGCTGACAGGTGGACTGGTTAGTTACCAGGGAAATCAACAAAGGCCTGTGAGACCCTTAACTGCTCTTGGATAAGAAAAATCACAGCTGGGACCTGGAGCAAGTCTGTAGGAAGGTCAGTCATATCAGTTGATGTAGGTGAAGCAGGCACTGGTCGGGCAGGGGAGGTACAGAGAGCAAGAGAACAGCCATCTTGAATGACCTGACTGCACACAGGTGAGCAAATGACGAGTTAAAAGTTATCAAGTGGTTGAAAAAGCAGAGTTGATTAGGTTTTATGTGTGTATGTATATATATGTATGTATGTATGTACATACTGTGTAGCAGGATGCTTGGGATAAGATGTATCTGGGGTTTCTCCCTGAAGAATACTTCTCTAAAGGGGATGGAATAGTCAAAGGAGAACATAAAAATAATCCAGCAAGTGACCCACCACTGTCTCTTGCAGGGCTAACTGAAGTACCAGCTTTTTCAGGGCACCCTAACATTATTCTGGCGAAAGGTTGGGTCTGAAGGAGAAACTGTGGGAAGGCTGATGGATGAGGTCAGATTCAGAGTTCCCTTTACCCAGTCACATTGGCAAGTGACCTTGGATGCTAGGTTTAAGGAAATGAAAAGAGTATTTAAGAAAAAGCATACCTAGTATTTACATAATGCATTCAGTGTTTGAAGGTCATCAATATGTAGTCCCAATACTTAAGTCGATTATGAAAGAGCAAGTAGTGGTGGACTGGAAAATGCCTTCTGAGCACAGTTGCTTGAAAAGTTGGCAGTAAGTATCAGAGGACACGCATCTGAGTCAGGGCACAAGTGTCCGGGGAAACCATCTCTGTCGGAGGGACTCTAGCCCCTTCTCGTTGCCAAGGGTGTGCAGGTAGCTTTCTCCCCCAACATTTCTGTTCCATCCCAGTGACCCCCACCACACACACTTCCCCTGCCAAACTAAAAGCTGGAGAGAGTTATTGAAGGGTTTGGGAAGGAACTAAAGTCTCACTGTCCCTCCCAGGAACTCCTGAGTTTACCTGCAACAAATGAACAATACTCTCCAAACAGCTTTTGTGAATAACTGTCTCTCTTCTACCTTGAAGGCAAGATCCAGGCCTTAATCATTAATATATTTCCCCTAGTGTTAGTCCGGAGAAGGCAATGGCACCCCACTCCAGTACTCTTGCTTGGAAAATCCCATGGACGGAGGAGCCTGGTGGGCTGCAGTCCATGGGGTTGCTAAGAGTCGGGCACGACTGAGCAACTTCACTTTCACTTTCATGCATTGGAGAAGGAAATGGCAACCCACTCCAGTGTTCTTGCCTGGAGAATCCCAGGGACGGGGGAGCCTGGTGGGCTGCCGTCTATGGGGTCGCACAGAGTCGGACACGACTGAAGTGACTTAGCAGCAGCAGCAGCAGCAGTGCTAGTCACTCAGTTGTGTCTGACTCTTTGTGACCCTACGGACTATAACCCACCAGCCTCCTCTGTCCATGGGATTCTCCAGGCAAGAATACTGGAGTGGGTTGCCATGCCCTCCTCCAGGGAATCTTCCTGACCCAAAGAACAAACCCGGGTCTTCTGCATTGCAGGCAGATTCTTTACTATCTGAACCACGAGGGAACCCCTATTTCCCCCTAGAACAGTATGTAAGTCACAGAACATTTCTACTGAATAAATTTATTCATCTTTTTGATAAGGTTTGAAGTCAATTTAAATTTCTAAATGCAATTTAAGCCATTAAACTCAAATTGGCATATTGAGAATTCTGCAGTGAAAATTCTTGTGTCTCAAAATGGGATGACCCTCATAGTTTCATCTTCTGGATCCTCAGAAGTTCTCTTTGCTTACAGCCAGTTGTTGAATAGCTACAAAATGTATTCCACGAATTTATTTGGTGCTGGTCAATGCAGTCCTTCTCATTGAAGTCCACCCCTGAGGGTACATTTCATATGTTAAAGTGTGCCATCATGTCATGAATGATTTCTTTGTTCCAGTGCTGACTGACAGAGCTGAGTTCCTTCTTATTTAAGGGCTGCGGCTCTGGCCTGACTGAAGTGTGCTGAAGAACCGCATCTTGTTGCTTTCCTGTTAACATTTCTTTTAAATAAGACGCTATTGGTCTATATGCAATTGTTTGTCCCTCTACATGTTTATTTTACCTACAGTAAAATGGGACAGTTCCCTTAATAAAAGTGGAAGATGCCTGAGGCTCTGAGAGTCCTTGGAGATGAGGCTCTCAGAGCATGGCTCTGGGACAAGGAAGGCAGTGTCCAAGCCTGGTTCTTCCCCTCCAGTCTGTGAGCAGCCTGTGTGAACTTCCAGATTTGGGGGAGGAATGTCTCCAGCACCCACCCTCTCACTGCCGCTCAAAGATGATAAAATGTGTCACAGATGGTCAGGAAGCAGTTAAGTCACACCCTACCGCCGCCCCACCTGTGAACTGAGATGAACCAAATGCCTTGGCAGAGATTGGCAATGGTGGGCACAGAAAATAGAGCTCACGATTGGGACTGAAAGAGCTGGTGGTTTGGCAAGATGCTCAGGAGTCCAGACAAGTCTACGTGGAAGCTTGTGGTTGGCCTGCTGGCAACAGGCAGGGGTGCACAGACATCATGGGAGTGGGTGAAGACCAGGAAGACCTAAATTCCAAAAGGCGAAGTAACAAGATATGGGGACATCTGAAGGTCTGGCTTGGTGGTGAGAAAGCAAGAGAACCTGAACAGTTAGAGCAGCAAAGTAACTGAAATTGTAAATGACCAGGATACCACATGCCCCTAAGGAAACCTTAATCCTGAGGATTATGGGTGTTAAGATCAGATACACTAGGGTTGAAATTTTAGCCCCACCAATTAAAAGGAGAGTGATTTGGAGCTCAGTGTTTAACATGTTTCTCTGTGTAAAATGGAAACAGTATCACCCATCCACAGTGGTTTTGGACGGATTAAAGGAAATAACGTAAGGGGCTTCCCAGGTGACGCTAGTGGAAGAACCCGCCTGCCAATGCAGGAGACACAAGAGATGTGGGTTCGATCCCTGGGTTGGGAAGATCACCAGAGAAGGGCATGGCAGTCCACTCAAGTATATTTGCCTGGAGAATCCCACGGATAGAGGAGCTTGGTGGATTATGGTCCATAGGGTCGCAAAGAGTTGGACATGACTAAAGTGACTTAGCATGGATGCATGTGCATAGCACTCAGTGACTGAACCATGGCAAGCGTTTGATCAGCGGTAACCATTTGAAGTGGAGAAGGCAATGGCAAGCCACTCCAGTGCTCTTGCCTAGAAAATCCCATGGATGGAGGAGCCTGGTGGGCTACAGTCCATGGGGTCGCTATGAGTCGGTCGCGACTGAGCGACTTCACTTTCACTTTCACGCAATGGAGAAGGAAATGGCAACCCACTCCAGTGTTCTTGCCTGGAGAATCCCAGGGACAGAGGAGCCTGGTGGGCTGCTGTCTATGGGGTCGCACAGAGTCGGACACGACTGAAGTGACTTAGCAGCAGCAGCAACCATTGAAGACTCATTTGTCATAGACTTCTATGTTTCTTCGTACATGGACAGCTTGAAGCACGCAGGAAAAGTTGATTTGGGTTTCATCCAGTCAGAAGGCTCTTACGAGGTCAGACTTTGACTAACTTATCTACTTGATCAAATTAGTAACACCATAAATACTAAACAGTGACTGTAGACAGCACTGACCTCAGACCAGACCATTTGGCCCAGGCCAATGCTTCAGTGAAGTGTTGTTTACTCAGATTATCATTTATTCAACTGTAGCTGAGGTGGTCGGAGAAGGCAATGGCACCCCACTCCAGTACTCTTGACTGGAAAATCCCATGGACGGAGGAGCCTGGTAGGCTGCAGTCTGTGAGGTCGCTAGAGTCAGACACGACTGAGCGACTTCACTTTCACTTTTCACTTTCATGCATTGGAGAAGGAAATGGCAACCCACTCCAGTGTTCTTGCCTAGAGAATCCCAGGGATGGGGGAGCCTGGTGGGCTGCCGTCTATGGGGTCTCACAGAGTGGGACACGACTGAAGTGACTTAGCAGCAGCAGCAGCTGAGGCGGTTAGCTAATACTGTCACATTTCTATCTTGTTTCTGAAAATCCGGGGAAGAAAGGAAGGAAACAGAGAGATGGGGAAATTGTGACATGATTTAGACATTTTAAGATCCTAACTTAAATGAGAAAAGCAACACTGGGAATAGCACCACAATATGGATTCATCTTTCCTTAGCTCTGAGCCTATATCAGATTCTTTGTTCATGCTGAATTACATCCTCTTTCCATGTCCTTACAAGAGCTACTTGTCTGATCCCTCAAATAATGAGACCTTTATGACTAGCCACGTTGCTGTCTTAGATGTATTTTTAAAGATGTTAAGACATAAAATCCACTTAGGCTATTATGCATTGCTCATACAAGTATTCTCCCATTTTTTCACATATCGTTGATTCCAAAATGTGCTAGTTTTTTACATCAGTCATAAATCTTATTTCCGTTCACAATGTAAAAAAGGAAAACTAAACTTCCAAGATAGCCCGTAATGTTTTCCTGTGTAACTAACACCTCCTTCACAGTTGTGGGTGCCACTCAAGGGCCTGTCTCCTCTTCCTTGACATTTCCTTGGTACCTTGTTCAGGCTGAGCTGATGCCTAGGAGTGTGCTACATACACACGTGGGAATAGGGGAATTCTGGAGAGTAGCCAGCTGCATTAGCAAGACCTGGCAATTTAGAGAGATTACTTATACACGTCTCCTCTGTGGGCTTGAGGTCTGCATGTCGCCCTTTATTTCAGTCTGATTACTTCTGTAACTTATCCTTCTCATCATCATCCTTATCAACAACAAAAACCATCTGTCAGATAAGTACCAGTCATCCGTTATTTGCATTCTTGCCTTCTTAATGCTCTTGGATGTCCAAGTGTTTATAAATCAAGTAGCTAATTTAAGATCCATGTGCTCTCATACTGCAAGTCATCCTGGAAGCATCAGGTTATTTTTACTGTTGAAAATTTGTAGATGTCATTTATTTAAATAGACTTGGATTTTTCCCCCCTCTTCTGCCAATATTGACCCATGCAGCAAATGCAGATGGGTGAAGTCACTTGATAATTCAAGTAAAATCATTCCTTTGTAGAAATCTCCTGTTTAAAAAAAAAATATATATATATATATTGAAATAGAGTATACATTCAGAAAGATGCATGTATCCTGATGATACAAATTTGTTGAGTTTTCACAAAGCACAAACACCCTTGTGACCAGCACATGGTCCAAGAGACAGAACAACAGCATCACCAACCCTGTAAGCCTTCTAATGCTCCTAGTTCCTCCCAACTCCCGCATCAGTGACCTGTTGCAGCTTCTAACAATTTAGATTAGTATTGCCTGCTTTTATTCCCTGTATAAATTGATGAACATTATGTTTACACAATTCAACTGTATCGATGCATGCAATTGTATTCCATTAATTTCCATCACTATATTGTATTACATTGTATGAATAATCTACAATTTACTTTGTCTATTTTTAAATTAAAAAATGGATAATTGGCTAAAGGATGGTAGAAGGACAGGGCAAAAAAGAACTAACATTTATCATTACTATTTTATCAGATATTATAGTAGGACTTTTTGTTGTTAATTGTGGAAAAAAGCAGGTAGCACAAAATTTACCATTTTAACCATTTTCAAGTGTACAGTCCAGTAGTGTTATCACTGTGAAAAGATTTCCAGAACTTTTCATCTTGTAAAACTACAACTCTGTTCCCATTAAATAAGTTCCTATATCCGCCAACCCCCCAGGTCCTGGACAACACCATTCTACATTCTGTTTCTATAAATCTGACAACTCTAAGTACCTCATATGAGTGAATCATACTGTATTTGTCTTTTAGTGACTTTTTTCACTATGTCGGTTTCAGTTAGCATGATGTCATCCAGGTTTGGGCTTCCCTGGTGGCTCAGATGGTAAAGAATCTGCCTGCAGTGCAGGAGACCCAAGTTCAGTCCCTGGATTGGGAAGATCTCCTGAAGAAGGGACTACCAACCCACATAGGATTCTTGCCTGGAGAATTCCATGGACAGAGGAGCCTGGTGGGCTATAGTCCTTGGGGTCGCAAAGAGTCAGATTTGACTGATCGACTAAACACACACACACACACACACATATCAAGGTTTACCCCTGTTGTAGCATGTAACTGAATTCTCTTCCTTACTGAATAATATCCCATTGTCTACACCTCATTTTGTTTTATCTACTCAACGGTCCATGGACGTTTGGATTGGTTCCACCTCTTGGCTATTCTGAATAGTGCTGCTTATGAACATGGGTGTGCAAATACCTCTTCAAGACCCTGATTTTCAGTCTGTTTGGATACAGACCCAGAAGTGAGATTTCTGGATCACATGGTAGTCTTAAGAATCTGCATAGTGTTTTCCATTGCAGTTGCTCCACTGTACAGTTTCACCTGTAGTGATAAGCATTCTGGTGTCTCCAGATCCTTGCCAACACTTATTTTCTGTTTACCATTCCAATGCGTGTTGTGTGGTAGGAGTTTTCCATATGATCTCTTTTTTAATTAACAAATGGGCTACAAAATATAAGCACCAATTTTACAGCGTGACATCTTGACACAATAAGCTTCCATAAGAGAAAAGACTGGGATTCCAATCCAAGTGGTCCTGAAATTGACAGTGAGGTTTTTATTCTTAAAGAGATATGTGATCATAGAACCAACCCAGCACTTCTGTTCTAAGCTATTAGAATGAAGGGCTATATAAGATCACCTGAGTTTGAAATAGGAGATTGAGGCTTAGGACAGGAGTTCTCCAAGTGTAGTCTCCAGGCCATTAGCAGCAGCGTTGCTGGGAACTTGTTATAAATGTGAAGTCCCATCTACTAGGCCTCCTGAGGATTCAAGTAGGCCCCTGAGGATGCTGATATGTGATAAGATTAGAGCACCACTGGGTTTAAATCATTGGACAAACACGGAAACCACTGTCTAATAGCCTTCATACTGTTGCCAAACAGGAAACTTACATGTTGAGCACTTTGAGGTGTCCTGGGCACCTGATATGGCAAATCTGCATTTTATGCTTCATACTCCAAATGCAACCCACTCCAGTATTCTTGCCTGGAAAATCGCGTGGACAGAGGAGCCTGGTAGGCTACAGTCCACGGGGCTGCAAAGAGTAGGACACGACTGAGCAACTTCACTTTCACTCCAATCTTAAGAAAAGTATTGGATTAGTCCAATTGTAATTATGCTGAAACAGTATGTCTCCAACCATTTGGAGATTCAACCAGACTCCGACTGGTCAGAGCTGCTCCTGAGCAAAAGGCCACCTGTTACCAGGTGTCCTGGTCAGTATGGCCATGCCCAGCTCAGCATTTATCTGTTTTTTGCCAGGATTTTCATCCCAATCCACATCCGAGTCTACATTCTTGTCTCACTTTACAAGGGGTCTAGAGTGAGCCCTGTAATGAAGGGCCTGACATAAGACGGAAGTTGAAACAAATACACAAAAATGGTTCCTCCACCCTCATCAGGGGGGTACTCCTAGCCCCAGCCCCAGAATATGGAATCTAAAAAAGCCAAACTCACAGAAGCAGAGACAGGATTTTGGCCGCCAGAGGCTGAGGGCGGGCAAAGTGCACAAACTTCCAGCCAGAAGATGAGCATGTTTGGGGAAATTATAATGTACAGCATGGTGACCGTAGTTAACAATACTGTGTTTATATGTGAAAGTTGCTGAGAGAGTAGATTTTAAATATTCTCAACACACACACACACAAATGATAATTATGTAGTGCGATGGAAGTATTCACTAACTTTTTTCATAATATAGAAGTGGATGAGGTCATCAGTTTGTACACATGAAACTTATACAATAGTACATGTCAGGTGCTGCTGCTAAGTTGCTTCAGTCGTGTCCGACTCTGTGCGGTCAGGTATGTCGCAGTAAAGCTGGAAAAGAAAATGTTCAAGTCTGCTTCGGGATGTTACTAGAAATTCAAACATTTAAACTGCATATACGTGCTGGCTGAAGTTGCTGTGTATAATATGTTCTGATAATTTGACAGTCCTCAAAAACCGGGGTCCTTGACCCCTGTTTGGGGAGCTGGGCGTCACAGCAGGAGGTGAGTGGTGGGTAAGCCAGCGGAGCTCATCAGCCACTTGCCGTGGCTTCCCATTTCTCGCATCACTGCCTCAACTATCCTGCCCCCCATCCCCATCTGGGGAAAAATTGACTTCCATGACACTGGTCTCTGGTGCCAGAAAGATTGGGGACCCCTGCTCAAAAACATTTTGCCTGCTTGTCCACTCTTAGCAAGGAGACGTGAAGAGAATCAGCATTCCCCCGTGCTCCTCCAGAGACACACTGCGCACTCCGATAATTGCAAGGCCCACTTGAATGATGGTGTAAATCAGCAGTGATGAATTAGAATTCAAAAGCTTGCCCATACCATATGGAATCGTGAATGCTTTTTCCTCCTCTCCCTAAGCCATGCGGATGCTGTGTTACAGTATCCGAAAGTTGGTTTATCTTCAACATGAACTCTGGGGTAAAAGATCATCAGTAGCTTCGTTTTCCCCACTTCCTGCCCCAAGCAACATATATACCTCCTTAAGGAAAACAGACTGCACCAGAAGTTGGTCCTGTGGATTTAACTTACCTCAACCTAAAAGAAAGAACTAATCACCTCCTTCCATGTCACTGATTTTGTTTCTTTGTGCTCTCGTGAATTAATAAACTACAGCGCTTCCACTTTCTAAGTCAACTTTTTATCGTTAATTAATCCTCAGGGGCTGATTGACTTGCATATACTAAAAGCTGCAATATATTGATTTTCAGAATGTGTAAACTGCAAGACTAGTAAAGTATGAACATATGTATAACTTTCATTCAGTATACAGAATATTATATATTTATTCCAATCTTGCAAACCCTAAAAAGAACTCCAGGGTTCAGAACTCTAAAACAGAAGGTACATGAAAATACTAATAATTATATTTCTGGTTTTAATAAAATTATTAAAAAATCTGCTCTGTAGATGTTAACCAGGATTTTTTTTTTTTTTCTGAAAAAAACTGCTATCATTAGAGTCTTTGATAATAGGAACTTAACTTGCCTTCAGCATTCCCCATGCAATCGCAGTGTCTTATGTGCTAACCTACCTTCCAAAGTTTGCTCTGATGCTTCAGCTTATCTTGGATTTCTTACCCCACTCCAAGCCTAGTTGAAGACCAAAGAAATCAGGAAACCTTGCCTGATGCTTTCAGAGTAAGAAAGTTAATCAGTGAAATTGGGCCTTTCTCACAATTCTGTGAGAGCTTGTGCTCACAATTCTCCTCAAAAAGAGTTGAAAGATCACTAATACTTTTACCTTTGAAATGGCAAGCCTTTATATGTATTAACATACTACCAATATGGTAATAAAATGAAGTTATTAATAACAATGAAAGAGAATGATCATATTTAGAAACCATACATAGAAATGCTTCTCATTCAAAATGTATGCTTTCCATACCTAAGCTTGCTTCCTTCTATTAGAAAGGAAAAAAAAAAATAAGAAAATAAGTGTATAATAAATAAATGCTCTTCAAATGATATAAAAAATACAGATACTTAGAACTGTCATTCTGACTCTCGCTATTGTAATTTAGCTAGTTGTAAACTTGGCGAGTTAATGAAGATTAATAAGCAAGGAGTGAACATTTTAGTTCACTTATAAAACAGCTTAGCCATCCAAAGGGAAGAAAAGACCTAGGTAATTTGCTTTGCACAATGTATATAATTATAATATACCTTTGTGAAGTGCTTTTCAAACTTTAGTGAACATGAGAATTACCTGAAGTGTTGTTTTTTGTTTTTTGTTTTTTTTTAATGCAGATTCATGGATCCCTTCCCCAGAGATTCTAAACTAGTAATTCCAGGCTGGGGCTCAGAAAAAATATATTTTGAATACTTAATCTCACCCTTAGGAAATTCCTTTAAAATTGAAATTCAGATCACTCTCTGAAAATACCAATTTAAGGTGACAAATGCGTTGATTATTGCACCTGAACCCATTGAATTATCAAATAAAATGCTAATCTTAGCCAACCTTTCAGATATTTTATATTACTTTGCTAGAGAGTCAAGGTAGACAGCCTTTAAAGGGCTGCTAATAAGAGTCACGATTTATGCATTCCCGGCCCTATTGTTCTTATCTTCGTTGTTAAGAATTGTCCCATAGCTTTTAGACTTCACCGACCTTTAAAGGTCATGTGGACTTGGGATTGTTTTTTAACTTTGAGTTAATTTTTACTGTCTTTGAACTTCCATTTAATACTGTCTCATCTTAAAATAAAATGGAATCACAGTATTTATTATCTGTTTCTCTTTGGTTTCCAGGGAAGACGAGGAAAACCAGGGCCTCCAGGAAAACCAGGGCCTCCAGGACCACCTGTGAGTAGACAGTAGCATGTTTCATCAAAGCCTCTCTGTATGTCTGTGTGTTCATCTACAGGTCACTTTAGTCCCCTGTAGATAATAATTTCCATCTCTCCACTGTTTAACATGGTCGTGTTCCCTATGCCTTTCAACGTCACAAACAAGAGGTCAGGGAGGCTGGACGCTGGCTGTCCTGGCTCCCACCCACCTCATTCCTGGATGTGAGTAAGTACACCGCCTGCACGGGTGACCCAAGCCAAGACCCGGATCAGCGAATCCCGTGCTGGACCCACCTGAGCCCCGTCTCCTCAGTGTCTTAACATCCAGCCTAGTGGTCAGTTAGGTATCTGTGGAAGTTTGCCCACCTTTCTTGATACACCTGCATTGCCAGTAAAATTTCATAGAATGTTCTTGCTAAAGATAGCTATAAAGATCTCATAGCCAGTTATCTGATCTTGTCCTTTATCCCAAGCTTCTTACAAGAAATACTCCATCTCTTGTGCTCCTGCTCACTCTCCAACTCCCTAGAGTCTGGTTTGTGTCCAAGCTACTGCATTGCCCTGCATCCTCTATGGTCACCAGTGTGTCTGAGTCACAAGATTCCCTGGACACTTTCAAGGCTTCACTTTATTTCACTGCTGAATGGGCTTCCCTGATGCCTCAGCGGATTAAGAATCCACCTACAATGCAGGAGACACAAGGGATGCAGGTTCGATCCCTGAGTTGGGAAGATCCCCTGGAGGAGGAAATGGAAATCCATTCCAGTATTCTTGCCTGAAAATTCCCATGGACAGAGGAGCCTGGCAGGCAACAGTCCCAAGAGTCGCAAAGAGTTGGACATAACTGAGCAACTAAACACATGACACGATACACACATAGGAATTGACACTGTTGACTTGTCATCCTTGAAACTCTCCATTCTCTTGGTTCATTGATGCAGATATCTTTCTATCTTTGGATCCATCCTTTTGGTCTCCTTTCTTAAAGCTGTTCCCTCTTCCCTTATTTCTGTGTGGTATGGTTTAAAGAATCCCAGTCTTCTCTTTCCACCCAGACATCCTCCTGAGTTCCAGACTCCTACACCCGACCACCTGCTCAGTATCTGTACTTGGAAGTCTCCTGCATGCTACAAACGTTGTCTGTCCAAAGCTAAACTCTAAAATGATCCTAGATATTTGCTGTCTCTCTCTATGTCCACATCCAAATAGTTCCTAAATCATGTGAATTCTATGTCCTAGTAGCTCTCATTCTTCATGCCACTACCTTATTTAGGCCTGTGTCAACCTGTGTCTGTTTCTATAGCCTTCTCCCGGCTGATCTCTTGGCCTCTACTTTCTACAAGTGGAGTCATATTTTAAATCATAACTCTGATTGTGTAGGTCTTTGGTTGAAAACTCTTTAATAATATCCCTTTCCTTCTAGATGGATTCCACACTTTCTACAGACCATTCTAACCCCTTCAGAGTTTGCCCTTTGCCTCTCTTTGTCTATCCTTCTCTGTGCCCTTCCTACGTTTGCAACTTATAGTGTCATCTTTATTTACAACCTCAAAATGCCATGGGTTGTGAATGCTCTCCCTGAGGTCCAGGTGAGCTCCCCCACCTGTCGGGCTCTGCTCAGTCCCCAGATCTCCCATGTAGCCCTTTCAGGTGTTTTCAGCACATGAGGGTCATCTTCCATGATGCTATGAGCTTAAACCTCCTACAGAGAGAGCACATTGTTTTGTAACTCAACTCTTATTTTTCTTATCTTTCTGGCCACTGCCAGTGAATTTATTTTGAACCTCTCAGTTCAGTACAGTCGCTCAGTCGTGTCCGACTCTTTGCGACCCCATGAATCGCAGCATGCCAGGCCTCCCTGTCCATCACCAACTCCCAGAGTTCACTCAGACTCATGTCCATAGAGTTGGTGATGCCATCCAGCCATCTCATCCTCTGTCTTCCCCTTCTCCTCCTGAGCCCAATCCTTCCCAGCATCATAGTCTTTTCCAATAAGTCAACTCTTTGCATGAGGTAGCCAAAATATTGGAGTTTCAGCTTTAGCATCAGTCCTTCCAATGAACACCCAGGACTGATCTCCTTTAGATTGGACTGGTTGGATCTCCTTGCAGTCCAAGGGACTCTCAAGAGTCTTCTCCAACACCGCAGTTCAAAAGCATCAATTCTTCGGCACTCAGCTTTCTTGACAGTCCAACTCTCACATCCATACATGACCACAGGAAAAACCATAGCCTTGATTAGACCAACCTTTGTTGGCAAAGTAATGTCTCTGCTTTTTAATATGCTGTCTAGGTTGGTCATAACTTTCCTTCCAAGGAGCAAGCATCTTTTAATTTCATGGCTGCAGTCACCATCTGCAGTGGTTTTGGAGCCCCAAAAAATCAAGTCTGACACTGTTTCCACTGTTTCCCCATCTATTTCCCATGAAGTGATGGGACCAGATGCCATCATCTTCGTTTTCTGAACGTTAAGCTTTAAGGCAACTTTTTCACTCTCCTCTTTCACTTTCATCAAGAGGCTTTTGAGTTCCTCTTCACTTTCTGCCATAAGGGTGGTGTCATCTGCATATCTGAGGTTATTGATATTTCTCCTGGCAATCTTGATTCCAGCTTGTGCTTCTTCCAGCTCACCGTTTCTCATGATGTACTCTGCATAGAAGTTAAATAAGCAGGGTGACAATATACAGCCTTGACGTACTCCTTTTCCTATTTGGAACCAGTCTGTTGTTCCATGTCCAGTTCTAACTGTTGCTTCCTGACCTGCATATAGGTTTCTCAAGAGGCAGGTCCGATGGTCTGGTATTCCCATCTCTTGAACAGTTTTCCACAGTGTATTGTGATCCACACAGTCAAAGGCTTTGGCATAGTCAATAGAGTAGAAGTAGATGTTTTTCTGGAACTCTCTTCCCTTTTCGATGATCCAGCAGATGTTGGCAATTTGATCTCTGGTTCCTCTGCCTTTCCTAAAACCAGCTTGAACATCTGGAAGTTCATGGTTCATGTATTGCTGAAGCCTGGCTTGGAGAATTTTGAGCATTACTTTACTAGCATGTGAGATGAGTGCAATTGTACGGTAGTTTAAGCATTGTTTGGCATTGCCTTTCTTTGGGATTGGAATGAAAACTGACCTTTTCCAGTCCTGTGGCCACTGCTGAGTTTTCCAAATTTGCTGGCATATTGAAGCATAATTGTGTAACACAGTTTCTGGCATGTATCATGTGACTATTAATTATTCAATGAATGAGTCAACAAATGAATGTACTTTGTAGATGAGAAAATGAAGATGATGAATTGAGTCTCTTTTTAAAGACCAGAAGCATCTGTACCACCACTAGAGGGCTCTAGACTAGACCTCCTAGTAGTCACTTAGGGTGTGGTCATGTGCCAAAAATGAACAAGATTGCCACTCTATCCTGGTTTCATTTCATCCATTTAGCCATTCAAGTAAATTGTTCTCTTAGCAATGTACTGGTGTCAGTTGATATTGTTATGAAAGAAGTGTGGTGGGGGAAGGGGGGAGACATAAATTGGGCATCCTGGAATCCAGTCTTTAAAGGAATCAGCTTTGTTATTCCAAATTTTCTAGCAAAAGAGGACACATTGTAAGATTTTCCGTAATTGTCTCCTGCTATAAACAAGAAAAGCTGGTACAAGCTAACAGGCAAGATTAGACCATCACATAGTTTTCTAAATGTATGACACTGCTTTCAAGACAAGATAATTGTTGTCTCAAAGGAGGAATTTGAATGATGAAGGTCTTTATGACAAGCTTGCCAAATGTCTAGGACAGAAGAGGATTATACCAAATCCTGGAATGAGTTCTCAGCTATAGATCAAATGACTTTACTGGAGAATTTAGAAGATTAAGGAACATGCAGCCATATTAAAGTTTATAATATTCAATTCCACAGGTTTTATTTTATTGTCAGAGTGTTTGGGAGAGAGAGGTAGTTATTTTATTTCAAGTGTTAGATTTAGAATATAAACTCAGCTATGGGTCTGATACAAAGTGTTCATTAAATCCTGAGTACATGGTATTTGAAAGAAAAATGGTTTACTATATTTTATAATATAAGAAAATATCAATTTGTTAAGCTGCAAAATAAAGGAGAAGAATCTATGCCCCCCAAAAGGTTTTTATTTACAGTTAGCTTTTGTTTTAAAAGTATTAGACTATACCATCAGCTCATTTTTGTTTAAGAATTGTGGTTCATGGAAACTCTTTGTCTTTTGTCTTGTTTTGTTTTAATTGGAGGATAATCGGTTTATAATGTTGTGTTGGTTTCTGCCATACAATTCACAACATGAATTTAATTCTAGGATAACTCCTCTAGTTGATTAAAATATCTTTTCTCTAATACAAGTATTATCAAAACTGTATCTTGGGGTGCATTTTTTATCAGCTTTTGAATTTTTAAATAATTTAAATTATTTACATGGTTGGTTGAATTGATGTCATGCATGCCACCATACTGTAAAAATTCCCATGAAGCACCTGGTCATTCTTGCAGGAATTAGTTAAGAGCAGCATTGAAAATAGAGGTGAAATATCTGGCTCCCAATATTTTTATATGCCATCTTCATGTTTAATTTTTCTATGCCATCTTCATGTTTAATTTTTCTATGCCATCTTCATGTTTAATTTTTCTAAACATAATGTACTCTAGCAAGAGGACTTTTATTTCCCAACTGGTTAGAAATGATTAGAGTTTTCCCAAATCAGTCCTTTCATGATCATATTAACTAATATTTTCAGGAAATGAGCTTATAAAAAATTAACCTGTCCCTAATTCACATTGTGTAATAGTTTCACAAACTATTAAACATTTATTTAAGGCCTACTCTGTGCCTAACACCCTGTTAAGAGCTGGATTTGCAAAAATGGATATGATACGGTCCTTGCCCTTCACGTATTTAGGTTTAGCTCACAGAAAATTGGACTAGAGGAAGAAAACTTAGAAACGATAATGCCAAGGTGGTTTCTTTCTGGAACTGACAACTGAGGCATAAAGGTTGAGCCTTACAAACATGGAGGAACTCCTGCTCATCACGACGACATGGGTAAACTTGGAGGATGTTATGCTGGGTGAAATAAGCCAGTCACCAAAACAAGGACTACCTTATTCCACTTTTTGAGATTTCTGAAATGGTCAGACTTGTAGAAGCAGAGATACAGTAGTGGCTGCCAGGGCTGAGGAGTGGGGGTACTGGGGAGTTGTTATTCACTGAGTATAAAGTTTCAGTTTTGTGAGATGATTACTTACTTTCCAGAGATCCATTATACAGCATGGTGCCTATAGCTAGTGATATAGTAGTGTGCGTTTCAAAACTTGTTAAGAAGGCAGATTTCACATTAAGTGTTTTTACCACATACACACGCATGCCCACACACAAGGGCCACAAGGAAATCCTGCAAGGTGCTGAAAATATCAGTTACCTTGGTTGTGGGGATTGGATCACAGGTATTTGCATCTGTCCAAATTCAACACATTGTACCCATTAAATATGTGCAAGTCTTTGTATATCAATTATGCTCCCCAGATGGTGTCAGTGGTAAAGAATCCGCCTGAAAGTGCAAGAGATGCAAAAGATGCAGGTTTAATCCTTGGATTGGAAAGCTCCCCTGGAGTAGGAGGTAGCAACCACTCCAGTATCCTTGTCTGGAAAATTCCATAGACAGAGGAGCCTGGCAGGCTACAGTCCACTGGGGCACTAAGAGTTGGACACAACTGAGCACCTGAGCACACACACAGCAGATATCTCTACAAAGCTGTTTCTATTAATATTAAAATTGTGGAGATTTGTCCAGTAAAGCAAGTAGAAGGGAAGAGGAGAGCGAGCTGGGTGCAGCTGACAGAGGGAAGTAGCCTTAACAGAAGCACAGGTGCTGAGCCCCAGGGAGCCGGGCAGGTGTGGCCCCAACACTGACAGGTCGGGTCCAGCCTGGGAAGTGTCTTGGCAGACCTGCTGTGAGTGCCACAAGTCCCCGGAAGCCAGGAGGAGTCTGTGGGAGCTCTGAGTGGAGAGTCACAGGCACAGGTTTCTTGATAGATGACTCCAGTGGGAAAGTGGTTGGATTATTGAGAAAGTGAGATCCTTTGCAGCTCTCAAAGGACTTCCTGTTTAAAAGGCCAGCAGAGTATTTTTTATCTCTATCAGTGCATCCCGTACAGTCATTTGTATTTTATTACCACTTACATATAACTTCTTCAGGGGATGTTCCCAACCCAGGGATCGAACCCAGGTCTCCTGCATTGCAGGCAGATTCCTTACCAGCTGAGCCACAAGGGAAGCCCAAAAATGCTGGAGTGGGTAGCCTATCCCTTCTCCAGGGGATCTTCCTGACCTAGGAATTGAACTGGGGTCTCCCGCATTGGAGGTGAATTCTTTACCAACTAAGCTATCAGGGAAGCACTGTGGCTCAGCTGGTAAAGAATCTGCCTGCAATGCGGGAGACCTGGGTTTGATCTCTGGGTTGGGAAGATCCCCTGGAGAAGGGAAAGGCTACCCACTCCAGTATTCTGGCCTGGAGAATTCCATGGACCATATTCCATGGAGTCGCAAAGAGTCGGACACAACTGAGTGACGTTCACTTTCACATATAGCTTAAGAGATGTCCCCCTTTACCTGTGAGCACTTTTAGATCAAAATGTTTTTCATTTATTTGTCCTTTTCCATGTTGTACTGTATGTGGTTTGAACCCCACTTCATAGCAGGAAGGAAGGTAACACAAGAAAGAAGGGAAGGTTCATAGAGCCAAGACCCTTCTGACTGAGACTGGGAGATGGCGTCTGATTCACCCTGCTGGCTGCCATGAGATTCCTAAAGTGCATGTTACAGGGTCTTATGACAGTGTGAAATAGAAAAACTAGTAACTCTCTCTTATCGAACAATAATCAAATAATATGCAGTGTCCCTCAAATGAGTGAATAGTGTAGTATACAATTTTAGCACATGTGTTTGAGCAACTAGCCTTCAGAAAAGTTAGGGGAAATTGTTTTATTGATTTATTCTGATCAGTGTGAATGCCTGAAAAGAACCAAGAAATAGGAGTTTTCAGGAGGCATGAACCCTTGGATAACAGCATGCTTTGCTCAGTTTCTTCAAGAAAATGTTTTTCCCTCCAAGGCTTTAGGAGATGTTCCCTAAATCTTCCCTAAATCAGATATAGTGTTGTTATTCAGGGGAGTGTCAAAGAAGATATTAGAAAATTAAAGAAAGAAATCTTGAATGGCCTGAAGCATCTCATATAATTAAAATGTTTTAACCAACCATTCTATTTTTGATTCTTTGTTCTGAGGCCAAATTTGTGTTTTTTCACTTTCTTAAGAAACTTATCTTTTTACAAAAAATAATTCCCCACCACTTTGTGTGTGTGGAAGGACAACCTTTTTCACCATAAGAAAGTACATTTCCTAGGGGAAAAAATTCTAATAAAGGAATATTTACTAAAAGTAGATTTTTTGAACTAATGTTATTAGATTTTCTTTCATCAAAAAAAGATTATTGTTTCATCAAAGTCATGTGTATTACTCCAAGTTAGCTTTCCATACTTAATAGCAATTTTTTTTTCTCTTTGAGGAAGCTTTAGTTGAAGTTTACATGCATGTAATCTGCATATAATAAAATTATTCTCAATTGGAATGCTGGTAATTGAGGAGCAACTGACTCTTAGAGTTGGCAACAACCCTTTATGATGAACATACCTTTTATAAAATGTTGGTCCAGTTTCCTGTTAGTAAGCAAAGCTGATCTTTCCTATACAAAGGAAAGCTCCCAAATTCCCCCAAGTGACTTCTCTCATCTTAGTTTAAATGAATATTCTTCACTGGAGGGAAACCAGTATGCTGCAATGTCTTGGATTGGTGCGTGTGTGTGTGTTAGTTGCTTAGTTGTGTCCGACTCTTTCCAACCCCATAGACTGTAGCCCACCACGCCCCTCCGTCCATGGGATTCTCCAGGCAAGAACACTGGAGTGGGTTGCCATTTCCTTCTCCACTAAGATGATGATTGAAAGCGGGTTTTCAGAGAGGACGCACGAGACCCTTAAGCATCTGCCTGGGGAAGGAAAGAGCAGAAACCCGAGGAAACAGTTCTAAAGACAGAGCAAGGTGAGTCGGGACAGACAGTCAGAGCACTAGCTCTGTGTTCCGTGCTCCACTGCCCGTGCCTTGTCTTCGCAACTCTTGTGAGAGCGTAAGCGATGCTCGTTTTACAGTGGGGTAAAGGAGGCTTAGAGGCATCAAGTAACTTGACTGGGACGGCTCAAGTGTAAGTGGTGGTTTAGTCACTAAGTCATGTCCAACTCTTTTGCGACCCCAGCCTGTAACCCACCTGGTATGTCTGTCCGTGGGATCTCCCAGGCAAGAATACTGGGGTGGGCTGCCATTTCCTTCTCCAGGAGATCTTCCCCAAGTATAAGTGGGCATTGAAACCCAGGAATGGATCCCTAAACCTCCCTTTATTCTGCTAGATCCCAAGTGTGAAAGATAAGATTCTGCACTGCAGCTGGACTAGGGTCAGCCTTACTTAGGCAAACCCAGAACAGGACTTGATGTTCCCACGTGAAAGCCCAGCACTGCAGTGCCTTGGGATCGAGTAGATGTTCCGGGACATTTCATCGGACGTTTCCAGGTCTCCGCTTCCTTTTCCCTAAACTTGAAATGATAGCACTTTCTTCATCTGCCTCTCACAGTTGCTGCGAGAGTCGCCTGCCATGTATGTGAAAGAACTTTTTGGAAATGTAAATCTCTATCTAACTATACCCTAAATACACTCATATTATTTTGAACTTTTCTGTTCAAAATCCAGTTAACCCAAACTGAAATGTCTGTCAGTGAATTGCTCAAGTGCAAGACTGCATGCTCTGTAAATGAGTATGTAATAGCCTGTCTGCGTGTATAAACCTGCTCCTGAAGACACACACACACGTTACTCCCATCAGGCGATGCTATCAGCACATCGACAGGGATGTCTTCTTCTCCCCTGGTTTATTTTGTGGGACCGACGTCCTCATGGACTTGCTCATCTCTGGTGAGCTGCTGAATTTTATTAGATGTCATGTTCTCTAAGTCCTGGCCATCTTCACTTACTCTCCCCCCCAAAAAAAAAATTTCTTTGTCTTTCAAGCCTTCCAGTCGTCTGAGCAGCATAAAGAATGGAAAATAGTGGCCTTGTGTTAGGATGATGCTTGGAGAGTCTCAGGACGTAAAATGCCTTAGTTTATTTCCAAGTACTCTGGGTTTTTGTTCCCTTAGAAGTAAGAGCAGAGGAGCTGGCAGTGAGGCACAGCAGAGCATTTAACTAATGAGCCATTAAAAGCCGTATATCTGAGCCCACCCTTCTGACATTTGCCTCACTTCTCATTCATCATCACTGTAAACATGTTTGTTAAAAACTGCAATAATTTGAAAATGTGTTATTATTCCTCTCGGTTGCAGGCAGAGCTCTTGATTTCTTTTCTTTTTTTTTTTTTCTGGTATTGTCTTTGTGCATTGTTTCATTGTTGTGGTAAGAGAATTGAGCAGTGGGCTCACATGTGTCACATTTCAGCACAGCGATTTATTTGAAAAGAGAAATTCACGTAATTTGTAACACGGGGCAGCAGCTCCCTCTACTGTTTCCACTGGAAGAGCTCTAGGAAAAGAATGTTGAGCCAATGTCTGGAAACTGTTCAGTGTATGAGGCTTAATTATAAAGCTGCATGATTTTCAAACTTTATTTTCAGGGTTTTGTTACATCTTATGCTTATCCTATATTTTAAATACAAATACCAGTTCATCAGGCCTTCCCAGGTGGCGCTACTGCTAAAGAACCTGCCTGCCAATGCCTGAGACATAAGAGACCCAGGTTCCATCCCTGGGTTGGGAAGATCCCCTGGAGGAGGGCATGGCAACCCACTCCAGTATTCTTGCCTGGAGAATCCCCATGGACAGAGGAGCCTGGTGCACCACAGTCCATAGGGTCGCAAAGAGTTGGGTATGGCTGAAGTCACTGAGCATGCACCAGTTCATCAACAGTCATTTTCAATGTCAACTTGATGCCCTCTTGAAGTGAAAGCCCCTAGCTCATGGATCTCTAAAATGCTGACCTATTGTAGCATGCTTATAAAACTCCAGCGTGAGTTTTGTGGGAGCTGACTCCAGTGGAATTTATGTTTTTTTACTAAAGCAACAGTATGATTTAAAACATATACAACTGTGTTGTTTTTATTTTCATTTTAACTTCAGTGTAGAACTTATTTCACCTTTAGGATATGAGTCCTAGCTCAGTCCTGAAGGCTAATGGTCACACAGCACTTGTTGTTCAGTCGCTCAGTCGTGTCCAACTCTTTGCTACCATGGACTGCAGCACTCCAGGCCTCCCTGTCCTTCACTATCTCCCGCAGTTTACTCAAACTCATGTCCATTAGTTGGTGCTGCCAGCCAACCACCTCATCCTCTGTCGTCCCCTTCTGCTCCTGCCTTTAGTCTTTCCCAGCATCAGGGTCTTTTCCAATGAGTCAGCTCTTCGCATCATGTGGCCACAGGATTGGAGCTTCAGATTCAGCATCAGTGCTTGTAATGAATATTCAGGATTGATTTCCTTTAGGATTGACTGGTTTGATATCCTTGCAGTCCAAGGAACTCTCAAGAGTATTGCCTAACACCACAGTTTGAAAACATCTATTCTTCGGCACTCAGCCTTCTTTATGGTCCAACTCTCACATCCATGTATGACTCCTGGAAAAACCATAGCTTTAACTATATGGACCTTTGTTGATAAAGTAATGTCTCTGTTTAATATGCTGTCTAGGTTTGTCGTAGCTTTTCTTCCAAGGAGCAAGTGTCTTTTAATTTCATGACTGCAGTTACCACCTCCTGTACAATGTTCAAACCTCTGTCCAAGGTTCTTCAGGCACTCTATCAAATCTAATCTTTCGAACATGGTTAAAGGAGTAAATGTAGGGTGTGAAATTGAATTCATTTATCCAACAAATATTTATTGATCATCTACCAATGTGTTAATCACTATTACAAACCTTGAGGATACACTTTTAAAAACAAAAATGTAGCAACAAACAAATCCAAGGCCTCCACATTTAGTAACTTACCCTCTAGCACGTGGGTGGGATGGAAGATGATTAAGAGACAATTCCATAGGTAGACAAAGCAATGTCAGCTTAATATGCGGTGCTGCAGGAAATAAACAGGGTAATGTGCAAGTGGTTTGGAAGGAAGAGGCGTTGCTCTAGTTAAGGTGGTCCAGGTGGCATCTCTGAGCATCTAGGTGACCTTACTTGAGAAGGAACCAGCCATCTGAGGCCCAGATCAAGAACCTTCCCACTGGGAAGACCTGGATGTGCAGAGGGCCTGAGGTGGCAAAGAGGCTGCCGGCTGCAATAAGCAGAAAGGAGCCGGGAGAAGAACGGCATCAGAGGGCGCTTTGGAGTTGCACAGCTTGGCCTTATGAGGGAGGCGTTGAGGGGTGGGCAATCAGTTGATAAGGAAGATAATCAACCAGTCACATCTCCCTCTTCTAGGTCTTTGTATGTGTTTTTATCTTAGGGGATTAGATTTTTATTTTGATGTGATGAAATTGTCCCTACTGATAACACAAAAGGCATCATCATTGTAGCACATCATCCCCAGTCTTTGCACAGACAAGGAATAGATTTGTTTGCTGAGAAAACAAGGAAACGAACAAAGCTTTGAGAGTAGCCCACTTCATTTCTGCCCAGCCTAAATCCAGGGGACACCATGTTTTTCCTTCAAGATGGAGACTCTCGCCACAGATAAGTCATTTTTCCCTCTTCCCCACACCTAGACCTAAGGCTTCCTTCCTGTCCGGCTGCAGGTTCGGTGCGATGAGCACTATAACTGTGAAAGTACGTGCTATGGAAACACCATGAAACCAGTGCCTTCCTGCATCTGTGCCCTATTATTTATCAATCTCCCCACCTTATCTGTCTTCATGTCCAACCTTATTTCCTTATACCGAGGACTCAAGGTGCAAAGTTAATGTTTCAGCCAATAGCAAGTTCCCCTCTGTAAGAAGTCAGTACCCCAAACATACTTTGGACCGCTGAATGAAGTGGATGACAAAAGTGTCCAATTAAAACATTTCACTTCTTATTAAAACACTCTGTGTGTGACTATGGGCATTTTGAGATCCACCATGTCTCAACAGGAATCCGATTCATGATCTTAACATTCATCTCCAAACCTTGAACTAACCAGGGTTTTACATTTTTCAGTTTTCCTTTCAGCAAAGACCCTTAGTCTCTCTGGCCTATTAAACAACTAAAGGCCGTGTCCTGTAATGATAGTATCTTCAGAGGAAATGACCCTAACCGTTTATCTAGGTCATTGGGAATAGTAATTTTATTCTTAATAAAAAATAAGATGACTTCCTCGGATTTAAGAATAAAGACCTATAAAATGAAGACATGGTCATTTAATCATTTTTATTGCCACTTGTCCCCAGCAGGGTCATGGTCCCAGACAAGACAGCTGTTGCCAACATTGCTAAAATTCCTCTGTCACCTTGTATGGCCACAGAATCCATAGACATGCATGTGAGGCAGCTGGGGTCTCAGGTTGAGAATGCGAAAATTAGCATGTGGGTTCCATACCCTAATTACTTCTCTCTTTTTCTCCCCATGAACAGCAGTAGTGAGACATTATTAGCCATTTCTGACTGCCTAAGTTTTTTTTTTTTTTTTTTTTTACTAATTATAAATACACTCAGGAAGAAAAGGATTTTATGTTCTTATAGTCACTGACTCCTTTTTTTCATTCCAGGTCATGTTGTTGAAACCAACTATTAAGACTTCTGAGTGGCATGCGTTGTGTATAGCAATGATGGGAGAGAATGATTGAAATCCTTGCTATATGGTTACCAAACTTGTTATTAGTTGCCTCAGTGCATGGATTAAATACTGTTTCTTTGTGGTAGGTAAACAGTATTGCTACTGCTAAGTCACTTCAGTCGTGTCCGACTCTGTGCAGCCCCAGAGATGGCAGCCCACCAGGCTCCCCCGTCCCTGGGACTCTCCAGGCAAGAACACTGGAGTGGGTTGCCATTTCCTTCTCCAATGCCTGAAAGTGAAAAGTGAAAGGGAAGTCACTCAGTCGTGTCCAACTCTTAGCGACCCCATGGACTGCAGCCCACCAGGCTCCTCCGCCCATGGGATTTTCCAGGCAAGGGTACTGGAGTGGGATGCCATTGCGTTCTCCGAGGTAAAAAGTAAGGATTTAATAAATCTGATTGGCCTTTGAGAAATATTCAGAAAGGGAGGCTTGTTTCCTAAATATCTTATAATTTGTGTTTGATGATATGGTTTCCAAAAGTATCTCCATACAGTATTTAATTTCAGTGCTGTATAACTCTATACAGGCAGGAAAAGATTATCTCCATTTTAACAATAAGGAAAGTCTGCACTTTGGGAAGTAAGGGGCTTAGCTAAATCCATTTAGTTGGTTTTCTCTGCACAGCAACTACAACCTGCTAGGAAATTATTTCCATCAAAGGAGAGAAAAAGAAGAAGTTACATGAGTAGAGAAGCAGCAAGTTTTCAGCATTCCCCGGGGGACCTGAAACATGGGAAGTTCTGCAGAAAAGAAGACTTGAAGGGGCTTCATTTATATCTGTAGTTTCATTAAAAAGTAAAAAGATCTAAAGCAAATATGGCAGGTGGTGTGAGTCAACAACATTGGATTGTGGATTCACGGGATTAATCATATTATACTCTGTACATGTTAGCATGCTTGAAATATTCCAGATTTCTTTGACAAAACAGGAAATGTATCCAGTGGGACAGACTGAGGTTAGTACCACTAATTTCCTCTTCAGTGGCCTAGAGTGTCAGCATCTTCTCTTTTGCCCGAAATCCCTTGTAGAATGGGGCCAAGTGTTTCAAAAATGAAATCTTTAAGTATTTTTTTCTAGAACTTCCCTTCATGTATTCTAGGTAACCATGCAGATCAATTGAGCCAAGAAATGTCATTTGCAGATTTAGCATCGGTACAACCTACAGATCAGAAAGAAACAGTGATGTCACACATTTGAGCTGAAAGTGGATGCTACAATCACCCCCAAAATAAAACCTCACTTTGCTTTTTCCAGGATGTCCACAGCCATTTGAGTTTGGCACATACCCCTGGTCTCCAGCAGCTCGGTAGTGCCCAAGCCAGTGTCATCTGCCTGGCTATGGTTAAGTCTAAGCAGCCTGCCTTGGAAATCACAGTTTTCTATGCATAGGAAGCATTGTCATCCCAGCAACACTTTTTTAAAAAAAAGTTTTATTTTGTTTCAGAATATAGGTGATTAACAGTGTTGTGTTAGTTTCATGTGGACAGCAAAATGATTCAGTTATGCGTATACATGTATCTGTTCTTTTTTTCCTATTCTTTTTCAAATTCTTTTCCCATTTAGGTTTTTGCATAACATTGAGCACGGACTTAGGGAACGAATTTAGGGTTATGGGGAGAAGAGTTGGGGGAGGGATAGTTAGGGAGTTTGGGATTGATGTGCACTAGCTCCAGTACTCTTGCTGGAAAATCCCATGGACGGAGGAGCCTGGTGGGCTGCAGTCCATGGGGTCACTGAGGGTCGGACACGACTGAGCGACTTCCCTTTCACTTTTCACTTTCATGCATTGGAGAAGGTAATGGCAACCCACTCCAGCGTTCTTGTCTGGAGAATCCCAGGGACGGGGGAGCCTGGTGGGCTGCCATCTATGGGGTTGCACAGAGTCGGACGCAACTGAAGTGACTTAGCGGCAGCAGCAGCAGCCTTTTTAAAGACAGTGAATATTACCAGTTATAGCAAATGGAAACCCAAAGCTTTGATAGGTGCAGGCTGTGAAAGCCAAGCCCTCCTTGGAGTTGAGAGGCACACTGAGAGGCTCCTGAGGTCAGAGCAGGGAGTAGTGGAGGCGCCGTGTCCCCCACATATGGTTTCTGCTGATGGTGAACACTGGGGGATGCATCACTGGATGCAGATCATTTGTTCCACGACGTCCATCCTTCCTCGTTCTCATGCCCCTGTGGCTTTCATCACCTTGTGCGGGGTCAGTTGATGTTGCTTCTGTGGGGAGGCAAGCCATTCTCCAGACCCCTGCTGCTCCTTAGATTACAGGAAGCTGACAAATAATATTTTTGCTTTTGCAGAACACACTGAGGAGAGATGAGTAAGACACATTTTATGGATGGATAAGCAGAATCACAGCATTAGGGAAGGAATCATTTTTTTTTTTTCTAACTATCACGGCATAGAAATCAGCCAACAATTTCCCAACAATGCACTCTATCAGGAATGCAGTGGGCTTTCTACCAGTTAGATGAATTTGTTTCATGGTATCAGGGAAAATAAACTCCTTTAAAAATGATCTTTTTGTTCTCCCTTGGAAAGTAAAGTGTTAAAACCTCCCGCGCTTCCCAGCATAATTTAGAAAATCTGCTTTTATGAAATGGGTTAATTACACCCATTGAATGCATTCACTGTCACAGCCTCATCCTCCCACTCCTGTTCCAGAATGACAAGTAAAACCAGGGACTGTGCAATTTTAGAAAACAATCAGGTCATATATTGAGTATTTTGCTTATTCATACAACCATAAACTGCCTCGGCTTGAGTTCCCTCAATTACACAGCTCAGTGTGCAGGCCAGAAGAGACGAGCCCAGCTCAAGTGAGCACTCCTGGAATACACAGAGGGATGAGTTTGAAAAATGTCCAAAGCGGCAGATGTGAAAAATTCTCATTCAAGATCCAGAAGCTGCCTTTACTGCAATCCCTCACCTGTTAATCCTGCTGCTTCTGAACTTCTGAACCAGGGCTGCTGGCAATAACTTAGACAGACACTTAGGAGCTGTTGATCTTTCTAAGTATAATGCAGGTATATGCTATTTGAGCAGGGGGTGAGGGGGGGGGGGCGGGGTGGGACGGCAGGGATATGGCTGAGACAAGAGAAGATCACTGCTTCTCAACATTCCAGAGGTTCACCCAGAATAAGCATTGGCTGCTGGCTTCTAACAAAGCTGCTCTCACCTTCTTGTAGGGGGAGCCCCCAGAAGACGCCCTTGACAAATGCTTGAACCAGTGTGTTGCCGCATCACTTGAATCCTTTCCATTCCCACATGCTGATACACAAATCTCTCTTCCACAAAAACACAATAGCACTATTGTAGTCTTACTTGAAGGGTATTTCATCTTCTTACTAAGTGTGACTTCTTTCCCATGACTGTTCTCTACTGCAATTTCATGCTCATAGGAATGGTCAGCCAATCAAAATGGTCCCTAAGCAGTCTTATCTCTTGGTTAGGTAGTCTTTTCCCACCAACTCTGAGCGATTTCGGGTTTTTCTTCCACCATCTCATACATGCCAAGATTCCACCCCATGTTTGGTGTCATTCGATGTTTAAGAGTTACTTAAGATGCTGACCAAGATTGCCAGCTTCTTTCCTTTTTCTTCTTAGAAATATGCCTCTCCTTATCCCCCTCTAATCTAAGCTCTCCTTGATTTTAACATTCCTTGTATCTGCCTGTGGTTTCTCTCTCTTATCCCTACCTTCCTCCCATTCTGCTCACTTTCCTCTCTGTCTCTTCTTGTCATTCACATCTTTGAAAATGTGCATCTACCCCACGCCCCACAGCTCCCTGTGCCTGGTGCTTGTTGAGTCTGTCTCTCATGAATAGATCTCTGATCTCTTAGGCTTGAATGCCCTACTTGATATTTTTAACCAGCTTTAAGGAGATTGTTTTTTTGTTTTTTTTTTTTTCCTGTCATCCCTCCTCTCACTGTGAGGCCGATAGAGGAGTTAGAATATCAAAACTGACCCCCATAGGGTCAGGCCAACTTGGGTCGAAATCTAGCTCTTGTTTATTAGTTGTATGACCTTGGGTAAGCTAGTTAACTTTTTTATTATAAGAAAAATAAGGTTAATCTCTACTTCATTGGATTGTTGTGAGAGTAAAATGCCATAGCATATACACCTGCCACACGGTTATTACTTTCTGAGGATATCTATTGTTATTTATGACTATTATTGTCATTATCCCATTGTCATTCTCTGCCATCTGCTCATTATTATTTACTTTCCTTCCCAGATTGAATCCAGGACCTCCCAATTCTAAAGCAAAAGTGTTGATGCTTTGCCAGGTTCTTTGATTATAGTTCTCATGTAGATTTTCTTCTGAGTCCCACCTCTGACAATCCTAGTTTGTCTTAAGACTTAACTCCATTTCTCAGAACCTCATGCCAGAAGGTGAGCCCCAAGGCTGGGGGCTGAGAAGCCACAGTCTTCAGGATCTGCACCCCTTTCTGTGCCCTCTCCTCCCGTGCACCATACCCACCGTCCCACCATCCCCACCGTCCCACCATCCACTGTCCCCACCGTCCACTGTCCCCACCGCCCCACCATCCCCACTGTCCCCACCGCCCCACCATCCCCACTGTCCCACTGTCCCACCATACCCACTGTCCCCACCATCTCCACCATCCCACCATCCCACCATCTCCACCATCCCACCGTCCACTGTCCCCACCGCCCCACCATCCCACCACCCCCACCTTCCCACCGTCCCACCGTCCCCACCGCCCCACCACCCCACCGTCCCCACTGTCCCCACCATCCCACCGTCTCCACCGTCCCACCGTCCACCGTCCCACTGTCCCACCACCCCCACCGTCCCCACTGTCCCACTGTCCCACCGTCCCCACTGTCTCCATGTCTCCACCGTCCCCACCATCCCACCTCTGCATACCAGCCCTTCACTCCTCCTTTTCTGTCCCATCCGGCTTGCTCTCAGGAAGTAGTTCCTGAGGGATCCATAAGAACATACTCAACAACAATAGGAGAACAACTCTTAGACTTGGTTCTACCACTTGTTTGTTGTGTGATTGGGGGGTAAAACTTTGGTTTTTCATGTCAGATGGAAAATATCCATCTCACGTAGTTTTTATGAGAATTAAATAAGGTGACATGTTTTGTAGTCACATGACCATACCATCTAAGAAAATGTAAGTGGAAACTTATTTAGACTCATCCTGAGCTGTGTGAATATGAAATATCTCCTAAGAACATTCATATTTGTGTCCATGAAGAAACTCAACACTGAATAAACCAATCTTTCCTTATGGAGTTTTAGGCATAAACCAGAAGTTGGGTGAGACATTTTCAGAATTAAGAGCCCCTTCCCAGGAACCTTAAATATCACCAAATATGTACTATCTGACCCACATTCCCATTTTAATCCTATGAAGGAGAACTTTGAGGTCTCTGTGTTATAATAGAACTATAGTATAAACACTTAATGAATCCCCTCCTTGCTTCAGAAATCATACTTTGCAGTTTGGTGGAGAAAGCGGCATGGGGATTGGAGTGTTGTTATCTTTTTAGCCACTAAAAATTTGTTGCAGAAGCATTCTCAGAAAAATAATCTACTCTAAAATTACCACTGTTTAACTTAATTAAATTCCAAGAGAATGAAAAAACTCATTTAGAGCAAATACTTAGATAAATAAAAGGATCTGTGTTTAAAAGAAAAAGAAATTGATTTCCCAAAGATTTTCTAAAGAGGATTATTGATTTTTCTCTCAGAGTTAGGAGACAACTTTCCATGTTGTAATTCTGGTCGAAAATCCATCCATGGGCTCTTTTCTGCTTAAGTGGAGCTTGCTGCAACTTTGTTTTCAATAATTTAGCCGTATTCTTACATTAATCTGAATCTCTTGGCCTTGTCTTCTGTGAGTTTGAAAGCAGCAAGACCACTGCTCAGTTTGCTACCATTTCTAATTGAAATGAAAACCAACAAGTGGCTATACCTTCAAAACTTTTCTTTCAAAAGATTCTGTTAAATTCAGCAAATGTGGGTGGGTGGGGGGTACTATGTGTATGATAAGATTTAAAAAATGGAAACTCCTCATCTTCAAGGACTTTTCATTCCAGCTGAAAAGATCGACATGTACTCAAAACACCATAATCAGTGTAAAGGTGCTTCACCAAGTTATATATAAAGTTATAAATGGAAATATATTAATGTATATGAGAAAAACTCACTCTTAACATTAACTTTCCCAAAATTATTGTATTATTGAAATATTGCCCCATCTTACCATTCCTAGTGGATGAGGTTCAGCTTCTTAATCATTTTTTAATATCAGAAAAATAATTACCCATCTCTGCCTTTTCTACTAGCCATTAGAAAATTTTAAATATTTCTTGAAAATTAACCCAAATGAGTTTTCAGTAACAAACTTTCTATTATATCTCTCCTTTTAGCAAAGTTGCCTTTTTAGCGTGTTTTGAAGAAAGTTGATTAGTACAACTTTTTTCATAGTTAGGGTTTTGATATTTCAAAGGTTGTTAGCGAAGTTAGTTAGAAACCCACAAGGCCAGAAAGCAGTTGAGCACAACCTGAAAATATGTGTTTGTGAATCCTGAAAGGAGCTCCTGATGAGAGATCCTGAAGAGCTCTGGTGTGCAGAGATGAGTAGTACCCAGATGGTGTGCGGAGGCCCCGTCAGCAGTTATGGGGAACTGAAGGATGCTTTCAGAGAAGAGGGAGGAAGGAAACAGTTCAGGAGAGGACCAGGGGTGGAGCAGAGTGACTGAAGAGCCACAGAGGCCTCAGTTCAGAGCACTGAGGGTGCGCTGAAGCTAACCCAAAGGCCCAGCCCTGGTGGGCACAGAGGGCTCACAGCAAAGGCCAGGGAGGGAAAAAAGGCAAAAGTGGATTCTTCAAGCTCCGCGTGCTGCATGAACTGCTGGAAAGCAAAAGCACAGCCAAGACCAGGACTGAAGAAGCCTTAACAGAGAACCCTTCCATCCTTCAAACACTGGGAATCTATAGCCCAGACTGAATTCTGAGGAAGTGAGAAGGCCAACAGTTCATCATTTTCCACACTAGCATCCGGTGACACTGGTGGCCGACATCATGCTGTCTCTCTGTCTTCCACCTCTAGCAAGGTGTTAGCAAAAAAAAAAAAAAAAAATGCTTTAAGCTACCACTAACAGTTTATGTTCCCAAGTTGAATGCAGCTTTCATTCACTTCTTCACGCCAGGTCCAATTCTTCCCAGCACGAAACAGCATCTGGGTCTCTCCCCACGTGAGGCTGATAAACAGCTCAGATAAGTAACACGTGAGCACAGTTGGGTTCTGAACAGGTGTGTCTCGCTGGAGTTCATGAGTGTTTTAAAACTGCTGTGTGGTTATGTACTTATCACATTAGCCCACATGTCCTGTGAATCCCAATCCAACACAAATAGAGTGAAGCAGAGTGGCACAGGAGACAGATGTTATGTAGCCATGATGTCCGTACAGCTGTGCTGTGAGTCATTGTCAGGGACAGGATATCAGGACACGTTTCTTCTGCATAAACCTTCAGCTGGTCTTACTAGTAGAACCCCTGAGAACGTTAGCCGAGGCTGACATGCCCTCCGTGGCTGGCCCCTCTTCTCCTGGGCCTGAGTCATCTAAGCATGTCCCCTTGCCATGCATATGTGCTATTGCTTCAGTTGTGTCCGACTCTTTGAGACTCTGTGGACTGTAGTCCTCCAGGCTCCCCTGTCCATGGGATTCTCCGGGCAAGAATACTGGAGTGGGTTGCCATGCCCTCCTGCAGGGGATCTTCCTCAGAAAAAGTCACCTCTTGAGCACCCAGGAGCATCTACTAACGCCATGTGATGCCTGAGGATTAGTCACTTATACACGTCTTTCATGTCTTCCTCCTCATGCTTTGTTGATGATCTACAGGGCTGACAGCCCTTAATAAACTTGGAAACAAATGAGTCTGGATCTCCTCTAGCCATGCTTTGTATCAGCGTGGAAAATAGAAAAATAGCACATCCCTAGAGGATGTGGCTATAGGGCAACCACTGATTCCAAGACCCCGGGGTCTGTACTGTTTTTCTGACACTAATCAGAGAACTGCCTTTGGCGTTTATGTGCACCCTGTTTCTCTGTGGTCACTATCCCCGACTTGATGGAGGTTGAGCAGCACATGGAGGCACCAGAGCCCTGGCTGTATTCCGGCAGGACGGAGGCCCCAGTCCCGGCTCTTCTGCCAGTCACCGCAGGGTTTTTCTGCCCGCTGGGAGAGTTTGTGAGAAGTGCTGCCTGCAGGCTAGACTGTTCGCTGTAAATCTCTGTTACATTATGTTTGGAATTTGTGGTACCCAATGTATCCCAGGGACTGAAAGAACAAGAAAGAAAAAAATCATCATAAATGCTCATCAGCAGTCGAAGCCCCAGAGCCTAAAATTTCTGGTTGGCCTCATTTGGAAGACGGCTCTATGAGTCTGACATTTTATGGCAAAAAAAGGACATGAGAGAGTGTTCAGTTCAGTTCAGTCGCTCAGTCGTGTCCGACTCTTTGCGACCCTACGTGTGGAAGTAACTTTTATAGGTTTATCAATCTTGTGAGTATCTGAATAATGTTGTTCAGATTTTCTGTTGACCAGTGACCCTATTCAGCCAGCTCTGCTCTTGCTATTGTTTTTAGAGGGAAGAGTGGCCCTGGGCTCCCCTGCCTCGCCCTGGGAGGTGTGCTCACCCACAAGCTTCTGGGTGAAGAATGCGTTCTGTATTCATGGAAAACAGGTGCAGGCCGCAGACAAATAACCAGTCTGTGAAAGACCAGACCCAGTTCTCACCCAACCTTTTAAAAGATTAGCCCCATCCCATTATTTTTACTGTCCTCATCCACCATGCCACCTGTCTGTGCTGGGCAGGCCCTACCACGCTGCTCCCTGCAAGACCCTTCCAGAGGCCCTCTGCGTGTGCTTCTGACCATCTTCTCGGTCAAGCTCTGCAAAGGAAGATAAGATGCGTTTTGAGTATAGTTGTGATAGGGAGGTATCTGGGGGCTAGCCAGGCAAAATCTCCCTATCACGACTGGAGAGAATATATGAAGATAGATTCGGGCTGTAGAGAGAGGCCTCGCTCAGCCATCCAGCAGCACTGCCTCCAGAGAAAGTGTGTCAGGCACACCGCTGGCTCATATGAAGTGCTAGGTCCAGTTTTGCTTATTTTATTTTCAATTTCAGTGTTGTAAGTAAAACAGGAAAGAGCCATCAGACACTCTGTATCCTTCAGGTCATGGTCAGCATGACAAAAAAATTACCCCCAAAGTTATTTTAGGCTGAGAGTCTGCTTTATGTTAAAAGAGTAGAGTAAATAAGAAGTGGGTTTGGACCCAGGCTGCCTCCGTTTAGTATCAGCCCTACCGATTACCAGTTGTGTGACCTTGGGCCAGCTAACCATTCCAAATGCTCATTTTCTGTGCCTTTGAATTGAAAATAATGAGAGTAGGTACCTTGTGGTGTCATTGTAGAGATTCAATGAGTTAGTCTATTTGAAACCCTTGGTGTAATGCCTGGCACACCATACATACTATATAAATGTCTGCTATTATTATTTGATTGATTCTTATGCTCTAGTTGAGAGATGTTATTAATTGCTGTGCTATATTCGGCACCTTAATTGTTCAGCCTTTCACTTTTAGTTAAGATGAATGTGTCTGAAGCTAAATTTACCCACCACATCACTATTCTTTGATCTAATTGGGCTTATGATCAACACCCATTCACCATTCACCAAATGCCTACCATGCATATACTCCTAAGCTACCTGTTGTGGCTACTACTAGATATATATATCTAAGATTTCTGCTTGCCCCATTAAAAATGGTTGCAGAAGGATCAATGGAGTCTCCTGTCTGCTGAGTTTCAAGAATGAGTTCCTAACCCACACCTTCTTGGCCTGGACACTTTGTAAAATAACTCCAACTCAGTGATTGCTTTCCTCCTCACTTCAACTACCTGGCCTAGAATACATCACACAAAGCTGGCTGATGGGAAGAGAACCTGAAAATATATAATGCCTTGAGAATTCTTTTCTGACATTAGCTCTGTTTTGATTCCAGCAAGGTAACAGCATCATTTGTCTTTCCAACCGCAGTAAGCTCCATTCCTCACAAGGCCTATTATTTTCTCACGAGTTACACCACCCTGACTCCATCATCCATCATTACATCTTCCTATCCTCAACGTTTAATGACACAAAGCAAAGGCTTCGTGTTAGAAGAGATGTCACAGGCCATTCATAAGAAATACCTGTCATGAGTGTTGACCAATGTTAATCTCTTTCAATATACTTAAGGTGTTACCCATATCAGTGAGTGCAGATAGCAAATGTTTCTTAAAGTATTTCTTTTTTTTAAGTTGTAGTCGATATACAATGTTGGGTTAGTTTCTGGTGTACAGCAAAGTGACTCATTTTTATAATTTTCATATTATTTTCCATTATGGTTTATCACAGGATATATTGAATATAGTTCCCTATGCTGTACAGTAAGACCTGTTATTTATCTATTCTGTAAGTAATAGTTGACATCTTCTAATCCCAAACTCAGACTCTGATGCTGGGAGGGATTGGGGGCAGGAGGAGAAGGGGACGACAGAGGATGAGATGGCTGGATGGCATCACTGACTCGATAGACGTGAGTCTGAGTGAACTCCGGGAGTTGGTGATGGACAGGGAGGCCTGGCGTGCTGCGATTCATGGGGTCTTAGAGAGTCGGACATGACTGAGTAACTAAACTGAACTGAATCCCAAACTCCCAATCCATCCCTCTCCCCACTTGCCAACCACAAGTCTGTTCTCTGTGAGTCTGTTTCTATTTTGTGGATAAGTCTATTTGTGTCATTGTTGAGAGTCCACATTTAAGGGATAGCATATGATATTTGTCCTTCTCTGACTTTACTCAGTATGACACACTCTAGGTCCATCCATGTAGCTGCAAATGGCATTATTCCACTCCTTTCAATGGCTGAGTGATATTCTACTGTACATGTACCACATCCTTTTTATCCATTCACCTGTCAGTGGACACTTGGGTTGCCATTCCCCTCTCCAGAAGATCTTCCTGACCCAGGGATCAAACCTGGGTCTCCCACATTGCAGGCAGATTCTTTACCATTTGAGCCACCAGGGAAGCCCAGTGGACACTTAGGTTGCTTCCGTGCCTTGGCTATTGTAAAAAATGCTGCTGTGAACATTGGGGGCCACGGATCTTTTTGAATTATATTTTTCTCCGGAAGTATGCCCAGGAGTGGGATTGCTGGATCACAAGGCAACTCTATTTTTAGTTCTTTAAGGAACCTCCATCGGAGAAGGCAATGGCACCCCACTCCAGTACTCTTGCCTGGAAAATCCCATGGATGGAGGAGCCTGGTAGGCTGCAGTCCATGGGGTCACTAAGAGTCGGACACGACTGAGCGACTTCACTTTCACTTTTCACTTTCCTGCATTGGAGAAGGAAATGGCAACCCACTCCAGTGTTCTTGCCTGGAGAATCCCAGGGATGGGGGAGCCTGGTGGCTGCCGTCTATGGGGTCACACAGAGTCGGACACGACTGAAGTGACTTAGCAGCAGCAGCAAGGAACCTCCATATTGTTCTCAATAATGCTTGCTTCTTAAAATGTTTCTTCACTTTTCAAAGCTTGTTCCCTTTTTAAAACAATAATCTTTGTATAATAGTGACTTTGGTTTGCTCAGTCACAGTCTTTTGGCATCTTACCTTGTGAGAACTTTGCTTCTCTAACATTTTCTCTCCTCCTAGAAGCTTTTGAAGTTTAGATGAAATATGCAGTCTCTTTTCTTAGATAGCTGAATATATCTTAGCCTGAATGCATTTTCTTATACCCCTCTCCCCAAAATGCAATCCTTGAAAAACTCAGAAAGTTTTAGGGAGAGACAGGTTTCTTTACTTCCTTTGTATCTTCCCGCAGCTCACTATAGTGCTTCGTGAATATCCCCATATCAACTGAAAACTACATGTACTTAAATGTCTCAAACCTGACATTACACAGCAAATATCTTTTTGTGGCCTGAAGGCTCATGGGCAGCCCATTTTTTCCAACTAATTCAAGAAGAGTAAAGCAAAGGAAAAAGGAAAACTGCTTTTCCTTTATCTTTTAAGTTAATAACACATGGATGGCACACATTTATTTCTGTAACACGTTGATCAAAGGCTTCTAAGAAGTGTCAGCAATAAACTGGAGCCCTTGAACTCTTCCCTTGAGGAGATTCATGGGTACAATTCCTTTCAATAAAGAATATGCTGATGGCTGACTGTCTAGTAATATGTTACATGTTCCCAGTTAGGACCTTTCTTTGGATTCATGTAGGATTTAACTTGGAAATATATTTGGGAACCTGATAAGTTAATGTCCATGTAATTCTCTATTAATTAGAATACTTGACTTAAACAGACTCTTCCTTTTTCTTACCTGTAAGATTTCAAGAATTCTTAGGCATGTTATTTAAATATACATTGTTTTGATAAATGTTTACATATGCCTTTGATTTGTTTCTAATACAGGGACCCCCTGGAGTACAAGGAATGCAACAGGCTCTTGATGGATATTATCACAAGGTATGGTTTCTTTCACTCACATCTTGTATACAGAGATTTTATGTGATGTTATATTTGAAAAATAATTGCTAACTGCTCAGACCTCGAAGCATAATCACATGCACTTAACATCTTTCTATAATGAAAATATATTTCCGAAAAACTATTTTGCTCAGCATCTTTTTACAAAACCAGGATTTTTAAATAATTCATTTCAAAGTTTGCAAAACTTCATGTAAAAAACTTAATGCATAACCATGTTTCACCAGTGATAGTATCCTATGTTTAGTTTCCCTGAGGGCAGAAAGAGATTACTTTCTTAGAACTCTGGGTAGTGCAACAGATTTCTTACCAAACTACCAGGTGCTACACTAAAATCTCAAACAAAGGTTGATATACTCTAGGTCAAGACTGAAATCGCCCACCTTTTGGGAAGGAGCCAACTTCCCCAAGGTTTTAAATTACAGTTAGTCTGGATGGAATGTGACCTGGAAGGACCCGAGAGTTTTGCCCCCAATTCTACAAGGAAACACAGAGAATGGAGAAAAATGGGTGTGAGCAACTGAGTGGGACTCAGAGACCCGAGTGAGACCATCGAGCAACTCATCATCCATCACATGTTCGGGATCCGATCGCTTTGTGTGGGGCATTCCAGCCACTGACTCAGATCCCTTGTAACAGCACACTTCATCATTGATAAGCTGCAGATTTGGAGACACTCCCTTTATGTCTCTCCTGTGTTCCTGGTCTCCCTTCCTGCTGACTACTGTTGCTCCTTTGTTTAAAATCCCAAAGAAACACGATGCCCGTGACAGCAGGGCCTTCAAAAGTAGCAGGTGATCAGAAAAGTGCTTATTAAATGACAAGCTAATTAATTCAAAGCCCCAATTCTTATTTCATCAGATTAAGTTCACCATGAAGACATGGATTGTTTGTGGCTAATAAATTTAAAATCAAAAGCATGGAAAATCTCTTCCGCTTCCTGAATAATCCTGTCTTAAATTTTCTCATCTACTTGGATTTCCCAGGGAAAATAGAAAAGAATGTTTATTACATTCTAATGTATATTAGGAAGAATGTTTGAGGTATATTTTATGATTCTTTAGTAAACATTTTCTGGGTAGATCTATCTATACTAGCTTTTCAAAACTATAAGCCTTGGCCTCCATGAAAAAAAGGAAGAGAAGTATGTCTAAAATTAATCAATTAGAATATGGTGTGTTTCTGTAATGACATCTATTGGTACAAAGTAGGGTTTAGTATCGGAGAAGGCAATGGCAACCCACTCCAGTACTCTTGCCTGGAAAATCCCATGGATGGAGGGGCCTGGTAGGCTGCAGTCCACGGGGTCACTAAGAGTCCGACACGACTGAGCGGCTTCACTTTCACTTTTCACTTTCATGCATTGGAGAAGGAAATGGCAACCCACTCCAGTGTCCTTGCCTGGAGAATCCCAGGGACGGGGAAGCCTGGTGGGCTGCCGTCTATGGGGTCGCACAGAGTCAGACATGACTGAAGCGACTTAGCAGCAGCAGCAGCAGCAGCAGGGTTTAGTATAAATGCTTCAAAATAATGAGAATGAGTTAGCACTGATGTCACAGTGTTGGCTAAAAAACTGGAAGATTACGAAATATTACTACCACCCTTAGTATAAAATTTACCAGGTTGCTACTTAGCTACTTGAATATTTGCTGTTTCTTGCACAACTTTTAATGCTCATATCTGTACACAAGTCTCTCAACACCACTTCTATATATAGTTTATCTTGCCAATGAGTCAGTTTTCCCTTAAATGAAGATATATAGTACATTTATATTTTAGAGTTTAAAGTTGAGAACATAAATCTTTTAACTTTAAGATTTTATTTCCCCCAAAATAGGGCTGACCAGGGCAAGTGAGTGGAGAGTCTTTCTGACAGCAAACCAGTTCTTTGAATTTAGCTGTTGCCTCACCCTAAAAAGGGCTTTCCTGGAGGCCCTGCAGTAAAATATCTGCCTGCAACACAGGAGACAACAGTTCAATCCCTGGGTCAGGAAGATCCCTTGGAGAAGGAAATAGCAGCCCACTCCAGCATTCTTGCCTGGAGAATCCATGAATAAAGGACCCTAGAGAGCTACAGTGGGGTTGCAAAACAGTTGGACATGACTTAGCAACTAACCAACAGCAACACCTAAAAGAACTCTGGCTGTTGCTACTAACATTACAAGACTGAGGCTCAAGGTATTTAGTCTACCTGTGCTCAGAAGATGACTTCAGAATCAGAGCATGACCCTGTAAACAGGGAGACCTAGCTTCTCTTCCCCAGATGAAACATTGTTACCATTTAACATCAGAAGGCTTTAGACCCACCTGGAAATTAATGGACCGTAACTTCCAAATGCTTGACTGTTTCCTTCTGAGAATAGTTGAGGGTCTTCCACTGAGATCAGGCTGTTCTACTGAGGTCAGCCTATAGGATGGATGGAGGAGGTGTAGCCCACCTTCCCAACACCTACACTGACTACCTTTCTGGGTTGTAACCACCGCCTCCTCACCCTCAGCTCCATAAAATAAAGGGGCAAACATGCCACAGTGAGTGATTTGTGGTTTTCACCTGGTGTGTCCACACCCACCCCATGCCACCCCTATCTGTTGGGGATGCTGAGGTTGTTTCAATTTGCAATTCATCACATGCCTGATAGTCTGGCTGTCCGAATAAGCACAGAGTCAATGGGGGCCCTGAGGGAAACTTTCCTGGAGATTAACTAATGAACCATGTGTTGAAACACATAAAGTGACATCCCAAGGTTAAAACAATCTTCCTGGTTAAAGTGGCATTGATTGATGTAACATCTGCATTTGAGTCCTGGGCCTCCACACTTCAGCTTGCGGTATCTCCAACCATCCTGCAGCCAGGATTCTGCTGAAGCAGCTACCCCAAGGGATGAGTGGCAGACCACTCAGACACCTCTCCTCTGTGTTCTCACCTAAAGAGTTCCTGGCTCATTCCGTTGTACCAGGAATCCTCAAAGGCAAAGGAATTGCCTTTGGCCCCTGTACGAGAGTTGATATTTTCCTCTACATTTTCCTTGTCATCAGAGGAAGAAATTCAGGCATAAGAAGCCATCTCCTCTCACAGCACAAATCAAAAATGGAATTAGGGAAGAAAAAAGGAAGTGAGGAACAGAGAGCCCAAAGGAGATGGGGACAATTCTAAAAGTGTGTTTCTATGCATTTTTGCATGCTCTCTTGAGGATGCAATGAGTAAAAGGTAGACTTCCCTCTCCATCAGAAAAATAATTTGCAGAACAGCTAGCTGCTCCCATCCTGCAAGACTGTTTGCAAAGAAGCAACAATGCTGAGCATGTTCTTCCCCTCAAGGAAAATCTGCTCGCAATCCAGCAAACTGCTCTGCATTGTCTCCAGCTCTGGGGATTGTAATAAAAATTTGATAGGCTCTGTCAACTGCTAAAGCCGTCAGAACCAGAGCTCCTTACAACAATCTAGATTGTAAAGGAAAAAAAGCGTGTTCTCTCTGGAGGCCACATACAGCAGATTTTACATTTGATATTGTTTTTTAAAGATCCACATGGAAAATGTGTCCTTGGTTATCTTAACATCATCACACTCAGTGCAGTTTGCAGAGAATCAGTCTCATCTGTTGGAGATGGATGTTCTGCCTCCTGGCAACCAATTCCAGCTTTCACTTCTCCAAATCATTGATCCAAAAAAACCAATTTGCCAGCAAAATAATCTATTTTTCCTTTTGAGTATCAAATCATAACTTCATTTACACATGCACAGACTAGCAAGGACAGAAAACACTTCTCCAAAATAAAATATTCAAGATCTTTCCTAGCAGTGAGTTAAACCCAAAGATGGCACAGAGCATGAAGGCTTCCTAGGAGGCACTTCAGGGAACCCTTCTGGGCCTAGAAGATTTAGGGATATAATTTCAATCCTAATTTTTTGCCTTCTCTTTCCCAGTGCCATAGGATCCACTAGCTTTGGAAAACATGGATTTGGGCACAGACATGGATTTTTGGATTTTTAGCATTATCATAGAGAATCCTGACACTCACCTGGTCCACTCCTCCCCTCCAAGGACAACCACACTCAGACCTGGTGAAGTGTGTTTCTGTGAGGCCTTGAGTTGCTGGATGTAGAGCCAGCCTTGGGCTTTCTTTCCAAAGGAACACAACCCTCTTAGGCCACATGTTAATTTGCTAGAATTGTTCTAACAAAGCATCACAATCTGAGTGGCTTCACCATCAGAAACATGTAACCTCAGAGCTCCGGAGGTACTGGCAGGGCCTCACCATCTCTGAAGCTGCCAGGAGATGTGCATCCCAAGCCTTGCTTTCAGCTCCTGCCGGCTCACTGGGCTTGGGACCCCATAACTCTCATCTTGACATGGTGTTCCCCCATGCGCATGTCTCTGTGTCCGAAGTTTATTTTTATAAGGACACCGTCACATTGAGTTAGGGGTCCACCCTCCTCCATGACCTCACCTGAAGTAACTACTTCTGAAAAAAAATAAAAATTACTTGTAAGTGAGGTCACATGCTGAAGTACTAAGGTTTAGGACTTTAACATGTGAATTGAGGCGACGGGGGTGAACACAATTCAGTGCATAATAGATAACCAGGTTTTTTTGAACCTTATGTCCCCTCATGCTTAGAATTAAATTCCTAAGGACTAATCTGTGGAATTTTTAATTACCTCATGTCCTGTGAGGGGTTTCGAGTCCTTGGTCTCTTTTATTAGATTGAGCCATAGGAAATTGCTGACATTTGACTCTTGGAAGCCTATAGGGATGGCTGTCTCCTGTTGTGCAGCCTGCAGATTTCTGGAAACTTCCATCTTTCCAGAGAATACCCTCCAGAGGGCAGTTGAAATACTTTGAGTCTTCCACCTGCCTGACTATAGATTACATTAGCCATTTCCCACAAGGAAACAAAGGACATGTCCTTACATCCAAGAATGCTTTTACAAAATTAAAAAAAAAATTGTTGACATATAGGTGATTAATGGGCTTCCCTGATAGCTCAGTTGGTAAAGAATCCACCTGCAATGCAGGAGACCCCAGTTCGATTCCTGGGTTGGGAAGATCCACTGGAGAAGGAATAGACTACCCACTCCAGCATTCTTGGGCTTCCTTGGTGGCTCAGCTGGTAAAGAATCTGCCTGCAATGCGAGAGACCTGGGTGTGATCCCTGGGTTGAGAAGATCCCCTGGAGAAGGGAAAGGCTACCCACTCCAGTATTCTGGCCTGGAGAATTCCATGGACTTTATGGTCAATGGGGTCACAAAGAGTCAGACATGACTGAGTGATTTTCACTTTCATAGGTGATTAATAATATTATACTGATTTTAGGTATACTATATAGCATAGTGATTCTATATTTTTATAGATTATATTCATTTAAACTTATTATAAAGTATTAGCTATCTTCCCTGTGCTATACTTACACCTTTGTTGCTTATTTATTTTATACATAATAGCTTGTACTTCTTAATTCCATACCCCTATCTTGCCCCTCTTCTTCCCTCTTCCCACTGGTAACCACTAGTTTGTTCCCTATATCTGTGAGTCTGTTTCTCTTTTTTATATATACATCTACTTGTCTCATTTTTTAGAGTCCACATATAAGTGATAACATACAGTATTTGTTTTTCTCTGTCCAACTTATTTTACTAAGCCTAATACCTTATAAGTTCATCCATTTTGCTGCAAATGTCAGAATTTCATAATTTTTTATGATGAAGGAGTATTCCATTATATATACTTCACACCTTCTTTATCCATTCATCTGTTGATGGACACTTAAGTTGCCTCCACATCCTGGCTGTTGTAAATAGTGCTGGTATGAACACTGGGGTGCATGTACCTTTTCCAAATCAGTGTGTTTTGTTTGGATATATACCCAGAAGTAGAATTTCTGGATCAATGATGGTTCCATTTTTAGCTTTTTGAAGAAACTCCATACTATTTTCCAGTGACTGCACCAATTTACATCCCACTGGCAATGTACAAGTATTTCATTTTCTCTACATCTTTGCCAGTATTAGTTATTTGTAGAGTTTTGGAATTAGCCATCCTGATGAGTATAAGGTGATATCTTATTATGATTTTGATTTCCGTTTCTCTGATGATTACAATCTTGAGAATCTTTTCATGTGACTCTTGGTTCTCTGAAGGTCTTCTTTGGAAAAATGTCTATTCATTTCTTCTGCCCATTTTTAATTAGGTGTTTTTTTTTTTTATGTTGAGTTACATGAGCTGTTTATGTATGTTGGATATTAACACCTTATCATTCATATTACTTGCAAATATCTTCTCCCATTCAGTAGTTTGCTTTTTGTTTTCTTGATGGTTTTCTTTGCTGTGCAAAAAAAATTTAGTTTAATTAGGTCCCATTTGTTTATTTTTGCTTTTGCTTCCTTTACTTTAGGAGACAGATCCAAAAAATTATTCTTATGATTTATGTTGAAGAGTATTCTGCCTATGTTTTTCTCTAGAAGTTTTAAAGTATTCAGTCTTATATTTAGTTTTTAATCCATTTTGAGTTTATTTTTGTAAATGGTGTTAGAGAATATTCTCAGTTCAGTTCAGTCACTCAGTCATGTCCAACTCTTTGTGACCCCATGGATTGCAGCATGCCAGGCTTCCCTGTCCATCCATCACCAACACCCAGAGCTTGCTTAAACTCATATCCATTGAGTCAGTGATGCCATCCAACTGTCTCATCCTCTGTTGTCCCCATCTCTTCCTTCCTTCAGTCTTTCCCAGCACCAGGATCTTTTCCAGTGAGTCAGTTCTTCATATCAGGTGGCCAATGTATTGGAGCTTCAGCTTTAGCATCAGTCCCTCCATTGAATATTCAGAACTGATTTCCTTTAGGATTGACTGGTTTGATCTCCTTGCTGTCCAAGGGACTCTCAAGAGTCTTCTCCAACACCACAGTTCAAAAGCATCAATTCTTCAGCGCTCAGCTTTCTTTATGGTCCAACTCTCACATGGGTTTGACTAGATGGACCTTTGTAGGCAAAGTAATATCTCTGCTTTTAATATGCTGTCTAGGTTGGCCATAGCTTTTCTTCCAAGAAGCAAGGGTCTTTAAGTTTCATGGCTTCAGTCACTATCTGCAGTGATTTGGGAGCCCCCCAAAATAAAGTCTGTCACTGTTACCATTGTTTCCCCATTTATTTGCCATGACGGGATGGGACCAGATGCCATGGTCTTAGTTTTTTAAATGTTGAGTTTAAAGCCAGCTTTATCATTCTCCTCTTTCATCAAGAGGCTCTTCAGTTCCTCTTCACTTTCTGCCATAAGGGTGGTGTCACGTGTACACCAATGTTCATCACAGCACTGTTTACAATAGCCAGGACATGGAAGCAGCCTAGATGTCCATCGGCAGATGAATGGATAAGAAAGCTGTGGTACATATACACAATGGAATATTACTCAGCTATTAAAAAGAATGCATTTGAATCAGTTCTAATGAGGTGGATGAAACTAGAGCCTATTATAGAGCGTGAAGTAAGTCAGAAAGAAAAACACCAATACAGTTTATTAATGCATATATATGGAATTTTAAAAGATGGTAATGATGACCCTATATTTAAGACAGCAAAAGAGACATAGATGTTAAGAACAGACTTTTGGACTTTGTGGGAGAAGGTGAGGGTGGGATGATTTGAGAGAATAGCATTGAAACATGTATATTATCATATGTGAAAAAGATTGCCAGTCCAGGTTCGATGCATGAGACAAGGTGCTCAGGGCTGGTGCACTGGGATGACCCAAAGGGATGGGATGGGGAGGGAGGTAGGAGGGGGATTCAGGATGGGGGACACATGTACACCCATGGCTGATTCATGTCAATGTATGGCAAAACCCACCACAATATTGTAAAGTAATTAGCCTCCAATTAAAATAAATTTTTTAAAAAACGGTGGTGTCATCTGCATATCTGAGGCTATTGATATTTCTCCTGGCAATCTTGATTCCAGCTTGCTTTTCATCCAGGCCGGCATTTCGCATGATGTACTCTGCACATAAGTTAAATAAGCAGGGTGACAATATACAGCCTTGATGTTCTCCTTTTTGAATTTGGAACCAGTCCATTGTTCAATATCTGGTCCTTTTACATGTGGCTGTTCAGTTTTCCCAGCACTTCTTACTGAAGAGACTGTCTTTTCTCCTTAGTATATTTTGCCTCCTTTGTCATAGATTAATTGACCATAGGTGTGTGGGTTCATTTTTGGGCTCTCTATTCTGTTCTGTTGAGCTGTGTGTCTGTTTTTGTGCCAGTACCATATTGTTTTGACTTTTTAATATAATCTGAAGCCAGAGAGTGTAATAACTCCAGCTTTATTCTTTCTCAGAATGACTTTGGCTATTCAGAGTCTTTTACAGCTCCATATAAATTTTAGGATTATCTGCTCTGGTTCTGTGGGGGAAAAATGTAATGGATATTTTGATAGAGATTACATTAAATATGTAGATTGCTTTGGTTAGTATAAAATTTTAACAATATTAAGTCTTCTGATCCATGAATATGAATCTTTACATTTCTTTGAATCATCTTCAATTTCTTTAATTATTGTTTTAGAGTTTTCAGAGCATAAATCTTTCATTTTCTCAGTTAAGTTTCCTCCTAGGTATTTTATTCTTTTTGATTTGATTTTAAACAGAGTTGCTTTCTTGCTTTCTGTTTCAGACAACTCATTATTAGTGTATAGAAAAGCAACATTTCTGTATGCTAGTCTCATAGCCTGCAGCTTTACTGAATTCATTTATTAGTTCTAATAGTTTTTTGGTGGCGACTTTGGGGTTTTCATAGAGTATCAAGACATCTGCAAAAAGTGACAGTTTTTCTGCTTTCCTTCCTATTTGGATGCCTTTTATTTGTTTCCATGTCTGATTACTGTGGCTAGGACTTCTAGTACTACATTAAGTAGAGGTGGCAAGAGTGAGCATGTATGTTTTCTTCCTGATTTTAGAGCAAAGGTTTTCAGCTTTTTACTGCTGAGTAAGATGTTAGCTAAAGGTTTGTCATAAATGTCGTTTATTATGTTGAGATATATTTCCTCTACACCAGCTTTGATGAGCATTTTTAATCATGAGTGGATGTTGAATTTTGTCAGATGCTTTTTCTGTGTCTATTGAGATTATCTGATTATTTTTATCTTTCCTTTGTTAACATTTTGTATCATATTGATTGATTTGTGTTTATTGAACCACCTTTGCATCCCTGGAATAAATCCCACTTGATCGTGATTTATGATCCCTTTTATATATTGTCAGATTCAGTTTGCTAATATTTTTTAAGGGTTTTTGCATCTATATCCATCAGAGATATTTTCTTTTTTTCTGTAGTTTCTTTGGTTTCAACATCAAAGTAATGATAGCCTCATAGAATGAATTTTATAGTGTTCTTTTCTTTTCAATTTTTTGGGATAGTTGGAGAAAGATAGATTTTAACTCTTCTTTATTTATTTGGTAGAATTCCCCTGTGAAGCTGTCTGGCCTTGAACTTTTTTGTTTTTCCCCGCAAATTCAATTTCACTGCTAGTGATTGATCTGTTCAGATAGTCTATTTCTTCTTTATTCAGTCTTGGAAGATTGTTTGTTTCTAGAAATTTTCCCATTTCTTCTAGGTTGTTCAATTTGTTGGCCTATAACTGTTTGTAGAATTATCTTATGATTTTTGTATCTCTAAGACATCAGTTTTTACTACTCCTCTTCCATTTATTATTTTATTTGGATCCTCTCTATTTCTTGATAAGCCTTATTAAAGGCTTATCAACTTTATCTTTTCAAACAACCAGCTCTTAGTTTCACTGATCTTTTCTATTTTTTTTTTTTTTGCTTTTATTTTATGTATTTCCTCTCTGGTATTTATTATTTCCTTCTGCTGTTCTTCTTTTTATCATCCCTTTATATGATAAGTTAGATTTTTCACTTGAGGTTTTTTGCTTGTTTCTTGAGATAGGTCTGTCTCACTATGAACTTACCTCTTAGGACTGCTTTTACTAAATCCTACAGATTTTGGAAAGTTGTGTTTTTATTTTCATTTGTCTCAAGTAATTTTCTGATTTCCTCTGTGATTTCTACATTGACCCATTGTTTTTTTAGTAGCATGTTGTTTAGCCTCCACGTGTTTGTATTTTTCCCATTTTTCTTCTATAATTGATGTTTAGTTTCATATTATTGTGTTTGGAAAAAATGCTTGATATATTTTCTGTCCTGTTAAATTGTTCAGACTTGTTTTGCAGCCTAACATGTGATTCAGCCCAAAGAACATTCCTTGGGCACTTGAAAAGAATGTTTCTTTTGCTGTTTTTGGATGGAATGTCCTGTTAAGTCCAACAGAACTTACCTATTAAGTCCAACTAGTCTAGCGTGTCATTTAAGACTATGGTTTCCTTATTGATTTCTTTTCTGAATGATCTATACATTGATGTAAGTGGAATATTAAAGTCCACTACCACTAAAGTATTGTCAATTTCTTCCTTTATACCTGTTAATATTTACTTTATACATATCGGTGGTTCTGTATTGGGTGCATCGATATTAACAAGTATAATATCTCTTCTTGCATTGATCTTTTTATTGTTATATAATGCTTTGTCTTTTGTTATAGACTTTGTTTTAAAGTCTATTTTGTCAGATATGAGTAATGCTGCCTTTGCTTTCTTGTTATTTCCATCTTTTTCCATCCCTCACCTTCAGTTTGTTTCTCTTTACCTCTGAAGTGAATCTCTTATAAGCATCATACAGATGGGTCTTGTATTTATACAGTCAACCACTCTGTTTCTTCTGATTGGAGCATTTAGTCTGTCGACATTTAAAGTGAATTAATAGGAATGTACTCGCTGCCATTTTCTTACTTGTTTTCTGGTTGTTTTTGTAATTCTTCTCTGTTATTTTATTATTGTCGTAGTTTCTTCCCTTGTGGTTTGATCATTTTCTTTAGTGGTGTGCTTGTACTATTTTCTCTCTAGTTTTTTGTGTATTTATTTTAGGTTTTTGGTTTGTGGTTACATATATGTTGACCTGTAACTATTACTTTTTGTTTTAAACTGGTAGTCATTTAAGTGCAATCAGTCTAAAATATTTATATTTTTTATTTTCAGCCATATTTTGTTTTTAATGTCATATTTTACACCTTCTAGTTTATCCCTTCACTGTTTATTATAGTATATTTTATAATTTTATTTCCTTTTAATCTTTGTAACTAGCTTAAATAGTTGATTCACAGCCATTGCTGTATTTTTCCCTTTTCTAGTGGGATTTTTTTCCTTCCATAGATTCTTCCTTCTGACTGTAACCTTTTCTTTTCCATTTAGAGATGACTCTTTAACTTTTCTTATAGGGTAATTTTAGTATTGATGAACTTTTTGAGTTTCTTCTTGTCTGAGAAGTTATCTCTCCTTCAAGGCTAAATGAAAACTTTTCTGGGTAGATTAGTCTAGGTTGTAGGTTTTTCCTTTTCAGCACTTTCCCTTCTGGTCTACAGAGTTTCTATAAAATCAGTCCATAGCCTTATGGAGGTTCCCTTGTATATGATTCTTTGTTTCTCTCTTGCTACCTTTAGAATTCACTTTAACATTTGCCATTTTAATTACATGTCTTGGTGTGGGTCTGTTTGGGTTCATCCTATCTGGGACCCTCTATGTTTCCTGAACTTGGATAATATTTCCTTCTTCAGGTTTGGGAAGTTTTCAGACATAATTTCACCAAATGTACTTTTTCACTACTTTCTCTCTCTCTTCTCCTTCTGAGTTCCCAATAACACAAAGATTGATATGCTTGATGTTGTCTCAGAGCCCCCTTAAAGTGTTCTCATTTTTTAAAATTTGTTTTTCTTTTTTATGCTCTGATTGGGTGATTTTTATTATTATGTCTTCCAGATCATTTATGTGTTCTGTGTCACCTAGTCTGCTGTTCATTCTTTTGTGTGTGTGTGTTGCTTATTTATTATATTCTTCAGTTCTTCCTGGTTCTTTGTTATATTTTCTAGTTCCTTATTAAATTCTCAGTGTGTTCATCTATTCTTTTCTCTAAATCACTTAACATTGTTATTCCTAATGCCTTGAACTCTTTAACTGATGAATTATTTATTTCTGTTTTATTGCTTGTTTTCTTAAGAGTTTTATTTTGTCTCATTTGAATCAAATTTGTCTTCTCATTTGTTTCTCTTCTCTAACTAATTTGCTAACTTTCTCTGTCTCTGACATTAGGTGAAACAGTTACCTGTATGGTCTTGAAGGAGTGTCCTTTAGTGGGAGCATCCCTATATAGTCAGTATGTGCCCAGTGGGAGAGCTGAAGCTGACCTGAGCCTGAGTCACATCTTCCCCTAGGATGTGCTGACTACTACCACCTTGGTAGAAAATGGAGCATGAGATGGCATTAGAGCTGGATCCAGGTGTGATTCAGGGCTTCTCCTCTGCTTCGTGACCATCACCACCCCCTTGGGGTGGGGGCAGGTTCCCAGTTGCTGGACCAGAAGTCATGAAGGTCAGGCCTGAGATGCTTCCATTCCCTCTGCGTGTGTACTCTTGCCTCTCCCACAACCAGCACCCTTGCCTTAAAAGGAAGCAGTGCTGGAGCAAGAGGTCCTGGAATGAGTGCTTGGTGTGGGTCAGCATTCAGACTGTGGTGGTCCTGAGACCATTGGAGTCTGGACAGCCCCCAGTCTGCTGCCTCCTGGAGTGACAGCAATGGCTGCTGCCCCCGATTCAGATGCTGTGCCAGGTCTTCATCCCCCTACTACTCTATACCTCCCTTGGCCTTGGCAGTCCTTACCCTAGTGTGGCGCTGTGCCACAGAGCAAGCAAGCTGGACTGGGCACTCAACTTGGGCCGGGCACACACTGAGGTAGCCACAGGAAACCATGCAGAGTTCAGATAGTTTTTATCTGCTTCCTTCCTTCTTGGGCATAAGCCCGTGTGTATGCTCTTTTCACAAGCAGACCTTAGGTTTCTTACACGCTCACTGTCAGTGACACTGCTTTTCAAGCCAGCTAAGGAGACGTATGGAGAAGGCGACGGCTCCCCACTCCAGTACTCTTGCCTGGAAAATCCCATGGATGGAGGAGCCTGGTAGGCTGTAGTCCATGGGGTCACTAAGAGTCGGGTACGACTGAGCAACTTCCCTTTCACTTTTCACTTTCATGCATTGGAGAAGGAAATGGCAACCCACTCCAGTGTTCTTGCCTGGAGAATCCCAGGGGCGGGGGAGCCTAGTGGGCTGCCGTCTATGGGGTCGCACAGAGTCGGACACGACTGAAGCGACTTAGCAGCAGCAAGGAGACGTATCCTCCTGACATCAGTCCCTAAGACTTGGGTGCCCAAAGTGCAGTTCAAACTGCTCACTCCCCAGGGAGAATCTCTGAGCCTGTGTAATCCCCCTTCTCATCTGTGTCCTTCACTACAGACACAATCCCAACCTGACTGCTTTTCTTCCCTTCCTACCTGATTTGTGTGCACCTCTCTTACAGTCTTGATTGTGTACGTGTCTCTCTGTCAGTCTCTGGTTTGTTTGCAGTGATAGCTGCTCCACGCATGGATGTGTTATTGTTGTGTTTGAAGGGCGAGGTGAACTCTGCTGCCTACTGTGCCATCCTGATTTCCCCAGAATTCCTGAAATGTGTAGGCATCACCCCACACAAAACAACCCTCATCACTGCACCACAGGGACTTTTCAACAATATATTCAAAATTGTACATCTGTTAAAACTACTCAAAAGGTTTTTGAGAACCACTCAAATAACATGGCAGAAAGGCACAAAGTGACCTGGTAAAATTAGAATAACATCTGAGGCAGAACTGTGGATTCCAGAAACATAAGGGCTAAGTCACCAAGAGTCAGACATGACTGAGCAACTGAGCAACAACAAGTCTCTTATTATTTCTATGTGGTATGAAAGTCGCTTGGTCGTGCCCAATGCTTTGCAACCCCAAGGACTGTACAGTCCATGGAATTCTCCAGGCCAGAATACTGGAGTGGGTTGCCATGCCCCCATCCAGGGGATCTTCCCAACCCAGGGATCAATCCCTGGTCTCCTGTATTGCAGGTGGATTCTTTACCAGCTGAGCCACAAGGGAAGCCCAAGAATACTGGAGTGGGTAGCCTATCCCTTCTCCAGGGAATCTTCCTGACCCAGGGATCAAACCCAGGTCTCCCACATTGCAGGCAGATTCTTTACCCACTGAGCCACAAGGGAAGCCATATTATTTCTATAGAGTCAAGAAATTGTCTGGTACAATTAGCTTGGAGAAAGCAGAGAGGAGAATCTCACATGTCAACAAATCAATGCAAATGAAGTTCAAGTTTGCATCTGCTTTGAGTGTTGTTAGCCAAAGACTGGATAACACCTACAGAGGCCACTGAGGGTCCTTATTTAGATAGGTTTCCTGAAATAGCTATTGCATGAAGCAACCATATGATACTCTGCTTGGCAGTAAATACCATGTTGTTTTTCTGGATGTGAAAACCTCCAGAAAATTCAAGATTTTAGAACAATCAAGTATATGGATAGAATAATATGACTTGGTGCTGCAGAGGCATCTCTTCATCTCACAGCATCTGTGATGCCCTTTAGGTTGTTGGGGGATCAGCTAGGGAGGAGGACCTAAACCAAGGTGCTGTGAGATGCTCTCAGCAGATGTCCTTTGAGTACTCTTCTTCTCTGAAAGTCAAAAGCATGGGGCATCCCAGTCCAAAACCATCCCTGGACAACCTATGTCTTAGACCTGGGGTCCCCAACCCCTGGACCACACAGCAGGAGGTGAGCAGTGGGCAGGCGAGCGAGCAAAGCTTCATCTATCACTTGCATTACTACCTGAGCTCCCCTCCAGTGGTGAGATCAGTGGTGGCATTAGATTCTCACAGGAGTGCAAACCCTACAGTTCACTGTGCATGCAAGGGATCTAGGTTGCACACTCCTTATAAGAATCATCCTGAAACCATCCCCCCACCCTGTCTGTGGAAAAATCATCTTCTAAGAATCGGTCCTTGGTGCCAAAAAGACTGGGGGCCACTGTCTTAGACCAAGCATGTTCCACCTTCCCCACATATCTTAGCACAAGCACAGCCAGGCAGAGCCTCTGATGGGCTGTACATCAGAGCCCATTGGAGCCCATTGGCTCCAGGCCCAGATAGCAGTATTTTCAGGAAACTCCTAAAGTTTTATGTTTCTGTGAAGATTGCATTCAAACAGCTGACCATTTCATAACTGCTCATTCTTTATGTATGTGACTCAGAGTGTCATACCTCACTTTCATATATGTCCTTGCACAGAAGAAACTATACAAAAAAGATCTTATGATCCAGATAACCACAACTGTGTGATCACTCACCTAGAGCCGGACATCCTGGAGTGCGAAGTTAAGTGGGTCTTAGGAAACATCACTAGGAGCCAAGCTAGTGGAAGTGATGGAATTCCAGCTGAACTATTTCACATCCTAAAGGTTGATGCTGTTAAAGCTTTGCACTCAATATGCCAGCAAATTTGGAAAACTCGGCAGTGCCCACAGGACTGGAAAAGGTCAGTTTTCACTCCAATCCCAAAGAAAGGCAATGGCAAAAAAATGTTCAAACTACCGCACAATTGCACTCATCTCACACACTAGCAAAGTAATGCTCAAAATTCTCCAAGCTAGACTTCAACAGTACATGAACTGAGAACTTCCAGATGTTCAAGCTGGATTTAGAAAAGGCAGAGGAACCAGATCAAATCGCCTATATCCATTGGATTATAGAAAAAGCAAGAGAATTCCAGGAAAAAAAAAACATCTGTTTCTGCTTCATTGACTATGCCAAAGCCTTTGACTGTGTGAATCACAATGGGAAATTCTTCAAGAGGTGGAACTACCAGACCCCTTTACCTGCCTCCTGAGAAACTTGTATGCAGGTCAAGAAGCAACAGTCAGAACTGGACATGGAACAACAGACTGGTTCCAGATTGGGAAAGGAGTACATCAAGGCTGTATATTGTCACCCTGCTTATTTAACTTATATGTTTCACATCATGCAAAATGCCAGGCTGGATGAAGCATAAGCTGGAATCAGTATTTCCAGGAGAAATATCAATAACCTCAGATATGCAGAGGACACCACCCTTACAGCAGAAAGAGAAGAAGAACTAGAGAGCTTCTTGATGAAAGTGAAAGAGGAGAGTGAAAAAGCTGGCTTAAAGCTCAACATTCAAAAAACTAAGATCATGGCATCCAGTCCCATCACTTCATGGCAAATAGATGGGGAAACAATACAAACAGTGACAGACTTTATTTTGGGTGACTCCAAAATCACTGCAGACAGTGACTACAGCCACAAAATTAAAAGATGCTTTCTCCTTGGAAGAAAAGCTATGGCAAACCTAGACAGCATATTTAAAATCAGAGACATTACTTTGCCAACAAAGGTTTATATAGTCAAAGCTGTGGTTTTCCCAGTAGTCATGTATGGATCTGAGAGTTAGACCATAAAGAAGGCTGAGTACCGAAGAATTGATGCTTCTGAACTGTGGTGTTGGATAAGACTCATGACAGTCCCTTGGACAGCAAGGAGATCAAACCAGTCAATCCTAAAGGAAATCAATCCTGAATATTCATTGGAAGGATTGATACTGAAGCTAGCTCCAACACTTTGCCCACCTGATGTGAAGACCTGACACATTAAAAAAGACCTTGATGCTGGGAAAGGTTGAAGGCAGGAGAAGGGGACAACAGAGGATGAGATGGTTGGATGGCATCACCGACTCAATGTACATGAGTTTGAGCAAACTCTGGGAGATGGTGAAGGACGGGGATATCTGGCATGCTGCAGTCCATGGGGTCGCAAAGAGTCAGACACGACTGAGAGACTGAACAACAACAGCAAATGATTTATAACTTAAGATTTGGGGACTACAATTTTTGTTTTCAATTTAGATATCTGAGATCAAAGGTAAGTAGGAAAAATGAGAGACTATCACAGGACCAGTAATATTTATAACAGCAGTTATAAACTACTTATTTTTTATAGAATTTTTAGTCTCTTTCTCCTCAAATTTTATTTTAATTTTTCAGTTTTTAAAAATAATTTTATTTATTTATGTATTTTTGTCTGTGCTGGGTCTTCATTGCCGTGTAGGCTCTTCTCTAGTTGCCACGGGCAGGCTTCTCATTGCAGTGACTTCTCATTGCAGAACAAGGGCTCCAGGCGGGCAAGCTTTAGCAACTGTGGTTTGTGGGCTACAGAGCACAGGCTCAATAGTTGTGCCTCATGAGCTTAGTTGCTCTGAAGCATGTGGGATCTTCCCAGCTCAGGGATCAAACCCATGTCTCCTGTATTGGCAGGCAGATTCTTTACCACTGAGCCACCAGAGAATCTCCTAAACTACTTCTTTTTAACTGGAGTAGCATGAGTAATAGGAAGGCACATTTAAAATGTTAAACTGTAACAACAGTGACTGGCTTATTTATTCAACAAATATTTATTGAGTGCTTTCTATATGTTAGATACTGCTATAGGCATGAGGTGGGCTTTCAGTTCCAGGCCTCATAGGTCTTACATGCTAACATAAGAATTTTTGAAGAAATACAAAATTTTAAATGTTAGTTATTATTAAGGAGAAACACAATGTCCAATGAGAAGGTGTGAGGGGAACGTGTCTGGAGACCCTCAGAATGCATTTTGTAATAGCTGAGATCTGAGTCACTGCTAACCAGATGAAGAGGTGAGGACAGAGTGGGGGACTACAGGGAGAGACAAGAAGGATCCTGGTCCATCTGAGGGGCTGAGAGAAGACCCTTTACATGACTTTGCTGAGGTTTTGAAGAAAGGAAGTCAGAACATCATTTAAAGATTGCATTCTGACCTTCTGTAGAGAACATGTGTGTCAGAGGAGCAAGAGTAGGTTATAGAGGCCAGTGAGGGAGCCTTTGCAATGATCCTGCAAGAGTGCTGATGGTCTTCCAGTGGCGGTAGCTGGAGTGAAGAGACTTGGGGCAGAGGCAGCCAGACTGGATGATGTTGTCCTTAAGGAGTAGAGTGTGTGTGAAGTCGCTCAGTCGTGTCCTACTCTTTGAGACCCCATGGATTGTAGCCTACCAGGTTCTTCTGCCCATGGGATTCTCCAGGCAAGAATACTGGAGTGGGTTGCCATTTCCTTCTCCAGGAGATCTTCCCGACCCAGGGATTGAAGCCAGGTCTCCCGCATTGTAGGCAGACGCTTAACCATCTGAGCCACCAGGGAAGTAGAGGAAGCCAGTGTTAACGATGACACCTAGATGGAAGAAGAAAGAGTCTATGGACAGGAGAGGCTGGATATGGATTTTCTTTCTTTATGTAATTTGTTTGAATTATAAAATGAAATTACCACTCATTTTCACAAGTCAAACTGCACAGATATGTTAGGAAGAAGTTAATTATCATCCTCCCACTTCTGGACTAACACCTGTTAACAATGAGTTATTCTCTTGTCTTTCTTACTCATATATGGCTGCTATTTTTAAATTCAGTTTTGAACTTGTTGAATACAACTCTCTTCTAGAATTTACAAGTGAACACATTAATAGAAAAGTAGATATAGGGGTCAAAATCCAGAAGGAAAACATGTGCTGGGTTTACAGATTTGTCTGTCCTCATGTGGATGGATAATGCCTCAGCCATGGAATGGATAAGTGTACCTGGGACAAAAGGTTGAATCACAAGAAGAGAGCTGGATGTAGTCCCGAGGAGGTCCAGGCTTGACCAGTGAGTAGCTGGTTGGAGAGGAGAGGTCAGAGAGACAGGAAGAAGAAGCAGAGTACATGTAATACAAGTCAAGAGTGTGCCAAGTGTGGCCGAAAGGTCGATAATGGAACATCCATTACACTGAGCAACAAAGATACCACTACTAGTGTGGAAAGTTGTATCAAAACCAAACCAGGCTCCCAGGCATTAATTTGGAGTTTTGCTAATCCACCCCTGGAGAGGTGCTGTTTCTCCAGCATCCCCTCCTGACCAGGTAGGGTGGAGGTCACAGCAAGGACAAATAGGGTCTCAAAAGTGAGAGTTTTTCAGGAATGGTTGACAGAGGCAAATATTTCAGGAATATTTGACAGAGTGTGAGAGAGGCAAATGGGATAAAAGCTGTTACAGTGCTATCGTCTATTTTTATGTTAAAGTAGGGACTGTTTTATGTAAAGTTTAAAAATAAAATAAAATTAAAAAAAATAATAAATGGATTTTTTTAAATTTTTTGTTTCATGTTTACTTAGGGAAATGTTGGTGAACATGGAGCTGGTGGTCTAAAAGGAGAGAAGGTAATCAAATTTGCTGAGTGAGTAGAGACGTGTAGGTTTTTACACCAATTCACACATTGACACGTCAGGGCAGCCTCACTGCCCCGCAGGTTCCACGTCAGCCTCTAGGGGGCGCTACTCTCCCCGCCTCCTGACCAAGCAGGACTGAGCTCCGCCTCCCCTCGAAGCCCTGAGTAGCTGACCACAGGAAGCGAACACTTCCACAGGGAGGGGAAATAGCTGTCACATAACTGTCACGGGCAAATGAACTTAGGACACATGTTTCAGTGTATAGTTAGATGTTTCTTGGATCCGCATAGGTGGCAAAAACAACCTGAAAGGCCCTGTGACAGGATGCCTGAGGCTTGCCATTTTTCTGTCCTCTTAAGTGTCCACGCATAAGCTGTCATGGGAGCATTTTGGGGTGGGTTTTTATCATGTACAGTCACAGTTTAACCAAATAATTATTTCAAAACAGCTTTAAAATTAAAACGCTGGTGAATTTCCATTGCCTTCTCATTGTCATCATTCATGAGTTTAATTAATTAGCTGTGGAGATGACAAACACACTTGCCTTCTCAAAGAGATGTCTCACTCCTGTTTGATTCTGCGATTGTGATGACTTTAGATTCAGTGAGAAGTTGCCATTGTCAAGAAAAAAAAATGAGGAAACTACATTCAATATTTTGTAATAACCTATAAGGGAAAAGAATCTGAAAAAATAGATATATATATGTATGTAAAACTGAATAACTTTGCTGTACACCTTAAACTCACATGACATTGTAAATCAGCTACACTTCAATTTTAAAAAGAAAAAAAGACGAAAGAAACAACGCACATCAAATCCACAGACAGAGATGAGTAGGACTGAAAATACTCTGCAGAAACATGGCCTGTGAATGCTCCCTTCCGTCATTCACCCAGTAAAAATTTTCATGATTGAGGGCAGGGTATTTCAACATGAATCCAAGCAAATATGACTTCTGTGCCTTATAAATCCATGCAACCCATCTATTCACAAGATCATACCTCCATCACCAGAAAGAAAAAAAAAAAAAAACTGCTAAGAGATAGTCTCTGCAGAATGGGGAGCTTCTTATAGATTGACCGTTGCAAAGGAAATTTCCTGCAAAAAATAAAAATAAAAACCTTGACATTCTTAAAAAGACGTCCCTAAAAATTGATTATACAGTAGTAATGTCATTTATGTGTCTTAGACTACGCTGCTAGTACATTAACATTATTTCCTGTAACCAAATAGCTTATGGAATTCCTACACCACCATGACGAACACATTATATTTTAAGCAATTACTGCAGGACACATGCAGACTAAGGGGGAAAAAAAAAAAGAGCTTGTCACTTGGGACAGCTGAGCAAAGAGAGCTGTGGCACTTTTAAAGTATTTAAATTATGATTCATTCCTTGAAACAAAGCAGCTGGCTCTCGTTTTGCTCTGTTCATTAGGAAACACATGTTACTTAGGAATTCTGAAGACCTCGATGTTGAGAAATTTGATTCTGTAAAACAGGTGTATTTCGAACTCTAAGGACACTCTATGGCTCAAAATCTTTTCTAATTGCTTTAGAATCTTAAGTGGAATTAGAAAAAGCCAGGGGCATGACTGTTCCCTCTTCCCACCCAAAGAAATAACCCAGAGGAGTCTACAGAGAACTGGATACAGTACCTGATATAAATGCCCATGTGAAGTGATTTGTAGGAATTTTAATTAACAGGAGAAAGGCTCTCTCAGTAAAAAAAAATGCATAGGATGAATTCTAAAATGTAAGCACCACCCTTGCTGGAGGGGCAGAATCACCTCTAACTGTGCACACTCAGTACCTGGGCTGAGTCTATACTTCCATTCTTGGTGATGCCGTTCAGAGGTCACTATAGTGAGAATTTAAGGCCCCTTCAAGCTGCTCCCTCGGACCTTTGCTCGCACCCCTGGTGGACCCCGGTGGTTCGGCTGCACATTTGAGTCCCCTGAGGGCTTTTGGAAATTACCAGTCTCGGGCCCCATCTCCAGGACTCTGATGTGGGGCAGAACTCATGTCTCTGGTTGATCTGGAGTGGGGTCCATGTTGCTTTGTTTAAAAGAGTTTCAGATGACTCTACCCGGCAGCCAGCGTTGAGAACCGTTGAGTGATGGAAGGAACCTGGGCTCTGGGGTCAAAAGCTGATTATGCCATTAACAGTTCAGAAAAGACACTCCAACCCTCTGGTCATCAATTTACTCATTTGTGAAATGGGCAAAATTATATCTACACAGAGTTGATGGCAGGATTAATATCAAATGAGATGAGATGACCTTACCCAAAGCACCATGCCTGACATATATTAAGCCCTCACTAACACTTTGTTCCTCACTGTTCATCCATTCTAAATTTTCTTTCTTCTCGTGGAGTATCATGTATGTCTTTTTGGTATTCATAGTTATCATACTTAACATCTGGTCTTGATCATCTTTGCTTCTCCCACCATAATTTTGATGGAGAAAAGATTCAATTTATGTTGTAGAATGTAAGATTGAGCCAGAAGTACAATTTCAACATATACATGACTTTTGCTGTATCATACTCCACTTCTCAATGCACCAGCTGGCAGAATAGAATCACAAAGCCAGCCTACCATTTGGAACCCAAAGTGGTAAAGAATCCACCTGCCAATGCAGGAGACGTAAAAGACGGGGGTTCCATCCCTGGGTCGGGAAGATCGTCTAGAGGAGGGCATGGCAAACCATGCTAGTATTCTTCCCTGGAGAATCCTGTGGACAGAGGAGCCTGGAAGGCTACAGTCCATAGCGTTACACAGAGTCAGACACAACTGAAGCGACTTAGCATGCACACACATTTCTAGTAAAACACCAGAGTCAATACAAACAGCAATGGAATTGACACACAAATCACTCCGAGGTTAGCAGCCTCGTTCTGATTCAAGATACAGGAAGAAAGAACAACGAATACTACCAGCTTTTAATAGTAAATAGTGACAGAGACCCAGGCATCGTGCAAGCCACCTGCCAGGACTGAAATGATGACCCCTGCTCTGTAGCTTCCTGAGAAAGACAGACTGCGGTGATGGGATGGTGATGTATCTGCAAGTCGGTCGGGGATAGCTGCTGCTTTATAGAGATAGAAGAATCAGGAGGTGGAATATCTAAGGACCCCTGAGAAATTAGTGGTGTCTTTCAGAGCAATTGTCAGAGGAAAAAGATAGAGGCTCACCACCACCAGACCTTTCAAATAACATCCAGAGTGTCACATTAAATGACTACCTTTCCCGAAGCCAAGTAAATCCATCACTGATCTTTCAACTCATAATTACAGTGATAAATTAGTAAACATCCATTTTAAATATGAAGAACAACTCCATATGTGTTTAAGATTCAGGAGAGAAATGCTTTTGTTTGTAGACTTTTGTATCAAGGATCTGGTCTCTAAGACTTCCTCCAAGCCTAGCCACACTTCCATACCAAACAGAGGTGGACCAAAGCCTCTGCCCGGTCCTTCCTCTGTATTTCAGTGGAGACCTGTATATGTTGGTTTAAATACTTAGCAGCTGTGAATGTGGTTACTCTTCCTTCAGGCATATTCTTCTCCCCTTACCTTTTGATATCAAGCAGATGTGACTTTAATAGTAACTCTTAGACCCTTTCCTTGATTTCTACATTTACTTTATGCAGCTGACTTGAATTACTGGGCATATTTTTTCCCGAGTGCACTGAGGCTTTTAACATCCATCAGATGGGTTATAGGAAGGCCACACTCTATACAGTCTAACACTTGTACCAGGCCAATTGTTTAGTCTGTCAAACCAACAGCAATCAGTCCCTTAATGTCTCCACCAATTTCTTCCTCTTTTCATTATGGATAGAACTTACTATCTGTAGGAAAATGGATTCTCCTACAATATGGTAAGTGTAAAACTGATGCTACATTGTATGTTTCAATGGTACACTATAAGGGAAAATACTTGTATTAATAAATGAAGATTAAATTTAAAATATATTCCAAAAATCTAGAAGCCTCCTTAAAAAAAAAAAATGACATTGTCTATCCATTACAAATGACTGACTCCCTCTTTCTCTAAGCTAAATCACAAGAATCTGATTAGGATAGAAATATAAAAGTAAACCAGTGTCCTTAGGGCTGACTGTTTGAGGCTTCAAAAGCAACAAACATATCCACACAAGGGGACATGTGTAGAGATGTTCATTGCAACCCTGTTTATAAGACAACAAAATGCGCATTTGTGCTCAGTCTCTCAGTTGTGCCTGACTCTTTTGCAACCCCGTGAACTGTAGCCCAGCAGGCTCCTCTGTCAATGGGATTTTCCAGGCAAAAACACTGGAGTGGGTTGCCATTCTCCAGGGGATCTTCCCGACCCAGGAACCAAACCCATGCCTCTTGCATCTCCTGCATTGGCAGGCATATTCTTTACCACTGAGCCCCATGGGAAGCCCCAAATACTCATGAGTGGGGCTTAGATGATCCCCGATCCATTAACACACTATAATACTATCCAAAGGTTCAGTGAATAAACTAGATCTCTATGTATGGATATTAAAAACAACATTGCGTTGGGGGGAAAGTCACAGAATGTCATATACAAGATTAACCAGTGGCTTTTATAAAATTTGTTTTAAATATCCAAAAGAGCATACTATTTATGGTTCCACATATGCAGTAAAGGTACAAAAATATGGACTGAAAATGTAAGTACTAAATTCATAACAGTGACTCTGGCACAGAAATAGAGAGGGAATGTGAAATTTCCTCTTTGACGTAAGGTTTCTTTTTCTTCCATCTTGGGTGCCTTGTCCATGGAGGTTTGACATATTCAACCGTAATCTTTTTTGTTTTTTTTTCTGAAATAAAAAAGACACAAGGGGAAGAAAAGCTATATGCTTGGAAATGCAATGATGAACATTGTTTTGCAAAAATGCTCTTAGGGTTGGAAAACAACCCAGCATTATATAAGTTGTGGTTGTTGTTCAGTCACGCAGTTGTGTCCAACTCTGCAACCCCATGGTTGCAGCCTGCCAGGCTCCTCTGTCCGTGGGACTTCCCATGCAAGAATGCTGGCGTGGGTTGCCATTTCCTTCTTCGAGAAATCTTCCCGACCAATCGATCAAACCCATGTCTCCTGCATTGGCAAGAGCTACCGGGAAAGCCCTACATGCATTCTAGCGGCTGCACTTAACAATTGTGTGGTATTCAGGTTTGTTGTGGAGAAGGCGATGGCACCCCGCTCCAGTACTCTTGCCTGGAGAATCCCATGGACAGAGGAGCCTGGTGGGCTGCAGTCCATAGGGTCACGAGGAGCTGGACACGACTGAGCGACTTCCCTTTCACTTTTCACTTTCATTCATTGGAGAAGGAAATGGCAACCCACTCCAGTGTTCTTGCCTGGAGGATCCCAGGGATGGGGGAGCCTGGTGGGCTGCTGTCTATGGGGTCACACAGAGTCGGACACGACTGAAGTGACTTAGCAGCAGCAGCAGCAGCAGCAGCAGGGTTATTGGCTAACAGTAAACAGAAGCACTGAGATATCTCTATCATTTAATTAGTGGTACACTTCCTTGGCACCAATATTATTTCTAAAATTTTATTTTCTCAAAATGCTCTTTATATGTCCCATACAAATCCCTCTTCTGGATTTTTCATCAGAAACTCTTAGACTTTTCTAAGCCACTGCTATCCCCACATCATCAAGAAGGCCTTCTTTGCAACTGAACAGTGGTGAATGAGTGCTGGAAACAGTGGAGAGACATCTTTTTCTTTCTATTTCTCCCCCTACTTGAAAAAAGAAAGAAATATCTGAAATAAAATGAATTTGGATTACTGTGTCAGTTAAATAATGTGATGTCTTTAAGGCCACAGAAATTCTTTTTTTTTCTTTTGGTGCAGCAGAGCATAATTATAATTATTTTCTCTAAATGTTCTTTGCTTGAAAAATAATTGACTTTGTCTCACATTAATTTTAAAGATCATAATGAATACTGTGGATTTCTAAAAGACCTAAAGGCATTGTGGAGTGCTTATAAACACATTATTATGCGAATAACCTGCTGGACTCAGAGCTTCCCACTGCCCCCTGGGGTTAATAGATAAATTCCACTGTTAGAAGGGGTACAGCTCGTGCTATCACCCTGAGGGTCACAACAGGACTTCCCTAGCCTCATGCAAAAACTGTCTTCTGCTTTTCTTGAAAGGGTGAGACTGGATCGCCAGGATTTCCAGGATCTATTGGCCCTAAAGGCGAAAAGGGAGAATCTGTAAGTATTTTAGCTTTGAGAGCAGAGGGAGAATACCCAAAAGATAGAATTAAGATATTTTTCTTAATCAGTCCCAATTCCATGTACGTTGGTTGTCCCTGGCATAAGGAACAATAGATCAGATATTTGATCATGTTCTCTAAATGAGGTACTAAGTTTTTACATGTATTACCTCACTTAGTTCATTAAAAAAAAAAAAAAAAAAAAACATTTTTCAGATGAGGAAACCGAGGCACAGAAAGGTTAAGTAACTTCCCTAAGGTCCCTAAGCTAGGAAGTACTGAAACCATGAATCACTCCTAGGTAGGCTGATTCCAGAACCCAGGGTTTAAAAATCACTAAGCTGCCCTGCTATAACTAAAGATAATAGCTAAAATGAATAATAAAATCAGTATATCAAAAGGGCTAATTCAAAAAAAATAGAGAAGTTTATCTTTGCTCAAACAACTGCTCTCAGCGTAGTCTCTGAAGTTATTCTAGGTTTTTATAAGATCAAAATGACTTCTTAAATATAACTGAGGTCAGGTTCTTCCAAAATTTAGTTTTTTTGGTGGAAAAAAGTACCTTCAGTATCATTTATATTCAAATGGGACTACCTAAAGAGATGACATGAATCCTAATTACAAAAATAATTTTTGGAAATGGCAATCCACTCCAGTACTATTGCCTGGAAAATCCCATGGACAGAGGAACCTGGTAGGCTACAGTCCATGGGGTCACAAAGAGTCAGACACGACAGAGTCAGATACAACTGAGCGACTTCACTTTCACTTAAAAAAAAAAAAAAAAAAAAAAAACCCCACAGCAGCCCTCAAGAATCAGCAAGAATGACTTAACAAATGTTTCATCTTTGTTAAAAAAAAAAAATGTAACATTTTTTAAAAATTTACTTTTACCTCTTCCCTTGCTGGGATGAACAGAGAATATTGGTTGGCCAGAGATAAAAACGAAGAGATCACTAAAATGCCTGCATGCCTGCCCAACGGAAACAATATAAAGAGTATTTAATATCACAAAGTCAAATTCTCCTTGTGCTTCAGCTTTAAAAACGAAGCATCTTTGGCGATGACGGTCATTCTCTGACAGCTTTAGAGTTCATGCTGTCCCCCTTGTGCTCCGAAGTTCTCCTCCTTCAGGGGTCACTTTTGCCTTTGGTTTTCTGTCCAAACCAGTAACAGTCCTTACTGGGGTTCCACACCTGAGGATTTCCAAGGCTTTCTAGGAAATCTCTCTCTCACAAATCAGCCCAGGGTCTGCTGACTGACTGACTGAGTCCATCTGCCAGCTGACTCCTACAACTCCACACTTATGGGCATCTCTTCTCAGCTCTTATCTGCCCCTTGCCCCCCACCCCGTCTCCCCTCCACACTGGAGCACTGACACCTTTTCTTAATTTCCACATGCTGCGTGGCAAACCAGGACCCAAGATTTACTAAAATTCTACTGGAATAGCCAGGACTTGTAGAGCAGAGAGAGAAATTTGAGTGGATTAGAGTAGTGCCTCTCATACTAAATGTAAACTTGAATTGCTGAAGATCCTTTTGAAATGCTAATCCTAGTTCAGCAGGTCTGGGTAGTGGTTTATTACCAAATCCAAGTTCAGTTCAGCTGCTCACTGCTCATAAGTCAACAGTTGCAGAGGCAAGGGTCAGCAGAAAGGTGCTTTAATCAGAAAAAGTCGCAACCTGAGAAGGGGGACTCATGTCCTGAGACCAACTCCCAAGTTTCTTTTCAGCCAGGACAGTTTTTAAAGAGAAAAATGATGGGGGTGGAGGATGGGGGAATGGCAAGAATCTCAGTGAGTCATTGAGGCAAGAGATTGGAATCTGAATCTTTTTTCTTTCCTTTGAGTGCAGACTGGCTGACTCTTTCTTCAAATGTAATCTTGATGCATGATCTCTGGTAGGATTACTAAGGGGGCCATTGAGGGAGAGAGCTAGTCATTTTTTAATGGCTTAATTCTTCATTCTTTTTATCTAGGAAAAAATCAATAGCTTAGGCAAGGCATGGCATGCATTCAGGACAGCATAAGTCAGGAGTTAGTTTCAATTGCTTGGCGATCTCATTTTTATATTTAGGTTCTTTTAAGTTCAGAGGGGAATAGGAAAGGGGCAAAAGAGCTGCTTTCAGACTGAGCAGGTGTATTTCTCAACGTGCTCAGGCCATGCTCCTGCTGTGGATCCTGGGCCGCGCTATGAGTAGCAAGAACTGGAAGATTTCACAGTTCCTGAAGGTTTTCCTCTAGCTTTCCGTCCTGTTACCAAGGCGCATCCCCTGAAACCGGCTTTCTCCCCATCTACCTTACCCTCCCAGCTCTTTTCCTTGTCAGTTCCCTCTTAATCTGTGAATTATCCCACCTTCCTTATATTAATACATCTTTGCCTACCTTTCTCCCAGCTTCCCACAGGAAAAAAACACAAATTTCACATCATTAGTAAAGCAATCTAGCTCTCTATGGTCTCAGCCTTTCTATTCTGGAACAGGATCTGAACTTAACATAGTAACCAGAAGGTCCAAACAGAAAAATAATCTTCATCCAAATCTGAACTCTGAGCCTGAGTAGTACTTTAAATGGCAGTTTCTCCCCTGTTACAGAACATTTACTACATGACTAGGTTAGATATCGGAGTGAAAATGTCATCTAGTTGAACCCCAGGATTTTATAGATAAGGAAGAAAAGGCTCTAAAATATGAGTGACTTGCCCCAGATAGTAGCCACCGGAATTAAAACAAAATATCAGCTCTCTAGACAACCAGGCCCCTGGTTTTTCTTTTTCTGCCCCAACTAGAAGTTACTTTAGTCACTATAGCTTGGCAGAGGTTCTAAATAACCAGTGACATAAGTAATGTAATATAATCAGAAACAAGCAGTTGCAAAAGCAATGCAGCCCATTGCTCACATCTCATTAACTTCATCTCCTATCTTAAAAATCAAATTGATTTTTAGAATTAAGACTGAAATGCAAGAATACAAATAAAGATCTCTATATATCTAATATATAGAAATTATCCAGTAAGAGATTTAATTATGTTGGATAGATATGGGCCATATTAGTCAGAGTAGGTAGGTTATACTAAGCAACAAATTAACCCTGAAATTTCTGTGGTTTTACCCCCAAGAAAAGCTTTCTCTTGCTCATACTGCCCAGCCAGTGTGGTTGGGAGGAGTGGGTGTCCTGCTCCACACAACCCTCAGTAACCAGTCAGCAGGCTGGTAAGCACCAGGGAGCTATGCCCTCTGACTTCTCAGCCACCCCTGCCAGGACCGCAGGACTGGAGCATGGTGAGTGGTCTCCACAACGCCTCAGCCTTCACGTGCCCTGCAGCCCTGCCGAACACATTTCACAGTCAGAATCAGCAGCTTGCCCCCACATAACCGCAGGGAGGTTGGAGACATGGGGGAGAAGACGGGGCCCCCAGAAGTCCCCGGGTCATGAGGTATGACGTTTTTCAGTAACCACTCACTGCCTTATGGTGATCTGAAGGTCAAATCCTTACCAGGACCTTTGAGAGCAGCACTGCCTAGCATAGTGGTCCTCAGCCTTTCCCTTGACTTTCAGATGCAAAATAAAATGTTTTAAAATGTATGGTTTCCATCTTATTATCCATTCACTCAATTCACATAATAAGGCAATTAAATTGTAAATAATATCAAACAGACTGAGTAAGCAAAGTCTAATTTTGAAGCCAGGCTGCCTCAGTTTAGATCCTCAATGACTTCTTATTGGTTTTGTGACCTTGGGGAAATGAATTAACTTCCCTGTGCCTCAGTTCCCCCTCTGTAAATGAATGTACTAACAGTAACTACCCTGTTGACCCAAGAGGTTAATTGTATTAATGTATATAATGTGATTAGAACAGGGTTTACTACATTGTAAGAATTCAATAAAGGTCAGCAATTATTGTTTTATCTGTAAAACTTTAAATTCCCTAATTTAATAAATTTCGTTGGACAGCAGAAGTGTACCCCAGAGATGCTATGATAATCAAGGTGAATTATATCTCTTCATTCACAGATTTTGTAGGCAAGATAAATAAGGGAACAGGGAATACACAGTGGGTGAATGCTGCTTTAGGAGAAACACTAATAACTTAGGGTTACTCAGAACTTTTCTGCATCTCTTCTCATTCTGGTAGTGGGACAATATCTCCCTCACAGCAGTGTAGTGAAGGTTAAATGACATCACGATATGGACCTTCAAGCACAGAAGCTAATACAGGGAAGCCTCCCCATCTGTGTGTGTGTGTGTGTGTGGAGGAAGGGTTGTGTTGTTAGTTACACAGTGACCATGGGGAAAGTGTTGCGTCGTAAGAGGCATTCCTTCAAAGCTTTGACTCCCACCAGAACCTTCAAGCCTACACCCAACAGCAAGAACCAGTATCAGTTCCACAGACTTGTACAGTTATTCACCCAGTAATTAACCCCTTCATGTCATTTTCATTAAAAGGAAAGTGAAAATTAGTAAGTATTTTTACAGTAATGACTGTTATTTTAAACACTAATTTAGAACTCTGGCTGTATTTTTTAAGCACCAACTTAAGTAACTGGAAGAATTCAAATGAATGTCCTTCCACTGATCACTCCAGCATCTTCACATTCATTCTGCCTCTGTTTGGATGCTTGTATGTGTGTGTGACCATCTTCTCTTTGAACCACACCAGAGGACGCTTTGGCCTTGGACCATATCCTAATTTGTCAACCACTCAGGATTCTCAAAATAACATTAAGATGATTAGGTTACTGTTCATTTGGGAATATTAAAGGGTTTTCTAATTCAGTTGCATACTGGTCTTCTAAGCTGCACACACAGACAACATGACATTCTGGATCATCACAAGCTTGCAGTGGAGGTCTGAGTTTGACCCGCAGGATTTGTTCACATCCAGGTTTGGAGAGATTATTTTTAAAAGAGTTTATAGTTGATTCTTTTTTCTATGCATTTTCCTAGGGGGAACGCTTTACAAAAGGTGAAAAGGGAGATAGAGTAAGTAGATGTTTTATCACTATCTTGGGTTTTCTATTTCATTGATTTCCTCCTCTCCGATTTCTATCATGTTTACTTTAGAGCCTAATAGATTTGATAAGATAAGCTCCCTGAGCATTCTGCTTTTTCCTCTGTGAATTTTGACTCTTTTATTTTGATAAGTATGAAATTTTAAACCTGGTTACAAGTAGTGTTTATTTTCTGTAACACATTACTATTTGTGATTGGACATGAATGTAATGAAAGATATACACCAAGGATATTTCAGGTACAAAATTATTGTGTAAGATAGTTTTTCCAAAATTTGTGTTAATGATATAAATTGGATTTACCAAACAGGATGGTTTTATCAAAAGGATCAATGATAGGTCCTCTCCAGTGGTCCAATGGTTAAGACTCCAAGCTTCCAGTGCAGGGGGTACAAGTTTGAGCTCGACTCTGGGAACTAAGCTCCTGCAGAACAGCCGAAAAAACATAAAAGGATCAGTGATTAAGTCATGGAAAATAATTTAATTAAAGTGAACTCTTTGTGGCCAACTTTGTACTCTTCTGTGTAACTTTAATTTTTGTGTGATTTTTGTTTCATTAAATACATGCATCTGATAGTAGAACCTCCATGACATATCAACTTAAATTCTATTCTTTCTTTTTTGCCCTTATCTGAAGTTTTATTTCTCTGAGCTGTAGGATTAGCTGGTGACAAACCAGCTAATAACAATGTCAGTTGAGTAGAGGACACGGCAATTGCTAATGGACCATGATGATTACAGTGTCGAAAGTGACTTTGGGGAAAAACTGTTACAGAGAAGAAAGGAAAATAAGAAATGGTTTATTAGCAATTATTATTTTAAGTCATATTTTAGGATGAACCCTTCTTGACTTCATCATGTGTTCCGTAATTTCCACTTTTATCGCATGTCACCTAGTGGAAGTGTAAATGAATTGCAGCATTAGAGACTCTGTCCTCCATCTGAATATAAACATATGTATGGTGATGATTTCATTTACAGGGAGAACCTGGAATAACAGGATCACAAGGAATAAAGGTAATCCCCTGACAGCCTTCTCTTGCATGTCCAACATAATGAGATTGTGAAAATGAAAGTAACCATTTCTTTCCCACCCATGTGTTTAGGGCGAACCTGGAGATCCTGGTCCACCTGGTGTAATTGGAAGCCCAGGACTAAAGGTACATAAGAAATAACTCAGGGAAATGTGGAAGTTGTTTTGAAGGTATAGCCATTTCTGTGTAAAACAAGGAGCTCTGATGTACCACTCATTTTCATCACAAATGTTGTCAGGGATTTTATCATGTTTTCATAGCGATTCCCCCCACAGACACACTCCCGTATTGGCTGCATTTATTACACACATGATCACAATAGGATATTTAAGCACTTTTCAGACCATATTTACGGTACCATCCCTGAAAGCTTTAAGAGTAAAAAATATGAGCCACATCTACGACCCTGTTTCCTTAAAGAGAACAGGATTTATTTCCCAAGCCCAAATTCTGCAGCCCACAGGCGCTTGAGTTTCCCACATGGAATTCTATAGGACTGTCCCAAAGGAGACCCACTGCTAGGAGGCACTGAAGGATCCATGTAATGTGCCCCCGCCCATGTGCACAGCAGGTTACCCAGACTCACCTGCTGGTGAAAACACACATGTGTGCTCAGCCACTAAGCCGTGTCCGACTCTTTGAGACCCCATGGGCTGTAGCCCACCAGGCTCCTCTGTCCATGGGATTTTCCAGGCAAGAATACTGAAAAGGACTGCCATTTCCTCCTCCAGGGGAATCTTCCCAACCCAGGCATCAAACCTGCATGAGAGCAGACTCATTTAAATGAAAACATCTTGAAACTGTAAGCCCAAAGCATATTTCAGTGTTACACAGAGGAGCCTGGATACTTTTTCTATAGATAAAGGTCACAGCATGTTTTACATATATTCAGGTACAGACTATATTTTTAGCACAAGTAAAGTATATATCGCCTTCTATTTTAGGGTCAGCAAGGACCTGCAGGCTCTGTGGGACCTAGAGGACCACCAGGAGATATTGTATGTATAGTAGATGCATGTGTCATTTTAAAGACTGTCCGCATCTGTTCATGCAAATGAGTTATACTGCATTTTCCAAGGACAGGGGTCATCTCTACCACTGAAACTGATCACACTAATGTCAGAGGCTCTTGAGAAGGCTCATAGCTCCATTAGTTATGTGAGATCCTTTTGAATATTATTAACCTAACAAATCAGTCTTTGAAACCCAAGTTATTAACATTTCCATTACACATCATTATACATGGCTTTTGATTAAATTCTCCATTCAAGAAAGACATTTCCAAAGCTTCTCTTGTTGTATTCTTGCAGAAGTCTCCAAAAAGGGGGCAAATCTTTTGGCTGAAAATATTTCTATAATGCAATTGGTGAAAGGTCCTCAGGTTGCATTATAGCCTAGCTTTACTGGACTCACAATTCCCTCTCTCTCTCACACACACACACACGTACATACATATCCTCACACTCCTTAAATGCACTGTTTTTCTTTTATTGGATTATACTTGATTTACAGTATTAGTTTCAGGTGTACATAATAATAATTCAATATGTTTATAGATTATATGCCATTTAAAGTGACTACAAAATAATGGCTAAATTCCCTGTGTTGTACAATATACCCTTCTTGCTTATTTATTCTACACACAATAGTCTGTATTTCTTAATCCCTTTCATCTATCTCCCCCCTCTCCTTTCCCCCACTGGTAATTAGTTTGTTCTCTATATGTGTGAGTCTGTTACATTTGGTTATATTCATTCATTTTATTTTTTATATTCCACATATAAGTGATAACATGCAATATTTGTCTTTGACATTTCATAAAGAACAATACTCTCTAGGTCCATCAACACTATTGCAAATGGCAAAATTTCTTTTATTTTTATGGTCAAATAGCATTCCATTAAATATATATGATATCTTCTTATCCACTTATCTGTTGATGGGCACTTAGGTTTCTCCCATATCTTGGCAGTTGTAAATAATGCTGCTAAGAACACTGACCTGCATGTATCTTTTTGAATTACTGTTTTCATTTCCTTTGAATATATAACCAGGAGTGGGGTTGCTAAATCATTAGGTGATTCTCTTTTAGATTTTGAAAAACCTCCATAATGATTTCTCTATGGCTATACCAATTTTCATTCCTACTAACAGTGTATTCAGGTTGCCTTTTTGCAACATCCTTTCAAACATTTGTTACTTGTGGAATTTTTGACGATAACAATTCTGATGGGTGTGAAGTGATACCTTACTGTGGTTTTGATATGCATTTCTCTAGATGATTAGCAATATTGAGCATCTTTTCATGTGCTTGTTGGCCATCTGTATATCTTTTTGGAAAAATGTCTATTCAGGTCTTCTGCTCATTTTTTAAGCAGGTTGTTTGTTTTTCTTAATATTGAGTTGTATGATATATATATATATATTGACCTCTTTTCAGCCATATCATTGGCAGATATTCTCTCCCATTCAGTAGGTTGTCTTTTCATTTTGTCCATGGTTTCCTTTGCCATGCAAAAACTTTTAAGTTTAACTAGGCCCTGTTTGTTTATTTTTGCTTTTGTTTCCCTTGTCTTAGGAGACAGATTCAAATATATTGCTAAAATTTATGTCAAAGAGTGTTCTGCCTATGTTTTATTTTAGGACTTCTATGGTTTCAGGTCTTATCTTTGAGGCTTTAATTAAGTTTGAGTTTATTTTTGTATATAATGTGAGAAAATGTTCTAACTTATTATTTTATATGTAACTGTTCAGTTTTCCCACTTATTGAAAATATTGTCTTTACTGTATATTCTTGCCTCCTTTGTCATAAATTAAGTGACCATTAATTGGTTTGTTTCTGAGCTACCATTCTGTCACATTAAGCTATGTGTCTGTTATTGTGCCAGTACCATACTGTTTTGATTACTGTAGTTTTGTAGTATAGTCTGAAGTCAGAGAGTATGATATTCCCAGCTTTGTTTTTCTTTCTCAAGATTGCTTTGGCAATTAGGGGTCTTTTGTGCTTTCATATAAATTTTAGGATTATTTATCCTAGTTCAGTGTAGGGATTGCATTAAATCTGTAGATTACTTTGGGTTGTATGGACATGTTAACTGTATTAATTCTCCCAATCCATGAACACAGGGTATTTTTCCATTTCTTTATATCTTGTTTGGTTTTCTTCATCAGTGTTTTATAGTTTTCAGAATATAGTTTTTTCACTTCATTGGTAAAGTTTATTCCTAGGTATTTTATTCTTTTTCATTCAGTTTTAAGTGGAATTGTTTTGCTTTCTCTTTTGGATGATTTATTATTAATATATAGAAAAGCAACATATTTCTGTATATTAACCTCATATCCTGCAACTTTACTGGATTCATTTATTAGTTCTAATAGTTTTTTTGGTGGAGACTTTAGTGTTTTTTATATATATGTCGTCTGCAAATAGTGACACTTTTACTTATTTTTTTCCAATTTGGAGGCCCTTACAATGGAGGAAATGTTGTCGTTGTTCAGTTGCCCAGTCATGTCCAACTCTGCAAACCCATGGCCTGCAGCACAGCAGGCCTCTCTGTCCCTCACCATTTCCCAAAGTTTGCCCAAGTTCATGTCCATTGCATCAGTGATGCCATTCAGCCATCTCATCCTCTGATGCCCTCTTCTCCTCCTGCCCTCAATCTTTCCTAGCATCAGGGACTTTTCCAATGAGTCAGCTGTTTGCATTAGATGACCAAAATACTGCAGTTTCTGCTTCAGCATCAGTCCTTCTAATGAGTATTCAGGGTTGATTTCCATTATGATTTACTGGTTTGGTCTCCCTGCTGTCCAACAGACGCTCAGGAGTACTCCAGCACCACAGCTCAAAGGTATCAATTCTTCAGCATTCCACCTTCTTGTAAGACCAGAAACTACAAAACTCTTAGAGGAGTCAGGCAGAACACTGATGTAAATCACAGCAATTTGGATGCCTTTTATTTCTTTTTCTTTGCTGAGTGCTACGTCTAGGACTTCCAATGCTGTGTTAAATAGAAGTGATGAGAGTGGGCGTACATGTTTTCTTCCTGATTTTAGAGGAAAAGTTTTCAGCTTTTCACCACTGAGTATGATGTTAGCTTTGAATTTGTCATAAATGGTGTTTATGATATTGAGATATGTTCCCTCTATACCAGCTTGAATGAGCATTTGTCATGAGTGAATGTGTAATTTTGTGAAATGCTTTTTCTGCACCTTTTGAGATTATCATGATTTTTATCCTTTCTTTTATAAATGGGGTATATCACATTGATTGCTTCATGGATATTGAAACATCCTTGCATTCCTGGAATAAATCCCATTTGATCATGCTATGTGATTACTTTTATATATTGTTGAATTCAGTTTGCTACTAGTATTTTGAGAAAGATTCTCACATCTGTATTCATCAGAGGTGGTGTTGTGTTATTTAGTCACTAAGTCACATCCAACTCTTTTGAGACCCCATAGACTATAGCCTGACAGGCTCTTCTGTCCATGGGATTTCCCAGGCAGGAATACTGATGTGCATTGCCATTTCCTTCTCCAGGGGATCTTCTCAACCCAAGGATCAAACTTGTGTCTCATGCTTCACAAGCAGATTCTCTACCACTGAGCCACCAGAGAAGTCCTTCATCAGTGGCATTGGCCTGTAATTTTCTGTTTTGCTCTGGTTTTGGTATTAGAGTAATGGTGGCCTCATAGAGTGAATTTGGGAGTGTTTCTTCCTCTTCAGTTTTTAGTAATCTTGAAGGGTAGGCATTAGCTCTTCATTATATGTTTGATAGAAATCACCTGTGAAGCTGTCCGGTTCCAGTTATTTACTTTCTGTAATTTTATTATTATTATTATAAATTCAATTTCACTACTAGTGACCAGCCTGTTCAGATTGTCTATTACTTCCTGATCCAGTGTTGGAAAACTTTATGTTTCCACAAATGTGTCTACTTCTTCTAGGTTGTCCAATTTGTTGGCATATAACAGTGTTCTTTTGTTTCTTCTAGTATCTTCATGGTAATGGTTGTTATTTCTCCTCTTTCATTTCTTATTTTGTTTATGGGTTGTCCTCTCACTTTTTTTCTTGATGAACTCTCATGAAAAGTTTACCACTTTTGTTTATCTTTTAAAAAAACACAGATGTTTGTTTTGTTGATCTTTTCTATTGTTTGTTTGTTTGTTTTGGTCTTTATTTGATTTATTTCCTCTCTGATCTTTGTTATTTCCTTCTGCAGACTTTAGGTTTCACTTGTTCTTCTTTTTCTAATTCCTTCAGTTGGTAGGTTCAGTTTTTTATCTGAGATATTTTTCTTGTTTCTCAAGTTAGGCTTGTATCACTACAAACTTTCCTCTTAGAACTGCTTTTGCTATACCCCATAGATTTGGGAAAGTAGTGTTTCCATTTTTATTTGTCTTGATGTGTTTTATGATTTCCTTTTGATTTCTTCATTTTCATCCTGGTTTTTTATAGCATGTTGTTTAGTCTCCATGTTTTTGTGTTTATCCCGTTTTTATTCCTGTAATTGATTTCTAATCATACCCTTTTGGTTAGGAACAATGCTTGATACAGTTTCTACTCTCTTATGTTTATTTGGACTTGTTTTGTGGCCTAGCATGTGATTTAGCTGGAGAACGTTCCTTGTGCACCTGAAAAGAATAAGAAGGTGTACTCTGTTATTTTTTTGATTGAGTAAATTCACTCTTCTATCCCTTCTCTGATGTCAGCTTTGTCAGGCCTCAGACAAATTCCCTGGCCTTCTGACATCTTGGGAGTTAAAACCTCTCCATCACTCCTCACTTGAGCAAAACAAGGAAAATGTTTCTTGGACACTGATCTCTGTCTGGCAATTTGATTATGCTCTGTGAAACTGTTAGAATCTCTCCTTTTCCCATCATTTTGGGAGCAGCCTCTTGACACCTTGCTCTATTATCAATGCTCCCAGGCTGAGCCTCCAAGGTTTCATCCTTCAGCACATTTGGTCATTTGGTACTTTGAACATTCAGTTCATGGAGCAAAACTTTTTGTTGCACCCAACTTTTTGTTGCATCCCAAGCCATTTAGTGAACCACTGCAGGTGAGCCTAATGGAGAGAGCTTACAAAAAAAGAACAAAATGCTGGTGGCACAGGTGGAACCACAGGATATGTAAGAAATGAGGTTATATGATAGGGACTAGGCTAAAGAATAGATCAAAATAAACAGAGAAAATGCCTCTGTTGCCAAGTCGAAGTAAAAGTATATTTTCTGTTTATCCTGTTTAGGGAAGTAGTATGGTTGGGCATTTGGTTCAGTTCTCCCTTATTTATTTATTTTTTTTTCCATTACATCCAGGTTTTCTCACTTGAAACAATAAGCCACATACTTTCATTAATGTTTTTCTCTCTCCAGGAGACCAAAATCAGCACATTCCCATATGTTAAAATTTAGTTCTCCTGACAAAGACTCAGAGATAGAAATGTTTTTACAATAAGAAATGTTCTAATTGCTCTTGCCCTTTAATTCTGAATTTTCTAGGGGTTACCAGGAGAACACGGTATCCCAGGCAAACAAGGCATTAAAGGAGAAAAGGTATTGCTTCTGTTTCACTCACTCTGTATGTTAAGTAGCTGAGGATGAGTATGAGACGGGATCATAAGGACTTTGGAGGAGTGAAAGGACAGGACACGGCAGCTGATGTTGCACAGGGGATAGATGTTCACATGGACTATGCAGGAATGGCTTCTCTGGAGCGGTTCACTGTGGCAGCCGGGTACTGGCTCTGAAACACAATGTGACAAAATGCACCACTTTGGAGATGAAGATCTCAGAATTTGAAAAGTCTGTTTCATGCTCAGCTATAGTTATAGACAGAACAAGTATAGACCTAAGAAGTCTCAATCTCATGACATGTTTTTTGATGTCTACAAGGAAATAGTATATTAATATTGAACCATTCCTTGAGAATAACTTAAAGAAAATGTAAAAATTACATGAAGAATAGATTTTTCCTTCTGTGCATCCATCTATTCACTTACATACATTTCAGGAGACCATAAACATAGCTCTCCACAAGATCTAAGTGCACTTAAGAGAACAGTGTCTGTGTGGATTGGGCACTCAGTACACATTGTGAAATGAGTGAATGAGAGAATGCAGTGTGACTGACTATGATGACAATTTAAAGTATGGTTGCTGCCACACCACCCACCGTGAACCTGAGCTGTGAAGTGAGCATCTTACCTTGTTTCCTCAGGGAGACCCAGGTGGGATTACAGGCCCTCCTGGACTTCCAGGTCCAAAAGGTGAGGCTGGTCCTCCAGGAAAAAGCCTGCCGGGGGAACCAGTAAGTAGTAACCCTTTTGCTGATATTTCCTTTGAAAGTTGATGAATCACTGTTTGTGTACTCCCTGTTTCTGATCACAGGTAAAGGAATAAGTTTAGGTCTGCAGAAAAAAGAAGCATTCATCTTATCCTTTAGATCAGAGGTCTAATCTTTTTGGAAATTTGATACAAAGGCCTCTCTTCTGAAGACAATGCACATACACATACCATTTTACATACAATTTTGGAAGATTTATAGCCCCACCCCACCCCCTGAATCTTCTTTAGGGATCGAAGAAGCCTAGTAAAGTATGCTAGTTTTAAAACATGAACCTTCCTTGGACAGTCTTAAACAAACTGCTTGAAACTTCCCTTCTAGAGGCTCTGCATATGTGGCACGTCATCTATTTTGAAAAAAAAAAAAAAAAAGTCCCTGTGGCTTGGGCTAATCCCAGGACATTTTATGGAAAATCTAAACCATATGCTTATTTCATGTGCCTTTTTTTCCTCATCCCCTTTGACCTTTTATATAATAATAATAAACAGTTCTCAATATCAGATGCCTCATTTTAAAGATGAAAACATCTTATATTTTAAAGTAAGTATACAAAATTTATAACCTAGTAAAATTTGTATTCCCTGTTCCTTATTCTTTTACAGAAAAAGGTTTATGCAAAAAAGATGAGGAGCAATGAAATATTTTTGAGTTATAACTTCTTGGATGTAAGTAAACTTTTTAGAAAAAGAAAATATATTAACCTCATTTTCTTTTCTTTCTTTAGGGATTAGATGGAAGTCCTGGGGCACCTGGTCCACGAGGGCCAAAGGTAAAAATATCAAAGATAATTTTTAAAGAATTAATAATTTGCAAAATGTGCCTAGAAAATTCATGTCCCTCGAACCTCTCACTAATAGAAGTATCTCATTGCACAGGGCGAAAGAGGACTGCCAGGTGTCCAAGGCTCGCCAGGGGACGTAGGCCCCCCAGGGATAGGAATTCCTGGCCGAACTGTAAGTGAAATTCAATCAAGTTCATGAAACCCGGTTGACCCGCTATTGTGAAATAAGATCTTGTGACATATATGAATAATAGAAAAGAATGAAATGGTCAGAGGAAGAAATACAAAAAAATGCTAGTCAGAGGGCAAAAATTAATGGGCCTTGTAGTTACATCCTAACACAGAAGGTAGCCACTGTTTATTGACTTACAGATGCTAATCACACATACACTGATTTTCTGAATTATAAAACGTGGACTTAACCCTTTATTCCTCCATTCTATATATTAAAAAGTACAAACTCATGTTTACAAGATTATGAGAATGCCCCAATATTAGGTTATTCTATATTACTGTCTGTTTTCAATTAGAATAAAATGAAAACTTAATTTTAACGGAGTGCATATAAATGAGATATCGAAAATCTCTATGTATTATTTTAGAGAAGAGGTAATAAAAATTGTTTGCGATAGTTAAGACAAATAATAGCCATAAGGGTAATAATGACCATTGTATGTATGCTTGTGGACTAAATAGCAGTAAGAGATAAAACTTTATATTTACTATGAAAAAACATAAAAGATTTTTACACAAGAAAAGTGAGATAAATGGTTATTCTAATGACATTAATTTGGGGATTGGCCTTGAAATGAAATTATCCTGAGAGGTAAAAGAAGATGTAAATAGTGAATAATTGTACTGTGTTTGACTGCTGTTTGATTTTCCAGGGCAAGAAGGTAAAGACCACTGGAGATGGGAGGTTAAACAAAGTAAAAAAGTAGTTTAGGAAATTATTAGGGGAGTGAAGGGGGTTGAAGCAAGAAAAAAATAATAAACCAACAAACCAAAAATAACTTAAACACACAGAATAGATAGCAAGGAAGCAAAAAAGTAGCTTTGACAATATGAATATTTATTTCAAAGTAGGAAGAGAGAAGGCAGCAAGCAGGTAGTGAAGTCAGGTACTGGGACCCCAGCTCGTTGCTTACCCTGGTAGTCAGTCACTTCCTCAGCCAGAGGCCCACAGTCACGCAGTAGGGAAGGGTCTGTCATCGTTAGGTTCACCGATAATCTTCTAGCCCATTTTAGTTTCTCCCAAATTCCAGTTTTCTAACACAGAAAAGAATAATTGATTGAAGTTTTATTTCCTACTCCTATCACTGAAAACCAGTTCTGGCAATTTCTTCAGAGAAAGGACTCCCAGTAAAAAGCAGGAAGGAAGGAAGCCTGAGCTGGTTACCCTGTGGGCGGTCAGTGTCTGACAGACAGAACTCAGGTGTGGTGTTTGTACACTCACGAGTGTGCAGGAGCCATGGCAGGGCCAAGACGAATGTGCCGGGCATCCAAGCACAGTCACGGTGGTACCTCCAGCACTGCATTTGGTCAGGGGTCTACCTGCCACCCAGAACTCTTAGCCAACTTTGCAGAGAGTTTTCAGGGTGTGTGTGGTGGCGAGCCCCGCTGCTCCACTAAGTACGTGACAGTATTTGTTCCTTTTTCCCTTGTGGATAATTTATGGACATTCCCAGCAGAATTATGATCATTGAATCTCCTTCTACTCAGGGCTCCCAAGGACCAGCTGGAGAGCCAGGGATTCAGGTAAGCTACTTAACCAAGCTATTTGGCACTGCAAATCCACTTTGCTGACCTGGGGGGTAATTACTAAAGGACTGTCCTTATAAGTATCTATTTTCCCCCTTTTGCAGGGTCCTCGAGGTCTCCCTGGGTTGCCAGGAACTCCAGGGACCCCAGGGAATGATGTAAGAACAATTTTTACCTGCTTCCCCTCTCCCCCAACCTGTTTTAATCTACTCTTGTGCCGAGGTGCAAAGATTTGAACATGATGTTTCTGTTTTCAGGGAGCTCCAGGGAGGGATGGAAAGCCAGGTCTGCCAGGCCCCCCAGGTGACCCGGTATGTTGACAGACTGTGCCTGATTTATGTATCTTTAATGCACCCAGAAGCCAAACAGCCTACCAAGCAAGTTTTGCTGTCCAAACCAATTAGAATGCTCAGTGACTGCTTGGCGATTTTGTTTATCCCCATTATTTTCTAAAGGGGAAAAAAATTCAAGCTACATCAGCATTTTTGTGTGTGTAGTGAATACTTATTTCCTGAGGGCATAATTCAGTTGTACAATTTTGCCCCAAATTGAACCTTGGCATATGTCTCAATCCCATGGAAAACTGAGTTAAAATACATAGCTACAGATTCTGTTCTTTCTAGTGCTAGTGACTAAATGAATTTCATTTTTCTAAATGAATGTTTGCGGATAAGTTTCCCACAATACGGTACATATCTATTGATTCTGTGGCTTTAAAAATGCTGAAATGATTAAATTACAAAACTGCCTTGAGTAGGCTCTTTCAAATGGGTTTAGGCACTAAATGTGTGTCCAAAGTTTTATTTTACGTTAAACTTTGCTTTGAGTGACAGTGAAATCCCTTTAAATAGCCTCAGAATCGGCAGTTATAATTTAAGAAGCCATATGGTACATGACACCGCATTAAGAATTTTGTATAATAAAATCCAAATCTAGCCTCTCAGTTCTAAGTCTCACAAATCCTTCTGCTTCTCACACTGCAGGGCTTACATGCCTTCATACCCTATGTGCAGTGAGGTATTTTGGCCTTTAACTCCCCAATGTAGTGAATCTTGTGTGTATTGTCTGGGAGTCTAAAGTGTTACTGGGATTTATGGTGTCTCTCTGAAAGGACATTTTAAGACACGAGGGAGACTCTGCTTGAGTCAAGCCACCTATTGGCTCTTTTGAATTCAATGAGGAACAGCTTTAAGAGAAACATCCTGTACTTTCCATATTTCTCAACAGCCTGATTTGCTTGGCAGAGGAATAGTTTCCTTTTAACAAATGATTTGTCTTTATGTATAATTTAAAACCAATAATATGTTAAGGTTGGCATGACGGTTGCCCAGCATGACTCAGAATTGAAACGATGTGTGTTTCCGTGTTCATGGTAAAGAAATGGTATTTCTCTATTTCTCAAAAATGGTTGTGAACTCTGTTAGTGTCCTGTATTTGTTTCTGAATAGGAAGCCTCATGTTAGCCAACCATCGTGATGGCAATGGGAGGCCCTTAGAAGCTTTATGATGAGAAATCTCAGCGGCTTAGCATTTTGAGGGAAAATATCTACATTTGTTGTATGTTTGTATTATAAGTGCCTGTATATGTCTAAATACCTGTATTTGGTTTTTTCTCCTTATCCACAGATTGCACTTCCTCTCTTGGGAGACATCGGGGCCTTGTTCAAGGTATTCTATTGCCGTGTAAGAAATTGTGTGCTAATTCCCAGAAAAAAATCAGAAAGGAAATATTTACCAGAGGTTGAGTTAGCCTGAACTAAAATTCCATTTTTTTTTTTTAATGGTAGAGCATCTTTCAGACAGAAAAAGGAACATGGATCCATCGGTATCTTGTGCCATTGGTACTAATCCCCTGACTCTCTTCTTTACTGGCCTCTTGTACTGGGACTGGAGGGGTGGGGGGCTGGGGCGCAGGGAGGAGTGAGTAGTTCTGAGGTGAGCTGTGACTTCTGAGGTGAGTGGGTAGTTCTGAGGTGACCTATGAGAGGAAGAGTGCCATTAACACCCTGAGTGGACCATTTTCTCCCTTGAGTGAGCTTTCTCTTAATGGTGGTCACCACCCCCTGGGCTCTCCACTGTGAAACCCAGTCCTCCTCACAGTATCTGCCCTGGCCAGTCCAGAAGGAAAAGCTGCTCAAGAAACAGCTAGTTTGAAGGCTGAGTTTTATGTCATGGGATTTTACAAAGTGCCTTACAAAATTCCAAAGCTGACAATTACCCTAACACATGTGACTCTACTAAATAAAAATAATCTCTACCTATTATCCACCTCCTAGGGAATTAATCTCACTGCCATTTTTTTCTGTAATACTTCCCTTTATTTTATTTGTAAAACAGATGGGGGAGGATGATAATGGAACATATGTAGGATATGTATTTGCCTGTTTCTTGGTGGAATGTTAAGACTGAACCCTTTACATTCCACTTAACTTCATGCGCAGTATCTGTCAATGTATGAATGGACAGTATATTTATATACACACACATGGGCTACAGGGCTTCCCTTGGTGGCTCAGCTGGTAAAGAATCCGCCTGCAATGCAGGAGACCTGGGTTCAATTCCTGGGTTGGGAAGATCCCCTGGAGAAGGAAAAGGCTACCCCCTCCAGTTTGGCCTGGAGAATTCCATGGACTGTATAGTCCATGGAGTTGCAAAGAGTTGGACACAACTGAGTGACTTTCACTTTCACATGGGCAACATGTATATATGTGTGATTTATTTTATATTGCTAGTATTTAGCCCTGGAGAAAGAAAAGGCCACCCACTCCAGTATTCTTGCCTGGAGAATCCTGTGGACAGAGGAGCCTGGTGGGCTGCTGTCCACCAGGTCACACAGAGTCGGACATGACTGAAGCAACTTAGCAGCAGCAGTACAGTGGGAAAGAATCTGAAAAGATATATATCAACATATAACTGAATCACTTTGCTGTGTACCTGAAATTAACACAGCATTGTAAATCAACTATACTTCAGCTTTTAAAAAATCAATCCATTCTAAAATGTTACTATTTATTTCCAAAGTCTACAGATACAGTAATTCACCTTCTTTATACTTTTTGAAACAGGGAAAGCTTTTTGGTTCTCCTAAGTCCTTAAGCATCTTGCTACCTTCATAGTTTTTCAGATTTAATAGTTGTTGTCCTACAATTAGGTATGTGTTTCTTAACTCCTTACCAGCACATTAACTAAATGAAATGATCCTGCTGGTCAAATTGGTTTGGGAAACTTTGCACACTCCAACTCCTTCTAATGTTTTCCAGCACTAAGAAGGACCACCATAAAGAAAATTGTTCTAACCCAGCATTTTTTAGGCAAATTGCCTCAGAACCTTTTCAATACCATACAAAATTAGTCTTCCATGGAGCATGTGTTTAGAAATCAAACTTGTCCTCATATACACTGGGTCAAAATATTGGACTTGAATAATATGGGCTTTCTTGTCAATTTCTCATCAATGGCAAATTTCAGTTCCCACTTCATGTTTAAAGATTTTTCCACTTGGTTAAAAGGATGAAAGAATAGAGGCTTCTATTGTCCAACCTTTGGTCAGTTGTTAAATTTAAACTATCTCTCCCACTCAGTGGTCCCTATTTTATGCCTTTCCTGATCATATAACAATGTATTTAAAATTATAACAATGTATTTAAAAATAAGCCTCTGTAGAGCTTTACATGATAAGAACTTTATCTTGTGAGCTCAGACACCTAAATTCAAGCCTTTCCAGATCAGCTAAAGATTACAGAGAAGGGGACGGCAAGGTAATTCCACTTAGATTTCCTATCTGCACTTGGATTTGACTTAGAAGTCAAGTCCAAGTCACTCAAGTAATTACTTCCCACATGAGTGCTTCAACTAACAAAATGTTAGAAAGCTGTGTATAGGTTTCCAACTGATTGGGCTCTCAGAAGGAAAAATCTTTCTTCACAGCTTTCTCTTTTTTTCTTTCTTTTTTAAGGATTTATGCTCTTGGTTGTATGAGCTCTGTGATCTTGCTGATTATTCCAAACTTTATTGCCACCTCTTTTTTAACATGCTGCTAAGCATTTGAAACTCTATATCCTTGAATTATGAGTTTATCTTTTTTTTTTTTTTTTTTTGGCCACACCATGAGACATGTGGAATCTTAGTTCCCTGACCAGGTATCAAACCTGCGACCCCTGCATTGGCAGCATGGAGTCTTAACCACTGGACAATGAGGGGAGTGCACTGAGTTTATCTTTTAAGATAGTTTTTGCCCCCCCAAAAGTAGTCATTCTAACCGGTTAAATTATAGAATGACATAGCAGTGGCCATCATTCAGCTCTCACAAAGGTTCAGATAGAAGTTCAAATCCAATCAGAGCTCACTTTTATACATTACTGTGATGAATCTCTAAGTGATCTTATCTCTATCCTCATTAGAATTTCTGTGGCAACTGCCAAGCCAGTGTCCCTGGGTTAAAAAGCAACAAAGGAGAAGAATCAGGTGCTGGTGAGCCCGGAAAGTTTGATTCTGCAGCCCGGAAGGTAAGAAGGCAAGGCTTGAGTGTGGACCAGGGGACCCTGGAAGTCCCACATGGTGCCTTCACTTACCTGTGACTGCTCTGTCCTCTAGGGCGATCTAGGGCCACGGGGTCCTCCAGGAATCCCAGGCAGAGAAGGACCAAAGGTAGGGAAATCTCTCTTCTGTGCAAACTTCAGTTTGGGGTTAAAGAAAAAAAAATCCATTTTAAAATACAGTACCTTTTCTAAAAATATCTTGGAAAAGCCGTTTGCATATGCCATTTATTTGTTTCCCAATTCTGTCCAAATGACAGGCCCCAAGTGTCCTTAGAAGGATGTTTTCATTTTTCCAAAGATGACAAAATGACTGAGCATACTAACTAAATGTATTGTCTTTCTAGGGGAGCAAAGGCGAGCGGGGCTACCCTGGCATGCCTGGGGAGAAAGGTGATGAGGTAACAGACTCCTCTGACCATGGAACCCTCCTCCTGAGCCTTCATACACAGGACACAACAAAAGGACATCAGTTTCCCTATAGTTCACGTCTGATGCTAAACAAATAAAAACAGAAACAGTGTTTTTTCCCAAATGTTAGCACATTTTAAATAATACGTTGATGTTTGTTGTCAGTGGTCCAGTTTTTGGGACAAGGAAATTTAAGCACAAAGTTAACATATCAGTTAATTGATATGTTTTCATGCAGGAGGTAAAAATTCTAGGTCTGTCAAGACAAAAGCAAGAGGAAAGAGGAAACTTACTGAAAAGAATCCTAAAGGAGCTCATAGAATTGAAGGGCTAGTTAGCAACCAGCCTAGGGCTAAGGGCAGCTCCAGAACTCAATACAACTTCCTGGTCCTCTGCCGTAACGTGACTCAATTTCAATGACCTTGGTTTGTCTGTATCTTTGCTCAACTTTCAAACTCTTGGGAGGAAAACACACACACACACACACACATACACACACACATGCACGCATCAAAAGGGTCTGCCTGGACTGCTTTTAATCATCTGCTCACCCTCCCACTAAAGTTCAAAGTCAAATGTGCTTTTGAGATGGTGATATAATTTTCTGACTCTCAGCCATGCCGATCTCAGGATAGCATTCTTTCCTGCATAATTCACATTAACTCTTAGAAAAACCAATTAGGATGATGAATTGTTGTTAGTTTAAACAGTTTTGATACTAATAATTCTTAATGAAAGTAGGTAAGCCATCTGGCATATATTAACCTTGATGTTAGTGTAGAAAATCATGACAATATAAAGTAGATCTATTTTTGAGCTGGAGTTATATATTTCACATTATAAATTGCCATGTTATTGTTTTTAATTAATGTTGATTCTATTCAAGAAAACAGTAAGGATTGGCTTGTTTTTTTCCAAGTTAAAAATTGAGGAGCAAAGAAATACATTTATTTTCATCCATAAATAAAAGAGTAAAGGCATTTTATTTTCAAAATAAGGAAGAGTTATTGAGCTTTTGCATCTTCATGCTCCACAAAAAGTTGCACTAAAGTACAAGCACAGTATCTGATTTTAATAGTCTAACAGCTTTTAACTGCCTAGGTTCAAGAAGTAGGCTTTAAAGGCAATTGAGAAGGTAATAGCAAAAAGATCAGGAAATAATTGAAATTCAGGTTTTTTTATAAGTGACTCTAAATTAAATTTATTAGAAGTTAACTTTTATTGATTCTGCAGTGAACTGAACCCCTCCTTAATTCCTCCACTATTTTAGTGTGCTTTTCCTTAAGTACAACTTGTGGATTTCTTTAACACAGGGTACACAGATCTTGCACAAGACTCTTAGACATTCAATTCCAGCTAGTTCATAAGGAGATTGTTTTTCATTGTTTCTTCACATCACATGAAAAGTATGAATACACCTGAGGTAATATACAACTCAGTTGGGCCTTTCGGGAGGTATGGGTCAATGCATTTTGTCCCTCTCTGACAGATGGGAAATACTGAATATTATCTTGTCTTCTTGGACTCAGATACTCCCTGAAATTTTAATTTGTTGATTTGTTTAAGTAAATGAAACTTTGCCCAAGAACATATATATTGCCAACTGGCCAAGGAATTATCCTATTTTAATACACACATAACAGTCCATGGGGGTTGCAAGAGTTGGACATGACTTAGCAACTAAACCACCACCACCAATATCTAATTATACAAGACCTAAGATGTCTGTCCTACCCTTACTGGAAAAGATATAGAACGACATCACACTGTCTCTTTGAGGAATTCCCAATTATTATTTAATAATGATCATAGTCCATTTGGAAACTTAAAGAGAAGAGTTGCCTGTTGTTCTTGCTTTTACAAAGGGGACATTGCCCTCTGTCCAGTCGTTACAGATGCCGTGTCACAGCTCAAGGTAACAAATGGGCAGACACTGATAGGTCACAGACTCCCCTCTTACAGTCAGAGGGGATTCTTGCTTGGAATGCAGGTCTTTTTTACAGTGTTTTAGAACAATAATCAATAAGTGGGACTTGCAGAATATCTTCAGCCATAAATTGTAGCAGTGGAAAAATAAATATGCTTGATAGCAACTGAGCTATGAATGGTAAAATCAAAATATTAGAACAGGGAAAGAACTTAGTTCTAATGATCCTTGACTATCTGTGCAATAAATTTTAATTTGTATTTTAGTTTGGTACAATATGCTAAATCGACTGTCTTACTCTTTAATATGTATTTGTCTTCTTTAATGACGTTCTTGTCTTCTAAAATTATCTTCTTGCCCTTTATACATCCACAGTAACTTTTACCCTTAGTACAGAATTTCAGCTTGTTCAGAGAAAGACTGCTGAGACGATTTTTTTATTTATGGACTGAGGTTTATTTTAAAGTTTAATGTGGTCATCAAAGGTTAATGAGTCCCAAGCTTATAAATTAGACTACCTAAAGACTCAGCATCTCTAGACTGATTCAGTCTTGAGACTAAAACTAGCAAAAAGAAGAATACGTAAGAACATACATATTTTATACATGTACATATAGAGAGAATTTTATGGAAATGTGGCTATTTTGAGATAAAGCAATTTGTGGTACACCATTTATAATCTCTAGATACTTAGAGGTCCATTCCCAAAGGAATTTTTTTTTTCCTTTTCACTTATAACCCCATAAACAAGTTAATAGTGGGGGAATAAAAAGAGTCAAAACAGCATGCTAATGTGTACCACCCGCAGATGCATACACATGTGCGTGCACACACACACACACAGAGCATTGCCATTGAGGACGAACCCATCTTGAAGAAAGTTTAGATCCACATTCTTTAACACAAGTGTGCATAAGGTTTTACCCAAGACTCTTATTACAGGAGGCATTTCAGCACTCCCAAGAAGTGATGCTGCTTTTCTTCCAGCATTTCTTCCCCTCCTATCACATGAAAAACCTGAAGGAATGTATGATCCCATTAGGCATTAGATGGACATATTCCATAGAGCTTGATCCTTGATCCCAGTAATGCAGGGAACCCTGACCCTATGCAACCCTGCTCTTCTAGGGCTCCCATAAACAGCTATGTAGCAATTAACTATGTAGCAATTCTACCATGGTCACTGTATCTGATATTTACAATGTGTACCACATGTGTTGGAGAAGGCAATGGCACCCCGCTCCAGTACTCTTGCCTGGAAAATCCCGTGGACGGCAGAGCCTGGTAGGCTGCAGTCTATGGGGTCGCTAAGAGTCGGACACAACTGAATGACTTCACTTTCACTTTTCCCTTTCACGCATTGGAGAAGGAAATGGCGGCCCACTCCAGTGTTCTTGCCTAGAGAATCCCAGGGACAGGGGAGCCTGGTGGGCTTCCATCTATGGGGTCACACAGAGTCGGACACGACTGAAGCGACTTAGCAGCAGCAGCAGCAACCACATGTGTGTTTCATCACAGTAAAAGGAAAGGGAACGTATGATAACAATGAATGATTTGGCACTATAAAAGGATTACTTAGTCAAGAAAATTGAATCCTGAAAAAGTGGAACCATTCAAAATAGAACTTGATACATCATATGGTTATCTGAGATAATAAATGGGTATTTTAAAGTATATTTTTCTCATCAAAGAAGTCATCTGAGTTTCTTACGGAAAATCTGAGAAATATACAAAAAGAGTAAAAGTTACTCCAATTTGTGCTTCTCAGACTGTTGGTAAAAGTCCTATTGTGGTCCACAATCTCGGATCCACAATTCCAAAGCTCAAATGCCTCTGAAAACCTGAGAAATTTTTCCCAAGTTTGGATTAAATTTCTTCGGCAGAAAAAATGTGACCTGACGTCAAATGGAGCCAATCTATGTATCCCATTTGGTGAGACTATCATGTGTTTTGCAATAGAAATTATTGCGTGTTCGTTAGTGGGTGCTGGCTTAAGTGCCACTGGGAGTATTATGTAATACCAGTATAAGCACATGTGTTTCCTTTAAAATAAATCTGAAAATTCAGTACTCTGAAACACATCTGATATAAAGTTTCCAGATAGGACATTATGAGCCTCCATCAGTCTCATCTCTCAGGAACTGCATTTCTAATTATTTTAATAATTTGGACCTTACCCTATGTAACATTTCCCTTTTTCTATACTATTCAATAGCTTTTGAAATATTATTTTAATAGTGAAATAGTTCATATTATGAGCTTATTTAAATTTAATATTCTGTTGCTGACATATCTGATAAAGGAACAAATCAATTACATAAATTATCAGTTAATCTTAGCAATTCTTCCTTGAATATATAAATGTATCCAGTGTAACTAGCATGATGCTACAAATCTAAGACAGAGCAAGAGAGCCTTTGTGTTCAGTTTTATGCTTAAGCCACTAAAGGATTCCAAATTTAAATTCACTGATGAGCCAAATTTCTCAAAATGAACTGGCCAGCTAAACTAAATATGATATCATAACACAGATTCCATTGTTCCACTAGTTGAATGAAGCGTTCGTTTAATCATGTATTTCTTTGATGGCATTCTGCTCCTCTGAAATTTGTATTTTCATGCTTTAGCAGTGCCGGCTTCTCAAAGATGTTATTGATGATTCTGAGGATATGTGAAATGTGAGATCAAAAATATTCAATGAATCATCAAACACATTAAATTATGTTCATTACAGATGCCATGCATGCCACAACATTTTAGCTCAACATCCTTATTCTTAGAAAGTGGGTCTTTGCACATGACAAACACCTTGTTTCTTGATTAGCCAACATAGATGTTTTGTTTTCAATAGTCAAAATATTTGCTGAGCTAAATGCTTTGTTTCCAATGATATAACAGATTTTATGGCAGGAACTATCTCTTCTAGGGTCTTCAAGGAATTCCAGGCCTTCCAGGTGCTCCTGGCCCCACAGGACCGCCTGTAAGTATTTGCTAAAACTGTTTCACTCACAACTCATGTCTGCTGAGATGATGCCAAGTGAACTAATGTTCCTCCTTGCTTTTTTGTTCTCCGTTCCTCCATGTAAATTTTTCAAGCATTGCCTGGAAAAGTAGCATCTGATGTCTCGGATTTTTGTTAGTGTTACCTGAGACTGCTAGGGGTTATGGAGACTTGTCTGTGATTAAGCAAGTCAATTTGAATAGAAGTTGGATATAGAAGAGAACATTATCTCTTTTAGTTATAATTTTTTGGCATTGACCTTTGGGATACTCAGATGGTTACACCTTACATGTTAAGCACCATAAACTAAGAATTCATTCTCTAGATGGAAAAAAAAATGGGTCAGGGATTATCAGATTCAATATAATTTTATTCAAATTTATGAATTAAAATATGCTCTGCTTTAGTTGGCACCTTTTTTCACTGTCCCTCAAACACAGTATCACATTCTTTGTGTCTTTAGGTATCCTGTTTTCTTAAAACAGAAATCTCTTTTCTTTTCCCGCCTGTTAAACCCAATCTCTCCATAAAGCAGAGCGCAAAACTAGGGTTGCTGGTTAAAATATTGGATCTAAGGTTAAATTTTAATTTCATATAAATAAATGGTTTAATAGCATGTTTGTCCCAAATATTATATTTTTATTTGTTAAATCTAGCAATCCTATTCAAGCCTCAATTTTTGCAATCCTCCTCTCCTTAGAGTTCCTATGCAAATGGTATGTAGGAATGTAATCATGTTCCTTAATGTTTTGAATCATGGATTTGCCATAATGAAAATTTTACCGTTCATGCTTTCACCGCAGTTATATTGAACAAACCTGAGTCTAAATTGTAGGCTAAAATTAAAAGTTAAAAGCAAAAATTGTGAAAGGAATCATGGAAATTATAGCTAACTGTTCTCAAAAAAGATTTTAAATTAAATTTTATTTTCCATTGGTAAAATGCAGATCACATAACTCAATATGCACCTTGTTAATTCTGCTCTATGAAGTATTAAAATGTTGATCACTACCAAAATTATAGCTCATTTAGGAAGGCATAATGTTATGTAAATTGCCATTTAAACAGCAAGGCTAAATTTTTAAATGTATTAAAAGGTTCCAATTAAGGTCATTAAATGTGGTTGGCCAAGGTGAAAAAGCGACCACAAATACAAATTTTTTCCTTCCAAGGGCTTATCAGCAGGATACAGCTGCAGTATCAGCCTGAAGAAATATACGCTTATAGGACTGATTTAATTATGATCAAATGACCTTCAAAATGTATCAGTTTGAGCAACCAACTTCCAACATGCTTGGCTTTTCTTGTTGTTTCAGTAACAAACTTAGTTTTGTGTTTTACAGGGCTTATTAGGAAGAACGGGACACCCTGGCCCCATGGGAACAAAGGGTGACAAGGTACAGAGGGAAAATCTCACTTACTGTCCAAACTGGGGTTTGGGGTGGATGCAAGGTAAGACCACTTTTAGAGAAAGTCTGGAAAATCAAGCAAAGCTTCAAAGTAGGACAGGTGTCAGGGAAGGGGTCTTGGAAGGACATAGGTCCCGAAATTGGTCTGAATACAAGAGATATGCTCCCAGGGAAAAGGATGAATAGAATGTGGGTACCACATGCCAGCTCCAGGCTGGATACAAGGTCCTGGGCATCCACTGTGTGAAGGACAGGGCGAGAGCCACCTCCTGATGAGATGCAGAAGGTGGCTAGTATCAGGGCATCCAGCCACAGGTGCCAAGGCTCCCAACAGCTCACAGCTCTCAGCATCAGGATTCCAGGAACTGATGGGCTTGTTGAGGAAATCTGCAAGTTCCATCCTTTGAGAGTCATAGGGGAAGTCCTCTAAAGAACCATCACAGCTTGCTTCGTGGGGAGTCCGGTCAATGAGTCAGCAGGGAAGGGCAGCAAAAGAGGGGTCTCAGCAGGAAGTTCACACGGTACCCGATTTAATATCTGAAGCCCCCCACCACCGCCCACCACAGTGTGATAGAGCCAGAACCTGAGTCACGTGGACTAACTTCAGATTCGAGAAATTTAAGAATCAGGAATCCATGAGCCGCTTCAGTGGCTCGTACCCCAAAATGCCCACAATGGGCATAATGGCATCAAGGAGCAGAGGAATCCCCCTCCCCCAAATTGAAAAGCGACCGTGTGCATATTCTAGACAGTCTCACACAGTTTTCTCTGATAGCATCCTTAGGGAGTTTGCCCAACCCCACCAGCCTTTTCTCCATGTTCTTGATGGAAATTATTCTGTTGGAGATTTGCCTTTTGAGGTTAATGGGAATTCCACACAGAGATGAGCTTTGGGCCACAGTCGAGAATGAAAATATGACTTTTAATTGTGCCAGAAAAAAAAAGTCCTTTCAGTAGGCACATGTTTTCCTTGTTTGTTGTCCTCTTGCAGTTCAGGTGAACCATGACATAATTCTCTGAAGGACTCTGCCGGCAGCCTGCAGGACCTGATTTGTCTTAGAGAGAAACATGCTGTACACTCATTGTTACTCAGCCTCAGGGAGATATGTGGCAAGAAAATCTTTACAGTTGGTCTTTATTGATAAAGACACAATCAGGAATTTTATATGATTATTTGGTTTATAATGAAAAAAATGGGGAGATTGAAATGAAATCCATCAAACTTATGAAAATGGACTAAAATCCCTCAAAATTCTTGAACATGATAAGTAAGAATTTACTCTCTGATTCTTCTTTAATTAACCATTTCTTGCCATTGCCCCTGATAATCAAGAGACTAGGAGATTGTTAGAGGCTATTCTTTAAAAAAAAAAAAAAAAAAAAAAAAAGCAGTTACAGGAAGAACTGGTTAAAGACACCAAAGGGAGTATCGTGCCTCTGCTTATCATGGACTAATAACCAGCCTATGTTTTATAAAAATATAAGTCAAATCCCATGTTTCAAGTTTCAGCTTGAATTCATTTTTCACAGATGTCATTTTCAGTCTGCCTTGCCTGGAAGCAGAATGTCTGAGGCTGCTTACGTTGTATAGAATGTTTCCTTTAAATAGCACTGTCCCTCGGTCACCTCTGCTCAAGGGGACATGCCTGACATTAACTTAGGAAGTGAGAGAGGTTTCTCCCCCTGCAGACACAACTCAGATTGTTATTTTCCACTTTAGTTAAAGTATGTGGATGCCCCCTCTGGTTGCCCAAAGAGGAAGGTGGTGGGATGAGGGTCTGCCCCAGAGAGCCGAGTCCCTGAGCCACCCCCACTTGCAGGAAGTCTGCTTTGCACCCCGAGGTGGGGAGAGTTCCCCCAGTTGCACTCAAAGCCCAGGACCTCATCGCCTGGTTGCCTGGCTCCATCTGAAAATAAGCTTTGTCCCTGGGGGTCAAACGTTGAAGATCTGAATGCCTGTGGGAAAAGACATTTAGCTTTCCTGTGGTCTAGTAATTCCCCAGGTGAAGAAAAAAGCCGAGCTGAATAAGACTTTGCAAGGCTGACAAAATGGCAAGTCAGAATGTCTGGTTCATAAACCTGGGGTAGAAACGTCTGTCATTGATGTTGGTCTGTCTACTCTTTGCAGGGCAGTGAGGGGCCCCCTGGGAGACCTGGACCACCTGGACCACCTGTGAGTCGTTTCATGTTTAAAACATAAATGCATGCTTCTGCTTGAGGCTTTTTATAAGCAGTAAAGTCCTATTGTCTAGCACAAGGAACTATATTCAGTATCCTGCAATAAACATATCATAATGGAAAAAGGTGGGGGGAGCCTTTTGTAAAGGGGTTGGACTTCAAGGATAAAAGTCCTCTGAGTTTTATGTATGAATTTGAATGGCAGCCAGTATGGTTTGGGGAGCTCTGACTCCCTGTGAGCTCAGCCCTGAGGCACAGCGCTCAGGTTTGCATACTGTGGGCCTCCCTGCTGTGGGCTCAGTTCACCTGGGGGTGCCTGACTCACCACTTCCCGCCAGGGGATTCTCGGAAAGTCATTTAACCTCAATGAGCCTCATTCATGGAAAATAGAGGGGCCATAAAGAGATCCCTTCCAGCAATGTGAGATGGTAGAAAAATTGTGTTGTGCTGTGTGTGTTTATTACTATCCATGATGCCTGAGATGCTAGGAAACTCTATTTATACAGCGCTTAGTGAATGAAATGTACAAGGGCCATCAATGTTCTCCTCAGGGCTGAGACAGATGTTGTCAGGAGGCTGGGGAGAAGACAGGTGCCTCTCCCTGGAGCAAGTCTGCCCTCAAGTGGGGTCTCGCTTGAACAGCATCGCAGCTTCCATCTCGCCGAATGTTCCTTCCCATTGGCCTCAGAGGGAGAGTTTAAGAAGCCAAACTCACCCAAAGGGGGCAGAAGTCATCTGTGACTTTTTTTGGAGAAAAATAATCGAAAGTTTAATAATACATGCACCTCTTATATGCAAGGGAAACATCCAGGAAAACTGGGTAACTCCCTGAAATGGCCCAAGTCATCACCTGAAATACCATCTTCACCAAAAAGCAAAAGCAAGGAAGTGTATGTTGTTGTGCAGATTTATGTCTTAGCTTTCTCCATTGGTAAGGTTCTTGAGATTCCGAAGACAACAAAGATAGGTTGCGTGTCTGTGTGCTGTGCACACTTCAGTGAAGACATCAGCATCTGTTTTCCTAAACCTGCTCTTCATTTTACTTACCTTCTCCCTCTACACGGAAGCAGGGCAGACAGCACCTGAGGCTCAAACACTAAAATGCACTCTCTCCCTAGTGGACAGCACAGCAAACTGCAACATGAACCCACAAAAGGGACCTGTATTTTACAATGGACTTAAGAAATCGCCCTTCTCCTCCCACCCGGATTCTCCATAGCTATTTATTCTTCAAAACAAATTAAATGCTGTCTCTCCTGGGAACCCTCCCACCCTGGCCCTAGAAATCTCAGACAAAAATATCCTTTGCCCTCCAGGACTATATACAGTAGACATTCAGCATTTGTCAAACTGCTGAATTGAACTGTCAAATGGATGAGTGAAATACTAAAGGAATAAATGAACAAAGCTTTTTTCCTTCCTTCACAAGTGTTTGCAGGATGCACGCAGGTCACGTGCCCTGAGCACTGCTGGCTACCATGGTCCAAAAGCAGGGCAATGAGGGACCTTCAGTTTTGCAGCTAAAATGTGGAAATCACAATAAAGGAAAATGCAAGTTATTGATTCTATGGGGATTTTTTTTTTTAAAAAAGGCTAAAAGATCTGAACTAAAATTTTCATGTGCAAATTTTTCCTGAATGCTAAAATATATGACTGAAAGCCTCTCAAATGAGTTCTCTTTAAAGTGTTAGCCTGGGACTTGATTCACAGATCAATTTTATTAGGAAGTTTCTATTCCCTATTGTTTTAAAGTATATAATTTTGTAGTACATCCACGCAGGGTTGTGAATAAAATCGTATCCCCTGTTTCTCTTAATTTTCTATTCAGTATGAAAAGACTGTGGGAAAAAATTACCTTTCAGTAGCCAAATTGTTCCCTATTCACATCTTCATCAGCACTCCTGTATTATGGCCTGCAGGTCAGCAGGCTATAAACAGTTAGCATAAATTGGCAATTCAGAAACTGAATTTTAATGAGCAAATAATATTTTCCTCTGAATACATTAGTGTCTCATCTGTCAAATCAGCACATTCATCACAGTACTGCAGAAAGTGTGTGTGTGTGTGCTCCAGGTGGAGCTCGCATGCCTTTGGGATTTTTTTCCTCTACATTTGCTTTAGAAAAACCAAAAATGGAAACACTGTTATTTTTACTGATAGCATTAAGCTCAGTTTCTAAAATAGAATAGGAAAAATATCATTTGGTAAAACAACAAAGTTAGAGACTCTCACTGTTAACGTAAAAGAATAATTCCGTAATCTCATTTCTCCTCTAAGGGTGTACCATTCAATGAAGGGAATGGAATGAGCAGTTTATATAAAATCCAGGTATTTACTTTTCTAATTATGTAAAGTCACTTTCTGGTTCCAGGTTACTACAAATTCTTCTCACCTTTTTATTTTCTCTTTTGAAGGGAGGTGTGAACGCTCCCAGTTACCCAGGGCCCCCCGGCCCCCCTGTGAGTATAGTTGTTTATCATGAAGCCTATTTTCACTGAACAGTCACATATACACAACAAAAAGACATCCTAAGGTCACTGAAAATTATGCATTAGAAATATAACCAAAATGTTCTGCAGGAGGAAATAAATGAAACCAATAATAATAAGATTGAACACAAAATAAAGAAAAATTGCATTATGCGTAGTGGTGCCACATTTTGGAAATCTGAGAACTAAATCAATGTCCGGGCGATCGCCATCATGGGAGTTCTATCAAGTTAGATTTCGTCATCTTATGCTTCAAATCCAAATGGTAGCAAAGCAAGGCTTGCACATATTTTTACATGTATTAAAGCAAATTGGACAAAAATTCTTCATAGTTTGTGATTTTGCTTCAGTTGTTATTTTCAAGGTGACTTCTCACATTTTTCTTACAGGGCCCCAAAGGCGATCCTGGCCCAGTGGTATGTATATTCCCATGTTTTGTGTCATTTAGAAAATACATCTTTATTAGTGTTAAGAAGAGCTTCAGGAGCGATGCCTTCCTTCTGAGATGTTTGTCAGTGAGCATGAAGGTAGCAGGCCCGCTCCTCATCTCAGAAAGCCTCAGTCCTGATGTCACTGCCCTTGACATTCCCCCATCAGTGCATTTGGAGAAATCACCCTGGGCTGGAAAGAGATACATATAAAGCTCCTGAGAAATAGAGCACTTTCTTCCACTAGAACTATTTTGATGATCATGAAAGTGGATCATGAAAGAAAAATATTAGTGGATCATGAAAGAAAAATATTTATTGAAAAGAAATTCTTTAAGATGTCTGCCATATCTCCCAACAACGACAACAGAGATGGGGCAGTTTATTTATTTTCAGTCTGAGGCAGTTTTTCTGGAGGAGATTTGGTGAGCTGTGATAACCCCGTTTACTGGGAGTGATGTGTCGGGAGGTTAACCCTCCGCCTGGGGAGAGATCCTGTCCTCCAGCCCCCGAAGGATGATGACTGCGGTCAGACATCCTCCTCGACCACAAGGTGTCCCTGGAAAAGTTCTGCCAAATGCAGTTAGATTACTTTTATTCCCTGGCTGACTTATCCGTCATGTCCTTTACAAGCAGATGCTCTGTCCTTCATATTTCATTTCTCTGTACTTTGACCTTTGGATATATGCTTGAAACTCAGATGTACCTGAAACCAATATAAATTTTCAAAGCACTTTCCATTGCCATGAGAAGAGACTGAAGGCCCTTTCGTTACAGTGGAGTCTGGATGGATACATTTTAAACAAGCAGGACAGCCATAAAAAGTAATCTTTTAGCATCTAAATACATTTTCAAAGGAGATGCATGAAAGAGCTTTTTGGTGGTGTTGTTGTTAGGCAATTAAAAACTGATTTGTTTTCCCCTAAAATCATGATTTAACCCAGTTAGAAGCATTTTCCAAATATGTCATGTGGGAGTTTCCTTTGTTTTGTTACTCATGCTGTGCTTTCTTTATCTGTAACATGTTTTAATGCTTTAATCCACTATATCCTTCATTCCAATATCAGTCTTCTTTCATCTTATTGATAAAAATTTCTTCTTGGTATTTCCTTCTCTCACACACACACACACACACACATCACTTCTGGATCATTTAGGAGCACACAGGCTTCTCACTGCCTTCCCCAAAACACCAAAGTTTTTTCATTAGGTGAGAAAAACGTATGATAATAAAGGGTAAGTTATATTCATTTGGATTGGAAAGTGGGTGGTAACAAAAATGTAGATAGATGTGAGTAGAATCTGAAGAGATGAGGCTTTGATTTTTCTTAGCTGCAACAAAGGATAAAGAATAAACACTAAGCGAAGGCTGTTCCTTGCTTTTAGAGGCATGAATTAAGTGGGTGAAGCACAAAATTGGAATCATAAAATGTGAAATCATGAAATTAACTACTGTGTAATCCTTCAGGTTTATCTTAGATAAAACTTTCGATTATTCCTTTGGAATTCATGTTATCAGTTGTCCCTAGGTAGAGAAATACTACCTCATACCACAGAGATAAGCCAAGAATGGTGGAATCACAGGTCACTGAATAGGGTGAAGTGAAAGTCGTTCAGTTGTGTCCGACTCTTTGCGACCCCATGGACTATACAGTCCATGGAATTCTCCAGACCAGAATACTGGAGTGGGAAGCTGTTCCCTTCTCCAGGGGATCTTCCCAACCAACAGATCAAACCCAGGTCTCCCGCCTTGCAGGCGGATTCTTTATTAGCTAAGCCACAAGGGAAACCTAAGAATACTGTAGTGGGTAGCCTATTGCTTCTCCAGCAGATCTTCCCAACCCAGAAATCAAACCAGGGTCTCCCGCATTGCAGGCGGATTCTTTACCAGCTGAGCTACCAGGTCACTGAATAGACAATGGAAACTCTCTTTGGGGCTTTGGGGGAAGATTTACTCTTCCAGCCTCCTTCAAACCCCAGGCTACCAGATCTGCATCACTGTCTCTAATCCTCTCAGTGAAACTTTGCAGATAAAAATCACCCTTAATTGAATTTATTCTTTCCTGAAGTGATCCATTTCATTCCCTTGGTATTCAATTTATAATTGGTTTTCAATTAAATATTTATTATTAGCTACTTTCAAACAAATGTCAGTTGATTGGCTGAGCACTGTTCAACCAATTCCTCTGTCTTAAGGATAACTGAGAATATAAACAAGGAGAATCAAAGAGCTTATTTCCTTTGTCAATGACCCAAGGCCTCTATTATAGAGCTTCCGTGCAGAATAGAATCTAAACATCTTTTTTTCTGATTGGCAGGTTACATATTGGTAGATGTCTAAAAAGATTTTTGGAGCAAAGAAAGTATCCAGATTATATGCTTCTCATTAAGCATCTCATAATAAGGACAATATCATAACTCATAATAGAAGTTAGTGTTGGTAGTATTTTTGAAGTAGATTAGCATTAGGCATGCAAAAATACATTTATAGAGAATTTGGAAAGCTACATTTTCTATATGATTATGTTGAAAGTATCCAGTGTCCTGAGAATATATTTATAGTTAACATTAATTCATGGTTCACAGCAAACTGTGGAAAATTCTTAAAGAGATGGGAATACCAGACCATTTTATCTGTCTCCCGAGAAACCTGTATGCAGATCAAGAAGCAATAGTTAGAACTGGACATGGAACAATGGACTGGTTCAAAATTGGGAAAGGAGTACATCAAGGCTGCTTATTTAACTTACATGCAGAGTACATCATGCGAAAAGCCAGCCTGGATACATCACAAGCTGGAATCAAGATTTCCAGGAGAAATGTCAACAACCTCAGATAAGCAGATGATACCACTCTAATAGCCGAAAGTGAAGAGGAACTAAAGAGCCTCTTGATGAGGGTGAAAGAATAGAGAGAAAAAGCTGGCTTGAAGTTCAACATTCAAAAAACTAAGATCATGGCATCCAGTCCCATCACTTCATGGCAAATAGGAGGAAAAAACAGATTTTATTGTGGCAGATTTTATTTTCTTGGTCTCCAAAATTACTGCGGACAGTGGCTGCAGTCTTGACACTAAAAGAATCTTGCTCCTGGGAAGGAAAGCTATGACAAACATAAACAACATTAAAAAATGGAGACGTCACCTTGCTGACAAAGATCCACATAGTCAAAGCTATGCTTTCTCTAGTAGTCATGTATGGATATGAGAGTTGGGCCGTAAAGAAGGCTGAGCCCTGAAAAACTGATTCTTTCAAATTTTGTTGCTGGAGAAAGACTCTTGAGAGTCCCTTGGACTGCAAAGAGATTAAACCAGTCAATCCTAAAGGAAATTAACACTGAATATTCATTGGAAGGACTGATGCTGAAGCTCCAATACTTTGGCCACCTTATATGAAGAGTTGACTCACTGGGAAAGACCCTGATGCTGGGAAAGATTGAAAACAAAAGGAGAAGGGGGTGACAGAGGATGAGATGGTTAGATAGCATCACTGACTCAATGGACATCAATTTGAGCCAACTGTGAGAGATAGTGAAGGACAGGGAAGCCTGGTATGCCGCACTCCATGAGGTTGCAAAATTGGACACGACTTAGTGACAGAACAACAACAATCAAACCACTTCAGTTCAGTTCAGTCATTCAGTTGTGTCCTACTCCTTGCGACCCCATGAATTACAGCACGCCAGGCCTCCCTGTCCATCACCAACTCCCGGAGTTCACTCAGACTCATGTCCATCGAGTCAGTGATGCCATCCAGCCATCTCATCCTCTGTCATCCCCTTCTCCTCCTGCCCCCAATCCCTCCCAGCATCAGAGTCTTTTCCAATGAGTCAACTCTTTGCATGAGGTGGCCAAAGTACTGGAGTTTCAGCTTTAGCATCATTCCTTCCAAAGAAATCCCAGGGCTAATCTCCTTCAGAATGGACTGGTTGGATCTCCTTGCAGTCCAAGGCACTCTCAAGAGTCTTCTCCAACACCATAGTTCAAAAGCATCAATTCTTTGGCACTCAGCTTTCTTCACAGTCCAACTCTCACATCCATACATGACCACAGGAAAAACTATAGCCTTGACTAGACAGATCTTTGTTGGCAAAGTAATGTCTCTGCTTTTGCATATGCTATCTAGGTTGGTCATAACTTTCCTTCCAAGGAGTAAGCGTCTTTTAATTTCATGGCTGCAATCACCATCTGCAGTGATTTTGGAGCCCAGAAAAATAAAGTCTGACAATGTTTCCACTGTTTCCCCATCTATTTCCCATGAAGTGATGGGACCAGATGCCATGATCTTCATTTTCTAAATGTTGAACTTTAAGCCAACTTTTTCACTCTCCTCTTTCACTTTCATCAAGAGGCTTTTGAGTTCCTCTTCACTTTCTGCCATAAGGGTGGTGTCATGGGCATATCTGAGGTTATTGATATTTCTCCCGGCAATCTTGATTCCAGCTTGTGCTTCTTCCAGCCCAGCATTTCTCATGATGTACTCTGCATAGAAGTTAAATAAGCAGGGTGACAATATACAGCCTTGACGCACTGCTTTTCCTATTTGGAACCAGTCTGTTGTTCCATGTCAACCCACTTAGTCTCTCTTAATTTAAAACCCATAATGTTTATTGTTATAAGTTAGCAGCTTCCTTCACCCTGACCTTTCTAAATGGGTTCCTTGAGGACCTAAAGTTTACAGTCAGCTGTGACCATACAGCAGCATATGTAACAGATTTTTTTTCATAGAAAGGCTTACTCATCCCCTTTCAGTGACCCATCAGCAGTAACTGCCCCTGGGGCTGTCCTCTGAAGCGCCAAAGTTCATGTCCAGCTCCAGGCAATATTGAGGGATGATAAACTTTGGTTTGAGAGCTCCATCTTTAGTCTTGTTTTCTGACAATCTGGAAGCCTTAGGTACCTCACAAATGCAAAGTTTATTAAAGCCCAGCCTTTTCTTCTATCTCTTATTGAAATTGGAGTTATCACTGACTAGAGGAATTCATTCAGAGCAGATTCTTAATCAGAATAAAAATAGTTAATTAGAAAAAATACTCATACTTCAGGGAATAGCTTTATTTTCTAACTATTTTCAAATACCAAATGCAAGAATACAGATGCTTGAAAATAGAGCACACTGTTTGCTTGCCAGATTACCAATCAGTGTTTGAGAGAGTACTTTATAGGCAAAAAAATAAAAAATCCTTGCTTTTGAAATGAATGATTTAAAAACCTTTCATTGTTGCTTTTGTGTTCTTATGTTCATATTTAACAGGGAGAACCTGGTGCAATGGGGTTGCCAGGACTAGAAGGATTTCCTGGTATAAAGGTAAGTGCAAGGTTAAGTGTGTGTTCACCAGTTCAACATTCAAAAATGTTTATTGAGCACCTACCATTGGACCAGGAGCTGTTTTAGGTTTAGGGATACCTAAGAGAACAAAATAGACAGAAATCTCTGTCCTTGTGAAAACTGTGTTCTAAGCAGGGAATACAGAAACTAAGAGAATAAATACAAATAATTAACAATATTGTTAGTAAGTGCTGTGGAAAGAAAGAAAAAGTAGAGGAGATTCAAGGGCATCAGGAGTGTGGAAGCGGAGGGTGTGATTTTAAATCAGGTGGTCTGAGAAATCAGGAACTAGGCAAAGACTTGGAAGGGGTGTGGGGATGGTCAGTTAGCTAAACCCCTGAAGCCAGAAGGAAGAAAGTTCCAGGCAAGATGAGGAAGTTCTTGAGATGTAATGTATAGCACAGTGATGCTAGGTAACAATACTAAACTGTATGCTTGAAATTTGCTAAGTGTTCTCAACACACACACAGACACACACACACAGTGACCTGTGTGAGGTGATGGAGATGTGAATTAGCTTGATTATGGTGATCATTTACCAATGTATATATGTATATCACATCATCAAACTGTACACCTTAAATATATACAACTAGAAAAAGAAGGTCTTAAATGCCCTGAGACAGGAACATTCCTGTACATTCAAGGAGACCCGGGGAGTGAGCGAGGGAAGCATGCTAGGAGATCAGGTCAGAGAGGTGGGGTGGAGGTGAGGGGCAGCCCTGCCCAGCAGTGCTCCTCGCTGGCCCATGGAGGACCAGGGCCAGTCTGCAAGTTTTGTCATGGGTTTGGAGGCAGGGTAAGCACATAGATGGAGAGCAAGCATGTAAACAACTTGACTTTTGACATGGCCATAATATCCAAACATGTGACCCATGTTGGTTCATGATGCATTAGAAAATAAATAAGCAAGTAAATTGCTCCTTCACCACAGGTAGTTTGAGTAGCACTAATTAATAAAGAGGCTTATCAGCCATCATAAAGACTTTCTCTCTCACTCTGAGTGAAATATGGAGCCAGTGGTGGCTTCTGAGTAGAAAAGTGATGGACCTGCAGCTGGAGTGTAAGGAAAGCTCCTCTGTCCATGGGATTCTCCAGACAAGAATACTGGAGTGGATTGCCATGCTCTCCTCCAGGGGATCTTCCTGACCCAGGGATCGAACCCATGTCTCTTACATCTGCTGCATTGGCAAGCGGGTTCTTCAGTAGCACCGCCTGGGAAGCCCAATGGGACAGGGAAGACACAGACTACACCCATATATTGGGCAGTGGTGTTGGCTCAGACAAGAGCAGAATCAGTGGAGCTCCTAAGGAGGCTGAGGCTCTGGACATGTTGTGAAGGAAGGGCAAGAGTCAGGGATGGCTCCAAGGTGCTTGACCTGAGCACCTGAGATGATGGCATGTTATCAACAGAAATGAGGAAAGCTCTACACAGAGTCTGTTCAGACAGGGTAGGATGAGAATGATCCATAGTATAATTTTGGATGTAGGACCAATTATGGGAATTATCTACTAGACAGCATAGTGGGGGTACTGGAGTAGGTGGTACAATAGAAAAGTATAGAGTTTAAAAAGAGGTCTAAGTGCAGATATAAATTGATTGTGTAAGCCTATAGGTGCTATCTGAAAGTCAAGAGGCTGGAAAAGATCACCAAGAGAATGACAGTAGATTTTTTTTTAAAAGAGAAGAGGATCACAGACTGAGCCTTGAAGCCCTCCAATATTAAGATCAGGAAGAAAGCAGGGGGTGAGCAAGGGAGACTGAGATGCAGGGACCAGAGGTCTCATCTGAGAGTGAGGTAGGGAGAAGAGTTTGGAAGTTTGAGGAAAAGGTCTTCTACAAGAGGGCAAGTCCAGGAACCACAGAGTGTGGTGGCTGAGCAGAAGCCCCTCGAGACTCATGGTCATGAACTGAAATGAGACCAGTCAGTGAGACTGTGTCCATGCGCACAGAGCAGGAGGGGAGCTGGGTTTAAACGAGTTCCCGTTTTGACAAATAAGTGAGAGAAGCACGGATGGGACTGTGAGCCGGCAGTATATATAGCGAGTGATTATAACCAGTGACCATGGGATCTAAACTAGATACACAAGCAAGAGGGGCCATCTAGGGAGTGAAGGAGCATGAAAACTTTTCTACCAGGGATGGTAGAGAGGTCTTTGTGGCATCAAAATTTGGGGGGGTTCAAGGTACTCAAGGGAGTGATTTACAATGATGGAAGATGGTGGTCCAAGCTTGGAATGCAGGCAGTGGAGGTTACAGAGAGATACTGTCTTTGATTAGGTCTCAGGTATAATTATGGAAATAAGAATTCTGCCAGATAATTAAATTAGACTGATTCAAAGTACTGTGAGACCCAATCGTTGGAAGGACCATATGATCAGACAGGAGCCCTCTTAACTTCATCTTTATCAGATATGCAAATATTTCCATTGAATGAAAAGCCCCAATACATTCATTTCCAGGGTAAAACCCTGCAGTTTAAAAGAGCAAAGTGAATTGAGGCCTATCTGTTTAGGTCCTTCACCCACTTTTCTACTAGTTCTTTTTTTTGTAACTGTAGCTACGGTTTATATAATGAAGACACTACTTCTATATTATATGATGGAGCCTTTATCCTAATTGGTCCTTGCCTTTCAGTTTTATGTTTAATCTTACAGAATTTATATGGAGTATAATGCAAAGAGAGGAATTAGACTTTTTCAAAGAAATTATTCAATTATTAGCACTATTTGTTGAATAATACAGCCCTTTCTTTACTAAAACCCTATTGTAAATGTTGGTCTGTTCCTGAACTTGCTGTTATATTGCATTGATATACTGCTTAATCTTGGGCCAATATTCCATATTTCAATTATTATAGCTTTATTGCATGCTGAAATATGGTATTGCTAATGTCTTTATTATTCTTCTTTTACTTTTTCTCTTATCCTCAAGTATATTTATTATCCCAAGTGAACTTTAATATCATTTGATCAAGCTGCAATTTGTAAAAATTGCATTAAATTTATAAATTAGTTTGGGCGCAATGACACCTTTACAGCGCTGTCTTGCCCTCCAAGAACAAAACATCTCTCTCCGTTTAATCAATTCTTTTATGTCCCTCAGTGAACTTACGAAGTTTTTTAATGTCGATTCTGCCCAACAAAAATTGCCATTTTATTGCCCCATATATAACCATAAGTATTTTTAGCCTTGTCAGCTTTATCTAAAATACCACACTGCCTTTGGAAAAAAGGTTGAGTCATTCCATTGTTCAGAGAAATTCCAGGGGTCTTCTTATTGGCCTCATGAGGAGAAACTACAAAATCCTTAGTTCTAAACACATTCATTTTAACCCTACATCCAATGAGACGAGTCTATTGAAAGCTTTTCAGAAGACATTCAAGGTCTTAGTCTTTTAATTATTGGTAATAAGTTACTTTTGAATATGTGGAAGAAATATATTGGCTAATTTTACCTGTAAGTATTATGCGGTTCTGTCTTAAAGAATAGGTTAACAGAAGTGATACCATGAATGTTTATTTTCATTAGTATTATTTGCTTTGGTGTTATGGGGAAAAAAGAGCGAGAGGAGTCTTCAGTAGGTTCCATGGCTGCAGTTCTTATTTTGTCCTTTCCCCATCTGGCCTCTAGCTTCACACCAGCTAATATTGACAACATTTGTAAGTTCCAAAGAGAAGCTTTACCAAATCCAAATCATTATCTGAGCATCAGTTTTGGCAGTGGAGATTGAGTGGGTTTGATTCTAAGCAGTACATGTTTTTTTCAGGGAGATCGAGGGCCGGCAGGCCCCCCAGGAGCGGCAGGAATCTCGGTGAGTTCAGTTTATCTCACGTTGTTCTCACGGGTACCAACCGCCAAAAGGGCTGGGAGCACAGGGTGACTCCTGAAACTCGCAGTTTAAGAAACAAAGTCCCCCCAAAAGTTTTTTTAAACCCACCTGTTCCTCTCCCACCTCAAGAATGCTCCTGTCTTTATTTTCCTCTTTTAAACTTTTTCCTTTGTTTTTTTCTTCCCAACTCACTTTCACGTGGGGAGGGAAAGCCATAACCTGTGCTAATGCATCAGTACCACATAGCTCTGAGAAGCTTGTTGGGTTTCTCTATTCTTGTAATAGTTCAAGGTTTCTTAATCTTCAGAAAGCAAAGCTCTCATCCTCAGGCAATGTGCTTCAGTATCTTCGTATTAATCTGCCATCTGCCTGAGTTTTCCCTCAGCTGGTGTTATTAGCGGAGCTTTATTGCTGCTAATGTTTCCTCATAAACTAGCCCTTTAAGCCTCTCAATCATTTTTGTTGCTCTCTGGTGTCAAATGTTTTAAATCTCATCAAGGTCTTTTCAAATGAATAGGAAGTGCTCCAGGAAAGGTTAAAATCATTTCTCGGAGCCCTAGGGATCATTTTGATCTTCATTCATGATGCTCTAATTAAAATTTTGTGGTCAGGCTTTATGAATAAGAGCCCATTTATCCTCACCAGGTGCCCTGCAGGGTGAGCCAGGGTAGGAAAGTCAGTGGAAGCCCTGTACTTAAATCACAGGAACATGAGAAAGACAAGAAAGGGCCCTACCATCTCCGCGCCACCCACTGACCTCTGCCAACACCCACTAGCACCCAGAGCCTCCCAACAATCCCCCCACTCCATCCCTCAAAAGGCCAGAAGCCACTCTGCCTCCCTCTGTTTCATTGCCAAACCTAACAACAAAAAATAAAGACCCGTCCACATGGCAAACCACTCAAGTATCCTTGCCTATAAAATCCCATGAGCAGAGGAGCCTGGTGGGCTGCAGTCCATAGGGTGGCAAAGAGTCGGGCACGACTGAGTGACTAACACACTCCATAGAGAGGCATCCTGTATGGAGGATGACATCCCCTTCTTTAGCTGTTTTAGGTCAAGTCTAGTCTTAGTATGATTGTAAAAGTCACATGAAAATATTTTATTTAGCAAGCACTGCAGGGTTTTTATTGTTCAGTCAATAAGTCCTGTCTAACTCTGTGACCCCATGAACTGCAGCACACCAGGCTTCCCTGTCCTTCACTATCTCCTGGAGTTTGCTCAAATTCATGTTCATTGAGTCAGTGATGCCATGCAAGAGTTTCTATACCAGAAAGCATTCTTCTTGAAAACTGGCTCACACTTAATCCCATTCCTCCCCACTCTCCCCAGCTCCCTACTGTTCCTAGCAACATATTTGCACCTGCCTTTAGGATCACCTTGGGTCCCCTTACAACCTGCGTCTCTCATATTCACACCCTGTTTTTGTTTCCACTATGTTGTTTTCCACTATGGTGAAGTGTAATGCCCTACTGTATTCATCCAGGTGGGACTATAAATTATGTTCAACTAAGTCACTGTATTCATCCAGGTGGGACTATAAATTATGTTCAACTAAGTCTGCCATAAAAGGAAAAATACTAGCAACCACTGAAGTATTTAAAAGATCAGTGACAGACTCAAAAGACAATCCAAATGAATAATTCCAAGAATATTTTTGAAGGATGCAGCATGATTGAAACTAGAGGCTGCCCTGCCACTTGTTTGGGTAGATCTAATACATTTACCTAAAATGCAGTTTTCATATCTCATCCTTAAGAAGATTAACTGACAATTACAAAAATGAGGAAGGGTTAAAAAAAATTGCATGCTATATATATAAAACTGGCTATAAAAAAAGTTTTTAAACTGTTACTTTGTTTTTTTATAACTGGACTTTACCGTGGCTCAGAAAATGAAATAGTTCAAAGATTCTGGAAATAGCTACACAGCAGTGTGAGTGTACTTAATGCCATTTAATTGTACACATAAAATGGTTAAAATGGATTTCACGTTATGTATGCTGCTGCTGCTAAGTTGTTTCAATCGTGTCCAACTCTGTGTGACCCCCATAGACGGCAGCCCACCAGGCTCTCGTGTCCCTGGGATTCTCCAGACAAGAACACTGGAGTGGGTTGCCATTTCCTTCTCCAATGCATGAAAGTGAAAAGTGAAAGTGCAGTCGCTCAGTCATGTCTGACTCTTCCCGACCCCATGGACTGCAGCCTACCAGGCTACTCCATCCATGGGATTTTCCAGGCAAGAGTACTGGAGTGGGGTGCCATTGCCTTCTCTGCACGTTATGTATATTTCACAACAATAAAAAAAAAAAAAATAAGATTATGGTTCTGGTTGAAGCAGGGATGTTCACTTGCTTTGCACATTACAGACCTCTGCTGAGAATCAGCGGGCCCAGTCCTACTCCGCCTAGAAGTCTGTCCCTTCCTAGTATGTAAACAGGCCATCCAGAGCCTTCCCTTGGCTCTTCCTCTGCTCCCTCCCAGGATAGCAGGTGGCTCCCGGGGGCACTGTATCCTCCTCAGGTCCTCTGAGATCCCTGCTGGCACTGCCTGGCCTTTGGGATCTTCATCTGGAGCTCCAGGTGCGAGTTCCCTGTGCCCCTGAGCCCATGCCAAGTCCCTTTGGAACACTGGCTTTCTCAGCTCTAACACATGCCCCAACTCAGGTCCAGGAGATTCCAGGAGCTCCTGCTGCACTTGGGCAGTGGGGGGCCAGGTGCCATCTCAGGCCTGTGTCTGCCTCGCTTCACCACTCAGCCATCGCTGACCTGCCAAGGGGCCTTCTTGACCTCCAAAGGACCTGCCAAGAGTTCTACACAGCAAGTAGAGAAAAAGCCCAGGTTTCCCTCCCTGGAAACCTGCTGGGATTTCTATGGTCTCAGCCCCACACCGACATCCCCATCCACATGAGGTTCAAGGGGCAGGAGGTGGCTCCTCAAGGACAGGATTCTCAGGCCTGGTCTGAATACTAGCCCACTGCTACCTGTGCTGGTCCATCTTCCACTCTGCTCTGTCTCAGAGGTCTCTCTGGTCCACAGTGTCTCTGCCCTCAGTCCTCCAGGCCTTCTGTGCTTGGTCAGACCAGTTTTGTCCTCTCCTTTCCAACAAAAACGTTTTGCAAATCAAACATGCTTCTTTTCAGGCTATCTTACTATGAATGCAAAAACCTTCTTGTGAAATTCAAAGTCTAGGATTTCTATCAGAGAAGGCAATGGCACCCCACTCCAGTACTCTTGCCTGGAAAATCCCATGGGCGGAGGAGCCTGGTAGGCTGCAGTCCATGGGGTCGCTAAGAGTTGGACATGACTGAGCGACTTCAGTTTCACTTTTCACTTTCATTCATTGGAGAAGGAAATGGCAACCCACTCCAGTGTTCTTGCCTGGAGAATCCCAGGGATGGGGGAGCCTGGTGGGCTGCCATCTATGGGGTCGCACAGAGTCGGACATGACTGAAGCGACTTAGCAGCAGCAGCAGGACTTCTATGACCCTTTCTGCCCTCCTTTCCCTAAGGTAAAGAAGAGCTGCCTGTCAAACAAGAGGGGTTCCCAGAAACGAGGATATATTTGTTTAGCATTTTCAAAATTCTTTTTTTAATTAATTTATTTTAATTGGAAGATAATTACTTTACAATATTGTGGTGGTTTTTGCCATACATCAACATGAATCAGCCATGGGTATACATGTGTCCCCCCATCCTGAACCCCTCATCCACCTCCCTCCCCACCTCATCCCTCTGGATTGTCCCAGAGGCACCAGCTTTGAGTGCCCTGCCTCATGCATTGAACTTGCACTGGTCATCTGTTTTACATATGGTAACACACATGTTTCAATGCTATTCTCCCACATCATCCCACCCTGGCCTTCTCCCACAGAGTCCAAAAGTCTGTTCTTTACGTCTGTGTCTCTTTTGCTGCCGTGCATATAGGATTGTCATTACCATCTTTCTAAATTCCATATATATGCGTTAATATACAGTATTGATGTTTCCCTTTCTGATTTACTTCACTGTGTATAATAGGCTCCAGTTTCACTCACCTCATTAGAACTGACTCAAATACATTCCTTTGTATAGCTGAGTAATATTCCATTGTGTACCACATGTACCACAACTTCCTTATCCATTTGTCTGCCAATGGACATCTAGGTTGCTTCCATGTCCTAGCTATTTTAAACAATGCTGCAATGAACATTGGGGTACATGTATCTCTTTCAATTCTGATTTCCTTGGTGTGTATGCCCAGCAGTGGATTGCTGAGTTGTATGGCAGTTTTGTTTCCAGTTTTTTAAGGAATCTCCACACTGTTCTCCATAGTGGCTGTACCAGTTTGCATTCCCACCAACAGTATAAGAGAGTTCCCTTTTCTCCACACCCTCTCCAGCATTTATTGTTTGTAGACTTTTTGATGGTGGCCATTCTGACCCACGTGAGATGATACCTCATTGTGGTTTTGATTTGCATTTCTCTAATAATGGGTGATGTTGAGCATCTTTTTGTGTGTTTATTATCAATCTGTATGTCTTCCTTGGAGAAATGTCTGTTTAGTTCTTTGGCCCACTTTTTGTTTGGGTTTGTTTTTCTGGTATTGGGCTGCATGAACTGCTTGTATATTTTGGAGATTAATTATTTGTCAGTTGCTTTGTTTGCTATTATTTTCTCCTATTCTGAAGGCTGTCTTTTCACCTTGCTTATAGTTTCCTTCATTGTGCAAAAACTTTTAATTCAGTCCCATTTGTTTATTTTTGTTTTTATTTCCGTTACTCTGGGAGGTGGGTCATAGAGGATCTTGCTGTGATTTATGTCAGAGAGTGTTCTGCCTATATTTTCCTCTAAGAGTTTTATAGTTTCTGGCCTTACATTTAGATTTTCAATCCATTTTGAGTTTATTTTTGTGTATGGTGTTAGAAAGTGTTCTAGTTTCATTCTTTTATACGTGGTTGACTGGTTGACCAGTTTTCCTAGCACAGCACTTGTCTTTTCTCCATTGTATATTTTTGCCTCCTTTGTCAAAGAAAAGGTGTCCATGGGTGCTTGGATTTATCTCTGGACTTTCTATTTTGTTCCATTGATCTATGTTTCTGTCTTTGTGCCAGTACCATACTGTCTTGATGACTGTAGCTTTGTAGTATTGCCTGAAGTCAAGAAGATTGATTCCTCCTGTTCCATTCTTCTTTCTCAATATTGTTTTGGCTATTCAAGGTTTTTCTGTGTTTCCATACAAATTGTGAAATTATTTGTTTTAGTTCTGTGAAAAATACCATTGGTAGCTTGATATAGGGATTGTGCTGAATCTACAGATTGCTTTGGGTAGTATACTCATTTTCACTATATTGATTCTTCCAGTCCACGAACATGGTATATTTCTACATCTATGGTAATGGGATCATACTTATCAATAATTACCTTAAATGTAAATGGGTTTAATATTCCAACCAAAAGACAAAGACTGCCCAAATGGATACAAAAACAAAACAGGGGTTTTGTTTTGTATCCATTACAAGAGACAATATGCTGTCTACAAGAGACCTATCTCAAACCTGGGGACACATGCAGACTGAAAATGAGGGGCTGGAAACAGATATTTCATGAAAATGGAGACCAAAAGAAAGCTGGTGTAACAATACTCATATCATATAAAATAGACTTTGAAATAAAGACCATGATAAGAGGCAAAGAAGGAAACTACATAATGATCAAGGGATCAATCCGAGAAGAAGATATAACAGTTATAAATATATTCGCACCCAACATAGAAGTACCTCAATACATAAGGCAAATGCTAAGAAGTGTGAAAGGGGAAATTAACAGGAACACAAAAATAGTGGGGGACTTTAATACACCTCTCACACCTATGGATAGTTCAACCAAACAGAAAATTAGCAAGGAAACACAAACTTTAAATGATACAATGGACAAGTTAGACCTAATTAATATCTGCAGTGCATTTCACCCAAAAACAATGGATTTCACCTTTTTCTCAAGTGCACACAGAACATTCTCTAGGAAAGATTACACAGAAATCCCTTACATTCCTATACACTAACAATGAAAAAACAGAAGGAGAAATTAAGGAAACAATCCCATTCACCATTGCAATGAAAAGAATAAAATACTTCAGTTCAGTTCAGTTGCTCAGTCATGTCCGACTCTTTGCGACCCCATGGACTGCAGCACGCCAGGCTTCCTTGTCCATCACCAACTCCTGGGGCTTACTCAAACTGGTGTCCATCGAGTTGGTGATGCCATCCAACCATGTCATCCTCTGTCGTTCCCTTTCTCCTGCTGCCTTCAATCTTTCCCAGCAGCAGGTCTTTTCCAGTGAGTCAGCTCTTCTCATCAGGAGGCCAAAGTATTGGAGTTTCAGCTTCAGCATCAGTCCTTCTAATGAATATTCAGGTCTGATTTCATTTAGGATGGACTGGTTGGATCTCCTTGCAGTCCAAGGGACTCTCAAGAGTCTTCTCCAACACCATTGTTCAAATGCATCAATTCTTCGGCGCTCAGCTTTCTTTATAGTCCAACTCTCATATCCATACATGACTACTGGAAAAACCATAGCTTTGACTAGACGGAATTTTGTTGGCAAAGCAATGTCTCTGCTTTTTAACATGCTGTCTAGGTTGGTCATAGCTTTTCTTCCGAGGAAAATTCATAAAATACTTAGGAATAAATTTACCTAAAGAAACAAAAGACCTATATATAGAAAACTATAAAACACTGATGAAAGCATTTTCATAATTCTTATCCTCCCTCCCCCCATCCCCCACCACACACCCACACGTGCATTGAGGGACTGCCTTCCTATCTGCACAGTGGAGTGTGGTCCGCAGACTCTGACCAGCGGGAATGGCGCATCAGTGTAGAGCCACACCTGCAGCACAGGTGCTACACACACGGGTGTGGAAGGAAAACACGTGGCCTTATTCAGTAATTTAGCTCCTAACATTTCCTCGTAATCTGATTCCTCAGGGGAAACCCGGAGCCCCAGGCCCCCCAGGAATTCCAGGAGAACCGGTGAGTTGCCTGTTTCTGACTTAGCGGTTGTCCTTGTGTTTACCACAAGCAGTTCTAAAGCTTTTCTTGGCAACTAATGTTTGTCTGTGGACATGTCTACAGGGGGAGAGAGGCCCTGTTGGAGACATAGGTTTCCCTGGACCAGAAGGACCCTCAGGAAGACCTGTAAGTCTTTTTCATTATTTAAAATTTGCCTCTTTAAGAAAAGTTCTCAGCACGGCCTCTTTACTTGTCACCTCAGAAAGTGAGCTTTGAATACAGAGTTTCTGAGGAAGTGACAGCAGGTCTGGCAATGGCTTCTTGGGGTGTGGTTCTCCCTGAGGGCCCAGCTCCCTGTGAGTATGTCTTAAATCACCATGGGAACAGTGAGGCCTTTTATTTTAAGTGTCAGGAAATTAGACTCATTATTTCTTAGGTCTAATGTTCTCAGCGGAGTGAAAAATGAAATGGCCTGTCATATCCTGAAATATGCAGACTCGCAGATATAACATCTGTGTGTGGAGCTACAGTAGAAAGAGGCTCTGTCTCCAGGTTCCCTCCTTTATCTGTGGACTTGTTCTTACACCTTCATTAATCACTGCCAAAAAACATCACCCACTCATGTCCTAAAAGAGCTCTTGGCTACTGAGACATAATATTGATGTGACGTTGTAACAGTCATTCTGATTAATTCAGTTCAAGTCAACATATACTCAGGTCATCCCTGCTATGTGCTAAGGGTGTGCTGGGCCCTGAGGGAGGGGAGGTATACAGGAATAAACAGGGTGCTCTTTATAGAAGTCCCTGCTCCCTCTGCTTGTTTCTGTGTCATGGACTGGGTGGGAGTGGGCTACTGTTAGGAGAGGGGGGCTGAAGGTGACCAAACAGCACAGAATTCAGGGGGCTGATCAGTCTCTGTGAAACCTCAGGGTTGGGGCATCCCCTGGCCACCATCTCCCCAGAGAAGCAACGTGAAAAAAACAGGAAGTATATGCAGTTTAGAGTCAGGGAGATCTGGGTTTGCGATATGACGCCAAGGGTTTATGAGTCACTGAGGTCACATGACATGGTGCAATGTCCAGTGCCTGCCATGGAAGACGGTCCATTAACATTAGTTTCAATGGTGCGATGTCCAGTGCCTGCCATGGAAGACAGTCCATTAACATTAGTCTCAATCCCTACCTCCTCTCCCCTGCCTTTTACCAACTCCCCATCCCAGCCCCTGTAAGGCACTCTCAGATGCCATCACATTCCGAGGGAGTTATGCAAAAAGCAATTTATTCAGTCAGTGAATGCTTCTTGAGCACCTAGGACATGCCAGGCACTGTTCTGGGTGCTTGCTGCTCCTTGGATTTGTAGTGTAGGGATACAAGCCAGAAACAAACACGCACGATTCAGGTAGAAGACGACCTAAGCAGGGTAAAGCCCTGGAGTATCATTTCAATAGGGCAGTCAAACAGCATCCAGCATTGGAGCAAACCCTGTATGGTAGGAGAGCTCAAGCCATGGGGAAGTCAAGTAGACAGCAGAGGTGGGGACAGGGGACATTGTTTCAAGAAAAAGGAAAGGCTAGCAGAACCTTCTGTGTTGAAGGAAGGGCAGAAGGCACAAAGTCAAGAGTGAGGTGAGCTGAAGGAGAGCAGGAAAGACACAGAGGGAGAGGCTGGCAGTGGCCGGACTGTGAGGAACTTCTGAGTCAGGGATGGAGTTTGGGTTTCATTTGAAGTCTGATGGAGACCCACTGGAGCATTTGTAGCGGGTAAGGAAATGGCTGGACTGCATTTTCAAGGACCACTCTGACTCCTGCCTGGAGAGCCGACCATGGGGAGCAGGGTGGAAGCAGACAGAACCTTGCAGAAGCATTGCCATGCCGTGTCTTGAAGGCAGAGCCATCGGCACTTGCTGATGGACCAGATGAGTGTGTGACAAAGAGATACAGCAAAGCTGTGGTTTGCGGTCTGAGCAACCTGGTCAGTGTGGTGCATTTGGTGAGACAGGAAAGACGGGAGATGGATGAATCTGGAAGGAAACACCAGGAGTTCTCTGCTCTAAAATGTTCATCTTGAAGCACTAGTAGACTACCAAGTGGAAATGTCAAGTAAGCGGTGGATATATTCTTCTGGAATCAGTGGAGAGGCCAGGACTGCAGAGACTGATTTGGGTCTTTCAGTCTGAGCCTGGATGAAATGAGGTCACTGTGAACTGGGAAGAGAACAGAGCCGTTGGGAGAGGCTCTGGCCGAAGGACCGAGAAGGGGCAGCCAGTGAGAGGAGAAGAAGGCCGGGCGAAGGAGAGTTCCTGTATGTTGAGGGAGCCAAGTGTTTAAGAGAATGGAGAGGAAACCACGTGGAAGAGTACCAGGGGAGCTTAAAATTCTCCCCTGGGTTTGGAAATGTAGGCATCACTGGGGGAGAGAGTATGGCATGGTGGTATCGTGGTAAGAATGACCTGCTTGAGAACTTTCCTGGTGGTCTAGTGGTGAAGAATCTGCCTGCCAATGCAGGAGACACAGCTTCCATCCTTGAACTGGGAAGATTCCACGTGCCACAGAGCAACTAAGCCCACGCACCACATTTACTGAACCCACGCTGTGAGCCACAACTACCTCGCCCGCATGCCTCGGGCCCATGCTCCGCAGCAGTAGAAGCCACTGTAGTGAGAAGCCTATGCACTGCTACCAGTGAACGTCCACACACAGCAGCAGAGACCCATGCATAAAAGAATGAAAAGTGAAAGTCGCCCAGTCGTGTCTGACCCTTTGCGACCCTGTGGACTATACAGTCCATGGACTTCTCCAGGCCAGAATACTGGAGTGTGTAGCCTTTCCCTTCTCCAGGGGATCTTCCCAACCCAGGGATCGAACCCAAGTCTCTTGCCTTGCAGATGGACTCTTTACCAGCTGAGCCACCAGGGAAACCCAAGAATACTGGAGTGGGTAGCCTTTCCCTTCTCCAGGGGATCTTCCCAAGCCAGCGATCGAAGCCAGGTCTCCCGCATTGCAGGCTGCTTCTTTTCCAGCTAAGCCACAAATATAAAAAAAGAATGACTCTGTTGAAAGGGGACATTGGGAGATATAAGAGAGTGGGTGGGCTCTGAGTCAGGAGAGAAGACTCACAAGTAGAAACTGGTCTTCACAAGGAACAGGGCAGAACCTCCTTCTTAAGAGGAGCGAGGAGCAGAAGTCAGAGTTCTCATGAGCACAGGTGGGTGGGGCTGGAGGCAGAACAGTGAGTGGGTCCCCTGCTGCTGTTTTCTCCATGAAGGATGTAAGTCATCACTGAACATGAGCAACGGGCTGGTAATGCTGGTAACGCTGAAGGTCTCATGAGACAGGAAAATATGTGCAGGCACTTTTGAGAAGGAGGAGCCAAGTTGAGAAATACCGAGGGGTGGCTTGGGGGCTGCTGCCACAGGTACAGGTCAGAACACCTGAGCAAGGGCCCCCTTCCTCTGCAGCCTCAGGCCAGTGCTCAGAGGCAGGCGTGTGGGAGATGGACACCTGAGTTAGAAGAGTAGGGGTCTTTCGGATAAGTGAAATGAAAGGGAGAAAGGTAAATCCATTGAGGTTTTTGTAAAAATTTCTGAAACTGGGACCTTCCCCGCCCCCCACTGGTGATAAAGAACAAGTTAATAACATCTTCATAGAGAAAAGAGATGGGCTTCCCTGATGGCTCAGTGGTAAAGAATCTGCCTGCAATGCAGAAGACCCGGGTTTGATCCCTGGGTTGGGAAGATCCCCTGGAGGAGGGCATGACAACCCACTCCAGTGTTCTTGCCTGGAGAATCCCATGGACAGAGGAGCTTGGCGGGCTACAGTCCATAGGGTCACACAGAAGCAACGACTGAAGCAACGAAGCAGCAGTAGCAGAGAAAAGAGAACACATATGACAGTCACTAATGAATTATAAAAGACAAAAAATTATCTATAAGTTTGTTCATTTTCTTGTATTGTTACCAAAAACATGAATTACACTTTTACACCAGGTTTGTCTTCTCTTATTCAAATGACATGGTTATTTCTTTCACATCCTCTCCTTAACCAGCTTTATCTTTTGCTTGTGTTTCTGGATGGCATAAATCCTTAGAACTCGATGCTTCCGGCAACATGGTCCTAGTTAAAGTGCTCTAGGTAATTCCCAGGATGTTCAGGGAGGTTGGGGGACTGGGCTGGGTTCCCAACCCCGTGTGATTACAGCAGTGAAAACACCTCTTGTCGGAAGAGCCATCCTTGTAGACTCCGTCCCAGCCCAGCGAAAGTCTCCCAGGCTTTGCAGAGGAGGGAGTCCATGCGCCTGCCTGCTGCCGAGAAATCACTTCCTCACCTTGGTCTCCCTCTTCAAATCAAATCTCAAACCTGCTGTGGGGCTCTCAGCATCTGATGTGACCCTGAGTGCTTTCCTCCTTATACCTACCAGCCGGGGCTTCTCCTGGGCTCACGAATCTTCAAGCAGGACGAGGCTTTATTATCAACTATGGAACTGCCTTGTAGAGTTTGAGAAGCTTCCAGTTTAATAAGAAGAAACCAGTATTTAATACTCTCAGAAAGCACAATTACAGATTTCTCACTGTCCTTTCCTATTTTCCAACTGAAAAATAGCAGTTGTCTCTGGCTGACAGTTTATTTCATAGCAAGATCAGGCTCTAGCCATGTTATGAAATTTCTCAAGCAGCAACAGAGGCCATTTACTGAGAATGACTCTCTTTGGTAGGAAAATTGTTGAAAGTGAACAATGAATATCATATACTGGCCACCCAGCACCATGGGAAGCCTTCTTATTTCTCAGAATGGACCTAATGGAATAAGTGAGGAAAACAACCCTGGTGACTGTTTATAGTGAGCTAGGCCTTTTCTGTTATTTCCCTAAATCCCTAGTTTTAAGGCCATTATTTATCCCCGCTTTGTAAGTGGAGAAGCTGATGCTATTACGGTTAAGTAAATTGCCTGAAGTAAATGGAACTTGTAACTTATAGAGTCAGAATTTAAACTTGGGGCTAATTCTGTCGATTTTGTTTTCTATTTCACCACACTGCCTCACCAAAATCTCACTTGAGATATGATACAGTCCTCGAAACTTTACCCTTTTGTTGCATTTAATTATTCCTGTTAATGCAGAATCAGAAATACTGACCATTATTTGTCTTTACAGGGAATAAATGGGAAAGATGGATTACCAGGTGTTCAGGTATGGAACATGTCATTGGAAATAAATGTTCTAATACAAAACTACATCCAGATCACCTGCCAGAATTCCTGGTGGAGTAGATTGATGAGGAATCTTGGCATGCAGTGATTTTTAGAGCTGACATTTGTTTTTCAGGGCATCATGGGTAAGCCTGGAGAGAGAGGCCCCAAAGGAGAACGGGTATGTACGTTCCTACTATGACTGTTAAGTCCGTCTCCACAGTTGCCCCATCATTTGAATTATATTTTTAGACCCACTAGAAATCTCTTGATATGAAAAGCCTTAAGGTGTACAGGAACCAAGATCTCTGCCAGGCATAAAACAGGGCCATTCAAGGACCCAGCAGTAGGCAATACGGCAGATACGCCTACCTGCTCGGCCTTTATTCCCAACTATGTCTGGTTTGTGATCCCAGTTTGGAAAACTCCTATGAGCCTCCTATGTCAGACACATGACCCACTGTAACCATCACCCATGTGCTTTTCACCTAGAGTAGGGTTTCTCCACCTCAGCATTGTTGATGTTTGGGAGCAATAATTCTTTGCTGTAGGTGCCCGTCCCGTGCTTCATTAAGATGTTTAGCAGCATGCCTGGCCTCCACCCACTAGACGCAGTACCATCAGCCTCACCTTGCATTTTCACATGCTTCCCAGGGAGCAGAGGTGTGGTGGAGACCACCCCCTCCCCCAGTCTGGGGGAGTAATACTTGGTTGAGTAAGGGGCTGGGGTCAGAGGTAGAGAAAGACATATAGAGCTATCAGTAATGCAAGTTCTGGTGTGTGCGTTTAGTGTCGTTTTGGTTGTTGATATCAGTATTGCAACTTCCCATTATTTTTTCTAAGAAAGTTTAACGTTTTCTACTAGAATTGGATTTATTACTCAGCCACAGGTTCCTTGAGCATTGTTATTTAGGGGTTCTAGTGAGGGCTTGTGTGCATGTGTGTTGGGGAGGGTGGGGCATGTTCTTATGTACTGGTGTCTGTTTTACTTATCATTACACAAATAATCTGGCTTCCCTGGTGGCTCAGTGGTAAACAATCTGCCTGCAATGTAGGAGACCTGGGTTTGATCCCTGGGTTGGGAAGACCCCTTGCAGAAGGAAATGGCAACTCACTCCAGTGTTCTTGCCTGGGAAATCCCATGGACAGAGGAGCCTGGCAGGTCACATGGGGTCACAAGGGTTCCATGGGGTCACAAAGAGTCAGACATGACTTGATTATTGAACGACCACCAGCACTACACAAATAATCCATGATAACTGAAGGAAATACAAAAATAGAGAAACCATAAAGGAAAAAGAAGAAAGTCTGCCTTATGTCACTATACAGAGATAAGCACTATTGATATTTTGGACCTATTTCCATCTCACTGTTATACATAAGGTAATATACACATTTGCTTAATGCATCGATGCAAGTGAGCATATACTTTTTTAAAAAATGGGTTCATACTGTTTGGTAAATGACTTTTTTCACCTAACATATGATGACCATCTTTCTATGTCAGTAAACCTAGATCCACGTGGACTTTTTAGTGGCTATATGTTATTCCAGTATTTGGATATACGTTTTCCAAGGTATTTAGACAATACCTTGCCCCTTTTCCTGGGATATTTAGGTTCTTTCTAGTTTTCATAATAAACTTACTATAATGTACCTAAATTATAAATAATTTTAATTGTGTTTATTTTGCACACACTCAAGGTGTGCTGGTAGTTCCTCTGTTTCTTTTTTTTTTGTCTTAATCATCTCAGATATTTTTCCAAATGTGACCCAGGTTGACATACTTGTAGGAGACATATTTTTATAACTAAGGCAGTAGAATTTAAATTAGGTCCAAATGATTTTCTTCTTTGTACATGGCTTCTTTCTATATCTCTTCATTTAGGATCAGATAGATCTCAGTAACTATTCATTCATTTCATTATTTTTTAAATCAGGAAAAATAGAGTTTGGAATTTTGCAGAAGAATCACAAATAGAAGAATAACACAGTAAAATACGGGGCAGGTCAATGCACCAATCTCTCATATTCAGTGTGATCATCACCTCCTGGAGCTGTGGAACTAATATTTGAAATATGGAAACGGAAATATCTGCCAACATACATACGTATTCATTCATTTATATTCCATCTCTCTCTCTCTCTCTCCCTCTCCCTCTTTCATACTCTCATGCACAAACTTATATGGTAGTAAATGCCTTGCAAGAAAAAGTCAGCATTAAAGAAGCTTCTCAGATTCAAGCACATCTAATTTGTTATGGCATCTCATTCAATGAATTTTTTATAGTTCATTTACATTATTGAATAAATGATCTCAGTAATGACCTTCCACCCCAGTCACCTGCTTTGAACATTCCCAAAGGCTGTTTTTTCTCACCTTCCTCAGTCATGTTCTTTTAGGACATAGAATGCACTCACACATGTACACACACACACACACACACACACACAAGTGTACACATGGGTAAAACATGAGTGCAGAAACCAACCCACAGAAACTAACAAAGACCAAACCATACAGGAGAAAGCATAAAAAGAATAAAGTACCTGATTTAGGAGAGATTTTGAGCATCCTGAAGCTTTTCCAAATGGACGCTTTCAGTGATGAAATCTTCTTAGCCATCTTCCTCTGTTATCGCAAAGGAGACCCAGGCCTGAAGTGGCAGCGCCACTGTGGACTTTCAGAAATGTCATCACTCTGGACTGACGAGCGGGTGCAAGTAAGCTCATCACTGACTTTGAACTAGTGCTTTCTGAGTGCCAGTGCCGCTCTAGGCGCTCTAGTGAGTTAACTCACTTCTCAGCATCATCTATTCGGTGGATACTGCTAATAGCCCCCTTTTAGGGAGAGGAAGCAAGCAGGGTGCAAGGAGTTTAATCCACTTACCAAAGGCTCCACAGCTAACACATGCCCGTATGAATCCAGAACCTTTGCTAACATGGTTCTAGAAGAGATCACTCTAATTCATTTTTTCCCTTAACAGGGTGATCAGGGAATCCCAGGAGACCGAGGCCCACAGGGTGAACAAGGAAAACCAGGCCTTCAAGGGATCAAGGGAGCCATCGGTCCTGTGGGGCCCCCAGGAAACAAGGGCTCCCCAGGATCCCCTGGGCACCAGGGCCCTCCAGGCCTCCCCGGCCTCCCCGGCTCCCCGGTAAGTGGGCAGAGAGCTCCTGGAGCTCCTGGCTGGGACTGCAAGTCATAAACCTTTCCAGATAAAGTGAACCTAAGCTGGCCTCTACAAGCGCAGCAATCATGTTATTTATTTCAAGTGATGTGCCGGGTCCCATGCTGAGTACTCACTGAACATTCCCTCCTTAGATCTTCACAACTAACCTTAGAGGACAGGTGACCTCTCCTTCCATGTTGACAAATGCAGAAGCCAAACTTTGACCTGTCCAGGGTCACAGTGATCTAGGGGTCAGACAGACCCAGCCCTGACCGACTCCAGGGCCTTGCCCTCAAATACAATCGATGATATCCCCTTATACTACACTGAAAACACACATCTATTTATGTTAAAACTCCATTTTGTTGACTGTCAGAATCTGCCCTGAGTGGTGCTTTGAAGTGGAAACCCATTGGCCTAAGAGAGTACCTGGCTAAGGAGGCCCGTGTCTTTATAAGCATCCTCAGGAGGTGGTGGGTGGCCATCCTGCAGAGGAACTGAATCAGAGTATGTCCTTGTCAGGAAGAAAGGGGGGCAGTCCTAGTGTTAGGCCAGAGAATGAAGGACATGCTGTCCCCTGATAAACAGCTAAGTCCAGAGATTGGGCCGAACTGGGCATTCCCACCATACTCTGGTTCACCCATTCTTGCTACGCTCTGCTTGAATCAAGCCTGTGCGATGAACTCTCAGTGCTGTGCCAATATGTGGTATTAGATGCATTCATTCAAACAGTGAAAATAAAATATTCTGAAATTAGAACTATTCTGTTCCACAGAAGCTATCACTCTGTGTGAACCCATCATATTGTCTTTAAAGCCACACATGTATCCCTGGATAGTAACCACCAAATACAAAGAAGAGTAACAACATACTTTGAACCCTTAACCACTGTGAAAAATGATAGCTCCCTTTTAAAACTATCAAGGTACTGAAATAAAACATTACTATTATAAATGTTAAATGCTATTATAAATGTTAGGTTCTTGGTCAAATTCATGTAGATTTATCTGTAAAGGGGTTAAAAATCAAGTGGCATCATCTACCTACTTCCCTTTACCAGACTCCACAGCATTTTCTATCAAGAAAATTTCAGACTTCCAGTGATCCATCAGTTAAGGGTCCACCTGCCAATGCAGGAAACACTGGTTTAATCCCTGGTCCAGGAAGATCCCACATGCCACGAAGCATCAGAACCCATGCCCCACAACTTGTAACCGTGTACCACAGCTGCCAAGGCCTGTCTACCCTAGAGCTCGTGCTCTGCACCAAGAGAAGCTACCAGTGAGAAGCCCGAGCACCGCAACTCGAGAGCAGTCCCCAGTTGCCACAAATAGAGAAAGGCCATGCGAAGCCGTGAAGACCCAGTATGGCCAAAAATAAACAAATAAAAATGTTAAAAAGAAAGAAAATTGCTTAATACAGGTTTGCCTGCAGTGTGTAAGTTGCAAAATAAACTTGACCATGAAGTGGGTAAAACTTAGTAAGCTTTAGCTCATGAATGAAACATGTTAAAGAATCAGCCCAGTTAGAGTGCTCATCCTTTGAAGACACATAATAGAATCGGTTAGATATTGACTTTACCAGTATCCAGGGATTATTACAAAGGACAAAACTATTTTGCTAGATCAATGGATCTCTACAGACGTTTCCAGCATGCATGCCAACCCACTACTTCTGTTCTTTATTCATTTGTGCTAGGTTCTGTATTAACAGACCTTTTCTTCCTCTTCTTTAGGCTGATGTGGTTTCATTTGAAGAAATAAAGAAGTATATTAATCAAGAAGTTCTGAGGATTTTTGAAGGTGAGATTTGCTGAGTGCCCATTTCTGCATTGTCCCCGCTTCCTCCTCCTCCTCTGCTGTTGACAGTCTCCCCAGCAATGTTTGTCCAAAGATGCTGTGCACCATCCGCCTTAAGAGGTGGCCTGTCCTAGGATGGGGCAGCTCAGATAGGAGCTTCTTACTCACATGGAGCTAAGTTTGCCTTCTTGTAAGTTCTCTCCTTATTCCTGGTCTGTAGCCACCACAGGGACAGGACCTTCTCTTCACACGACAGCCCTCTGAGTGAGCACCCACAGCATCCCTCCTTAATCTTCTCCTCCATGGAGCAAACATGTCCGGTTCCCCCACGCCATCGCCCTGGAGGAGCGGCCCTCATTCTCCAGGAGTATTGTGACCAGGCAGAGGACAGTGTCTATGGATCTAGACCAGGCTCAGTGAACCATGGCCACAGCCCTGTTTACCTGCCTCTCGCTGCTGTTACAGCCAGAAGCTAAAAAGCGCTTTTACCTGTTTGGCAGGTGGAAGGAGGTGTTTGCTTGCATGCTAAGTCACTTCAGTCGTGTCCGACTCTTTGCGACCCTATAGACTGTAGCCTGCCAGGCTCCTCTCTCCATGGGATTTCCCAGGAGTGGGTTGCCATGATCTCCTGCAGCGATCTTTCCAACCCAGGGATCAAACCTGTGTCTCTTTTGTGTCCTGCATTGGCAGGCGGGTTCTTTACCATTAGTGCCACCTGGGAAGCCCGTGGAAGGAGGATACATTTCTAAATGTTTTTTTAAATCGAAATAATATTTCATGACATGCAAAATGATCAGAAATTCAAATCTGCTTCCATGAATAGTGTCATAGGAGTGCAGTCACACTGCTTTCTTTATGTATTTTCTCTGCTCGCTTTCATGCTGGACAGCAGGGTTAAGTATATGACAGGGACTGTGTAGCCTGCCAAGCCTCAAATATTTACTTTGTGACCCTTCTCCAAGAAAGCTTTCTGACCCCTGATTTAGACACTTCAATAATGCAGCCTAAGATAGTGTTCCTTTAAAAAAAAGTATCCATATCACACTGTTGATTCATTTTGACTTTTAAATGAGCTAACAACCCTCCATCCACCTTATAGAAACTTTAAAAAAATTGAATGTTTCTCATTATGCTTTGTGTTCATTTTTTAAATGTGTGTGATTTTTGTCTATTTTTACTCAACTTCAAGTGATTCTCATGCATACATTGTTCCATCCTGGAAATATCTTTTGGAATCTTGTCTCATTGTAGGGCAGGTTGCCTGACTCTCATAACTTTGTGTCATTTCTAAATTTCATAGGCATGTCATAATTTTTGATAGAAATGTTGAGTTAAAAGGATTAGGTCTGAACACCACTGAGTTCCTCCTGCCCATTCGTAAAGCATCTATTTAATCTATTTTAGCAAGCTCTGAATCCAAATAGTTGTCTTAAAATCTAATCTACATTTCTTTATTTACAAGGATATTACATAATTTTGTCGAATGATTTGCAATAATCAAGATCATTTCCCCTCAACTGTGAGCTTAATAAGGTGGGAATTGTCTTTAGAAAATAAATCCTCATCGGTTCATGATTCCTGCTTCTTTTGCACAGCATCCTTTCTTTGCTAAGCTAAACATGCATTGTTGAATTTTCCAGGGAGTGAGATTACAAGATACCCCAAGTTCATCTTAAGGCTTTTACTGCCAGCATGAAGTTACTCTCTCCAGGAAGCCTGATTATTTTAAGCAGAAATTAGTAAGACAGAACAAAATGTCAGCACTTGAGTTAACATCATCTTATTTCACATGAGCACTAGAGAGAGAGCAGAGTAGCCCAGGGACTTAGGTCACTTCAGTGACAAAATAGAAAAAAAAAAAAAAAGCAGTTTTTTCAAAGGTCATGAATTCATGCTGCTGATTACAACTTAGAGGGTTTCCTCAGTGCCAGTCATCCTTGGCCATCTGCTTATACAAAAGCATGGGTTCTAGAAAAAACTGATGGACTATTAGGAGTGAATGATGGGATTGCCAACCATGAGCTTTATTGAAGGTAGTCTAGTTGGTGTTTTGTTTTTTTTTTAATTGAAGGACCCTCAACTTCAGTGTCATGAAGTCTCGTTCTGATCAGATTCCCCAGAGGAAACACTTGCATTACCTGCCTGGCTGCTACCATCTGGGGAGCAAGGTAGGAGGCTCCTGCTGGGGCCTCAGCTCCAAGCATTGCAGCTTCCATCTCTTCTCCTTGTTCTCAGTCTGGAAGCCTGGGTCTCAACACAGTCTGCGGTCTTCCGTGCAGAGATGGTCTGTTTATGCTCTTCAGATAATAAACCCTCAGGCTGGAATTGGGAAGGGGCAGTGAGCCAGCCGCACAAGCAGAGAAAGGGATTTTAAGACCATTTCCTAAACAGGCTTCCAACCAGTCTCCCTCATTTCAGTTCCCCTCCTTCACCCTCACTTCCACATGTAACTCATGCAGTCATTCTGAATATTTTAAAGATTTTATGGTTTGACACAGGCTGTCCCTCAGCTTCCAGTGTGAAGATTTGGTTTTTGTGAGTCTGTGAAGTTATCCACACTCCACCATCTGAGAGCTTCCAGAGTTTAATGTCATCTCCTTTCATAATATTTTTCTCCTATTCTCATGGTTTTATGCCTTTAAAAATAATTTACTATTGTTTTTGTAGGGATATAAGAAAGAGTTAAAGCAGACACATGTGTTCAATCTACCGTCTTTACTCATGATAACATTTCAAACAACAAAGGGAACAAAGGATTAGATCGAGCCAGAGTTAGATGTAGCAGTAGCAACCCTTGAGTCATGATGAGCCCCTGAGCGAATACGAAGCCACCAAATGACGCTGCTGAATTAACAGTTAATATGAAACTGGAACATCATTCTTAGGATATGAAAGGAAATTGCTCTTCTGATATTTTTGTTCATTAGGAGATAACTGTATATAATTTTGGTTTCCACATTTAAGAGATATATGGAAAGCCCCAGAATAGTAGAACCAAAAAGTGATTTACAGAACAGATTGCCAAGCCTATGAGTAAAAGTTACTTAACCTGAAGGCCAAGACATAACAATATTATCAAATTGATGACTGATTTCCCAAGGGAAATCACACAGTAACTAGTCTCTGTTTCCATAATGGAGTAACAAAAGAAAATAAGTTGAAGCTCTATCAAGAAAATGGGCAATTAAACATTTTTTTTAATTTTATTTTATTTTTAAACTTTACATAACTGTATTAGTTTTGCCAAATATCAAAATGAATCCGCCACAGGTATACATGTGGGCTTTAGGAGAAAAGGGTGAATCTCTCTTTGAAAATGTTTACAAATTCTATCTGTGAAATAGAAGGTAGATCATGGGTTAGATGATGTCTGAATGTCCCTTCCATCTCTGTCTGATGTACTTTATCACCACATTAATATTCATGTCTGCTTGATTTTAACGAGTCCTTTCTCCAAGGAAGGCCCGCCCCGGTCTCATCTGTTAGAATGACTGCCGTGAGTGCTGTGGGTTTGCCTTGGCAGATGGGCTCTGTGTGTCTGCTTTATGCAAGCTCCTATCCAGACTCTTTAGTTTCCTGCCTTATTAGAAATTGTAGCCAAAAACAGTTTATTGACCAAAGATCCGTGAAAACAGAGGAAAAACAATTAGAATACAGGTCTTTATAATTTATTTACTGGCTCAGAAATGTATTATTTAAAATTATAGAGCATTAGAGTGTGGTTCAGAGGAAGTAATTACTCTTCTGCTAAATGACTGTTCCTGAGTGTATCTTAAAGCTAGATAATTTACAGCTAGAAGGAATTATTTAAAAAAATATTGTTGCCCTGTAAATAAATTCTTCAGTACCATTTTTCTAGATTCCGTATATATGTGTTAGAATACAACAGTGGAGAAGCAGACATAGAGAATATACTTATGGACATGGGGAGAGGGGAGGAGAGGGTGAGATGTATGGAAAGAGTCAACATGGAAACTTACACTACCATATGTAAAATAGATAGCTAACGGGAATTTGCTGTATGGCTCAGGAAACTCAAACAGGGGTTCAGTATCAACCTAGTAGGGTGGGATGGGAGGGAGAGGGGAGGGAGGTTCAAAAGGGAGGGGATATATGTATACCTATGGCTGATTCATGTTGAGGTTTGACAGAAAACAGCAAAAATTCTGTAAAGCAATTATCCTTCAATTAAAAAAATAATAAATTTAAAAAATACATCAGGATAGGGTGGGGATGGAGTTGGGAGGGGCGTTCGGGATGGGAGGGGTGGGGACATATATACACCCATGGCTGATTCATGTCGACGTATGGCAAAAGCCACCACAATATTGTAAAGTAATTAGCCTCCAATTAGAATCAATTAATTTTAAAAAATTTTTAAAAACTGTTTTGCTGAAAATATTTAAAAGCACCAAAAACAAAGTACTTGTAAATTCAATTCATTCGTTAAAGAGGAAAAAGTAGTGATAAAAATATTTTGTTTAGACATTGAAGGCATTCAAAGAGGTATGTCTCAAATTAAGAAAAATTGTACTGAAGTATATATCTATCTTTTAAGTGCAAAACAATAATAAGCAAAGTTTCAAGCTGTAAACATTGAATTTCATATTTTTATAAAGTACTCAGTTTACAATTAATGTAAATATATTCAATCTGTATTCAATGGGATGATTTGCAAAACTATATATATATATTAATTGCAAATTTGTTTTATATACTGTTGCTCAAACAGATGTATTCACATCAACCAAACATGCCCCAGATAGAAAGGTAATGAAAAGTGTTACTGGAAAGTCAGTGACTTAGTGTCACTTTTGGAGACGAGCTATCAGCCCTCATCGGTCCCCATCATCACAGTCAGTAACTCTTCCCTGGAGATTCTGGTCCTGTGGACACTGTTCTGTTTCCATTCTGGCTTCTTCTTGATTTCAGAATGTTGAGTGTAGGGTAATTACTCTTTTGATAAGTATAGCTAATACTCCACGTTTGTTGGGGCTTTTTCTTTAATAATTCTATTTGAAAATAATTTTGCTTTATTTCCTAAACCGTGTATGGACCTACATTTTTCAAACAAAAGTTTTTATTGAAAGCCCATTGAAAAATAGGTTACTCTCAAGAGTAGCTTGCTCTTTATCAAAAATTTATAAAACAGACATATCTGTTTAAGTGAAAAGTATCTTTCAAGTTCAAATGAATCAACACTAAGTGAAAAGTCTGGAGAAAAGTCTGGAAAAGTCTAGAGAAAAGTCTGGAGGTACCTCTTTACAGGTCTCTATCATTTGGCCCTAGTTTTTCCCAGCTGGCAGCTATGGATTCTAATGTGTTACAGTCATTTTGTCCTTACTTGCAAAATTAACACGAATGTAATCAGTAAAACACTTTTCTAGAGTTTTTCACATGAAAGATTCATTTCTTAATACTTATTAGCTGTATCTTCAAAAAACTGTGGTTAGTTTCACAAATGAAATCATTTGAATTTGGTTTTTAAAGAAAATACGTGAAAAGAATATTGTTTCTTTTTGCCATAGCAAGGACATGCCCTCCTCCAGTCTTGTGTTTTAAATCTAGTTGTGTACATATTAGATTTGTTAAATATGAGCTTTGTAAGTGTGTTATCACTCAGTCACGTCTGACTCTGAGACACTATGGACTATAGCCTGGCAGGCTCCTCTGTCCATGGATTTCTGCTCGTAAGAATACTGGAGTGGGTAGCTGTTCCCTTCTCCAGGGGATCTTCCCAATGACAGAGTGGTAAAATATTCAATATGCTTCTGAGGTGAAATTTAAACAATGGTCTATGTGATATTAATAACCAAGAATTCTCTAATAATAAGTATAACTGTGACTTGATTATTAGAAAAATAATTCTGAGAATAATTATATGACAGATTTCTAGTCATAAAATAAAGCTTATCAGCAGATAATCATTATAGTGCATGGGACTTATAAAAACATGGATAATAGTTGTTACTGAAATGATCATCTCTCTCAAGCTGTCTCCATGATCCCACAACAAGAGCACTGAATACAGAAAATGTTAGGCCCTGTTTATGGAGAATGTTTAATTTAGTTAATAATATGACTTGTTTAGGAATTTTAGAGTGAAAATTCTTATTTATATTTTCAAATTTACCTTTTATGAAGTTCCTCATTTTTCAAATTGTTTAAATGTTAAGAGTTATTAACATCCCAATAGTCTACATTGTATAACCACTTTTTTGTTGACATTTAGCTTTTTATTTTATATTGGAGTATATAGTTGATCAGGAGAAGGCAATGGCACCCCACTCCAGTACTCTTGCCTGGAAAATCCTTTGGACAAAGGAGCCTGGTGGGCTGCAATCCATGGGTCGCTAAGAGTCAGACACGACTTCACTTTCACTTTTCACTTTCATGCATTGGAGAAGGACATGGCAACCCACTCCAGTGTTCTTGCCTGGAGAATCCCAGGGACGGGGGAGCCTGGTGGGCTGCCGTCTATGGGGTCGCACAGAGTCGGGCACAACTGAAGCGACTTAGCAGCAGCAGCAGCAGCAGTGTTTTGATGTGTGACTCCACCTGTGAGGATACTCTCGTGACCCGCCAGCCAAGCCCTCTGGAGGCAGCACTCGGGCACAGTCCTCACTGCCCTCCCTTGCCTCTCTGTTTAGGCCCCGATGGCAGGCAGCCTGGTGGATGAACGTAGGCAGCTGACAGTGCTATGTCCTTGAGAAGATTTAGGATGTATTCAGTGCATAGAGGTCACATCACTCAACACTGGCAAAAGACGTTTAAATGTTCTGAATAACTTGTCAGCTTCCTGCAATTTGTGTGTTCTCCTTTTCAGCATCTTCTTGAGGCTCACAGAAATGTACAGAGGCTTTTTGCTGTTTTCACTGTCTGCAGTTGACATTCCCTGGGCACGTGCTTCTCAGCACCAATGCTGTATTTGTTCCTTTGGCCAAATGAGATATCCTTCCTATTGAGACTTAGGCTGGATAATGGAACTAACTGGAAATCAAATCAGGAAAAAAAAAAAGAAGAAGAAGAATGAGGGTGTATCATAAGACATTTTATTTTAAAAGTATGCATTAGTTTTTGACAAAGTAAAATATTAGCCTAGCTTAGAAATTAAACCGGAGAAGGAGATGGCACCCCACTCCAGTACTCTTGCCTGGAAAATCCCATGGACGGAGGAGCCTGGTAGGCTGCAGTCCATGGGGTCACTAAGAGTCAGACATGACTGAGCGACTTCACTTTCACTTTTCACTTTCATGCATTGGAGAAGGAAATGGCGACCCACTCCAGTGTTCTTGCCTGGAGAATCCCAGGGACGGGGGAGCCTGGTGGGCTGCCGTCTATGGGGTCATGCAGAGTTAGACACGACTGAAGCAACTTAGCAGCAGCAGCAGCAGAAATTAAACAGTGCTATGAAATCACTACGATGGACATCCTTTCAATAAATAAACCTCTTTATCAGTAATGCGGCTGTCTGACCTGTGCACACTGCTGTATTTGTTCATTTGTGGCTGTGCTGGGTCTTGGTTGCTGCCCGTGGGCTCTCCCTAGTTGCAGAGAGCAGGGGCTACTCTTCCTGCAGTGCTCGGGCTTCTCATTGCCGTGGCTCCTCTTGTTGCCAAGCCCAGGCTCTAGGTTCATGGGTTTCAGTAGTTGCGACACAGGGGCTCGTTAGCTGCGGCTTGAGAGGCCTACAGCCCAGGTTCAGTAGTTGTGGCGCACAGGCTTAGTTGCTCCACAGCTTGTGAAATCTTCTCAGACCAGGGATTGAACCCCTGTCCCCTACATTGGCAGGTGGGCTCTTATCCACTGTGCCACCAGGGAAGTCCAATAATGCAGTTTTGTCCAATGCTATAAAGTGTCACCTACCACATGAGTTATCTATTGCTGCATAAGAAAGTTTCTCAAAACGTCAGTGGCTTAAAACAACAGTGGTTATCATCACGTATTTTTTCTGGGTCCGGGACTTCCAGAGTTGCTTAGTTGTGTGGTTCTGACTCAGTCTGTCATGAATTATGTTCAGAGTGCCAGCTGACGTCCCCTGAGGGCTTGGCTGGGGCAGGGAGAGCCACGTCCAGCCTCACTCATGTAGCTGTTGGCAGATGGCTTCAGTTCAGCCCTATGTAGGTCTGTTCGTGTCCTCAGGATATGGCAGCTGGCTTCCCTCAGAATGCGAAGCTAAGAGAGAACACAGCCAGGAAGTCACAAGCCTTTATGAATTAGTCTCGCAACTTGCGTTTTTCCTATTCATTAAAAGTAAAAGGAAGCCCAGCCCACACTCCATAATAGAAGGATTAGGCTCCATCTAATTCCACTTGGAAGGGAGTGTCAAAGACCTTATCAGGATATTTTAAATCACCACAGGCACATTCACAGCATTGCTGGAAAGAGGCTTAAATTTATTATAACAATCATTTTTTTAATACAAACCTGAGTTCTCTCCACAAGTCATCACAGAGGTTAATCAGACTCTAGGATGTTGCCCACTAGGTTAGCGACATCTGTGAATCGCTGAAGGTCTTCAGAGCCTTTCATTGTCACAACTTATCTGTCTTCATGTTGAAGCAACCTTGTACAATTGATTGACTTGAACAATCAAAAAATCTCTTAGCAATCAGACCAGTTGGTAAACTAGATGTACGTGAATTGAAAACCAAGTCAATTTTTGTTGAATTTCATGAGAAACAAATTTGAAAACTTTTGACATAAAAAGTGTTTCTCTAACATGATGTTTTATTTTTCCTTTCATCAATGAAGAGAGGATGGCAGTGTTCCTATCCCAGCTCAAGCTCCCAGCAGCAATGCTGGCTGCTCAAGCTCATGGGAGGCCTGGGCCTCCAGGCAAGGATGGGTTACCTGGACCTCCAGGAGACCCTGGACCCCAAGGTAAGTCTTCAAGGACAATATTTGTTTACCGACTATTTCACTCTCAGTATTTATAACATGCTAATCACAGTTAAGTCATAAGTTATGTATATTAATATACAATTTTTGCTGTTTATTCACCAAGTCATATCCAACTCCTTTGCAGCCCCATTTCCTTCTCCAGAATACATATTAAAAACAAGTATTCATACATATAAAATATGTATATAGATTATATATAATATATTTGGTATATATTATATAAATTTGTATGTACTATACATTTAGTATAGGATATCTTGTTAATATTTGACATGCCAGAAATAGATTTTTAACTATTATTCATTCAAATTTAAAGTTGATCATCTGCTAATCTAAATGTATTTAATAATTTTCCTATGATAATAACAGCAATAATATGTGCTTATTTATCATTATTAACTCAGATGTCTACTCAAAATTTGCACAGTAACTAAGTTTCAGTTCAGTTCAATTCAGTTGCTCAGTCATGTCTGACTCTGAAACCCCATGGACTGCAGCACACCAGGCTTCCTTGTCCATCACCAACTCCCAGAGCTTACTCAAACTCATGTCCATTGAGTCAGTGATGCCATCCAACTATCTCATCCTCCGTTGTCCCCTTCTCCTCCTGCCGCCAATCTTTCCCAGAATCAGAGTCTTTTCAAATGAGTCATTTCTTCGCATCAGGTGGCCAAAGAATTGGAGTTTCAGCTTCAGCATAAGTCCTTCCAATGAACACCAGGACTGATCTCCTTTAGGATGGACTGGTTGCATTGCCTTGCTGTTCAAGGGACTCTCAAGAGTCTTCTCCAACACCACATTTCAAAAGCATCAATTCTTCTGTGCTCAGCTTTCTTTATATTCCAACTTTCACATCCATACATTACTACTAGAAAAACCATAGCCTTGACTAGATGGACCTTTGTTGACAAAGCAATGTCTCTGGTGTCTAGGTTGGTCATAACTTTCCTTCCAAGGATTAACCAACTTTTAATTTCATGGCTGCGGTCACCATCTTCAGTGATTTTGGAGCCCCAAAAAATAAAGTCAGCCACTGTTTCCATTGTTTCCCCATCTATTTGCCATGAAGTGATGGAACCAGATGCTATGATCTTAGTTTTCTCAATGTTGAGCTTTAAGCCAACTTTTTCACTCTCCTCTTTCACTTTCATCAAGAGGCTCTTTAGTTCTTCTTCACTTTCTGCCATAAGGGTGGTGTCCTCTGTATATCTGAGGTTATTGATATTTCTCCCAGAAATCTTGATTCCAGCTTGTGCTTCATCCAGTCTGGCTTTTCATATGATGTACTCTGCATATAAGTTAAATAAGCAGAGTGACAATATACAGCCTTGACGTACTCCTTTCCCAATTTGGAATGAGTCTGTTGTTCCATGTCTGGTTCTAACTGTTCCTTCTTGGCCTGCATAGATATTTCTCAGGAGGCAGGTAAGGTGGTCTGGTATTCCCATCTCTTTCAGAATTTTCCATAGTTTGTTGTTATCCACACAGTCAAAGGCTTTGGCCTAGTCAATAAAACAGTAGATGTTTTTCTGGAACTCTCTTGTGAAGTAGATGTTCTTCTGGAACTCTCTTGCTTTTTTCATGATCCAACAGATGTTGGCAATTTGATCTCTGGTTCCTCTGCCTTTTCTAAATTCAGCTTGAGCATCTGGAATTTCACAGTTCATGAACTGTTGAAGCCTGGCTTAGAGAATTTTGGGCATTACTTTGCTAGATGAGTGCAATTGTGTGGTAGTTTGAGCATTCTTTGGCATTGCCCAAAACTGACCTTTTCCAGTCCTGTGGCCACTGCTGAGTTTTCCAAATTTCCTGGCATATTGAGTGCAGCACTTTCACAGCATCGTCTTTCAGGATTTGAAATAGCTCAACTGGAATTCCATCACCTCCACTAGCTTTGTTTGTAGTGGTGCTTCCTAAGGCCCACTTGACTTTGCATTGCAGGATGTCTGATTCTAGGTGAGTGATCACACCATCGTGGTTATCTGAGTCATGAAGATCTTTTTTATATAGTTCCTCTGTGTATTCTTGCCACCTTTTCTTAATATCTTCTGCTTCTGGTAGGTCCATACCATTTCTGTCCTTTATTTTGCTCATCTTTGCATGAAATATTCCCTTGGTATCTCTGATTTTCTTGAAGAGATCTCTAGTCTTTCCCATTCTATTTTTTTCCTTTATTTCTTTGCATTGATCACTGAGGAAGGCTTTCTTATCTCTCCTTGTTATTCTTTGAAACTCTGCATTCAAATGGGTATATCATTCCTTTTCTCCTTGACTTTCACTTATCTTCTTTTCACAACTATTTGTAAGGCCTCCTCAGACAACCATTTTGCCTTTTTGCATTTCTTATTTTTGGGGATGGTCTTGATCACTGCCTACTGTACAATGTCATGAATCTCTGTCCATAGTGCTTCAGGCACTCTGTCTATCAGATCTAGTCCCTTGAATCTATTTGTCATTTCCACTGTATAATCGTAAGGGATTTGATTTAGGTCATACCTGTGTGGTCTAGTGGTTTTCCCTACTTTCTTCAATTTAAGTCTGAATTTCACAATAAGGAGTTCATGATCTGAGTTAGTCAGCTCCTGGTCTTGTTTATGCTGACTGTATAGAGCTTCTCCATCTTTGGCTGCAAAGAATATAATCAATCTGATTTCAGTACTGACCGTCTGGTGATGTCCATGTGTAGAGTCTTCTCTTGTGCTGTTGGAAGAAGGTGTTTCCTATGACCAGTGCGTTCTCTTGGCAAAACTCTTTTAACCTTTGACCTGCTTCGTTTTGTACTCCAAGGCCAAATTTGCCTGTTCCTCGAGGTATTTCTTGACTGCCTACTTTTGCATTCCAGAAATGCAGTCCAAAAAAAACTTTGCACTATAGGATTTGTTTTTAAGAAATATTTGCCTGTAGTCATGCTGTATTGATAATCCTGTCAAAAGACACCAGGAAACCTTATTATAGTAAAGAGAAGGGTTACTGGTCAATTCTTGGTGCCTCACCACAGCTGACAGGAACTGAAGGGTTTTTCTCTGGTAGATAAATAGATATGAAGTACTCAGAATATGCAGTTATGAGTGTAACTTCAAAGTTTTGCTCTGCTCAATTTAAAAGTTTTCTCAAAAAGGAAAAAAAATATGCATATAAAACTGTTACACTCTGCATGATGGATGATTATAAAAACTACTGTTACCCTAGAGACCATGAAAGCTCAGAGACTCTCAGCTGATTAGTCCTCTTCTTGACGCAGTGTGACTGAGTCTGAGGAAAAGCTGAAGTGAGAAACCCACACAGAAGAAACAGAAGGTGGGCCCGAGCAAGACACCAGGTGTTCTGCCCACACGCAAATTCTGTCTGATGATGGCTCTTCAGAAATTTCTAAAAGGGACATTTTTTTTTCAGTGTTTTTCAGGAAAAAAAAAAAAACATTTTCATTTGAAATGACATAGTTTGGTTTGAGACATGCACTATAGAATGAGACTTTTATTGTCTCATTATCTTTCAGTTCAGTTCAGTTCAGTCGCTCAGTCGTGTCCGACTCTTTGCGACCCCATGAATCACAGCACGCCAGGCCTCCCTGTCCATCACCAACTCCCGGAGTTCACCCAGACTCACGTCCATCGAGTCGGTGATGCCATCCAGCCATCTTATCCTCTGTCATCCCCTTCTCCTCCTGCTCCCAGTCCCTCCCAGCATCAGAGTCTTTTCCAATGAGTCAACTCTTCACATGAGGTGGCCAAAGTACTGGAGTTTCAGCTTTAGCATCATTCCTTCCAAAGAAATCCCAGGGCTGATCTCCTTCAGAATGGACTGGTTGGATCTCCTTGCAGTCCAAGGGACTCTCAAGAGTCTTCTCCAACACCACAGTTCAAAAGCATCAATTCTTTGGCACTCAGCTCTCTTCACAGTCCAACTCTCACATGCATACATGACCACAGGAAAAACCATAGCCTTGACTAGACAGACCTTTGTTGGCAAAGTAATGTCTCTGCTTTTGAATATGCTATCTTTAGGGAAGGACAGAAATTTAAAGGGGTTTCATAGAATTTTCTTGGCTTACCAGAGAAGCTGGAGCATGTGGAGAGCAATGAGAAATGGACATGAGACTTCAAGCATGCCCCGCAGATATTATGGGGTGGTTCCAGGCCATTACCAGGAAGTAGACATCGCGGTGAATCAAGCCATGTGAAATTTCTGGTTTCTCAGTGCATATGAAAGTTGTGCTTGCACTATTCTGTAGTATGTTGGGGATACAATAGTATTATATCTAAAAAAAACAACATCTGTACTTTAATTAGCAGTTACGTCATTACTGAAATCTGCTAACCATCCTCTGAGCCTTTAGCTCTTCATAATCTTCCTACTGGTGGAGACTCTTGTGCCCATGTTGGTGGCTGCTGAGTGATCAGGGTCCTACCTCCTGTAGGACCCACTGTAGGTTGTTGAAGGTTGGGGTGGCTGTGGCAATTTCTTAAAATAAGCCAATGATGAACTTTGCTGCATCAACTGACGCTTCTTTTTGCAAACAATTTTTCTGTAACAGCAGTGCTGTTTGATAGCATTTTATCCACACTTGAAGTTAGAGTCATTCCTCTCAAAATTCTGCTGCTATTTTATCAACTAAGTATATGCACTATTCTAAATCCTTTGTTGTCATTTCAGCAAGCTTCACTGCATCTTTCAGATCAGTTCAGTTCATTTCAGTCGCTCAGTCGTGTCTGACTCTTTGCGACCCCATGAATCGCAGCACGCCAGGCCTCCCGGTCCATCACCAACTCCCAGAGTTCACTCTAACTCAGGTTCATCAAGTCGGTGATGCCATCCAGCCATCTCATCTTCTGTCATCCTCTTCTCCTCCTGCCCCCAGTCCCTCCCAGCCTCAGAGTCTTTTCCAATGAGTCAACTCTTCTCATGAGGTGGCCAAAGTACTGGAGTTTCAGCTTTAGCATCATTCCTTCCAAAGAAATCCCAGGGCTGATCTCCTTCAAAATGGACTAGTTGGATTTCCTTGTAGTCCAAGGGACTCAAGAGTCTTCTCCAACACCACAATTCAAAAGCATCAATTCTTCGGTGCTCAGCTTTCTTCACAGTCCAACTCTCACATCCATACATGACTACTAGGAAAAGCATAGCCTTGACTAGACAGATCTTTTTTGACAAAGTAATGTCTCTGCTTTTCAATATGCTATCTAGGTTGGTCATAACCCTCCTTCCAAGGAGTAAGCGTCTTTTAATTTCATGGCTGCAATCACCATCTGCAGTGATTTTGGAGCCCCAAAAAATAAAGTCTGACACTGTTTCCACTGTTTCCCCATCTGTTTCCCATGAAATGATGGGACCAGATGCCATGATCTTCGTTTTCTGAACGTTGAGCTTTAAGCCAACTTTTTCACTCTCCTCTTTCACTTTCATCAAGAGGCTCTTTAGTTCCTCTTCACTCTCTGCCATAAAGGTGGTGTCATCTGCATATCTGGGGTTATTGATATTTCTCCCGGCAATCTTGATTCCAGCTTGTGCTTCTTCCAGCCCAGCGTTTCTCATGACGTACTCTGCACAGAAGTTAAATAAGCAGGGTGACAATTTACAGTCTTGATGTACTCCTTTTCCTATTTGGAAGCAGTCTCTTGTTCCATGTCCAGTTCTGTTGCTTCCTGACCTGCATATAGGTTTATCAAGAGGCAGGTCAGGTGGTCTGGTATTCCCATCTCTTTCAGAATTTTCCACAGTTTCTTGTGATCCACACAGTCAAAGGCTTTGGCATAGTCAATAAAGCAGAAATACATGTTTTTCTGGAACTCTCTTGCTTTTTCCATGATCCAGTGGATGTTGGCAATTTGATCTCTGGCTCCTCTGCCTTTTCTAAAACCAGCTTGAACATCTAAATCCTGTCTCAAGAAACCACTTTCTTTGCTCATCCATAAGAAGCAACCCTTCTTCCATTCAAGTTTCATCATGAAATTGCAGCAATTCAATCCCATCTTCAGGCTCCACTTCTAATTCTAGTTCTCTTACTGTTTCCACTACACCTATAGTTACTTCCTCCACTGAAGGCTTGACCACCTCCACATCATCCATGAGGGTTGAAATCAACTTCTTCCAAATTCCTGTTAATATTTATATTTTGACCTCTTTCTGTGAATCATGAATGTTCTTCTTTACATCTAGGATCGTCAATCTTTTCTGGAAGTTGTTCTATTTTCCCCCAGATCCATCAGATAAATCACTGTCTATGGCAGCTATTGCCTTACAGAATATATTTTCTAAAGAATGAGACTTGAAAGTCAAAATGACTCCTTGTTCCATGGGCTGCATGAAAATAACAGGAATCTTGTTGTATTTTCTGACAGGTCTCCTGGGTGACCAGGTACATTGTCAATGAGCAGTAATATTTTGGAATGAATCTTTTTTCTGAGCAATAGGTCTCAGCAGTGGGCTTACAATGTGCAGTAAACCATGTTGTAAACAGATGTGCTGTCATTGAGACTTTGTTGTCCCATTTATAGAGCCATAACAAATATAATAATCATGAAAAATTTGAAATACAACACCAATACTTTTTGACACAGAGTTGCTACAGACCTTCAATTTGTAAAAGATTCAGTATCTGCAAAGTGCAGTAAAACCAAATATGACTATTTTAGAAGTTCACAATCCAGTTTGAATGGGGAAGGTACTGCTTCTACCAAGATTCTGATGAAGAAACTTGTAGACCCTCTTTTAGCACCCTGATCCTCCTACAGAAAGAATAGAGGCCAGTGTGATTCTGAGTTGGGTCACCTCACTTGCATTTTTCCTAAATTCCTAAAAGAGGTAATTGTCGACACCTTTTTAAATTCAACGGCATTTCCAGAGAGTTTAGATTTTGACCTCCTGTGGGTTTCTGATCCTTGCCTTCCCATTGTGCACTGAGCGGAGCACTCCCTGGTGTGCTTCATTCCCACCTGGGTCCTCACTGTAGGACCTAATTTGTTCCTGCTGCCAGGAGTGAATAAGAAGTTACCACATTAGGATCAAAGAAGTCCTGGGAAGCATGATCCAGCTGACGTTCCATATACCTCAGGTCTCCTGAGGTCTTCTCTTATTTAAGAGAGGCAAATTTTTCCAGATCTTTCCTCTTGGAAGAGTTTTATAAGAAAGCACTTACTTATTTTTGTTTTTTGGTTTTAATTTTTTAATTTTATTAAAGAGTAGTTGACATACAATATTATATTTGTTTCAGGTGTACAGTATACTGATTCAATCTTTATATACATTATATATTAATCACCACAAGTCTAGTAACCACCTGTCACCATAAAAATTTATCACAATGTTATTGACCATATTTCCTATGCTATATATTATATTCCCATGAGTTATTTATTATATTCCTGGAAATTTGACTCTCTTAATCCCTTTCATCTATTTCCCCCAAACTCCCACTCACCTATCCTCTGGCAAACACCAATTTGACCCCTGTATCTGTGAGTCTGTTTCTGCATAGTTTTGTTTATTCATCTGTACTACATTGATTCTCCAAGCTAGAATCAAAATTCTCCAAGCTAGGCTTCAACAGTATGTGAACCGTGAAATTCCAGATGTTCAAGCTGGATTTAGAAAAGGCAGAGGGACCAGAGATCAAATTGCCAACATCCATTGGATCATAGAAAAAGCAGGAGAGTTCCAGAGAAACATCTACTTCTGCTTTATTGACTACACTAAAGCCTTTGACTATGTGGATCACAACAAACTGGAAAATTCTGAAAGAGATTGGAAGACCAGACCACCTGACCTGCCTCCTGAGAAATCTGTATGCAGGTCAAGAAGCAACAGTTAGAACTGGACATGAAACAATGGATTGGTTCCAAATTGGGAAAGGAATACATTAAGGCTATATATTGACACCCTGCTTATTTAACTTATATACAGAGTACATCATGTGAAATGCCAGGCTGGATGAAGCACAAGCTGGAATCAAGATTGCCGGGAGAAATATCAATAACCTCAGATATGCAGAGGACACCACCCTTATGGCAGAAAGTGAAGAAGAACTAAAGAGCCTCTTGATGAAAGTGAAAGAGGAGAGTAAAAAGTTGGCTTAAAACTTAACATTCAGAAAACTAAGATCATAGCATCTGGTCCCATCACTTCATGGCAAATAGATGGGGAAGCAATAGAAACAGTGAGAGACTTTATTTTGGGGGGCTCCAGAATCTCTGCAGATGGTGACTGCAGTCATAAAATTAAAACATGCTTGCTCCTTGAATGAAAAGCTGTGACCAGCCTAGACAGCATATTACAAAGCAGAGACATTACTTTGCCTACAAAGGTCCTTCTAGTCAAAGCTATGGTTTTTCCAGTGATCATGTATGGATGTGAGTTGGACCATAAAGAAAACTGAGTGCCGAAGAATTAATGCTTTTGAACTGTGGTGTTGGAGAAAACTCTTGAGAGTCCCTTGGACTGCAAGGAGATTCAACCAGTCCATCCTAAAGGAAATCAGTCCTGAATATTCATTGAAAGGACTGATGCTGAAGCTGAAGCTCCAATACTTTGGCCACCTGATACAAAGAGCTGACTCATTGGAAAAGACCCTGATGCTGGGAAAGATTGAAGGCAGGAAGAAAAAGGGATGACAGAGGGTGAGATTGTTGGATAGCATCACTGACTCAATGAACATCAGTTTGAGCAAGCTCCAGGAGTTGGTGATGGACAGGGAAGCCTGGCGTGCTGCAGTCCATGGGGTCGCAAAGAGTCAGACACGACTGAGCGACTAAACAGAACAGAACAGATGACATTGATTGATTTGTGGATATTGAACTATCCTTGTATCCCTGGAATAAATCCCACTCAATCATGATGTATGAGCCTTTTAATATTTTGTTACATTCAGTTCACTAATATTTTGTTGCAGTTTTCACATCTATGTTTTTTGGGGGATATTGGTCTGTAATTTTCTTTCCTTGTGGCTTCCTTGTCTCATTCTGGTACCAGAGTAATGCCTCATAGAATGAGTTTAGAAGTGTTTCTTCCTCTTCAGTTTTTTGGAATAGTTTGAGAAGGAAAATTGTTAACTCTTCATAAAATGTTTTGTAGAATTCACCTGTGTCGTCCTGAACTTTGTGGCAGTTTTTTTTTTTAATTACTGATTCAATTTCATTAATAGTGATTGGCCTATTCAAGTAACATTTCTTCTTGATTCAGTCTTGAAAGAGTGTGTTTCTAGGAATTTATCCATTTCTTCTATCAACTGATATTTTTATGGGTGTTTCCTTGTACTTAAGTAGTTTTTTTCTTCCTTACTACTTTTGAGATTCTTTAACTCTAGACCTTTAATCTTAGTATGTCTTGGTACAGATCGCTTTGGGTTCATCTTATTTAGGACTCTGAGTGGTTACTAGGGGTTTCCCACTTGGCACTGGTGGTAAAGAACCTGCCTGCCAATGCATGAGACGTAAGAGACGTGGGTTCAGTCCCTGGGTCGGGAAGATCCCCTGGAGGAGGGCACAGCAACTGACTCCAGTATTCTTGCCTGGAGAATCCCATGGACAGAGGAGCCTCGTGGGCTACAGTGCATGGGGTCACAAAGAGCCAAGCACAACTGAAGTGATGTAGCTCACATGCACATGCTTCCTAGACTTTGAGGACTGTCACCTTCACCAGCTTAGAGAAAGTTTCAGCTTTTACTTCTTTAAGTAGGCTTTCTGGCCCTTTCTCTCTCTTCTCCTTCTGGGGCCCTTATATTGTAAATGTTAGTAAACTTTGTGTTGTCCTCAGTTTTTGACTCTTTTTTTTTTTCCTGCTCTGACTGGGTGATTTTCACTACCCTGTCTTCTGAATCACTGATTCACTCTTCTGCATCCTCTAATCTGCTATGGATTCCCTCTACAGTATTTTTCATTTCGGTTATTGTATTCTTTAGTTGCAACTGGTTCTTCTTTATACTTTCTGTCTCTTCATTGAAGTTCTCCTTGGGTTCATCCATTCTTCTCCCGAGTTTGGTGAGCATCTTTATGACTATTGCGTTGACCTTTTTATCTGGTTAATTGCTTATCTCCATTTTTCTCAAGAAAAACTTCTTTTTCTGAAGTGTATCTTGTTCTTTCATGAGGAAGGTATTCCTTCATCTCCTCAGCTGGCCTAACTTCCTGTGTTCATTTCTCTGTAGTAGGTTTATCAGCTACATCTCCTGGTCTGAAAGAGTGGCCTTATGTGGAAGGTGTCCTGTGGGGTCCAAGAGCGCAATGCCCCCTGGTCACCAGAGCAGGGTGCTCCCAGGATATCCCCTGTGGGACTTATGCGTCCTCCTGCTATAGTTGGGTCATGATTCCTGTTGGGGGCACTGATGGGCAGGATTTGCCCCTAGCTGGCTGGCTGCAAGACCCAGCCATGACTGTGCCAGACACAGTCTGTCAGTGACATACAGGGCCAGACTCTAAGAGCGGGAATTGCTTTGGGGGGCACCCATGCCATCCAGGGCTGCCCACTGGGTGCAACAGGAGCTGCTTTGGAGTGACTGGCCGGGGCACACATGTTGGGCAGGGCAATTCCTCAAGGAACGCTGGGGGGAGGCACACAGTGTTATAGCATCCTGCTCCTCTGTCACAGGCTCTAAACTCAGTCAGTGAACCACTTTGTCATATGACCCAGATACTCTTATTTCTCTACTATTTCAAGATCAAGGTTTATTATAGGAAGGCAAAATTGGTTTAACATTTGAAAATCAATTAATGTAATTTACCTCATAACCAGATAAAGGAAAGAAATTATGTATGATCATATTAATAGATTCAGAAAAAAACTTAATTGATTATATTCAACACTATTCATAATTTTAAAAAAGAAAAAGCAAAGTCTTGGCAATTTCAGATTAGAAAGTATTTTTTTCTCTTTTTTAGTTTTTAAATTATGAAAATATGATAAAACACAGGAGACTTGGAAAATGTAGAACAAAGTTACATATAGTTCCACTATATATTACAATTATTTTTTAAATAGATAAAGATTTTTAGTTGGAGTTTCAATATCAAACTCTCAAAAATTAATGGAATGAATATACAGAAAAGTAGAAGGATGCAGTGCCCCTGAAAAGCAGATCCAGGTGCTTTTCAAGCTGCTGCTTGTGTGCTGGGACTCAGAGCAAGTGGGCTTGTGCAGGGGCCCTTAAGGATGGAGGCTTGGTTTCCCACAGCCCTCGGGCCCTCCTGGAGATAGGCCCTGCTGGCTTTCACAGACAGGTGTTACGGGAACTTGTCTTCCCAGGGCAGGTCTCCAAGGCTGGTGAGCCCCACAAGGGACGTGGACCCCTCACTCCTCAGGGTAACCTTCTCGTCTGTGGCATCCCTCCCCTTGTGGTCAGCATGCCAGGGGAGTGGCCTCTGACTGGACCATTTCTCTGCACCTCCTGCCCGTCTTGATTTGGCCTTGCCTTTGTATCCTCAGTTGTGGAACATCTGTTCTCCTATCTTCAGGCCATCCATCCTCAGAGACAGTGTTTCATATGCAGTTGTAGATTTGGTGTGTCTATGGGAGGAGGTGAGCTCAGGGCTTTCCAGTTCACCATCTTGATCAGGAATCCTGAAAGAACTTTACTTAAACTTTTCTCAAACACATGCTGAGTTCCCACCTTCTGTGAAAATCCTCAAGAATGGATGCCCCACTTCAAAGCCTTATCCATTTTAGAAAGAGCCTTGCACACTAAGCGGATGTGGAGTTAGCAGGAGAAAACAGATCCTGCCTTCTAGCTTCCATCAACCTTGGAGGGACAGTATTGGGAATGATTGTTCTTACTTTTGAACTTATAAAGTTCAGCTGTTATTGGTTCATAATGAGGGAAACCCTCTGTTATTTGTAATCCAGTGGCCCATAGAGTAGTTCATGCAACTGATACAGATTTGACTTTTCAGATTTGTTAACAGTCGGGGCCTTAGGAAGTAGGAGGCGTATGCGTATCAAAATGACAAAGGACACAGTGGTCAATCGGGGTCAGGACAAACAACGCATAAGGCCTTCAAACAGCTTGTAAGGCCCTGCATGAAGAATTATCCTTCCCAAATGCCAGTAACACTCTTTTTCTGACCTCATTTTTCCAGCATGCATATAAATGCACTGACTTACAACTTTAGAAATAAACCCCGAGAGTCGAAATGGAAATCTCCAAGGCTATCACCTGAAAAACTATAACAAACACAGTTCTTCAATGACAAGACCCTCTGGATACATTGGGTTAGAACTCTGCTGCTGTTTTATTTCTGTTTTCCTCCAGAGGCTACACTGATACCAAACTGTCCTCCTGCACCTACAGGCCATGCAGACACATGTCTCTTTGCAGACAGACCAGCCTTCAAGTCCTTTCCAAATTTCAGGAGAGGCCTGCCCTAAAGGGGTGAAAAACTTATTCTAGAAAAATGGGGAAGCTGTTACTGACCTTATTAGCATTCCTATATGAAATTTTGTTGTGAAACAATTATAAAATAAGGCCCTATGGCTTTGGGGAAGCCTTCATAAGGAATGAGCTTGGGACCTTAATAGGAAATTGGAATAAAAATTTTTCATGTGCTTTGTGCAGTTCAACACCTCTATCTATTAATAGCAGGTCGGTATTAACCTAATGATATGAGAGCTTTGTACAAATGCATTTTTACATTTGACAGGAGACATATAAATGTTCTGTGTTTTACAAATACATAAATTATTTTTTCTTGTTTTATGACACCTCATATACACTGAGATTCATGTGGAATAATGTATTTTGCATTATATTAAAATCTGAGAACTAAATTTAAATACATAGCTTTTAGCAGATATGTTCTTCTTTTGGAATTATGTTCCAGTGTTATTAATCCTTGTTAATCAAAAGTTCATATTTTTTCAGTTATTTTTCTTTCTTCCTAATTTTTTAGCCCGTGATATTAAGCACTCACTGAGATGACTTAGTGAGAGTCAGCTTAACAAGGTCTCTGTAATAGTGGGAACTGGGTGGAACTATTAAATACATCCCAGGTAGTAAATATTATTTTACTGCAGAAATGTTTAGAGATTTGGAAGGGTACTTTCAAATGACTTAACTACAAACACTTTTCCTTATTGTTCACATATGTTAAATGAAAGTCAGCTATAGAAAAGAAATCCTGGTGACTTTTCACGTTTGAATATGTATCAATTTAGGATACTGTTCAGGCCACTGTTGTTTTGGATCCAGTATTGTACTGAGTGTCTGTAGCATAGTCTTCAGATATAAATGTGTGGAGATATTCCACTGGGTGTATTTTCCACGTGCACCTCAAAGTATCTCCTGAATGTGTATCAGTCAGAGAACGCGCTTACTTTTTTTTTCTCTCTTTTTGTTTATCTCCTCCTTAGGCTACCGAGGACAGAAGGGAGAAAGGGGGGAACCGGGAATTGGGCTTCCAGGGAGCCCGGGTCTTCCTGGGACTTCAGGTAATAGTGATATTACCTTCGCAGCATGAGCCAGCCTCCAAAAATCGGAGCCATGCCTGCTCCCTGTGGCCCCTTTAGTGTCGCTCCAGTTGACACTGAATGACTCGTGTTGGTTGGAGGGAGGGAGGATGATCTGTATGTTGACCTGCATTCCAATGGGGTCTTTTATTTCATTAGCTCCGGGCTTGCCAGGCTCACCAGGTGCCCCAGGGCCCCAGGGCCCCCCAGGACCTAGTGGAAGATGTAACCCAGAGGATTGCCTGTATCCCGTCTCACACACCCGACAGCGAACAGGTGGGAAGTAACCACACCTGAGGAAGACTTGATGCCAGTCACCTCTCCTTGCTGTTGGAGCTTTCTTAATACTGTCAGACCCTCGTGATCGTGGGTGACTTTTTTTTTTTTTGGTGTAGGTGAGACATTAAAAACAAAAATTGGAATCCTATTCCTATAGTAACTGCGATATCAGCCTTTTCAGAATTTTTTCCAAATTCATTCCATGTCTTGCTTCACCATTATTATGATTTTTATTCAGGGTTTTCTATGAAATATGCAAGCACATCCTATCATTTGTTCTTCTTTAAGAGAAAGTGATATCTTATGATTTAGTAGACTGATGGTGATGTACGTTTTGTAGTCTTATCAACTTGTATGTGACCTTTCATTTCTGAATTTTAAAGTTTCAGACTTATCTGGACATTTCCTTGGTATTTAAATTTATTATTATTGCTGACAATTTCGTTAACTTTTTTGAAATAGTGCATTGCTCCTGCTGAATGTTTTTGACTACTTTTATAGCTTAAGAATTCTTATACCATTCTTTATCCATTCTACTTATGTAGAGAAATAGATAGGCAATAAGACCTTCATAATTTAGATTCTGGAAGAAAACTCAGGAGGCTGTCTTATCAGGGAGCCCAAAATCCTACCAGAGCCAACTACTGAAATGATTTTGTTGCTCCTGTGTAATGAGCTCCAGTCAAAGCGGTCCCACCAGCATGAGTGTGTCCTGCGTAAGAAGGAAGGAGCGAAGTCAAGGCCCAGCACTGTGGTCCCTTTGCTGAGTTTCTCATTTGGGAAACAGAAAGCTGATTTTTCTGGGAGGTGTCTGGTGGTGAAGGCATCCAGCTGTCTTTGGTACTTTCAAAGTTTAAAGGGCCTCGCAGAGTCTTTGGGCCCGAGTACATTAGCCTTCTGACCTCATGACTCTCAGATGTTAAGAACCAGCCATCAGAACAAAGGATGGGACTTCTAGCAACTGGAAAAGAAACCTTCTTGTGCTAGAAGATGAGCGTGTGGTATCCACAGATGCATATCAACAAGCTGAAGCCTGGAAGCTTGTGGGAAGAATGATGCTTCTCAGAAGCTGCAGCTAGAGGTTCAGGGCCGTGAAGGAAATCCATGAGACTGAGCAAGAGTCCACACACTTCAGGGGCACAGACACTGCCCAGACCACATCCTCTGACCAGGAACGAAAACGTGTGATTGTCAACCAAACAGCTGAATGGTAGTTTCATGGCCTGGCCGTACATTATTTTGAGAAACTGTTGGTTGAAAACGATTTCCTGAAACCGTGGGCAGGAGGATGTTGTTGAAATCTGAGTGGCGGGTCCTAGGGATGCCAAGGGCGTGCACCACCCCCCCCAGCCCCCGCCCCGCCACAGACATCTGCCATTGGGGCAGATTGTGAAAAGCTGTGAGCACGGTCTTGTGGGCAGCATGCCTCCATGGAGGCAGCTTTGTTCAAATGCACCCGGGGTTTGAACTGGTTTTCACTGTAGTTGGATGAACTGATGGTCAGGTACTATCTACATGGCTGTGCATATGTACAACCTTTTTATTATTTCATGTTGAAAGATGCTGTATATTTCACTTCCAAGTTTATTTATTTTCATTTCCAAGGTCATTTTATTTATTTCAAGTGTTGTTAATTTTAAATTTATTTTCTCCTTCATTTTCTTTCCTGTGCAATACGTACAATGGTGCTGTGTTTTAGACTGACACAATCAGAATATACATATACATTTTCTTAGTAAAATGATCATTTAGCCCCACAAAATGTACAGAGGTCTAAAATCTGGTGCTATGTGTATATCTTGAGCTTTTAATTTGTGGAGCTTTAATTTGTTGAATTTTCTGAAAGCTTACAACTCCTCTGCCATTCATTAATTTACTTGAATTTGTCATAAAGCTAAAAACATTTTATATGTTTTCAAAGATTATTTTTTCATATTAATTGTTTGCTTATTCTTTTGCTTCTTTGTTAATCCAGAATTATTTATTTTAGCATTTTACTGCTTTCATGAACTTTTTTGTCAATGGTGATCAATGCATTGTTTTCTTGGAGTCGATCCCTTCACAGACGCAAGAAGACTCAGTTCATTTTCTTGTTTTACAAATTCTCTCATTTTAATTCCAGAGAATATTTCATGTGTCCTTTCTACAAATTAAGTATTTCAGAACCTTTCTTTTTCTAAATTCCATTAATGCTGGACTGGTTTATTCCTGTTGCAAGGGTCTGGATTTAGTCAGGTGATTTGAGGAGTTGATGCCAATTATAAACCTGAGTTGTCACAGTGACTCAGGTCCTTTCTAAACAACTGACATGTGTGATTCAATCCTACTTGGGGATAACCAGAGGAAAGGGCTGCATCACACGGAATGAACTCTGCCTGGCTGCCTGTGCAGGAGAAGCAGCAAAGAGCAGCAAGAAGGGCTGCACCCGGCAAACACAGCACCAGTAAAGTGAAGACCTGGCAGTTGCCTGATTCTTTTAACAAAAAGAATGTGGATAATTTAAGGCCCCAGACAGGGTGTGAAGACTTCCCCTAACTGCCTTGGTGGTGGCCAGTTCTCTTGTCTCATTTTGTTCCATTCCAGAACCTTTGTTCACTTCCACGCAGAAGTCAGCAGTGTCCACAGCAGAGAAAAAGAATGACCACATTTCATGAGTTATCTCTTGTCTGGACTCCACACAACAAAGTATGTTTAAATACAAAGTAATTGCAGGCCACGATGGCAACAGACTTCCCACATAGCACGAGTAATAAAGAACCTGCCTGCCAATGCAGGAGACACAAGAGACGCAGGTTCAATCTCTGGGTCGGGAAGGTCCCCTGGAGGAGGGCATGGAAACCCATTCCAGGATTCTTGTCTGGAGAATCGCATGGACAGAGGAGCCTGGCAGGCTACAGTCCATGGGGTCGCAAAGAGTCAGACATGACTGAAGCCACTTAGCACGCACACACATGATGGCAATTAAAAGTTGTGTGTTTGCCCTATAAAAGTATGTTTGAATTCCAGTCTAACATTTTGTGTCAAGATCAGGTAACACTGTCAGATAGAAATCCTTCTCTGCAAAGAACAAGATTTGACTTCAATTAATATTTATGGCCTTTAGAAAAAGGAAGAATAATTCATGACTTTGTTATTCTTCTTTTCTGCTGAAGACATTAACCATTTTTTGATAGCTGTAACAGAAACACAGCCAGTCTTAACCTTTGAAATTTTTCACCTTGTTATCAAAGTAGTTTAATTAATGACTTTAAAGTATTGATAATCCCATATGCTTATTTCTATGTTTCATAACATTGTTGAAACTTTAAAATTTTAGACACTTTTATGATAGAGCATCAGTAATTATCTTAAGATATATTATCTGTAAAAGATGTCATTTGATGTTTGGATTATAAAATGATTTCTTATGAGTATGTTTTAGGAGTTAAATAAGATTGAGCTTTTCTGCAGTCTTTCTCCACTGTAGAGAACCTGTGATATATCACCTTTTGTCCACAAGATGGTGTCTTAAGCAAGTTGTATCAGAAGAATTGAACAGACTTGCTGGAAAATCCCATGGACGGAGGAGCCAGAAAGGCTGCAGTCCATGGGGTCGCTGAGGGTCAGACACGACTGAGCGACTTCACTTTCAGTTTTCACTTTCACGCATTGGAGAAGGAAATGGCAACCCACTGCAGTGTTCTTGCCTGGAGAACCCCAGGGACGGGGAGCCTGGTGGCTGCCGTCTATACGACTGAAATGACAGCAGCAGCAGCCACAGCGGAAACACAAAAGGCTAGAAACAGCTGAGCAGACAACTCCATCAAAACCTTTGCTTTTGTACTTACTCTTTTTTACTTTTGTAAATAATTTCTTGTTAATTTATGTTTTGTAATTTTTTTGTTAATTTATGTTTTCCTCACTTTAAGTATCTTTATGAAGCAGGCACAATAATGTTTGATTTGTGGACTGTTTCAGTTTTATTTCATAAGTGTATTTATATGGCTAGCTAACTTGAAAATTTACTATTTGTAACTTTAGTTTGTATGCTACCCTCATATTTTAGTGATTAACATGAAAACACTTGAGTAATCATGTTACCTATTAAACAGGATAGAAAATCTCTTTTGGCAGATAAAAAGAATTTAGCTTATCACAAGAAGTAGACCATTCATAGAATGAGACAATGTCCAAATCTTCATATTGTTCAAAGTACTTAAAAGTTTACAATTAGATTTGTATAATTATATTTTCTTAGAAATGTATCACTATTTACAAAAGTTAAGATAAGAAACACTATTTTTCAAAATACCATTTAAACTTTCCTAACACTGGGAATAATATCCTGATATTGAGAATTTTCAGGTTAAGTTATATGCTTAAGGTTTTTCCAGTGAAGTCTCAGAATAGTTTTGCAGATTTGTTCATTGCTCTTGTTGTTCAATTATTTTTCACATTTTTCTGTGTCCGCCTTCTTCAGACACACAAGCGTTTCAAGTCATTGTTTCCCAGTATCCATTCTTAAACGCTAGTGTGGAGGCTTGGACCCCCCATTATAGCCCTCTCTCTCACAGCTTACACAGCCTTCCAAGAGGGAGAGGTATAGACTGAATTGAATTTTTGTCTTTTATGCCTATTATTTCAAACTGACTTAGCCCACTGAATTGTATTCACTCATTAGTTGACTGGTAAAGCGTTCATGACATGAAACGTGTTTAACTACTGGGAGTCTCAGGAAATAAGACAGATTAATGACCTCAGTCTTGTGTGCTGTGGCTGGAGTGGTACCCCAAACACTTCACTCAGCAAAATTCTGCCAGAGTAACTGCTCGAGTTAGTTAAATTGAATGGAAAACCAGGTGAACACAGAGAAAACTCTTCCAGAAGAGCAGACCCAGAATAGCAAAAATTTACCTCAAATTTCAGTTCCGTTCAGTTCAGTCGCTCAGTCGAGTCTGACTCTTTGCGACCCCATGAACCGCAGCACGCCAGGCCTCCCTGTCCATCACCAACTCCCGGAGTTCACCCAAACTCATGTCCATTGAGTCAGTGATGCCATCCAACCATCTTATCCTCTGTCTTCCCCTTCTCCTCCTGCCTTCAATCTTTCCCAGCTTCAAGGTCTTTTCAAATGAGTCAGTTCTTTGCATCAGGTGACCAAAGTATTGGAGTTTCAGCTTCAGCATCATTCCTTCCAATGAATATTCAGGACTGATTTCCTTTAGGATGGATTGATTGGATCTCCTTGCAGTCCAAGGGACTCTCAAATTTAGGGCAGGCTTATAAAACCAAGCTGTCTAAGAAAAATCTAAATGGAAAAAAATGCCATGTTCAGAGCCAATAGTCTTCCCTGATAGCTCAGTTGGTAAAGAATCTGCCTGCAATGCAGGAGACCCCGGTTTGATTCCTGGGTGAGGAAGATCCCCTGGAGAAGGGATAGGCTGCCCACTCCAGTATTCTTGGGCTTCCCTGGTGGCTCAGCTGGTAAAGAATCTGCCTGCAATGCGGGAGACCTGGGTTTAATCCCTGGGTTAGGAAGATCCCCTGGAGAAGGGAAAGGCTACCCACTCCAGTATTCTGGCCTGGAGAATTCCGTGGACTGTATAGTCCATGGGGTTGCAAAGAGCTGGACATGACTGAGCAACTTTCATTTTCAGAGCCAATAGTAAGTGATATAGGTTACAGCTCCAGGAGTTAGCTACTTGCTTCATAAATGTGTCAAAAGAGAATACTAATAAAGTAAAAGATTTCACTAAATTTAGGGGGTAGTTAGTAAGATTTGAGTTTAACAGAAGGATGTGTGTCACCTGACAAGGACAGGTATATGGGTGTAAAGATGCTAACCGCATCACAACTTTTTATTTTGCTCTTTTATTTAAAGTACATTTTAGGGATAAATATTTTTCAGTGTATTAATGTATTTAAATTCAGATTGTTTTATGACATATTTTTAAACTATTTATTTTTAAAATAAGACTTTGGGTGCATTTTTTGTCCATTCTCTGTGTTCTCTATCTTACCTCATCAAGCTATGTAAGGTTTAATTCAACATACTGCTGTTAAGCGGAATGGCGCTAGGTTTATGCTAAATCCCACGTGGTTATACTGCTTTGAGGAGTCAATTCCTGTGTGTTTGTGTTGCATAATGAGTTTGTCACTTATCTCAGCAATAAAGGATTTGACCCCGGATCAGGGAGTTCTGAGGTTCCGTTGTTAGCAGCAT